>NC_091531.1:3750000-5000000 GCF_041682495.2 Bombus fervidus | reverse complement strand
GGCTGGATGTGGAAAAGGTTGAACTATCGATTCCTCTTGCGAAGACCGCGGCAAGTCCCGTGGAGGTTGGGTTAAAAAGACCCGAAGGATGGCTGCAGGCGTGAAAACTCTCGATAGACCAGTGGTTTTAGAATTGGGCTAACTGTCGATCGTCCCGAAAATACCGCGGGACCGCGGGGATTTGAATAAAAATGACGGGCCATTGGCACAGACATGGAATTTGCATAAATAATAGCGAAACGCGGGCCCGATCGATACCGTGACAGGGTAGGACGTGTTGCAGGGCTGGCGTAAACACCAGCCGCTATTAACCACCTGTTCGTGCAATCGATGGCTCGTGACACAAAAGTTTCATTAGTAAAACGCAACAAGTGCTCCGGTTTTACATAAGAACGGCCGCGCGGGGATCCTGGATCGCTTGGACCCGCTCCAAAATCTTGGCGACAATTTCTGCCCGTCGAAGAACGCCAGCTCGGATGACCGGTCATCTTGGCCCTGGGTTTTTGTTGCCTTTTAAACCGTTCGAAAGAGCCACGGAACGATTTACCACGAGTTTCCAAGTGAAATTGCCTTCGGAAAGTTTGCCCGGCGAGAGAGGCGAGGCGAATTCAGACCTTTGAAGCATTTCTGCGAATAGACGGCAAACGGGTTGCGAAGTTGCGAGAACGAAGGGAATTCCTCGGTCAAAACACCGAGATTAAGAACACTTCGGTGTTTCTTCAAAGACAGATCAACCAACGACCAAGTCCTCGTAAGATGGAAAAGAGCGGAGGAAGTGGATCTGTGACCGCGGCGGTTCCAACTAGACCAATTAGACCACCCCAATCGACTGCAGTGGAAAGAGTTCCTCCGTGGCAAAGCAGAATCGAGAAACAGCTCCGTTTGGAAACGTACCACCGATGCCAACGCGATACTCGAGAAAGTAAATGGAAACCAATCCGGGGAAAGGTGAAATTCTTAATGAGACACTCGATTCGAGCGAGTGATCAAACGGAGCATGAATCAAGCGTAAGGAGGTCTCTAAATCGGGATTCTCGAAACCGGTCGACCGTTGAAAACCGGCTTTAAGGATTCAACGAAGAGGGTTCTTGAAAATTCAACGGGTTAAGTGCAGACTGATGTCCTCGTGGTGGCTCGAGAACACCTTCAAATCGGGGAGTGCCATTTGCTCGTCGAAACGAAAGACAAGCAAGTGGTGGGTAGGAGAAGGGGAAGGGAAAGAGGAGAAGAAGAGGGAAAGATCGTGTCAGTTTCCCGAGGAATTTACGCTTCGCTTGTCCGCTCCGCAAAATTGGACAAACCCGCCTCTCTCTGGCAACCTTTCCAACCTCGGTATCGTTATAAATAAATTCCCTGTCTCGCCGGCGCGTACCATCGCTCGCCGGAAGTCGCCGTTCTTTCACACCGAACGCGCACGCTTCGAACGTCTCGTGATCCGCTCGACCGAAACGATCCACCGTTTCTTCGACCTGCGACACCTGGTCGGTCTAATCTTGGCCAGAAGTGTGGCAAAATGGGATTTTTGAAAATTGCACTCGGAGCCTGCTTGCTCTTGACGAAAATAATCGACTTTGGATAAGTAATCGGAGGAGATTAATCGATGTGGTTTCTAGAAATTTATTAAACCATTGGTTCTTCGGAGAGTGGCAAACGTTAACGCCATCTATCGCTGGTTGAATATTCCATGCGAAATCTATTTGCTCTTAACGAGTAGAATTAATTTTCGATAAATTAGAGGCGGAAATTAATCGATGGTGATTCATAGAAAATTATTGAATCGTTGGTTCTCTGCAGAAAGGCAAACATTAACGCCATCTGTCTGTACTCGAAGTCTGCTTTTGACTAATACAATTGATTGTGGACAAGTTGAAAAAAGAAATTAGTCCATGTGATTTGTGGAAAGTTATTAAATCGTTGGTTCTTTGGAGAAAGGCAAACATTAACGCCATCTGTCGTTCGAAACTCTAAACAGTAACGTATCCACTCTATACACGCTGTAATCTATGTCGCGTTGTTGGTAGCTCCCTCGATTCCACCTCAGCACTTTGACCATAATTGTGAAAGGATTGTAAAATGGAAAAACTAGTCGCCGGGACATTCCCGGAAGAAGAAAAGTGAACGATTTCAACGACGAGCGTCTTTCGATCGACAATAAATCTTTGCTGAACAAAGAAGATTAACTCCACGGCCTAAGGGAGGATCTTTCATGCGAACAATCGTTTCTCATCGATCTATGCACCACCTTTTTCTAGCGATGTCGAAATTATTGTCACCCCAAGATCGTCGAGAACGTCTGGTAACGCGACCTCGGTCTTTTAGCAAGGATAATCTTTAGCGAAAGTACCTGCATTTCGAAAAGAAGACAAAATTCCTTGGAAATCTCTGTTCGAAGCTCGGCGCCTCAAATTTCAGAACTATCCTAAACCCTCTCGAAATTATTCTTCATCTTGCGAAATACCATTGGATTCCCATAAAAGTGCAAGCAGTTTTACAGGTTCCAAGGACCCATAGAAGGGATGAAACTTTCGAAAGCAAGGACCATGGGCAAGAACAAAAACAAACACGAAACATAAGACACCTTTGATCTGGACTTTCAAGATGGGCACAGCTAACATGACAATACCAGTCGATGAAGTAACCGTAGATAAATTAAATTGCTACAAAATATTCAAAAGAACAAAAAAAAAGAAAATATATAGAGCGAAGTACTAAGCGATGCGCGAGTATTAGCAGTGAGGAAATAATCTGTCGTATCTATGTAGAGAGGGAGGGAAAGGAAAAGTGAGATCTTATGATCCATTGGAAGAGAGGCAGTCCAGGTCAAACTCGAGCGACTCTCGAGAGCCGGAGCGAATGTCAAGGGTGCACCGCTAAAATGGCAGCATTCATTAAAGAAACAGGGGGAGGGGAAGAAAAGCTTGAGGAATTTTAAATAAGAACAAGTAAACTAGAAAAAGTGGGAAAATAACGAGAAGCTTCTTTATTTCAGTCAATTCTCAACTACCGTACACTTTCTCTACCTTCGAACACAAACTTTGTATCGATCCTCCCCACGTGCAACCGGAAGGAACGCAACGAAGAAAGAACGCTCCCTCGAATCGAAACGCGAGCACATGGACAAATAATTTCGTTTCGTTTGCCCGGACCTTTCACGTCCGGTTTCCTGGAATTCAAAAAAGGAAGAAAAAAGCCGAAATGAAACCAAAAAGGGCTTGTGCACCCCTGAAGCATGAAAGGACAAGGAGTAACTGAGAAAGGTTGAGAGGGAGAGGGGGGGGAAGCGATTTTTCAACTTCTTTGCACGGCTGCCAGATATTACTGAGAAAACCAAACCAAAAAGATAA
This sequence comes from Bombus fervidus, assembly GCF_041682495.2. Taxonomy (NCBI): domain Eukaryota; kingdom Metazoa; phylum Arthropoda; class Insecta; order Hymenoptera; family Apidae; genus Bombus; species Bombus fervidus. The sequence continues at coordinate 4,996,656 of NC_091531.1, read as the reverse complement.
GAAACAGAGACACACACATGAAAAGACACACGTATACAGAAAAACTAAAAAAGAAAAAAAATGGCACCTCGTGAATTAATCTCGTACACACGTTAAACAAGACAAGATAGAAACTTAAGAGATACATTAAGCAATGTAAATATACATATACATATAACGTATATATACATACATATCGATCTATACATATATATGTGAGTGTATAGGATCAATATATGTATATACATATAAATATACATGCAAGCTCTGTATATCTAATTACGTGTGCCGTCGAGCAAAGTAGATGTAAGGCAATTTTAAGGCACCCGTGTAATTTTTGCTCCGTGACGTAGGTGTCCACACAGCGACATTCTAGACACAGTGATCGATTAAAATAGATATACATATACATATATATACAACGTTTTAAGAGGCCATCCGATAATTTCCGAGTCGCAATGCAACAGCCGCGAGAGCGCGCCGCGATCGTTCGCGCGAGACGAGCCTAGACGAGTCTTGGTAATATTTTTTCTATGATTGAATTCCATCGTAGCGCAATCCCTGAGATAAAATAGTAATCGAACCATAAATTGTAATAACGAGAGGCAGGGATTCATAATCGACAGAGAAATGCAAACCTAGTCGTGATTGAAACTCATTACAGCACTACCTATGAAATAAAATGAAGAGCGCTTGTAGAAAATACTGTAAATACCAAGAAACAAGTTTCTCAGGAGGAAAATAATACTTGTGCATCAATGTAGTCCAAATTGATGAAAAAGACAATCCTGTATGTGCCGTCTATTAGTTGCAAAGAAAATTCAATTCATCTATATTAAATAGATGGTATAGATAAAAGTCAAAAACCGATCAACTAATGTGTATTGATTCTTTAATTTTTTTTATAGTGGCGACATTGTAACACCATCTTCTAGCATTATTAATTACTATTTAGAAAGGAAACTACACTTCAATTCTATACTAAAATATTCTCTATTAATATATAGAACATTTTCCAAGAAAGGAAAACAAATTTTTCAATTCTGTCACTTGCTGTGTTTTCTAGAAATACTCTTCAAATATTTTTCGAATCAAAAGTTGTTGAGTCGGAGTTGGAAATTCCAAGCGTGGAACATTAAAGGTAATAAAACAAGCTTCGAGAAAATATACTCCCGTTTTAAAAGATGACTGTTTAACGCTCCAGGGTTTGGAAGCTTCCGCTGTCGACATGAAATCCTCTCAAAAAAAAAAAAAAAAAAAAGAAGAAGAAAAAAGGGAAAAAAGGTTCTCGAACGAGCTTAACAATTGGAGTGTTAGAGGACTCGTGCTCGTCTCGCGGCAAACGGCACGCTGAAACATGAATCTTCCATTTGGTACATATCACCTATATAAATATATCATATATAGCGAGAGTTGATTCTATCGTTAGAGATCTTTTCGTAGTTAGAGCATCGAGCGTTTAATCACCGTGTGACAGCGCGTGCACACACTAAAAAAAAAAGACAAAAGAAGAAAAAAAAAACAGAGAACAAAGCACGAGCAGAGAGAAGAAGAGAAGGTGTGTGTGTGTGTGTGTGTGTATGTATGTATGTATGTATGTATGTATGTATGTATGTATGTATGTATGAAAGTACGAATGACAGAAGGAGAGAAAGGATCTGGTATTTTGATTAAAAACGAGAGAGGAAGAAACAAAGAAGTAGTACGACCATATTTTCTACCAAATGATATTGTTGGCTCTTAGACTATCGTCTCAGGCTTTTCTCGATAGTGGGCCTCGATCAGTCACTATTAAAGCTACTGTGTCACTCGTCGATTAAATTGCAACTTCGCCTAACGAATTTTGAGGAAATAAAAACCTTCGCTCGACCCTTGCGACAAGCATCGTATATTGTAAACGAATTCCGAGCCCCATCCACACGAGGTAGGGTGATAGTTCGTTAAAACGATACCAAAGGATCAGAAAGACAACAGGGTACACCTATACGAAACAAAGCTCAAGCCTAAAACAGGCCTAAGAAACAATTTTTCCCGCGAGACCTTAACCGAACGCCTAACTTAGATCTAACCGATGCCTAAGCTGAAACCTAACCTAAGCCTAATTCTACGATTCTAGCTTGTAACTTTAACTGGTGCCTGTTTTAGATCTAACTGGTTTGGGACCTAATCCAGACCCGTGAATACCTAACCTCTGCCACTATGCTCTTTTATTCGAAGAACTCTTTGTCGCGAGTGATTCGTAGCATTTTTGGTGACAACAATTCGACGCGCACCATCGTTCCCAAGTATCCAGACAGTTGGGTCGATTTTTCATTGATCGATGGCTGGGATTTTCTACTTAGGAAATCGGAAAAGGATACATTTTTCTTACCCAAACGTTAAACGTGGTCGACGATTTTATCAAGCCGTGACATAGGAATGATAAAAGATATCTTCTCATATTTTATTTGACAAATTCGTCCCTGGAGAGATACTTTGCGTTGCTGAATAGAAGTCTAACGTAAGAAATGCGGATAAAGAGCTGTTATTTCACACAAAGACAAAACAATACAGCAACACGTAACGATAAAAGATATGGATCGACCTAACTCTAACCCTAACCTAACTTAATCTTAGCACTAACCCTAACCTTAACCCTAACCCTAACCTCTCTTGCGCCGCATCGCTAGTCTTCTTTTCAGCAAAACACTGTGCATGTATGAAATTAAGTAAGAATTTGCGGAAGGCAATCGAGCGTCCGGATATTTCGCAGCGATGGCGTGTCTTCGTTAGAAATTTAGGCGAGTAAGCGGAAGGACCGTATACGCATCTGCGGCGTCCATGCGCACCCCTCTCATTAACGGCTAAGCACGTCCTCACATATCATTAGCTGATTACCCATGCGTCTTGTCGTGAAAACTTAATGTTAGGATTAGTGCCTCGACGTAAAACACGCTCGACCCATTTCACACACCCTGTCCACAAGAGGAGACCTCGCGTTCTCATTACTCGCGTCAAATTAACTAATCGACGTGTCCTCGCGGCTATTAGCCAATTAAGACGATTAACGATACGATCAACGATTAACATTTCAATCAAATTGAGTGTTGGATCGATGCTGCTATTTTTCGAACGTACGAAGGAATTTCGAATTTCTCGTCTAAAAAGGCTCAAAGTCTCTCTCTTCATTGGTATAACGAGAGAAAAATTCGATGATAAAAATTGGAAGTCAGATGTTCAATCTTGATCTCTTCTCGGTGAAGAGCGAAACTTGCAATTGGAGAGTTCAATGGAAGCAAACTCGAGCCACACGTGTCCATGTTACCTTCGAGATCAAACGAAGCAGCAAACATTAAAAAAAATGATAATCAAGCGTAGAACGCCGTTCGCGTGGAAGTCTGGGAACTGAAATGGGTCAATATTTGTCTTTAGATAGTTTGTTCCTGCGTGTGCAGCTCATAGTGTATAATTGATCGCGATTGATGCGTTCAGGATGTCACTGGCGGGCGCGGTGATGCCCCTGAAAGCACGCTGTTCCAGGAATCCTTGCTAGCGTGGAACGGTGTATACGGAAACAAGCCTTTCTCCAATCAAATATCCGATATCCTTTCAGAGAAACAGTTCTTTTTCTTTTTCTCACTTCAGCCTCGTAGTATTTTACACGCGTTCTAACTCCTATTTGTTCACAACGTTTGTTTCGTTGTAACGTGATATCATTATAGTGAAAATTACTTGTCGATACGGAAGATGAGATGTTTGACACTTTCGCTGTTACCGACGCATACACTGCATCAAATCAGTTGCGCTAATAACGGTTACCATTTGAGGCTGTTAGAATCTAAAGTATTCAACTCGGCGTAAAAAAGTAAAATTTTCCAATATGGTTAAATGCATGGATATCCAGAGAATTTTCCAAATTTATTTCTCGAGAACGAAGCTTCGGACGACAAATTTTCATACTATATTTTTAACTCGATGTTTTTCAAATTCTGTTACTATCTTCGCTGAAAAATATGTGTAGAGAATGGAAGTGGCGAGAGTGTAAAACGAGGTTCCGTAACAGAGCGATTCGCGAAGAGACCAAACTTCCGAACTGGCCCAATAGTTTCGAAGAAACGCGAGTATATGACTCGACAGAGCTATTCCGTGTTTCGTATCTCTGACTGTTCGTCGAATAACGAGAACCAAGCGCAAGAACGAATACGGAGAGAACAGGAAAAAGAGTAAAGAGAAACGCCAACAAACCGCGAATGAAAAGGGAACTTTTTTCTTCCTCTTTTCAATTAAAGAAAATAGATCCAACAGGTTAACGAAGAACGTGTCTACTGAGTTGAGGACCAAGCAGTAAAATAATGTGAAAATTGCACAGACGCGATATTATTGGAAAATATGATATTCATAGTTCAAAGTAACTTATACAGGGTGCAATAGGAATATTTGAGCTGGTTCTGGGAAAGGTTCCAATAATCAAAATTAATTGGTGGAGAACCTTTTAACGTAAAAGAAACCTTTGGAAACTTTCTTTTTCCAGAAAAAAGTTGGTGAGCTTGGAAAGTACAAAACAATTTTACAATAACACATACTGCACAATCGAGGACGTAAATAAAATTCCAATAATTTAACAGACATAATTCCGTGTGCGATTTCTTCGCGTCTGTTCAGATTAATATCAGTTCAGGGAAGAAACTAGTGATAGAAACATTGTTAAACGAATTCTTCGAAACGCTCCTTTTATAATTACGATGTCAAGAAACATAACTCGATATTGAATAATCACAATGATAAGAAACAGAATCGGGTACCTAAGGTAAATTGATTGAAAAAAAAAAAGAAGAGAAAAGAAGAAAGAAAGAAACATCGCATTGATTTACCATGTTTGCCCCTTAATGGATTATCGAGAATCGAGAAAAAGTAGAAGAATGAAGGAATCGAACGCGGTTATTTCGCTAATTAAATGACTCGATGGTGCGTGAACGTGAACGCTGTATTTCATTTCTGGGAGTTTGCCGATGGTTTCGTTCAACGTCGATGCGTTTCGACCGTGTGTATCGATATTACGTGCGACCATCGTGCCGACGGACGCGTGAAAACCAATCCCGTGGAATTCATTCGGCGTTTTCTCTCGGCCGAGTAATTAAGAATTTATCAATTTTCATTCGGAATATTCGGTGATGTTTCATTTTTCGTTTGCTGTCAGCGGAGAATGGGTGAACCGCGAAAATACAGAACGACTGTTCGCACGGTTGGGCCTAATATTTGGTGGCGTTGAACTGACAATTAATCGGCACTTCAGTCGCACGCAATTTTTTCAAAAAATTGTCCTATTTCATAAAAATAAATTTCAAGATATTCTATATCCTATATTCGTATCGTGATAGTTTAACGATAATGGATTAGTTGATTGCATTGAAATTTTATGTCCTAATCCCTTAATGTATAAAAATCATTGGTTTTCGATTCTATTTCTCGTACAATTTTAGGAATCGTTTACGTCCGCATTAGAGAGGTGAGATATATCTAACTTGGAACTTAATCTACGAATGAGAACTAATTTTTAGTCACGATAAATCACGTAAAACACTTCATTTACGTGAACGCAGCTTTCTACCAATTAAGAGCCTAACCTTCAGCCAACTAAACCTAACCTAACCTAACTAATCAAGACTAATTCGTTGTAAATTCAAATTCAATTCGCCCGAGTCTTTCTACCGCAATCTTTTCTCGGTTTATTGTCTGGACCAAATGAAATTCGACGCAGAATCAAAATTATCAATTATTCAAACGCGGATCCAACTTATTGTTTAACTTCCAGACTAGGTCGAACTTAACCTAACCTAACTTCTGTATCAACTCTTAATCCGACTGCATCTAACTCGCTATCGATCAGGAAAGTAGCGGGAAGCAAAGGAAAGGCGCGGTGCTCTGAAACGGAAGAAAAGAAAAGGAGAAAATTGTGAGAGAAACAGGTGGTGGTGACGGTGATGCGGGGGTGGAGCCAAAGGTGCAGCTGTAAAGCGACTAAAACGTACGACATAGTACTTTTCTGCTGCCTGTACTACCAGAATACGAGAGAAAAAGAAGAAAAAAAGGAAAATGGGGAAAGCAACGAGCCGTTCGCATGAAAAAAGACAACGACAAAGCGAAAACGAGGAAGATGAGAGTGGTACTTAGCCGAGAGAGAGGCCGAGGCTAGCGTAGGGCTATACCACTGGGAAAGTAGTAGCGGCACAGCGAATCCGCTTAAACTGGGAGGAAAAAGCAAAAGAGAGACGAGGTTTTCTATAAAACCGGTGAGAGCCAGGGAAGGATGCGTAAAACGCTGACTGCGAATGCGAAAAGAAGAAAAAATAGCAGGAAAATAAAAGAAGCAACGAAACCAGATGTACCTGCGTCTATTTCCATCGATCGTTTTCGGAGATCGGACCGAAGTTTCCCTTTCCATTTCCGATCGCGTTTCTCGTGTTTCTCGGAAGTTTTCTTAGGTCTACTGCGATCGCGGAATGTTAAGACGAAAAGTCAGTTAAACTATGCGAAGATCGATAATCAGATCGCGATGTATTTTGCAGTTTAAATTCCTACGAATATAACTTCGTTTCGGTATAAATAAGTAGAATCTACGCAGAGATTTGTTCAACCACTTAACGTTGTAATATAAAAATTATCATAATTTAAAAAATACATTATTTCATTAATTCTTATTTTCCAATGGCAATGGTTTCTTCTTCTGGCTTGTAACGTTTCGTTTCTATAGTATTACATTTTTCTGGCGATTCGAAAGTATCATTAAACGATACGAATATTGCTAAATGATGGGGAATTTATTGTAAGCTTAAATAATTAACTAGTACGTAAATGCAGCGGTATACAGAGACTTCTTTTACATGCAGTAGCCACTGTATATTTTCTATGCATTTTTGCATCTCCCCATTCTTCATGAATTCATAGAAATCCGCAGTCCAGCAATATTTTAAAAAATTCGCGCTTTGGAAACACCAACGTAGTTGGTTGGAAACGCCTGTCCGTAAGTCACGGGACGCTTAAAGCAAATTGAAGTAGTTGGCTACAAAATACTGTGCGATCGACGCCCGATAATCTCGTTATTAAGAAGAAGAATTTAATATTCCGAGGAAAATTCAAATTACGTCGGATTCTAACGTTTGTTGAGTGTTTCATTGTTGATAAACTGACAAAAAATTTCGTTTAAAATTACCAAGAATCCCCGCATTCTTACTGGCGATAGATAAAATGAATAAGATTGAAGAAGAAAGTTGATAGCAGATAAAGAGACCGATGGAGCGTATAAAGGAGAAATTTGGACCGCGAGCGAAAGGAAAAGTTGTGATTGAAGGTGGTAGAAGTGTTTCGTCGGAATGTTTCGCGGACATAAGTTAAAAATAGAGGCTGACGTATCCGCGTCCGTGGCAAGTCGAGAGCCGCCTAAATTATTCCGCCCGCAGAAGAGGAAATTTCTCGCTCTTTTGCTTCGTTCTTTTTTCATCCCCGTCGGCGCGCACCTTGACGAAAAAGAAGGAGGGAAGGGAAAAAAAGAAACGCGGAGAAGGCAGCAAGCCGCGAGGCTCGGTATACTTTGAGGCGAAGATGGAAACGGTGAAAAGAACAGATGAATACGAGTGCATACAGGCACACACCTGGCTTACCCCCGAGCACGCTTCAAAGCCACCCCTTTGATCGTTTCCGCGGGGCAAACTCGACCTAAGTGGGCCAACACCCGAATTCCGATCCAACAAACAACGATCCTCGCTTTATTTTTCCATGGAATACCTGCCATTCTTATGAAAAATACGACAAATTGTTCAGTAATAAGTTTAGCGCCGGATACTCGCGTGGCATACACGTCCCGATTTGACGTGTACTGCCGTGTAAAGCGAAAGGGGAATATCTGCGACTTTCGCTTAAGTGAAGTTATTGCTGCCAGATAGAACAGAAATAATTTATTTATATGCGTATGAAATAAGGAAACGGTATTCGCATGGAAAGCGAAGATATATGTAACAAGGTTTTACATTTTGGACGTATGTGAAATCGATGATTGCTTGTTAAATGGTAAAAGTGATTTTCCTGGAAACCAGCCTTTGACCAGATACGCCTGTTTGAATTAACACGGTAGTATAATAGTTTAATCGTAACTGTATCCAGCATGGTGAGTCGTTCGCGTAGATTCATTTATCGATCATGCTGAAGGAAATTAGATTCTCTTGCATCCGATAGCTTCGGACACGTGCAATGCGAATAATACAGGGGATGGTAAGGAAATAATGCAAGGGATGGGAAGAAGCGTTAATCTCTTCGCTGAATCAAAGGAAGACAAGACCAGCGCGCCAACACATTTTAGAGACTTTCATGCCAATCGTTGTGTGCTCAATAATTCCTTTAATAATCCCTTTAAACAAAGTACCATCATCTTTTTATCAAAGGATTTAAGGAAAAGTTTTGTTGAGATATATCTTCGTAGTATTCTTAAGATTTTCTTCAAATTTTCTTTTATCGTCCTTTACCTGTTTTCGAATGTCTTCTATGGTTCCCATGTTCCACTGCATTTCGTGGTGTAAGCAAACGAAAAAATAAAATAAAATAATATAAAATAAAATAATAAAATAAAATAAAATGTGCTCAACGAAGATAACCTCTCTTCTCCATATATATGCTTTAGTCGCGTGTCAGGATAGAAAGAGGAGAACAGCATAGTTTTCCAGAAAGATGAGGGAAAAAGGAAGGAAACTTCACTTTGTTTTAGTATGCTAATTAACTACTATCATAGTGGACAAAATCGTGCATGTCTGTATATAATATATATAATGATATAACACCATATGCAGACATATTCTATATATATATAACTGATTTTTATATATTATATATATTATATAAAACGATATATGTTATATATAATATAAATATATTATATATATATATGTGTGTATGTACGTAACAATGCACTTGTACGGAGTGCTCGCGCTTTCGCTTTTCGTCGACGAGAATTCGAGGTAAAGAAAAAGGGGAGCACAGGTTGAAACAGCGAAAGTCAGAAAATTAAGGAGCAAGAAAAAAGACAAAAAATCACCCAAAAAAAAGGAAGGTATAGAAGTGGAAGGGATATTAATGGAGCAAAAAAAAAAAGAAGACGAAAGAGGGAAGAAGAGTATATAAAGAGCAAGGGTGAGAATGAAACCGTGTGTATGCGTGCGTGAAAGAATGTACTACGAGAATAAAACATGCGAGAGAGAAAGGGAGAACAAATTCTGTGAAATTGTGTGTCGCGTTAAACGTTGTTAGGTTACGAAGAACAAAAATAAATAAAAGATAAAGATATTATAAATGTTACACACCGTTGTACGTAATGATTAAATCGAAACCAAAAAGAAGAAAAAAAAATGAAAGAGGAAGAGAGCAGAGAAATGATGCTATGTATAAGAGAAATTAATGTAGTTACAATGAAATAAACGATACGACGATTACTACAAGTTCGAGGACTTCCTCCACCTTTCACTTCCGGTCCTCCACTTCCTCCCTAACGAATAACCAAATAATTACACAGGCTTCAACGACAACACGCGGATACCAGATGATTCTTTATGAAGAAATAAGAAGAAAATATAATACAAGATCTCTTCGTATGACGCTTCGTCTTCGGGATAATCGAGTTTGGAAATTTGTCAAGTATAGGAGGTGCTATTGGTCGCTCGGAAAGTTCCTTCCGATTTACATTTCCATTCGATATACATTTATCGAATTATATAGGTCATTTTGTTCCACAACCTTTCTCCATCTTTCACGCGACTTGAATGTCCCATCCTTCCAGAACCTCTCAAATTTTTCGACGAAAAGCTTTTCAATACGACTCCTTACGTCGACCGAATTCCTTAAAAATCGGAACGAACTTTCCGAGCAACCCACAAAAGATTTTAATAGAAATCGGTCTGAGTTTATAAAAGCTTTATCAACAGTCCAAGTTTGAACGCCTGTTGCGATTCAACTTGTATCTCCTTTGAAACGTAGGGACGACGTCCCTTGAGCTTCCATTTCATTTTGTGAAATAGGAACAAGGGACTGAATCTAAAAACTAATTGTTCGTAGGTTTAGCAGATTTAGCCCCTTACGACCTGTTCTTATTTCCAGAATTAAAATTTAAGCTCCGCGCTTTAATTTGTCTGGTAAGCGCTCGTCTCCGAAGAACAGACTGTTAACGTAGATGGACAAAATAATTTTCGAAAATTATTTGACGCATATGAGAGTCAATCTGATCGCTATACCAACACAGAAGAGGATTATTTCGAAGGAGACGGTAACCAAATTTAGATTGGAACATTGATAATATTTATAAAATATTCGCTGAATAATTAATAAATATTTATAAAACCAGCCCGGTTTCTTTTTAATAGCGTCTCATGCTTTCTCATTTATATGTCCATTTTAATACGAGAGATTTCGATCGACAATCGATTGCAGAATTGACGAAGTTGGAATGGAATCACGTCCGTGTTCCACTTGAAATTTCAATTGTTATCAGAAACCTGATTAATGAATGCCGATTAACCTGACGCAAATGAAAATTCGAATTAACGAGGCCCTAATTAAACGCCGGCCAAGGAAGACCTGATTATTAAGAGGCTAATTAACAATCCTTGATTAACGCCTGTCCAATTAGAGGGAGGGGGGGGCCTAATTAACGAACTTCTGACGAGCTGGAATTAGGACGCTGATTTAAGGAGCCTGCGAGGACAAGGAAGGTTTATTAAAAACATCGTACAAAAACGATGATAAATTCACGATAGAAAATTTGTAAAATGTTGGAAATACAGTGGCGTGGAGAAGTTTCCGGCCAGATAAATTTTCATAAAGAATTTTAAGGGATATTATACATCTGATACAGGCTCATGGGACATTTTTCCATTTAAAAGTTGTATAACTTTATTTTTCTTCTTAAATCTTCTTCGGTATCTTTTTAAATCTTTCTAAATTTTTGTTCCAGATTTGCAAAGTTTGGTTTCTTGGAAATTTATAATGGGAAAAATCCACCATAGAGCAGCGAGTGAAAATTCTGAAAAAAAAATAAGGTCCGATTACTCTTTACGACGTAATAACAAACAGCAATCTTCGCAGATTTTACGGTTCTCGTTGATGAACAATTTTTTGAGTTTTCTCTGATCCAAAACTTGGTATCTTCTTCATTAATATATTTATCTAGGTGGAAAAGCGTGACATTTTTCGTTGGAACAGCGTTAGAAATATGGAACATTGATTTCGAAAATAAAATTCAATTATTTTTACTCGTTGCTTCGTTATAAATATTCTCGTTACAAATATCCAAAAAAAAAAAAAAATAAAAAACAGACCACAAATCTGAAACAAAAATTTACAGGTATACGATAGAAGAGAAGTTATAAGATTTTAAACCGAGCAAGTGACTTATGGGCCACTCTGTATAGCTAGACAATATAATGTTCGTGTATTGTATGTGCATGTATCATGTATGTATGTGTAGGTGTAGTATATGTATTCTTTTACTTATCATACCCTTATACCCAATATTACTTAAAATTATATTAGATGTCGCTCTTCGAATATAAAGCGAAAAATTTATCTGGAAATTTTTGCACGCCACTGTAGGTTGAAGGAAAATAGAAAAAGAAGAGACAGGAAAGTTGGTAACCTATACGCGTCGATTTTTATTCAGATCGTTTCGAGACGTTGGATGACAAGTCGTAGAACTTTTATTTTTCGATAAAAGAGTCAGCCAATCCTCGCTTCTACCCTGGAAATCGATTTTATATCCGATATGAAGTCGATAGACGTGCCATTCTTCGTTAACGGTAGAAAAAGAGAATAATACATTTTTATGCTTGGAATTTAAAATCGTACGAGAAAAATTAATTGAAATTGGTTAATACCGTACAATTTCGATTTTTTCTTAAACTACAGTATATCGAACGTGGCTATTTAAAGGGTACAATATCATTTTAAAAACCGTCGTACGCAATATATTATAACTAAACCCAAAGCTAACCTAAAACTAACTATATAACTTCTTCATTTTTATTTGAAAATTCGTTTAGTGTGCAAGCAAGTGGCAGTGTAGTTATTTAAAAAGATAAAATGTCACGAAAGAAGATATTACAAACGATTCTGAGTGCTTTTAATCTCTTCTCGTTGAAACTAAACCTAAACCTAAACCTAACCCAAAACTCGTGTTATATTCTGTCATTTTTATCTGGAATGGTCAAGCAAGTGTCAGTATCGATATTTAGAAAATCGATTTAGAATATCATTAAAGAAAGTGTTGTAAATATGTTTCATTTTATACTAGAACTAAACCTAACCTAAGACTCGTGTTCAATTTTGTCTTTTTTTTTTATTAGAGAATTCATTCAATACGGAAGCAAGCATCAGCAGCGGTGATAAATCTTTATAAAGAATAAAGAGCATGAACACACTCCAACAAGCTTTTTCTCTTTATCCGACAACGAGCCAGCTGGCCAGTAAGTTCCATTCTTTTCCTTATTCTCTATTTATTATTCTTCGTTATTCGAATTTATTGTTAATATATCTTAAAATTATTTTTTAGCCATTTGCTGTTTACTTTCTACCACTTAATCTGCAGAATTATTTGCAACACTTTTCTCATAATATTCTACCTCTTTAAATAACCCTTTTTATATATACCAAAGTTTGAACAAAATCGGATACCGGCCAAATTCTGAAATATTAGCTGAAATTGTTTAAAAGTGGAAGAGGAAATGCTGGATGCAAGGTTGTAATTAAAAAAGAAAAATCAATTGGACACTTAGTCAGAGAGGAAGGTTGAGGATTCCTCTGGATCAGCTTCCTCTTTGACCGTTTCCATCGAGCAACACAACTTCTTGATTGAAACAAGGACAAGTGGTCCGCGAAACCCGTTATAACACGGCAAACCACATTTAACTATCAGATATTTTTAGAACCTGATCGATAACCCGATTGCGTTACTGCCAACCAGTTGATGATTCTTCCTCTTCTATGTTCGTTTCGTCGAAAAGTTAGTGGAAACTTGGGATCGCTCGAGAAATCGCACAAAAATTCCGATTGGCCTTTGCTAGGTCCGCCAAGTTACGTCATACGCAAACTCGCGGTAAAGCGATTAGCTTAGCGAATAGAGTTTCGTGAATCATGAACGACAGAACCTGATCTTTCAACCTGTTAACTCGTCATTCGAATAAAAGTTTCTTTGTTTAGAGATTCCCTGTAATTTTATATGCAGGATGTCTCAGCTGACTCGAGACATTTCGCGTTATCGATGATGGGAACAAATACGAGAAACCTTTATTTGATTTGGAGGGGCAGATACGACGGTAAGCCTGATATTTTTCTGCGGCTCGTATTTCGCTAGATTTTAAGGTCACTGGTGTATTTTTAAATGGAGCTTGAATAAAATTCCAAAATCTTGCATCGTTCCAAAATTCTACTGCCTTGAATGCTCGAATCTTCCTTCAAGCATTCACCGTTTATATTTTGTTCCTAGTGCTGTAACAGATTGAAACATAACACACCAAAACCTTTTAATTTTTCCAAAATATTGCAACACTTGTTATCCAAGTTACTCGTTGAGAATCCTTTAGTCCGTGGGATTTATTTTATCCTGATCGCTCTAAGAAATTTAGTATCGAGACGTAAGTAACCAATGAGCCTGAACTCTCTTCCTCCTAAATTCTTCCGTATTCTTCGTAGACCCTCGAAAATTTCAACGCATGAAACTGACGTGGAATCCCGAGAGAAAGGTTGCTGCGCTCGAAAATGGAACTGGAAGGAAATGAAATTCTACGCCACTGTTATATTTTTTCTTCGCTGTTCCGAGAAGCCGGAGGACAGAGTAGCGAGAAGCGATAGAGGCGTTCGCGGGAGATAAATCGAAGTAGACAAGGCGAAACTCAGGGCACGTACCACGAGAGAAAATTTTCTCGGTGGCGCGCAAAGTGGCGGAGGAATTTGCATTCCAAAGTGCACGGGCCTGATGCGCCGTGCATTCGCTAGCAGCGTCGCTTTTCGCACGTTCGAGGCGAAATAAATCATTTCGTGCTAACTTTCGGTTTAACAAACCGCTCGCTCTACCTCACGTTCAACATTTAAAATATCCGCAATAGCTCGCAAAACTGTTGCCACAGTTGGCACGGAAATCTTTCTACGAACATATTCCGTCCGTTATAATGTCCGAAACATTAAAAATTTCCTTGCCACTGTCGTGCAAGATCACTATCTTGATTATGTAATGGTCAAATTTGAGACGAATCTAGAAATGTGTATACTGTGGCTCGCGGAAATATTCCGACGCTGTTGGCAACTCTTTACGCGTATACTATACGAGACATTTTGAAGTTTCACTGGCATCGGAGCTTATCGTGATTATAATAGTAAAATATGAAGCCAGTCGAAAAACGTATACACGGTGGCCGACGAAAGGAACTCGTTCAGCGTGCATTGTACAAAACATTTTAAAACTTCATCGACGCTGTAACGAGAGACTATCGTGATTGTAGTAGTAAAATTTGAAAGCTGTGTAAAAATGTATATACTGTGACTGAGGGAAATATTCGAACACCGTTAGGAACTATTTACGCGTACACTGTACAAAGTATTCTGAAACTTCATTAGCACTGTAACGAGACAAGACTATGACCGATATCGGACAAATTTTTAATAAATTTAAAAACATGCATAGAAGTTGGGAAATATTTATTGGCAGTGTATACTTTGCAAAGATCACGAAAATATTGAAACGATTAATTATTCGCTATATTAATAAATAAAATAATAATTTAATGAGATCATCCTTTCTAGACCATGCTAATTGCATGCTTCAAAATTTGAACGTTACGTAATTTCTATTAATTTCCTACTAACTGTACATTTGCAATAAATGTCTTGTAAATTTCGCACACATCTTCGAATTGCTTCCAAACTTTACTGTTACAATCGAGACACCCGTGCCTCGACACAGTGCTAACGAGATTTCAGAATGTTTCGTATAATATATACAACCGTGTATAAGTCTTCGGACGTCTGATCCAATCCATTCGATATCTCTATTTTATTTTCAACATTATGACAGGAAATTATTTCACTGATGTTAATTCTCAGCATTTCGAGCCACGAATATTCCATCGAATCGAAACTGAAACGACGAACGTACTTTCATCGATCAAGAACTATATTTATATCTAGCAAATATCGGATATTTTGTCAAATGCGTAGAAACTCCTAGAACGTTGATCGATAGCACATTAGCTTCCTGCCATTTATCTTAACGATTTGCCCATAAAGATTCGCCAAAAGTCTCTCCTCGAGTTTAAAATTACCTCTACACAGAGTCAGATTTTTCAAGCGAAGAAAAATATCCCTGAAACTCTTCCAGGGAATACGAAATTTTGCGAGAAAAAATTCGCTCGTGTCTTTTTGTTGATGGAAGAAAGGAAGACACGGCTGTGAACTGGTTTTCGGAAGAAATTGTCTCAGAGTATTATAAATCGTGGATTCGTTTCGGAATTAAGTAAAAAATAATGGAGACCAAAGTCTGGACATGCAAATGACTGGAATACCTAATCGTTTCGGAGAAACAGCTTCGCGAGGAATAATTCATTCGAGATACTGGAGCCTGGCAGTCTGCTGGCTCCCCAACGTCGATCGATAGAACCGGTCGATACACCTATTCGAAACTTTATTCCATTTAAAAGAAAAAAAAAAAAGAGAGAGAGAAGGGAAAAAGATAGACGTTTCGTGGTTCACGCGTACACATTCTGGAACATCGATAAATAATTAACGCTTAAAAGCATGGCAAACATTATCGAAACGTTTTACGGACTAATTAACTATTAGACGCATGCTTTCAATAATTACTTAAGCATTCCAGCAGCTGATCGAATATCGACCATTAAAGCTTCATACAGAAAATTATTATTCATGAGACATTTAGAAAGTTACATACAGATCTGTGAGAAGATAGTTGTCAGCAGACTACGTTTGATTGAAATGAATCGGTCCGATGAGTCGATGAACGGTAGAAGTGATTAGACGCTTTCCAGAAACGTTAAAATTGAAATGTAAATGCGTAAAACTACACGCCAATGCGAAGAATTAATAGCACGAAGAATTAATCTAAAAATACATATACGATATATGATAGTCGTTTGAGTTTAACGAGAAGAAAAACAAAATGTGACCAAGTTAACGAAGTACATTGAGAACATCAAGCGAACAGTTAACGTTCTATCGAGAAATTTGTTACGGGAAGGATGCTGTTCGCAGACAGGACGGCGACTAATTCTCTTAACAGCATGCCGAGTTTGCTTTAAGTAGTATCTTCTACCACTGTGTTGTTTTCTTTAGCTTGCCGAGTGCAACATGTATCGAGCTCAGGAACAGCACAGGTCTAATGGTTTTATTTGAATTGTAAGAGACTTAGGAATAACGTTGAACCACAGGTAGACAGACATGAACGTCCGTCTGAGTTGGCATGACCGTATTTAAGTTAGGAGAGCACTGTAAAATTAACAGCGTTGATGATAAAAGGGAAAACTAATGCTATTCATCGAAATGTCTGAAAACGTGGCTTTCGTATACGCGCTGTTCTTCAACTCACCGATTCAATTAGACAGCTGGAAATAATCAGTGCGTTTGTAGGGGAGCACGGCGTCCTTTCAGAAATTTCAAAATTGTCTATCTTCACTTGCGGATGTATCAACTGGAAAGTGAATCAGCGGAGGTGTTGTTAATTCTACATTACGTAGACGTGAGCTGCAACGACAATTGTAGAAACGTACTGCGCGCGTATGTTGGCTAGTTTGGTAGAAAAGTTGATGGGAAAAATTCAGTCTGCTGGAAGAACGATAAGTTGCGCGAGTGAATGTCGCAGGAAAAAATTCGTCGTTTTAATAGCGACGTTTAGCCAGTTCAGAGCTGATATAAACATAACCCAAATCCTGACGTAACTCAAGTATAATCGAATCCTGGATCACACCTGACAGTGACATAATCCTTGCCCAAGTCAGATTTAATAAAAACGTGACTAAAATCCTGATTTGACTAAAGCATAGCCCAAAGCTAACTGAAGTCTACAGCTCGTGCATAACTCAAATCTAATCCAAACCTATCTCAAGCTTCCATTTCTTGGTCTAACTGCAGCCTGTTCTAATCTAACTTGAATCTCGATCGACTAAGAAAATACATTTATTACAGGTGAAACGAGGAGATCACATTTTTAAAATTCATTACTTGAGAACATTACGATTTGTTCGAGTGCAGGTTAAATCACGTGTACTAAGCCACAGACTCACGAGAGGGAAATTCCGATAATCCTGTATGGTATGGCTGAACTTGAACGTTAAAAGGCATTTTGTCGTTACCGTTTTTCATCCTTATCTCTAAGTTTAAGTCCACGCATAAAGATAGCATTGGACGCAAGCATAAGTTTCGAACGCTTATTCAATGATCATACATAGACTCATAAATGTGGTCAGAGCGAGTGGTGAATAATTGTTTATAACTGCTATATCGGTTCGCAAAGCTGAGAGCTGTAAACTGAACTAGACCTAGACCTAGACCTAGACCTAGACCTAGACCTAATTCTCATAGAACCTAACGTAGACTTAGATCTAGAAGTACACATAGATCCAATTGCCAATCCTGGTCTCTCGATCTTGCCATTTCCGGCTAAATTTTATTTTTCCAGCGTTAAAAAATATCTCAAGTTTGAAGAAAATATGGCAACATTCTTATCGGTACGTATCCTATCTCGTTTCAATCGCGTGATGAAATATTGTGTTAAAACGTAAAATTTCGATGATCGTGTAGCATGGTTAAACATGACATTGACCTTAAGTCGAATGGAAGCAAAATCTGACTGGCTTTGATCCTACCTTTCTAATACCCGCTTAACTGACATTTAATTCTTTACGACTGAAAATTGTCAGGATATTGTTAATCTTCTGCCGATCTGTTAAACAAAAAGCTGCTCCCTCGATGGCCTTGAAACCAGTCACCCTGACCTATGCAACCGGTCCCCACCATGTAAACTGGTAGCGCGAACAATTACACGGTCCAAGCCATGAGACAGGTGAATATAAAGGCAGTCGCACGACCGTGCTAAGCTATTAGTCCGTCTGCTTCCGACGACCGGTTCTCACCGGTCAATCGGCCGATTTTACAGTTCGATTGACCTATGTTCACGTATTTAAGGCAACCATAAGCATTTTATCGACTTACGCATCAATTTTTTCGTTGTGCAACGCGGGAAAATCCGAATTAACTGCTGACGGACGTGAGTTAGCAATTGAAGAAGATGATGCTCGATAGAAATGCCAGGCAACTGACGTTGATCTTGACCGTGGTCTCCGTGGCCTCCGCCAACAATCTGTGGCCATCGTGCTCCGGGAAAACTATGATGAGTAAGTGATTATAATTCAGATTTTATTAGTTCTAGTGAATCGGTAAAGATCTTATTGCATGTTATGTTAAAAATAGAATTATGAACATTTGGGAATTGGGACATATACATATAATTAAGCGATGTGGAAATCGGAGTAATTTGAAATTGGGATGTGGAAAGTCAGGGAAAATGAAGATTAGAAATTGGGGAAAGGGAAAATTGGAAACATTGATATGGGAAAATGGGAAATTGTAGCATATATAGTTACGTAATGTGAAATTAAGAGTAATTGGAAATTGGGGTATGGAAAGTCAGGGAAAATGAAGATTAGAAATTGAGGAAAGGGAAAGCTGGAAACATTGATATGGGAAAATGGGAAATTGTAGCATATATAGTTACGTAATGTGAAATTAAGAGTAATTTGAAATTGGGATGCGGAAAGTCAGGGAAAATGAAGATTAGAAATTGGGGAAAGGGAAAATTGAAAACATTGATATGGGAAAATGGGAAATTGTAGGATATATAGTTACGTAATGTGAAATTAAGAGTAATTTGAAATTGGGATGCGGAAAGTCAGGGAAAATGAAGATTAGAAATTGGGGAAAGGGAAAATTGAAAACATTGATATGGGAAAATGGGAAATTGTAGCATATATAGTTACGTAATGTGAAATTAAGAGTAATTGGAAATTGGGGTATGGAAAGTCAGGGAAAATGAAGATTAGAAATTGAGGAAAGGGAAAACTGGAAACATTGATATGAGAAAATGGGAAATTGAAGAAATTGGGACATATATGACTAAGTAAAATGGAAATCAGAGCAATTGGAAATTAGGATATGTAAAATTAGGAAAATTGAATACCAGGGATAAAGAAAATTCAGGATTAGGAGATTAGAAAAGTTAGAGGGTTATAGAAATTGGACATTAGAAAATGAGATTAGGAAAATTAGAAACTCGGCATGGAAGTAATAAAAGAAATTCACAAAGACAGAAATTTAGGGCTAGAAAATTATGAAAACTGTACATTATGGAATAAAAAACTAAGAAAATTGTAAATAGGAAAAATTAATATGAAATCAGAAGATGGAAAACTTTAAATCAATGAATTTCTAAAGAAATTAGAAATTAGAGAACTCGCAGAAAAAAATTAGACAAAGTGCAAATTAATTAAATTTTTAAAATTAATCATATTAATTTAACGATTGATAATTAATTATGTGAGAAAAATCGGAAAAATACGAAATAAAAGAAGCAACGAATCTTTGATAGCCGAGAGCAATGAGAATTAACATAAAAGACCACAAAATTCCGAAATCTTCTATAGAAAAGAATTAGCCATTCTATCGTTAGAGAAAAAAATCTGGAACAATCAACGTCCCAGTGGTCACGAAATAATTTCTTCACTCTACGCTCGTTTAACCACAGAGGTTTGTGTAAGGGTCGAAGAATTTGCTCCGGAAAGCGTTGGCTCGATCTTTGCACTTGCCTCTGTTCCACAGTTTTAACGCTTTGTCCGTGGCACGTGGATTTCTAGTGCAGGTGATTCATCTCGTCGAGAAGCACGATTTGAATAATCGCCACGGAACCGTGTTCCGTGATTTCCAGTTCGTCTAACGCTCTTCAGCAAGCGCGATAAGAACGTGACTAGGCATAAGCAACTTTTAAATATCCTTAACTCTCGTCTAGCTATAATTAAGTCATTTCAAGTTCCAGTCATGAATGCAACCATACGCTGCATTTTTAACGCTTCATCTAACTTTTCAATACGATTTCGTCCAATTTACCTCCGATTGTTTATTCCGGAATATTCGTACCGTTTTCACGGCCAAACTGAAGCGTATGATTTTTCCTTTACGTGTATAGTTTCCAATGAACGTACGCATCCTTCCTTTCCATCACATTTCGCCATTATTGTGGCAACTTCATTATTCCATCGGCGTAGGATTGCTTAGTCTTGCGAGGAAAAGAAACGTACCAATTCGTTTTTACAATCTTCCAAAGAAGGCAAGTTCTCATCGTTGAAGTATTTTTGTAACGAGCGAAATAAGCGATGATCCGAGCGTGCAAGATCAGGAGAATATGGTAGATGTAGAACGTGCCATCCAAATTGCACCAATTTTTGTCGTGCGTCTTGCGTTGCCTTGGTGAACCGCGCTTGAACTCCTTTGAACGGATCAACAAAGAACGAGTTACTTTATTGTTCAACTTAATATAATCATCGATATAATTTCATTATATTTCTCTAATATAGTTTTGGTAATTTACTATATACAGTGACGGACGAAAAAAAGTTTGGTAACTTTCGCTATAGTAACAATTTTTCACTATATTGGTAACGGTCATTGTAATAAAATATTTTTCCCTGTACCTCGGAAACTAAGGTCTAGCGACGATAACGCGTATAGGGAAAAGTTATTCAGAATCATGTCCCTGACCGTGTATTTCAAGGTCATCGATATTGGCGTGGAGTACCGTTTGTAAATTATTATTATATTATTATAATTATTATTATCGTATACGTGTACGTATTTAATTCAACGTTCGGATATTATCGTAGAGTTGCTATATATCTCACAAAATTAAACAACTGCACGATGCCGGTAAATTGTATTTATGTTGCATCGTTCTAACAACCATTTTGTTGGAAATGAGTAATTGTCCGGTGATTTATGGACAGAGCATATATATTTACGATACTGGACAGTTAAACGACCGAATTAATTTCCGATTGGTTCTGGTAGATAACAATACCATTCGACAAGAACCGATAGTTCGTTTCTTCGACCTCTTTTCTATTTTTCAACGTTTCTTTTTTTTTTTTTTTCCTCTGGCCGCGTAATTGTTCCGCACCTTGGGCATTTTAAATGTTCTCAAAGCAGGGATCCTCCAATTACCGCGGAAAAAGCAGGTTCCTTTGTTCCTGCGGTGCGCCTGACACACCGCTCGGTCTCCGTTGAATAACAGTTTCCAGTCGGCAATTAGTCAAGTTCGTTCAACGATCGCGTATCTCGTTCCGCTCGTGAATATTCCCATTGAGAACGAGCATCGGGAAACTGTGCACCGAATTCGAAATTTCGCGGAGATGCGCCGTGCTCTTTTCCTTCCCTTGCCCTCAATTCCAGCGACTCGTTTCCGGTCCGGTCGGGACGCTGTCCCACAGCCTCTATTGTTTCGATTAAAAAGCTGCAATATGAGAACGATTTTATTTGCCAAGACAAGTCGGATAAAAAATAGGGAAAAGAGAGAAAGCAAAGAGAAGAATATTATTTCGGCCGTGGGGATATTTATCTAGGGGAAAGAGTGTCAAAAAGTGGTAAACTGAGAAAGACTTTGGTTGGTAAGAAAGAAAGCTTCGAGAGAAAATACACGAAATAGCGAAAGAACGAACGTTATATTTGTCATAGGGATATTTATTTATCTAGTGAAAAATTAAGGATAATGAAAAAGCACTAAATTTGTCCGGCATCGAAATTTCTAATAAGACATCGCGCTATAATTCTTAAGGTAGAAAAGTACTTACGGCAAATGCGACGGGAAAGCCGTAAAAAACGTAGAGAGAAAGAGGGAATTTAGGTTTAAAAAATTGTTTTTCTAGTAACGAAGATTTAAAATTGAAGGAAAAAGACAACAAGGTCGCGGGAAGAATCGGTATTGCAAGAGTAATTATCGACTGAGACGGTCGAGTGATCGGGCAGGCCTTCCCTTGAAGGAATGGAAATAACTGGGAAACTTTGAATGGAGGCCAGCAGCCAGGGACTATTTATTTAACAAGCTGGCAAGTCCATTCCCACGAAATCCATTTAACCAGGCGCTACGACAAGAGAATGGAGTTAGCAGGTGTCGGTCGAATCGTTACGTACCAGCCAAGCCCTGCTCATTTCCGCTGCAAAAAGAAACCAATCCGCGCCCAGTGCTGCCAACTGATCCGCCGTCGCGCTAGATCGTTTTTTATTTCCACCGATTTTACGTAATAATACTCGAGCCTCGTCGTTTCTATAGCTCTAATCGTATGACGTGGGTATTCTAATTAAATTTCAATCAAATATCAAATAGAACGGTAAAGGAAATCAATTTTCAGTGACAAATGACTGAAAATTATAAAACAATTAGTAATTTATATAGATTAACTCTCGGATGGAAAACTTTCATTGATATAAATATATCGTTGAATATATTATATAATACAATTATATTATATGAATATGTCATGTGATATCATATGACATACATATATTTATCGTTGCGTATTGTTTCTCTGTTCTTTTCGTTTTCTAGTAACTTTTATGCTCTCAAACGACGAAAACGCGGAAAATTGGAGGAAATGGAAACAAAGAAAATTATTTTAATTTCCGTGGTAACCTGATGTTGTACAGCGAACGTGCCACTATTCGAAATTTCAATAATTTCAGGTCGTTACGGTAAAGCCGAGAATATGTGACTCGTCGTAAAAAAGGAAACGTGTCTATTAAGAGGCAAAATTAGCCGAATATTTCCTAGGTAAAAATAGCGGGAAAATCGACGGCACGGCGACGCGACAGTTAAATAGAAAAAACACGTGCTAGATATAGAATTAATTTCGCAATCTCATTTTCGGATAACAATAGACGTAGGTATCTACGAAACGTCGATTCTTTAGTCTCACGTCGAAATTTAAATTCCGATATTTTTACTTATCTTGAAATAACTAAAAATAAGTATAAAATAACATGAAAGTAAAAACAACTATCTATTCAAAATTACAGGTGTCATTTAAAATATATTCGTATTATACGAAACAAAGAATTAGCACAAAAAATAGCTTCCAAAAGTTAACAAAAGTAAACCATTTCGTTTTCATAACTAAGAGAAATATGTCTATTAAAACAATCAATAACAATTGAGCTGCTCATTTCGAAAGTAGCGTGTAAGTCCATCGTCCTTTGTTCTAAACTATTCGCACTTCCGTGAGTTCTGATAAATCCTCATAAATCACGATCTAAAAATGCATTAAAAATTTCGATACTCGAAGATTCCGTACGTTCCAAAATTTCAATATCGTAAAATCAGATGCAGCGCACGCGCTTGCTCGAATGAAAGATAAAAAGCACGACAGGTGCCTGTACTTAAAAATTCTCATTACGTGCCGTTTTGTACGGGGATATCCCCCAATTCTTCTACCATGTTACGGCAAATCCGTGTCGTAAGAGTAGCCTTTTGTACGGCGGATAGGTGTATTTAAAAAAAGAAAACAGAAAGGAGGAGGGGAACGAATTGAAACGTTAGACAAAATTCATGTAAAGTCCCGTTGTTTTTATTGCCGTAAGTATCGAACAAATTCGCCGTAATTAAACAGACAAGGGAGAGATAAAGGTGGGAAAAGAGGGACAGAAGAAGCAAGGTAACTTTATTGCTCCGGTTTTCGTCCAGCTGTGCGCCGACCTAGCTTCATGAATAATTCAGCTCGTACATTATTTACGGGGAGAAAATTGGAATCTATTACATTTCGATAGAACGGCGAACATCGATTCGATGGTAAAAATACCGTATTCAGCCGTGCGAGCAGCCACGAGATTCGATTACATTTGCGAATTAAAGCAGTTGCCGGTTAATTACGGGAAATCCGTAAATTTGTGGGCGCGCGCGTGCAATAAACGCCAAGATGCTCCGCGAATTGTTATTCAAAACGAACGACTCGTGCTGAACTCTCGTTTCACGCATCACCGGAGAATTACGATATTTCGGATTTTGCGAATTTCTCATTCCGCCTACGAATATTTTCATCTAAAATTCCAATACGCGAGATAGCGAAACTCTACATTTACGTTCGACCCATTCGGTGCCGAGTATTACTATAATTTAATAGCTATAACGTTAATGAAAATTCCAAGCTTTATACAAAGACGCGCAGAACGTACCGAAGATGCAAAGAATGCAGGATGGCGCGTAATCCGTGGTACAAATGGGGCCGTGGCTGTAGAATAAGACGAAACTCGATAATAACGAAATTGCGTGGCAGGCGTAGTTTTCGAAAAAATCGAGTTTGAAAATTTGCAAAGTATGCGTAAATTTACTCGATTCCCAGTTAGAGAGGAGGTTATTCGGATAGATTGGAGGTTATGCCACCCGTGAAAATAAGTCGAATATGTAGAATATAATTCTTTCATCTTAAATTTTATTTTCGAGAAAATCGAATTTGAAAATTTATTTAATACACGCGTTTCTTGATTAAAATATATTCAAATCTATATTTGTCTATTTTCCACCCTCTCGACTTATTTTCGAATGTAACATAACCTCCTGTCGATTTCTGTCTATTCCTGTCCAGCCGGCTATTGGTCAAATTCACGAATATTCCACAAATTTTCAAGCTCGATTTTCCTTAAAAAATGAAGCCTTCAACGCAATTTTGTTGTTCTCAATTTTTGCCATAGAATCTCCTTGACCCCATTTGCATCATGAATTACGGATCACCCTGTACAAAATAACCAAAGTATGGTACTCTTTGTCATGTTTAATGGATAAATAAAATTTTCTATTCAGGTTCTGCTTTCTAAATTATATTTTAAAAGATAGAAATTTGCATAAATATCTATACAATGTTAGATATAATTTTTGAATAACCTGATATTAATTGCTAAAACGAGGAAGTAAGGCGAGAAAGTGACTAAAAATTGTCCAGAGCTGCAAGAAGGAAATTCGATTGCCGATTCGCGTCCCAGTGGGATAGAAATTTGCATTCCTCGTCTTCGTAGAGGAGCTAAAAGTTATTAGGCGAAAGAATACGGTAGCAGGAAAGTTGTCTGTCGAAAGACAGAGGGAACGTCGTTAAAGCAGATTCCTGGAAAGTTTTCCGGCACGTTGGCTAATCCAGCTGGCCAAGAAAATGGACGGAAGACTGAACGGGAAAAAAAGACAATTTCAACAAGGCGATAGAATCCCTTACATTAACATTACGTTTGAATAATTGCACAAAACGTTTGAAACATCCTGTAGATGTTAAAAAGAACACTATTCGAGTTCTTAATCAGAATCTACCAGAGAATGTTCATATTATTGTTTGAACGTTGCTTTGAATCATTCTGGACAATCTCTAACTATTCTCCAAAGATTCTATTCGCGTTAGATCATCTGTAGAGTGCCCCAGAGGGTAGGAGAACTTGCCAGTCTTAACTAATGTCTAGAACAATCGAGTTCGTAATTCAGTTAGTACCTGTTGCTACAGGAAAATACAAAAATGGAAACTGCTAACAAGATTAAGTTAAAAGATTCAGTTTATGATGGGGCCTTAGGTTTATTGAGGGGCCAGACAATGAGACACAGCGCACTGACGATCTCACGTGCCGTAACATAAATGCAAAAAGAGTCGAAGATTTTTCCAACCTTCCTTTTGTATATGAACAAATGTAAAACAAAAACCAGTTGCAATCTCTTTAGAAATACTTTGTCGCCATTTTATAGTGATATGTAGATTGGTGGGTATAGTGGATCTACTTGATTGCTCTAAATCTATGGATTTATTTATAGGATCCACAGATTTATCCTGCGAAGAGAAACAAACTATCTTAGACGAGCATAATCGCTTGAGACAACTAGTGGCTCTGGGCCAGATCAATGGACAACCCAGTGCTGCCAATATGAGAGAAATGGTAAGAAATAAAGCTATTCAAACTTCCCGCCTTTTTATCTTCTTGCAAAGAATTACTATCTGTATATAATCTACAATAGATCAACTGCAGATTTTTATTCATTTATGAGAATTTTAGTGCAAGAAAGCACAGAATACACGTCGTATATTAAAATATATAAAATATCCAAAGTATAGTACCTTGTGATATTTAACAAGTGAAACAAATCAGTGCTCAGGTCCTACTTTTTCAGTTATATTCATTAAAATACGAATTTGCATAAACATCCGCTGCCTAATAATCAATTACTGTAATTACTGTA
This sequence comes from Bombus fervidus, assembly GCF_041682495.2. Classification (NCBI taxonomy): domain Eukaryota; kingdom Metazoa; phylum Arthropoda; class Insecta; order Hymenoptera; family Apidae; genus Bombus; species Bombus fervidus. The sequence goes on along the minus strand of NC_091531.1, from coordinate 4,970,360 downwards.
ATTAATGTAATTTTACGAGAGTTCGATTTGGAAATTTGTTACTAGGAGATAGGGACTTTTTTCAGATCTGGGACGACGAATTGGCTGCCATGGCGCAGAGGTGGACGAATCGGTGCGCTGAGATCCACGACGATCTCAGAAATGTTCGTAAGTAGATCTATGACTACTTGTAACCCCTTTAATTAGCAGGACGCTACTTTTAAATCACTCTGTAGATCAACGCTGTGCTGTCCAGCGTTTGCATGAAAAGGACATCCGCATGAAACAAATCACGTGATCAAAATTGATCAACAGCACTCTTAACAACTCGAAGCATCTGGTAGAGCTATAATAGAGATCCCTTTATACGAATTTCATTTATCAAAAATAAATTTTAATTAGTAACCGGTTGATTGAATTCCAACCGATTGACTCCGCTTATTTGAATATAAACTCTTGATTAATTTGAACGAGAAATGACAAGCAGTACGACAACTCGGTAACTTCTTGTTACATAATAATCATAAAATCTTCCAAAATCATAGATAAAAATATCTTAAGACAGGTAGTGTAATATTTGCTTTAAGATTGGAAAAGATTAAAGATAGTTCAGCCTAATACTTTACTCGATAGAAAACCAAGGTTTTATAAAAGATAGGAAATATCCTCAGGCGTTTAAACTTCTAAGGAACATACATATAAACACATATTGTATATGTTCTTGCGTATTTCGATTCGGCTAACTTTTACGATCGATAGGCCCCGTTATAAATGTTAGTCTTTTCGTGTACCTTGTTCGTGACACAAATTCAGAGAGAAATCGGAAGATCCAAAAGAGATTTCCTTTCCCTTTCACGACATTATTGACGTAGCTTGAACAGCGATGATCCACGCAATGTAGAACAATCGATAAATTAGTGAAACATGAAATCAGCCGACAGAGAGTACGACCCTCTGTCGGTCCACAGTGAAACAGACTATCGATCATGATTAACGACGATCGATCTGCAGGCAGGTTCTCTGTGGGACAAAATATGGCTCGAGCATGGACAACGAGGCCCCCGGGACCGTACGATGACCAGCCAAACTGGCGCCAGATGATCAACGGCTGGTTCGACGAGGTACATCACTATCAAACAGGCTATAGCGATGCCACCGGCCATTACACTCAGGTTAGTTGTCCTTGCTGCTCTTAGATGTACTATCCAATCCCTTGAAACCATTATAAAAGGTCACTATACTGTGATTTCACCAAGCAAAAGCGAGTCCCAGGAAACTATTATGGGAGGCCACTATAGTACACTATAGCTATTGTACGTTAAATGGAAATGAAATTTCTGAGAGAATCTAACGTCAACGGAAACAATTTTTAAGATATTTTAAGTGACTCGATATTTTATGGCTCGGTTATAATGGAAGATGCTTTGGAATATTGGAATTTTCTATCCAAAACTAGATGTCATTAACTTCAGTTTCTCAAGCTCTAGCATTGCTCAAAAGATTGTAAAAAGATCAGTATAATCCAATGATGATTTTCTAAAAATTCTAAATTTTGTTCAAACCACAAACCATTAAGTTCAAAATGGGACAACTATTAGCTTGAAAAAATGAAAGCACCAGTAACGCACTAATCTAATTCACAAATTAAATAAACATAAAACAAAATAAATAAATGAATAAAATGTAATGCCAGAAAGATGGAACAAAAGCTTGTCTAGTATAATATTCCAAAAAACTACTCCAATCTAACTCACAGACAACAAAGTAAATAAATGAAGGAATAAAATGTGATCACAGAGATGAAACAAAGGTTTGTCTAGCATAATAATTTAAAAAATTGAAAGAACCTGTAGCAAGGTAATAGGAAGCATCAATGGAAAGCATTCGAGAAATTCGTGAAAAAGTTTCTAGGAGACCTTAGACCTTAGGCAAGAAATCTCGACTATGCAAAGGGATGAAGCAGGTTTTAAATTACTTGCAGCTCGTCTGGGGTGACACATATCTGGTGGGCTGTGGCTACTCCTTCTATTACGATCCTGCCCGGGGCTACACCAAGAACTACGTCTGTAACTATGGGCCCAGGTGAGAATTCCATTTCCCCTATTTCCTTTGCCCAATCGCTTTCATTCGATATTCGAACACAGATACGTCGCAAATTTTCAACAAGGAAGATCCAGAAAGAAGACTCTTTTGAAATTAAAAATCTGACTCGGCTTATTCTCGCTGCCTCAATTGTTATCAATCAATAACAAAGCCAATCCTTCTCCAATATTCGATTTTTATGTAACAATGTATTCCAACAGTAGAAGCAAGAATTACAACAGAAGGGAACAGTATTATAAACAACAATCTATGCCCTGAATTATCGTCGAGTAAAAATCGACTGGTTCTACTAAAATAGTAACCTCGAAACTAACTCGAAATAGTAACCTTGTCGAAGCTGGTTGTCGTTAAAATCTAGCTTGTCCGGTGAAGATTTTCAGCAAGACAATCTTTATATGCCTTTCAATCGTCACAAGTATCATTTCAGTAACTTCATACTTTAATCAGTTATAATAACAAACGAACGCTATTTTATATAATTGTTTTTAAATATAATATCACTATATTTTATACATACATTTTTATACGCTATATATAGAGCACTATTTTATGAAAGATAGCAATAAATTGACTTTTACCACTATGTTCTCAGCCAGCCATACCATTAAGATGATTTAATCTAATAACAAAAATGAAGGAGAAGAGTATTAATAATTTTTGTGGATAAGAATATTAAAATTATCAAGGAATATTAAATTTAATTAATTAAAAAGATCCGGTACAAAAAAAGACTATTCGCTATATCGATCTAATTTGTTTCGTTTCAAAAACATTGGATAAAGATTGGAATCTATCGATGGAATATTATTTATTTGCCTCTGGTGGAAAGAGACATCAATGGACAAGGATCGTATTTGTCATGGGTTAATTTTTAACCGAGTTGAGAGTGTGAGAAAGGAACGAAAATTGGGGTTGGTGCCGATATTCCTCGTGGAAAAAGTCGAAGGCTTCCAAACGAAACGCCACGCGTATTCAATCCAACCATAAATTTCCCTGCTCCTCGAGTATTTCCCGTCGATCGGTAGCTTATTACTGTCAACAAATTGAACACGCCTGTACCGCCTTTTTCCACTGTGAAAAGGCCTCCTCGAATACGCAATTTTCCCGAATCTGTGGTTCGATTGAATTTTTAGGAAAAACCTTTAATACATTCCTAAAATGCTTCAGATTCCCTCGATTGACGTATGAGCAAATCTTTTCAGTTTTCTGAATTTTTCTTTTCTTTTTTTTTTTTTTTTGAGAGAGTTCAACATAAAAGAAAACATTGAAAGGAGAAGAAATAATTAAAACTGTATGATAATCGATGGAAATAATGACGAAACAGTTGCTTACTGCACAAATATCGTATGTCCATCCTCAGCATTATCGAGAAAAGCAAATAAACAAGTAAAAGAAATAAACAAACATTTTAATGAATTCGATCATATAACATTGGTTGCAAATTGTACATTGATCCCTTTTAGGAACATAAAGTGACAAAGATAGATCAGAAGATAATTCTTGAAGATATTTCTATACAGATAGTACACTTATAATACAGTACAGTATAGTACACTAGATACAATAAACGAAAGTATTATATTTGACAACTTCATCAAGTAGATATAAATGTGATTATTATACAGCTATTTAAAGAGACAGTGAAGAAGAGAATTTGTTGCATACAAAAACAGCAAATTTCAGCAAAGGTAGACATAGAACATTTGTACAGTAAGCCATCGATATCTGAATATTTCTTCTCAAAGCCCAAAGTTTAGCCTTCTATGCCTCGAGTTCGATAACTTATGGAAAACTATCTTCTTCAACTCATATCCATATAACGGCTCTTTCTAACTAATGACTGTAATAAATCTCACGATCCTAATAATTCTCTGTAAGTCTCTGTAACTGTAACTTTCTATAATTCTCCGTAGGTCTGTACAACTGTAATAGCACTTTGTAAACAATTTATGACAATTTAAAGAAGCTTCAGGCGACGAGTCATATCCGTTTTTCTTCTAACGTTTTATTTTACATTGCAGCGGGAACGTGATCGGCTTTGAACCGTATCAATCGGGCCAGCCTGCCTGTGGCAATTACGGGATGCTTTATTCAAATCGATACGCTGGCCTTTGTTGTGAGTTTCACGTAATAATTACTATCCAGTTATCGCGATTAATTTCAGAACGAAAGGAACGACTATTTTTAATAGTAATTAATTTAGCGTTAATCTTGCAGAGGTCTTAGTCATACTGAAACTATGTACTTGTGTATTTAGATTATAGCTAGTACATCATAATGAAACTATGTAGTTGTGTACTGCGTGGACGTTTACGCTTATTTATATTTCTACGGATGTATTTAAAAAAAAAATTTCATTTCTCTACTGAATATTATGATAAGCACCGCGTTGGATATTTCATATATTTTTTAACGTTACATGCATTTAGTAGATTTTTGCATCGTTGAATTGCCCAGAAATGCATAAACATTCGCAGTCTGTTAATACGTAGCGACTTTAAAGCCACGTAGTAATGTCAATCCTTGCATGAAGAAAGCTATGTGAATACGTCGGAGGCATTTACCTTTATTAAAACGACAAATTTGTAATTATTATTAGATGAAGCATTATTATCCTCTTGTGACGCGAATATTAGATAAAAGATAAAATTAACGCCGAATTTAGTAAAGAGATTAAAATTTGTTGATCAAAGAACGCGTGAAATATTAGGTTGCACGAAAAGTTATTTTATCGAATTTATTGAATTAATTTATTAAATGTACGATCCACTTTGTTCTATTAGAACAAGAGACTATTGTAGACAACTAGACATACTAGAGATAAAACTGTCCCAATAAAACAAAATGGATCATACATAATTCAATAAAATAATATAAAACAAAAAATGTCGTGCATCTATTGTTTCCTTATAAAACGAAAGAAACTTTTGATACAACCTGTAACATCGGTCACAAGTAATATTAATATATTCGAGGCATAGAAATCTCTTATATTCAATAAATGATAAACATGTGAAAGATCTTTGCAAACGATTTACCACGATAATAGGATGATTATTATCCCTCTTCGATTTAGTATTTCTCCAATGAATTTATGTTGTTCTGTTTTCAGCTGCGGAACACTACTACTATCTGGGAGCACTGTGCAGTTATGGTTAATGATTTTCATATTCACGTGCAGAAACAGACAAGTGATTCAATTGGTTTTTCAAGGACCACGCGTCGTCAAAGCCGATCGATAGATCGTTCTATCTGATTCGCTTGATTATTCTAGTCTCTAAAAAATAGTCCGTGATTGTAAAGACCAAAACTATAGAAAAGTTATTAGAATAATAAGTACTTACTAATCGTTCCGTGCGGTTTACCCGACGATTACGCGAGTTTTCGTTAACCCATTAAGCTGAAATTCGATCATCTCGCTGGCAGATCTGTTCGGTTACATAAAGGAAAATTAAACGAGGATCCATATTTGAAATATGCGAAAACCAAGCGATTTCGTGTTTCACTGGAATGTAATAACGATTATTACGAATCACGTGTAATGCTACTTTGCGAAGTGACGATATATGTAACATCAATACGTAACGTTCAGGCAGAGTAATAGGATTTTGTAAATATTAATATCTCGTGGCCTCGATTCAACATTGAAAAAAAGTGGAAAATTAAATCGTTGAAATTTGTAATCTTGTAAATGTTGAGAGTTTCGCGATAAAATTATTCGTGGAGCTTGAAATATGTATGGAAAGAATTAAAATACAAATTGTAGAAAAATATTGGAAAAAAAGGAATTCGATCATTGATTTTAATTACAATCCTTCTAAATTAAAAATATCTGCTTGTTTGTATCGATGTTGTACGATAATGATAACATCTTTTTATAAAGACAAATTAAAAATCACTATCCTAATCCATGTTCTACATCCTGCTACGAAAGAACGACAAAAGGAATAGAAAAATAGTAGACTTTTTAAACGATAAAAAATATTCAGTCCTTCCACCAACGCAACGATTATGTTTCAATTATGAAATCAATAGTAGAATCATTTTTGGAATTTAAAATATATATGAAAAAAATTGAAGATAGAATAAAAGCTGTAAAACAATATTGAAAAACAGGGAGCTCGGTCATCGATGTTAATTGCAATATAACTTTGTATTTTTTATATATATATATTTTTTTTTACAACCTTTTAAACCATCAATATTTCCTTTTTCGTCGTTAATCCGCTCTTTTGCATCATCGACAAAATTATTTTTTTAATCCTTTGTTCCATAACTTTATTCAATGTCAATACTCTGTAAACATGGCACAAATATTTCGATAATAAATAAATTAAATACCATCCTAATCCATGTTTAACGTGGTGCTTCGAGAGAATAATAACACGAATCGAAAAATGGAAAATCTTAAAAGCGAAGATGAAACGTGTGCGGACGAGTCTTAGAAATAGCCAGTCCTTCCACCAAAGCAACCTCGATTATGTTCCAATTTTTCGATTTCCGTTTCCTACCCATTTTAGCAAAGTGTAATCTTCGCGATAGGATTTGAACATCTTCGGAGTCAAACATTTTACACGAACGAGAGTTGTGCACCATTCTAGCAAGTTTCTTCTCATTTGATACCTGCACTTCCTATGCATTTTGCATCGCGGTCGTTACGTGACTGCAACTGCAAACGCCGGGTATAAATATTTACGCGACCAGAAAGATACGGTGCCCGGGTTTTTTACACATCCCATGCACGGCGATCATTCTTTTTTTCCAAGCTGTCTCAATTAATTCAATTCGTTTCGAGCCGTTTAATTGTCGGTATAACATGGAAAAACGCGAGCCGGTTTCCTCTAGCTACAAAATATTCCAATTTAAAAAGCTGCCTCTGTAAATTTTGTAGCAGCTGCAGTTGTGAAATGCGGCAAACAATTGAATCGATGAGTCGAAGAACAATACACGCCTGGAAACCACATTTTGAGATATTTCAAAGAAGAGCTTTACTTTCCTTCTTTTTCTGCGTGTATGTATCTATGTGTGTATTATCAATGCCATTGATTTTATAGCGCTGTTCCAATTTAAACACGGTCATGCTAAGCGAGATAAACGTCCATATATCTGCCTACCTATGCTTCAACATCGTTCGTGAGTCTTTTATAATTAAAATAAATTTAATAATTGGACTTGTACCGCTCCTCCACTCAACAGAATTTTTAATCTACAAATGGAACAAATTAATACAGTGGCAAAAAATAGTAGTAGTACCTGTTAACGTTAAACGTAATTAAAATAAAAATGATTTAACGCAAGTTGATTACCAAAGTAAATTCAGCGTGATGTATAAAAGAAACAGTCATCTTGTTGACGAGTCCGATTAGTAGTCTTCCAAAAACAAACTTCATAGAATGTCGATGCTTCGCTTCAGATGTACTTTATCAACTTGGTCACATTTTCTATACTATTTCTGCTCTCGTTAAATCGAAAGGGCTGTTTCAATCACAGAAATTTATACTTCCAATTTTTAAAAAATGCCTAATTTCGTACTTGTATTGTTTTTCAACTCGCCGGTTCGATTTTACTATTTTCGCTCGTCTAATTGCAAAGGATTTAACTTAGCTGGTGCGATCTGTTCCGGCCAAATATATTACTGCTATTTTTCTTCTGGAAACAATTTTCAAAGTTTCGAATGAAAATAAAAAGGATTATAAAGAGCGAGAGAAGGCAAACAAATTTACTGTTTGAACGTTGCATCGTATTCGGACAGCAAGACCGCTGACACGTGAATATAAACACGCGGAATATCGTATATATCGCGTATGGAATTATCGTTTAATAAAACACAACGGTGAGATAAAGTGGCGGATTATACAGACGCAAAAATCGCGCAATAAAGTTTAATTCCCTTATTCGGGGACAGCGAAATCCTGGATATCCGAGCGGCAGGCTTTCCTTCGCAATTCTTTTCGATTTATAGTTAGCCGCCTGTGGCCCGCCGTATTGTTCTATCCAGAAAAATAGTTCCTGATTTACCAAGTCTAGCCTCCATTCTCTGCTATTTACATGTGCAAGAAACATATATACTTAATTAGTATATACTTATACTTATTAGTATATTATCTATTTATTTTATAGTATATTTATATTTGCATATTATTAGTATATACTTATTATACTTATTATATAGTCTAAATAAGTTAGATCTAAGAATAAAAATGTAATATTCCAACTTGATGTGGCTATGTATGTAACATGAAAAGAGTATATTTTATAATCGCTGTACGTGTGCAAACCTCGTACACATGTCGCCTGTGTGTTATTGTTATGATTCTGTTATGGACACTTGCGGACGGGACTATCGCAGCTTACGTCTCTGAATACCATAATCTTCTCTATGACTTGTACGAGGTAAGCTGACCGGATTGAGTATCACTGTGCGCCGCCCCGCTGCTTAGGCTGACCTTCTTTTGTTCGTGTAAGAAGGTTTTCTCGCGTGCAGGGGTATTTTGGCTGATTTTTAATTGTCAATAACTAAAAAACAAAGCCGGAAACGCAATTCTTTTATTTCTGATTTTCGTCTCATTTCGGCTTCAAGAATTATTCCTTAAATTTCCTGACACCTATAGTCGAACACCCTGTATACATCAATTAAAAAGTATGGACTAGTCAAGGTCCTCCGCTTCTATTATTTTCTCATTCCAAAGAAACCTTAATAGACAATAATTTAGCATTTGGGCGACCATGACGGATTTGTCTTAACCTTATCATCCTAAAGCTTAACCTTATTATCTGATTAATCAATTTCTAAATTTTTGTTAACATAAGAATTTACATAAAGTTGGATGAACAAAAGAAATAACAATGGATGTTCAATTCTAAATTAAATTTTAAAACCAGTCATTTGATCGAGCCTGGTAGAGGTTGATGTTAAACTCGTGTCCATCTCGCTAGGAAAATCGAACAAAAACTTTCTGTTAAACCCAACAAAATGTAAGTTGTAGTTTCTCCGACGTTGGTGTCAACCGCGGGGATCTCTAGGATCTTTAACATCACGTCTAATGACATAATTCCGAAAATGCATAGAACAGAAGCCCATATGGAACCTTAACAAAACATCTTCGTGACTATGAGCGTGTTGTGTTTGAATTACAGTTGTTACCACGCAAACTACTGCAATAACAGTTGGTAACCTACAGGACAATGGCCCTGGGCATCGCTCTTCAACATGAAAGCCAAACACTGTTCGGTTGTGAAATACGGTCGATCAGGAGTCGAAGTTGTAATCCTACAGGAGGATCAGCGTTAATTGAGCGACATCGAAAAGTTACAGGTAAATGGTCCGTGGAAAATGGTACGCACGAACAAAACAGCAGAACGTTCTCTTTATGAAGAGGACTCGCCCATTTATGGTCAACGTTGTATTCGTGAACTTTGTTAAAAAAAGAAAAAACTTATTAATAGACCCATTAACGATAAGACGATTGCGCAATCGAGAGGAAGTTGACTCAACTTTCGGCCGGAATGAGATACGTAAGTGACAAGATAACGCTGGAACCAGTTCGACAGGGTCTGCTATAGCCCAGTGAATTTATTGCCACTCGTACGTACAGTGGCTCTCAAAAGTATTTATGTTAAATAAAGTGAATTTTCGTGCGTGTTATATAAAACGTTTAGAAATTTCATTGGCACTATAATGACATGCCACTGTCAAGATTATGTTGGCAAAATTTGGACCTTACCTGAAAATATATACAAAGTTACAAGGTACCTGTTGCATGTTTTTATTCGATAAAAAATTTAATACACAATATGAATAGTGATCTTAAGCATATAATATTATTAAATATGATATCATCGAATACCGAGATTTAAAAATATTGCGAATGACGCTTACCTGTTTAAATGCCTCTGTCATCTCTGCCAAATATACAGGATGTTCAGCTACAGGTGCCAGAAAATTTAAGGGCTGATTCTTGAAACCGGAATAATTTGTTTTTTAGTTACTGACAATTAAAAGTCGGCAAATAAAAAATGTATATTTGTACTAAATACCTTGCAACTTTTCTATACATTTCAAGAATCGTTTCAGGTTTTACCAATATTGTCATAATGGCTGACTGTCGTTGCGGCGCTACTGAAACTTTAGAATGCATCGTATAACACACGTGACGTGTTCATAAAAGTAGCGTCGATAAATATACGAATACTTTCGTCAGCCACTGTAGTTCTTCGATAGGTTGGCGACGAACATTCTAGGTCTTTGAAACTCGAATTTTCGGTCGCTTTTAGTCTAAACGTATGCTAATTAGTCAAATGGATGCGCGTTCGTTGATTCAGAGAAGTTTACAGAACTGCACCGGGAGAGATTCTCTGTCTCTATCCTCGACGAATATTCAAATCAGCCATAAACCAGTCGTGTATACGACGTGAATATACGTGGCATTTAAATTTTAATTCGACGCCAATTTGGTCCTCGGGAGCAGCAGTTAGCGAAAAGGTGAGGAACAGGATCGTTGACGATTACCTTTTTTCTCTGATCCAAATAAATGGTACAGATATTTCGTAAGAATAAAGATACGCATTTATTATGTAGTGGGGGACAAAAGAAAGTTTATAAAATAAGAAATATGAAAAGACATCATAATTTTACAAAATGGTTTTATATTTAGTAAAAGCAATAAATAGATTTGGATTTAGTGAGAGCAATTAAATACAAAATACTTAATAAGAGAGAGAATAAATATAATATACACCATAGACTGAATGACTGTTAATTATACGGTAATAAATTTTTAGTGCAGAAGTTACGATAATTCATTGCGTATCAATTTATTAACTTTCTTTCATCGACTACCGTAATGGCGAAATCAACTGATTTGGTTAACGATACAATTAAATAAAAAATTTACAATATCGTTCTGCAAGAGGGCAGGGGGAGGGGAATCTTTCTGTTGCGTAACAAAAATAACCTAACCCCAAATGAAGCGAAAATTTTCACACAAAGGATTGTCTGTTCTAAAAAGGAATAAAGAAACTTTTATCAAGCGAGAAAATTAATTCCGAGTGTTTCTTAAACAAAATTCAAATTTTATTTATGGATAAATAAAAACCTAGTCGTCGATATAATGTCCATCACTTGCCTAAGTTATGTGAAATTACGTAAATGTAGACAGCGTCTTTTTCTAAATTGCTATATGAAATAAAAAAAAAGGATATTTATATTTAAAATATTTAAAAATCTCCCGCCTATTTTAGTAATTATTTTTGGCTTAAATGTTTGCCCGTTCGTTTCAGTTTTAACGAAATGTCATCTACATTTACGTGGATCCACCGTGTATCGAATAATAGAAATTATGTTAATGATTTGAAGCTTACGTCACAGCGAAATTTAAATACTCCTCGAAAAGATGGCGAATTAATTTACAAGCCAAATAATTATCAGAGAAGAGCAAAACTAAAGTTATCGAATTAATGTACTAACATAACGTACGATTTCTTCAGTCTCTCATAATCAACTGTTATTATTAGAGGAGAAAATGGATGGATTAAACCTGATCGGAAATTCAATCTCGCCCACGATACAATCGAAACCTCGATAACAGTATCGTAAACTCGAGTGTCGTTTAATCGATTCGCGATTGACGCGCTCGTACCTCGAGGATTAAATTTCCCTATAAACGTCCGTCTGCTAGTGACACGCGTATATTCGACGAATTGGGTCGAATTCGAGTCGAGAAACGACAGCACAGCATTGAGAATCGAATTAATTAAGATGCCTCGAGTGGTTTCCACTTTCGTGATTTTCGTTCTCCGATTACATTAAAAACTCAAGGATTCCTTAAGAAAACTAGGTCTCGAAGAGAATTCTTCAAAAAGAAACTTGATTTTAACCTTACATGATTACATTTGATCATGTTTCAGTTAAATATCTTCAGGACATAACACATTTGCTGTCACGATGATGATCGGTAAATCTTCGGGATATAACACATTTGCTGCCACGATAGTGATCGGTAACCCACGTTACTAAATATTTTAGCATGATTCGAGTATTATAGATTTCAGGAGTTAAAAATTTTCGACAACATACATGAGTGACATACATAATATTATGAAAAAATGCACAAATACAATACAATATTTTGCAAAAGTTCAATATTATGGTGTAGTATATTTTAATCTACTGTAACTCCCATGACATAAGATGTATAATATATAAAATTCGCATGATAAGCAACATGTTAATGTTACACGTTCCTAGCTCCTTCAGATAGCAAAGGATTTCTAAGAAAAGAGAAAAGATAATAAGAGTAAGTTTACAAACTGAAGCATAATCTTCAAAATTATATGATTTAACTTTATCAAGATTTTAATTGCATCTCAGTTAAAAACCTTTAAAACTTAATGGTAATTTATTTCTAGGTCTTTCATGGAGCAAAAAATTCCTAGAAAAAAAGAAGAGATAATAACTCTTCAAAAAGGAACATAATCTTTAAGATTATATGATCTAAGTTTGATTGTGTTTCAGTTAAAAATCTTCAAGATTTTATGTTAATTCATTTTTAGGTCTTTCAGAGAGCAAAGGGTTCCTGGAAAAAAGAGAAAAAATAATAATTCTTTAAAAAGAAACAGGATCTTTACAATTATATATATATATAAGATTATATGATTTTATTGTGTTTCATTTAAAAATCTTCAAGGCTTAATGTTAGTTCATTTCTAAATCTTCCAGAGGATAAAGGGTTTCTTTGAAAAAGGAGAAAGAAAATACTGAAAATTCGTATAAATCCCGACAGCAATGTATCAAGTAGAATTGCCGGGAATTGCCATAGTAGGACGTTTATAGTAGAAATTTGGTGCCGGTCGGAGAAAGCTTGGCGTGCTTTTAAAGATTGCATGGGCTACGTTTAGCGGGGAAAATAACATGTTGGACATAATGTCCGGAATATTTTAGTATTCGGCTAAACGACGAGAAGTTGGGTGTTTTATGGGGTCGTTACTGTCGCGCAGTGTCGAGGACCATCGTAAAGAAGCGGGCGCAGTCAAGTGAATTTAAAATTACGCCGGTCGGCATTAACGTTTCGTTGAAATTCTTTTTAACAGCTCTATACCATCGTGACATACCTAAATTACGACCAACAACCACGCTTGTTTTCTGGAGAAATTTGCGTGACGAAAATAGGAATAAAAGCACAGTGTGAATTAACGCAAATTAAGTAACGCGAGTATCTGGAACCACGACGATTTAATTCACTTTTACTTACCTTACTTAAATTATCTTATTTAAATGTAAAAGTCTGTAATTCGTTTTATGAAATATTACGAGTCGTAATTGTTCGTATTTTTATTGTCGTGATTCCAAAACTGATGAGTAGCCTGCGGACATTTATGAAAAATACATATTTTTATAAACATAATTAATGAACTGGAATCTGAATAGAGCATTGTTTTGTCTATTAAATATTATAGAACAGAGAATACTGTACTTTCATTATTTGATATGTTTTTGCATATTACACGCATCCTATGCAAATTTGCTGTTTTAAATTTCTCATAAACGCCTAACAATCCGTAGTCTACTTATGAGTGAATTGGATCACTGAACGAGCGTCTTTTAAATAATATTTATTCTGATTTTAAAATATATGCACAACAGCTTAGGTGTTATTCACAATTAGGTATTTTCTTTCCTTCTTTTTTTCCTGCTTTTTTTTTTTTTTTTTTTTTGATTTACAATTGTATGTATATATATATATAATCTTTACAATTTGCAATGAGGTAAAACTAAGTTATCAAAGATATTACGACTGAGAATAGTTCGTAAGAATTGAATTCAAAATCGTCTAACTAATCGGCCTTCCGGTTTACCGTCAAGAATCTGACAATGATCACAGATCAGTAGAACGTCGATTCGATTTACGTCAACGGGGACAAGAAAGACCTAGTGTATAATATTTGATAGTTACATCATCGTATAATAATCGTTTCGTTAAATTATCTCTTATATCATTTTTTTTTTTTTTTCTTATTTTCATTTTCTTTTTCCTTTATCATTATACGATTGGGATATGAGATGGTCGATCATGGAAGCGAGCTTAATTACTTGTGTTTGTTTCACTTGAATAATATACATAATAATCTTTTGGTTTTTTTCAATTTAATTAGTTCCTTTAACCCTAATTCGCTTATTTAGTTCCCCTCTGATATTATATCTTTTGTGCAATCACGTAACTATTTTGTCTGTGTTGTTAGGTCTCCCGCTAACGAGTGGTCGTAACAGGCGAAACATCGAAGCCTGTGAACAGAGATCGAAATTCCAATATATATCAAATCTCCTTTTTTCTTCCGTAAAATTTTTAAACTATCGTCGCTATCCATAGCGAGAATCGTTGATTTACATTGGTTATTTTAGTAACCGTGAGAGACCACCTAATGCCTCCTGCCGGCATCATTTCACATTTCGATCTCTGTTGGGACAGAACGTGAACGTTACCGACAAAAACAAAGAACAGGTGTTCTTCAGAAACGCTCTGTGAACAAAAGCATACAGTTTTTGCGTTTTAGGCCGTTTGGAGAAACTTTCGATTCAATATCTAAAATGAAACAACAGATTTTTCACGAAGCAATGCGATATGAAAAGTAAAATAGGAACAAAAAATGAATCACTTGATTGGCTTGTTTAAGACGCTAGCTTTATGGAGAGTAGAAATTGTTCAATTCCTTCGAACCGCGTATCTGATTCTTCCTGTTCTTTTCTTCCCTTTAGCACAAGCTTCATAATCGCATCCGCTGCGTATCTCTGTGTATGTATATATATATATATATATGTATGTATGTGAGACGACGAATATTTTCTGTCCTCCCATTAAACCCGACAAATATTCGTAGCAACATTAAAAATCGTGACGACGACGATAATAAAGAGATAAATCTTACTAAGAACGATGATTAGAGATTAGTGCAGAAATATCGAGAAAAATCGTTTCGACGATGTGGCGGTATAAAAACCAAAGTATTGAGCTGCGAATGCATACGACGGATTCGTGAACTTTTATTATTTTGTATGCTCCCGAACATCTACGAATACTTTCCTACAATCAATCATTTCAACTCGAATTACTAAGCAAATAAAATCATTTGCAAAGAAAGATCGAACTGCCAAAGAAAGAGTAAGTTTAGCTTTAAAAATACTCGTTTGGCACTTAGAACGTTTAGATAGTTGATTCTCTAACTTTTCATTTGTAGATAATCGATCGTTAATCGTCGACCAGTTATCAACGAAGCCTGTTATCGATTTTACAACTTTTACCGACCGTACGCTTTTTTATCAACTATAGATTAATCAAGTCGAACGTAATTGAATGTATTCCAGTATTCGTATTTGCAAATTGTACATGTCATATGCACGACACGTATGCATATCGGCCAAATATATTACATATGCAACATATGTATATACATCGAAATATGATCAGGATATTTGAGTTGATATTTCGGGCCAGAAAGCGATTCACTTCCGCATTTCAATTGCCCCAAACGATAGATATCTCTGTACTCATTCTTGTCATCTTTTATGTACATGATCAACTTCGTTCTTCTGTTTGCACGTGATTTCATTGATCACTATACATCACGACAGACAAAGAAAATACATCTTTCTAGCCTAGAGCACAGCACGTGTCTCTTCTCCCTCTATCCCATGATTTTCTGTTGCTTCGTTCAGTTATTAAAATATATCAATAATTTGAACCTGATACATATTGACAATATGTCAGCTCACAAGATAATACTTTGACGCTTTTAACAATTATAACTTCATTCGGGACACCCTCGAAAAGTTTGTTTCAAAGATGGACGCCGTTTATCACTTTCAGAATGATCAAAGCTGTCTAAGTTCTGGAGTCTAGTTTGGTCAGTACTATGTTAACTATAGTAATTAAGATTATCTAATCTTACATAATTATAGATTCAGTATTTGAAATATACCTACGCTAATTTTAAACTCCAGAACTTAATTTATAAATTGCCGCTTTAAAGGAAGACCAAGTTTGCCATAAAATTACACCGGGAAAGTAAACATATGTACTTCACGAAATGTTTGCTATTTTCCATAAATTTGTACAACTGTTCTGTTCTAGAAAACAAATAATTTTGTAGAAAGAATTTGGAAAAACTGTGGCATATAAAAAAATCGACTCAAGTATTATATCGAGGTCTGACAACAAACTCTTCCTTCCCCTTCTCACTTTTGTAGGGGATGGCCCGAGATTTCGACCAAAGAGATTTCGACATGCACATAAAGAGAAATACGCAATAGCTGGTAGTGAAAATTACTAGTAAGTCGCATTTCGCTGAAATCGATTGATACAACGATCCTCGATAACTCTACAAAGTCGCCTGAATTAGTTCTGATCAAAAACTAATCTCAAAAAGCGACAAATGACGAATTTACATAAAATAAAGTATTTTAAAACACCGTAGAACTCCATTCATCTACACTTCATTTATTGAAATGAAATATTAATTAATACCCAATCAACTGCACTTTTACTATTTGTATTCACTCTGAATGTAAACTGCTATTATGTGAACGAAAATTATAGAGAATACAAAAGATTGATTAACTCTTACTGTAAGCACTTCAATTATATAAACTCTTTTTCCCCTAGCAATTTCAGATAAATAGAGTTCTACTGTATTTATTCTTTCAACAAAATGATGGAAAATAATGTCTAGATATTAATTTTAAGAATATCACGATGATATGAAAGGTCAGGCGACTTCGAAGCATGGTACAAATATTACTTTCACGAATCTGTGCCTACATACCTCGGAATGTTCGATCGAAAGCGTCGAAAGCTCGTCCCAAGCGACCTAATTTTCTCTACAGCAAGTACGAGCCGACGTGTATCGTTAAATAGTATACAATATCGAACTGCGGGAGGGAGCGTTTCACGGTCTTTGAGACCTCTCGACGAAAAACCAACGCGATATTGGTCAACCTGATCGTCCAAAATTATCAAAGACATAATTACGATAAGAAAAAAAAAAAAACAGGAAATTTTTATACATTGTTATTTGCATAAAAGAATCGAAGCAAATGTTTTTTATTTATCGGAGTTACTAAGTTATTGGAACATTACGTCTTTCGAATATTTCAGACGATCGACTAAATAATTCACATATAGTTTCCTCGATCCACGCGTGTGATATAAAATAGCTCGAGGCCCGCGAACGAAACTATGAACGGAGGATCCAGTCCTCCTTTTATCGTTTTAAAACACTCCTCGAGCTCTTGATAAATCCTTACTTACAAATAGAACTCGATTATCTTTGATAGGTAATACAGTGAACGCGTGCAGGCCGCGCTGAATTGTTTCACAAAGCGAACGAGAACGTTTACAAAAAGAAACATATTCCAGGATGTTCTCTAGTATCATACGAGACTCCGGTCTCCGGTCAGAATATTGTCTGAGGCAGGACAAAATAGGACGTGATCCCTAACAGCGTTAGAATCTCGTGCAATACAGAACATTTTTCATTAGCTTCCGGTAAAAAGGAAGAAACGTGCGAGGGCGTAGCCTCTTCTGATCTCGCTGTGCGATAGAACGAACGAAAGGTTACACATTATTAAATCGGAACTTCATCGAAATTACAATTATCCAAAGGAAACTATTATATACTATTGTTTTATCGTATACTTGAGAAAGAAATAAAACGAATGGCAGTTGCGACTAGAAGAAGAGTAGAAAACAGGCGAACAACATGGCGGATTCTACAGCCGTTCGATAAAATAGAGATCAATAAGTCGTGCAGCCCTCCTGGGGCTCTGTAAAAAGCTCTAAAAGCGATTCTATGGGGTGGAGAGAAACGGTAAGGCGATTTTGAAACCTGTAGGTGTCCTTAGAGAAACGGAAACCCTCTCGTGGAGCCTCTACTTCCGCTACAATCGAATAGAACTCTACAAAAATAGTGTAAATTTTTCAACACACGGGACCGTGTACGAACAAGTATGTCTTCGATCCACATATAAAAAGTAGAAAAAGTAATATAGCGGTCATGGCGGCGTAAAGCAAGGTTTGAAGCGCGAACCGGTTCTCTCTCGCTGAAAAGACTGGACTGAACATATTGACACGCTCAATTTCACCTTTCGCACAATTTCCATGAATAAACTATCAGTTCCTTCGTTTTCATCTCAAGAAATCTCACTGAAGCAAAGCGATATCGAAAAAGAGGAGCGTTCTTGCCACATATTGTTTGAGGAAGTTCTTATTCGCTGTTTAAAGTAGAGTGCAAAGGGTGAATATTTGAGGATTGCGAGATTATAGACAAAAGAAAGTATATAAAGAAGATAACTTCCTCTGCTTCTTCGCATCGCTAATCCATTCGAGCTTCACGCTTGCATGACATAAGCGTAAAGAGACTGTACTCATCTTAACAATGTCTTAGGCTAAACCGTCCGTGTTTAACTTGTCTAAACCCTGTGTGTGACTTTTTCCATGGTTTTCTGCTATCATAGTTTCGATAAATAGGCTATCACCGAGGAGATTGTGCGCGTTGACGCTGCTCTTTCATCATCGATTCCAAATACACGTTAACCGAACTAGACTTAAGGAATCTCCGATAGCCACCATATTTATAACACCTTTCCTTTACTCTCATGTGTCTAGTACAAGTATCAATTTGGAAGAATATTTCTCTTCTTCGTGTCTTCCTTCTTGGTCTATCTCCTATATAATATCCTGCATCATTCTGCCGTTGATCCTAAAGATTATCTGTCCTATGGTGTTCCTTCCCGTCCAGGTTCAGCTTAGAAGCACGATTTGCTAGGTCGATCGACGACGGGTTCCCGTTTTATCCAGTTCGTGATTCTGTGGAGCTCATTTCACTTATTCTTCTCAGAGAGTCTGAGTTTTGAACGACATGATTATGGAATTCTGTAATGATGAGGGGTTCGCTACAAACATATTCATCTAGCTGAAGCAGGTTGGCGACGTTACTTTCTGATGCTAGCTGCTTGGAACCTGGGTAGGCAAAGACCAAATTTCGTCTCGATTCCAGTGAAGATCGGCAAGGCAATCTGGTAGCCTCCTATGTGATCCGGATTCGTCGATCGAATCTCGCCTGCTATCCCCGTTGTAGGCACCTTTTGCTCCGATCCTGTAGGTCGACTGAAAACATTATTGTACGCTATATTAAGAAACAAAAACACGTTACGGATGATGATGAATTTCTGGTTAGTATCTGCTTGGATTCACGGGAAATTGAAGCTATCAAACTGATTACGCGAATAGAAACAGAATTTTGAATTCAGGAAGACGTACTTATCAAAAAAAATAAGAAGTTCCAAATGATTTTTTAATTCGCATGCACATTAATCACAGAAAATTTAAACACAATGGATAAACGGTTATTGAAAGTAAATAAAAATTAATAGACATGGGAAGAGGCGTGTCGATGCGCAAATAAAATAAAAGTATAATCATAAATGCACTTACGATCCTCCAAAATCAACTACGAAGAGCCTTTGCAAAAGCTCGTAGGTAAAAAGGGTAACGCCAAACTGAGGGGATGATCTGAAGACTCGTGCTGTAAAATGAAAGGATAAATTGAATACCATCGCTTGCTTCGTGTTACATTTTCACACACTGGTTCATACTCTTTGTCTGAATAAAGATTTGAATCCCAAATATGAACATGAATGTTATGACCTTTTATGAATGGACACATCTTCAGATTCAACATTCAAAATATTCGAAAAATTTCCTTCCTAGGACTAAATTGACAATGTGATTAGTTTCATAAATCAACAGACAGTGGATAAGAATGAAATAAAAAATTACGTTACATGAGGATAAACCGTGAGAATGCAATGCTTTTTGATGACCACTCTGCATACAAAACAATGGACCTAGTAAAAGATAAGTTAAAACAAGAATGTGGCTAAACAAAAGTAACAAGAAAGTGGAGGTTGGCTGGGAAATTGAAAAAAAGTCACGATAACTGGCAGGCAGAGAGAAAAAGAAGTACTCACTTAGAAGTAAGACGCCAGGTCATATTGGGGAAAAAGAATAGTCGAATGATGCAGCAGGGCCGACGCCCGCGCATGCAATCGACCAAATAAAAGATGTATTACTAACTTTCTCAATGTAGAACTTAAAATAAATGTCACGTCCCGCTATTGCTACGAATTTTCTCGCGACCCTAATGTAACTTCAAAATAGAACTCGATACCTGTGGCTCCTTTCCAGAACGCTCTCGGACCTTCTTCCTTGTAAATTTTCTTTGCACAATCTAGCACTCCACTGTACGTTGTTTGACCTCGTCTAGCCACAACCTAAAAATCAAATTAATATTACAATCTTACAATTAATATTATAATCAAATTTTTTCTTCTCTCTTTCTTTCAATAATAAAAGAGCAAGAAATGTTTAATATAGAAAACATACTTGTAATCTGGTCTTTATCACGTCTGCAGGAGTGACCAGCGCTGCTGCAGGAACACCAGCAATCGCACCAGATACCAGTAACGACAGAGGAGTATTGTAACCTCCTTCATCGGCTAATCGTGCCTTTGTATGGGCATACGATGGGAAGTAAATTGCGCTAAAGGGGATATCCCTTAGGAAACAAGCTTTTGCACCCTGAAATATTGAGAGTTTCATATCAAATACTCGCTCCAATTGGATTATACTTATCGTATACCCACTTTATACAAGCCGAAGAGGCCTAACTCTTTGACGACGGTCCAAGCTCTAACTTTAGTTCCTCCTGCTATTTCACCAGCCACCTGCAACCGGATCTTGACAATTTCCAAAGGATTCGTAAATATTACTTGAGATCCTCCGGCCTAGAGAACAAACAAAAATTCTCGATAAATTAGAATCGTGGGGATTTATCGTTTACCGTAGGAGTGAAAGGTCAAGGGATGTTCATGGATCACTTACACAGGCACCGGCTATAATTTCCCCGAAAAGGGGCAAATTGCTGTTTTTATCCATGAACTTATCTCTGACGAAATCGTTGACGGTCAACTTGATGGCCTTTTCTGGCGCTACGCCCATTAGCTGTGGTACCAAACCTCGATAAAGGCCGAAGAAGCCCTCGTGCCGGATCACCTGTCAAACGCAGGATACCAACTTCATAATTAACAATGTAGGCAGTGTATCGTGGCGAGACTTTTCGATTCCAACCTTTTGCAAGCAGTCAAAGCTGTTTCGGTACATCAGCTCCCCAACCAATGAGCCGGTCCTCTGGTTCTGCATCCTCGTCTTCACCAAATCGATGGGATAGACGGCTGTAGCGCCGACAGCTAAAGAAAATATCCTCCATCTAGTCTTTTTTACTTGCAATACTACGATTGCTTAATTCCACTCCTGATAGAGTTGACGTTCCAAGTTTAAAAAAGCAATTTCCCAAATACTTCGTATTCATTAGCAAAATATTAGGAGAACTT
Organism: Bombus fervidus; assembly: GCF_041682495.2. NCBI lineage: Eukaryota > Metazoa > Arthropoda > Insecta > Hymenoptera > Apidae > Bombus > Bombus fervidus. Next base: position 4,948,837 of record NC_091531.1, on the reverse strand, counting down.
GTAAATCTGGTATCCCAAAAACCTCCGTGGCTGCAAGAAAAGTAACAAATGGTGGGAACTGGCGAACTTACCTCCTCCTATGGATCCCAAAACAAAGCGGTATCCGCTCTCGAGTATCTGCACTATCACGCCGCGGTCTTCAGGACTCTGAAACAAGGACACTGACTATTGAACAACGAAACTAACGTGATTTCAATAACATAGATTGTTTTCAACGGTAATTCTGGTGTCAGCTGATTGGCTTGAGTATTCTTCTGTCACCACACTTACCGACACCGCTTTAATCTCAGCTAAGCGTTTCGTGATTTGCTTGAAATACTGCTCAGGAGTAATAGCCACGAGATCACTGTACATTATTTTCCTGAAATTCGAGAAAATGCGTGCTCAATATGTAGATCCGTAACCATGGCGAAGATAAAGCAGTTTAAGAAAACAAAAACTTGGGGGAAGGAAGAAAGAGATCGTTTCCAATTTAAAGATTAGAAAAAAAAAAAAAAAGAAATATAAAAGAACAAGGTATTTCTAGGATGGTCGTTATAGTAAGGACGTCGATGGCACTGCTTCGAGCGATACTAAAAATGAAGATCCTGTCAATACAAGAGAGTTCCTTAAACATATCCTTAAGTCTGGATAAAATGGAATATCGTTAGTGCCCACGATGTGCAAACGTTTACAAATACCATCGTCCTAAGATAAATGCTAAAGAAAGTAGGTGAAGACAATGTGTATATTATCGATTTATGTACATACAAATACATTGGCAAAAGAAATGGGAATTGTCACTCTAAAAAACAGCAAACCTAGAATTTAGAAAAGAACGTGCATTACAAATTTAGCTAAAAATGGTGGAAAAATCTTCAACTAATTTTTCTAAATTCATTGTTTCCGTATCATAGAGGAATTCCCGTTACTTTTGCGCGAGGCCAGCGTTTATGCGTTAGAACGAATTTATAGCACGTGATTATTCTTGTAATACAAAGACGCACCCAAGCCGCGAATCTGCCTCGTCATCTTCCGTAGATCTGATCCAGGCAGCGTAAACACGTAAACAAATGTATTCAATCATGGGAACTTTAATTGGCGTTCACAAAAGATCGGAAATTATTATGTGGAAAGCTTTTAGTTTCTTATTTGGTAGGCATAGAAGGCGGTTTTTAGAAATGATTGTTTCAGCAGGGATAATCTCCATCCTTCCTTTGCCAAGAGACACTCGACATTTTTTGGATGATGACGATGTTTGCTTGCTGGTGCAACGATAGCATCTTAATTCTATAATGATTCACATATTGCTTCTCGTTGACCAGGCCAGCGTGGAAAAATCGTAATCGCACGTTTTACTCGTTCCACGTGACCTTTCTATGATCTATCGATGCCAAGGAGGATGGCTCGCTCTCAGGATTGGAGATACTCACCCAGTTTGATGTAGCAGGTCGCATAGTTGAAAAAGAATATCCACCTCCAGTGGCGTGATCTGTGACATCATTTGTGCGGAATAAAGGAACCTCTCTGAAACAATTGACCATTTTGTTACATTTCTTTCATCTTCCCATATTTACTAGGAATAAGAAGTAAATACCTTTAGTAACTTCTTCGAATCTATGGCCGTTCGTCGCGTTAAGGTAAATACGTTTAATGAGTTCCATATTGTGCAAGAGGGAATTGAATGCCATGAAATATGGGAAACTGACTTTCCTCCCGCCCTCCCCGGTGCTGGCCGCCTATAATTATCGTAAATCAATTAACCATTCCTCTATACATCGATAAAGGAACACTCTAGATCGATTACTCACGGCAACTAAGTTATCCCTCACATCCTTAGTCAGCAAATGACTTTTGATACTCAGCATGATATCCTGAAAGTCCAGCGCTGAAATAAAACCCTGACCATCCTTGTCGAATTTCTTGAATGCCTCCACCGCGTATTCTTCGTGAAAATCCTAAAAACAGAATATCTTAACGCTTCAGAAATTGAAAGTTTCCCTATCAAGAACTTACGTGCAAGAATTGACTGAACTCCGCGTAGCTGATCAGTCGCTGCTTATCCTTTCCGAAATAAAGTTTAATGAAACTGCTGTCCATGTTGAAAGGCATCCGCCGATGGAGTTCAGTTTTCTTCATCACCTCAGCGAACTCATCTAAAGAGCAAATACAAGTTAGAAACTCGTTGTTAATTAATCGAGAATTTAGAAGGAGATTCTACGTACCAAATGTAACCATTCCATTTCCATTAGTATCGAACAGCTGGAAGGCTGTCTTGTACAGGGCATCTGGCACACAAAGAAGCCCTTCGAACGCTTGGAATTCAGCAAACGATATGAGCCTGTAGAAAAAGATACATATTTATGTCTAGGATTTCATTTAAAAAATATTTGATAAAATTTAATTTTTTCATGAACATAGAAAAGGATAAAGATTTAATACAAACCCATCTTTACTGGTATCGACGATACCAGCGAGCAGATTGACGGAGTCAGGGTTGTAATCTGGATTGGTATAGAGTCCAAGGTAACTCCGGACAAAGTCAGACGGGGTCATGAACCACTCGCCATTCTTCTCTTGTGAAGCGTACTACAATTTTCATTTATTTTTTACTCATTCGATATAACATAATCACTGTGTGTAATGATGGTATAATCATTAAACCTTAATTATTATAAGAGAACCAATTAAAATTGGATCGTTTACCTGATTAAATATTTCATGGAGGCGTTCAGTATTTGCACGCTTTAAATATCCGGAACCCTAGAAATTACATATCAGATTAATAATGTTTTGAAAGAGAAAAATAATTTGAGACCAAAAAAAATTGCCTTAAGATTAACTAACGATAGAATTGAAGTGTTCCACGAGTGACGTCGACTATCGACATATCAATTCGAAGTTAGTAAGAATGACAGCGAAGATTGAGACATTACGTCAGAAGTTCAGAATTCAGCAATAACCACTGGCTGTTACAAACTTTACGAGCTTGATTATGGCTTGTACTAGACGCTAGCACGCTAGCATATTAACAAACAACATAATGGCACTATCTCAAAGTGAAGGCAAATAACGTCTATGAACCATAGGTTATCAGCGACAGAATTTACCGTCGCATAATACAAAAAGTATTTGCATTAAGTTGCACGTACAATTACGTAAATCTCAGATAGTATACATATATAATAACGAATCAAAAGCACAGAATATACTGCGATTTATGAAATTCCATATATAAAACCAAGAAGAACCAGTGGCGCTACCATAGCATAACAAAATATAAACACAGCTGATTCCATTAATAATATTGCCAACGTTACATTAATGTACGTTTGACATTACAACAGCCATTGAGTCGTATAGTTCAAAGTTCAAAGGTGAGACTGAACTTAAAAACGCCAGTCTAAAAAGGGATCACGATGTCGGTTGCCTCTGTCATTTAATAATTCTATCGGGTACGACATAATGTTTGCGCCACCGTGAATAAACGGTTGTTAGCCACCATAAGTAAGTAGATAAGTAAACGGTGCCCGAAAATCCGAAAAACAAAGAAGAAACACAAAAAGTGTGTAAAGCGAACTTGCGAGAGCGAATCATAGACTGAACAGGAAATTACATTTACACAGATTTTTGCATTCGCATACTCTACCGAATAACAATGTTGAAACAGAAACTACACGTGCTCGTACATCCAATTATCAGATAGTTGCGCTACTAATTGCGATACTCGCTCTTCTATCAAATAACTAACCTACATACTGTAACTTCCATTTATGAAAGTTGGAAAGAAAACAACAAACATGACACAACCAGAGAAAAGCACGTTAAGACGATCGAACCTTTCTGACATTAATGTATGCAAAAGGCGTGTCACGTACTAGTCGCGTGAGTAGTAGGCTGCCTCTATTATATTCGCTTTTTCACGGTCGCGCCACGTTCGAGAACTTGACGCAGAAAATAATGCAATAATATGACCCAGTCAGCCAGTGCGCCAGCGTTGTGAAGACAACGCTGTCGTTCTATCAAAGAAATATGAATGGTTCCCAAAAATAATCCACCCATCCTTCAAATACAATATTTCACAGATTATTTACTCGGTGAGCGTTCTTGGTCAATTTTGCAAAACAGATAACACAGAGGTCGAAAGGTCGCATATTCATCATGTATGAGGAGAATAATATAAGATACAGTACGTGTGCATTGTGATCTATAAGATCATGAAACAGAGTAGAGTAACAGAAAATGAAGACAAGAAAAGCTGAAGGACCTGGCGTCTCTTCCCACACTTCCACGTGAACATAATACCAGAGAAGACACACCTGCATTCCCCACATTATATATCTCTGGGTTCTTCTTTCTTTGATTCCGCAAGTAAAAAGGGTCCGATAAAAATAGGACAGTCGCGTACAATATCTCTTCACGGCAACGACGTTAACTGTTCTTTGAAATCAGCATGCTGACGTTGAAAATGGCACAAAAAATGATCAGCAGATGCTTCTGAGGAACAGTATGTGTGTAACGCATATGTGCGTTGCGATGAAAGAATGGCAATGATTGAAAAGTGCGTGCCTCGCGCGCGGAAGTCACGATGAGACTGATTCAGCCTTGCTGTACGAAAAGAGAACGTTGCTACGACTCCCTCCACCGTGGCTATCTCAAAGACCATTGCCTTTTTCTTCTGGTTTCAGCGATAGCGTGTTACCTCTTCGCTTCTCCTAACTTCTTCGGCAAATGACATTCTTAAGGGATCCTAGAAATCCATATTCATTGTACAAATGTTTACAGACTCAGATATCGAAGCGTGAGATATTTCTAACTGAATGATTTCCTACTTGTTCAAATACCGTGGAAACGTTTTGGACATTGAAGATGATCGCAAGTGGGTCGAAGCCATTACTGGCATTAACTTACATGGAAGCTTCCTGGTTTTTTTTATACTGTCTACATGTCCTCAATCTCATTCCAACTCTTTTTTGCTTCCTCCAACTGCACACGTCCATTTCTCATCTCTTCTCCTGACCTTTTTTTTTTTTTATTTCCTCTTCGTGTAGTCCCCTTATTACAGCAAGAATTCCCGTTTCTTCTGCTCCTAATTTCTCTGCTATCTTTTTTCTCGTAATTTCCTTTGTTTCTTTGAATGGAAAGCAGATCCGTTAAACGCCACTAGTGATCTCGATCATTGTCAAGAGCAGGTATTTTTGTGTACTCACGAGCGCGTGCCTTGGCTAACCAACGGATCAGTTGCTTCCATTTTGCAACGCCACGTGTTACATAATCCCGTAAACTGGTTCCCAACGCAGATGCACGTGTCGTTTATCGACGTACGTTAATGAAACCATTAATTAACTATTTTTTCACACTCTTATAACGTATATCAGATACCTGAGGTAAACGCCAAATGAACATCTAAATAATATATACAGCACATAGCTTATAATTGATAATAATTGCTAATAATTTAAATTGCACATCAACTTGAGTTAATTTTATTCTTGAAAACTCTATTAGGAATCTTTATATCAATAACTTCCTTGTATCCGAAACAAACTCTAATTCTTTTTCCTGGTATTATACATATATGTACCATTTACGTGGCTTAATCGACATACTGACGTTGGGAGACCTGAATCGACGTCTTGCGTTTTTAAAGCGCTACCGACGGCAAACAAAAAACGATATTTTTCATTTTTTCAAGCGTTGCGTATTTTTCATTTACATATTTACCTTTTAAAATTGTGCGGTAGGTGAAACTACATGCACGTGGCAGTACACCGACGTCAAAATGTTGAAAAGTGAATTAGAGGCAAGCTTCTTCCGCAAAAGAGCTGTGTAATCAATAGATAATAGAAGAGTGACGCCCAGAGGATTTCCTGCCATGTTTAACACGTGATTTACAACGACCTGTATAGATACATTCATCGCCGTTGAGTATGTGTTCGTTTCAGGGAAAATATAAGTTTCCCTGGTGGAACTGAGATTCTATCAGTGCACAGAACTCTGATTAGAGCCATGGTCGAGTTTAATGGGAATCATTTTACCTCCGCTGGCTTGTGACATAATTCAAAATGGCGCGATTTATTGCCATTGTGTTTTCTGCGGTCTGCAGTCGAACCTAAAATACGCAAACACTTAACTAAAAATAGCAGTAATTAAAAAGAATGATCGAAAAGAATGCTGACAACATTTTAAGAAAATTAATTTCTTATCCTATGACGTAGAAAAGTTTTTATAATTAGGACCAAGGCCACTCGACCGTTATATTATCTCTACATATATTACAGCGAATCGTGACTAACATATATCACATCGTCTTTTCCAACTTCCTTACACCAATAACGAACGTTAAATTTGACTGACAATTATTCCCATGAACTGAACATTTCGAAGAATTTAAATTCGTAATGTCAAGGCCTGCCATTTCCACTCCGTGTTGAAGTCAGGGTTACTCGGATGTGTTAACAGCACCAAGAAAACTGTATTATCTGATTGCGCGTATCGCAATACTCGTAACACTGAATCACTTAAGTATTCTTCTCGTTATCAGTTGCATCACGCTGTTGAAGCTTTCTCTTTGTTCTCTTTTTCAGATATGAAAGCGAACGGAGGGTACGTTTGATCGTAGCAGTCTAGACGGCTTCCAATACTAATTCCAGTAATTCCTCTTCACGGGCCATCCTCATTTCCCGTCTAATCGGCCAGATCTCTCGGAACAGTCGAAAAGGTCTTGGAAAAAAAGGAAAAGAAGCAACAGGTGTGCCTCGAGACGGTAAGAGCGGGTACAAAAGCGACGACAGATAATCCGATGCGAATGTGTACGAGTCAAAGATCTCGTATTGGATCGGAATAGGCACGTACATATATGCCTAACTTGGAAGGCATCTAATGCGGTTAAGGAATTTCAGTCTGCTGTCGGGAGCCACCGATGGATTGGACTGCGGATAATCTCAACAAAAACAAGATTACACATTTACGTAATGAACCGACTTGAACAATTGATATTACACCGTCATTCTTGGCAATTATCTACTCTGGCTACCTTGTAATTTTAATTACACTGCTTATTGGTATCTTTTCAAATTAATCTACCTCTTCTCTAACGATCTTTTAACGACGTTTCTTCGTTTCCTTGGAACACAAGCTTTTATACTAGCCTTGGTAATTTTATTCTCGCGAGAATCGAAGAGCAATTGACTTGAAATTTGTTTACACTGCTTTTAACATGTCTTGATGACCCTAAGCTTTTTAAAGAATGTTATTTGCTTCGGAAATTAAAATCTGCTGTAAATGATGTTCCTAACATTGACTATATTTTAATTTTTAATCAATCCTATTTTATGCGAGACTTACTTCCCTAGACTTAGATTCAAAGTATTTTTTAAATATCGTTTAAAGAAGCCTATTTTCTTTTTAGAACCTTGGGACATACTTGGGATTTTCTAGTCTTATGATATTCTAGTCGATAAGAACGACATTATCAACTCCATATCAGATATCGGATATCGAAGAGGAAGATCGCCTCTGACAATTCTTTCCTGCCATAGGATTCAATTAGCACCAAAGCAGATACTTATTAGCGGAACAGTTCCAACATACAGCACGTATCATGTAACAAAACTCGCATTCAACCATCAACCGCATTCCAATCAAATTACTTCACTGTTTCTCAAGCCTCACGAACACTTCCTCGAAAAAATCACTATTTCCACATCTCTTCTCCGTTTCCTTGTTTCGCCCCAGATATCTAGACTAAACAACAAATCACCATTTACAATTCACAATCACGGCGATTCGTTTTTCGCAAAATTATAATTAGAAAAATCATAGTGCACCATTAATAGCGACTTGGGGATTACGAATTTCAGTGTAAAAGTGGTTTAAAATGATCCCAGCTGACCTCTTCGTAAACGCCGTTGTTCTTCTGATACATTCTCCCTTCCTCATCCAATTTTCTAGTTCAACGAGTAAGAGTCCGACACCTGAGAATTCAATCAGTCACTTATTTTTATTAAATGCACATAAACGCGATAAAAAAAGAACGATACGTCTTTTGGTTCCGAATCACATGACGACGATATATATAAGTGGATCGTGCCGCCTCCAGAGAGAAGTTACCTCGAGAACGATCCAGGCGTGACTGGCGGTGAGCCCACGGCCGACCTCGCGAGTTTCACAACGCAACTGGTGCAGGTTCACGCTGGGAGGTGGACACGAGGTCCCCGACCCTCTTACGGGGAAAACTGTTACAGGAAGGCCCAGATTATATCGCACAGTTTTGTATACTGAACTGATTTTCCAGCTGATCTCAAACAGACGGCTGCATCCTTTTTCTTTTCCTTTTTAGACATATAAAAATTTTCCTTGTTACTTCATACCAATAATCTTCTCTTTTTCTGCGAATAAATTTAAACTTCTATGAATTCTTAATAAATTTTTTTTTTTTTAAGTATTTAATAGACTGCTTTTGATAATTATTAATGAAAATGGGGAAATGTTAATAAAACAAACATCCTTTTTCTTATAATTTTTTGATATGTATATACGTATGTATTTTACTTTTTAATCCATATCAACCTTCTTCTTTTTCTTCTGCGAATAAATTTAAACTTAGAGAGCTTAGAAAATCAATAATTAATAGGAGATCGATTGAAAGATCAAGGTGATTAAAAGGACTGGAAACGTGTGGAAGGAAACTGCGGCAAAATCGGATTCCTGGCATGGTCGACCTGATTCTGCGACTGAGTCTAACGTGTCCGAAGCCAGGGAATGCAAAATCTCGCGGTTAACCTGGATTTATCTGCGCATCCAAGCCAAACTAGGATCCTGGACTTACCCAGATCTAGTCAAAGAAACAATCAACATGAGAAACCGGTTGAAACTAATCCAGAACAGTGTGCTTGCGTGTCTTAAAAAAGTGATGATTCCTGATTACATGATGCTGATGCAACAATTCTATCATATTTCCAGTCGATTCTCTGCGCAACTGACTTAAATCTTGAGCACGAAAACTATAAGACTTCTTGATAACGTACTGTGCTCTTGTGGAACATGTATCTCCTCTTAATAACTGAAAAGTTCACGTAATTTAATATATTAATACATTTTTAAATAAAATATTACTTGCTAATATTCAAGCTAAATTTTCTATATTTCAAATTACATTTCCAAAATCATCGATTTTATAAGAATCTACATTATAAATCTACATTTCCGAAATGATCAGTTTTAAGATACTTGTAAAAGTTAACTCGAAAGAAAATTCTATTTGTAAATATTAGTCTAATCCTTTTGTGTAGAAGATTTGTCAAACCAAAGGATGTCGACAACGTGATCAAACAAATTATCTCTATACAAAGCGTATCGTAGATGCGTCCCGATAAATATAAAATTGAAACGTACCTCTATCGATTATAAAAAATAAAAAAAGAAGTGGGGATTAGCTGAAGATAGGATTGAAAAGGTAACGCGAGTTCGTCAGTAAATCGAACGAATTCACGGTAGAATAATGCCGTGGCTGGGATAATAATACCCATATCCAGGCCTCGCGTTATGCGAAAGGAATTGGGTCAATGCGAAGGGAACAGCGTTGAACTCAGGATGAATCTCGCAACCGTGAGAAAAACGCATGCCATTTTACTAGAAAACTGAACGTTTCAAAAAAAAAAAAAATTCCACAGCGTTTTCAGGTCAACGACGAGCCATTTTAACGAGACAGCAGTATACAATTCATTGTATATAAACGATTCCTGCTTCCCTTGTTCTACTTTTATCTTCAATTTTCTTTCTCTTCTTCCTTCTCATATAATTTCAAACTTGACGTTATAGATACTATAGTTATTCTATTTTCTTTTAACACTCTTAACGAGAGGGGATATTAAATACAGGTTCAGTTGGTCGCTATAGATGATTACACTCTAGAATAACAGTAGAAATTGGTAAAGGTAGAGGGTGAAATTACGGCAGAAATCGAAGATCAAGAGGCGCCTTTAGGCACGTATCCAGCGTAAAAGTAATAATATATGTAGAATGTATCTTGTGCTAGGAGATAGCATGAACGCGTATTTATACTGCCCTGAATATAAATCTCGCGTTCTATATTATTTGTAATATATATTGTTGGCCAAAACTACCATTCCAATAAAAAATACAAATATCTTCATCGTTACATCACGATCTTCTCTTTACTTCTAAATTCCAGATCGTCGATCAAATTCAACGTTGAACCGATTCAGCATTTCCTGCTACCATTCCACGCCGATTACTTACTAAAACAGATTTAAAAAATTGGACATTTTTTTATCTGATTAATTGAAGAAAAGAAAAAATAAGTAGAACTAGACGAGACTAGATGATCATGGTTTTTACGCAATGTTGTTCACGCAAAATACGATGGTCGAAATTAGCATGGCCTGAAAATCTCGAGTCGCAGTATTTTCGGTCTGCGAACCGCTCCACTAAAATCTACGAGCTTTCGCAAACCACCAAAGGCTATTGACTCCATAACTCCATCATCAGACTAAAAAAACATTCCACTCAATTATGAAAGTTCCAATCAACGTCTGATACTACCTTTAACTTTATATTAATTAGAAAATCATTTCATCGACTGTTGATATTAAACTGCGAATTATCAGAAAACTTAGTTCAGTATTTTCTTATCTATAACGCTGCACTGCTATCCTAATTTCAAAGATGCATAAGCCTAAAACGCTCCTTATCTCTTCATTAATTGTGCTACAAGAATTCTTATCGCTATATTAAACCTCATTATATAATTACCTGCTAAATCGATTATCAGCTGACAGCTCAATGATTATTTATCAAGTTATGTCAAAGCGGAATCGCAAGTCGATACGAAATTTTTACTTATTACGAAATTATCGAGCCGTGATCGGATGTTGTATTTTATCTTGAGAAAAATCATGACTTGCGCAGAAAACAGTTACGGCAATGCGGTGTATTCTTCGCGACAGATCTTCCTGGAACTGATAATAAAATTGATTCGCCAGTAGGAACAGTCACAATTACTCGTCTGCTGTACAAATTACATACGTGGCGGATGAATTAAAATAAATAGACGATTTCAGTTGATTACCTCGAATGTTTATCGCCAATGTCGACACGACCTTGAAGTAATCGTAATTGTCGTGCGCGTGACGTTTCTGATGTTTACCAACTTCTATCAAGTCTAAAGAAAACTATCGATGCATCGATAAACACGTTTTACGTCTTCCAAAATAATATTTTATTTTCAGTGACAAATTGCTCGAGTAATAACTGCTTTTAGATAGAAAAACGGCGACGAAGGTCAGGGAATCAGGATTTAAATCGCTTGCGAAATAATGCGACTTTAGCCTTCTCTGGCCGACTTTTTAGAGATTCAAGCTTAAAGTTCCTGTACTGGCTGCAGGAAGTAAACCTATGCTTCTTCTGTAATCAACTTCTTTCGCTATTAATGATCCTAAAAAATAAAAGTAATCGGCAAATAAATAAAATTCATCAAAATGGACAAAATCTGAGAAATCGATAAAAAATGCATATTGCTCTAGTAACTGGATTATGTGTCTCGTCGTGTTTCAGCTTGTTTTTCCACGATAAAAGTACACAATAAACACGTGTGTTGTGAAATCCGGGACACGATAAAAAAGTCTCGCTGAGAGCTCGATAAACGAACCGGTCAACGCACGCAGTTTTCAAATACTAAATAATAGATAGTGTTACTCAAGAACGAGCGATTAGAAAGTACCGCGGCAAAGAAAAGAAAAACAGGCTGTGTACTGCGATAACATTCGTTGAACGTCATATTACGCTAAGAAATGTGTCTTTCTCTACAAATATTATTGTTACTGTTATTGTTAAGATTTACGCAAGTGCGACAGATTAATAATTGTTTGTCACGTGTGTAGTCCGAAATGTTTATCATAAAATATGTATTTTTTATTCTCGAGTCTGTTAATCTCTCTGAAAATACAGATCGTTAGATCGCTAAAGTGATACCGGTTTCTACTGGTTTTCAACGTACTTTAACGTCACTGTTACGTCGCGCAAGATGGTCAGTGCGACCTCCCTCACGGTCAGGCCGCCGAGGCCTGCTCATCGTCACACTGACCCGCAATAGACCCAAGGAACCTCCATAGACCTCATCTGTTAGCTATAAAACTGCATTCCTTTAAAACCTTTGGTTTATGGATGATCCCTTAAACAGTCCTTCGGTCCCTTGCATGCTCTTACTGATTACGGACAAAGCAGATGTGCCCAGCGAAATAGCTGGTTTTTCCCCAGGTACAAGAGCACCCCAGGAGCCACACATACAGGAGACTTTCTCCTTGTATTTTGTTTCTTAACATTGCCTAGAACCAATGGGCATCGCGGATCGTTACCCTCACTTTTCTACCGAAAAGTGTGAATCCGCGTTCTTAGTTCAACAAGGATACACCCACATCGAGCTTTCTTCCTAAATAGTACGAGACGGGTCAATGACTGTTCTAATATCCCTCGGACAGTCAAGTTCTCTATTCTAACATTCCTCGGGCAGTCAAGTCTACTGTTCTATCACTCATCGGGCAGTCAAGTTCTAACATAATTCATTCAGTCAAGTTCTCGGTGCTCTAACTATCAAATCGAACAACCTTCGGGTCCATCACGGTGCTTTCCGACACGACGAATTCAAACACGTTCGGTTCACGTCATAATTATTGTAATCCAGTGTAAATAAATATACATATATTATATAACTGTGAAGTCCAGTTATATTCCAATCCAATCACCCCCTATTCTCCCAAAAGAAATAAGGGGATCGCCCTGCTCGTGGTGTCGATTCGTGCAATCGTAGCGGGAACTTACGACTCCCGTTGACGCGCTACAACGCGACCGTCTCCCCGCGACTGGACGAAAGAACAGTCACCAATGGTATTTATTGGAACTAAAAAAAGAATAAGATGAAAATATGATGAATCATGAACTGTTTCTATAAACAAAATATCTCTGTTTTATTGTAAGAGGAATTAAATACGTAATACAGCGCTTTTTTCATTTGAAAAATTATACGAAATCGAAGAACCTGACTGAGACAATTCGTTTCGATACTTCGATAATGGAATAAAAAACATTCAAATTCATAAGAACACTATTACGTGAATTTCTGGATTCAAGAAATTATTTATGGCGACGTCTAAACACTAAATCGCATTCTCCATGTTTAATATGATCGAGGGATATCGATTGCTCGATACAGAGACATATCAATAATCGATACAGCTATGTACAATACATGTGTATATCGATCAATAAAAATATCGAATATGTATATATATAATCTACTTTCTGTTGCAAGAAAATAAATCGATTTGTAAGTACGTATATCGATTAATCGAAATATCATATATATCGATAATGTAGGAGAAAATAAAAATTTGGAAATTTATTTAAATTTTGTTTCCGATGCAAAAAGCTAACATTTCATGGGATATATCAATCGGTACTTGAAAATAAGATTTGAAAGTACAACACGGAAGGATTCTTGCGCTCATCACGTTCAAAGTGATTGTAAGTAGTAGTACATATATCGTTCGATTTGGATCGAATGTCTGCATTCCCCACGCTTGTTCCTGCATCTCTAGAAATAGGACACTTTCAGCGATTTTCTCGACCACTTATGTAAGTTATGCGCCAAAATTCTTACACATCGAGGTTACTGTACTGCTTAGTTACCTTTCCACTATTCCCTAGTTACCTTAAATTGTCACCTCAACATCTAAAGAATACAATCGTCTACCGCAGTGCAGTATGGAGATACTTGAAATATCTTTCCAGAATAACTTTGAAACTAGCAAAAATTTCATAGTTATCGAACTGTTATTCTGTTACTCTAAATGTGCGGGCCCCACAAGTCGGTAAATAGAATTTTACATTTCCTGCCTAAACTACACTTTGCGGACCTCATCGAGAGGCTAATTAACACCCACCCAGCACTAAATGCTCGATGGGTCTGCTCTAAAGTAAACATCTCGTATCAATCAGCAACACCAGAGGAGATGCGCCCATGAGGATACACAAGTACAAGATTGGAAAAAATAGATTCCAACCTCGTGAAAACCATGGTGAGGAGGACAACCCTGGGACAGAGAGTTAGCATATAAAGACCAGGCGCGGCTTTTACAACCAATCTTCAAAGAGTCTTCATCAGAGCGTCATACTCTCCATGTTATACTACAGTGTGGAAATGAATCAACTAAACATAACATTATTCGGCATCTGTAATCTAGCTCCACCTTGAATGTTAATAGCGTTCATGATATCAACCGATCAGTTACAACCTGACTGATCGTCACCTAATTGAGAATTCGCAACACATACTGTATCAAGTATTGTATATTGTAGTAGTCGTTGTATTTTCACATTTATTTCAAACTTTTCCAACATAATCATGGTAGTTGAATCTCATTACAGTGTTGATGAAATTTAAATATTATGTTCAAAGACTTTCATGAGTCACTGTACATTGTACACGTTATCAATGGCAAAAACAAATTCTTTGGTGTACATGTTGTCTATTCATCGCTACGGGCAATCTGTGGTACGATAGAAGACAGGATGTTAACAATCATAGTAATCATCCAGTAACATTAGATGGAAGGGAAGACGAGGGAATGATGAAGGGAATGACAATAGACGATTTGGCGAAAAAGGGGTGCGTGAAAAGGGAAAGAAGGGGGATTGCGACGAAGATATCAAGATCGAGAGTGAGGATTGCGACTGAAGTCCTGGTGACCTCGAAAACAAGACGGCCTCGCGGCCGGAGACTCCAGAGGATCGATATTCGCACCGCCATTCGTGGACACGTCCAACTCGATGCAGATGTCACTCGGCCAGTACCGCTTCCGTCTCTACGGCAGAGCTCGATGAAAATCAAGCTAAAGCCGAATTTACACCTTTTCACTTTGGATGATCGTCACGGATGATTCATCGAAAAGCATGTTTTCATCCGCGTTTCATCCAAAGTGACTAGTGAACAGAGTAAAATCAATCTCTGCTCTTGATTTCTTGAATGGATGATTCATTCATAGTGAGACGATTCGGACAAGTTTAATTATATTTTATAATGTGTGTGCTTGCTTATATGAGTACAGTTATACTAAATACATATTTAGACCACCAGTTCGCATTTCTATGACACATATCGCACGAAATGAATATTGGATTACCATTTCCTGGGCAGTCCTTTATTACAAATTTTAATAACAGATAAGAGAATGGAACTGGAGAATAAGACGTATTTTTTAAGAGAGGAGAATAGAGAAAACTATACTTCGTTTCAAGATCTATCATTCTACTGGATCAACCTAGAAGAGAATATTTCAGTAAACTGTATATATTAGATACTCCAGCTTTTATCTTTCGCATTCACTATGAAAAAATTATCTCTGATGATCATCCAAAGTGAAAAGATCTAAATTCGACATAACCGGAAAATCAATCGTTCGAGGTGCAAGCAATAAACAGCATGAATAAAGCCGGAAAGAAGTATCTCGATTTTGAGAAAGACGGTCTACCTCGAGCGAACATTATATCGAGACGGCGTACGCGGTACGGCGTACCGCGTAACCAGGTGAACAGATCGGCAAAACTTACCCACCTCTTGGCAGGATGCTCGAACGAGAAGCGAGTCCATCAACATTCCCAGCAGGAAGCTTTTACCTCGATCGGTCCCTGCACGCACGAGTTTGTAGCAAAGTTCGAGGACAAAAGATTCAAGATACCTAAAGAACGATACAGGCCCGCTTCTATAAAAGTCAACTTAGAAATTTTTCAAATCGACGTTCGACGACACACTCTCACACACACAGTCACACACCAGGCCACAACACCAGAGGGAACTCAGTAGCGAGCTTCTTCACCGTCAATCTATCCAAAGAGTCGCGACGCACTCTACGAAACGCTCACCTGTTCTTTGAAAACACTTGACGAAACGGAAGCTGCCATACTACTGTGCGTCAACCAGTCAGCTAACGCCATCTCATCGACCATTCTATCACCATTCGCTAGTGGCACTAGCGAGTTTCAAAAGCGCGCTACTTTTTGAATATTGTGTTTCATTATCGATCGAGTTATCTCTCAAGAGTTATCTACGTTTATCTATGTTTTCCTAAACTCGATTTATCTGTTTATGTAGCTTTAACGAGTCTCTTTAGTTCCGTTTCTATTTAAAATTTAAATTGAAAATTTAATCTCCATTTAGTTTGAATTACAAAATTGTTAATCGGTCGATAATAAAATAGAATGTTATAATAGATATTATTGTGATAGTTAACGTCAGAAAAGAGGATGGTCAGAGAATAACAAATTTAATTTTTATACCTTTGGGCACTTTTAATTTTAATAAGGCATCATGTCATAAGTCCTAAAGCACTATGAAAGTATAATCATTTATGGCAAATATGTTGGAGAAAGTTGTAAAAAATGTAGATGAAGTTGACTTATCTTTGCGTAAGGTTGTATTTCGCGCAACGATTAAACGAATCAATTAGAAATTTTCGAATTAATCTGTTACTCCAATCCAACGGAGATATTTGTTAATACTATATTATCTTTTATACCTTTTACCTTCTTACGAGATTGAAAATTTTCTAGACGAGATAAAATGTTTTAAATCGTATATCATCGTAGATAGTTTATTGTGGCGATGCAGCTGAAAGAGAAGTACGTAACGACTCTAGAAAAATCGAAACGGTCGGCCATATTGGATATCGACCTTTGTTTGCGCCAACTTCAGACGATAGTTGCATTTCTCTACTTTTTCGTGAGATTGTCGCTTCACGTCCACTGTGTGTCTCGTTCTCGATCGAAACGAAAACAATTACTCGTTTTCTCGCGGAAAATTTATTGTCGAGTGTGAACGGCGAAGAAAAAGCAGGAGCCACGTTTCGGTAAGTTATTGGATCTCGTGTATTTTCTCGAAATAATTCGACCGTTTATCACCTCGAAAACTACGTCGTCGAGGGCAGCCGTTTCAACGTCGTGGAACAGGTTTCGTTCAAAAATTTCCAGAATAACACGTTGCAACGTATTAATTCGTACGTGATATTTGGTAATTTCATAATTTTGCGATTCATACGTCTTTCAGGCGCTGTGACAATGCATTTATAGATACTATGAGCAATAATTGTATCGTAAACTTTTGCACAGCTATTAGTCCTAGACGAAAAAGACTACTCGTGTCATTTAACGCCGATAATGCCCGTATCGTGGTTTAGTGTTACTAGATAAAAGATAAGCGAGCGACGGTCTGAATCATTGTCACGAAAAATATTGTTTGCGTGGAAATTTTGTGGAAACGTGTGTCGTGTCTACATGAAAACATCTAGTCGCATCCCTAGCAACCACCATAACGAGTCTTTCCCCATTTTCCACCCTTCCGAAAGAATTTGCTGTGCAATAAAAAGCTGGTTTTAGATGCCGATGTTGCATTTTTCGAGTTACGCTCACGTTAGCTTCCTGGATTTATACTGTATCAGTGAAACCGAAGCACCTTGGCCGATTTATCTGGTTCCCACGGTATTGCGCGAATTGTTATTTTGTTATCATTTATAACACGTGTTTATGAAAATTATTCATGCCATTTTTTCAATCCATACAGTATTGTTAAAGTTAATGGGATAATTTTAGGTATGGTTCTAATGTATCTAATTAATACACTCAGTTAGAGTGATTTATATATACATATATATATATATATATATACACACATCCAAATCTTAAACCTAATTTTAACTGTATCACAGTTTGAAAATATTTGGATACTCATAGATACCTTTTATGGATATATGCATGTTGTATGAAATATTTAAAAATTTTATTAGCATTGTAATGAAATACAAATATTATGATTACATTGGTAAAATCTGAAACAAATTGGAAAATATATATCAAAATTGCAAAATATTAAGTACAAATATATAGTTTTCACAGATCATAAAAGTATTTAAACATCCAATTATTTGTTATATTGATAAGCCTCAATATTCAATAGAGTCATATTTAACATTTATTATGTATTTAAGATGGCTACGAATACTGGATACTAATTTTGTACTAAATGTATGTGTGCGATAAACATCTTGTTTCTATAGTTTCTAGTAGTTTCAATATATATTTTCAAATTGATTTAAAATTTGACTAATAAACATATTCATGATAGTCGTGTCTAGTTATGATGAAATTTCTAACTGTTTTATGTAACGTATACGATATGGACATAAAAGATTTCTATGGTAACCATGGAAATATTTTCATGAGTCACTGTGTAGTAATATAATAATAAATACTACAGTACATTCACATTTAAAGGAAAGAAACTAAACAATTTTTAAATCAAATATAGTAATAGTTCTATTTATACTGAGATCTTATATCCTAATAGGTTACGGTAACGTCAGAAAAATGATAACAACTCAGCAATAATTTTAAAAGCTACTTTTGAATACATGTTCTATCTTTATACAGTTATAACTTCTTCAGAGCATCTTATATTGCATTAAGATGTTTTGATTATTATATTTGTATGCATGTAAATATGAAGTTGTATTTGTCATGCTATTTTAAGCACAGGACAGACACCTCAGTTTCTATATTATGCCTTTCTGTACTCTACAACATCATGCATTCTGTTCTCTTACATCTGTATTCTAATATTGTTGTGTATTTATATTATACAATTTATGACAAATTACATCTACAAAAAAGTCGATGAAGACACCTTATTATTATTGACTGCACGATGCAACAAGTGATTTGCAATTAGTTTGCAATCATTAGAATTTTTTATGAAGTTAGGTCATTTTTTATCTTTTTTCTTCTTCTTAATACATCCATCCTCATACAATAAAGAACTTCTAGTCATATTGAAGTCATATCAAAACAAAAACGCAGAAGATATTTCAAAGTCAAGAAGGAGATCATCAGGCACGCGTTAACAGATTTTCACTTTCGAATCTCTGTCTGCATGTCCAATCTTCTTCAATAATATAAAGTGTCACTTGGAAAGGCAACTGGTTTAATTATCTGTATATATCTGCATACATCTGAAAGCAGTGTTTCAATAATTAATCGCAACTGGCACTATCAATGGGGACGACGATTTCGCAACGGCCAATAGCATTTCCTTATAAACACAACTGTATTTTCAAATCTCCCAAACAGTAACCGCTTCTACATTAAGTTTGACTCTGCTGAAGATGGAAAAGGAAAACAAAGCCTACCATCCTCTTTCAATCCCTGTATGGAACGATTACATCACATCATTAATTACTAAGAAGATCCTTATTGACGAAGAACGTAATTGAAATGCGATAGAAGATATTAAAGGTGCGGGGGTCCATAGAGATATACGCAACTAAAATTAAACAGCGCTCTCTGAGGTTGTCCTAGACCCTTCTATTGGCACTTAACCGACATTTTCAGCGACCTAGCGCAACACGTGTTGCGTATGCATTGTCTTCCCAAAGGCAGACGCCAAGCTAGAAGAGGAAGGCTCGACTGATCCTTCGAATAAGGAGGAACGAAATGGCACATTTAATGGACCCGATTACGTAATATCGCGCAACTGTGTGCACCACTATCGAAGCTGCCAGTAATGTCTCAGTATATTTATATAGTATCTGAAGATAAATCGATGAATTAGAAATAGCCGGTGCATGGTACACTCGTCCGAATGTAAAGTATCAGCTGGTAAGGGATCAAGAAGAAATGGGATTTCTCTTACTGAATTTCTTTTTTAAACGCCAGGTGACGCACACTGATTATTTTGAAATATACATAGTAGATGAGAAAGTAGATTGAAATAAGCGTGATACATTGTTAGCAAACGTTTCAGTCATACGGAGGCTGCGGAATTGTTTGCTCGACGCCATGAGAGACAAAGGAAACGGCCGGAATGGTATTTTAAACGGACAAGGATGGTCGAGATCGTCCTTCTGCCGGTAACCAACACAGGCAACAGCCTCTCAAGATCCTTTTTCCTCGATACGTCGCTCACACTGCCCGAATATGTAAAACTGACGTCACACCTTCTCGGGAGAGCGCAAAAGGACACCCACCGTCGCTCTCCCTCTTTCCTACGTCTTCGTTATTTTCCATAAAAATCGGAGCGAGCTCGTTTCCTCATCCCCAAATTGATTTTTTAATCTCTCAATTGATATCGTTTAGTTATAGATGAGATTAAAAGTCCATGACAATTTCAATTAACATAATTTCAATTTACTTAATTCAACGTGTGTGTTCTGTACTTTAAATGGCACTTAAATGGAAGATATCAATGACATCAAGGAAGATATAGAATAATAATTTGAAATTAAATATTCTAAAATCAACTTCAATCTAATCTAAATTGGTCATCATCATTGGTCAATACAAATATTTCATTTCTATCGATTATACATTCAGATTATATTTCATTTGACACCTCGTGGAGATTATTGATTCCAGAGATCAATTTTACGTCGCTTTTTCCATTTGATCGCTTAGTTATGCTCTTCTATGACTAATTTGATGAGTATATCTATTGCTACCCACGTCGCGCTACATTTTTCTCGGAAATGCTTGCAATTACCAGGAACTTTTATTCATGTAAAATTCCACAAGTTTTTAAAATGATTCTTTCATGAGTGTTCATAGAAGAGGAGTATTCTGTAGTGACCTTGAACTTCTGTTAAATTTCAAACCACCTGTAACTTCCAATTTCCACCGATAAAAAAACAAATTGTCGGTTGCCTAAGGATAGCTTTCACTCGTACAATCTACCACGTCATTCTTCAAATATCCATTTGATATTCTCGACGATGAATTTCTATTTTTTAATTGGTGATCGATGGAGGATGGTTTCTATGCGTTTGTGTATCTTCTTTTTTTCTAAGAAATCTGTCATTTTAAAGAAACATGTCATTTAAACCCTGACGAGGCTTTGTAAAACAAGGAGGAGTCCAGCAAACGGAAGTGTCACGCTGACGATACGTGTGCACTCGCGCATAATTGCCACGCGCGTTTTCTGCGGGGGCACGTTTTCAGGCAAATATTGCGCGTCAATCAGTGCTTCACGATCGATAATTTTTCCTGCACCGAACCGGAAATATAAAGCGTCACATTAACAAAAAACTTCCTTCCTGTTCATCGTATTTTTCTTATTGAACTCTGATCTTCCTCTTATATCGCTTACTAATCTGAGATTTTCGAGGCACATCATAGATGAAGAAGAAATTTTAAATTGAGAATTCTAAATTCGTAAAACTCATTGTATCTTTCATTGAATATGTTGTAAAAAAAAAAAGGATAGTACAAGTGCAGAAGATGTAAATGCTTTGTACGTGAAAGTTTGAAGAAGGTGTGAAAAATGGTATCTGAAACGAGAGAGTGATTTACAACCAACATTAGAGCAACGAAACCGCCTTGTAGCCGATCTTTCCATTCTTGGAGTAGTGCCCGGATCATTTCTCGACTACGACGATTATGTTTGGACGAATGTCAAGACCAAAACTGGTACGTGGCGTTTATTAACGATCAACGGATGCCTAGGCATTTCATTTCTTCATAGTAAACCGATTACTAACTGCAACAACTCGATTGAATATCTTCCAGATTGCACGAAGAAATTAATTACAAGAAGAAAATCATTCAGGTACCATCTTCCGATCGTCAAGAAGAATTTAAGGCAGATGAATCAGCTAGATATACTTCAGAATAGTTTTTAGTCAAACTTAAGGTTCATTTTGGAAGAAGATTGTCTAGGGGCTGTACAGCACTCGGAACAAGATTTTCCGGGGCGGCCGTCGATTGATAAGGCCGACAGCCTTCCCGGCCACGTTACGAACACAATAGGCATCCGAAACATTCGGAATTGCATGTTACGTAAGGCGATCGAGTCCAGTTCTCGAGGCGCCGGTGAATTTTAAATATCGAAGACCCGTTTCCAGCCGCGTTCCTCGCGCCGCTAAATCGCCAGCTCCTTTTGGTTGATCTACTTTTCCAATTACACGACCACGCTACATGGTACTTCAACGTACACGATCGATGAAACTGGAAAATTCCATCAACGGCATTGTTTTTCTCGGACGAAGCCACTGACCCGGTATTCTTGCCTCGCATGAAGAATTTCTTCTATAATTATAGAGTCCGAAAAGACTTCAGAATCTCTTCGAAAAGTTGAAGAAGTCAACTACTTTGATTTTTTACAATTAATGGAGATTGGAAGGCGTGTTGGAAAAATATCAAGCAAACCGGATTAAGATTTCAGATTATTAATGGCTTAATGGCTTGGATAGAGAATGGAATTATCATGTAAGGACAACGTATGAAGTGGAAGGGTGTTCTTCTCGCGGTAAGCTATTGGAACGACGCCCACGACGACCCACGTTGCGATGACTGTTCGCGTGGTTTTACCTGCGACGCTGGTTTTGCGTGTAGGCAGGCCAAAATCACTACCGAAACTGGCGTGAGTCATGGATTTCGCGATCCTCCCGTGATCACTGCAGATTTATTATAAGCTACAGGATGCTTCCTAATTCGTGGACTGGCAAGACTCTCTTCTCACCCGCGGCGTTCGCCAATATTAATAATCGAAGCCGACGATTTCCTCGCATCGACGAAATTTGTATATTTCTCGAGCGTAAACGTATCGACGATATTTGTCTAATTTTTATATAGAACGTCGAAGATTTACGAGGATGAAAAGATAGGAAACGACCTGTATAGCATTGCCTCGGACTAACGTCCTCGACCTGATCGCGGAGGTGGCGTCGACGATCGCGTATGGACATGAAACGCGGTCCACCTGGCGCGCAGAGAGAATTCCTGCTCACCTACTAACACACTCCAACGATTTCACACGAGAACTCCAGCTAGAATCACCAGGAATCGATTGGAATCGAGAATCTCGAACATAGCACATTGATTCAGAAAAACTAGTTTCTGAAGTCATACACCTTTAACGAACAGTTTCTCTTGCGTAGTTCTTTAAACCGATCATTTAGAAACGTAAGATGCTCCGTTTCCAAACTTGGTCCTCCCAGAAATCCGTTTGCAGAATGAAAGATTTTCACTCGAGGATCTCTATATATCATTTTTTAGATGTTGAGATCAATGGATTGTTTTGGTGTACGTGATTCAATGTATTCTATAGCCCTGTTGGCTGATCGAAGCAATAGAACGAGCAGAATGCAAGCAGGCTGCTTTTTCTTGTCCACCAGGTGGTGGGAGGGACGTAGAAGAGCCGTGAAGCGGGATAACGTAATGACCTCCACCTCCGTGTTTCCAACTATTTTCGATACACGTCTCGGCTAACTTTAGCGTTTTCGTTAGTCCAGTCTTTGACTTTGAGCCCTCAGTTTTCCACCGGGCACTCTCTCACGCGCTCCATTCTCGCTTCCTGTGTGAACTCTTGTGTACCAATTTAATCACTTCCGCTATTGTCACCGCAGCTCTATTTAAAATTCAAAGTCGATCGCTATTGAGGATGATCGGTCCACGTGAAACGAGTCTCAGTATGGTTCAATAGTGATGAAAGATGTGCGACGCGAAGGAAGAAGCATGTGTGTAAGTTGAAGTTTTGAGCTGATGCAGGCTTACGCTTCACGAGTTCATTTTTTAAACGTAATGATCATCCTTTTGAGATAAGAGAGAGACATGCAACTAACTGGGTGGATAGGCGAATTTTGTTTTCCATGACGCAAAAGGAGCCATTTATATAAGGCTGGCCGACTATTTCGAAGATGGCACGCAAAATTAACTTGGTGGAATATATTCGCGCGTTCACTGGAATACTACATAGTACGTGGGAACTATTTTAGAAGTCCGCCGCGTATTTTTTGCCGCCGCTCAGCCTGTCGCCATTCAATGGAGTGCATTCCAACGATTCTTGGACCGATCTCGATTTTACCTCGCTGTAGAATTTCTATTTTTCCTCTTTGCTTCGATCCTTGGGAAATTAACGAGCCACAAGATGAAATAGAACATCAAAGAAATAGTCGAGTCCTCCCCTGCTGCCTCGGAGATCCGTCACTTTTGCCGGCTTTTAATCAGACCACGAATTAACTCGAGCGCTCTTTTCACTGTACAAAGCACGTCGTGTTGATTGAACGCTTTTGAGACGCCTTCATGGGCAACAGGTGGTCGGAAGTTCCTTTGAAGAGAGTACCACTGGAAATCATTTCCAACGTCAATTCCACGAGGACCGTCTCTGCAACTAATCTACCAATTATAATTCAATTATCATCTAATAGATAACAGCTGCTTCATGACGTTTTTCCATCTTTATTTTCTCGTTAGATAAATTGTATTTGTTATGTCGCGTGATTTATATTTATATTTTTATATTTTTATTGTTCGCTCTTACAAATTACGGAGAAAGTGGGTATTTACCTAACGGTAAAAGCGGGGTTTTTCCCGTGAACAATGTTATCCATAAGCCACGTTGACAGAAGGCTTCCTTTACCTATTCTCATTCATTAACCAGGGTTATAACCTAACCTTCGGTACCTATAACCTATAGGTCCTTCGCTAACCTATAGGTACCTTCGTACCTAAAACCCACCCATACCGAGCTTTCCTCCGTGAGAGCGGACAAGCAATAAACGGTCAAATCTCAGGTAGACAATCATCAAATCACATTCGCCAACACGAAAAGAGTCTCAGTCCTCATTCGTAGTTTGGCAGTCGACATACGCACTAGTGCATCAAACAGTAAAGTGTACGTAGTTGTTGGAAATATATATATTACAACGTGTTAAAATCAGCGTTATACTCCCTCAACTACCCCTATTATCTTAACAGAAATAGGGGATCGACCTATTCGTGGCATCGATTATTCAAATCGTAACGGGAATTTACGACTCTTGTTAACTGGTCGAAACAATATTTCATTCAATTTGTTAACATCATAAAAAACTATCCTAAATGTGAAAGTATATAGGTCTTCTTTCTTCGTGAAAATTTATACTGGGAGATCTAAAAATAATGGCCAGATTATCGTAATCTTTGGAAAGTTTAGAAACCACTGTCGTACGTTATACTATCCAGCTTTCTTTCCTATGTGGTTTCTGTCTTTTCTAAAGATGCCCCTTTCGTTCAAAGCGACTGGATTGTCGGAACGAAAGCTGTATCTTTCCCTTTTGATTTGTTCGTGTCTCATCTACATGGCTGCCAGTTGGCCTGCTAATTACTATAACCGTCTCTCTGCATTGCTCGACAGGTGGTTGCCTAAGTCATAACACCCAAGTGCGAACACTGTGAACGATGGTTGACTACTACAAGGTCCTAGAAGTGCAACGAACCGCCACGAGCGGGGACATCAAAAAGGCGTAAGTAATGGCTAAGAACAGAGCAGCCTGTTATCAACGGAGAAGAATGTACAAGAATACTCGAACGTTTAACTTGCGTTTAATATTCTATTATAAGATTGAATTAGTATTAAAAAAATTATAAAGAAAAAGTCAAGTTCAACGAGGATATGTATTATAAAGATATATGCATGTATGTTCAAATGAATTACCTTATCATAAATAAGTGTGATCACTTGTTTGTCATTGGTGTTATTTTATTAGACGAATGGTAAATGCGATGGGTGGGGAAAGATTGAATGAATGGCTTTTTATTTCAACTCCGTTGAGACAGCTGGCTCTGATCCAAAAGTCGATCAGCATTCTCGGTTAGAGGGAGTCAAGAGACTTCTTAAGTTCTACTATAAAGAAGCATCGCTGGTCGGTTGATTAAACAAAGCATTGCCTTACAGATATAGAAAATTGGCATTGAAATGGCATCCAGACAAAAACCCTGAAAACCTGGAAGAAGCGAACAAGAGATTCAAAGAAATATCTGAGGCGTACGAAGTCTTAATTGATGGTAAGTTTCAGCCGTTTCTCGTCGTCTTATTGTCGACTGCGAAGCGGACCTTATTATTAAAATTATCCTCTTCCGAAGAATCGATCGTCTTCAACCTGAAGATTTTTCTAAATCGTTTTATCTAAATGATAATAGTTCTAATTATGACTCTGTCTCTCTACGGCTTCGATTAATCGACGCTAGAGCTAGCTTTAGTAACGAAAAGAGAGCGTCACGATGCCAACGGGAGACGAACGACGGCAGCTCCTGCTTGTCAGCAAAGCCGAATTTCGCATGAGCCTTCTCTTTCGAGCGGTCTCCAAGTAGTACAACTTATTCTGGGAGCCAGCAGTTCAATCTAGAACGAATCGATTCTCCCTTATGAATGACTGTTTCATAACCAGCACTTGATACTAGCAAAGAGGAGGAGCTGCGAGAATTAATCGTTATCCAACAATAATATTACAACTTAATCAATTCGACAAATGATATTCTGACAGTAATTTATCCTAGAATATTGCACGAGAAATAGGGTTGCGAATGAGTACTCGCAGTTCCGAAACTCTGATTCTTGAGTTTCTTTGCAAGTTCCATTTCGTTTTTATGTTTTTAAGTTTGAAGTTTAACTTTTTGTTAACTTTCTGCTGTATTTAGTAAAAAGAGCGATCGAAACATTACGTTGTTGAAACTCGAGAATCGAGTCAGGCTTGAACAGAGAGAGAGAGCAACTCTTTAGCCGAAGCATCGCTGCGACAACTGACAGACCCTGTCGTGTCGACATACGTGGGAGGAAGTAAAAGAGAAATTCAATCAGAAATGTTTGTTTCCGGTCAATCTCTCGTGACCGTGCTCGATGTCCAGATGCGAAGAGACGAACCTACGACCAACGATTGTATCAGAAGGCATCCTCGAGGCCCGGCCGTGGATTCACCTACCGGAGTTTCTTTGACTCTCCTTTCCAGCGATATTTCGGTACCACTTAAGAGAAAAAAGACTTTGAGAGTGGCCAAACATTTTCCTTCGTTTTCTTTCAGTTTTATTTTATTTTATTTTTATTGTTTATTTTGAATTTGATTTTGTCTTTTTTTCTCTTTCACTTTTCTTTTATTTTTTTAACGGAACATAAACAAAGAATAGAAATATTATTTGAGGCATAGCAAATGTTTTACTGACGAAAAATTCAGCATATGTCAGGTACCCTAATCCCTCATTCGCCTTAAAAGAGTCATTCCTTACTCGAACTCGTAGGACTCAGGAATCTCTAATAGGTTTTCCTGACCAGTTTCTCTACGAGTCCTTGTGGAAAACTCGAAAGATACTTTTTTCTCTTTGTATGAGTCGCCGTAAACGCAGATAATATTGCCTGTAATCTTACCGCATTTCTAACAATTTTGCCATTGCTCGACTGATTGAAAACACAACAACGATCAAGTTACTACCAATAATTTCCACTTAAGAAAGGCAGATCTTCGAAGAACTGAGCCGTTCCATCGTATTTATATTAAGAAACAGTTTTTAATATTGGAATTATTTGATCTCTTAAAGTTTTCACAAATTCTTCGAAGGCTGTCTACGTTCATTTCATTCATCCACGATTCCCGAGATCGTTTACTCTTTAATGATTTTGCTCTTGCGGTGGACGACCTCAGATTGATGTTACAAATCATTCAGCGTATTCTACTAACCTGACAAGCCTTGCAGTACTTGCTTCTTGGAATTTGGAGCAAATAAAACCAAGCAATTTGCCTTCAACTTTTATTTTACAATTAGTAATAATCGCTTATTGTTTTATATGCTTTTCAGAAAAGAAAAGAAGGGTTTACGATCAATATGGAAAGGAAGGACTTCAAATGCCCGGTGGTAAAAGGCGACATAAGGACGACTTCGACCCACACTTCACTGGTACCTTTATGTTTAGAGACCCTGAGGAAGTATTTAAAGAATTCTTTGGTGGTACTTCTTTCGAGGACCTGTTCTCTGGTAAGTAAACCCATCCTGCTAGTCTGTGATCGGTGAATCTGTGTAGTACCAACGACATATACCCTGAGACACATAGAATGAAATATTTGAGCACGCAAATAAGTATGCATTTACCTTATCCACTGAATGATAAAAACATATTCAAGTAATTAATCGAATAATAGATGTTTAAATAGTAGTAAGAACCATGTGATTAACTGGTGTTTTAATTGTCCCAAAGACCTTACTGAAGTCGGTGTACGCCTCGGACCCAACAGGCATAGTCATCCAAGCAGTAACAGCATTAGCACGTCATTCTTTGGCCCGTTAGGAGTTTCTCACTTTGGTTTCTCACCATTCAACAACTTGTTTGAAGGTTCGTCAGGGAACTTCACCTCGTTCAATGCGTTTACGAGTTTCGGTGGAGCCAGCGGTGGAGGTGCTGTGAAACGGACAAGTACTTCAACTCGATTTATTAACGGCAAAAAGATCACCACCAAAAAGTAAGAACAATAATACATCGTACAAAAGAGTTCTTCAAAGAATTTATCATAGATATTAAATCGTATGTAGGTGATCCTATAAGACAAGACATGAGACGTCACTTATATTTGTAAAACAACCTGAGATCTTCGATATAATTTTGTTGTATTACCTGCAAGATGTACAGAAACGATAACGATTTGTATCTGTGTTCCAGGGTTTTCGAAAATGGAAAGGAAACAATAATGTCGTACGAGAATGATGTACTAAAGTCGAAGACGGTGAACGGCGTGCCACAATCAATAACGTACAGTTAAATCAGTTCTCTATCAAGAACGTTCGCTCGATCTCCGCTCGGCAATTGAGAAATTCCTGTCGTCGTGTCACGTTTGCGAGTAATATTTCTGCGCTCTACCGAGATGTTATGTTCCTGCTACCTATCTACCTGATATGAATATTAAAAAATGAAAGAAAAGAGAGCATAATCGTCACCGCGGCTAATTTAACAATTCAAAATGTTCTTGTGTCTCTTATTTAGATCATCTCTTCATTAATTTACTTCTTCGTTTTATTGTTGAAATATTCTGTTAGAAAATATTGTTTAAATGTAGTAGTGCCGCTGGTCGACGTACTTCTCCACACACATTGTACAACAAGAGAACGATAAAATACATTACATATATATATATATATATTTATCACTTTAAAAAAGAAAAAGAGCAGTGAGATTTTGAGAAACAGCGATTACTCGACGAAATTCGATGACAGTGATTGGATCTCTAAGCTCGAGCGATCGAGCCCGTTTAAAACAAAGAAAGCAGGAAAACTTGCTTAATTTGGAAAAACTAACACTTAAACAAAACACAGCCGCGACAAATGCTATTTGAGCTTTTGTTCCCGTCACCTTCTCTGTTTTACCAGGTTTGACGAGTCATCGACTAGTCGCCAGCTGACCGACAATGCCAGCGATATCTCGATGGCTGGCCAGAACTCGAGAACAGTCCATGGTGACCATCAGAAGGCTAGCAGAATAAAGACGCACCATCATCCACTTCTCACTAAGAAGCACGATAAGAGTAAGAGAAAATAGAGGCAACACTTTTGCAGCCTTCTCTCATTCGTTTTTTTTTTTGTCCGTATCTTTTTCATTTTAGTCTCTTCGTTTTATTCTTTTTTTCGAATTAAACATACATACATAAACATACATTATATACGTACGTACGTGTATCATTTATGGAACTGATGTTGTAAATTATATCATTTCTCGCAACGTCGCTTTTGCTATTGTCTAAATAATCGGGATTAAAAAAATGAAGAAACAGTCTTCGTGAATTAGCATTGACTGATCACAATTGTTCGATTTGATCAATAAATAAAAAAAAAAATTCGTTGCAAAATTCATTGTAAGATTTTGCATCGAAAGTGGCATGTTTAATTGATTCTCGTTCGCTGTTGAGAGAGAGAGAGTGAGAGAGAGAGAGAGAGAAAGAGAGAGAAAAAAAGAAGGCCCTTCTTTCTGCGAAGAAACACAGGGATGTTGTTACTACAGAACATTCTGTTACGTTTTTTAGATAGCGCGTCGTTTCCGTTTAAAGTCTGGCGTGTTATGTTTAATACGGTAAGTTTCGCTTATCCTAGATTCCTTAGACAATTAATTTACTATGTCGTAAGTTATATAATTGCTAGATTTTTATTTGTAAGTAAGCCGCGCGAATTTCGAGCATACATACACACAGAAACTTCGACTGAGTTTGATCGAATTTAAATTGTTAAAACAGACACGTACACACGAGGATGAATTTCATTACGCGTATATTCGTTTAGGACATCACTATGGACTTGCAGCCGTAACAATTGTTCTTAAAGGATAAAATTGTATTACGAGAAAGTTTGCTATAATGGATCTTTTCCTTCGTTTGTTCTCTACTCGCGGTGAAGCATTCATGATGAAAGAAATATGTTCCTTTTGTTTTTCTTTGTAATCGATTCGTGAGAAAAGAATTGAAACGTATACAGGGCTAAGTTTTTCTGTTGCAGAAATATTTCTTCACAAGCAATTTATGTGTCGTAATTATATTTGTTTATGTTAGTTAATTTCATGCGTATGTGTATATAATAAGGAAAAAAATGTTAAAACTTAACGTGAAGAAAAAAAAATACATCATTAATGTATGGTAGTATATTTCATTACTCTCTATCGATATCCAACACTATGTCTCGTCTCTGATGTTCTCTCTTTTTGTTTGTGACAACACTTATCTCAAGGTCGGATACTAGTATAAAACGTCAAATTATAACAAAGTATTTACCACTTTATTTTGATCTTTTCTCAGCTTTACTGATATTTATAATATTCATACATTGAGATTCATTTATAAATCGATATTTATACAAAGAAAATAGGCGAGAAATGTAGAAGTTATCCAAAACGAAGGGAGGATTACTTCTTTTTTTATATTTTCACCGTTATACGCTTCGATGTGGTATTAAAACTCGTGTATATGTATTCGAAAGATAAATATGTTAACAGTTGCATGTCGGTGAGTGAATATAGTACATGTATTGACTCCTCGCAAGTCAACAGCATCGACGTTGTAAATAGCTAATCAGTGATAGCAAAATAAATTCAGCTACCACAAGAATATTGATTCATTAATTCGATATATCAATTCCTTTTAGATAACATGATTTTTTACAACAATTCTTGTCCATACCCAGCATAGACAATTGAATTGTTTTCTCAAATATCAAAAAGATTAGTTCAAAATGTATTCTACCATTTTTGCAACTACCTTGGTATCAAAGACAATCAATACATTGCACATTTATAAGTATATAAAAAAGAAAAAATTTGGTAAAAATGCTTGAATAAATGTTCAGTATTATAAATTACTTCTTCCCAATAACGGATATCAGTTCTTCCACTTTCTGAATGTATTGTTCTTTCGCAGCATCTTGACTCATGCCCTTCCTTTTGTCCCAAGCATCCCACTTGGCTTTGCCTCTGAAATCTAGCATGCCTGGCCTGGCTAGAAAAATTAAAATCTTCCTTGGAAAAAAATAGTACTACCGATGTCACAGAATTCTCATTAGAATTCAACAAGTTTGAAATCACATAAAAACATCTCATCATTTTCTATTAACATTCGCTGTGCAATTGAAATTGCAAATTAAGAAGACCACAGAACAAAAGTGTAGTTATATAATTTTAGTATTACAATAAATATCAACTTTAACTTGTTGCATCAAGTAACGTAATCATATTATAATTTTGGAGATCTATTCAAGATCCTTTCTAACATATTTATACAAATAGATCAAAAAGTTTTCAGCCAAAGTATATTAAGTAATACTAAATGATCACAAGTTGTTTTACATACTTGTGTTGCAATCTCCAACTGTAGCTTGTTTGTAAAGTGAGTATAGTTCAAGCAAGTCAGCATCTGAAGCTGGAGCACGCAATTCCTTCACCTCCTCAGCAGCCTTGTTAAATCTCTGACAAAAAATATACAAGAATAAAAGAATAATTTTCATTTCTGTTTTTAATGAAATTGTGGAAAAATTCAAAGTATGTACAAGAATTCAAGCAACCAGTAAGCAATTATGACAAAATATTGTTTAATTACAATATTTTATGTTATTTTAATTAAATATAAAATTAATTACTTCATCGAGAGACATTGTGCTTTAATGACAAAAAGACAAAGACAAGATTTGAAACTTTAAGAATTTCACTGTCGTACTGTGCCACTGTTTCGGATCTATAGAACGTTGGCCTGGAAATACAATCGATTAACATTCTCCCACTCCTGTACTTACTACGTATGATACGATCACGACCACCAATAAACTTTCATGTCATCAAGACCTTGATTAATAAATAATTATACCACCGCATGTTATCATGGTATCAGCGAAATTTTTATTCAATTTAACTTTAAGTTCCTGTATAATATGTATTTATTTTTATTCTACATCCGTGGCAAGCACATTATAGTGTTCTGATATGATTAATAGCAGTTGATGACGTCACATAGCGGGAAGAATAGCGACACTAATAAGAATGCAAAGAAAATTAAAGACGATATTAAGAATAATGATTAAAAACCTTCATTCAAATAGCAATCGAACGTTTCGTAAAAAGCAAAACTATTTTTAGATGAAGTTGGAAGGTCGATGTTGAAATGTTCTCGATGGTTCCCATCTTCTTCGATGATGGTTTAAATATACATACAAATCGTTAAGAATATCTTATGAAGTCTAAAAAAAAAGGAGGATAAACAATATATGAATATATAATAAATAGACTGTGGATTTTTGTGCATTTATTTGAAGGTGCAAAGATCCACATAATACGCGCAATGCAAAAATATACATATAAAATATTCAAAGTAGAGCGTTTATTATGATATGTAGTAGATGAATTTCTTTAATTGTACTCATAAAAATCCGCAGTTTAGTAATAAACTAGAATTGAGGAGCAGTCAATGAATGTAAGTAATCAATAAATTGTTTCCTTAGTACCTATATTTCGGATTGTATTTTTGGTTAATTGTATCTCGCAACAACGTCATTTAGTCAACTTTTGCTGATTTCAATAAAACAGAAGTTATATAATGATTAGATATTATAACATTCTTACGTTTGAAAGAAGAAAAATTTAATGATATTGATATTATTACCACGTACAATATGTAACTGTATATACACGTATATATGAATCTGTGCATGGATCACATGTAGTAGAGAATATTTTTTTATCTTCTAATAATATGGCTAGATGGCGACACTTGACCACTTCCACGTAAAAAATGGCGGACTGCAAGGGTGCGTTTTGTGATTCTTTTCCTATACAGTAAATTAACGATAAATTCTGCACGATTATGTAAATTATAATAATTGATAATTCTTAGAAAATCATCGTTTTTTTTAATCCATATTATTCTTTGAATCCTATGTATTTCCGTATCTTCCTTTTTCGGCAATATTTACTCTCTAGAGCGTTACGACAGATTGAGGAAATAATTTTGTTTGACAATCATGTTAACTATCTGTTTTTGAATTTCACGTAGAAAATAAAGAAGAGACGAATCGACCATCCTATGTTTTAAAGGTAGATCCACCACAAGAATCACCAGGGGATTCATCTGAAAATTCCACCAGTGGTAAATACGCAGTGTTATTTTTTGTTCCACATGCGTAACTTTATCGTCAGTTTTTTCTATGATATTTACATACAATTGCTATATTTGATATATTTTCGTTATTTCGCTACAATGTAGCACAATTTTTGACCAGTCCCAATAACTTTTGTTGGAAACCACATAGGTTATGATGTGAAAGTATTACTTGCATGTAACAATTTATGACTAGTAGTTTATGAAATCTGAATCATTTCAGAAGAAATGGAGAGCTCATCGACAGAAAATAATACCCAGGAATCACCCTCGAGTTCTAACAGGCCAGTGTTAGCTGCGTCAAAGTTTAGAACAACGTTTGGGTGTAGTGATTCCATCAAGAACTTAGTTGAGGAAAGAAAGTCATCTACGTTGTGGCCCTCTCAATTGAGCACAGTGACAAACAGTAAGCCTACTACTAAAGTATATCTACAACCAGCTAAGTTTCAGAATCCATTTGCAAAAGCCACAGATTCATTACTAGATGAAAAGAATAAGGAAAAGGAAAATAATAAAACAGAAACAAAGGAAGATAAGAACAAAGAAAAGGATGATAAGAGTGAAAAGAAAAATGATAATAGTGAAGTAAGAGAAACTAAAGATGAAGTAACAGAAAGTAAAAGTGAAGTAAAAGAAGCTAAAAGGGAAGACAAACCAAATGAGGAAGTGAAGCCCACCTTCCTGTTGCTAGGCACAAGCACAAAAGATAGTGTAAATACTACAATAACGCCTTGTGTATCAGAACCAAACTTTGTATTTGGTCAGAACTTACAAGAACGCGTTGTGATCGCAAATGATGCAGAAAATTCTGACAAAGCGGAAGACAAGGAGAAGAAGGAAAAAAAGGAGGAAAGCACAAATGCAAATGGTTCCACAGAGCTTCTTTTTTCCAGTGCGTCAGCAGCATGCCGTACTACCTCCAAATCAAGTCTAACATTAACCGAAGCTGCTCAAAAATTAGAAGAAGCAAACCGTGCTAATAAGAGGAAGTATAGTCAAATAACACCACTAACTGGTGAAGAAGGAGAAACAAATGTTCTTCAGATTAATTGTAAATTCTTTGCATTTGACAAGGTATGTATAAGAATTATTTTTGCTTTCAATTTTTCAGAATGATTCATTCACGATAAATTTCCGATTTTGTTCAGGCTAGTGGCAGTTGGCAAGAAAGAGGTAGAGGTACTTTAAGGCTAAACGACCGCGACGGAGAATCTCGATTAGTGGGACGTACTGCAGGAACGCAGAGATTAATTATGAACACAAAAGTATGGCCAGGAATGATCGCGGAACGAGCGGCACTTAAATCATTAAGACTAACGGCGATGGATGTTCAAGGAAGTATCAGAATCTTCATTATTCAAGCAGCTCCAAAGGAAGTGGAACAACTCCATGATTTGTTGGAAGAGCGGCTACTACTCGCAGAAGAACGCAGACTACTCGAAGAGGAACGCCGACCCAAGAGATCAGCTACTGACCAGTGACAGTCGATCAGTCGTCCCTGCGAGCTGTTTGCCAGTTATCATCTAAATGTACGCGATACAGAAGTTGTTAACACGTGAGAACAAGATTCGGGAAACTACGTCGAAGTTATCAGGCCCTATTTGTTTCTATAGTAATTCGTACACAATAGAACTATGGCTATGATTCGCGCTTTTTCCCCTTGTGGAAGTTCTTAGACTTCGATGATATATCCCGTGGTGCACTGATGTTTGCAGACAAGCAAGAGGAGACAAAAAAGGCGAAAATACCAAGCCGAATTCTTTCTGGTATATATTTTCTAATCATTCCCAACCGATAATTCTTTTACACGAATTTCAAACAGCGTTTTTTAAAAGGAACCGAGAAAACCACTGGCTAGGGAGTTTTGATAATAGCATAATGCGAACACACATATACACATATACACACACAAATCAGTCACGAAACCGCGTTGTGCGCTTTGAAGAAGAACAGCGTTTTTAGTTTCCAGTGAGCAGTCTCTTTATAAGAATCATTTGGATTTTTATTGTAGCGATGTTCGTATCGATTTAGGATTCTCTATTCCTTGTCCGCTATACATAAATATAAATATATAAATATTGTACCTTTTAAGAAAATTAAGATTAGTTTCATTATTTAAGATGTAGTTCCGCCGTGAGCGAAAATAACAGCTCTGGATATGTTCATCGACGAGAAAACATCCTGAGTCTGTTTGAAACATATATTACATAAGGTTCTATCGCGAGCACAAAATGTTCAGGTTGTTCCATGATCGAATCTGTAACTATTTGTACTTTACTTTAACTGTATATAGTACCCAAGAAAATCGGACAATTTCCTCGCGGTATTTCAAAGGCTGTGTATAAAACGGCTTCTCTCTTTAATTTTCTGCTTAACGATATTTATCGACATGACAATCGCTCGTTTGTTCCACGAGGAAGAATGAGGGGAGTCAGTCACAAAATTGCTCTTTGATGCAATGTGCAGCAATGGAACAGCAAAGATATTAATTAACGTGGAAAAAAATTCTACTCACGATACAAATAATGAGTAATTGCTATTGTTTTCCTGTACTTGATATGTAAGAAAACGAACTCATTGTACACATCTGTTAATTACACATCGAACAAATACATTCGTTTGCATAAAAAAAAATCACTCGTTAGTGTGTGTTTTTTTTTACACTATTCAAATTTATTAAAAAAAAAAAGCAACCAGAGTCAAGCTTGCCTGAAATGTACAAGTTATTCCTTATCTAATACATGAATCTATTTTTTTAACCTGTCCAGAAATTTTTCTCAAATCCATTCGCTTTTCCAGGCTGGAAAACGCGCCGGATAGCGCATTCTAATATTTCCCGTGCGCGGCGCTACTCGACTCGATGGCGGGCGGTATTCAACAGGCTGATATTTATAGATTCGAGAGTTTCGTGCAAAGCTACACAACGTTTTAGGCGTCAAAATCCAGTTCCGATGTTCGTCAACATCCACGCGATGATCCATAGTTTTCAATTTGATCGTATGTATTCCATAGATTACAGCAGTTAGTAGTCGTTATTTTCAGAAAACGAAAGAGACTTACTAAAGTACAGCATTCAAATATCGTGTGGAGTCAATCAAACCGTGTAGCTGACGTTTGAATATCGTTAATACTACTTTTGGTCGCGACACATTCCTGTTGAAACGATGTATCACATCGGGACGTTGGACCAAAGAAGAGAAAATTGGAAAGAACAGACATCTTCCACTTCCATAGTCAACGTAACGTTCTCTTTCTCGAGTATTAGTCATACATCCATTTGATCAAAAACGTGTGATCTTCGCAAGGGTGAGAAGAGTGAGACTGAAGAAGAGACTCGGTGTCTTCTAACCTTTTCCCTCAAAAATTTCTGTGACAACTTCAGAGATTTTCCTTCTCGCTTGGAAGCCATATCTTTTTAATTATAATCGTAGCTCTTATTACTATTATTAATTGGTGCACAAAGGTTAAAAACGTCGAAATCAGTGGTAAGTGAACAGTGCTGAAGGTGACATCGAATCTGAAAAAGTCAATCAATTATCAGAACTTATTCAGGCGAGTAACGATATCGTTGATACAATTAAAATGGCCAATTAAGGAGTCCAGTGTAATCCTCAATAAAGGAGATGATCGAGATTTAGAAGATTTAATGGTTATACTTCGTTTCTTGTTGACTTGACTCGTCAAGGTCACAATTCCTCTGATGACCCATTTTTTTAGTCGAGAACAATCTATTATAATTTCACTAACAATGTGACGTGTTCTGCCCGCTGTTTCTTCGCGAAGGTAGAGTCAGTAAGTTTTAATCGATTGGAAGTGACCGATGCCTTGTTCGTGGCGGACAGAAAGGAAAATGTTGCTGGCCGATGGACGAGAATTCTTCTGGCATTACGCGGCCAAGTGCCCCGGAATTCGAGCGTCACGAGGCGGGAAACTAAAAAGATAGCATCGACGATCGGGCACGCGGTGATTCAGGTACTGATTCGCGAACGTTTAGCATGTTAGCAGTGTTATTTTTCGACGTTGAAGCATTTGAATGAATTGTCATCAATGACAAAAGAATTAGTGTGGATAGAAGGCAAAGAGAGTAAGTAGGTGAATAGGAAAATGATGTTCACCGGTGGTGCTCACGCGAAGAGGCGCAACGCAGGCGGTGGTTCAGGCCGGAAGTCCTCCGGGGACCGTAGAAGCCCACGAGCTGGAAGAAGTCCACAGGCTCGTAAGAGCCCGCAGGCACGCGTGGGCGCGGAAGGATACACTTACAGGTGAGCCACTCGGTAGGTAAAGCTTGTTAAATGTTCCATAACTGTTCCATGTTATCTTCTGTTGTTAATCAATCCCTCCAGATAAAATACCTGTAATTAATTGATAGTTAAATACATTTCACAATTTTACACTGTTATAATAGAAGATGTTTAATCAGATTGTCTTTTAGAAACCAAACTTTGATATGAAATACTTCAGTTTAGATATACAAATTTTGGAAGCTTGAAAATGTTACAATGTTTACTACAGAGTTTACTACAGAGCACAGTAAGATCTGCCATTAGAACAGCCGCTATTCGAATCTGTCCACCGCAATAAATTTTTCATTAAATATTTCAGTTTAATCCATCGAGTTAACTTCATCTTAAAATTTCCACGTTCAAAATAAATATTAGGAACTTTAATTACAAGCGTACAATTGAATCAACAAACACTAAACGAAAATGAAGGTCAAATTCTCTTAATGGCTCTTTAAAAGATTGTGAAGAGAGAAATACGAGTTTATAACATCAAATTAAATTTTACCTTCATTGAAAATACGCGTGAAAAAGCAATAATTGAAGGATATAAGAAAAATGGCGTGATACGGTTTCAGAACCAGAATTCCAGTACTAAATCCAACGGATCTACCACCGACAACGTCCACAGGGAAAACATATGTATATAAAACCAGGGTTCCCCGACGGGATATCACGGCTGCATCTGTGTCTCCTGCACGCGAGAAAAACAACATTGGAGGAGCAATTACGAAAAGAAGAGGAGCAGTAAAACATAACAAGGTGCACGTGGTTCGAGGTCACAAACTAGTTGCAAAATTCTTCAGACAACCGACCTTCTGCGCCTTTTGCAAGGATTTCCTTTGGTAAAGTTTCTAAAACATAAATGAAAGAAATATAAAAGAGATACATTAACGGGCAAAGATTCGCCTATAGAAAACGAGTAAAATGTCTTGAGGAAACAAAGCAGCCACGAACACACGGTTTATCGAGAACATTCGCTCTCAAACAGCGTAGTAATAATCGAAGAGTTTCGATTTATCGTAAAAGACGGCTGCTTTGACGATGTACGTGCGGACATCTAAAAATAGTTTGCACTGTGCCGTTCGGCATATCATTCAAGTATCGGCCAGCGGTTTCCTCAAGTACGGCGTATTTTCCAATTAATCTGGGATGTGCTCTTTGTCGCAGGGGATTCGGAAAGCAAGGGTATCAATGCCAAGGTAAATATTATATCCCAGACAGCACTTTTTCTAACTGTACCGGCCACGTTGTACCTCTATTAATATTCCATTCGTGCGTTTCAGCCTGCCAAACAGCGGTGCACAAGAAGTGCCATGATAAATTGTTAACCAAGTGCCCGGAAAGTGGCAGGGAATCCGAAAACACGATAGTAAGTGTATTATCCGCTTTATACAACTTCACCGTACAAGCGACAAATTTTCTTTAAGATTTATGAGAATAATTGATATTCGTTCGTCCATTTCCTTTAATGAGAATCAGTGGTGTTTTTTAGTAAAAGTTCAATGTATATCCCGAGGAAACTATGTTTGCTTATTTGATTAATGACGTGTAGATCATTCATGATCATGGAAAACAACACTGTTTTTAATGTTGTCTCGTATGCTAAAATTTATGTTTATTTCTAAACGTCGAGAATCCGTGTGCAAACGTTTGCTCATGATGCAACGGTGAATTCTACCAAATTCTGAATATTTTCAGACATATAATTTTCCAGCAATTTAGAACCCGAAATCCAAATTTGTGTCCCTGAAAACAGATCTAATTATATATATGTGTCTTTTTTTTTTTTGCAGTAAGGACATTGAAATTTTGTGAAAGTATTTGATATCTATTTTTATAAAAAGTGGTTGTGTGTTATTTCTGGTAGCCCACACTGCATCTGTTTATGCTATTTGTTCAAAGTAACGCAACATCTAATCTTACACAGAATCGTTCTAATTTTGTTAATACTTGTTCGATGGCAGTACTTGAGGGAGCGTTTCAAGGTAGATGTGCCTCACAGGTTTCGTCCTTATACGTTCATGTCACCGACCTTTTGTGATCATTGCGGTTCCTTGTTGTATGGTTTTTTTCGACAAGGTCTCAGATGCGACGGTAAGTAAGATTTAAGCCAAAGAATTTTCATGAAAACAATCGTCTTGTATATATGTATATCCTTTTCACCTTGATGCACCTTAAGTTTAAGTTTCACCATGATAGCAATGTAAATTTGTATCACGAGTTCTGTAAAATTTAACTTTTAAAGTAAATTTTGAAACTAAAGTTAGTTGTAGAATTGACTTGAAATAGAATTCGTTGCCATTCGTTGGCTATTTCTAAGTTTCCCTGAACAAGTAACAATAGGCACCCAGGAAAGAAACATTTGGCGCGGGTCTCGATGGTCGAATACAAAACAACGCGAAACCGTGGCTCCGCTGACACATTAATGCGCGTTTTATACGGCTGCAGAGACAACGACACGAAATTCGTCGCCTGGCAATTTGACGTGCATGTTATACCGCGAGCCTCACGATGCATGATTGCGCGTCTTTCGGTATTCTTCACGACTTTCATCAATGTTGTTGTTGTGTTTTTAACAGCATGATAGTGAGGAGTGATTTTAACCAATGTACGTTTTACCAAAATTTCTGTCAACATTTCCTTATGTTATGTCGAGTCCTTGTCAATTTTCTGAAACGGAAACATTTATTGTTAAAATTTAAAAAATTCGTATTATCGTGTTCGATTATAGAAAAATAATAATCGTCCTTCTTTACCATTTTCGTGTCTCTTTGCGTTAGTAAAATGGTTCGCGGTGTTCACCAACGGTAACACCATAGGAACGCATGAGAAAAAGCTTGTTACATCAGGTTTGACAATCGGTTCATATGATTCAATTCTAGTCCTGACAATGAGTCACGTAAACGCTACAATACGGAAAATATTTGTAGAAAAGCAATGAGACGTTGTACGGGTTATTACAGTCCAGCTAGTATAGTTAGACGCTAGGAAGCCACATATACTAGACTTCTATTATTACACTGGGTCGCTGGCTTAGACTCAGTCGGTGTTGGCTCCCTGAACCGTGAGAACGGCTCGTCGAACACCTGAGAACGCGTTCGCCGGCGATTCGTGCCGCACTCAGTCGTCTTCGAGAGCGTCGAACCGCTCGTGCTCACTGTTCGCGCCTCCCGAATTGTGCTTCCTCTTCGAATTCCAGCCCTTCGACAACTATACGCGTAAATCTATTGGATAATCATCGCCACGATGCCCTACTACGGAGACAGTTTGTCCTATTACTATGGGGGACCTTTCTCCAATCACAGTTCATTGATGACCGGTGCTCCACGGTAAGCTTTTTCTTCGTCCAATTAGTTTCCTTTCCTCTTAGCCCTCCTAAGATACCCCGTATACTATATTTCTTTATTTTCATGCAAAAAATGCCTCGATTGATTTTTTGGTAATTTGTTTTGCTGCCAGAGATATCTTTTGCATTTCATCGCGAAACAGTTTTCTTTTTTACAAATTTTGAATTTTTCTCTTTTCCACTCTATCTTAGTGAACACGCTGTTTACATTTGATTTTCATCGCCGT
The DNA here is from genome assembly GCF_041682495.2 of Bombus fervidus. Classification (NCBI taxonomy): domain Eukaryota; kingdom Metazoa; phylum Arthropoda; class Insecta; order Hymenoptera; family Apidae; genus Bombus; species Bombus fervidus. The sequence continues at coordinate 4,907,523 of NC_091531.1, read as the reverse complement.
CTTTAGTTCCTCTTCGCAACATGTGTTCTTCATTGTATCAATTTTTCTTCTATTACGTCTAAATAAAATGACATGACAAACACAATTTCTTGTTATTAATATTCTTACAAGTATACGTATACTATTTCTCATTGGGCGCTTTGTTTAGTTCATCGTCTTTTACACTACAATTAAAGAGATTTTTCTTTTTCGAACAAAGGACTTTCTCGGAATATCAGTCATTTTGTACCATCCTCTGGCAAACATACACTTCGAGTTTGATTATTGCACTTGTTCGTCCCGTTTGACCCGATCGTCCATCTAATCCAAGCGAAAATAGCGTTCCACGAAGCGGTTCCTTTCTTCGCTTTCTTTCCTCGCTTTTCCTTCGCGGACCATTATTCTTGGTCGCGGAGTGACGTTCGTCGTCGCGGAGGCTTCTCTGGTGGTTAGTTACGTGAATGCGCGAGGAGCAATAAAGGAGCTAACCAAAATAGCAAGCGCATTTCCCAATTTTCCTTTGAGTCAGCCAATGGAAAATGAAAAGAAAATTCCATAGATCGGAACATGCTGATGCAGCAGACGTGAAATTGTACGCACACGATACTCTGCAATTAGAATAACTCTGTTAGAATGTTATTCGGAATTTTGACAAACGATAAATACGACAGACGATCTGTCAAATCTCAAAGTTATTTGTAAAACGCGATATGACGATTAATTGATTAGTCCGCGGATTGGAGTAAATCAAAAGGATCAGCGGGCTCATCGAGAATATTAGCTTTTAAAAATAGCCAAGTGTCTGGACGTGTAGTTTCCACGTGATAAAACTTCGTCGCACTCGTTGCATTGCCAAAAAATCCTCTAGTAAAATCCGCAATTACGTTATCTTTTTTATAACACTGAAAGGTTTAATATAAACGTATGTTAATGACGCGCAGAGAATAAAATTATTTTTCTTACATAAATGGAAGATCATTATAAGTAACGATTAATGCTGTATACCGAGGATTAGCAAATAGAATTTTTAGTTATAAAACAATAATTAAGAGAGATTTCTTCCCTCTTGAATTTTTTCAGCAATTTACAAAATTAATGCAACAAAAACAATATTAAACAATTTAAACCAATATCTTACGTACAGCATATTTTTTAAATAGAAAATTATTTAGATAAACGTAAAAATGATCAGAAAATATAATTGGAAAATTATTTATCTAAATAAAATATATAATACAAAAGACAATAGCTTAAATTTGTAGAGGAATGACAAGTGAAAAACCTGACGAGGAGTTTCAGTCGCCTTTCATGATTAATATCGGTCAGTGGAACCATATGTGCGCTCAATTACTACTTGTTTGTCATCGTGTAACTGTTCAAATGCGTACAACTGATTCATGAATCGAAATCTGTCAATCAGTCGTGGCCATGGCCGAAGCCAAATTCAGAGGCAACGCGCGTAACAAGTGTTCACGATACGCTTTCCATCCCTGCAATGTAATGCATCGCGAGAAGAAGCTTCTGGTATTGAGACCATGCAATCGGAAGCTTATCAGGTCAGGTTCGAAACAATTACGCGACACAAAAATTGCCGAGTCTTCTTAAACATTATGTAACTGTCCAAACAACGATTTGCTATTTTTTAGTCAACCTTCCTTACGATAAAAATTATTTTTAACAGCTTAGCATACTTTCTTCGTATTTGACTCATCTATAAACAAACGATACGCTATATTCAGGATCGTTCTATTCCAAATTCAAGGTCTTTGAATCTTATTATTTAAAAAAATACCAAAGAAAAACTGCCAGAGAAGCATCCACGTTGTCTAGCAACCAGAATTTCATGAAGTTATTCGCGTAGACCGCTCCATTCGCCGCTGTCACGATACTCGCCACATCTGTCGACCATCTCCGAGTCCCCACTGTCCACTCTGCGTCGTTATTCTCCCGCGTCAGTGCCCAGCCGGCCTAGACGCGTCATCGACACCGCGGACATCGACGTCTCGACACCCAGGACCCTGACTCAGGAGAGTAGCCATCAAAGAAATCGTCTACGTCGTGACAGACCCACGATCAAAATCAGAAGCCAAGCCTTGAAAGATAATCCTGCTCTGAGACAACATAACGAAAGGCATGAGAAGTCTGTGGGTGAATTATTGGTTGAGAAGTTCTTGATCAAGGACAAGAAACTCGACGAGGCGGAGAAACGTTTGCAGTTGTTCCATCAAGTCAGTTTGGAAACGGAAGAAGACGAAGAGGGTCAAGATCTGCAACAGATAAAGAATAAAATTACTAGAAGATTCACGAGGAGAAGATCTTCGACGGATATACAGTTGGATCCTGAACAGATAGAAAGAGAGGTAACTTACGCTCAAGTTCAGGCAAAGGTATTGGATACTCTGGTTGCTGAAGAACAAGCTGAGATCGAGAACGAGGTTCGTAGAGGGACTTTGATTAAGAAAGGGACTCCTGGAGGAACAAGGACCGTTCCTATCTTCTGCAGAAGCGTTGATGGAGAACCTGGGTCCCAAGATGAGGAGGAAGCTACGTCGCAGAAGGTAAGGAAAACCTTAAAAAAGGTGAAAAAGAAAAAGAAAACTACCGAAAAGCCGTCACCGCCTGAGGTAGGTGAAAATTTAAGGGAACGTACGCCTAGTACCTCCAGCGACGCCTCTGCGGATGTTCAAACAAGTGAGAATGACGAGGAAAAAGTTCGAAAGCGCTCGAGGCCGCAGATGTTCAAGGTCGAAGCCAGCAACAGTGTCGGAGACTTTTCTACCATTTGGGTGAACAGTAGTCCCGTGGAACAGTTCAGGGAAAGCGTGAAAATTCCCGTCCCTAAAAAATTACTTACACGGAAGACGGACAGGCGTGAGGTTGAAGAAGAATCTGAAACGGAAATCGTGTTACCAGTGAAGAAACCCTATATAAAGGATACTTCGAGAAACAGCGTGTATTTCACGGTGAAGACGCCTCCGGAGACTCTAAAAAATGATCCTCTGAAGAAATTAGAAACTATTACCAATGGAATGAAATCAGAAAAAACGTCAGAGTCTCTTACAGAAAAAAAAATTAATCAGATCTTACCTGTAGAGGTCACGGAAGAGGCTAAGAAAACGCCAGAGTATTCTAAAGAAAAAATACTTCGTCAGATCTCATCTGAAAATGTCAAAGAAGAGAATAAGAATACGAACCAAAAGACATCCTCCAAGGATAAAATCTTCCCAAAAGAGAAGAAAGAAGTAATACAGAAGAAAGCCATTGAAATTCCCAAGCAGAAGAAATTAGAATTTCTAGATAAAAAGGTTCCAGAGTTTCCAGTGTCCTCTGTCGTCTCTGTTGCGAAGAAGGAGCAATTAGTAGAACCCAAGATCTACGACGATCCCATGACCACAAGGGTCGATGAGAGCAACGTGACGTTAAGTGTTGAGCCGTTGGCGAGCGAGAGCAGCGCCAGCGAAGCGCTTCCATCGGCTGCGGACGGGCTGCCAAAAGCGTCTAAAATTAATACGGATGAAAATAATGCCGTAGAAGCGCCAAAGTGTACGTTACGAGAACGGCAGTACCTGGCAAAACCGACGAAAGCCGAACGCGACGAACACGTCGTATCTTGGGGAAAGAAGGTGAACAAAGCTGTGACCTTGAAGAACGCCTCCAAAGTAGGTGTTTCTACCGAAGAGTCGAACGTAGATCATCTTGGACAGTCCTTGAAAGAAGATAATCTATTAACGAAGACTTCCTCTTCCCTTGATGATGCAAACAACAACCTCGTGATTACAACGACCTTGTCAGAGGGTCTCAAAGGTGACACGCAAAAAGCAGAAGGTTCGGGAAAAGTCGCTGAAAAGATAGGAAAACATGTAATAGATGATGACAAGGATAACAAGGTGAATGGGCCGAGTGTTGAAAAGATGGTAAAAAAAGGTGTCGAAGAAGTTTCAAGATTGCCCTTCAAGGTGCCAACGAAGAAGACTGAGAGTAACAGAATAGAAAATAAAGCGGAGGCAAAAGCCAATCTGCAGAGTGCAACGAAGACTGAGACGCAAACAAACAAAGAGCCGAAGATCCCGTGGAGAACTAAACTTTCCAAGGTCGATACTCCTGGCGAGAGCGGTGTTGCTTTAGACAGAAGTATCAGTGTGGATTCTACGTCTGTTCCAACCAAAGAACAGATAGATCCAAATGCTTTAAAACAATCTATATCCGTCGACGAAAATTTGATGACCAAAATGCCTTTACAGAAACCAGCGGTAGTCGGAGAGGTTGAAAGCTTGTCTAAAAGCACGTCCACGGAATCTATAGATTTCTGGAGCGAGATTAAGGGACCGGAGAGTCCTAAAGTGACGAAAGTGACCAACAAGGGATTCGATTTCGCTGGTTCCAAGAGTTCGGAGTCAGGTCAGGCGGTCGAGGACCTCGGCAGCGGGCAGCTGGACAAGAAAAAAGAGACTGATCCTAAAATAAGCGTCGCCACTCCGCCAGCCGAGTTCAGTAATATCGCCGTAATCGAGGAGGAGCGGAAGACCGAGGAGAAGTCGTCGAAATTCAAGACTGAACAGACAATACCCAGCACTGGAACGCTTTCAACTACTTCAGAGAAGTCAGACTTTGATAAAGGTGATTCCACTCCTAAGAAAGGATTAAAGAAGAAGAAGAACCTATCTATAACGATCGACCAAGATGCGTACTCGACCGTAAAAAAAGCTCCCTTCAAGAGAGAAGACTCTTGGTCATCGACTATTTCTATTAAATCTATGACGAATTCTCCTGATACCACTGTTCCGGCTTCCGAAGTCTCCACACCGACCGCTGAGATTCCTGTGCCTGTGATAAACATCGAGGAAACACCCACCCCGACTAGATGCGGTTCTCAGGTTCTGTATGAAGATGACGAGCCCAAGACACCGACCAACGAATACCAAGAGATCGAAATATTGACAATTTCCAAGTGGAACAAACGCAGTGACCTTTCTAACGTCAACGAAGAGAAAGATATTATTTCAGTGCCCTCCAAGGAAGCCAACGCGATTCGCAGTCCAGAAGATACTCCAGAGTCCTCTAAAAAGAAAAAAGTGGTTAGAAAAAAGAAATCTTCTACGATCAAGAAAAGCTCTACTAAGAAAGAGAGCAGTAAAGACAACAAGGGATCCAAGAAGAGTTCTACCAAGAAAAGTTCTGCCAAGAGTCAGGAAGTCTTGAAAGCTTCAGAAGTAAAGAATTCCGCTAAAACTAATCCCAAAAATAATACGCCTACTCAGAAACCCATAGATCTCATTAGGATGTTTTACACGACTCCATCGGCGTTGTTAACTGCTACACCCAGAGACTTGTCTAAGGTTCGTCGAGCAAAGATTAAAAGGAAAAAGCATCACTCCAGGACGCCATCTGTGAGCAGTGACAGTACCGGAAGTACCACTAGTACGGCAACCACGGAAAGCAGTGGATCCACATGTACGGATGATGACCCGGAGCACAAGAGGATGAATTCCACCAGGAGTAACGACTCCGGCTTCGACGGTTCGCCAAGGATATCGAGTACTTATTCTATAGTATTTTTGGATCGTTTGTTCTATTAGTGTAGAAAGATTGCGCAATTTCGATTTTTTTTCACGTTTGCCTTATCCCAGGATTCTGTTTAGCCGAGCTGCCAGGAAGTTTGTTGCAGATTCGCAGAAATTTACCGTCTTCCCAGAATGTGGGTGGTGTGTTTATGTTCAGAGGAACGTGCTGTTTTCGATATCTTTCTGATAACCATTGGCTTTTTGATTCAATTTACATAAACGTAAAAATATTAAATTCGTCCAGAATATTAAAGCTAGTTCCTTAAGAATATGGCAATTTGCTAACTTGTGACTAACAGATATTGTTTGTAACTATTGTGACTAATGTGTGATTCACTGTATTGCCTATAAGCTATTTTCTGCATGAAATTCTAGAGAGATACAAAGTCTTATGGTCAGGCTGTCAGAGTATCAGCAAACAATCAGCTGTTGCGTAACCGTTCCACATCCAGATACATTCTCTGATCCAACAGTATCACGTGTTCCTGTTACAAACGTGAAGCCAGTTCTTCGTCGTTATGTAAGGTCGTTGTCAGAGAGTCAACGACACTATTTACCAGTCTGTTTACAGGAAGTACCGTAATTATTAAAATGGTCTCCATTAGTTTTTCATTGTCTCAATATTTCAATAAATAAATAAATATATATATATATGTATAACTTTCTTAAATCTTGATATAGATACAATTAATTTGTCATAAATGGCCAATTATTGTATAGTACCTTGATTTAAAACTAATGCACATGGTTGTGCCCATAGTGGTTCTATTTATAAGATGTGGCGCGGTTTCATAACAATACTCTAGACTTCATAATGCAGTCGCGATTAGTTGATGCTGCAAACAAGAGTTTGGAGATAAATTTAGATGGACGATGGGTTTATTGGGTATCGGTAGATAAAGAACCGCGAGAGACCGTTATTCTCGCATTAAATTAGCTTTTTTCGTACAAACAAGGTGCATCAAAGGTATTTGTTATAAAATCAAACAAATAAGATCCAGAACGTTTAAAAATAGATTGTGATATGGCCTGTCACAAAAAGTGTGAGAAACTGACTGGAAATCTCTGTGGATTGAACCAAAAACTCGTGGCAGAAGCCTTGCAGGCGCTCAAGAAAGGTGAGTTACTTATTCCAACCCGCTAAAAATAGGGATCAAAGGAAAAACTAAGATTTTTTAATGTTTGGTACCTTCGAAAGAATATTCCTCACTTTTTTCATATCTGATCTTAAGCATTGGCCGTGTAGTCAGACTTGGCTGGTCCAAGAAGTGTATTCGTCTATGACTTTGCCGCATTTCCACGTGGCTGTCATAAATCCATTCACTCTGACTAGAAAATAGTCTGGTAGACGATACCGTGATTCCGGCAATATGAAATTATATCGTGGTTAAATCGGTCTCTAGTGCTTATATCTATTATAATCTTCCTACCTGTCCCTTAATCGATCATTTATGTTGTGTTCCTCGTGTCTCAAAACGCGTCATAAAACGGTCAGTTCTATTTTTGGGAAATGTTAGTCGGCCAACATCCAGCGTGTTCATATGCCAAAGCCAGATCGATAATTAATTCGCTTATTAATCGAGATTTGACGAAAATTTGAGCAACCAGACGTTCCTTGGCCCAGGAAGATCCCGGAAGAGAATCTAATATGATCGTTCTCTTTCTACAAATAGAGAATCTTATCCAATAGTTGCTTGTTCCTCTTTACTCATTAATAAGTATCTTTAAGATCTCAAACAGACAATTTTTACGACCTGAGACTTTAAAAAGAGATGCACTGCAAGTATTTCAATGTCGTTTGCCTTATGGATGCGAAAATAAGACTAACCGTGACATTTATAAATTGCTCCAATCGGTAGATCGATTGATATATTATTTCTATTTTAATTTCACAGCACCTTCGCAGTCGTCGGACAACCAGAGGAATTCAGACTCTTCAGACCATTTCCCTAGTGGAAGAATTACGCCACCGGCCACCAATCTTCCAAGGTTCAAGAAGTACACTGTGACGGATTTCAATTTCCTAAAAGTGAGTTTGCTGCCCAAGGCGGTTCATCATTATAAACGGTCGTTAACAGATTTTAGCCACGATCGTCGTGTTTACCGTGGCGCGTGCAACTCTCAGTCCTCTGCCAAGGTCCCGGCTGACGAAACGCCCAAATTATTCACTTTGAGATGATGGAAAGCTTCGTCTACGACGGATTATCTTTCTTCTATCAAAAACTTGCGTCAGTAACTCTACATAAATCTGAAATAACATGAATTGTTTAGATTCTAAATAACTTTATGGAATTTTGGAAAACAAAGCGTTTATATTTTTGTTATTAGAAAATTGAGATAGTTTAAACAGGAGAAATTTTAGAGGATTTTAGATTTTCTGCTCAATGAATTGATTTGATACAGGTTTCTTCTAAATATTCATAGATGTACCTACTTTACATAAAATATATGAACTCCCTTGGCTCACCAGGATGAAAGCCAATCGGTATCACGTGTATACCTGTGACACGTGAACCCAACTTGATTGATTCACCAGGTGTCCTTGCGAAATAATCCAAACTAGGAGGTGCGATGAACCTTCGACCTCCTAATCCACGTTCGATCCAACGCGATCACGATGTTAAAAAGCTTTAAATCAGTGAAGAGTTTCTTATGCATGAATTTTAGGCATGTGATAGTTTAACATCTTGAAATATCTGTATTGAAAGATAATAAGGTTTTATAATCAGGTGACTTATCAGTGAGTAAATTTATAGAGAAGAAAGTTTAAAACGAATTTAATTTTGCGAAGGACCTCACGCAAATAGACTCACCTAAATTAGCTGCACGCAACGAATTATTTTTAACGGCACTCCGAGGCACTCTCACGTGCGACATTCTCGCTTTAGACGCATGAACTTTCCACCGTGTGCCATTTTCACTCTATCAGACCTGGATTTCCACCTGGTAACAGAACCTTGCCTCACTTTTGACGACTACAGTCATTTCATAAGAATTACTCTCGATGGATATTTCTTCCATATCTAATCCCAAGTTAGATCCTCTCCAATAATACGATACGTTAATCCCTCAATGAATTTTGAGACCTAAAAGATTTGAAAGTACAAATTTAAAAATTCCTAAAATTGATTTTCTTAAAAAAAAAAAAAAAGCAGAAATTATAACGTTTGTTATTCTTCTTCAGGTCCTAGGAAAAGGCAGTTTTGGCAAAGTGTTGTTAGCCGAACTCCGAGGCACTGAGTGTGTATACGCAGTAAAGTGCCTGAAGAAGGACGTAGTTCTTGAAGACGACGACGTAGAATGTACCTTAATCGAAAGAAAAGTCCTGACTCTAGCTACGAGGCACCCATACCTCTGTCACCTGTTTTGCACCTTTCAGACAGATTCCCATTTGTTCTTCGTAATGGAATACCTGAACGGCGGCGACTTGATGTTTCATATTCAAAAGTCGGGTCGTTTCCCAGAACCAAGAGCTCGATTCTACGCGGCTGAGATTTGGTCTGGCTTAAATTTCTTGCACAAGAAAGGAATAGTGTACAGAGACTTGAAACTAGACAATGTGCTGCTTGATTTCGACGGACATATTAGGATAGCTGATTTTGGCATGTGTAAGCTGCAAATTTTCCTCGACAGAACCGCCGACACCTTCTGTGGAACGCCTGATTACATGGCTCCCGAGGTAAAAAAAGATCACAAACGTAATAAAAAATATTCTTTGTGTAATAGAATCATTTCTCTCTTATCGGATAGCACGAGCGAGCTATTTAATTTAATTGGAATTATTGGCTGTCGAAGGAATCCAAGTTCCAAAATTAAGACACTAAAAGCGACGCTCAAAGAGCCGCGATTCGTTGGTCTCTTTAAGTTAACCAACTGACTGTTTCCGCATTGCAGATCATAAAGGGACTGAAATACAATCAGGCGGTAGACTGGTGGTCGTACGGCGTGCTTCTGTACGAGATGCTCACGGGACAGTCGCCATTCTCCGGCTGCGACGAGGATGAGCTATTTTGGAGTATATGCAACGAAAGACCGTTTATACCTCGTTACCTGAGCCAAGATTCCAGCGACATATTGATCGCCCTTCTGGAAAAAGACTCTGGGAAAAGGCTTCCTGGTCACGAAATTGCGCTGCACTCTTTCTTCCAAGTAATTAATCTTATAGAATCAATTTACGGACTGGTCTCCATTCACGAACACAGACTAAGACCATTCTGTGCAATTGAGACTTCTCATATAAACTGTGAAATTCATAAAACAATTAATGTGTTCATTTCTCCAGCAATTGCCATGGGATAGATTAGAAAGGAGGCAACTGGAACCACCTTTCAAGCCAGCCCTGGAGCATACTTTAGATACAAAGTACTTTGACACAGCATTCACTGCTGAAAGACCACGACTGACTCCTGTACCTGAACAGATCCTCACCTCCATGGACCAGGGCGTCTTCCGTGGGTTTTCCTATACAAACCCAAATGCAACAGACTGAAGAAACTATCAGAGACGTGCCACGACTTCACAGATTTGCACGTTGGCGGTATTCAACGTGGTGTTCTAGTCTTACGATATTAATGGTCCTGATGATCATTTGAAAGTTGGTTCGAACGAAAGAAGAGGTGCTTACGCTCGTTTCTTGGCAAACGGAGGAAACTGAATGTTACTTTGGAGTCTATCAGGACAGACAATTGACTGAGTCTCGATGAAATCATTGAGGATGACGGCATTCGTCGGGGAAGATATTCTATGAACGGTTCTAGCAAGGGTCAATATCTCTGAATCGCTCTCGATGATAAATGCTAAGCTTTTATAACGTAGAGGCCGCATTGCGTTTATAGGACACATAGATTAGCCATTCGTGGAACTTAAACGAGGTTCTAGTGTTTACAGAGTCAGGCTCGGCCGCGAGAAAACCGATTCATTCAATTGGATGTTATGTTTCGTTTTTTAAAGCGTTCTTTCTAAACAAAAATCGCCGGAAGTTCTACTGACATTGGCTACAATGACATTTCAAATAAAATAACAGACAACATGCCTTAAATTATAATTAACGTGATGAGTAGGAAAATATTTTAGAAAGAAGATATCACGATCAGATAACCGGAAGATGCTCGCAGACCTCTAATTGCACCGCGTTCCAGCGTTTATTCTAAACCTCTAGCGTTACACCGCGGTCAGGTTATTAATACTCCGAGTGGCTCATTACTTTGGCCACGATAAATACTGTCTCGAGCGTCTTCCACCCACAGACGACTGCTCTCGCTCTTCCTGTCTTCCCTTTTTTTTCGTAAAAGGACCGCGTTTTCTTTTCGTTTTCGTCGTTCTTCGCCACCTTTACTTCATTTTCTTTCACGAATCCTACACCTTTCATGTCTCCTTCCCTTTTTCCATTTTTCCTCCACTCATCTTTTTTTTCTATTTCTATCCTGTCTACCGTCCACGCCTATCTTTCTCTTCTCCATACGTTTTCTCGTGTTCCTTCTCGCTTTTCGGGTCGCACACTTGGCTCCGCACTGACTATACGCTAACTTTAGCACACGGTAGAATTGGCAAAGCACCACGATTCGGCAACGAAGTCGAGACACGTTGAAGAAGACTCCAGGACACTTCACACGGATGTCTGAAATACAATCAATTTAATTCTAAGATACTTGTCGACATAATTTAACAATGAAGATCGATTCTGACATAATACTTAGTAGATTTCGCTAATCTTTAAATTATGATAATCATGAAAATGATATAGAGAGAGCCTAGAGTTTGGTAGAGGTCGATAGCAAAAGAAATGGAGGAAAAGCATTGACTGATACACCCATTAGCCGGCTAATTGATTCAATTGGATCATTCCGACACGGATGGTGAGTTAAGCGGTCGTACTTAATAATTAATTACTCCCTAAAGAACGTGGACATTGCTATCTTTAATTGAAACTTAAACTCGAAAGTCTGTTCTTATTTTAAAAGCCTGAATAAATGGACCTTTCCTTAAGATCGTAGGAATATCCAACCATCGTTAATGTCTCAATTTGTGGTCGGTAGTTTTTCGAATTTAAAAGGTATTTAACGAAGCCTCCAATGTAGATTACGTGGAAGCGAAAGGTCGAGAAATGAAGAACGATGGAAGGTGTACGCAGTTCCGCGAAGCGGAGATTGGATCAGTGAGGGTGGAAGGGGATGAATCGAAACGCTAAGCAGCTCGAGAAATTGAAACGAGGAAAGATTTAGAGAGGAAAGAGACGTCGTAGGAAGAGTCCGCAAAAACCGACCGACCGAGAGGATCGGTCAATGGACCCTGAATCCGCGGCTTCTTACTTTCTGCTCTTTAACCGACTGTTATAAACAGATTATTTCGAAATTGTCGTTATTTAAATATTTTTTACTTACCTTCGAACAGGATTTTTAAAGCGCTCATAGCTGTCTGTAGTTTCGTTCATATAACGAATATTGTTAACAATCAACTATAGCGAGGATTTCTAATACCTTGACAAAGTTTTTCATGGTTTAGAAACACTCGAGGTATCAAGTTTTGTATAAAATTAATACTAAAAGAAAAAAAAGGTGTGTTCTCTGCTTCATTTCCAATCCTGTGTAAATCCTACGCCTCTAAAAGTTATTCATTGTTCCAAACAGAGTCTAATTCCGTAAGCCGTGCAAAGGGTAATCAAAATTCTAATCCGATCATCGAACCGCTACATAAAAAACTTCTAGATACTGATGATATCATTCGACGTCGCGGATATCGATAACTAAAAATAAGAGAGAATATACCGGCCGTGTATAATCTGGGAGGGGCAAACGGTTGAAGCGCGAGGAAACCAAGAGGAAAGGCTTTACGACGTGTTCGAGGGAACACAGACGCTCGAAATCGAAGCTTTTAACGAGAAGTGCAGACTTATTTGACGGTGCAGCGACTGCGGGGCGCCCGCAGGGCCGCACACACTCTCTCCCTCTCTCTTTCTCTCTCGCCCCTATAAATAGACTCGACGCTACCACGATTGCGGCCCTACATCGTGCGGCTATTTTCGACAGGCATCGCTACTCGTTACAGTTCTCCGTACGCCCGCTCCACGACGAGTTTCTATCGTCGACGGCTCTTCAAACCCGCGAACAAAGACACAGATGCGCTGTTTACGCCGCGAGCAACAAGAATCTGCCGATCGTAGCGGCTCCTTGACGACCTGCTGCTCCTCCAGGTCGTACTTACTCTTCTGAACACGTTCTAAAAATGGATATTTATTGCGATTTAGTAGATGTATAATCGATAGTTAATCGTAGTGAAAGGAAGTGTAATAGCTTTAGTGTGGTACCCGGTTGAAATCCAAAAATTTTCGTGGAGATATTCGAATCTAGTGACCTGTCGTTTCGACTTTGTCGCTGTTCCATGGAAATTATTTAAGTGGAAAATCAGACGGTCCATTCGCTCCATAACAAACGTGCCTTGAAGGGATGTTTAACGAAAAGACGTAGACCAGAATCTTTTCTGCGCTTCCTCAGCGATGGTAATGATAACTCGATACGGAAACAGCATCGGTGCTAAGTAGAATACACCACGGATAGACTGCCGAGGATGTTCAGCTCGCTGAGACTGACCACCATGCGCTCGCATAAAAACCGTGCTCGGCCAGGAAGCGTGGCCACGTCCGCCAGTTCCGATTCAGCTCGACCCGACGAGATCACATCGCAGTCTTACCATACGCACAGTTTCTTGCTACTAGACGATCAGGACAGTCCTGTATCCACTCCTTCCAGTGTTTCCTCTAAAGTAGCTCAAGTTAGGGTGGAACGCGAAGGAGGAAGTCTCGGAGTTACCCTTAGGGGTGGAGTTTCTAGAGCTCTGGTAGTCACTGGAGTGAAATCTGATGGACCAGCGGCAAAAGAAGGAAGAGTTAGGCCTGGAGATAGATTATTGGCTGTGGATGATACTGAATTGAGAGGTTTGACCTTGGCAGAGGCTCAGAGAGCGCTTAGAAGAAGTTCTGATGCTCCTGTAGCTTCCTTGACCATTGAGTATGACGTTGCTAACATGGAAGAGGCGAGGGCAGCTACTTCCGGTTCCCTTCTGGTGCAATTGGAACGTGGACTGTCGGGTACCTTAATCGAACAGTGCATTTCCAATTTCAACTTAAATAATTAACTTGTATATATGTAATTACATACATATGTAATTTCAGGAGAACTGGGTCTAACAGTAAGAGAAACACCAAACGGAGTCTACATTGAAAGTTTAAGACCAGCAAGTACGGCAGATCGCTGTGGCGCCCTGCAACCTGGAGACAAACTATTAGCAGTGGACGAAACCCCTGTCCAGGATGCAGTGACAGCCGCCAAACTGCTCAGAAACAACTTCGACTCTCGCATAGCTAGGCTACAGATCTTACCTAGGCCTCCTAGTGCTTCACAGAGAACAGTCAAGAGGAGAGCGCAGCCACAAGCGCAACAGACCTCCAATCAAACTCTGCAAACGAAGGAGAGCCTGACTGTGGTCCTTAGACCAGATCACAAAGGATTTGGACTTGCTTTAAAGCTCGCTGAAGATCGTCTAAATTATGTCGTCAGTTTATTAGAAGCTGGAGGTCCAGCTGAACGCAGCGGAGTCCTTTTGCCTGGAGATAAAGTTCTTGCAATTAATCGTAGAATGCTCAGAGATCTTCAGCCAGCTGAGGTAACTGGCATTTTGGAAACTTCTCAAATGGTAATTAGCATAATCACGTTGTAGTGATTCTTCGTATTTTATTTTTATTTATTAAGCGTCGACTTTATCTAAATCTTTTCGTATTCTCTTGTTTTATTCTTTTCCTTCTTCTGTTTCTTTTACTTCAACCTCTAGGTTATTATAGAACAATTCTTAAATTTAAAGTTTCTTTTTCTCGACAGATCGAGTTAGTAACGGAGTACAAGGTCGGTGGACCAGTTGTTCCCAGCTCAGGAGTGTTCACAGTGCGAGTAGCGAGACCTATTGGCGGACAGCCTGATGTAGGTCTTACAGTGAACGAGGACTTGATCATTACCGAAGTTCGTAAGGGATCTCTGGCTTACAGAACCGGCAGCCTAGCTCCAGGGGACAGGCTATTAGCTATAGACGGGCAAAAACTAGACCCTGGCGACCTCAGACAAGCCGCACAGCTGTTACATCGACCAGGGAACTCGGTTATCGCCCTGACCGTGAGGAAACCGGACCCTACGTCGGAAACCAGGTAACTATATGACCTACAAGTACCGACTAAGCTCTTCTTAACTCTTCGGTACTTTCTACTCCCCTAAGGTTGTAAAGAGCAAATGGCATGGAGAAATAATGATGGAACATTGAATTTTATAGAGAGTACTGCAAGGAGTCCAGTATAGGAAGCGATTCAGTGCAACAGTATCCTTCAGGAATTCTTCGACCAGCGAGGGAGAGTCTACCTAGTGTAGACAGTGCAGTGGATTCTTGGGGAGAGCTAGGAGAAAACAGTGGGACAGGTCCGGAGATTCTGAGGCTTTGGGATACAGCTTCGGTGGATAGTGGTCAACTGGATGTACACATGCCTCCTTATCCTGGGTAAGAATAGAACTTATAAAACTTTTTTTCCTGTTTTATTACATAATAGTTTTCTACTTAAAGGCATTTTTCTAAAAATAATAATTTATTTTAATCTTTTCCCCATTCTCAGGCCACAGGAATGCAGCAATTCAGACAGGCCTCAACAGATAGTTCACGTTTCCTTACACAAGGACCCAGTATACGAGGACTTTGGCTTCTCCGTATCCGATGGTCTGTATGAGCGTGGAGTTTATATAAATCGTCTTCGGCCTGGAGGACCCTGCGATGGCGTTTTAAAACCTTATGACAGAATTCTGCGAGTAAACGAAGCTAGCACAGAAGATTGCGACTGCTGCTTGGCTGTCCCGTTGATCGCTGCGGCTGGTCCACGTTTGGACCTCACCGTAGCCCGACCGGTATCTCCTCCTAACATTATAAAAACTCTGTAAAGGAGAGCAAATTGATGTGACGAAGCAGTGTAACAAGGAAAATGGTGGTGAACATATCTGGTATATTTTTATACACACCTGTATTTTATTTATAAAAATAAATGTATAGATTGCTTTCAGCTAGAACATCTCCTGCATACAATTCACGCACACCATATCTGAACACACGCTTGAAGAACGTCAACGTGACACTTATTTAACCCTCCACGAATTATTTCTAGAGTTTCTAGAGGGAGGTATAATTGCTGGAATTAATATAATAAGGCACTACGCGGTTTTAACGACTGTAATTAGAGAATTTAAATTAAGTTGGTATCCAAAAAGGAACAGTCCAATTTTTAAGACCTTACTGTATTCGTTCCGCCAATTATACTTCCATACTTCATACATTAATATAGGCGGTACATAGAAAAAATATTATTTCGGTGGTAATAATCCATACAAGCGAAAGTCTACTGGGAATATTATGAAGACAAATTTTCATAGAGGGTTAAAGTGCTATAACAACCTAAGGAGCTGATGATATTCAACCATAACACCTGAGCTAGCTGGAAGAAGGTATTGAATTTGAAACCTAATCGATGGTATGTGAATATCGCTCGATGTCGATCGATACAATTGAAATCCGATTTCTATCTATTCACCATTGTTTTCGCGACAGGGGAATGTAATCGATCTTAAAGGCTAATTGTCCCAGCAATTAGCTATGAACGCTAACAATTTCGCGAATTATATAATCCCACCTTGCCAGCAAGTCTATTCGCCTGTGAAAAGCAATATAACATAAACATAAAATCGTCTTAATCCCTTAACCTACAACATCGAGTTAGACTCGTAGTACGTCTTTCGGGCCAAACATGAAGAACACGTGCGAGAAATTGGTCCTTCGGACCAATCATAAACAAAACGAGCATGAAACGTACATTCTTCGGGCTACATGCGACAAGCACATTTTGTTTTTGGCCGCATTCGGAACTTAAATCGTACGGCAAGGGGTTAAAATAGTCCCTAAAACGAACAAAAAAGGCAATCAACTTTGAGTACTAAATGAATTACTCTTTTGTGCAGAATAATACCAATAAAATATGTACGTTTATATAAATATTTTTGTCATCATATGAGTTTTGATCCGTGTATATTGTTTTAACTAGAATGCTATATCTTCTCTTTATACTTCCCATGTAAATATCTGAATCACTATAACTGAGATACCATATATCAACAGAAAAAACTCATATGAACTTGTCAAATATAAAATGAGTCGAATATAACTCAGACTAGACTGCAAGCAATTGATGCTTCTTTCCAGTCCATCCATTTACCATAAAGGAACTATTGCTGCCATTACGGTCTTTATCATAATACTTCGGAAGCGTTGTTCGACTCTCTTTCTCTATTCTCTGATCGTACTTCGCTTTATTGTAGCACAACACACCGAGTATGGCCAACGTCATACCGAATATGTTTAACCACGTCACTGGGTTCCCAAGCACGAACAAAGTTACCGCGATTACGAATATACGTTTACTCGCGCTGGCCACTGCATAAGTTAAAGGGGTAACAATAGATAGTACGGAAAACGCGATGATGTTTTGCAACCAGTTCAGCACACCATCTAATAGTAATAGGCATATTATATAGTAACTTAAATCAGCGGGTTCTCCAGTAACTGGATCGTATATCAACCTCCACAGATCGTATAATAACCATATAGGTGAAAATAATATCAGTGCCAGGCGGCCCAAAATAAGTAGAAGCCTCAAGTGATGTATTCCTGTGTCGTGTAGCACCTGAAAACAAATGTACCATTAGTATTATAGATCCATAGCCATAATATAAGTGCTAAATTAGTCTAAGTACCTTTTTAGAATAAATATTCTGCAAGGAAAATGCCATGGTAGATGCTAAGGCACTCAACAAGCCGATCATATTAAAACTGAGCTCTGTAAGCGTGGCTACAGCCACACCTACCACGATTGGAACTAAGCTAAGATACACTTTCCAAGTTTGCTTTTCCTTCAGTATGATTCTTGAGAGGAATACCGTGAAGAAGGGCATTGTAGCCTTCACTGGGACAGAGCCAAACTTTAGTTAATATATGGAATTTATAAAATAAAAAAATAAGCAACATATTCATAAAAACTAGTTCTAAAATATATGCATTACAATTTTAGATAATAATTACAAAAAATTCATGTATTTATATAGTAGGCAGAAGTGCAAAATTACATAAAAGACTTATCTTTAATTTGCATCATTAATGAATTATTTATCAACTTGAATCATAAGATAACATCTATTCCTAAACTATGCAAAACTTAAAGCTGTGGTTGTTAAAGATTAGACGTTTTAAAGTATTTCTTTTCAAACATTCATAAATACATGTAAACAGGCAATCGATTAAAATCATTCAGAGTTATCATCATTATCACAATGCAAAGGTATGGTATTAGATTGTGTGGCATTAGCTCGCGCGCGTTTAGAAGTAAAGGTCGGCTTGTTTTATTTTTAAAGATGGATCTGCGTGCGAAACACGTGACTGTCAAAATAATATCTCATACCAGTATGAGCGTAAGAGACGGGCACTTTCCAAATGCTGACGTGGCTGAACACGTTCGCGAGGAATTTGCCCAGGGCGAGCGGTACGATTAGCCGTAAATAGTATCCCCAGGGAATATCATTGGAATATTTTCTAACACCCCATAGATTGAAAAACGGGCCTGAATAAACGGTGATGGAGGTTAACTGGACCATCGTTACTGTCATCGGATAAGGAAATTCCGACAACAGCATCTTGCCGACGACGTTACTGCTGCTCGAGATTCCATACCAGAGCAGGCAGAGGAACAATATGGTGACCACTTCGCGGCTGTTCCGCCGATCGTCCATGATTGCGCGAACGATCCTCTTATAATATCTTCTCAGTGATCACTCCATACGTTTACGCAGCCGGTTGACACAATACTCCCAACTAATCGGTATATGCGGCCGCTGCCACAGATGGAATTTAACCACAGCGTCCACAGCTGGCATTTCTCTCTCCCTCCTAATGAGTTTCCCCTCTCTCCTTCCGTAATATCGCGGGAACACGTGGCGCACGCTTCGAACTGAAATGAAACATGTTCAATCAACGTGCATGCAATTCACTCGAGTCGCACAACTTGCTAGAGCGTTTAGCAACCTGGGCCATCTCGCAAAATAAGTTACTAATAGTATTAGTGAATTTAGAAGTTGCAAGTTGTAGCCTGTTGCATAAATGTTTTTGCGATTTAATTCCATTTCTTCGGAAACAGAACTTTGTTCTAATCAATTCTTTAGTGAGTGGGCAAAAATAAATTTTGATCAAAACACGATAAGTAATAGCTACACTATAATATATTCTGCATTGTTGTCTTTTACTTGTGGTTCTAATACTGCAAATTAATTTCATTTATTTTCCGCTTTATATCTGAGATTCTAATAGTATACAGACCGAAAACTTTTATACGCCACTGTATATCAAAGATGAATATCACAATATGTTGGCGGGAAAAATAGCATAAGTTGAGTTATACTGTCTTGTTCATAGTTTTCTGACTTATACTCTCTTGACCGTCCACCAAAGAATTTTGTTCTATGTTTTCCAATCTTTTTCTCATGAAGGAGTAATCGTTTTAATTGTACCATCATTTTGAGAACATCCTGCAGATATAACCCTACTTATCTCTGTTACAATTATTCATAATATAATAAATGTGATACCAGAGAGAAAATAATACGCACACTTTGATTCAATGGTCAATTTACTATCTGAGAAATTAATATTCGGAAAAGCAGTTTTCTATAATATCTGAAGTTTATGAATATAATTCTATTTCTATCGTAAGATTTTGGTTATGGGGGTTTATTTATCTCACCTGTCTCGATTTGTTGAATGAAGTATAGGAAAGTCAATGAAATAGTAAAATTTGTTGTCAGTAATACCAATAGTTACCTCACATAATCCCTATACACAGTATAGATGAACGAATGTAAATGTAATTATTTTATAATACGCTTTTAAGTTATTAATAAACAAAAGTAATACAATTATTTATGAAAGCTATTAAAGGCATGCATTCAATTAGAAGCTTCGATTAACTAATTTTATTCATTATTTTACATCCCCATTATTGCACTTTTATATGAATTTAATTGCAAAACTTAAAACTACTTAAAGCTTTAATTTTATCTATCTATTTTTCTCAGGAAATTTTATGCTCGGTAATTATACACATATTTTGTTTGAAGAAGAATCGCAATAATTAGAAATGATTAGAAAAAGTAGGTCAACAGATGATTTTTTCCTGGTCTTAAACGTAAACGCAGTTTTCACAAAATAGATGGCAGTAAATTTCGATGGAGGGATGTCCCGTTTTGTATAAAGCGGGTGTTAGTTGCATATTTTTAAAACCAAATACTATCGATTTTTTTGAATGAAAATTGATCCTAGTGGTAGGAAGTAATTTTTTCATTGTATAAACGATCGTATAGTTAAACAAGGTTAAATAACATTTTACCATTTACGTGTATGCAGGTTATGTGTCACATAATTCGATGTGTGATACGAACAGTTTTACAATAATTTTCTTATTTCATCAGAACTCCTCGAAATTCTGCCGATAGAGTTACATTTAAATGGATCCTCTGCTTTCGTCAACTTCAAAAAAATACCGTAAAGAGGCCAGTATTGATATTCCAATAATAGAATGCAAGCGGGAATTCACCTTGCCACACAAATTTCCAAGCACGGTCAACTCGTCTAAATGTAGTTCAGTATTTAAAGATCACGGAACGATTGCTATCACTAATGCAGAATTGCAAAGTAATCTGAATAGAATAAAGAATAGAAGAACGTTGTCTACTAATGGTATAAGGAAATTGAGGATAAAAACAAAAGATGGCAAAGATCTGGGAGAAGTTAAAGTACAAATTTTGACTCAGAAGAATTTACTAAATATCCCAAAGATTACTAAGGTCCAGCAAGGTAGAAATTATGTAAAAAATAATGGTACCACTTCTTCTGTCACTTCGCAAAATAATATTAGTGCGTTATTAAAACCATTAGGACCTCAGTTACATGCAGAAGCACAGAAATCTACTAAAGGATCACCTTGCTACACAAAACCACATACACAGTTTGTTGTAAAGCCTGTTTCTTTTAGTGAATTATCGACATCTATTAAATATAAAGTGCCTGTAACTCAAAATAAAAGCAAGAACGTAGTTCAAAAGCATTATGTTTTGGCTAAAGTGAATAAAATGGATCAAAGTAACAAATTGTTACTATTAAATGAGAATAGGCACAATATTTCTCAAAATATTCCAGCTGTCCCAGAAAAAAATACAGAACCAGGAAAGAATAATATAGTATTAGTAAATAAACAAAAGAATGCAGAGGAATGTATTTTCAAAAATAATGAGAAAAGTAGAGGAAATGAAAATAATGATGTTCCAAGAAAAACAAATATATCAAATAATAAGAGCTCAATAATTCAATTAGCAAAATCAAAGTTTCCAGTAGTAAGATGTGAGAAGTTAAAAATCTCTCCAACCAAAGTTAATACCAACAAAATCACTGTATCTCCTGAAAAGACAAAGAAAAGAAAACATTCTAATTTGGATGGATGGAATCATTCTGCGAAAAAGATTATTGTATCAAATAGTAATTCTTGTAGTCCAAATAGTAGTGAAATTCAAAAACTTACAAGTATTTTAAAAAAGCCAGCAAATTTTATACCAAAAATACTTGATAATAATAAAAGTGATGATGATAAGGATGATGTTATGATTCTATGTGAAAAAAATACAATTATAGGCGACTATTATAATAATACACAAGAAAAAAATTGTACTTCAGTACTTGTAAATAACAAAAATGTGGATAAAAAAACTCAAGGTATATTTATTGAGATAGGAAATAAGCCAAATTTTTGTAAGAATAAGAGTCAGAATAAAATAAGAGCCGAGGAAACCGAAAACAATGAGAAGAATGGAAAATTATCAGAGTGTTTAAATGTAATTAAAGAAGCACTAATTAGTGTAAAAGATGATGAACTTCGAGCTAAAGCTTTGCATGCCCTTGCGGAATGTGGAATAGGTATAGCAAAGCAAGTCCCAATTATTCCACCTGAAATATTAAGAACAGTTCATGATTCTCAAATTCAAACTGATGTATTTGGACTTCTTGATAGTGAAAGTTTTGTATTAGTGAAAGAAAATATACCTACCATAGAAAGAATAAAGCAAACAGAGCGTTCCACTGTTAATCTTCCTCCTGTTATGCAAGAAGTATACACGCAAACAGAAAGGCAAATACAGTGCCAACCTAACTTTAAAAATAATATCAACGACATAGATTTGTTCCCCATGTGTATACAGGATACAATACCTTTGCAAAATACAGTAGACTTTGATAATTGCTTTAATGAACTTTTTAATAACAATACTGATGTGAACAGAGTGAAGGAAGTATTGTCAACACCTCATTCCTTATGTAAAAAGGTTGCTATGCAAATAGAAAGAGACTATGATGAAATGCAGCATTATGATGATAATGGCATGTTGAATATACATCGAGCTGTGGTGGATGACCAATTACACGATGTGCAAAGATTATTGTTAGTTTTAGAAGCTTCAAAAACTAGTATTGATGTATTAACAGAAGATGGAAGGGTAAATCCATATGTACACATTAACACAATTAGTATACAAATATAATAATATAGATATAATATTTTTTTAGACAAGTTTGGAATTAGCAATTATGAATGAAGCATCTAAAGACATAGTGAAATTGTTATTAGAGGCTGGAGCAAAACCAATTTTATCAGAACTTGTTCATGACTCTGCAGTACTTTTAGCCTGTAAACAATCATCTCCATTTTTATCATACCTTTTGAGTTATGTAACAGAACCTGAACTACTAAACAGAGAGGATTCAACAGGTAAGGCATATCCAAAAATAAAAAATAAAAAAATCTCTAATTGTGTATGTTTTAAGGAATGGCTCCATTGCATTATTGTGCATTAAAAGGCAATTTAGATGGAATTAATGCTTTGGTAGAAATGGGAGCAGAAATAAATCTGAAGGATCATCGCTCAGGAAGAACGCCATTCTTTCATGCTCTTGAAAATAATCATATGCCAGTCGCGCAAAAGTTATTAGAATGTGGCGCCATGGCGGATATAGTAAACTTTTCTGGGCAATCTGTTCTATGTTTAGTAGATGAAACAAAAAGTCTTTCATTCAAAGCATTAATTAAACAAATAGTAATTTAATTCTACCAGAGCTGCAAATTTATTTCTAGAGTCATTAATGATAAATGTTTAACTAAACATCACAATGAAATGTATTTTATGAATTAACTCCACGATTTATGTAGGTACGTATTTAAAGACTGTTACAGTAGTGTTACGTTAACTGGCCGGAATTTTGTTTCATTAAGTGACCATTACTATCTCCTCCAATTCATAGATCGAATTTTGTGGAATGGACCTATATATGTATATATATATATATACACACACACACATATAAATAAATAAATATATATATGGAATATTTTGTAAAATATTTCTTTCAATAATTGGTATAAGGTCTCGATCCGTGAACAGTTAGCAAACCACTACTGTACTTGTAAAATGAATGTGTGTGTCACATTAATTATTTTATGAACACGTTAAATGCCATAGGGGTCACTGGTAACCGACACTTAACTTGGCCGTGGCGCCGTGAGGTCACCAGTGTCCGGCGCACCAAGATTAGTAAAAATACATAATTTGACCAAATCTCAATAGTTATAAACTTTTTATTATTACCATCGTTACTACAGTGGTGTGACGAAATCAGTGCAGTATAAAACGTAGAAAAATAGTTTTATTTGTACATGATATATAGATCTATTATGTGCGCCTGCCACTAGTGGCTGTCGAACATGGGAAAAACCTGCTTTTTCCGTGTTTTACCTCAATGAACAATAATCCTAAGGAACGTTTCGACTCGAAAGATGTTTGATGGCAATTAAGAGCCTTGACAGTAAAGTAATGCTAAATCTTGTAATGGTTTTTTAGGATTATTACGGGTCTGAATAAGTATGACGGGGGGATAGATTATGGTTTATGGTAGGTCCCTGGACGTAGCAACATGGAACAATTATTTAGCAACGCAAAGAAACAATATGAGATAATTGATAAGCGCAAAAAATAAGTGAATGGAGCGAAATTACACTACAGCGCCATGGGGATCACCATTGTACACCATAACATATCTGTTGTAGATAATATTTCAATATTATATGTATCGCATAATAAAAAATTCACCACGGCTAAATTTTGTAAAACTAACGTGGCATTCAACGTGTTAAATTGTATACAAATAGTTATAAAATTTCTGATAAAAATAGAAAATTCTAGAAAATATTTTTTACGTATACATCACATTTTCCGTTTTATTGCGTTAATTTATACTTTTTTGTTGTTGAAAACAGTGGTTTGCTCTTTATTATTGACTCATTTTAGACAAATTGAATTTTAAGCGAAGAAAATCACTGCCAATCATTGTAACCATTTATTGAATCGTTCTTGGTATGTCAAGAGTAAGATTTAATAAATATAAATTAATTAAATACTTGTTACTTAGATGAAAGATGATCTTAGATGAAAGAAATGCAAATTAGAATAGTATATTACATGCAGTCTTAACATCAGATTAACCCCTTAATCTACAACGTCGAGCTAGATTCGTGGTACGTTTTTCGAACTATATGCGACAAACTTTTTTCTTGGCCGCATTCGGATGTGCAGATATATTTTCTTGAAAAATATTAGAAAGATACCCTTAAAAATCTTGTTCAATGATCAATTTGGTAGTAATTATTTATCAAACATATTGCAACATAAAATTAGTTGCACCTTGCACAACTCCGAACGCTCAGCCAGACCGTGAAATAGTTCGACATCTGACCGACCCTGCCGATGGTTACAGCATGCGCTGTTAGAACTTAAATCGTAAGGCAAAGGGTTAATGATAACTGTCTAATGCTGTAAGAGCTATATGTGTCTATATAGTATAAGTATCTATAAGATTTAAATAGATATTGTATTTTTAAATTGTTCTAATCAACTGTGAGTAAATGAAATGAAATTTGACCAAATTTATAATCCTGATGTTAATTTGCAACGCAGTGAGGTTGTACTGTAGCGAATTTCAGAGCTACTCTACACCAACTTCAGGCCAAAGAAGTACTGCCATACCAATTTCAAAGACAATTTCGATCAGGGTTATCAATCTGTGCATCTCGACAGTTAATTCTAACAATTTAATAATTCTTATAACACAATAAAACTTTATTTTATAACGAAAAGTTTGACTTATTCATTTAAAACTTTAACGTTAAACTGAACTTTAAAATAGATTCTAATCAAATTTCATAATGTACTTGACATGTCTGGATGCTTTAAATTCTCGTCTCTAACTAATTATTTACAAAAAGGATTACCTTGCTAAAAAAATAGAATAATTGAAATATATGTACAGTATGATAAAATAATAGGTAGTAAAGTATAAATATAGCAAAGTATTATCATTGATAATCTTGATAACTCAGTTTTCTTCTTCGGTTGATAAAGTTGGGAGCTTCTTTAACTTAAGATTGGTACGGTCAAAGAGAAAATTTCCTCTAGTGTTCTTCCTTGTCCTGAAATTGGCGTAGAGTAACTCTGAAGTCCGCTACAGCACTTTTACTGTAGCGCAATCTATAGGAAAATTGCTTCTAAATTTGAGTTGATGCTGAAGTAGTTCGTAGTTTATGATCATACACCTGTTACAAAATGTCTGTAACCTTGTAAGAGAAATCATCATTATTTTGTAAAGAAAAAAATTATCTAATATTTATCTAACGGAACTTTGATAGTTTTGTTTCGTTCTGATGGATCTGGAAAGCAGACATAAAAGTTCTGATAAGAGGTTAGTTTTTTTCAAATTTCTTATTAAGATTTACAAAACGTATTGCATTTGTTACAATAAACAAGTGTTTTTTTACAGTTTCTTTTTGTAACAATCTGATTGTAATTAAAATAAAAGCAAAGTGTTTCAAAAACTTCAGTATGAATGTATGTTTATAATATCGTTATGGAAATATTTACAATATGTATTATAGAAAATTAAGACTTGTTTGTTTTGCACAGTTTCGACACAGATGACGATTCTGATTATGCTATGATAAAACGAATTAAAATGGAACCAGAAGCTATATTGTCACAGGAAGATGATATAATGGCTCAGTTACAACAAGAAAGTTCTGATTTAGAAGTGGAACCAAGCTTTGCATTGGAAGGTTCTGCAAATGGAGAGGATTGCAATGAAGGTGTTCTAATGCAACATATGGATATCAGAGAGCCTCTCTCTACCTTGAGAAATTTATTAGAACAAAGACTTGGAGTAGAGTTAACAGACTATTCTTTTTGGCTCCAAGATGCACAAATGGTGATCAGTGTGATTAAGCAGTCCAATAAATTTGGTAACATATTTGCTTACACTTATATTTATTTCTTCAGCTAGAAAGCCATAAGAACTTGGTTGATCAGTGCGTGCAAGGAGAGGGATTGGTTCAAGTAAATGTTCAGATAAAAGCAACACAAAGGAGAATAAATATAGTGGATGTTTTGAAACCTGCAGAGGATTATATAGATGTAACAGAAACCAATGGTATATAGAGAAAATTTATAAGTTATCAGTAGAGATTTCTTTAATACATATATTTTTCACTACTTAGCATCCATACCAGTAAATGAAGATAGCAAACGAAATGTTATAAGATGGATGGTTGACCCACAATACAAAAAAGAGCAGGTATAATTTGTTGAAAATTAAACGTCGAATTTAATTTCAATTTATATGGTGACTATACACTTGTATATATTATACAGGAACGGTTAAAAATTCCAGCCGATCCAAAAGAATGGACACAGACACATGTCAAGCACTGGCTTCAATGGGCAGTTAGGCAATTTAATTTGGCCTCAGTGAGATTGGCAGATTGGAACATCACAGGTCAACAATTGTATAATCTCACCCTGGAAGAATTTCAAGCTAAAGTGCCTCTGGACCCAGGGGAAGTATTCTGGACTCATTTAGAATTACTTCGAAAGTGTAAATTTGTTGGTATGTATACTTACTAAAAAAGTGATATCTAGAATGGATTTTTATGTATTTATATTTAAAAGAAAATTAAATGTGCAAAATTGCGCAGAATGTATATAATGTGAAAAAATATATAAAATATCCAAAATATAGTGCTTTCTACAATACTTGGTAGGTAAAACAATTTTCTACTGAAGTTTTACTATTTAAATTATATTCTCAGTATAAAAAAATTATGCAAAATTTATGCAAAAATATGAATTTGCATAAAAATTTATGATCTAATGGTATCGAATCATAATCGAATATTTAATTCATTCCGCAATTTTGCAGCTGTCGTTCAGAAGGATCCACCATCGTCACCTACAGAAAATAACGTGGATAAAACCATAAAAATTCGCAACCAAAAGGCAACAAAACCGCGACCAGTAGTGAATCAACAAGCGCGAGTAGTTAGCGTTCCTTTAGAAAACATCGATTCCACACCAATCACTATAGCGACATCGAGTCGTTCGGTTAACAGTGGCCAAATACAATTATGGCAGTTCTTGTTGGAGTTGTTAACAGATCGCGAGCACAGAGGTGCTATTCAATGGGTCGGTACTGAGGGGGAGTTCAAGTTAAATCAACCGGAAGCGGTAGCGCAACTTTGGGGAGCGCGTAAAAACAAACCATCAATGAATTACGAAAAATTGAGTCGTGCGTTGCGTTACTATTACGATGGAGATATGATCTCAAAGGTGCACGGGAAACGATTCGTATATAAGTTTGTATGCGATTTGAAGCAGGTTTTAGGTTATTCGGCAGCGGAGTTAAGTAGATTGGTGGAAGAGGGCACAAGATATTTCTGATGACATACTATTTTTTTATAATCACAACAATTTTTATCATCGTACTTCGGGCGTGGTTTGTATCAATAATTGTACATATTCAATGGAAAATAGAAGATGGAGAATAGATTATTGTTCAGACAATCTAACTGTTTATCAAAATACAAAGAGATCAACACATAAATTGATGTTTATTTTTCTTTTTATCTTAATTAAATACACCCTTATTTTAAAACCGCGTTCGTGATATTTAATTATCACGATTTATTTAATTATATTTATTAAGAGAAGCACTAGAAATTACAATCCGGTACGTAACTCCTATATGTAGGATACTTAAGATCTGAAAATCTGAAATGCATCTAAACATTTTACCTTTAACGTGAATATATAACCGTATTTTTAGAGATAGTTCCTTCTTTTGTTACAATATATTCTGATACTATACCGAAATTATAATGTTAAAGCATTATATATTCACAAGGGAACTCCAGTATCTTTTTAAGATGCACCATGTAATAGTGGATTATAGATCTATAGAATGTCGAGTCTCTTTAACTTCCCCGCTTACAGAGCGTCGACGTTTCCGGCCGTTTTCTATCTCTGATGACTAGGACTGACTTTTGATCGGCAAAAGGCAGCACTCATCGCCAATACCAGAGAATCTAGCCTGTGAGATATCGGTCGCGACGTCACAAGTTAGGGTCTCAGGGGACCGGCGACGCGGCAGGCTTTACAATCAGCCCGCCCGCCATTGCCCTTTTTCTCATTTCATCTTTTCTCCCTCTTTTATTCGTTATTAATCGTACACATATCCACGCATTCACGTTTTCATCATCTAAGAGGAGCCACCACCTTCTATATGGTTTTCTTTATAATCTCCTTGTCTTATAGTTATGTTACAGCTACTAGAAAATGTATATATGTAGTAACTTAGAATAATGTCTATGGGTATTATTGCATCGCTTATGGTGGTAGACCTTCTTCGTTCTTCTTTAACAAAACTATCTGCACTCAGCACACACGCGGTTACCAACGTAAGCACGCTTCAATATAAAGTTCGCGATTTTCTTTTCAATAACGATACGGCTAGTGTCTTCTTGAAGATGTCGCTGGATGATGAAACGTTGCGGCGTCGACGACCGGGAAAGTTAGCAAGTTGTACAGTGGACTTCGTATATAGCGAATTTCCATTCCCTACTATACAACCTACTACCTCACCCAGGCGTCGTCGCTGATGTGGCTGTCCTCTTCATAATCGATCCCTTCGTGGATATTCATGTATAATATATCGTATAGTAATATAGTAGTTTATAATATAATAAAGCATAATAATATCGATATTTATTAAGAAATAATTATGTAACATACTAATAATTAACAAATGCCTCAACAAATTGCATATTCTATCTAATGTCAGAACATAGGTTTGACGAAATTACCTTCGATCTAAGTAGGTACATTCATATTTTGTGTTTCAAGACTTACGACGCTTCGATCGTTATATTACTATTCGTAATTAATTGGTCAGTAAACCGGAAGTGACAGAACAGTAGATACTGCTCTTTTCATCTCTACTTTCATTCTTCATACTCGTCCTTTCTCACTTCTTTTTATACAATTGAGAAAATTACTTGGCAAAAAATGCACGCGTTGATAACCGGAAGTGCTGCGGGCTTTCAGGAGGGCAGAGGGGTGTGTGAAGGAGAAGGAGGAGGTTCCGTCGAAAAGCTTAAATGCTGGCCTGACTACATGTACCGGTAGATAGGAGCTTGCGGTATACATATAAAAAAGCCCACAAGTTCGGATCTACGGGTTAGTATCATCAAGTATAGCTGATAACGGCTATCACTGGATCGTTCCGCCATGTGCTCCCAGCTTCCTTTCACTACTTCCTATTGTCCGTGGAGAAATACTGCAACTGCATCTGGAAATTAACAAAACAGCATTTGATCATAACAAATAAAAATACTATATTCTTGTTTCTTCGATTTTTCTTCTATAAGCATAGTTTTCCAAGTAGAATAATAAGAACAACACGTTAACGAAATTAAGAGATTCATTCAAGTTGACGAATTAACAACTGAAATCGCTGCTTCCTTAAGGACTTAATCATGATTTTCGTCAAGTGTAAAGGAATATCAATTGTCAAACTCGTTGAACATTAATAAATCTATCGATCGACAAGCATATTCTACAGTTGTTATTTAGAGGCATTATTTTTGATATGAAATTTGATATAATTCGAGTTTTAGAATCAAATTTCTCACGCGTAGGCCCCCGGTTAACTGCGCCATTGCAGGGTAGAGAGATCAGGAGAGCATAGAAAAAGAGGGCCGGGGCTATCCTACAAGAAACAAGACGAAGAAGAGGACGAAGAAGATGGAGAGAGGAAAGAAGAGCAAGAAGAATATAGGAGAGTAGGTAGAGAGTCCGGGCGTTGTAAAAATCCCCTGCCTGCTGCCTCGTAGACAGTTGAATGGCCTCTGCCATCTCCTCACGCGGCCCTAAGGGATGTTAGGCACCGTTTCCAACTGACTGATTACGTTTTACAACCTGGACCTGAAATATGTGCCGTAGATTAAAAAATATCCTTGACCAGCTGGTTACGTTATACTTAAGAATATAGAGTGCTTGAATAATCGATTTGAAAGATATTATTTAGGTTTAATACCCATGTATACGACAGCGAATAATGTTAATTTTACCTTGGATTTCATTTAAAGACAAATTCACCATGGATTTGAATTGCAAATCTCGAAGTTCCAAGTTTCCTTGGGGGAAAGAAACACAGGGAAGTTGAGATTGTTCGTTGTGAACGGATCTTAAGGTCTGGAAGACGGCGAAGGACCTGGATGCAGGAGTAGTCGAGCGGGAATTATGTACGCTACACGAAAAGCTGCACTCTTCTCTTGATTCCTCGGCAATCGGCTCATCCTTGGTCTCCTCCTACCATGTAAAGAAACAAGAAAAGAGAGAACTTTTAGTAACTAATAGTCGATCATCGAGTTTGCTGAAAGCGGCAAGATATTAATGGAAGCATCCCTTCTTAAACTCTACAAGTAATTTCTCCTCAAAATGATCCTGAATCCATAAAACCATCTCCGATGGAATCTATCAAGAATGGATTTCATCTCAATTTAACTGCAATCAATTTTAATTAACATTTACTGCACGTTTGAAACAGAACCCCTAAAGTTTCATCATAAAACTTCTAAGAGAACTAAAGTTAAGCATACAAAGCTCAAAAGCTTGCAAGCAAGTCTGCCAATCATCGTTGGTTGGTACGACTGGAACAACCGTAAAAGTAACAGGAAAGATAAGAGGATCAGAGGCCTCTTCTCGCTCGGTTTTTCTTCCTCGAGAGACAGAGAATAGAAAGCTCCAGGGGCAAAAGACGAGAATGTAAGGAGGAAGGAGGGGGAGGACGAAGGAGGGCGGGGGGGGGGGAGAGGAGAAAAGAAAGGAAGTTAAGCGAAGTGAAGAGAAAGGAAAAGAGAAGGGAATACATACGAAGAAGCGAAGTGGAATGGTCCCGGGAACGAGGAGGCGCGGGGACAGAGACGTAATCACAGGGGCGTTGAATTAGGGAAGCATCGAAGGGAGTAGGGGGGGATCAAGGGGTGTGGGAGGGGGAAGAGTCGACGGTGGAGGACCGGGGTCACCGCCATATTATATTTAGCGAGACACAGCCGTGTGAATGAACTGCATATCCCAGGGCCGAACGCACTTTGCTCATAATATTTTTGAAATAATTCTTCCAAATCGATGCCCTTAGATTTTCGCCCATCTAATTCCTCCCCTATTGTCTTAGAAATTCTGTGCTACGATGGCTGCCTCAGACGATTTTATGCACGCTATTCTTCACAATCAAGTATGTACTTAATGGACGCAGTATTTTTTCATGACACTTTTCTTAAGGTCGTGGATAGTATTTTCAGGAAGTAATTGAAGTATCGCTGGGCTTGTTGTGGAGAGAGAAACCAGGAAACAAAGGAAGATCTGTAGTTTATAAAACGGAAAAGCTTCGCAAGTTGGCTTTATAAGGAATGGTGTAGTCTGGAAAGGAAATATATTTCTATGAGAATGAAATTGATGGGTGTTATTAGGATAAGTAACGAAATTATGGTATGTGATGCATTTGAGCGTCAGCTCGACAGGATAGAAAGGAATCAAGTACCTCTTCATGTTCCATTATTTTTCCACTAGTATTCTCTTTGAATTTCAATTGTTAATCACAACTTTTATCATGTAGATTCCAGTAATATTGGCTGCCTCTTTGTTTACGCGCAGACTCAGTTTTCAACATATGATTCCTTATCTCTGCCGATACATTTTCACGTCGGCTTGCTTCGCGGAATGTAACGCTGCCTGACAATAGAACACGTTACATTCATAGAACCCATCAATATGTACATGTATTTATTCTTGTTTTTTAAAAAAGAAAAATTCGCAAGCAGAGGAAACAAATTTCACTCTAAAACCCTAAATATAATTTCTAATTGAAAAGAAAA
Source organism: Bombus fervidus (assembly GCF_041682495.2). Taxonomy (NCBI): domain Eukaryota; kingdom Metazoa; phylum Arthropoda; class Insecta; order Hymenoptera; family Apidae; genus Bombus; species Bombus fervidus. Next base: position 4,875,513 of record NC_091531.1, on the reverse strand, counting down.
GTATCTATTAAAATATATTATTATAATTTAATGTCATAATTGTTTAAGAGTACAGATACATACACATTCACCATCCTCCAATTCTCTAACTTATTTAATTCCACAACAACTTGTTGCAAGGCTTTCCCAATTTTTGAAGAAACCAAGTCTAGATTTTCTTTGTGCAATCATCGTACAGGTCCTTCATGCTATATCATTTATACAATAATTCTCCAAATTTCGAAGATTGCGTTAATTATATATTAAAAAATATTTGGACTTCATAAAGCCTGAGTCTAATTTGAACCAGGATACGTTCATGTACGAGTGAAGGAAATCAAACACTCATAAGTCGTAAATTATCGGCATGAAGTTAATTACACAGGTTGACACGGATTCCTTTCCATTGTCGTCGCTGGTACATCGTCATAGTTAAAAAAACGTGGTTGCGGTGGAGATAGATTTCTCCGCAAACCGCAAGAAATCGGTGAAAAGAAAAAAAGAGGAGAAGGGGAGTAGAGCGAGAAGTAAAAGAAGAGAAGAAGAAACGTCCCCATAGCAACACGATGCGATCAGGTCTCGCTTGCATGTACAGTCAACCTACGTGTGTATTATACAGACACACACATTTGCGAATAATTATGCTCTGTATATAATCACGAATTTCGATAATCAAGAAAAAATCGTGCGCATTACACGAATTATCGTATTAATAAACGTATTCTGTACAGGGGTGGAAATGACAGACAATGACTTTGAAAGACAAACATTTTTGTACAAGGTTATAGATTGGTCCAGGTGGAAAAGAATTAATATCGCGTAAGTTCTCAAAGAACGAAAGAAAGAAGAAGGTGGCGTTTTTGTAAGTATTGTAATATCATGGCGAGTGACGCCGATATGTAAGGCACACCTTAATACGTTCACAGAGCAACACATGAGAGGTAATGGGAGTGTGGAGTCGGAGAATAAGGTCGCCAAATGGGAAACGATAATCGATTTAACCCGTTGAAAAGCGAATCGACCTTCCACTGCCGGAACAGGTGGAATATCTCCTACGCGCGTCCTCCATCTTGGAACGGAACCAACGTGAACCGACAATCCTACGAAATAAAATTTATTTTCAGTTCTACCTCGGAAAAGAATCAACTGAAATAAAGAACATAATTTAAATGTCATCTTAGAATCATAACAAAAGTAAAAACCTTTGCTTATCGAATATTCCATTGTTATTTAATCTGTTCCTTTAAAAGCAATATGGCGTCTAAAACTTCTCTTACAACAATATATATATATACAGAGTTCCTTTTTGCTTGAGGATTCTCCTGTTAACTAAGCAAATAAATGTCACAAGATTCTCCCCAAAAGTATGAAAGAAACAAAGAGAAACGAATGGCAAAGGAAGCACAGAAAGACACCAACCAGGCGCATTTGAATATCCTGCGAGCTTGCATCGGCGGAGAACTGGTCAATCCTGTCCTGGGGGAACGAGAGCCGCGAACCAAGGAAAAAGGACCTGCCCGAAGGTGTATTCGCCTTCGGTTGCAGCTCGGCGAGTATCAAGCCGATCTGGACCAGCGGCCGATGCAACTAGACTGCCGTTATAATGCGTTACCTCGGCCTCCTAACTACCATCTGCCTTCCCTACGCTTGAACGTGTTTCCAGTGTCCTCAGCAAGCTCTTCACCTTCTTTTGATATTGCATTTGATATTTTGAATGGGAAATTTATAGCTTTTTTCATTGTTGGTCACTCGTTGGCTCTCAACGAATTGCAGTTACATAGTATCATAGTTAAGTTACAATACGTTGAAGCTAAAATTTCCCAATTTTACTATATGTGTAGTGAGTACTATGTATCCATAGAATTAGCAGAACTTTATCGTAATTCACTTTCTGTAACTCAAAATTACAATCGTATCTTTTAACATTAGAATTGCATTCTGGTGTTCTATGTAGTTCACAGAAGAGCGAGGGAAATAGAAGAGGAAGTGGAAGATCCGAATTTTGATCGGACTTCGATTTAACGACTTACCACGGGCAGATTGGTTGAAAACTTGCGCAACGAAGATAAAACCAAATGTTCACCACCGACTATGGGGAAGACAGAGAAGAACTGAATGAACACACAGGGGGGAGAGGCCCAGCTGAGGGGAGGGATGAGAGAGTGTTTTGGGAGGGGGTGAGGAAGGGATAGAAAAAAGGGACACCATGGTTCGATTTAGTACTCCCATACGCCTATCCCCGCCCACCATATAGAGCAAACCAACCAATGACCAGCATGCGTTCTACTAGAGACCGGCTAGATCGAACGCACACTGCGTGCATTCTCTCCCTCTCCTCTCTCAACTCACGAATTATGGGCCTGGATGGGTGTTCTGTATAGAATAGGTAGCTTGCCTCTTGGGGAGACACCGACAATCGCATCGACTCGATACGTTACCCTGCCCTTTGAATTTTTTTTCGAAATTGCAATGTTTTTTTTCTCTACATACGTCGGTTTACTTCTATCTTTTTCAATCCTTGCAACTTCCTCAGTGTAACATCAAATAAACCTACAACAAGATAATTGTTATAACTCTAGAATAGAAAAAGGCTGTTGAGTAAAATATTTTCAGAAAAAAGCTTAAAAGATGCGAACGAGATAAGGTTTTCCTTTCAGCGAAGTCGGTTCAGTGACGGCAAATAGATCGGAACAAGGTCGGCCATCCCTGATTCGATAAATTAATATCTCCATTAAATCGTTTGATGTCGGGCACGTTTCTTTGCTCGCGGACCTATTGCAATTATGTAAATGGTCGCAGGGCAATCGTGACTGTGACACACTCCAGAATCCAAATTCGTATCTGCTTACGTAACCCTCGACTGACGCTAGATAAGATTACGCTTTATCGGCGGAGAAATATCGCAACAAACTTGAAAAATAAAACCGCGCAGTCGCCGACCAACGAAAATTCTCTTAGCGCTCCTGCGTTGTTCGATGAACGTCGATATAATTTACAAGTCTGGGCTTATCAGCTGATAATGTGCTATCTATTAGCAAAAGTTGCAGTCATCGTTCCAGTAATAGGAAACATCTAATTGCAATAACGCAATTATAAAATTTGTTATTAGATGATGCGTTGATTCGTCAATTCCTTGTTGAACAAATATCCACTATTTCTCCCGTTTCAAAAGTTCTTAATTTTTAATTTGAGACACGGGCAAATGCAATAATCCTCCGGAAGTTCCTGAAGAAGAGAGAAAAGATGGTTCACCAGGGCATGGGTTGCCAATTAATTTCAATTACCTGTCCCCGAGCTGTAAGCTAATTATCAACGGCCTTGAACTGTGTGTCGCGAATCAGTGCCAATTAACGCTCTGTCGCTATCTGCGAATATCTGGCGAGTCGCGTTAATTACATCCGATTTGAACACGCGGACAGTCAGCAGGTGTAACGCGACACCGCAAGATTATTGTTCATTGTCAATGTCAGACGCCTCCATAGCTATGTTACAGAACTTCGTCAGCCGATCGCTGTTACCTCCAGGAATATCTCTTCCACGCTTAGGTCAATCTTCATTTTTGTTTAAGTTAACTATCCTTTATATAAATGTATATGTCATGTTATAAATGTCATAATCTATTATCTTCTATGATTAATTTAAAGATAGACGGCATATATTAAGATTTTTATATATGTATGTATATACGTGCCTTTTTTCTGATATTATTTTAGATTCTATGAGGTATAGCATCCAAGTATTTCTTTGGTTTTGTAGAAATATAAGATGTTCAAGTGTAAAATATTTTTATCTTTGAGTTTCCCTAAAAATAACAGAGGTACGACAACAGCAAAAATAGCTCAGATAAACAGGAGTATTCGTGAGACGTAGCAGGCTGTTAGTATCATTTTCTGATAACGGGAGAGTTAAATACAAGTATCATGCGAAGCTAGAACACTGGTCAAAGATGATGTATCATGAGTTATGAATAAGAAATTAACAAGTGCAATTCGTGAATCACACGACGACTCCCCCTCAAGAAAAAAACACGTATAATCACAGAACCTAAATGCGATATCTTGAAGAATCTAAAATATCGTTCGTATAATTCAATTTTAGTATGCAATTAGGAGATATTGTTAAAAACAGATCGATTAGAACACAACTTTTACGGTGATTAAAATCTAACAAACTAACAAGCGATTAAACATCTGGAAATGCATCTTATGTTATTGGAGATACATATAATCGCATGTAATATAATTTTTTTATAATTAACAAACACGTGTGGCAAGTATCGAGTCTTAATATCAATTACACTGACCTAGCCAATAGCCGGCTAGATAAGAGTAGCCATGCGTGTGTCCGTGACGCGAGTAAATCGTGGCATTGCACGTTGCACCGGTTGCAACGAGGCGTTGCACGCTGCGTGCCGCGCACGGGGAACACGCAAGCAAGGAACAAGGCTTGCGCCAGACAGTCTGTTGCACAACTTAGGTATTGATCTTGGCCGGAACTAGTTTCCGTTTCCGTCTTCCCTTCCTAGCGTTCTCACCGCTTGCTTCGATTCAATTTGGAAAAAGCCGCCAACTTGGCTACATTCTCCTTTTCCACGATACGATAAGAAACTAAAAAATTATATAAAGAAACTTCAGAATAATTTTAAAATAAGTGAAAATCATTGTGACCGATCAGGGAACTGACTACTTGACCATTATTACTTTCCGTTCCACTTCCACGAACCAAACGTTTTACCAACTACTAAAGTGATCTTAATTACATTTAAGTTTCCTCCTTTCTCTTTATTCTCCAGTCTCCGAATTAATTGCACACATAGCTCGTGTGTTAAAGTTTGATTAAAAGTACAGCTTCTTCTTTACTCATATAGATGGTTTTCACTTCCGGTTCGCTTTTTCCGTTCGCCACTCGTTTTTCGTTCGCGAACAATCAATCGAGCTGCAACGACGAGACCGCGGGAGTACATTGCACCGGCGAGGTATTGATCTCGCTCGCGGGTGTCTTTTTCGGTTCTCGTGTCCCCTCGTACAAGCTTCCCATTCGAACTTTCAATTCTCGATCCTTCGCCTACCTTACCGACTGGAAAAAACCTAAAAAAAACATTCGACTTCTCATTCACGGAAAAGGTCTATCGTCTTCGCGGCCCAATTTGGAGTCAATTAAACGTACTTTACGAGCCTCTAGCCTCGTAAACAAAAAACATTGCGTGTACAGAGGAATCGAATATTGGTTCCGGGAAAAAACTAACATACGTGAGTTGCGAACTGCCACAAGATCAGGCAGACGGAAGGGTTCCTCCCTTTTTTCCTTCGCTCAATTTCTCCTAAATTGCAAAAAACTCGTCCAAGCTCGAAGCATTTTCCGTCAGCGTCTAATTTTCATCAGCCGTGTCTCTTTTTCACTCGAAACAATCGCTGCCGATAAGTTATCGAAACTAACGACAACGCGCTTCGAGTTCCAAGAGTGTGATAAATTTCCAATTCTCGCGCATTTATCTGTCTTCCAGCGGTCTATCCTTTTTTACCCTTCTCATTTTGCTACATCCAAAGCACGTTGATTCGATCGATCTACACAGCCACGTGATGGTGAAAAAGAACGAAGGAAAAAACAAACGCAGAGGAGCCGAGCATTGAGGCCATTTGCAAACACGTCAACCACACCGCACCACTACGCTAAAATAAATATAGAAAAACCATAAGTATTTCAAAATTATAGGTAACCTACAATTTATATAACTTCCATTTTTTTTAAGTAATTTATACATTTCGCTTTCTGGTATATAGACGTGAATTAACATTCACATAAATATAACAGTAATATTGTTTACCGAAAAATAATTCTGCTGCTGTAATCTTGGTTCAACGCGAACCGCTCAGTTGTAGCGCGCCATTTCAATATGGCGTCGGTAGAATACAATTTCAAGTAGAAGAGGTAGAACGTGTGGATAAAATATATGTATGTAGCATAATTTGTTTCCTTCACGAGCTGAAAAAAGATGACAAATCGTCTGTTTTTAAAACAAAATCATTCAAACGATTCTAAACGCAATAAATTTCCTCGGCTGCATAATATCTGCAACTCAAGTCGCGGTACAATGTCTCTTTTGTTATCTCCTGCGCTATGATTTGCAACACAGTGGTATGACTCGAAGAATGTGTGATGTTTCTAGAAACAAAGCAATGCCAATGCCCCTTGATATGGAAAGCAAGACACAATGGAATATTACGGCTACCTCGCTCACTGTATCCAGTCGTTCTCTTTATCATTGGAAAGAGAAATTGAATTACGTCCTGTCAATGCTTTCTCGGAACCTTTACCAACGAATAACTTTGCTGTTTCCTGTCGAAATATGCATTAACCTTCTCCTATTCTTTTGAAAATATTCGAACAATTTGCTTGAGAATTCAATATATTATTTCAACGTTAAAGCTATTAAAGTAAACGAAGAAAATTAATTATGTTTTATACCTGGAGAGAAACTAAATAGCATTTTTCTAGTTTTATTTGAGGTATATATTACCAACATAACCGTAGCAACGATCTTGGGAAGATTATGGATCTCTTTATCTCTAGTAGAAAATTGTTTATTGTAATCACATTTTTCGGCCAAATGTATTATTACAAGGCGAAGAATTTGATTCCGAGCCGAAACAAAGATGTTGGCGTCCATACATACATATACTTCTCTTAGAAACATCTTCGCCGCCTCGAACCTGTCAAAACGTGCGCATGCGCTGCAGGGGGAAATGAAACAACAGGGAATGTCATTGACCCCGAGTGCATGTACATATCTAACAAGAGGTTAAGGTTAATTTTATCACTCTATGGTGAAAAATACTTCCTTCCATCATTAACGTGGAATTCTACGCAGGCATCAAAAATTGAAGAAAGAGCATTGGTGACTCTTTCCTTTTTCGCATAAATAATTGCGATCATATTCGATAATTTAAGTTCATCTTTCGGCAGTTCCATCACATACCAAAGCGAATTCTTTACAGAGCAAAAGGAATCATTTACCTTATGAAACGATCTACAAAATTTTAGTAAAACCCGCTGGAATTCACTGCAGATTAGCAATTTTTTAAAAAATGATGACTAAAATAATTTTATGATTGAGAATATAATATACAGATGATCAGAAGCTATACACGGTTATAAGTTTGTCAGATTTGTAGCTTTGTAATAGCGATAGGAAGGTGCATGGTAGTATCGATCTCCCCTCTTTGCAAAAGTCTTCAACTTTTTCTTTTATTAATGTAGAAAACGTTAACTGCATTTTTGCGACTGTAAATTTTAAATGTGTAAAAGAAATATTAGAAATATGACCGAATTACAAGACAGAAAATTGTAGAGGAAAAATAAATTGCTCGAGCGCTCTATACCACGTGCCCCGAAGTCAGGGTTAATATTCATTTGCATCGATTGTTCATTTCCAAAGCCAGAGCTTTCGGTTATCAAACAACGCACAAAATAAAAACCTATACCCATAAGATATCAATGAACATGATTAATTGAAACAATAAAAAGGACTGGTATCCTAAAGTATTAACAAATTACCTAATATATAGATAAATAGATAATATATTGCCTTATTTGCTATTCACTTACCCATAAAATAATAGATTCTGCCTGCAGCACATCTTCTACAATTATCCTCATCGATTACACCAGATATTCCAGAGCTACATAAGGACTCGCCTGAATCTTCACCACGTCGACCATACACTGTGTGGACACACTGCACGCACACACCCGTCACACAGCACAATTAACCGGGGAAAAACCGGCGTCTCCAGATCCAAGGAGAGAGAAGAAAACACTTGCCACTTTGCTGGACACCCGCGTCACTCATGGAAAGATACCATGTCACCTTCCAGTCACGGTCACAATCGCGATTCGCGCGACCGGTTTCAGGGAAAATCGTATCCAATAATATTCTCGAGCTTAAATTCACCATACTTTCAGAATAATCTCAAAAAACTAGAATTCCCCTAGAAAATGATTGAAACTCTCGAAGAACTTTGACAGTTGGTATCCGATAATCGAGTTTCCTCTACCGGAAGTGTCTCTGAAAATACGTAACCATGTTAAATAACCGCGGGAGGGGACTGAAATTCACTCGTTAAAACACCGTGCTTTTTTCAGGAGATTAGTAGAAAAGCGACTCGAAATAGCACAAAGAAATTCTACGTAGACATACTTAAAAATAAAGAAACGACGGAAAACGTCGGATGGAGGAACACGTACTGGTTGTTCGGGCATACGGCTATACAAGAAGCGAGCTTCGTCGGTGACAGCGACAGACTGCGTGCCGTGGGACGCCAGCTGAACCAGCGAACGAACCGAGACATGGACGGTGGAACCCGGACGGGAGGAACGGCGGAACGAACGGAACGGCGGACTATCAAGCTTGCACCTTTGCTCCCCGACAACGATCAACCACGGTCCCGGCTGCACTTCGTGTTCCACACGCGTCGGTCCTCGCATCATCTTTTTCATTGGGAGCTCGAGGAGCGGAGAGGAAAGGATGCCGCTTATTTGATGCGCTGGGAATTTCATTGGTCCTTGTGTGATGCAACATACTCCAGTGATGAACCTTCCCAGATTTCATATCTCTGTAACAGGAATTATTTATGAAATATGTTAGATAAAGTACCTATAATGATAACATATATAGAAAAATTAGTTTTTTTTAGAATTACGTAGTAACAAACACCACAAGTGTGAAAAAGGAGAGTCTCATCCTACTTCCGGAGACGAGGTCGAGGCATCTCGTGCGGAAAAACCGAACGACGGGGTCAGACGGCCGGGTTCAGTGACACGGAGAGAATTTGCTTTTCCGCGGGGGTGGAAAGTGGAGGAACAGAGACGGAGATTGAGAGGGGGTGGCTACTGGGTTGGCTGGACGGAGGGGTAGGAAGGTGGGAGGACTCGACAGGGTAAACGTACTTACACGCTAGCACGAATTCGGCGCGAAGGAGAACAGGAACGAAGCCGAACGTTCGTATAGTTGCAGAGAGCTTCGAGGCTGCTCGGAGACGCACATGGCTGCCTCTTCTCTCTATTTCTCTCCCTTTTTCTTTCTCCGTCTGGTCTTTGCCCTCTCACCCTCTTGCAGTCGGTGGTCTGTCGTGTTCCGTCTCTGTTCCTCTCAGTCAACTCTCCGTTTAGACCGTGCGAAATTCAGTGCCAGTGGCGTAACCAGTGGGGGACCATCGACCCCACTCCACATTACTATAGTTTCACTCTTACCCCTCCCTCGTACAGTCGGCCAGCGTTGCCACTTGCCAATAGCGTTGCCAGCTCGTTGCAATTGAGTGGGAGACAGCCCCCTCCCCCTTTTATCCCGCCTAAGGTCGACTTAGAAAATCAGCCAGCGTGCAGCGAAAATACCACCTGCGACATCCTTCTGATTCTATTTAATTTTTACTGATGATTTTACTCTTTATATCTCTCTGTGACGAGCGATATAAGTGTTACTCTTTCAAGGAGAATAGGAGAATCGCTTTTGAAAAGTCCAGTACTGAGTGATTGTACAAGACTATAAGTTATCATCTTTGAGCTTTACCAGTAATAAAAATATTAAATATTGATGAACTAGGATGTGTTACTATGTCAGTCCATTTTCAAGTACCATTACCTCTATTTCAATCATTTCAATTCCCTATAAGAAAGATAAGTCAAGCATTATATTCTATTGCATCCTTATACTTAGATTGCATAATGACGAAGAATACTTATACCTTGGGGATTATTTCCCCGCTATACTAACAGATATGCAGATCTTGTAACATTCGTAATATGTATTTTATGTTGGACTGATGTAACAGTAAAATGTCACTGGACGATTTTATTTTCCTGTGCACCGAGCGGACCAGTCTCTCCTCTTACGGGGAGCTACCGCTGGATACGTGTGAGCTTGCCGCCTGTCCACATAGGCAGAAGCACATGCGTATGTATGTATAGTGCGTTCACATGAAAGCTTGAAAAGTGCAATGGACGATATCTCGTGCTGCTGGCTGCATATAGGTATGTAGTGGGGGTGGTGGAGGCCGACATGGCGGCCAGTTTTCTGGAACGTACACGAGTCTGCCTCTACCAATTTTCTTCCTCCGGCCAGTCTGCCTCTCAATCTTTATCTTCTTCCTTCCTTCCGTGCATACCCTTTTGTCTCTCTTTTTTACCCTCGTATTTCTTGAAAAGGGAAAGAAACCGGCTGAGATTGAAAAGAAACATCCATCGGATTACTAGACTTGTTTGTAGTAGCAACAACAGTATGAATAATTGCACGTAAGAGTATTGGCCTCGATCGAATATCTTGTTCCCATAAAATTTACAATATAAATACGATACCCTGACTTCTGTTCATTGAGCTTCTTCGATCGAAGATTAGATCGAAACAAAAAATTAATTGACGCAAAGATCATAGACGAAGCATCACAAAGCGGTTCTAAGAGGCTCGGCCCCCAGTATGTTAAATATTTGTCGCCACAGGCTTCATTACTCTCGAAAGATTGATCAAGGGGCCGCGGAGAGGCAGCAGGAGTCAATAAGCAGAGGAGCCAAGTGTCGGTGAAGGTGTGCAGGCTTAAACTTTAATTCATATGAGTGAATATCGCTCAATCGAGCCGAGAAGATTTCGTCCATCACGCTTCACTGCCACCTTCCACCAGTATTCCAGCCATTCTGTATTTCACGCCTATTTCAAACACCTCGGTAATTAGATTCAAGTTAAAACATATTGCTCTCAAAAAGCGATTGAAAATTGATCAACAAATTCTACCAAAATTTACAAATTTATAATCTTCTATCAGGCAATATGGCTGCCACATTTGTACCATTTTAATCGCAATGCTACCTATGCAACACCTACCACATAGCATCGTATCTGATCATTCATTAACTGTAGAAGCATGAGTTCCCTCTAACGAGAGAACTTAAATAATTCCCGAGATTATAATATTCGTTCTTTCTCTCCCCTCTTCAGGCCGCTTCGACACTGTCACGGATATATAATCGAGGATGAAAGAGCAGAGCGAGTCGGTAAGTATCGGACAAGAACAGACAGCCCTTATAGAAGAGAAAGAGAGAGAGAGAAATAAAGAGTCGTGGAGAGGGGGAGAGCGAGTGCAGTTCTCGCGATCCAGCGTGCGTTGCACTCCGCACGAAAAAACATCGTCCGGGCGGGTCGAGGAAGGAGGAGGTGGATCTTCGTGCATCTCCGGCCCGCGTCGGAGCTTATATTGATCACGAGAGAGTGCACGATATTCGAGAATACATTATACGCGGACTCTAGCCTAGCCGGACTGCCTATAGTCACGCGGAGTATAGGCAACCAGGCCGCTGCACTCTACTCCCTCCCCCCTAAAACCCTTCCACTGCTCACCACGACGACTTGATCCCCTCTCCTTTTGATTGTCTACCTGTCCTTGTTCAATGCACTCCCTGGTTCTTCTTGTTCTTCTTGCTTCAACTGAACCTCCAGTCTAGTGATGGACACTCGTTTCTCTCTCTGCATCGAGTTTCTGAACAATTTTTGATGGAAAAAATGATTCTGACTCGTAGTTAGATCTCAAAATTTAATACAGTTTGGAGTTTTTCGATGATCTAGGTTGTGTCTCTTGGAAAACTTCGATTTTGGATCTCTAAAATAGTAGATAATATAACTTTAATAATAAAAGGTAGGAATAGAAACTCCTGTGCTTAATTGGTCTAAGATGCTTCGAACCTATCACTGCTACATCTCATGCTCCTTCGTCCCCTTCGACTCTCCCTCTCAAACACATCCATCCACATATACAGGGCTAGACTGCTTGTTCTCTTTCCGTTTCATTTTTCGTCTTTTTCTTTCTTTCTGCTTCTCTGCCCACCTCCCCGCCTTTTGCTTCCTCTTTGTCATATACCCCTATATTTCGTGTGTTTTCTGTCGTTCTTTTTCTCTCCATCATCTACTCCATTCCCTAGCCGCTATTTTTCTCGATTTCTCTCTCTCTCTCTCTCTCTCTCTCTCTCTCTCTTCCTCTCTCGGTCGCACTCTGCCTGTATCACCCCAATTGGGGCCGATTGCCTGTGCATTTCCTCCTGGAATTTATATGTACGACAAAACTACAAACACGGACTATCGCTCTTCTAGATCCTTAGTTGCCTTAAAATAATTAACAAAGAAATATTCTATAAGTAGATATCTCCTTTACAGGAAATTGTTGTGTTATCAACGTACTGGCTTCATAGAACCTTTAGAACAGAGTTGTGGAGCAAATTCTCCTGAGGTGCGGGTATTAATCCAGAAGGTTCTTCATAGCATCCCCCAGGAGCCTCCCCACCTATCGAGGACACGTCGACGATGCCGATGGAGGGGATCCGGATGGAAAGAAGGGAAAAGGGGTGGCGTGCGGGCAGGGGACTGTTGGCGGGTATGCACGGTAGGGGCAGGAGAGGACCTTGGCCTTTTCGCGGGGCAAAAATAAAACCTGTTGACACCGAAGCCCCGCGGACGTAAAGGAACCTCTCTGTCTCCCTTCTTCGACCAGTTTCCAATATCTCTCTTAAATATTCGCCTGATGATTCTCCTCAAATTGCACGATTTTCGAACTTATTCATATAGATTAGGCTGATATTATTTTGTTAGTGGAAGTTCCAAGCTAGTCTAAAAATAAAAGGAGAACAAGGATATGTTAGATTAGATCAAAGTGGAATAAGGCGCAATTGTACTTTTGCGTTTACAAAACGTCATCGTTACTGTCGATGCGTAAAATGAACGCCCCCGTGGCTTTGTGCGCTCCCAGGGCCGGTTTCATCGCATGTTGAGTCTCCGCTTCGCACGGACATTCCTTTCTACTACTGCATTTCGGCCATTCTTTTTGCTGCTTTAACCTTCTAGAACTCTTTTTCCGATACATCAACATCTGTCACAGTATATTTCCTCCAAATTTCATCATCTAGGTCTCAATTATTTTTCATCGCGGACATTCTTCGTAATATTTTCAAGTTTCTCTTAGTTTAGAACTTTATGGTGACTCATGGAATCGAGTATGGCTCGGCTATACCGTCAACTTCTGAGAAAATCCGCATTATTCAAAAGCGATCTCAGTGTTATATACAGTAATACCGGTCGAATGCATCTGGTCTCCAGTGTTTCCCCTACAGTACCTACCAGACACGCTGCTCCAACGATTGCTTTCTGCGTGTTCGTGCGTGCACGATGCCGAGCATGCACCTTGCCACGACTAGACGAGCGAGAGACGACGAGAAGCGGCCTCCGGCAACCTCAACCTAGCTACAGACAACCGCCACCGTCTCTGTGTGCACGCTATGCTGTCACGACGCGGAAAAAAGCGATACAGAATGTACCGACTAGGCTGCCAGCCGCTACTCCCCCTTTTTTTATGAGAAAATTTTGTTTGAAGAGCGATACGGCAGTTGTACTTTCCTTCTCTTGCATGATCATTCCTCTTGGATTTATTTAGATCTTTGTTTAGTAGTCGTTGTTTAGCAAAAATAGATATAGTTATAAGTTAACTATAGACTTCTATAAATGAAATAAGAATAATTATAAGTTATCGGTATTGTTAAGAATTGTTAAGAATTCAGTATTACCTAACCTCCATCTAATATACAAATTGACCGCAAAGTACCTCCAAAACTAAAATAAGCTTGCACATGAAAACACAATATAGCTAGTAGAGGAAGCGACGCATCAGGATGGAAACGCATCGTATAGGAATGCACCTGCCATCGAACACGGGAAACGAGCTTACGCAGAAAAATGCGATTCTTTTGCAAAGTTGAGCGATTCCCGGCAAGAGAAAAGGTCACGCACACCTGCGTAACCACGGTGCAGGTATGTGCACTGCGCACAGCATCGATGGTAGGTATATACATAGCTTTGTGAGCCTCCACCGATGTAGAATAACTCGATGCTCTTCGGCTAGACAGACCAGAGACAGAAAATGGCGTATTTCTTTCTCGTAACAGTGCATTTTCCATCGAGTAACGCTTTACATATCTACAAATTTTAAAATATAATATACTCGAAATATAAAGAGGATAAAAGGTTGCGGAATTAATAATAATGGAAAGAAATTTGTTTAACATAGAAAAGTTGCAACGATAAAAACGGCAGTACAATGTGGCTACCATCGATGGGGAAACGTATAAATAGAGGGCCGGCCTAACAGGCCATATCGGAAAAATTCTCATTTAGCCCCTGGCCAATGAAAGACCAGGTGGGTCCGCATGAAAAACTTCAGAAGGGAAAGGGTCACGCCTGTTAACTTCGGGAGATCTTAGAAGAGTGGCTCAATGGAGGGGACCTCGAGTGCATCTGCATCCGGGAAATAAAACGTGTCGTGCTAAACAATTAAACAAAACTGGAATATGAGGCGGTCTGGCTAACTGCCATTTCAGCTGATTGGGTGACTTCTCATTTTAAAGTTTCCGCAACTTCCTACAATAAAAAATATATTGATATTTTAATGCAACTGCAACTTGAACGTCGAAGAAAAATAACAAAATAACGTTATGGGAATGTTCAATAAAATATCCCAAAAATAATAATGAAATACCTAGTCGTGATTGTTGATTCGTTCCTGGTTGCAAGCAGTTTTTCATCTGTAAAAGTAGTCGAGATAAAGAGAATATCCAAGACAAAAAGCAAGTAGAAAGGAGTACGGAAGAGAGGAAGAAAAGGGAGAGAGAGAGAACCTTGGCCCACAGGCCTACTGCAGCGCTGCAGCTTGCTTGCAATGTGCCTCCACTGCTCTGCCATTCATGTGGGAAACACCCTAGTATCCGTTCGTCGTGGGGCTGGGCCAACAACCGCCGGAAAAATTTCTCTTTCGATGCACTGCAACGGCCCCGCCCCGTATGCTAGAGTATGGGGAAGAAAAGTTTAGGATAGACGGTGCAGGCTGAACATTGCAATGTCCGCCAATTTACTCGAGATGGAGATTCTACCAACCATTGAAAATCACCTTGTATAGTGTCTTACGAAAGTATTCGAATACTTACCGAAGAATTTATTTTATGATTTTATGAATATATTATGTGCATTATACGAAATTATTTGAAATTTCGTTGGCACTGTAACGAGATACGACAATCAGGATTATTGTAGTAATATTTGAAATCAATCTGAAAATGTATGAAAGAGTTAAAAGATTTTTGTTGAAAACATATATTAAGTGAAAAAGTTAGTATAGAGTATGAATGATAACCTTAAAAATACAGTCAGTCTTAAAGATGACAAAGATTTCATTATACATATATTGTGCCTTACTAATATGTGAACACTCGATTGTTCATCCAATAAACATCTTGTAATCCTGTATACATTTTCAGATCTGTTGCACATTTTATCAGTGCCATCGCGATAATCGTGTCTCGTTATTGAATGATGCCAATGAAATTTCAAAATATTTTGTGTAATATGTATGCACATACTTAAAAAGTTTTTGGAAGTGTAAGAATACTTTTGTGAACCACTGCATACCAGTTTCAAGTACGATTCGTTTAAAAAAATAATAAAATTAAACGTATTATTTGAAAAATTAAACAGAGTGGCTTTTTAACATTATTTGCAATAAGTCATGAAATACGAAATTATGTAGTTAAAGAAACTTATTACAATGCATGCAATAAAATTTTAATAGATTGGAAAAAACGGCCGCAAGGTGGGTGGCCAGCGCTACTATCGTTAGTGATTATATTAACACATTCATGGTCAAGTACAAAATCGAGGTTCTGCAGAGAATTCGAAAAATTTTGATTTCGAACATCGTACTATTATTAATTAAAATAACTACAAAAAATTCTTACTTTTTTAAAAATAACTAGCTAAACTGCATGGATGTATTTTAATTATGGAAAATCGTACTCACATGTCAGTGGTCGTTAACGTTTAAAGTAATTTTTATAACGTTTTTACTAATTTCCTTTAACCTTCAATATGAAATACTTATTAATATATTATTCTCCCGACCCCGACCTTCTATGGTTTACGATCTCATTAGCCTAACCTAGGACTCTCCTTGCTTCTTTAACCTCGCACGATCGAATAGCCCGATAACATTATGTACGCTTGAACTTGCTCGACGTCGCTTCCCGCGTTTTAATCGACTCGAGGATTGCAAATGACGATAAGAAGATCGATAGAGATGATCGATTTTTAGTTGTCTCGTCAATATGGTAATCGATATATGTATCGATCAATCTCGGAACTCAAAAATTCCTGTGCGCTGTTAATATCACGCTTCGATATTTTAAACAATTGCGATTCTCGAAGAATATTGCCAAGAATGCAATCAGCATTCAAACAAGGAAATTAACGTTAGAAGTCCGTATTTCGTCCTACGATTGAATCATTACGTACACTAACGTGCATAAGTATTTAAACGCTTTCAAATAATCGCAAATATATACATAAAATATTCTTCAAATAAAATCTTATCTCGGGTAACCATTTACATTTAGTAAATATTGATAAAAACAGTAGTTGATATTAATTAATATAAACAGAAAAGTAAGGAATCCTAAAGTAAAACCTAAGTTAAGTGACTTTAAATGCGTTTATCCAATATTGAGAATAAAAGAAGAAAAGAACAATATCGTAGAATAAGTTAAGTATGTGTTTACAGCCACATCCGACAAGTTTATATAAAAAAAATATTCTAGTTGCAATTTGGTGAAACATTTGACCTCAGGTATGACAAAAAAAAAAACAAAGAATTAACAGTAGAAAAATACTATCATAATGTTAAAAATATAATACAAATATTAATGTTTTTATTGGATTGTATCAAGCGTCCAAATTTTTATGCATGGTAATGTACATTCTAACAAATGATTTTGTCCAAAGTAGGCAAGTGTCCGGTATCAAATCAAATTAAGTATCGATTTTTGATAATCCGAATCATTAACTATGATTATTCTCCTTAGAGTCGATTCGTCAGATTCGCATACTGAACTTGATCCCGTTCCATTTGATCGGCAATTGCGAACGCGTGCCAGAATCAACCGGCAGCACGAAAAACAGCGGAAATGCGAATTCTGTTCTTTACCTCGGTAGTCCAGTGAGAACAGGAACGTCGCCGCATCCCATGGACCCGTGCGTAGACTTCTCTAACCGTAGAAAATCCAATGACATAGGAAACAACGGAGAAAAGAACGTGACGATGTATATATCCTATATCTATCGAACACCGTTCGTTCGTATGTTAGGTCGCCGCTCCCTGAGAGATCACTGCCCTCACGCACACCCGGTGCCTTCTCTCGTTCCTTTGGTTGATCGTCGTCGTGTGTCTCTCTGCCCCGGCGACGGGAGCCAGGGGCGTACCACGAAACTGGCGTGCCCATCGCGAACGATATACACTTGAATTGTTCTAATTTTTGTAGCAATTTCATTAACACACTTCGTAATTTCAGATCCATTATTGAGTTACTGCGAGTACTGCCTCAACAAAGAGAAAAACGTAAAGAATCATAGGAAGCTTGAAGGAGAAGAGAATCTTGAAGTAGTGATGGAACCGATTCGTCGATCATTGTAAAATATCAGAAACACGAGTATATATTTCAGATGTATTTCTATATAATATCACTTTCACACAAGACTCAAGCAAGAACTTTAGATTAAAAGAATGCAGTATGAGGCAGATAATTCTGTTAACCAAGTTCATTTCTAGACGTGTTGGTTGAAATTAATAAATACTATACTACTATAACAACACTTTCACAAATATGTAAGTTCAGATAGTTAACAGTTCCTTTATTTACAGAATATCGTAGCCGTTGCTTGCGAATACGTTATTCCCATCACTACCGGTCGCAAATTTCCCTCCCTCGAGTCTGAATTTCGAGACTATCGAGCTGTCTTGAAGTTCCGATAAATAACTCTCATTTGACGTAGTGACCACTCACAAACTAGCAAAATCTTTTTGCAGAAACTCGCATGGATCAAGGAGTATGCAGTCCAGAAAATTTTTTCGCGATGGATTATCCTTTGACGGAGTGCACTGGCTGTTCACATACTCGAACCGTGTGTCTCGTTCGCGAATTCGCGGCACACAGACGGCTGGCAGCCAATTGCAAAAACCCCTTCTTTTCGCGGCGGAAAGAACAAGGGATCCAGAAACCCTACCCCCCGGGGCACGTGTACGTGTATGCGGGCTGCACGTTGAGCGCACACCACCGTACATAATGTATACGTGCAGGAAAGGGAAGGCCGACGTACACGAGCCGGCAACGAGACGATGATTTCCATTATTTCGCCGGCACGCGTGGCAAGACTTGTTTAACGAGCGCAACGTCGCCATCTGTATCGCGAATCTCGCATCATGATAATCGCGAATTGACCGACATACAACTCCGTACTTCTGATGAATAGCGCTTGCGCAATTATCGATTGGAAAATAGCAAACTCGTATAGTTTTTATACTAATAAAAGAGATTAGAATATCAACTTCGGTAATACTTATAATAAATTTTCTATAATTTAATAATAAAGAATTTTAGGTTGTTTAAAAATATTATTTATTTGTGATAGAAATCCATTGTAGTTTTAGAATACTGACTTCTACTGAGTAATTTTTAAATTGGCCAATGAGGATAGAAAGGACATTTTGATTTGGGTGATCGATCATATGCATCAATTCACTCGTAATAATTTTCTTCTACGCTGTAATGGAAACCGGATTAGCCAAAGTTGGTAAGAATTTTTATGTATACCAATAAATTTGTTTAGTTTTTTTTTTTTTTTTGAAGAATTTATTTCATCAAGCAATATTATTCAAAACCGATTCGTAACTTCCAAAAGTCAATAGTCCTCACCAAATATGATGTCACAGTTTTTTAAAAAGTTAAATTTGATTTTAGAACAAAAAAAATGCATAATTTTTGGATGACGTCATTTTTTTCAGAATCGTTAATTTAAGGTCTTTCCTTCCGATTACCTGGACATAGTTGAATTATTATCATATTCTTTTCTTTAGAGGAAATCGTAGTACAATACAAGAAAAACTATTTCATATATTCATATTTTCCCTTAATGTTATATTTTTTATTGGTATGTAATACGTATATAATAATATATATTTATATATATATATATTATATTCGTCAATATCGAATATATTAATATTTTATCAGTTTTTTCTTTCCATAAATTAAATAAATAACTCTTGACTGTGTGATATTATTAAACAAAATATTTTACAAAAGTAAATAGTTGTAGATTGCCAGGTGTTCAGTGAAGAGTGAGGATAGATGTATGTTTTTTACTATATCGTCTATTCAAAAGTAACTAGACATCCGAAGCGCTTTTTTTTTATTCCGTATACGTGATTTTTGGCGAAGTCATGATTTTCTCTTCGTTTTTCTTCAAATATCAAATGTTATGAATTTATATATTATACTTCTATTAAACCCGTCTGGCAAATCTCGTTCTTGAAACACATGATACATTCACTTCATATAAAAAAAGAACTAATATAAAAAAAAACTATATAAAGAAAAACCAGAAGAGAAAAAAGTCAAAGATAAAGAGAAACGATGAAAATTCAAAAGAGAAGACGATGATTCGAGGATCCTGGTGAGACCTTCTGTTTGTAACTTTAACTTCCGAAAATGTTTGTTCATACTAAGCATCTTATTAATCTTTAGAGAATTAGTCACAGCGATTCTTTGAAAAATGCACGAAAGCATCTGGTTTCTGAAGAAGCCGAAATAAAAATGACTAATGAACACGGTGGAATATCTCTAACCACGAAGAAAAACAAAAATTTGGCTATAATGGAACATGATTATCGCCAATAGTCACACAATACACACACGATTTTATGTTCGATAAAAACGACCTCAGCGTTTCTCATCGTCCAATGTTTAGTCGCTTTTCAATACCATGCGATAAAGTATATTAATTCTTTTCCTTTTCTCTTTGTCTGTTTTCTTTTTTTATACTATATGCTGGACTGAGGTATTGAGAGGCAAGATGGTCGTCTTTTTTATACTCTAGGCATGGCGTAAGGTTACAAGTGAGAGCTGTGAGGTTGTTGCTCGTAGAACAGTACGTAGGCTTCGTTGGAAACGACCGATCGCGCTGGAACGACGGACACACGGCTGTCATTATACTCATGCCACTCCCCCGAGTATGGATGCTTACAATACGCCGTGTAATGGCCGGAGTGCGTTGTGCCCGAGTGATTCGCGACACCGTACAAATTGTACGTACAACCCGGAACTCTGGGCGCGGCAAAGGCACTGAGATCCAAACCTGTCAATGGAAAATCTACCATCACGTTTAATTTGCTGCGAAATCGTTCCATCGGTGAAAAACGTTTTAAATCTTTAAATTTTCATTAAGGAAGCTATGATGAAATAAGCAGCGTGATCCAAATTTCGACATTTGAAAAGAAATTACTCTTTAACAAGTACATAATAGAATTTCACAGCACATAATAACTAATCATGACCTGTTTAACGTTTAATCTTCATTAAAATTGAGAAAGGATACGAATAACAAGAATCTTCGGGAACTTCTGTATACTGAAGCTTTTCGTGCACTTCCTCCTCATCTGACACTTGGAACAAGTCGGTTTTTCGTCACCGTCGAGCACTTCTTCTCGCGTGAAGTGTTCCAAACATTGACTCAACTTCACTGTACCACTTCTGGCCGGTATTGGCAAGCTTAGATCCCAAAAAGGATCCAATGTAACCGACACGTGGTCGCAAGAAGTGCAGTGCAACGACGAACGTAATTGGCCCACGAACACGTCCACTACCATACTATCTTCGCTTCGCAGGTAACGCTTCCAACTCTCTACTGCCTTCTGACTGTCACTATTCATAAAAAATCACCAACATTTATATAAATAGTAGTAGCCTTAGACATCATCATTCTTAATAATTTTTTCTTTCTTACATTCCGTACCCACAAATAAGATTTAAGGTTTCCTTACGTGTACATTTCAGGAATATCCGTATGTATCGGTTGCGGCTTCACCGTCACCCTGTTCACGTCTTCATGTAATCCTTCCAGCAAGTATCTGAGAAATTCTTGAGCATCTTGTTGGCTGTATCCCATGAAACGTGGTGCGAATCTTTGTATCTGGGATTTAAGCGCCGTCGTGTTAACCACGAGATCACCGCCCACCTCCCACAGCTCGTGAATCACCTGACTGAAGGCCTTGATAAGAGCCCCTTTCATACTGCTTGTGGAGGTGTTTATGTCCGCCAGGTACTGTTCGTTCAGCAAATATTCCAGTAACGGTCTCGTGTTGCTCAAACATTGGATTACGCTGTTCATAAAACACTGCAAGACAGAAACACTAGTAAAAAAAACCGGTTCTTTCAAAATGGTCTTTAATGTCATATTTTGTGTACAAGTAGGGTAGTAGCACTATGTAGATTCTGAAGGAAATATATTGAGAACTACTTTATACATAGCAGTAAAGGAAGTTCAACAATCCCGTTTCAACGCGTAACATGGTCATAATATTGCACCCTTGAACTTTACGCTGCGTAATTAATTTTTCCTTTGATTGTACAGCACATTCAACTTTATAAGGCGCAAATTAATCCATTCTCATATTACTAGCAAATACGCATGTTGTTGTGGATAAATAATTATATGCAAAGTTCGAACACAGACCAATGTCGCAGCATAAAAGTTGATGTAATCATAAGTACATATTCTTGATATATAATTAGTATATACTTACTGTGTTTCCAATATTTCGCAATCCGTTTAGTCCACATCGCTCATCACGATGCGCTTGTAGTCGATTACGCGCTGATTTGTTTGTCGGGCTTCCTTCCTGCAATAGAGATAAGAGTTACATTTTTAAATCTAACTGAGCTACTATTTTCTAGGCATCTACTTCTCTACGGGAAACGAAAACCGTCAAATTCTGTCGCGTTCTCTGTTCTAAGCACGACTAGTTATACTTCTTTGGTGGTGGCGGTGTCTAGCTTGCGGCATAAAGAGCATCTCACACGAATATATGTATACGCACGCACACACACACACATACCACGAAGTCGATATGACCTTGGGGATGGATACGTGCTATACAGAGAGAGACCGGTTAGTTATGGACCGATTATTTAGAACACGGCATTTGGATTAGTAATGTGCATCACCGGTATTGAAAGAAAAGAAATACCACACGGTACGTACATTTTTCGGTGTGTTCAACCTCAGCGTATGGATTGTTCCGAACAGAAAGTACGCCCAACATAATATATTCAGAAAAGGGAAGACAGCGTAAATATTTAAAGCGTCGAACAGTCGTGAAAAAGAATCGGTACTCAACGACGACGTCGGCGTCATTGCGTGCTCGAACGGGACTAAGTATATTCTTCGTATGTCTTGTACCTATATTCTTCATGAACACTCACCTTCGTGCGACTGGCTGGAGGCTGTAGAGTAGCGTGCGCGGTCACTACAGAACTGTTGAACTGTACTGAATAAACACCAAAAGAGACGCGTTTCTGAGGCGTCAGAGGAGCCGCAACGCCTAACAGGAACGCGTACACGAACAGCAGAGTAATCACTGCCCACACGCACCACAACCCCCAGCCTATCAATTGGGTATAAGCCAGTTTACACGGTGTAACTTTCGAGAACCTCCAGTCCCTCTGCATTAACCAACCCACGCTCTATTTCTCTCGAGCTTTCGAGTACGTTGTCAGATGAACATAACGAATAAACAGACGTCATATCGTTGTAGGTATCTTTCAAGGATTCACGAGAATAAGAAAAATTTAAAAATGGCACAAAGTTCAAACGATCACATCTATGCAAGCTGAAGGAAAGCTTCTGCGGTCGTAAATATTCGGAGACATCCCAATCGGATAGTCTCTCCCCACTCCGTAGTCAAAATGATTCCTGAAACTGGCACGCTACTCGTTGTCATCGATGACAGAAATTGCCCGTGTCGTGAAGAAGATCTGCATCGGTCTTCAAGATCTTTCCTGCAGAAACGACGTAGCTCTTAGCAGTGAATGCACCAGAATACGTTGTGTACTTCATACGCATAGTTATACTTCCACATAAAGAACACCCGTTGCTACTAGGTACCGTTATGTTATGAGAGATCCGTTGACCGCCGGTTTTCTCTCTCTTTCTCGCACTCTTTCCCCTGCCCGAAGAGCTCTGGTCTATTAATAAAAGCCAGCTCTCGCGACTAACCGTCGAACAGAATGGCGTGTGCTCGAAGAAAAACATAGACTAGTTTCGTAACAAGTGACTAGATGAGCAATGGAAAAGCATAACCTAACGTTTCGATTCATAGTCCATCTTTTTCCATCTACCACCACTACTCTATGTAAACCTATATACCATCAGGAATTCGTTACGAGTCATTGAACTTTCCATAAGTTGGGAAAAATGGCGGTTTACAAGATACGATGATCCATCGTGGTTACGCACACGCCTTTATATGTATAGAAGAAGGCGGATGCATTTTTGGCCGCATTTAAAGCTGCTGTAAGACTATGAGCCATTGAATGACAGATATGTGTTTCTTAATAATAGAACATTAGAATGAAACGAAATTCTATAGCATATGCTACATATATGCGAAATGAAAACGAGGTTCCTAAAACAGCAACTAACGAAAAACAGAAGAAACTATGAGAAAGAAATGGCAGAAGCCAATAAATCTTGAGATGTTCACAATGTAGCACTGGACAGGTCTTACTTCGTTCTCTTAGGACACACTTTTACTGATGTTTCTAGTAAGTAAAAGTTTCATAAGACAAGACTACGATGTCTTCCCATTGAATGATTAACGGAAATGACTAAAGGACACTCACAAACTGGTCGGCGACCCCGCGGTAGAGATTTTGGTGGGCCGTGGACGGTGCAGTGGGCGATGAGGAGGAGGTCAGATTACTGGCAGTGTTCGCGGTTGTCCCTGAGAGGTGACCATCCGGTCTCCTAGATGTGGAAGGCACAGATGGGTCGTCTCCATAGGTACCGGACGGTCTTCCCGCCACACCGTTTTGCAAGATGGGCGGCGTGCTGCCGCCTACGAACCCGGCCTGATCGATACCGTACGAGGTAGACGTTTTCTGTTGCTGCTCACTGTCCTCGAGACTCTCCGGATCTCCAATGCGACCACCACGGATGCAGGTAATCACGTCGATGGAGGTGACGACGTCCTTGATGCCAGGTATTACCTCACCACCGCCTTTAGCAGTCTGATCCTCGATCTCGATGTCCTCCTCTTCTTCCTCTACCCCTT
The DNA here is from genome assembly GCF_041682495.2 of Bombus fervidus. Taxonomy (NCBI): domain Eukaryota; kingdom Metazoa; phylum Arthropoda; class Insecta; order Hymenoptera; family Apidae; genus Bombus; species Bombus fervidus. Next base: position 4,851,298 of record NC_091531.1, on the reverse strand, counting down.
GGATGTTCTTCCGAGCGTTGTTGTTAATCAGCAGCCCGCCGTTACTCGGATTAGTGGCTAGGTTAGTGAACAAGTTGAGCTTAACACCGATCAAACCAGCAACGCCAGCACCGCCACCGAGCACAGGCGACAAGAGGTTACGCTTAGCTGGTGAAACCTCGTCAATCCGATAGGTAGCACCGCGTTGCTGCTGTTGTTGCCGATGATGCCGATTGTTCAGCTTGTTGTCTTCGTCGTCCTCGTCGTCATCGTCCTTGTCGTGGTCGTCGTCAGGGTCGTTGTCGTGGTCGGGGTCGTGATCGTGTTCGTGCTCGCGGCCGTTGTTGTTTATTATCCCATATTGACCGGAATCACAGGCGTCCGCACAGCCGCTGCTGATATTCCCATTACTGCTGTTGTTGTTATGCTCATCATCGTCGGTGTTATTGTCCTTGTCGTCGTTATCGTCGTCATCGTCGTCGTCCTCGTCTAGGTCGCGGATCGTGCCGCGCTCGTCAATCGTTACCTCGCCTGGCGACGCGGCACTATCTGCGCGTGCATGCCCGCTGCTGAGCACCGTGCTGCTGGACACTGGTCTTCTCTTTGATCTGGACCAAAGTGCACCACCAACGGTGCAGGAAGACGACGAGGAGGACGAGGAGAGCGACGACTCAGGACGATGATCTCTGCCGGTACTACGTTCGATGGGTATATCACGATCGTCGCCACCAAACAATTCCGTCAACGAAGAACCGGCTGAATGATGCTTCCACTGATGATGATGATGATGATGATTATGATGATTATGATGGGCTCCACTAGTGCTGCTGGTGCTGCTCGTTTGACGGATATTCGGTATGTAACCGGACGGCGAGTACCTGATCAGATCTGCCGGTATTTCTAGCCTCGATGAGGAGGACTCCGGAATCCCTCTGTCCCTGGACGAACTCCCGACAGAGATGTTCGACGAGGACGACGACGTAGACAAGCCGAATCTGCTGCCGCTGGTGCCGTTTGTCGTCACATTCGTGGCCGTGCCACCGCTGCTGCCCGTGCTGTTGTACGTCGACGACGAAACTGACCTGCAAACGTTCAGCCAATGTGAATATTGCGAACATCCTTTTTCATTCGTCTGGGCCCGCGTCCAAGGGCTACCCTCTCTTTCTCCAGATTACGCAATCATCAGCCAGCATACGCGAAACACGTTCGTAAACACACGCACGCGCAACCCACATATATAACTAAATGAATAAGCACTCCGTTTCTGTCTACGTTAGTAGTAATTAATAATGAAACAAATCGGAGGCTGCTGGATTTATCAAATTGTAAGTATAGACTTTTTCCGATTATCAACCCATTAAACCATCTATTCCTTCTTAATCACAATATTTCCTTGAATACTTTGTCTAAATAAATTTTTAGAATACACTCCGTTCTACAAAATCGAGCAATCCTCTGAACTCCTATATAGTCAAACAAGAGATTAAAACTGTTTGAAAAGGAAGAGAAGGAAACGGGGAAAGGTTCGGTAGTATCAGAATAATTCTCCTTGATGAATAGAGAAAAGGAAGTTGGTAAGTACACGAGACGATCGGGCCGATGCCGCTGACCTACATGTTGATCAGATCTTCTTCGGGGTTTGGAGGTTACCAAATCAGACGCCTGACACCGTTCGTGGATTTGGACACAGCACCGGGAATACGCACTAGATATTTAAAATATACACGCATTCTTGTACGCGTTCGAGCTCATGTGCGCTAAATATCTCGTTGTGGTTAAGGACGAGACGTTGGGGAGAAAGTAACTGTCTTCTCTTCTCGTCTATCCACACACCATACCAGAAGACAATTCGAAGCGAGGTCAAGGCCTTTCGCTACACTTCCACCACGTCAATCACGATCGATCGACCAACACGAATGGATTGTACGTATGTATATTTATATCCACATGACTGTTTATCGTGACAGTTATTCCCTACGGAGGTTAAACTTTGCTCTAGCTTCTCAACGGTTCACAGTAACGTACGGTGATGTAAAGTAATTCGACAGTTATTTGCTTGTATATTTACAAAAATTTGCAAAGATATTAAACCACCTATCAAACAAAAATGTTGTATATTTAAGGACATGAGAATAATTCCATAAAAAATATTAACGAATTTAAAATAACTAATATTTCGTGTCCCTTCCTTAGGTGACAACAGATCATTTGAAAATAATATCGAGTAACATCTATTATCGTTACTAGTTGTCGTTACACAACTACCAGAAACGTGTTCATAAAAACCTTTCATAGTACGTTGTCTAATTATTCCAAAATATTTTGATTCTATTATGAATTTTGTATGTGAGAATGAATATGAATATTGAAAATGTTATGCATAAAAGTATTACGGGATAACCAGACATAGCTTCTATATCACTCCACTACTATCAAGCAGTTTAATTATATGAATTAGTCAGCAGGCAAAACTCTGATTATAGAGGGTTACATTCATTTCCACGAATTCTATAACCACTCCAAAATAAAAACTCAAGGTTACCGAGCAACGGCCTCCTTTATCATCTGCAAATCATCCCACCGATATGCTTCCCAAAAATCGTGACCACAATGTGACTGGCAGATCTTATGACTTTAATCACATGTTTAACGCCAAGTAAGCAAGAGGAGCTAGTTTTGTTGTCCAAAGAACAGACAAAATATCTACTATCTTCCATCAATGACAAGTGGATAGACAGGATTTCTATGTATAACTAGTTCTCTGACAGCCAGTGCAAGTCTATACGGCCCATCTACTATCGATCTCGAGCTTTGTCGTCGCCTCGACCAGGCCATAGAAACGGGGACTCATACGTCGCGCCTTCCTAATTGAATCATTGTGACGCGAACAAAAGTAATTGGCGCATTGTAAAGGGTGTCGTTGGGATACCTGTTGCCGGCTGATGTATTTATAACGTGCGTCCCGTAGCCATTTTATCCACGTCGTCGCGTTCCCCGTGATAGAGAAACGCAATTGGCACGAGTGTGATTCATCGGCCGACAAAAAGGTAGGAAAGATCGATGACAAGGGACTTCCGCCATGTGGTCTCTGACAACCATAGCTTCGAGCAACAACCGCGCCGCTATAGTTAACAACCTAACTATTGTTTAGCATTTCAGGAAATCCATTCCGAAAGTGGACGTTAGTTGTGCATCAAGCAATTACAGTTATTTAATCGAATGTTGACAAATATGGGAGAAACCAGGAAGATACTGCACAGAATCGGTGGAAACTTATCGGGGCCTTGATCTCATAGCTGCCTTATATCTCTGTTCACGGAGATTGCTCACCTTGTGGGTGAGCTGCGAGACCGGTTGTACTCCGACATGTAACTCCTGCGGATGCTCGTGTTCGCCGACGAGTAGAAACTGTAGGGCCGATCGAGTATCAACTATTTAATTAACCTCCTTTTTCGCATTGTCAAGAAGCTCGGGATCGGCAGCACGCTAACTACGAGTTTAGTTCTAATATTAAACATTATTTATAATATCGAAGTACGTGTAATACTTGATATAATCAGCTGCTTGCCCAGGGCCAATCCCGGTAAAGGAAAGCCTGAACGGTCCAAAGAAACAAAGTAATTGACAAAAAGTCAAGGGAAGCATGCATTCGACCAGTCAGTGGAGTATCGACGGAAGTAAAACGCCTCCCCTTAACCAATCTTCCTCTTTATAAACTTCTTTCAATCAATTTCTATCTTTTCAGTGCCAATATTCCAAATACATCAACGGACCAACCCCTTGCGGACGTAAGATGTAATTAAAGAAAAAAGTAGATAATATCCTTGACCATAGTTCTTATTATATACTGCCTTGCTAACTGGCCAGATTCAGCCACATGGCCAATCAGCAGGGTATTGCTATACTTCTAGACTTTAAACAATATAAAAAGTCTGGAGTTCTATTTGAAATGAGGGCAGCAAAGGGTTAGACTTGCTTGTTCCTAAGTTTCGATCTTTACAAACTGCACGTGATTGCCGATCCCTGGAATCCATTAATGGAATCCCGAATAAGGGAACATGGAAGATGGAGAACGTGACGAGAGAAGAAAAAAGACTCACCTGCCTGATGGGCAGTAGGATCGCCTGTACTCGGTCGTATAGTTCGAACGAAAGCCCGAGCTGCCTGATGTCGACGAGGACGAGTAGAAGTTCGTCGGTCGATCTAGGATCGACGACGAAGCAGTAGATCGGTAGGTGCTCAGCTTCGAGGTGGAGTTGCCGATAGAGGAACTGCTGTTGCCGCTGTTACCGCTGGAACATCGTCTGCTAGGAGAATGCGGCGCCATTGGACTGGTGCTGTACGATACTGCTACGGCGCCCGCCTGGCCCCCACGGTGATACGACATTGCACCCGGGTCACCAGTCTCACAATCTCTCTCTCTCTCTTTTCTCTCTTTTCGACTTTCTTCTATAGAAACCTTTTCCTGAATTCCAACACAATTTAGGAGAGATTGGTCAGTGTATCGACTGGGATACTTTCTAAACAATTTTTTATTACTAGAGTGCTAATTGAATTTCGAGTATTCCGAGGGTGTGTTTAATTTTTTCAGGAAGAATTTAACCCTGTTAGCTATTCCATTCTAATTCTATTGTTTCTTTCTTATCGATTAATCTATACTTATTCCAGTTTCAAGAGAATGCACAAAGCTGTTGATAAGTATGAATCCTGTGTAACCGGCTAAAATGCAATCGTAAATCTAAGTAGCGTGCGAAAGTCTTCACACTACAATAACGAGTGGAAATTTTGTTTCTTATGAATTAACATAGAGATTGTTTTGACGTTATTTTAATTCTGTTCTTCCTCGAACCATTCTTAACAAAGCCTTTGTGAGCCATGAAAATCACAAATGAACATGTATATAATATATATGTATATAATCATCATAAAGAGAATATCTGAAGATTCATTTTTAAAGAACTATATAGGAGGGTTAGTTGTTGTCATAAAATTCGGCTTTTGCATTCTATAGTACCATAAATCAAAGAACTTACATATAAAACATCGATTTTTACTAGAACTGGTTCAATTTTGCAAGTGGATTTTGACATTGTACGCGAAGAAACTGACGTGGCTGATCCATAAAACGTCAGCCATTAAAGAGCATTAGGTAAGAAGACTTTTGGAAGTGTTGAACGACGATAAAGTAGAGGCCAGATATAACGAACTTCGGTCTACATGTTCCATACAATCCGTAACAGTCTGACCCAGAAAAATCTAATTATTACACAAACTGTCTTCCTTGTCCCATTTTGAAATCTGCAAGACCTACATCTTCGTACCTAAACTCGAAGGTATGCTTAAAGTACTCTAGTAATTCAAATGACACATATTATGTATAAAATTAGACCAAAAATTAATCGATAAGCATTCTCTTTCCGAAGAACGAGAGAAACAAGAACGATTTTCAGCTTCAGCGTCGACCTTGCAACTCGAGCAAGCTATTTCACCTTGTCCCCCTTTTTTCCATAGAAGAATCTACTCGGTGTTCGTGAAAAAATAACGGATCTTCACTGGAAGCTGAAAGCGGAAACCGCATTGCGTTATGCGATTAATCGGATATCGATTAGTTCTATCTCCATGTGGAATAAATTACAATAGAGAGAAGGAACTTTACCGTCGATACTCCAACTGTCAAATTTCGCGAAGAAGAGCGGGAATACAAAATGAAGAAATGCCAGAGGTTACTGGGTCGTGCTAAAAAAAGCAAGCTGACCTTGAGCCGGCGAAAAAAGTAACTACCCGCACACAGCTTGACACTCAGCACGCGTGTTATTGTTTTAACCCTGCTATACGTTGATCAGTTTGATTCGATGAAAGATCGATGACCGATAAATCTAACTAACAGCCAACATATAACGCATGAAGGATATACAGTGCCAGATTTTGTATCTTTTCATTTTCGTTTACATAGTTTTTGGGTCACTTTACAATATGTTTTGACAGTAGATTCTAGCTGTTTAATTCTTTTCTAAAATTAAAACTTTTCAAAAATCTTTTTAAGAGTAACAATTGAAACACAAATGTTGAACAGAGGATTCGAGTAAAATATGAAAACATTTGATAAAATATAATATTGTAAAATAAATATCTAATCAGTGAAGATAATCGACATGTAGGTAGAAAGATACTGCTAATTCAAAATTTGATTGAGATATCATGACTGGTAAGTACATACTTTTTTAAAGTCTCAAATGGAAGAGCAAGAAACATTTATTACCTAATAGACAGGGTTCGATTAATTTGGCAACACTGTAACTTTTATCTCGTCCATAACGTAAAAATGCAAAAAAGAACTAAAAGTAGGAAACTGCTTTACCGTCGCAAGTTAAATAAATTCCATCTTCAATCTATTATTAACAATTTTTCGAATTTTGTTTCTTTAGTGAATGATGGCGTAAAAGTCGCGCGTAACATCCAAGAAGAAAATCCACGTCTTTGCCAAATATCTAGCATCAAGAAAGCAACCACATTTTTCCCTTGATTCTGGCAACCATCCCAGTTTTCACCGGAATACATCAGACGCGCAAAACCAATATGAGAAACGTCTTGAATTTCCTCGCAGACCGTGTAACATATAAAATTATTTACTTTCCTTTAAATATTTCGATCGAATCATTTGATAAAGTATATCGAATTTCATTTTAAAGTTTTTTTCCACGCGCAAGATGATTGAGCTTAGTAATTTGTCAGTATATTTCTTTCAACTTCCAGAAGGTCAGATGCTGGAGGAAAGAGAAAAAATACATCGCGTGCGTGAAACAGCATCTCGCTGAAAAATTACGGCAAAGATATTACGGGTCATCTCTTATATTTCGCAAAGTCAATAACGCAGTTACGTAATCAGATAAAGAGCACAATTGGAAATTATGTAACTAATTCTATGATGCGAACCTGCCAGTAAATGCCTGAAACGTGCGATTTCATTAATTACGTTCAATGTACTCGAGTATCCTTCGCAATTTTTTTTAAATTTGGAAAAATATATTTCTGGAAATAATCGGAGAATTGATCAAAATTGTGTAACTTTTTAAGCTAATAATTATTCATCAACGTCTCTGATAGTCTTTACATAATCATGTTTAGAATGGATATGGCAAAAACGGAAGTGACAATATTTTAAACTTAATTCGAAACGCAGATGACAGAGCAGAAGACGGTCCGCATTATTCGATCAATGGATCACGCCTATTACATCATGAGAATCAGTACACGTGGATCCCTGGCAGAGCAGATTATACGTTTACGCAACGAAAACGAGGTGGAACACATATTCTAGCATTTTTTTTTTTTTCTTTTTTTTTTAGCATTTCAAATTACCGTCTACGATGGTAATGTCACGTATCGGTAGGTAATATACAACAACACCACTATGCTAATACCTTTTGTCTCTTTCTTCCTATTTAAGCTGCGAAATGTGGAACAGGAAACAAGGCCCCAATTATTTCTGTCTATCAGTGATCGATGTAGAAACTTATTAAAAAAGAAGATATGTTATTCACAGCCAATGGATCATCTTGAAGCAAATCTGATGGCAAAAAGTAACAGAGAGGGAAAGATGTACATAGTTGAACATGAACATGACCATGTTTTATTTGTAATACCCATATGAAAGATACGTAATCTGTAAGTAGAAGCGTCAAAGGTGAGGCGCGTAACGAGTACACTCGCACGTGACGATGCTTCCAGTTTGCGTACAACTGCACTTGTAACGCGATTAATAGGACCGATCGAATTCACTTATGATCTTTAGTTATTCGCACACCGGTTTCGTCGTATTCGTGCGTGTGTAACGCGTTGGGTTACATAAGATAATGCGACACATACACCTACAGCCAGTCACAAAAGTTCGCATACACCTCTTAAATTTAAGAGCAATATCTTTTAGTATCAAATTTTGTATTAAACGTATGACACATATTTAAAAAGTAAAATGAATAATAGAAGATGCAACGCCTCGCAAGAATGCATCCACTTATACTTACATGAAATTATAGGAAAAAGTAGACTTCGTAATGTATTAATACCCCGTATGTCTTACAGTCTTCCTGGTATTGTTAAAGTTAAAGATTTCGCAATTTCTGATATAATTCTATGTTAAAATTTTCGTGAGCTAAATATTTACATTTTTTTAATTCCTTCTGGAAATACGTTAATGTATTATGGAAACACACAAAACTCGTAAAGCGTATGTAAACTTCCATGACTGATTTGAATTTCTTTCGCAGAAGAGAAGAGAAACTTCGACTCAAATGTGATCGAATAAAATGTGATTTTACCGAAAACAATAGTAAAAAAAGGACGAAGGAAGAAGAAAGAAAAGATAAGGAACGTAGAAACATTGTTTATTATTTGGATACAGAACTATAATATGAAGAATCTCTATTTTGCGTTTCCAAGAGAGTAAAAAGGGAGAAAGAAATAAAACACAATGAGTAATTATAGTAACAAATAGATTTACGCGATACGATATGTCATAAGAATTGAAAACGTTGCTAAAACATTACAATCGTGTACAACACGTATCCTATTCTCTCACCTAACTCTGAATTCTCTTTCGTCAATCGTATGAATTTAAATGTAATAAAATCAAGATTTCCATCTTGGACAGTTTTTCAAATCTAAAATAATTCGAAGCTTTCTTATCACGATTCAATCAGAACGATTTGCCAGCTCTTTCGACATTGTATATGTGCTATATATTTCCCATTTCTCGCTATCTTTCTTGAAGGTATCGTTTCTCTTATAGCAATGCTATGAATATGCGGTTCAATAGATTATAGAGATTCACGATTTAACGTAAAATAACTAGAATCAAATTTAAACCATAATCATCGTCGTTTATTCCTCATTTATACCTTTAATTCGTATAGTTAAAACTAAAAAGTGCCAACTTTTTTACTGAAAAATTTGCACATTCATGATTTTGATACGAGGACGATACAATTTTCAAGTTCATTGACTCAATTAACCCTGCTGCGTTCTTTCGATCATTTTTTATCCAATGGTATTTTTTGACGTTAAAAAATATTTCAAATTCAGATAAGATACGAGAAGGCTGTTATTAGTATGCATGACTGCTCATCTCAATTTTAATATTAATAAATATTTTCTTAAAATACTATAAATCTCTTTTACTGTTAAAATTAAAACAAAATTGAAGTATCAAAATTCGAGGATCGCAGCAGGGTTAAACTTCCCTTTAGAACGCCAAAAGTTTATCTACCAATACTACGACACCAATACTTAGTAACCAATTCTTGGTGTCCTGAAGTAAAGTTTTCAGCCTGATGCGATGGTGTGGAAGGGAAACATTTCTGGATACTTGAAATATTTTTATCGAGCTGTTTCGATTTGTAACCCAACTCCGCGTTCACGAGGCCAGAGAGTAAGAAAACGCGAGAAAGAGACGGTAAACTGGGCGCAGGAGGGAAGAAATAGAGAGTGAGAGTGAGAGTGAGTGAGTGAGTGAGTGAGAGAGAGAGAGAGAAAGGGGGACGGTCCGAGGAGGGACAAGGATAGAGCGATAGGACGACAAGATGGAAAAGAAAGAGAAAGAAAGACGCGTTGATTTGGACACAGAGCCTTTGGCATTTCTCACGTTCCAAAGTTAAAACCCACGGATCCGTATATATATATAATCGTATATTTCACACATACGAGCCATTCATTATAAAATGGAAATACTCACGGGCTGTATGCCTCTTACACAAGTAGATACAGGTTTTCACTTGATTAATTCGTCCAAAGTAAATGTGTACACGATTTCACTAGAAAACGTCAGTGTTACGTAGACGAACACGTTCGCGTTCCCTCGATCATGTCGTCGTTTATTAAGCAGGAAGGAATTTTAGCTTACGCCCTTACGGAGATTTTACGAAAAGAAAAAGGGGAGGAGAGGTGATGCGTCGCGATGCTGAAAAGCACGGGCCATCCCTCGGAATTGTCGGTGACGTCACACACCGTGACGAATACGATACGGAACTTCCGATTCGATGTGCCTGAGCTGAGGAAATAGTCGCTCAACGCTACGAGACTCGAGACACACGATCGATTTACAACACGGTTTTATATGTAGATCACGTCACGATGCTCGTTTTTACTGGAAAAATCTTTGACACGATTTAGTACGAGTGTGGTTTCGCCGCCGACCGAGTTTGCTACTCGAGTTATTTACCTTTTTTTCCACGCTTCCCTCTCGTGGCTTATTAAGCACTTAAGACACCACGAGATTATCACCACTGACTTCGCTAACACAACGTGTGTGCAAACAATATGGCGATTACAAGATTGCCGAATTCCGCGTTGACAGTCATCGCTTCCGCGACTACCGCATTCTGCGCTAGCGCACAAGAAAATACCGTCTCGTTTGCCTAGGGTGAAACTTCGAAGCCAATGCTGCCACTCGCGACTATAAGAGGACTTTGATTACCAATCGCGTTTATCGCGCCAAATTATTCCAATTTTAAATTCGACTAACGATCGATTCAAACCTGTTTTTAACTATCAATTTATGTAGTTCATATAAAAAAAAAATTTAACGCTGATTATTGGATGACATATTTATAATTCTTTGATTTCTGATCGTATTCTAATTGTAACTTGGGCAGACCTGAAGCAATGAACTGTATTGTTCTTGAAACGTTGACACAAAGTGAAAAAATTAATTGGAACGTGTCAATTTATATTGTTCTTTTACTTTTATACCATGGCTTCTGAAAGTATTGATAGACCTTTTATGATTACCATACGCATATTATACGAAACATTTTCAAACTTCATTAATGCTGTAATGGCATCCAACTATCATAATTATATTTTTAAAATCTTAAACAATTCTGAAAATAAATGCAGAAATTATAAGATATTTAGTACAAGTACATGTACATATATTTTGCAAAGATTATAAAAATATTTAAATAAGCAATCATTCATAACATTAGTAAGTCTCAGTATTCAGTAGGACCATTTTTAATATAATACATTATATACTTAAGGTAACTATACATACTGTATATTAATTTTGTACTAAATATAAGTTTACATTAAATATCCTGAAATTTTTATATATTTTTTCAAATTAGCAATATAAATAGGGCAATCTTGTTATAGTACTAACAAAATTTCAAAATGTTTTATAATAACACACAATGTGAATATAAAAGTTTTCTGTGACAAATGTAAATACTTTAGCAAGCCACTGTATATATCAATGTTAACAGTATGTTTTTGCATATGTAGAAATAAAATAGAAGTAAACTTTCGAAATATTCTTAGATATTGTGCAATTAAGTTTTTGTCGACATCCTGTAAAGAAATATGTGTCAAAATATTTTATTATCTTACACTGCTTCTCTTCATATTCTATAAATATTTGCTGAACACAAACCAGACCTTTCTGAATACCATACTCTTCTTCAAACTGGATATCTCCAGGACTTTCCTACAAATTCATTTATGAAGCAAGCACTCTATGAAATTAAAAATATCAACTCTTTTTAAGTTATTATTATCGCACAACTTGTTTTATACAAAGTATTTCTTTTCGAATGCAAACCTTACCATGCAAATAGGCATAATTTTTTATTCTGAGGAACTTAATGAGACATATCGCTCTCTGATTTTTCTACTTCGCAGGCCGCAGGCAACAGACTCTAACCAGCTGAGGGAACCAGAAAACCGGAGCAACAGGCAATGAGGCAACCCACGTGCGACTACATCACGAATCACGAATATAATCAATATTTCCATGTCCATAGTCTATGACTACATTTCACCAATGTCGAAAGCGCCACAAAGACACAACGGTCGAAGAAGTAGACGCTGACCGCGCGGTTTTTGATTTAACTTCTCAGTTTTGGCTATTAGCTATTAAAAATTTGTAGTTCGTCCAAAAATTCAAATCGTGTCTCTCTTCAAATTGATCGACGATACACTTCATACAAAGCCTCACATAAATGAATCAGGTAGGGATCTCGATTCGGAACAATATGAATCTACAGTATGTACTGTCTTCAGGATGCAGCATGAATCATCTCAACAAAGATGCTTAAGAAGATAGACACAAAACGTAACAATCACGAACGGGAAGCACAAAAACGACTTCTTGGATAAGGATATCTACCTGGATACCTACAAAAACAACTAGTACAATTTCAGGCACAATTCAAATGTCGCAGAGATCTAAAGTCAATAGTGCGGACGTGGTTGTGACGATCGGTCAATTAAAACTACTGCTGTACAGTGGAGTAGTTGCGTCCCAAACGTGCTAAAGAACTTTTGATTGAAATCATATATTCATCCTTTATTTTTTCTCTTGATTAAACATATTCCTGGTTTTGTCATTACGAAATCAGAGAAATTATAAATATGTCAATTTATGTTACTTTTTTCATTTTTATATGTATCAATATTAATAGTATTTTGCATATGTGGTAGAAAACTTTACATAACTGGACTTTTTTAGGTATTGTGTAATTAAGATTTTGCTCACACGATGTAATAAAATATTTGTCAAAATGTTTTATTATTTTTTATCACTTTGTACACTGCTTCTCTACATATTCTACAGCCATTTGTTGAACACGAATCACATCTTCCTGAGTACCATGCTGTTCTTCAAAATTGATAAATTTTTTAAACAGGATCTTCATCTTTCTAGGTGGTAATGTCTGAACAACTGCTCTCTCTAGAACTTTCCTGTAAATACAAATTATTATAAGGTAAATTCTCTATGAAATTAAAAAGACAAAATATAGTTGAAAAAATATGTTTACCTTGCAATATCAATATCATTAGATTTAACTAGGGAATCAACATAACAAGACCATATATCCACTCGTTTCGGATAGGAACTTAGAATTTGTTCAAACAGAGTTTGTGCTCTCTCTTTATCCCCAAATTTGTTCTCCATAATCGCAAACCTTACCATTAGATTTACATCTGTAAAATTTATATTATATTAGTATTTTATTCTTTATAACATTTTATTTCTGTTGTGTACATACGTTCAGATGCTGGCAAAGATTGCAATGCTCTTTGCATAATATGTCTTGATTTGTCCTTCAAACCCATTTTTATCAAAGCTTCTCCACAATTAAACCATATTTCGGGAATATGTTTAAACTTTCCAATCATGGTATTAATTGTTTTCTCTAGTTCGATCTGCCTGCCAGCCTCGACATGAACAGTCAACATGTGATTGTATATTTTTAGCGAATCGTTAGATCTTACTGCCTCTTGAAAAACATCATTCAGTGATTCAGGAATTCCAAATTTAGACTCTAAATTCAACCACGCATTCCAAACGTTTAACTTTTCATTCTCTTCTCTGAAATTAATCGTTTTCACCGCTCTTCTCGCAACTGCTCTTGCTTTTTCGATTTCCGTCGTCTGTAAATGGTATGCCATATACTGTAACCATATTATTGAACTGTCTGGATTAGCTAAAACTAATCTGTCGAACTGATCTACAGAATTTGGTAACTGGTTATTGGCAAGCGCTTCTTCTCTTTGACGAATTTCACGTTCCTTCTGTCTATCTTGTTCTCGACGTTCAGCGGCGTTTAATTTCTTATTTTTCAGCTTTGGTTTTTCCTTTATTTCATCTTCACTATCGCTAGATGACTCTTTATCCTGAAGGAGAGTTAAATCAGGTTTGTCATCCCAGAAAAATCCACACGCAGATGTCCTTGGCCTCTGCTGGTTATCCTTATCATTATTAACATTTTTAAGTGCGTATCTCAAATTATTTTTGGAAGGGTTGGTATCTTCCAATTTAATCTTTTCTTCTTCTGTTTGTTGAACACATATTGTCTTTGAATATTCCTTTTCTAAATCATTCTCTGATTTTTCTCTGTTTCGTTTCCTTTTGTTTTCCATCTTTGGTACTTCCTGTAACTTTTCAATTTTTATTTTTTTGGCGAGTATCACATTCTCTTGATTTTGTTTCTTTCTTTTTAAGTTATTATTATCACCCGATGTCTCTCTCACACAATACTTCCTTTCAAACGCAGATTTTATGATGCAGAGAGGCATAATATCGGATTCTTTGGAATTTAATAAGGCGTAACATTTAATTTTAGAATGAACAGTATAAGGTGTTAGATCTGGCTGTAAATCATTTATGTGACGACGTACAGGTATCGCAGCTAAAGTTCCTTTACCAATACCTTGTAGGAATATCAAGATAAACCAATTTGTCACCATTAAGATTCTACCACGTAGTAATTTGCCGTCAGGGAATTGTATTTGCTTATTTTGTTTGGCACTTATTTTATGCATTATTGACGATAACGTGGTCAATTCGACAAGCTCGTGTACGTAATTTTTCCATATAATCGTCCCAGAAATTTTGTCCCCAATTTTTTTATTCTCAGAGTAATGATCCTTAGACACTATACCTAGCAAGTTATTCTGCAATTGTACAACCAAACCATCAGCCGTAATTTTTTCAATCTTTCCAGTAACTCTCTGCCCTAATTTTACAGATGAAATTGGTCTGTTTTTGTAATATGAATTACTTGAAAGTTCTACTAATTTATTAAAATACAGGATCAATGTATCCAATGCTGCCACCATTCTACTTTTAGGATCAGATAGATCATCGTATATTTTCTTTAGCGACAATGTTAGTCCTAATTGTTGTTCTTTCTTGTTAATAGAAAATATTTTTGCCATTAAAATTTGGTTTGTGTGCAGTAGATTAAAATTACTAACGTTACTATAGGACACATATCCAAATGGCGTACATTCTGCAACTGGTAAAATTAGTCTTATACCATCTGGCTCCATATCTTTGATCGTACAAGGTATACAGTCTCCTATTTTCAGTTTCTCAAAATTCCTGTATCTTCCTTGAGTTACAATAGTCCTAGTTAAAATTAAATTAGGTACTGTAGCAAATACAAGAGCTGAAAGTGTATCACCAGGAACATATTTTGATGCCAGTAGAGCTGCAATCTCCATACAAGGTGACATGTGACCAGCTGGTAAAAATCCTGTACTAACAGTTTGTCCTTCATTTCTACTGATTCTTAAATATAACCCTTGAGTGGATGATTCTATTATTGTGCCTTCTACTTCTTCACCAATATCGAATGCTGCTTTTTCAGCTTGTATATCCTGATTAACCATTTTTACAGTTATCTCTCCCGAATCTGTGTCCACTGTTTGAACTTTTACCAAAATTGTTTGTCCAATCGAATAGTTCCAATTTACGTTAGATGTTTCCGTGTCGAGAGCAGTATGTGAAATCCAACCTTTAACATCCCCGAAGAACTTTACCAATATTCCACGTTTATGTATTTGAATGATAGTTGCGTGGTGTTTCGAGTCAATTTTCGCGTCTTGTATGTTCGCTAAAATGGGCAAGTCACTCGTTATTAAAGACCTTTTCAAAGTGAGATATACTTTTTTTCGGTCTATATGAACGGACAAGACTCTTGCTTCTACTTCTTTGTCGACTTTCAGCTCTTTTAAGGCACTTAAACCTTCGTCAGATATATGATCTGGTGCAATTTGCCCATTAAATTTACCTAGTTGTACATTAACGAAACCATTCACTTTATCAATATTTGTAATCTTTACATTTACCACGTCGCCAGGTTTAAAATCAGACAATGAAAAGTACTTCTGTTCCAGCAGCGAACGCTGCATGGTACAGAGATAAATTCCATCTAACCAGCTGTATGATAATATTCTGCATTTATGTGTGGTACCTGGTGCAAATTTTTCAATGATTTTATTATATTCAACACCTGTTCTTTTCAAGGAAACGAATCCCCGTATTCCATTCTTAGTTAATTGTAGTACTATTCCACGAGATTCTCTGAATAGAGCAATAGCTCCTTCTACAACATCTCCAGGCTTAATAGTATTGTCTCTAGATTTATCTATCGTCGAGCTAAAGTATGCAAATTTGATGGTCGGCAAAATATATAATAATGTTCCAGTAATTGTCAGACTATTTGAATATTTAGATAAGGGCTCGTCTAAATATATTTGATTTATGAATCCTATATTGTTTTCATCTAATGAAACACATAAGCCATTAGACAAAACTTTCTTTATAGGAAGATTAAATTTTGTGCCTGGCATTAAGCTGTCCACTGATTTAATTTCTGTTTCACAAATAGCCTTAACAAGCTTCTCTTTCAAAGTTAATGTAATCGTTGATGTATTCTCATTAGTTCGAACTTCTTTAACATAGCATAGAAGCTGTTTACCTGGAACTACAGAAGACTCCTTAGTAATAATTGTTAGTTTTTTTCATAAATGTATACACTAAAATTTAAATTTACTTACACAAACATTTTTCATTGCCACTTTCCTTAGTAGGAATAAACGCTCTTACGTTTATTAAACCTGTATCTACCACATAACCATGATCTTCTATACTACTAATAGTACATACTATTTTTGAGCCACTATCTAAATAAGTAACATCTAAACTTTGATTTATCAGACTGGGCTCAAGAGATATCGAAATTTGCAATGTCTCTTGTGATTGTATAGCTTTTACATAACATACAACATAATCTCCATGGGTATATAACTCAGGAAGGGACTTAAATTCGTTTGTCTGAGAATCTTGTGATTTGACCAAACTTTGCAACAAATTTGTGTAACATTCACTGATATCAGTAATTTGGGCACGACCTACTAAGCCACCTGGCAAAGATATCAGCAAATCATAGTTTGTTACTTCAAAAATACATCCTAATACCACTAATCCTTCAGATATTGTTGCATGTGATAATCGTTCTGCAGTGTTGGGAACAAAATTTGATTCCCCTTTGTCTTGTTTCTTTGCTCTTTGTTTCTCACGATTCCTTTTACCAATTTTCTCATATTTGTCAAATAACTATTAACATACAAATATTAAATAAGTAATTTTAAGATATTAAATTATGATGGATATATGTAATAAATTTACCAAATCCGATGGTTTTCTTTCTTGTACTTCTTTTCCATTTCTTGGAAAGTTTTTCAACGTCATCTATGAAAAATAATTATGTTACTACTACATTACAAAAAGAAAATTTACAAAAACTGTAGAAAAGTATAACTATAAAGTACAGAGTTAAAGTATTATTGAAAATAATAATATGTCAAATTTAACGATTTATCTTCTTGAAATTTTACCTTTTTCAGTGTTAAATAATTATCTTTTTGCGAAAAAAATACTACATTCACACGCGGTGTGAGTCGTTATGGCGGTTTCTTCCACGTTTGATATTTACAGGTTATGTTAGCAACATAACTTGTAACAGAACTTTCCTCTATTTGTAATACAAAATGAAGTATTACATATGATTAATATAATTTTATTTCACATTTAATATCGTAACACATCAATATACAAATATAGAAATTATCCTATAAATATTATATTACTAATATATATATAGTGCTATTTAATTATTTATCTATAAGTTTACGCTTTTCAGTCGGTAGTCGGTGTACTCTGGAATATAGGTTAGATTTGTCAGGTAATGGAGGTATTAAACCTGCTGCGACGTATCTTCCATCATTTATGAGAAAATTGTATATTCCACAGGCTTGTCTTACCGGAAGTATTTCAGATTTAATATTATATTTCATTAATACCTTTTTTATTTCTAGAACTCTGTTATATTCATAATTAGTTTCAAGACCTAAAATTACGAGATCTAGTGCAGGATGTACAATAGTGAATAAAGATAAAGTTGCTTCATTTATGTCCTTCGCAGAACCGACATTCCAAGATAGAATCGTTCTATCAAAAATTACAAGAGGACCCAATAGTAATGAATTATCGTTTAATTTAAATCCCATCTATAAAAGTAATTTATATTTAAAAGTATACAACTTTATCAAGTAGTCTTATAAGAGGTACAAAATTGTTTTATACCGGTAAACATTGGGTTATTAAAAATCTGTTGTGTGTTTCAGCAATATTTCGATTATTAATGATATCTATTGTTGTTTTACCAGGTCCTTCATATTCTTTGCTAGTTCTTGAAGTATGGAATTGTCTGTAAAAAAGAATTATTTGAAAATCAAGTAAACTACACATTCTTTTTCCCCTGCAAGATTTTTAAAGAGTGAAAAACGTAATTTAATACATACTTGGTATTTTGTAATAATCGTTCTAAGATAGGAAAAGTTTTAGTCAAAAACATTATAATAATCTAATTAATATTTAATAATTACTTGCTTATTTTGTGAAGTAATCAATGTCAATCAGAAACGAAATTACCTCTCTGGTACTGTGTTCATCTGAACATATGACTCGGAGTTTCAGAATAACTATAACCATTCTATCTTCTCGATAGTCTATGACTGTTATCGATATCGTTTGATTGGTCGATTCAAATAGTATCAAAAATTTTTACCGGTACAAAAATATAGTGTTCAGAATAGTGAATAAAACCTAACAATATCCTATCTTAAACTCGATCATGGAGATGTTCGATCGGCCGCAACGTCCCCTTCCAATTTTCGTGTATTTTTAGAAATATTGTATGGAAAATAGTCTATCAGAGAGAAATAATTAACTTATTTTGACACGATATGGATAACGATTCGACAGTGAAAATGAGCAAGGGCTGCTGGAAATTTGACGAAGAAGATCGAGGTAAGACTTAAAACGCGGCAGGTTATTGAATGATAAATGTCAAAAGGCAAAATGAAACGTAAATAATTACGTACTACCATAGAATCATTGCGTTATAATTATTTTTTAATCCATTCACAAAATTATTAACCGTATAATTATATATCGTATGCACTTCGTACAATTTAAACATTAGAATTACCGATGATCAAAGTATAAAACTTGAAAAATCAAAACGAAAATACGTATAATGCGAAGCTTTATCCGTATATTCTTTATTTCCATAATACTTCATAAAAAATGCAAATTTCCAAAAATATACTGTTGTAGATCTATAAAATTTCTATAAAAAATTATGTATTAAGAATTTTAATCATTCTCATAAATCTGATATTAAGGAAATTTAAAGTAGCTCCAATTGCATAGTTAGTTATAATCTTTATTTTTTTCTTTAGTTATAATCTTAGTTATAATCTTTATTTTATTAAAATTAAATGTTTATTAATTTTATAGCGCTGTACATAGACATTGAAGACGACACTGAAGATGATAGAGAAAATAAAGTATATAGCTGCTGGGATCAAACGCCTGATATACTTCTAGAGGAAATTTTTTCTTACTTAACTATTCGCGAAAGATACTATGCATCTTTGGTATGTAGGTCATGGTATCGTGCCTTTAAATTGCCAAGGGTATGGTCTACCTTTACATTGGAGGATAATACACTTACTAGAGGCAAATTTAACTATCATAGTGGTTGGCAATATGTGTTAGATCATATGAGAGCTTCCGCATGTTTGAATAGAGTTGGCAGGAATTTCAGATCTCTAGTTTTTGACCCTATGTTGAATTTCTATAATCTTTATGAATTCATGAACATGATATCTTGGTATACTGAGAGACAAGGATCAGATAATACATCAGTGGCAGGAGTCGGTACTCACATTCGACGACTTAAGTTTACATTTCCTTGTAACATGGCAAATAGAGATGATCCTGATAGTATTAGACTTTTTGGTACTGGTGGAAAATTATTAGAAGCATTGAAGAGGCTAATGCGTAATTTACGTAATTTGAGATGCTTAGAGTTGATAGATCTTATGTTAGATACCAAAGAAGCTTTACATTTAATGGATGATATCTGTGCCAATTGTACTCAAACATTGACGAAGCTGATTCTAATCAATACCACAAGGTATTATTGCCCCCTTCTACATGTAGGAGTATTTATTAATTTAAATGTAAGTTCATTCAACATAAAAATATAACACAATTCATATGCATTATTTAGCTTAAAATATTTGTTTTATGCAAAGGTATTAGTCATTAGTCCACAAAACCTCCATGAAGATGTGATAGATTTAATTGGTTATACTAAATTACAACATCTTCATATCCTTCAAAATCGCTATAGCCAGAAAGATACCACAATGAGATTGGTAATAATTGTGAATATTAATTTTATAAAGTGCATGGTTCCAAATGCAATAATTTAATTGATCTTCATTGATTTAGCCTACAAGAAAAGCTTGGATAAAAATGAGAAAAAACAATCCACACATTAAAGTACATTTTGAAGTGGAAAGTTATAAACCTACGGATATACTTTTGCCTATTGATTTGCTAGAACATGGGAGTATTCCATGTCACAGTATAGTTTTAAATACTCCAAATACACAGGTTAGTATATTTTGTGACTACTTGCGTATATTTGAACTGAGTATATAAAATATCATGAAAATTTAATAATCCAAAGATTAATTACATAGATTAAAAATTTCAGATTTCATCTTCAACTATTCTTAATCACGGAACGTTTTTCGAATCGACAATAAGGGTGTATGCATTCAAAGGTCTAACCAGATATTTTGCGCCTAGAAATTTTTCGCTAAGATTGGATGAAGCAATAGTACAATTTTGCAAAATGTGTCCGAACCTTCATACACTGGTATCACTTTGTGTTTGAACGAATTTCTGATGTATATCGTGATTTTCTTAAAATCAGACTCTATGACTCTAACTCTTAATGTGATAGCATGCATTCGAATTTTTGTTATACAAAAGGCTTTATCTCTATTTGTGTAAGTTTTATCTAACTAGATTGCATATATAATGGAATTTAAAGAAACACATTGAAAATATGAAAAACATCTTTTACAGCTTCTATGGATCTATTTATATACATATGTTGTGTGGCAATATATCAATGATTTGTCAATAGTACACAAGGCAACAGATTTAAATTCAGATCGATTACTGTATCAATGACTTGGAAGCCAATCAGTGGGAGGCAAACATTTTACCATGACACATTTGATAACTTGCCTGGGCTTTTGGTTATTGAACGAATAATACTTCATACGATTACGTTAATCCACGGATTGGTTTCCTTAGTATTCAGCTAATACATTTGTCAAATTGTCTTTCAAATAACTAACTCATAAAAAAGATTTTGAGTAATTTGAATTCATAATTCAACAGAATTGTATATTTAATAAATGTTTTTCTACAGATGATTCGAGATAAAATTTCAACCGCCACGATATTAGAAATCGTGTCTACAGCAAAGAACCTGCGTTGCTTGTACGTCCGGAGATATTCAACCCTAAAGAAATGCGACGGGGATTGGTTAAAAATTATGAATTGGTCACCAGAACATTATCAGTGGATTAAAGAAAATAGCCGTAGCTATGAAAGTACGGAAAAAGAGGTATCTAGAATATTAAACTACAGGTGGCACATGCTAACTGAAAGAGAATTTAGAGATCAAATGGTAAAATTATATTTATGATGTTCTCATAAAAGAAAAAAAGGAAAAATTCTTACAAAAAGTGTTTTATATTAAACAGATTGCGATTATGCAATAATTAAACTTTTATAAAGTAATATGTGTGTGAAAAATACCGTTTGGATAGTTTATATATTACATACAATTCGTCTAATGTATTTATACTTTCTGACATAACTGTGATGATGTAGATAAGAGATTTACTACATATTTGAAGATGATTGAGGGGGATTGTTATGTACACAGATCTGTACAATAATCGAATATGTAAAATAATAAAATGACAGTAATTGCAAGTATCTCCACTTTATTTTATCATATAATATATAATGAAGAATTCCTATCCTATATTTCATAACTTATGTTATTATGTACAAAGCCAATTCATATATTTGTATATATTGATTCTTAATAACATAACTTATTTAAATAGTTACATCTAATACAAACATTTAGCGTATAATTTTGTGTACATTCTAAATATTACAGAAGTTAAAACAATCGATAATAATTCAAGCATTAAAATTAGAAAAAAATTATTTTTATACCGCAAATTTTACACAATTATACTAATATAACAATAATCTTAAATTCAATAGAGAAAAACAAGTATAATAGATACCAGTTTTGTGGAGCATGTACATATTTTAATATTGTATATACAGAATTGAAATAGTATTAAACAACATTCGACTGTAATTAAGAACGAGTTAAAACAAATTTTCTATTTACCCAATTTAAATGAAATTTTGAAGTACAACAGTTTTTTTGTTCATCTCTATTTACAATTTAAAATAGATTATCGTGGAGAATAGTATGCAATAAGTTTTCTTATGTCCTTATAGAATGGTTATAATAAATAAAAAATTTAATCGTGTTTTTTATTTGAAAAAAAATTATCTAGCGTATAAAAGCAGAAAGATGAAGAATTACGTTGCCAAAGCTGCCGATCGTTTGTCCCGGTTTTTATTACGTTGAATAGTACGTGCCTTACATGCAGCAGCATTCATCAATGTCTAAATGAAATATAATAAAATTTACACAATTAATTATTTTATTTCTTTAATGTTAATGATAATTAATCTCGTAGAATTAAACTTAACAAACTTACTCTTTCTAATTTACTCGTTGTTTTCTGATTTAATGGTATCGGTAAAGCTTTGTTACCAAGATGAAAGATTTCGCGCAGAAGTTGATTTTCTGCAAGATGAATATTTATACCTGGACCAAGCAATCTACAGCATGCGTTGTACTGAGTTCGTGCACACCATCCTTCTAAATACAGAATTTCTTGACCAAATTTTACATGCATTTCTGGTACAATGTCTTCCTAATAAAAATCATAGATGTCATCAATAATACAGTATACGGTGATTACGTACAATATTTCAATATTCTTATTGTGAAACGCACGTCTATATAACGAAGTATGTCTCTGAAATTAGCTCTCTGTTGCTTGCGATCTTTTTTTGCTCTGTACTTGTTCGAATCCGTAGCCAGCTCTTTTAACACCTCAATTAGATCTAACGACCAATCTTGCTCGTAATCACAAGAGAAATCGCGACCCAGTTCGAATATTACTGCTAGAGCCTCGCCAGCTGACAATCTTATGTCCAAATGCGGTGATTCTAGTAACTCGCATAATCTATTCAGGGACCTTCAATAAAAATGGTTAATTTTATTATTTCACATAACTTTTTAGCCCATTTGAAGATACTTACGGCATGTAACTATTGGTTCTATTGCTCGCAAGCAAATTATATATATCAGCTGGGGGCATTACTGTTAAAAGAAGTGTCCACGCTGATATAGCCGCAGAATGTAACGCTGCAACCTCCACAGATATAGTCGCTATAGCACCATTCCCTTTTAGGTAAGAACCAGAAAAGATAGTAGACAGTAATTGCACGATTTCCATAGTGACGGTCGCGTCATTGCCCGATAAGAATTGATTCATGCTTAGAGCCCAACAACACTGTAAGTAGATAATTTATTATTCGCATATAAATCGAACTGTTGTTTTTTTTTTGTTTTACCTCTGAACGCGCTTGTGTGGAAGCCGTGGTGTCGCTGGCGATAAGAGTCAAAGTACTTTTCAAATCACGACAGACTACTTCTGCGCTTTCGAAAGCTCCCAGTTGAACACAAAGCAAGGTACTTAATCTGGCTGCTGTAGATTGTTCTTCGCTACGGCCCTTTTTCAAACCCCGTTCCACTGAATCTGTGATGGTCATTTTCCTATCCTCTACAAAATCTGGAATGTACTTGATGGCAAAGATTTTTTCCATTCCTTTGAAGCAAATTGTTCTGCCCTTTGCACTCTTCTGTGTTAAACCATCAATCGCTTCCTTCAGTTTCTCCTCGAATGCTTCTTGCTGCACGAATTCATCAACCTCATTATCATTTACATCATCTAACATGCTGCGATTGTCAGATTGACTACTGGATATGCTGCATGCATCATTATTGATCGAATCTTCATCAGATGTTAGCTCAGCTCTTTTTCCAGCATGACCTATAGGCAGAGTGATTTTCTTGTTACAGGTAATATTTAATAAATACAAAATATTGTAAGAAAGGAAATAAGATTGCTTCTATTTTTATTATATAAAATAATACATTGAAAAGAAAAAAAGGGTGAAATGATCAATAACAAATGATGAATGATCAATATCTATGTTTAATTTATGTAGATAATAGTAGTCAAACATAGCAGATATTAAAAGCAAATGTCATATTACATAATGTGAAGTCTAAACAGCTGTTAGATGTTGCTATCTAAAATAATTGTACCATATGTGACTGTCTAGATAAAAATTTATTTAATCTATATAAAATTATAATTCCATAAAAAGTCATTCAAAAAACAGCTGTATAACTTATTATAAACCAGAAAATTACTACAACACATTGCATGATATAAGCGTTACACATTCATTATAGATATTTGCAATTCTAATGAATGCAACTTTTCAAATGTTTATGACGCATACTGATAATTGCATGATATGTATGAGTTATATAAATAGATTACTTGTATCAAATCACGTAGAATTAAATTGTATGATTTAGCTCATTATAATCTTTAATTTTTAATGTGCATAAAAATAATCAACATTCTTGAAGTATATTTATTATTATTCGTTATTATTTGTAAAATAAAACGCAAAAGTAACATTTACGCAGCTCAAACCCGCATCGAGGAAATGATAAGTTTACCATAATAATCTGTAAATGATAAATGATATTGGATCGAATACTACGTATGACGATCTAAATTTAGTACACATAATGTGAAAAAAAGCATTGGTTGTTTTGAAAAGCATGATTCATCTACCTAAACATTCGTGTAAGCTTTTGTAACATACGAAACATACGAAACATATCTCTTTTTGATTAAACATTTTGCGACTCAAAAAAAAATGTAATATTTACAGAACAAGCATTTCCGCATTATTTTCTACATTTCGTTATGCAATACGAATAATGTAGCGATTGGTATCGTTAGTTCTTAATTCAAACATAAAAATTTTCCTTCTATCTCTAACCCAAACCCATGTGCGAAAAGCATGAAAGTCACATGGCGATAGGTGGTAGTCATGATGTTACTTCGACTCGAACATATCGTCAAAAATTTCATAGATCGATATACAATTTTTTCAGCCACGACATCATTTTGTGACTTTATTCATGATATTGTTGAAATAATCGGAATAGCTGACCTTCTAGCATGTGACGTAAGGCGAAATAAATAATATTTTCAATGCTTGATGAGTCATTCCAGGAAAATGCTGATAATTTAATAAAGAACGTTTAGCGCGAAGTTAATCGAAATTCTTTTGGTTGACGTCTGGCCTTAAAGATATTTTAAAATGATCATTTTGCATTCATATATCAGCAGGCGAATGAAATGAAAAATGAAAAGCAACTTTTCCTCACCGGATTTTCGTCTTCTACCTCCTTTGCCTGGCATCGTTCTTCACTTTCCTTATAGCACAATTGATACTAACAGAAATACTTAATCAAGAGGGTAAATGTCTTGCACTATTAATTTTCTTTCGTATACTGAACACGCTGCATGAATTTTTAATTAAAATCTGGTAAAAACTCATTAACATGTTGCGAATTGTTCAAAACATACACGTCGAGACAGCCTACGATGGGCTTTCTCAAGTGCACTGTCTTTCACGACCTGCGCTGCGAATCTACACGAACGTAGGCGAATGTGCGCGAAACACCGATTGCGCATATGGTACATATTTCTATAAAAGTCACGTGCTTGCCAATGAGCGCGTTGATTTGATTGAACCAGGGGAATACGACCAATCAGCTTGCATCAATTGAGCCATCGCGCATGTGATACTGTTAGTTTCAGTAGAAGATATTCTCATTTTATTATATATTATTATATTATTATATATTATTATATATAATATTATTATATATTATATATTATATATATATAGAATCTGTACACTTGTCAACATCTTTCATGAATATATTATGTCTGTTATACGAAATATTTTGAAGTTTTATTAATTTGTAATGAAATCCAAATATCATGATCATATTGGTAAAATTTTCAACGATTCTGAAAATGTGTAAATATATTATATAAATATTTTAACAACTAATCATTTATAATATTAATAAGTTTCAGTATTCAGTAGAACCATTTTTGATAGTTATTGCATGCATAAAGTGATTATTCATACTTACACGCATTTTTTGTTCAATATAGGTTTGCAATAAGTATCTTGCAACTTCTATATCTTAGATTGGGTTACAATTTTGCCAATATAATTATGTCATCTCATTATAGTGCGAATATAATTTCAAATTTTATATAATAAACATAGCATACATGAAAAGTTTTCAATGATGATTGTATAAATATGTTTACAAGACATTGTACTTTGTTATAGCAATGCCATTAGTGCTTCAATGTCAGAGCACCAATGACATTAATCTATACTGCATTGAGATATAAAAATCAATGGGACATCATGAGGTACGAATATCATTATTGAACATATAAATTTGTACTATTGTAAAAAGATCTGTATCACATAAGAAAAATTGTATATTATTTTATATTTTCGAATATAAAAAAGCGCTTCACAATGATACATTTTCATTGTAACAATAACATAGGAGTATATACAATGAAGAAATGAATATACATGTTTTAGCCTTAAGTATCACGTAAAGAGATACAATGTATCTACGCTACAATAAATTAGAGGTAAATGATTACAATTATATGAGGCTTGTTATTGCATATAATTCATAGTAGTTATATTACAAGTCTGTATGAATTTAGTTGATTACATTACTATGGTACAAAATTGAATATATTCCAAATGTAGCAAAAGTGAAGAAAGATCTAGATTCTACTGTAGTTACAACTTATATTTAACATTTGTTTGTATATTCAGATGGACACTTACAAATATGTCAGTCTATTCTGAGGTACCAGAATCATTAGAATAGTACAAATTTTGTTTATTACATTGTAATCAATGTAGTGAAAAAAGTTTTTGAAGATAAAAAAATTTATTTTTTTTATACATTGGAATGTTACTTTTACTTTCAAAAGTATCACATATTATGCTTCATTGAAAACCTAATATTTTGAATAGTAAAATTTATATTTGTAGAAAAAAAATCTTTTTATCTCCCAAAGTAGTTTCTTTGTACATAAACTCTATTGGAACTAAATCTTTTATACAAATCTTAATGACACAAATACTAGACTTATTGTAGCTAGTAAATTAACTTTGAAGTTAGAAGCAGCACTTTCAAGTGCCATCATATTCTGACATGGCGTCGCTCTTCGAATAAAATTAAATATAGAATCCACAATATTTGCTGGTGTTGGATCTGAACATTCTTCCAGATCTTTTACAATACAACTCTGAAGTTTGGACATATCCCTGCAAATACATAAAAACAGTATAATTTATATTTATAGCCTTTTTTATTATTATCATCAATTTACTATATGTAAGTGCATTGATCCTTACGTGCATTCTTTATTTCCAAGGGCAAGGAGTGGAAGATTATCTAACAAATGTAAAGTTTCACTGTTGGAATCTAGTTGAATCATATAGCTTCCCAACGTAGAGTTTATACACTGTTGAATTTCCTGTTGTTTCGACTTCAGACACTCTGGCCCATTAGCAGATATGAAAACTGCAAGCAATTACAATGCTTTTTAGCGATGGTTAGATACTAATTTCTTATATTAAATGATCCAACAAAAGAATACATACGAGCAATACGATCTCCTTCTTTGTAACATACAAAATTTAAGAGGGAATCTGTGATATTATGAACAAGTTCTTTATTTTTTCGTTCCTGTGGTTGTACACAATGTTCCACTGCTGTGGTAAAATTTCTGACACATTGCTTAAGAGTGGGAGTTTTTTGGCAGTACTTTTTGAACACTATATCCAAATCTCCAGTAGGCTTGTACTGTTCCATTTCTTGCTCCAATGCTGTGTAGTTAACAAACGAATCAAGGCACTGTTTGAATTTATCCCTTGCATTTTCAACATTCTCGAATGTACCCTCTCCCCCATATTGCTCGCATCTTTGTTTGAAAGCATTTGTAGCTTCTTCCAGAACATGTATTCCAGATGTGTTGATATTATTTATATTCGGGATTCCACTAGATGAGGTTAAATTGATGGCACTGGAAACTTTGTTTAACACTTCTTCTGCGTTGGGCACGTCTTGTTGAGAAACAGTGTGTCCAAGAAAGCCTGTAATGAAAAATAATTAATTTATTATTGATATATCGATTTATATAAGAAAATTTATAATAGACTTTTAATTTATATGCAAATATTTTTTTCCTTTTTCTAAAATAATTTTTAATTACGTATTTTAAATAAATAATTTTTAAATAATTCAAATCTTTTTTTAAAAATACAATATTCTACTAATAGTAAATTTTCAACAATTCTCTGTTCAAATATTTAATGATTAGCCCAATAAAATAGCTTTTAATTATCTTTTTAAAATGCTGAAGTCCAAAACGTTTATCTTCGCGGCTATTAAAAATCTTGTTTTGTAGCATTTCCTGTTCAGAAGGAAGTAAATGTCATGTGGACTTTGCATTGGTTGTTGCTTTGACTTATAACCACAAAGTATCTATTTTTTATCTGCATAATCTCCAAAAGTAATTAAATTATTTTGCCATTTAGTATTTATGTCGGTGAGAATTAGAATCAATTTAATTACTCTTGTTGTTTTACGAATATATTTCGATACAGCGCAAATATTGTATGTGCACTTTTAACGTTTTCGAGAAAAACAATTTAAAACATTCAATTGCGCTTTATACTTAAATAAGTATCTTTTGCATTGTATTTATTTTTATCAATGCTATTATAAGGTCCGCTTTAAGAACATAAAATGTTAAAAATGGATCCTTAAAAATATCTCTATAATATAATAAACAAAAATATCATTTTTAACAAACTTATAAAGTAGATATAAATGTAATTTTTATACAGCATAAAGAAACAGTCAAGAACTATTCGTTGCTTATAAAAACACAAGTTTCACAAAAAGTGAACATATAATAGTTGTACAGTATACCATCGATTTATAGGTTACGATAACGTAAAATTTCTGATAAAATGGATTCGAATAATAAGGAAAGTATACAAAATATATTTTGTACCAGGTTAAATATGTTTTCGTGTGTTCTATGCATATTCTGTTTGTGAAAAACTGAAGCAGTTTCATAGAGTACAAAGTGCATGGATTGAATCAACGTGCAATCTGTGCGTTCGTCACACGTGTACTGTAATGATAAGTAGTCCGGTACAAGGAGAGAACAATGCAGTCTTTAACTTTACTTCCCATCAATACATGATTCCCATGATCGTTATACTATCTTTGTAAATATCTATGCGAGGTACTCTATTTATTAAACATCTGCACAGAGATCATACATTATGTCCATAAATCGAGCATTCGATACGCTGTAACTGCATTTAATCCCAATGACCGTATTGTTATCGATTACACGAGTATGTACGAAGGTCATTTTCGTTTCATGATCATAAAGTCGAAAGCAAGATTCGAGAGTTGACTGTTTGCTATGATCGATATAGAACAATGACCATTTCTTTCAAATAATACATAACCGGAAACAACTGCGTTTTGATTGGTAACACTTAACCCTGACGTGTTTGTTCATAAAACAACGTTTCCTATTAGAGGCATTATTTATCACACAAAAATAAACCATTCGTAAACATGATTTTGCATATGCGATCATCTTACGTATACCAAATTTTTTCTTCTCGGTCGACCGTGCACGCAAGTCTCCTTTTTGTTTTTATAAAATATCGCGTGTCATGAATCATTGTTAGGAATTCTGTCAATAAAAAAAATAGAGAAAAGATGCAAAAAAACGATCTAATCATTTCTAACTAATAGGAAGGAGAAAATTCCATGTAGCAACTTACCAGAGAGGAATATCATGGCAGTTAATGTGGTAGAGTATTTGATCATTTCTATTTTGTTGCTAAAATATGTTCGACCAGGGATTGTGTGGAGATGTTTGCCAACGTCGGAACACTATGTATTATCCGGAAAAGTAGAGAAAAGTATTTATATGATGAAAAAACGAGATAGAAATGTAGGTTCAGTTACGCATCACTACGAGTGTCACTCTGAGCGCATTCGAATTGTTCTGTTTATTATAAGAAGCGTACGCCGATGTGTCAGCGTTGTCCGGAAAATTAGTGAAAGGAAGAGAGATAAGAGAGCGAGACACGGTGATTTAGAAAGCGGAGGACAGAGATACACTGTAGTAACTCCCAAGAACAATATTCCGATACTAAGTTGTTGAGCGCACGCGCTCCGCTTATATAAATCTCATATGCATAGTATGTATATATACTCCATATACTACCTTTGCTTCTGTGTTAATTTTAATTCGATTCTATGTATATGTATGTATATATATATATATATGATCTAATGTAATTCTAGTTGTCTTGCATAATTTTTCCTGCTTTGAAAATAAACAAGTAATTTTGCATTGAATAAATTATACCGAAATAATTATATCTATATAATTTATTAGTAGTTGAACATTTTACATAGAATGTTATAAAGTTTGGATTGATCCATAATAATATAGAATTTAGACAATCTTTAGGATATTTTATATGTAACAAATATCGATATGATTTATTTGGTAATTTATGTCTTTATAAGATATACTTAAAGAACTGGAAATACAGATTCCTCGGTAGTATAGTGGTTAGTATCCCCGCCTGTCACGCGGGAGACCGGGGTTCGATTCCCCGCCGGGGAGGTGTCTTTTTTTGCATAATTTTCAAATAACTCTTTTGTTTTTGTCCTTTCCTTTTTTTATATAATTACAACGTAAAAAATATACATTTTAATAAATGTCTATATTTCATAAAGTATACTCAAAACTATATTTTACTGTCGCTACTTTGAGACATTTGATTACTATCCCACTACAATTATTTAATCTAGTTCGTTCGCCGTTATGAAACACAATGGCCTTGCTATGAAAATGCAAGGATAGTTGTCATGCCGTAAGATAAAGTCCTCTATGTCCTGGCTGTTATTCTAGTCTTTTGTATACGACTGTGTACTTGTATACTTGTATACTTTTACTCTTGCAAATATTTGATCCTTACAATAAATAGTAGAGACTTCAGTGATATATTTAAGCATATACGCTTTTAATAACATTCACAATATAACGAGGTCCAAAATTAAAGCATCAAATAACAGCACTGATTGGTGCAATGACAATCAGGGCCGCATGCGACACAGTGTCTTTTTGAATACCGTCTATACCAATGGTAAAGTCCATGCAATATTAAATTAGGTTTCAAGTCTCTACATTCTCAAAGTGGTGTTATCCTTTTAAGTGCTTTTCCGCAATACAAAAGCGGTGACTTCAGGCCTTAATTCGTAGGGCACAGTCATAGGAAACATATTACAGTTTCATTTTCTTCAATCAATCAAAATATCCCATTTCAAACAAGTCAGTAGGAATTATATTTTGACATTCCAATTTTAAAAGCTTTACTAGCATCTTCTTAAAGTAGTAGATAGGAAGATTACAACCAAATCAGTGAATGAATATCTTTGATGTATCTTTTGAGAGTTCGATTAGCGAGAAATTTGTGAGTGAGGTTTGGGTTATATTTCACTGTTGAGTTCACAAGGTTTCACGTAAACAACATAACAACTTAAACGATTCTGCTTAAGCCTCATCTTCTCAGGTTTCTATATATTTGTTCATTGGAATGACTCGGATATGTGACATTTGATCTGTTTTGTATTTCTATGAAATCAGTTGCAAATAATATTGCGAAAATAAGAAAGTGTATATGAATAAGAAAGCAGCAATTCAACATAAAGAGTAATGTAGTGAACAATATAAATTTGTTAGAATAAAAAGATTTATAATGTTAAATACATATAAATATATGTAATTCATTTCACCATTAAAATAGAAATTGTATACATGCAATCCTCGGTAGTATAGTGGTCAGTATCCCCGCCTGTCACGCGGGAGACCGGGGTTCGATTCCCCGCCGGGGAGAGATTTCTTTTTTAATTAAATTTATCATATTTATAAGTTGATGCAAGGATAAAATATTTTGAAGAGTCAACAAGTAACTCGATCGTACCGGCCTGCAAAGTTATTTATGTTTTGTCGACATTTGGTAAGAGTATACTATGCTAAAGTAGCCTGTATACAAAAATGTAGAATACCAAACAAAGGAAGGTGGAAGACTTAGTCTCTTCAACGTGGTAATGAAACCTTTGCATTTGATATCAGGGCTATTCTGTTTCGTAGGGACTGACTGAAAATTATTGTTATTTCGTAACTAATTGGAAATACCCGTTTCACTTGTTCCCTGCAACGGCGAACGAACTGGACTGAATTGTAGTCAAAGAAGCTGAACGTCGTAAAATATCAGGATGTGTATTTTTGATTCTAGAAACGAACAGATGATTTCTCCAAAACGTACTGCTGGTTTCCTATTAAATATTGTAAGTGAAACCGAAAAGAAGTCGCAAAACTGTTAACCCACGACGTAGTATGGAAAAGGACTTAATTTATAACACCCTCGAGTGTCCCCATCTTCTCTTTCCAAATCCGTGGGTAACGAAAGCTACGAACACTTACTTTTTTTGTATTATTTTTATATATATGTAATTCTACTGATTTTTAAACGTTTCCATTCTACTTTAAATACAGCAACTAGTATTATGGGCATACAATACTTTCCTTGCGGCTTTGAAATAAATGCTCAAATATTATTATTATTAGACTATTTACAGGGAAGGTGCCAAAATTTTTTAATAAAATATTAATTTTTATACTATAATATCAACAAACAAATAAAATTTCATATAGTAACGCACGTATATGTTATAGCAAAATCATATTATTCTGTTAATTGTAGTTTTCAGCTTTTCTACGTAATAAAGTTTTTATTATTTAAAATGTGTCCATATTATTATATCTATTAAAACAATAAAAGGTGTGGAAGCACGGAAAAAGATTTTTTTTCGGAGAATTGTAGTAGCATAAAGATTGGAAAGCGCTGAAATATAACATGATAGTAGACTCATAGTAAAATTTAATAGTTAAAAATAGGTCATATTACAGAAGTTCTTACAGATATTTTGTCTTTTTCTACACAGCATCGGTGGTTCAGTGGTAGAATGCTCGCCTGCCACGCGGGCGGCCCGGGTTCGATTCCCGGCCGATGCAAAGATCTTTTTTTGCCTTATTATTTGTAATTTTCTATTACGTACCGTATTTTATTTTTATTTTATACCATTATGTGTATCATTCTCTGTATTGCAATTTTAAAACAGACAGTTCCGTGACCTACGATGTAATATCTAAGAGGACTTAATTTATTACACTCTTAAGGTTGTGTCACTACCACTTCCTAGATCCCATTAGTATGGAAAACTGAACGATTGTTTTGAATATTTTTAAGGCTTCACGTTCTCTTACTGTATAACAACTATTAAGTAAAATAACTGAAGTAATATCTGTGTTCTTAATTTAAACAATGGAATTTGGTACTTGGCAACTCTGCGATTTCAAGTCATTTGGATGGCTGCGTATTTTTATACATACATATACATACATATGTAGATGACAATACTGAAAACATGCACATTAAGTACCAACTAGACGTCACTCAAAAGCTAGGGTACGAAAATGGCAACACAGATTGTTCTTTCTCGTTTCTTCAAAACAAATATTTGATGCTTCGCGATGTGATGTTCACGAAAAAGCCGGCTTGACAATATCGTAATCAGGAGAAATATTCCGATTGTTAAGATTATTTGATGTATGTGGAATCAAAGAAACGCGTAGGTAAATTGTAAGGTATTGTAAGTATATATATATTGTGAATATTAAAGTACAAAGTGTGGAATACAATGTAAGCTGGTCCAGATCCACACGCTAGCAATGTTACCCTGAGACTAAAAGAACCCCGAAGCCAACGTCGCACATGTACCGCATATGATCTGTCATGGACGCATTCTTTTATCTATGCGCTGAAGTGATCACTTCAACACCGATGAATTTTGTCTTTTAAGGTTTCTTATAATAAATTTCTTATTGGCAATTATAACTAAACTTGATAACATTGCTTAGAAGGCAACTTCGTTATTTGCATTGGGCTATTATGTTTATAGATAATATGTATACGTATATGCATAAGTATATGATCGTTATTATGTATAATATAAATTAGTTGTTAATCTAATTACTAGATTTAGCAACGTGTATCTTTTTTATGTATGTATGTACATGATCGATTATCTATTTGAATTAGGCCTGAAGTTAATAGGTTTGTACCTTTTGATAATTGCTTTTACATGTTTGTTGTCCAAAAAGATCCTTCGCGAGGGTACGGCCTGAGAAAACTCCTTGAGGGCCTGCTGCAAAAATATGATACTGTATCTGTCGCACATTGGTCCATTGTAGTAAATACAACAAATAGGTGTGGAGCTTTCGAACGGATCTTAGATGCCAATATCAACCAAAAGTATTTAAATGTGAGGACTGGTTCAAATTGTATTAAAATTTATTATTTAAAACTAGATCATACTAGTTCTATTTCTACGTAGTATTTTGTTACGTTTCCCGTAGCATCGGTGGTTCAGTGGTAGAATGCTCGCCTGCCACGCGGGCGGCCCGGGTTCGATTCCCGGCCGATGCAACTTTTTCTTTTTTCTTTGTAATTTTATAGTATGCTACAATTTTAATAGTTTTTTTTCATATATCATAAAATTTATTATAGATTTATTAAATTAACATTACAATTGTCACAATAACATAGTTGATAATTTAATCCACAGTAAAGAAATAAGATAAAGATATTGGCATTATCAAAAACTGATAATTTATCGAACATCTATCAAATATCAAACTGGAAAATATTTTGACTAGGGTTAAGATATCTTGCTAATTGAAGTACTTTGAAAGGGATTGATACTAAATGGCGATTAAAATCGTTTGAGAAATCGAAGAAAATAGTGACGCAAGGCTGAGGTATTCGTATAAGAATTCCCAACTAAATATTAAGTATCTAATTTTCGTCACACTCTCTTATATTTTAAAATATATGTAATTGGAGGAATGAAATTGAAAAAGATTACCGATTAAGAATTATAATTGAAATTGCTTTCTAAGGCTTGAATAGGTGAAATTGTATTACTCAAAGAATGCATGAAATGACATACTATTTTACAGTATGAGTATATGTGCTTGCTTCGCTGCATTGGACCCTGTAACCAAGCTTCTGTCCTTACAAGCTATGCACACATTTCACAGATGGTCGTGTATACAAATATATAAATAGCCAACTTGGTGCAGTGGTTCTCAAACTGGATCAAACATTCTAGTCAGAAAAATAGTCACGTATGTATAAATGTTTAAACGTACAAATACCTTCTCTGTTTATTACGAACATTAATTAACATTGATATTTAATATTTATAGAATATTTAAGAATCACGAAAAACATTTTTAGATCAGATTGAGAAACACTGTAGTGTTATAGATATGAAGATCAACGGATTATTTTGCTGGCTTCTTCGTGGAACACCTTAGTCATCAATTAATTGCATTGGGTGAAAATTGGCCGGTAGGCGAAGCTAGTAACCATGAATTATTACATAAGTCAGTTTGCTGTATTCCGCAAATTGTCTAGGGGTTTGTGCATGAATTTTTCATTAGCCACTACCAATTGCGCGAATACTTTAAAGGTCGACATTAACCACGACAGTCGTAAATTTAAAACCAATATAAATAGAACTGAAGGAACACCTTGTTGCAGAACTGTGTAAAGATTCAGAGTTTATATGCATTTCGCATCATTAAATCGAAATAGGCGTCATGATCGATGCTTGCACTGATGGCGCTGTAATAGTTCATAAATTCTTCTTCAGTGACCTGTAACGAAAATTATGAATGCTGTAGTTTGCCCAAAATCAGTTTTAACCGTAATGATTACACCGTTACGATAAAGCAATCTCTCTACTTTATTATATTCAACTATTATTTTAGTAATTATCATTACTAATTATTATTTGGTTTACTCTACTTTATTATATTCAATTATTATTCTTGTGACTATTATTATTATTATTTATTATTTAATTTACTATACTTTATTACATTCGACTATTATTTATAATAAAAATTTCCAATAGAGAAAAGAAGATACTCACAGTGCCATCTCTGGTATTATTTTGCTCAAAGTTTGCCAGAAACTTATTCAGAATACTATCCTCGCTTTCTTCACCGCTGATATAACGGGGATGGCACTTGACATTGTAAACTCCTTTCAAATCTTCGATCGTGATCACTCCATCGCCGGTTTTATCCAGTTTTTTAAAGGCTTGATCCACCACGTTTCTGCGATTTTGAGACATCGGTGGCTACACAAAATTTTTTTTATTAAAAATCCAGTAATTTGTTGAATTATCTAATTCGGGAAATACACTTACTCTTATGCCAGCAATGAATTCGTCGACGCTGATGTTCCCATCGTTGTCTGTGTCAAATTTCGTGAACATGCTTTGGATATCCTCCTCTGGAAGTTCCAGACCACTTTCTTGAAGGCCTCTGGTGAATTCATCTAGGTTCAACTTCTTGTTTCCGTCATCGTCCATACGACGAAAAGCTCTACATAAAATTAACTTGTGTTATAGTATAATAAATTATTATGTTTCTCTGGAAGTTTATAACAAATTCGTATTAAGTATTATAAGATAATGCAGGGTGGCCAGTAATTTATGGTACAAGTGAGATCAGGGAGATTCTAAGGCTCAAAATGAGACAAAAATTAAAAATAACAAAATTGTGTAGAAGGTCCATTCTTAAGAAAATCGATTTGAAAAATTTGTGATAATCAATAGCAGCTTATTCCAAATGTATAATGTGACAATAAGTCAGAAACATAGAATAAAATTTTTTCATCCGAAGTCCTATTTTCGAGAAAATCAAATTTGCAGATTTGCCTAATATGTGTGTCCAGTTAATTCTTGATTAACGTATTGAAATTCTGTTTTCTCCAAAACGAGGTCTTCGACGACAAAATTTTATTCTTCATTTTCAACACATTCTCATATAATGTAAAATAACCTTCTGCCAATTATCGGTTACTATCCAGTCGCGAATTAATCGAATTTACTTATATATACTTCACAAATTTTCAAACTCGATCTCTGTTTCAAAATCGAAACCTCCAATACAATTTTGCTATTTTTGATCTTCGTTTTATTTTGAATTATAGGACCTCCCTGACCTCATTTGTACCATTAATTACTATCCTGTATAATGAATTATATGTCTATGGAATTTTATAGTAAGCTCTTGTTAAGTGTTATAGGATAATATAAGTAAAAGTAACGCTATGCTAAATTTTTACACACGAAAAAGGACTGTTATTCGAATATGAATTTGGAATTTTGAATTACATAATTTATATATATAATAAATAGAAAAGGAATTATTAACTTACCTGCCCAACCCTAGGATGCCATTGGCACCTCTGGCCAGACAGAGCAAACGAAGTTTCTCTATGGAGTCCGTGGTGTTATACAGGGCCCGTTGGGCCTTATTGATCATCTCAGTTTCTTGCCTGGTTGTTGCGCTCTGTGGTCTGTTCAAGAACATGTCTGAAAGAGAAATCCGCACAATGACTCATGACTATGACTCAGGTGTTTGGAAAAGAGACAGAAAATTTATACTCAACATCTCGATTTTCTGATTATTCTTATAAAGTAATCTATAACTTTCAACTATACATATACATGCTCTATTATTCCAGAGACCTGCTATTGCTCTATCCACCAAATCCAGATATACGTTTGTATGTTAATCCTTGCAATTTCTTATCTTAATTAGATAAAGACAGAAATAAGTACGAGGTGGGAAAATTGGAAGAGAAGTGGAATTTGGTTTCAATTTCTTAACGTTACACTGTTTTTTTTCCTTGCTCTATATGAAGTTGCAACGCAATGTGTCCCCACTGTGCATACTTCGATCGTTTCATTAATTAGACGCAATTTAATTTCTCCAAAGGCACCGTGAAGGTCTCGCTCTAATTTGGTTAACTAAACAGCTAGAAAGGAGCGCTAACTCATCGAAATTGACCCGTTGAAAAACTGGAATGAGAATATTAGATCGATTTCGCACATACGATTCGACAATCGATCGTTGAACGATTCTTGTTTTATTCGCTAAATTATTCCATCGATTATTTGTAAGCATGAAAGCAGAGCGGAAATTATCATAACTGGTAATATAATTAGTGAAGACAGAAGGATGCAAATTACCGTGAAACTTTAGTATATTTTTGCGGGAGTCAGTGAAATAATTATCAGTGAGCCATTCGTTAAAGACACAAAAAGGAATCATCCTTGGAACAAGTTGCATTAAAATATGTATATAGTGCTTGTATTAATCTAAAATCTGAATATCGATATTGACCTTTAGATTGAGATCTTGATTTTTTCTTTTTATACATAAGCAGTTGCGCTGAGCTAAAGATCTCTAAAATACTTTATTTATGTTGGTAATTTAGAATGACTACCTTAATTACAATAATTCGAAATTTTTCTTTCTATACTAATTTATTTATTTATCAAATTTAATCTTGATTTAACTTACTTTGGTATCTTGGAGCTGCATATACTGTTTTTTAGAGTAATTCTAATCAACTAGTGATGATAAAAAGAGTGAAAAGAATTCGTAGCTCCTTTGAGGAGAACCGGAAGGCGAGTGACAAGGGATTCCCTGGAAGCAGATCCGCGCATTCTATAGGACGCTACACACTGGATTACACACGTGAACAGATAAAACACATTCACGTATGAAAACAAGGTGTGTTCGACGTACATAAACCATACGATAGTCTGTAGAAAACGTATCCATAACGACCGACTAGTCACAACATGTGTATCGGAAAAAAATTCACGCGTGATCAGTCACCGGTACCGATTTCCTGTCGATAATTCTCCCATGATTACTCCAACTAAAATCCTCAATAAATTCTATGTCTAATTGTTAAGTGTAGCACCACCTTTCAAAACGGCATTTGGATTCTCGAGAGTAAGAAAATAATTTTCTACTTGTTTATTAAAAAGTAAAGTTATTTTAATTGGTATTAAAGTTCAGATGATTCGAAGTTGTTTTATTGCGTAATTATGTTACAGTAATGATCATATCCGGTCTTTGTTCCAGGGGACCTATTCTGTTGAACAATATGTATCTAGTTACTATTAGTTGACAAGCAGTATTATATGATGAAAGTAATTTTGCGTCTGAAATTATCTCGACGATGTGACATCACACTGTGATATATAGAAAGATAATGATAATATGTATTGCTTTGACCTCGAAAAATATCCATCCATTTTAATTGCACATATATTAATAATTTTTACTATACATAGAATATATTTTATTAGAAGTGATTAATAATTACTTTAAATTCTATTGCGTTGTTGTATTATGGCGTTGCTAACACATATTTGGGTATAAATAAGGTAAAATATAAAATTCCAACACGCACTTACTCAAGATCAAGAATTTGAATTGATTTTACCGACATAGAAACAGATGATAAGTTATCGACTGGCCGAAATTACGCTTATCACCTGTCAGTAACTATCATATTGTTGAATTTTTTAAAATTTTATTAATTATAAATTTCTTTAAATACGATGTTTTCATACCAAATTATTTTGTATATTAAGGAACGTAGTTTTGAAACGAACTATTTAGTAAATATATTATTAAAAAACGGAAATATCAAGGGAATATTCTAGAATAGTAAATGCCATGTGTTGTGTCTATCCACCAATCCGAAGAAGACATTTGGACCAAGTTCGAGCCGGCTTGTATCCCATTGGTCGACGTGTATTGCGTGGGTTCATTTTATTGGTGGATTACTACAGTCACCTTTTAGTATATCAAAGCGTCGCGGGTCAGATTATATGACAGTCGGCATAAAACAGCGGATCGAGGTGTTTGAATTGAATCTAAAGGTATATACTTTTTCTTTCTGCCACTATTCGTGAATCTTTCACGGCAACAATGAAAAAGGCGTTATTATTATTATCGGTCCTGTTTTTTGCAGCAGGTAAGTTTAATAAAAAGCGTATAAAAAAAAAAAAAAAAAAAAAACGATATTAGAATGTACCCGTTAATCGATCAAGAGCATCAACATACATTTTTGTTATCTAGGATTCGTTAAGGCAGAGAGTTTGGTTGAAGAGAATGTGGGAACCGTGGAAAACGATTTGGGTGCCAGTCGCGAAGGATCTCGTACAGGTGAAATACTTCTTCCATTCTGGTTTTTCTTCTGTCGTCATCTACATCGACGGATTAATCACTCATGATAACAATGATATAAAACAGATGTACACTATTACGCATAAGTATTTGGACACTTTCAAATTATTTCAAATATTCTTCAAATAAGGCTCTTTAATTTCACTTTTACATCTAATCTTATCTAAGACAGCCATATACAGTTAGTAGATACATGTTGATAAGGACAATAGTTTGATACTAATTAACATAAATAAAAAAACAATAACTGAAAATGGATGAAAATTACTTCTATGAAAACACCCAAGTTAAGTGACTTTAAGTATATCTGTTTAATTAAGATCTTACAATGATTTTATAAAGTGCCAGAAGATCGATGTTTTGATTAGATTCCATTAAGTGTCCAAATATTTTTGCATGGTAGTATACATGTGGAATCTTTATTTGATAACTTTGACTATAAGACATATGTCTTTTTTTCCTTACATTTGGGCTTAAAAAGAACTTTCTGTAAGTTCTGTGACGGATGGAATTTGGTTTAATAAGAAAATATATTTTGCAGATAATGAGGTAGTTCAAAGAGAGGAGGAAGCAATCAAACTAGATGGATTAAATGTTGCCCAGATAAAAGAACTTAGGGAGAAAGCTGAGAAATTCACCTTCCAAACTGAGGTCAATCGTATGATGAGACTCATTATAAACTCTTTGTATCGCAACAAAGATATTTTCTTGAGGGAGTTGATATCTAATGCATCTGACGCATTAGACAAAATCAGACTACTCTCGCTCACTGATAAAAATGTCTTCGATACCAATCCAGAGCTAGCAATTAGGATAAAGACCGATAAAGAGAACAAGATTTTGAGCATAACTGACTCTGGTATTGGTATGACCAAGAATGAATTAATCAACAATCTTGGAACCATTGCAAAGTCAGGAACTGCAGAATTCTTAGGAAAAATGCAGGATACCTCGAATGCTCAGGATTTGAACGATATGATTGGTCAATTTGGAGTTGGTTTCTATTCTGCTTTTCTTGTCTCCCATACAGTAGTAGTTACCTCTAAGCATAATGATGACAAACAACATATCTGGCAATCTGATAGCAGCAGCTACAGTATTGTAGATGACCCTAGGGGGGACACATTGAAGAGAGGAACTACAGTTAGGTAAATAAAATGATATTTCTTACATTTTGTTTTTACGAAATTCGTAAAATTAATTTCAACTGCTTTGTAATTACAGCTTGCATTTGAAAGATGAAGCATTAGATTTCTTAGAAGAAGATACCATTAAAAATCTCGTAAAGAGATATTCGCAATTCATCAATTTCCCCATTTACCTTTGGAGTAGTAAGGTCGTCCAAGTAGATGAAGATGATGCGGAAGAAAACACCCATTCTAAAGAAGATGAAAGCAAGAAAGAAGAGTCTGTTGAAGACAAAGTAGATGAGGAGGAGGATGCAAAAGTTGAAGATGCAGAGGA
Organism: Bombus fervidus; assembly: GCF_041682495.2. Classification (NCBI taxonomy): domain Eukaryota; kingdom Metazoa; phylum Arthropoda; class Insecta; order Hymenoptera; family Apidae; genus Bombus; species Bombus fervidus. Next base: position 4,809,514 of record NC_091531.1, on the reverse strand, counting down.
AGAGAAAAAAACAAAAAAGGTTGATAAGACTATTTGGGACTGGGAACTATTAAATGATTCCAAACCCATATGGTCTTTGAAATCATCTGAAGTTGAAGACAAAGACTACAATGACTTCTATAAGGCACTAACAAAGGATACTCAAGACCCTCTAGCAAAGATCCATTTTGTAGCAGAGGGTGAAGTCACCTTTAAGTCGCTTCTTTTCATTCCTAAAGTTCAGCCAAGTGACAGCTTTAATCGTTACGGCACTAAAGCGGACAATATTAAGTTGTATGTCAGGAGAGTTTTCATCACAGATAAATTTACAGACATGATGCCCAACTATTTGTCCTTCATTCGTGGTATCGTTGATAGTGATGACTTGCCATTGAACGTCTCACGTGAAAACTTGCAGCAACACAAACTCATTAAAGTAATCAAGAAGAAGCTGATTCGAAAAGTGCTGGATATGATAAAAAAAATTCCTAAGGAAGATTATGAAAAATTCTGGAAAGAGTACAGTACCAACATCAAACTAGGTGTGATTGAAGATGCTCAGAACAGGGCCAGATTATCCAAGCTTCTGCTATTCCAATCCTCTACACAGAAAGGTGTGACGTCATTGCCGGAGTACGTGTCCCGAATGAAACCCAGTCAACAGTATATTTACTACATCGCTGGCTCTTCCGAAGAGGAAGTGAAAAAATCTCCATTTGTGGAGAGACTGGACAAGAAAGGGTACGAGATTCTATACCTTACCGAAGCAGTCGATGAATATGCTATTTCCGCTCTCCCTGAATTCGACGGTAAGAAGTTCCAGAATGTAGCTAAAGAAGGTTTCTCGCTTGACGAGGGGAAGAAGGCCAAGGAAAGGATGGAACAGTTGAAAACCACATTTGAACCTTTGGTCAAATGGTTAAATGATGTTCTGAAGGATCATATCAGCAAGGCTCAGGTGTCTGAACGTCTCACGGACTCCCCGTGTGCATTAGTTGCTAGTATGTTTGGGTGGACAGGTAACATGGAGAGATTGGCCATTTCAAATGCTCATCAGAAGACTGACGATCCCCAGAAGACGTACTACTTAAACCAGAAGAAGACTTTGGAAATTAATCCAAGGCATCCACTTATTAGGGAACTTCTGCATAGAGTTGAAATTGATAGTGCTGATCAGACAGCGAAAGATATCGCATTAATGATGTTCAAAACGGCTACCCTTCGATCAGGGTACATGCTTAGAGAAACTGCCAGTTTTGCCGATAGCGTAGAGCAACTTATGAGGAAGACCTTGGGTATTTCTTTAGACGAAGTTCCTGAAGAAGAAGAGCTGCAGGAAGAAGACTCTGGATCGACAGAGAAGCAGGAGTCGGAGAAAGTCGTAGATATAGATGCGGATGAGGATGAACAAGACGAAGAGAAACATGACGAATTATAATCGAAAATTGTATCACATTAGATTATAATTTTCTAGTTGTATGGCTATACAATGTATAGTGAATTATCATTGAAGATGCGACTGTGTTGTTGCGAGTAAAGATGAACTATTGTACAGAGGAGAAAAAAGTATGATAGTTATATCCTTTGATGACACTTTGCAGCATTTCATACTGTTTTTTGTAATCCAATACCATTGCAACAGCGTATCAAAGGATATGATAATTATTTAAAGGTGAAAAAAGGAGATTTATCGCTCATTAAGTTTGTCATTATAATAATATGTAATCTCATAAGTTCCATTTTTGGTAAAAAAACAGTTTTCATAATTTATTTCGTTTGATCTTCCACCTTTTTATATAAGTAAGGCGAAAGGAATTACTGACTGAACCCAATAAATATATATAGTATGTTTGTGATGCGAATGAATGTATTTGTATAAAGGATATTTAAAAAAAGATCATTGTGATATTGTTCATGTCTCCGTTCCTTTATACGAAGACCATTACCGATCGATTTTGTTCTTTTTATGAAATTTACGATTTTCCATCAATCAAAGATAATTATAATTTATCTATTTAAGATATCGAAAATTCTGTTCAATTATTAATTTTTCGAGTTTCTTTTATAATTGTTAAATTTGTTTTTGCTTTTTTTAAAAAGTTTGATTAAGTTTATATTCATGAAAAGAAATGGATCAGAAACCGCATTTTCAACACGTTGAAAAAGGTATACTGGTAATTACTTCAAGGATATTATCCAGCTAATGAAAGAAAATCTTTAAACAAAATAATTTATAGACAAAACCAATTGTCAAAAGTTTTACAATTTCCAAATGTGTGAAACAAAATCTCGTTGGAAAGCGCCATTTATTATATAATAATTAAATGTTATTAGGGTGTCCCATAAATCATTTTTGAATATTGTAGTCTTACTCAAGATAATTTCTGTTTCCCTGTTGAGTTCGTATTTTCAAAACAATGTTAAGTTATTCATTTCCGGTAAACGTGATGGATTCCGGTCGGCAAGCCAATGATGGAGTCGATTCCCATGGAACCAGGACAAACAACGTAGATATCCGAGCGCGGCCGAGCGCTCATTTCCGTTTTCGAATCCGACGTCATCTACTCTCAAAGCCCGTGTGTTTTGTGTTTCTTTGGGGCCACGATGATTATCGCTAATTTAACGTAAGTATTGTCACGTTTCAGATCACGATCGTTTAAATGATATCAACAAGAATTCGCATGGTATCGTTCGTATAGGAAAACTGGTCACGAAACCGCGCGAATTCCTTGCGTAAGTTTTGCACGATGAACGAAGACTCTCGCCATGCCGGTCTATAAAGCCCCTCTTTCTCGAGCACGTTCAATTAAGCGAGAAATGATGGTGAAAATCATAGCTGGCTATCGTTTGTTAGTGTCGCAACGATCGTCTTGGACCAAATCGATCGACTTGACCGGGGAAAGAAAACTGGACGAGACGGATGGTCACATATAAACAAAATAAATGGCGTCGGCATACTTGTATTCCTGAATATGACAAATTTTTACTTTTCGAGTGTTTTCCTTGATTAAGGGTCACGATCTTGATATTCCTTTTCTCGAATCAGAATAAAATTTAATGTATGAATTTGAAGATTTCTCTGTGGCTATTTCACCAGCTAATACAATCGTTAATCATTATTTGACTTGTTTTTTGAATTTGCATTTTTTTAAAAGGAAATATCCCTGGTCCAGCATGTGTGCAGTCTGATATTATAAATAAAATAAATTTTAGAAACTGTATTCCTAGTAGCTCTCGAACGATTTGTTTTTTAGGCCTAAGAATATCATAGAAAGCGGTGCTTAGTAGGTGCAAGTAATGAATAATGTTTGTTTTCCAGGTTGAAATTATTGAAACTCAAATTAGATTTCTTCGTATCTTAAAAATATCCAAAATCGAAAGATAAAAAAGTTATTTACTCGTCTAACAAATTAAAGAAGAAAACAAAGAAAAACATAACATTACGTGATTAATCAACCAAGCTTAATTAATAACTGTAAGTCACTAAGAGAATCTTGAGCAAAATGGGCATTCAAGATTTGCAAGTCTTTTTGGATAGCAATTATGTACAAGGTGGATCTGTACCCGTGGATCTGTTAAAAATAGCACGTACCATTACACAAAGACAACATAATCGTGTTGGTAAAACACAACAGTTACATTCTGGAAAATTAAGACTAGTCCTTGATGGAGAATGCTGCTTAGATAGATTATATGGAGGATACTTCTCAGGTATATATAAATCTTTTCTGTATAATTATTATTACATTAAGTAAAGTACTCAATGAAATAATTTCTCATACAGATTGGGCTTGTGGAGGACAGTGGAATAGAATGTTGCAATTTTTAGCTGTTCTTATACAAGCAACAGAAATGTCAGGTTTAGAATTAGCTGTATTCTTTAATGGATGTTTTGAATCTCCTAGACGTGCTGACTGGGTTCTAAATCAATTACAAGTACGAATTAAAGTAAATAATGTAAGTGATAGTTTATTGAAACGTTTAAAATATTTTGTCAAAATTCATATAATTTAAGACTATATCTTTTCAGGTGTTAAAACATATTTCAACCAAGGGAACTCCACCACCAAAAATTTGGTGGACACCACCAGTTTGTTTAAGGACTAGTCTACGTATGGCCTTGCGGCATTTAAATGTTACAGTACTATGTAGCATGGACGATCATCATCAAGAAGTAATCGCATATTGTCGAGAGAACAGTTTTAACGGCTTAATTGCTGACGATGCGGAATATGCTGCGTTCGACCCTCCACGATATTTCTCGTCTGAACAGTTAAAACTTACGTACAAAGGCTCTCTCGACACCAAGGAGTACATTCTTCCGGAACTTTTAAAAGCATTGAACATCCCTTCCGATAGATTATGCTTGCTAGCCGCGTTACTTGGAAATTATATTTTAACTGAGCAAGACTTAACCGATTTTTATAAGAAACTGAATGTCAATACCAACCTGAACAAAGTAAACGTCGAACACACGATTAAAACTATCGCTAATTTTGTTCGGGATTTACCATCTGTGGAATTGGACGTAGTTTCGCAGAAAGTTTTTGGATCTTTGTCAGATCCGAGGTGTTCGAAATTGAGGCAATCAGTTCAGTACTATATAAATGGAACTAAAGACGGATTTTTGCATTATAAACCAGTAAAACCAAATAGAGGTATATTATTACTTCAATTTATAACTCAATGTAACACTGTTGGCCATAGTTATTTAGGACGCCCATCCGTTGTATCTATCGAAAGATCTATCTAATAAATTTTATTTTATTTAGTATTTTACACAATGAAACACATAATTTTAAACAAATGAAATAATAGATTTATAATATACTATCTAGAAAAAGAAAGCAGTAAAAGGCACGCAATTTGTACTAAGTATCAGTTGGTGTCCTAATATTTATGCCTGGCAGTGTATTTTTACTACTATATTTTAATCTTAACAAATTAATTACTTCAGTACACAAGTTGGACTCGAAGCAAAGCGTGCAACAGTCAAATTTATCTGAAACGCCGTCAACATCGGAAGCCGATTCGAATTTAGAAACTTCAAGATTCGCATCCGAAACTGTAGAAAGTGAACGCGAGAGTTTAAACGCATATAAGCAAGCTACCGCAAATGCAAAGTCCGCGCCACAAATTGTGATAGATCCACCGGGTATCCAGGGCCATGGAGACGATAATATTAGGACAGAGGAAGAACAAAACAATGGACACGCTATAAATGGTACACACAATCTTCTAATTAGTTCGTCCAGTTCGAGCAGTAGTTCTTCTGCTACGTCTCCATCTCACGCGACAGCTGATTCGTCGAAACAAGCGGAGAAAACGATGACTATTCCCAGCACGGTACCAGAAGTGATGCGTACTGCATCTGAACGACATCAAAAAGGCTTAATGTCTCCTCATATTTATCAAATTCTCATTGCCGGAGAGATCAAACTGCCCGTTCTTCTCGAAGACGAAAATCACCGCGAATTTCCATCGATCCATCTTATTTATAGACCCGTCAGGCAAATGGTATACGCGATACTATTCAATCTTCATCACCGAATGTATTTAGCTGCTAAGAGTAAAGAAAAGGGAGGTAGGTAAATTAATTCTTTTTGGAAATACTTTGAAATGGATTGAATATGTACTAAATTATTTTGAATTAATAGATAGTGAAAAAATTGAAGTCCCAGATGTTGTAATAAAGGAGTGGGTATGGTCCAAATCGAATCCATATCTGACTCCAGAACCTGTAAAGGCAGAACAAATTGGTTGGGGCGTTCCTACGATTCAACGTTTATGGTTTGGGTATGTAATTATTTTGTGCCATAATTATCATGTTCACAGTCTGGTATCTCATATATGGGTCGAAATACTCTCGACCTACCCGTCGGTTGACCTGATCGTGGTTCAGGAGCGTCTAACATTAAAAATGATGTAACTCTTGATATAGGGACATTTTGTGTTTAAATTTTTATAATTAATTAATATTAATTATATAAATAATTAAATTATGAATGTTTTATATACAAGGAATAATTTGATTGAATACCATAATTAATTTAACAGAAGTTATTGGGAAAACAAGAATTGTTATAGCTTACATTTTTATATGTGCTGTTTCTTTAAGCAGCTAATGCAAAGTATATGCATATCGTTTTCTGGGATGTACGGGAAGGAAGTACGTTTTCGGCTTGGACTGTAAACGTGTTATTTTTATTGGAGGATGAGAAGGGAAGTCTACACGGAATTTTCATTTGCAGCACGGGCATAGATGACAAACGTCGTCGTTTACGAGGATTCCTGACTTGTATGAAATCAGATACACCACTTATGTTAAACACTTCCTATGTACCGCAACATCTTTTAGTCATGGCTTGTGTATTAAGGTAACTTACGATTCTTTTCCCTGTGAAAATCTTTTTTTATTAATTTACTGTCCTGTAATACATTTAATTTTATTACAGATATATTATGTCGTTTTCGGATAAAATAAAGGTTCTACGTCGTTGGGAATTAGACGCTTTTATTGCACAAGCATTTTCGCCAGAGCTTATGAACGCTCAGTATTTACAAGATCTCCAGGTAACTTGAATAATTTTTTACTAAGTTAATGATAAAAATTATATATTATCTTGAACTTCTTTATATAGCTTCCTTTAGTAACGTCACGCGGAGTCCAATTAGCTACTTTATTCATGGCTGGTGTTGAAACTGCTCTCTTAGCTAACGATGCTTGTGGTGCACCGATTCCATGGTTAATGTGCTGCCCGTGGTTATATTTTGATGGAAAACTATTCCACCATACATTGGCTCGTGCTAGAATTGCGAAAAACTTACTAGAACTCTGTGGTGGTCACATAGATCGTATCGTGAAAGTCGAACGGATGAAAAAAGCTATTTTAGAGGGTACCAACGTTATTTTCGCTCGGGCACCTCCAGTTGGCCCAGGTATATCTTTCAATAGATAGATTTAATTTCTTAAAACTTAGAGAGTATTGTGGCTCAGTGATAAAACATTTGTCTTATAAGCAAGTGTCTTAAGTTCGAATTCTCAATTTATCGTTTTTTCCCTTCCAATAACCTTAGCATACCGTGCACATGTTTAATGGTATGTTTTCGGAATGGAAGGAAAGAAATATACAGCTATATTGCTTCGTGGATTTAATATGTCTCGACTTTGTCTGCGAATCTCAAAGCTGTTACATAATTCTTTTATTTACTATGTATTAATTTAATATTTTTCCTTTTACTCAATCATTTTTTTTCAAATAGGTATTCGCATGTCAGTACCACAGAATATTCTGGCCGCCGGATGTACAATTAACGATGGTTTAATGCGCGGGAGAGGTAACGGAACTATGCCTCAACGTGGATTAATGCGTCGTCCTATACCGTCCCGTGGTGGACAGTTAGAAATTGCCGGGGTTGTTGTTGGACAATGGGGTCCAAACTATGGACAACCTGGCCGCTTACCTCAGCCTCTACAGGGACATCCTCGGGGGCGGCTTCCGCCACAGGTAGGTAGTATCCTCCTGCACAGTTTGCATAGAGTAACAGAAAAGTAAGATAACATTTTAACGTGTGAGAGAAAACTATTGGAAATGATAGACCTCTATTGTGTAGTGGCAACATTGGTCTATAATAAATGAATTGATATAACATAATATTAGCATTATTCTAAGTTTTTGATTGCTTTACTTTTGCATTACCTTGTGCTTTTCAAATAAAAAAGACAGCAATTATACTTCATAATTAATCTTCAAGAAAATTGGAGCTATCCAGTGTAACGTTTTAAGATGTATGTTCTAGGTAACTTCAATTGGTGGTCTCAAATATGGTCTCCCTCGTGGTTTCACCCCCATGGGCCGGCCCACGTTCCAAACCCGAGGGAACAACCGTACACAAATCGCAGGTCGTGGAAAAAAAACGCAGATGAAGGTAGATAGACATCTTTATTATACAACTTATTTTTTCCATTAAAAAAGAGATAGTGAAAGTGAGTTATTGTGTAGATAACTGGTAAAAAGAAAACTCCAGTTAAGAAGAACAAAGAATGCGAAAACAAAAAAGACAGCAGGGGGCGAGGCAATAACGTTGATGGAATAACTGATTATAAGTGAGTTCATTTTATACTCGCATATGCATAAAATAATCATCTTGAACATCTATGAACATGTTTGTTGATATTGCTAGTGACTCGATTCCAAATATGAACTCAATAAAAGACGCACTGCCAGTACCAGGCCAATTTGAGGACGCTGTAGAAAACGGCAAAGGAATAGAAAAAGGGCAGGGTGACGCGTCGCTGGTCGCTCCAGTCGCCGCAGAGAATTAGGTATTTATACATCACGTTTATATCGACTTTTAGACACTCCCGGATGTGACTCAAGACTGCAATCAAAAGGATTTTCTTAGAGACAAAACAAGTGTGTGTAAACGAGTAATGATGCGCCAATGACATTTGAAAGTTGCATCATAATTATTGCATATGACACAATTACTTTCGATCGTGCAGAAAATTGTTTTTATAAACAAAAAGAAAGAAAGGGGGTTTAGAGTTCTTTTTCATGTATGTTTGCTCTTTAAGGAAAAAGAGGGAAGAGAGAGAGTGTGAAAAAAAATGTATACACAAAATTGCCTTGAATTTTCGCACAATGGGAATGATGAAGAAGACTTTTCAAATGTTACGCGCAGAATCACTCAACAATGTCTAAAGCTCTGATGGGGCCAAACTATTTAAACTAATGTAGAAGAAAAAAAGCATCGTTAACGCGATGTCAAGATATTGTAAAACCACAAGGATGTAGACCCATTTCCGACGTACACGATACGATGTCCTCACTGCCAAACGTACCATTCAGCGTGTAGGATAAGAGCGAAAACGAACATGATTTAAGAAAAAAGAAGAAAATATTAAAAAAAAACAATGAAATCGTGCTTGTGCTAACACGAGCGTGCTTTTAGACTACTACTACTCCGCTCGGATCACCATAAGGATGAACTCGACTGATTAGTGTATGCGTGCGCTAATTTTACTAAGAACGAGAACAAGTCGTCAACTGCTATAAGTATTTAATTCTTAAGAAGTGTGATTATTTTTTTTACAATGAAAATATATATTTTCCGGTATTATATGAAATGCTCGCATTGACAGTCTCAGTACTCTGATCTCTAATAATTGTAGGTACGAGACAGAAATCGCATGCTCTAAGACATCACAGACGGACAAATGGACAAAATTTACACTGGACAGTGTATCACGAATAGTTTTACTGAGTTTTGTAGATAACGCGAGGCAGGATACTGAGACATTCATTAGCAAATGGAGACTGATGCTTTTCATATAGGTAAAATATATATTTATATATGATTTAGATTAGAAATTCCCGATAGATTACATATTATATGTAAGTTGTGAATGATTGTGTATGAATATGTGTGCAATGGAGTGCGAGGTGCATGAAGTCACTGTATGTGAGAGAATTACATAAGCGCGAGAGGATATTGCTTTATTTGTGTGTGTGCTTGCGTGCGTACGACGTGCGCTCGTGTGTATGGTGTGTGTGCGTGTGCGCGCGCGCGCGTGTGGTATATGTCAGAGAGAAAGAGGGAGAGGAAGAGAGAATATGTTGTAGACGCGTGACTGTGAGAGTGACATATAAAGAAACATAAAAAATGTATATAAATGTGGAATGTTAACGCGTGTCCGTTTACGTACACACGCGTGGTACATAAGAAAATGAACGCGCGTGTACGTGATCGAATTGATATATTTATTTGTTGTTGTGTCGGTGGAGAAACGAATGAATGACTTTTGAACGAATTATAAATTTCCATGTATGATATGTACTCATGGGCACACGGAGGGCTCCTTGCGAGAGTAATCGGTTTGAATTTTTATAAAATAGAAAGACGAGGTTCTCTGAAAGAGTTATTCTTGCGGAGATCTTCCGGTATCGCTTGGAAAATATGCTATACTATGTATTATTCTAATTCTATTACCAGGTTGGATAGTACCTCAGTTAATAACATAAAAAGAAAGCAATAACTAGTTGCGCCATAGAGAAGTATCTATCTTTTATGATTCTATTGAAGAATCTAAACGTGTTGTCTTCTTTTTTATTTTTATTTCTTCTTTCTCTGTTTTTGGATAAAAATTTTACGTATTGTTGCTTTTTGTAGCATATTTTCGAAAGCATATGTGTCCCTCCTTTAATTGTACATACGAATAGTTTAGAAACGACAGCGTAAGGTTGGTGTACATAAAAGAGGAGTCTGGTGGCTCTGCGCTCTTGTCGCGCGAAGAACCGGTTCAAACTAGGAGATCATCATGTTAAAAGAAGAAGATGAAAAATACTATTTATGTGTAGAATAGTCGAAACGACGTTCTACCAAAGATCATTGGAGTTTGAAGGGTAAGGTGGGTTCTTTTATCAGTAAAGTATGATAATACACATATGACAGAGATACAAGACAGCACGACAGAACACGATTATTTATGGAATGGAATGGAAACATAAACAGAAAGAGTAGGTAAAAATGGCGTGAAGAAAGGATATGCGTCTAAATGCAGAGGTAATTTAAATTGAGTAAAAGAGCGAACGAAAGCGAGAGAGAAAGCGATTGTGAGAGAGAAAACCATTTATTGAGATAATATAATGAGAGATAAGATAAAAATGTTATATTTTTGTAGATTTGTTATCGCGTAAAAAATGCATTAAGACAATGAGAAACTTTATATAATTTGAGCGACGGTTGAATTGAGCCTGTGAGAATTAAAGCGAATGACTAAGATCATAGGAGGAAAGTGTATTGTACAGAGAATGAGAAAGAGATTTAAAGGAAAAAAAGCATAGAGGAAAAAATGAAAAAGTGCTTTAGAAGAGACGATAGTATATTGAACATGTTTGACATCCATGATTTAATAGAAAATCTCATTAATTCTTCTGTGTCTCCGAAGCTCTCAAAGTTCTGAGTTGCTTGCAAACAAAGAAAAAAGCTAAAAAACAAAAAAATATAAAACATGAAAAATAGGAAGGATATTTAAAAAAAAAGAAGAAACTAAATGTCAGCTTCAATATAAGCTATACCAGTGTATGCATATAATAAACAGTTTTCTCAACGCGATTTGAAAAATAGGCTGAAGATTACAAAAAAAATAATGAAACGAAATAAAAAGCCAAATCCCGTAATGAACGGAATTGTGTAAATTAAAAAAAGCAGAAATGAATATAATTTAATTATCAATTAATAACACGCATTCACACCATCCATTATTTTCCGAGTACGGTATATAATACATAAAATGTGCACCGACGTATAAAAAAAAAGAAGAAAATCATAGAAAAAAAGATCGCCGTATATCTTTCTTGAACAATTTAAAGTTAAAACGACGCCAATCGCTCATGAACGACTAACCAACGTAATAATAATAATGATAATGATAATATTAATAATAATAATAATAAGGATAATAATGTTAAACTAGAAGCAGAGAGACGTTTCAGATCCGACGGATGAATATTTGAGAGTAAAAATGCCACTTTACGCTTTCGTGTAAAGGTAGATTTTCTTTCTGAGAAATCGATCATCCTGATATATGCAAACCGGAGAATACAAAATATGTAATAAAACAAAGTAAAAAATGAAATGATAAAAAAGACATAATATATATATAACTATATGTATAAAACATGATGGTACACAAACACAATCAGTTGCTGCTGCACTGATATGAGGTAACGCAATAAACATAAGAAGTGAAATAATTTAAATATACTAAATATTGAAGCGAAAGCAAGCAAAACCACGATACGAATATAAACGAAAAAAATGAAAAAACGGAAAAGAGGAAATATAAAGGATAAATAAAAGGAAGCAAATATATATGAAATCCATATTATTGAAAAAGAAAACAATACAACAGAGCAGAAGTACCGCAAAAATAACAAAATATAATATGTAATGCAAAAGAAAGAAGTGGAAACTTGCGTAAAAACGGCGAATAAAATGATCGACGTAAAAAGAACAGGTGCGCGCCTGACTCGTGCCTGCTTTTTCGTTGTAATATGTAGTAAATGAAAAATGATGATAAAACATGCAAAATATAGGGGCCCACGAAACAACTTTAACGATAGAGGACGTATCCGTGCGAGAATGTGAACACAATAAGCCAACATATAAAACGAATAAACCTCTCTTTGTGTATTTAGGAAAAAAAAAGGAAAAATCCCACTTATAAACTCGATCTTCGAACACTGTGTGTCATTGTGGTAAACAAAAAATTAATTATATTTCGAAGTAAGGCACATCTTTAAACTCTTGCTATAAAACAATGATAACGATGATGATATGATGATGATGATGCTGGAATATTGATGATGATAAATGCTTAATAAATGAGAAACAGTCGAACGAGAATGTAAATTAAGCGACTGTATGTATATTGTTTCTCTTTTTTTGTTTTTTTTTTTTTTTTTTTTTAATCTGTAGAAGAGCACTTTTATTGTAAATGAAAGCGTCAATTTCCAGTGAACTGTTCTCTCTCCTTATTTTCAATCAACATTATAGCTGTATTTTTATTTGATTAAATTTCGATTTTGTGTCGATACAGCAAGTGACTAAACATTCAAAACAGACATGGTTTATCATGTCTTCCATTGTGAAAAAATCATGAAAAACTTTTGCTTCTTCTCTATCTGTTCATTTTTTTTATTGTACGTTCTTTTTTTTTATTATTATTACTCTTTCGTTCTTCGTTTGATTTGTAATCATATTGTAGTAAAGCCTTAGGACCTTTTGCGAAAAATCACACATATATATGTATATGTACATAGGGAAAAAAATATAACATAAAAATGGAGCGGATCATTTAATTTCAATGATTTGTTTTAAATGATTGCCACAAAAAAAATCAATGAATAATAAGTTTATGTTATTATTTCACTGTATCTCTGATAGAAGCACGCAACCGATAGGCATTAAAAAAAGAAAAAAAAACGTTCAACGTTTTCTTCTGATTTCTTTTCTTCTAATGTATGCTATACTCATAGCTTCGTGTCAATAGAACATCAGGATTTTTGATAGCAACGCAATGAAAAAAGATTACAATACAGAGTGCCTTCAATGGAAGATCAAAAAAGGCAAGAATGAAGGTGATACTGAGTTGCTATGACTATACTCGATACATAAATTTTAAGTTTCTCTTTTTACCATAGTTTTTCGCTTGCATACCCTATTAACAAGATATATTAAAAGTACGGTAGCAAATACAGTAAATAAAAAAAGTATTAATAAGGTGAAAAACCAAAAAAAGATGAAGTAACGAATTAAACACTTATCAATGTAGCTGCAAATGTATGTGGGCCCCGTCTTTATATATTCTTATTAAATATTACATAACGTATATTCTGCTATTATTTTTCATAGCTAAAGGAAGCAACAAGAACAATGAAAAAACAATAAGATGATTAAAATACGAAGCGTACACAGAGGGTAATCATTGTATGTTACAATTTATAATCATTGTATGTTTAATTTTTTTTCTGTTTTACTCTCTTTTTGTTTTTCTACTGTGTAAGAAGACGAGGTAGTCGATGATTAAGTGTATAGCGCATGGCATAATAGAGCAATATTTTGCGAACAAAATGAGGAAAACATTCAGGAAGAATACTTTACGTTTATGCAGATAAAGATGTGAAGGAAACGAGTAAAATTGTACATGCGCTATGATCTTTTGCCAATGGTCGCGTTATTTTCAACTTATATGGGTCGCTAGGTAATTACCATATTATTTGCAACAGTAGAAAAGTCCTAATTAAATGTAATATATTTATAGTCCTTTTCAAATTATTAAAAGTTGGTACAACAGTGTTTAAACTATTGCAGCATAATGATTTAACTGATCTATATAGAAAAGAATTAAGTGAATATTATTTATATGCATTTGCTGTAGGAGTTGGAAACAGAATGGTGTGCAAGATTTCTGTATGCAAAAACGGCATGCTGTATTAGTTGATAATTTATAGATGTGTTTATGGTATTGACAGTATTGCCTAGCCGACTCATTTAGTTGTTGTATTTCTCTATAATACACAGTCAAATCGATGTATTCTTGTTGGATTATTCCATCTTGTAAATTATTGTTGTAACATATACCCTATTCATGTCTAGTGTCAAGCAGAGCTGATTCTATGCTTTTGCTAATTGGAAAACCAGAACAAATACGTTTCCAAATAAAAAAGAAAGAAAAAGGAAAAGAAGGAAAAGAAAACAAAGCGCGGATATTTAATTAACTATTCGTATATTTAAAAAGAAATGGAACAAGTTAAAGATTTTCATATTGTTGATTAATTTAGAAACAGGCGTGTGGAAAGTTAATGGCAAATCATAAAAATAAATAAAGAACGGAAGAATCAGTGCTGGCGAAAACACAAGGCAACCAAAAATTATTATAAAGCTAAAAAAAGTCACATTTAAAGTACTTTTAAAGCGGATACATATTTGGAAAGTAGGAGGTAATCATTGTATAAATGTAGTGGCAACTCTATAATACTACAAAACAAAAAAAAATCAATATATTCAACAATTATTCGAAATACTAAATGCAAAATGCACTTTAATGGATGTTGTAACAATTTAGAGTATTCAAATTGCATCGACATTTTACTGTAAATCTGTTCTTTGGAACACGACTGCTCTGCTGACTGAACAAAGGATATTTTTCTTTCTTAAAGAATAAAAATGAATTGAAAAAATCACTTAAAAAGATAATAATTATATATCGGGAAACAAAGAATGATCTTTTTTTCTTTATTCCAACAAGCAGAGAAGTTTCTCCAATGACAGATATCTTAAGTTTGTTTCTTTTGAAGAAAAAAAATATATATATTTATCTTCGTTTTTTCTTGTATAAATGCAATTACACGACACACATGCAAAGTAGAGAGAACGGCAATGGTTCATAGAGATTCTCTGTTCATTTGAAGAGGAAAATAATGAAAGCTTTGCAGGACACACTGCACGGTTCGAAATAAAGGAAACAAACTTTCAGTGAGGTTTTATAAAGAAAGCTTGTTCGAGTGAGAGGTTCTCGGAGATGGTTGGCTGACATTTTCGGAAGTTTAATGATTTATTAAAACGTGTTGTCATGTCTTGAATACAATTAAAAGAACTATAAAAGAAAAGAAAAAGATAATTTTGTGAGTTCATCTTCCATTTTATGTCCATGTTTTTTCACAATGTGTTATTCTGTTTATTCAATTTAATTTTATGTTACTCCTCAAATTAATACTCTGTTATCTTATAAAAACGTAAATTGTAATAAGAATTATTAAAAATATTATTTAATGGTTTCTTAAGTACCAGCTTAATTAAACGAAATGGAACGAATGATTAACAATGCATCGTCATTATTTGTTGCATCTTTATTCTGATTTCAAAATTTTTTCAGATATGACTATAAATTTTATTAGTTTTATTTAGTATCATAAAGTGGTATGATTTACAGGATATATGTACAGCTGGTTTTTGTACTTCTCAATATCAGTGATGTGCACCAAAGATTTGTCAGTCTCTTCTGTGGTAGGAACATAATTCAATGAATACTTTACCTTCCCATATTTCTCTACTTTTGTGTCTCTTTTAGCCGAATCGGCTGCAAAAAAATCGATAATGTTTTCATTTACTAGTATAATACATAGTACAATGCAAAATCACTGCACTTACAATTGGCTGCATTTGCTGATGTTTCAACACCTTCGTTATTCTCTGTATCAGATGATTTAGCAATTCCCACTACATGCACGCTTAATTTTCTGAAATTGCTCCCATTAAATGTGTGAGACTTCATCCATTCCCTCAATTCGTCAATCTTGATATATTCGATTACACTCAATTCCTTTTCTATTCTATCAAACATGTAATCGCCACTTTCAATTTCTGACCAGTTCCTATCAACCTCTTCTTTCAAATGTATATCCGCACACCGTTTTAAGTTTATCACTGCTTCCTTAACGCTGTCTAACTCCTTATCCGACATCTCTTTCAAAATATTATTAAACATCTCCAAAAATGCTTCTATCCTATTATCCACGTATTCGGTGCTGTATTTGTCTGCCTGAGTGTACACTGTGACAGTATAACCGAGTATACCGAAGGTATCCCTTAATAGACAGAAGACATTGTAACCAAGTTGTTCCAGTGTTCTAAGTTGATTAAAAACAGGCTCTTCCATAATCGTCTAAGTTAAAATTTATAGAGATATTTATTACTCATTGTACAATAAATTTAAAGTAATATAATTTAAACTTGTACTTACAATTAATAGTTCGATAATAACTAACAATCTAATAGATGAGACATCGGATTGATAGTAATTCATTACAACAGAATTTATATCGATGCTATTGAAGTTCCTTACTTTACAATAATGTGAACCAATTGGTATTTGCGCCACCCTCGCGTGTGGCATAGTATTAGGCAACAATGATCCACACTTCAGTGCCTTTACACATTCTTGAATGTTTTTTATCACATCTTCTTTTGTCATGTTTCCTTGTACCAAAGATTGAATGTAAATGTGATCGGTAAAGTGTTGAACAAAATTTTGAAATTCAGAAAATTCCACATTCTGAATGGCAGCGTGCTTGTCCGCGGCCGTCCAATAGACGAGCATTAGAATTGATAATCTTACATCTCTGAAACAATTATGAAAAAAATGTAGAACATCTTAAATTTATTGTTTGTGACTTTGTAAGAATCATTACCTACCGAACTAAGCTTTTGGGTTTTACTAAGTTATTATAATATTCCTTAGTTTGTTCTTTCTTCATCACTTCGAAAAACTCTTTAGTTATTAATGTCGAAATATCAGCTATACACTTCGCAATAGTCATTAACAAAAGCTACAAATAAAAATAAAAAAATACTAAATCAAAATAGTAATTATTCGAAAAAAATTGTTATAAGTAGACTGTAAAATTTTATGCAATTATCAGTAATTTAAAGATACAAAAATGCATAGAATTCACATAATATTAAAGAACAGATAAAATATCCAAAGTATAGTATTCTTTATAATATTTAATAGGTAAATCAAATTTCTGCCTAGGTCCTACTCTTTTAATTGTATTCATATAAATATGAATTTGTATACAAATCTGCATTCTAATTATAAGTATCCTTACTGGTAACTTCTGATTGAATCCATTCATTTTAAGCATAATACCCTTTTCGTTCGTGTAAATAGCATGATTTAATTCAGCAATCGCGGCTGGATACAATGTTTCCACTAACAGTTGCTTCAATATAGCAACAAATAGATCCATTATGACTATGCTAAAATTTTTATTATTTCTGTAAAAAATTCATGCTTCTTTCATAAAGATTCCTAATATTTACCCTTTCAGTGAACAAACAGCCATTGGTGATATGATACAAAAATACATATAACATTCAGGCAAGCCGAACTTCGGATCAGGTCGGTACCAAACTTCTACTATCTCATCTGAATAGATTTTTGTGGGGTACTTAGGTACACCAGGTGGTATCGAGATTAAACTGAAATCATCCGTGATATACATATTGGGTAATGGTAAATGAAATTCAGGCAAAGGTTCCATAGTCTTCCAGCACTCTATCCATTCTTGAGGAATCTCCATATTTGTATATTTAGTTTTGAACCAAGGTTCCACTTTATCGAATTCTTCATCCTTGAATTTTTTATCAAGTATTATAATGTTCACATCATTAGGTGTTAAATAATTTAAACAGGTTTGTATAGCTTCTGCATTATATTCACAATACAATTCGCTGCCAGTAATATAATCACGAGGAGGATAATAATGCATGTTTTCGCACAAATCCTCCACATATTCTGCTGGCGGAAACTCATCTGTAAATCTATAAGGAAACCTTATCTATTAGTCATTCTAATTATTATATTAACAATCATTGATCATTTTAAAATTGCACCTAAAATTCATTTCCTTAATTTGGTGAATCTCATCATAAATTCGTTTTTGCGGGCCTTCTTTTCGCATTAAATTGATAAATGAGAATGTGGCGTTTAATACTTCCGGTAGGTGTTTATGTCCTTGCTCCGTCAACATTAAAGACAAACTAAACAACGCATACATCGAATTGTGTTCGAAGCCCCTTTCTGCATTTCCGCTGAAAATCCCAAGACACCACATCTTTTCCCTTAAGTAACTAATCAAAGAACCTTTTCCTTCGTATCCAATGATCCAGGCAATATACTGATGCGGCTTGCTTTTATACATATCGTGAAGAGGTGGCATGCACCATGTCAACTCTACCTATGAACAAAATAAAATGTAATCACCATTATTAGACTATGAATTTTTATGCATTTTTGTATTTTTATGAATGTAACTAAACAAAAATTTTAATAGTTTGCTTTATCTACTAAATATTAATCTAAATACTATTTTAGACATTTTATATGTTTTTGCATATTATATGCATTGTGTATATTTTTACACGTTCAAATTTTCCATAAAGGCATAAAAATTCGCAGTCTAGTTATCACTTCTAAAATTATGAAGACATACTTGGCAAACATCTTTTATAGGTTTGATTTTATAAATTCTTTTAAAACTTGGTGTATTAAATGAATCTGTGCCCTTAAAGGGAGTAAAGTCGTCAGGTGGTAAGCCATTACTTGGTACATTTGCAAAGCATTGTATTACATAGTCCTCTAGCACATCCAGTGGAAGTCTGGCCTGCAAATCAATTTTGTAAGTTAATATTATTTCTTCTGAGAGCAAATTCCGATTTAGTAAAATAAAAGACTAACTTGTATGGCAAGTTTCATTCTGTGAGCACTGTAGTGACGCTCCCTGAACTTATGCAACTCCTCATAAAGTTTTTCATCAGTTACATTATCTCGTAATGTAATTAAATTACCCCAACAAAACTTTGTAGCTGGATGATTTGGCTGTGCAAAGCTACTAAATAATTGTTCTTTTCTACAATAGTCAGAGGGTAAGGCCATCTGAAACTCTATATGGTTTATTTAATCTTATTATACTAACTACATTAATTAAATTTCATTATGTTTCGCATTTTCAAGATGTACCGCTTTCTATGGATTCACGTTCTCTCGTTATAGCATCCTTCCTCATTAAAGGTTTAATAAAAAATTGAGCAAAACGATCAAGGGCAGCTAAAAGATGCTTTTCTTGTATTTCAAAATAGAATGTTGTTAATTCACAATCAGTGGAGGCATTGTCTGATCCACCTCTTTTTTTAATAAACATATCAAAATCGTTTTCCTGTTAATATACATGGAAATTAAATAAAACTTCAGGAGTTATAAGATTCTTTTTAGATATGGATACCTCAGTATATTTCTCTGATCCCATGAAAATCATATGCTCCAAAAAATGTGCCAGACCTGGAATTTCTGGTGGATCACTGAAGCTTCCTACACCCACAGTTAATCCACATGCTGCCTGTGTAAGAAATATGCGTAGCAGCACACTAAGAATATTAATAATTCATATCTTTTTTAAATTGATTAAGCATCATATGGTGTATCGTAATAAAAGATACCATTTTCTCTTCTCCTTTTACTGGTTTGGGGCAAGCATATGAATCAGCATCTTTGTCATCGTCTGATTGATTATCGTCTGTATCACTCTCTTCTTCACTTTCTTCTTCTTCATCCTCTTCACTTTCAGTCTCTTCATCTTCGTCTCCTTTTTTATTTTCAATATCTATTGCATCCTCTGATAAATTCCAAATATTTACACTTTTATAAATTAGTGAATTGAAATAATAACATAAAACCAAATTAGTGAAAGGAAAGTGTTAACATAAATAAAGTTTTCTTTTGAATACATGTATATTTGTTTTTTTTACCTTTATCAATGCACTCATCATCTTGGGTACAAAAGGAGTGTAGGTCAGCAATTAGCAAAGCAGTTAAGCCATTTTCCAATTTGATCACTCTATAACATTCAAGAAAAGTAAAACAAATATTCCACATATGTACCATCTATCTTTACTATTATTTTTTTTTACCTGTACTCTTTCTTGTCGTTCTCCGACTTAACAGGCGTTTCTAAATATGTAACTTTCTCTCGTGGTTGTTTTGAAACGCAAACGGAGGTCTCCTGTGTTTGATTTTCTGTTTGCATTTTGTCAATGACCATTATGTCCGTATTGAGGTTATGTTCGGTAGAGATGTTTGAGTTTCGTATCGAATTAATCGAGCCTTGATTCGGTTTCAGCTTTTTTTCAGGAGGACTTTGTATCGATCTTGTTGGCATTATCGTTGTGTCAGGTCGTACATTAACTTTACATTGGAGAACCTTTGTGAAAAGGTGCCTCCAAAACCGTATTACCATATGTTACTGAGCAATCTATTTCCAGCTATCTAATTTCACCTTCATCTGTTTGATTACACTTCATCATAACAAATTTCTTAAAATATATATAATCTTTTCTTATTATATTATTATATATATTCTTATTTATAATGTCATGTAAATATAATATTTACAATCTTCTTTTTTGTTAAATCTTTCGTTTCCTATATAAAGGACGCATTAGCAATTTATATTTCCTTTCTTGTAATACCCTTCGCAGGAATAACTTGATCTACGATTTAAAACTAAAAGTAACCGTTGAAATATAGAACTATCCAAAATTCAATTTACACTTTCTACAATCCAAAATGATTTTACAATAATCTAGAATGAATTGCAAATGTTAATCTAAAAAACATCAAGTCGCAGTCTTATTGGCAACATTTTGTATCGAAGATACATTTATTTAAATTCAAGAACAACTTAAAAAATTCAACTATAGGCACTTTATTAAATCAATTGTTTTATTTAATAAATAAAAAATATAAGGAAAAGTAACTTTTTATTCTTCACTTTAAGTTAGACAATGTACATATGTATATAGATAAAAAATATGCGCACAATAGATTTAACCTAATAGTAACAACATTTTTTCTTTTCTTTAATTTTTTCAATGTATCAGCTGATTGTTAGTTATGCCTAATAGTTTTAACCACTATAACAGTGTGTCATGGAGTAATAAGTAATTGACGACTATATGTAGTAATGAATCAATTAACATATTCATCAATAAACAATTAACATATGTAAAAAAAGTAATAGTATGAATGGACTTTTTCAAATTCGTGAGCTTTTTATATCGACCTCGCAAAAACAGGTAATGAACCAATCAGAATCATTCCAACACCGCCGAATATTGGCGACGCCATACGGAGTTGTCCGAAAGCAGCCGCCTATCGGTAATTCGAAAACGAGCGGTAAAACTCTGTGCTATACCATGATCTATAAAGTTTTTGGTCGTTATTTTCATATATGAAAAGTCGTTTTATTTTATAAATTTTAATAGATATAATTTCATAAACTTAAATACATACTGTAAATGTATAATATACTAACAGAAGAATATAATACTACAAAAGCATTTCTGTAAAAATGCTATATAGCTATGTAACTATATATGTTGAAATATCTCTGTAATCTTTTCTTTGATAAAAAGACCATCTTCAGAAAAAGTATTTTTATAAATATTGAAAAAACATGATCATACTATAAAATTTACTATAACTGCAAGATATTCTACAAAATTTATTTTATTGAAAGTAGTTTTTTTACTGAAATATTATTAATCATATCAACATCAATTTTGTTACAACGTAAATTATTAGATGTAGAAATAAAGTAAATAATCATAATTAGACTGTTGATTTTCATTCACATTCATATTTTTGAGAACATAATTGAAAAGATAAAATCTCGATAGAACATTATTTTACCTATCAAGTATTACAGGAAACATTATACTTTAGATATTTTATTTATTTTTTTATATACTGTGCATTAAATAACCTTTTATATTTCAAATAACTATTTCTCTTTTACTACAGATTTAAAAATGTAAAATAAACGATAATTTATAGGAAATAAAAATACAATTTTTAATGTATTTATATGGTATTACGACTGAACAGATCCAAATATGTATGTGTGTATACTATGTATGCATATTAAATCCAATACGATTTTTGAAGGTTTTTTATCAACTCACTAGGTGGAGCCGACAAGGTATTTTGTCTTCTATCATGTATTTTAACTTGCTCGAAAATATAAATAAATAATGCTAAAAAACGAAAAATTAATTATATTCGATTGAATTATTAAATATTTTAGTTTGCTTGACAATGAATTATCATTTGAAACAATTTATGTAGTAATTGTAATTCAACTCCATTTTCTAACCTATAAATACCGAAATTATTTCAGAGAAATGGCAAGGGAACCGGATGAAGAGTTAAGGAAAGCGTTCTCGCAATTGCACGAGAAAATGATTGATACCACGCAAAAATTGAAATTAGCAGATTTGCAAATTGACAAATTGAAACGATCTAAACAATTTGCCGAGCTGACAATGAAAGAGATAACCTCTTATCCTGAGAATACAAAGACGTACGAATCAGTCGGCAGGATGTTCCTTTTGGATGATATGGATAGTATAAAGGCCGGTCTCGAGAAACGAATGAAGAATGCTGATGAGAAAGTGAAGACTTTAGAAAATAATAAAACATATTTACAACAGAACTTAAAAGAATGTGAAAACAACATTAGGGAAATGATCCAACAAAGACAGAATAAAGACACGTCTGGTTAAAAATATGCTTTGTACCTTTTTACCAAAATTATTGTCTTATTTGCGTTAGAAAAGCTTCATATGTTAATTTTTTATTACTATTGTTCAGTATATCATTGCATTTTTGAACTTATGCATAAAATTATGTTTCATTTTCAACATATATAAATTATGAACAAAACAATTATACAATTTGAAATATGTAATTATGATTAATCGTTCCATTGTATTTATGAACTTTACAGCGTTTTGTAACCTTTATTTATTGTCTATATGCTAATTAATAAAACTTTTTATTATAACTTTTAATATGTTTAAAAATTTAAAAACCTACGAAAAGATACATCAAGTACTAATGTGGTTTCTAATTATTAATTTATTCCAGCAAAATTAATACATACAACAAACGATATTCCGTGATTCGACTTATATCTTTAATTCACTTTATACTCGTTCATTCCTGTCACTCGTTTTCCTTTCATTCATCTTCATAGTCTCGTTCAGAATTTCTTAGCTAAATCCTAAATTACCCTTAAAATCTTATATGCCAACGCAGTAATTTGGCAGATCAATTAATCAGAAATTAAAATGCTTTAACATATCTCAAACTTGGGATAGAAAAAATTGAACAGTATGTTTACTCAAGACTTTTTAATGTATTTGTGTTTCATAATTATATTTATAGTCGTCCCTTATTCTTCCTCTGTTTTCTTTTTTTTTTTTTTTACTAATATAATGCATGGGATGTGACGTGCTTTCTGACCTTATACGCAAGTGCTATTAATATGTACTTGTATACGTATTTTAGTATATGTAGTGCGGTAGAATGTAACTCGACAAGTATGTACAAAGTATATTTATCAAACAATCACGGTATTATCAAATTCAAATCTAAGTCATATTTTTATAGTCACCGGCGTGACCTTTTAATAAAACTGTCGATTTCTACAGAGTCGAATTACGTTTATTACGTACAGTTATATCACCGTGTATATTATAATATTTAAGTATCAAACAGACATTGTGCCTCTGTTCTCTGCAACGGGGTACTTACACGATACGATATATCTGCTTCTTTAAAAAATTTAAACTGAAGGATTGACGATTAAAGCATGCACGTGTAAAGAATCTTGCTTATTCAGTATGAAAACCCATGCATTACAATAGCATGTAAAATCGTGTAAGAAATGAAATCTCCTGAATACATCACGTGAATGTCAGTCTTAACTAAGGTGATTGCCATTGTTCGTCGTATTTATGGTACTCTTATATGACGATACTTTGTGTATTCAGTATGCAATCCTAACTGAAATCCCTGAATTCACAAATACACATATCGGGCGGGGATAGGCTTCCAACTAATTAAGTCTTTCCGGCATCCATTAGGAAAATATTGATGCAAAAAGAAGTTACAAATAAATTACGCCGAACGATTAATCGCTCGAATTAATTAGCATACCTTATGTTTAAACTGCATAAATTTATGTAAATCTATATTGGTTTCTTAAATAAGTTGTTATTTTTGTTTCTATTAAGTAAAACGTACTTATCGTTACGATACGATACACACGCCGGTCGATAAAGAAATATAAATCACGTCCTTAATTAGCTTAAGAAAATAATTTATACCGCTTTCTACAAGGACCGTATATGTATAAATACAAAAACATGATAATCTTGATGCTAAACGCCGAATGTACACATAATAAATACAGCAATAATGCAATTTAGATGTAATGTATTACGTCTATGTGTATGCGTGTGTGTGTCTGTTTCGTTACTTCGTCAAATCGTAGAGCATCTCTTCTTCTAATAAAATTCAACTAGAAATCGTAATTTACGAAAAATAATACAGCGCGCATGGACCTCGTCGAAAGGTAGTGTTGACCTGCGCTATTATAAGTTCTCGATTGAGCCATTGTTTATCAATCATTTACTATTCAAGCTGCAATGTAAATTATTTTTGTAACAATCATCATATCTAGAAATCCAATATCTAGATTTTAGCAATCTGAAAGTTATTGCGAACCTGTGAATCCCTGTGGTGGTTGACCTGGTACTGAGTATTGTGGTCTAAAATTCCCGAAATTAGCCGCACCAGCGAATGTAGCTGGCAATTGTCCGCCAGAGAAACCGGCTGGGAACTGTTGCGCTAACAGCGCTGCTTGACCCGACTGAGAACTGCTACCACCTGGTGCGGTTGCTGCCAATCGACTCAATATCGACCTCTCTGACATTTGAAGTCTTTGAGCAACAGGTGGAATGCGAGCTAATGTTGCTGGTAAACGACTCACGTCAGATTTCATGTCAGACAACAGTTCTTCCAATTGATTTAGTACCTGCAATGAAACAATGTATAAAGAGGAATTACTGAAAGAAGACGATTATTTTCTATCCATAGAAATATATTTACTTTATGCAACACAGCATTTGCTGGTTTATTTCCGGCAAGGCTTTCTTTACTAAGATGTTGATGTGATTCTGCAAGGCACTCGACTTCGGCAAATCTTGCATTCAGGCTCATCGCAGGGTGATTAGGATCCTGCGTTAAGTTCAGGTACGCGGCTCTTCTCAATTGCTCTTCTATCACTAATGCCTGTTCCAACAGTTTGAAACGTCGAGCTAGGAATTTGTTTTTTATTTCTAAAAAGTTACCCTTACCCACGTCCATCTTAAATGGTTCATTTATTATTGCAAACCTGCAAAATAATATTAAAATAACGCGTTTATAGTAAGCATATATTTTCTTATTATTGTTTATTTATTACCTAATATCATTTTGGATATCTTGCCAACGACCATAGCCATGTGTAACAATGCCAGCCAGTAACCAATAGTCATGTCTTCTATGCCAAATTTCGTATTCACGGCCAGGTACTGCAGCTTTCTCTTCATTTAACCATAATGTGTGTAATTCAGTGAAACCACCATCAGCTATGTTGAACATGAACTTGCGCTTGGGTTTCATCGTCTCTGAATCACAGTCCTTTATGTCCTTATCTTTATTATCTTTCTCCTACAATGTAATATCAGAAATCTTATTAATTGTTTCAAATAAATTACACTGATTTAACATCGAACTAGCAAGTACCTCTCGCTTTTCTGTTTCTTCTTCATCGTCTTTGACGATAACTACATCTTCCTCGGAATCTTGTTTTGTTTTGCTTTCAGAGTTGTCTACTTTTTCGTCGTGTTTCGTCACTAATTTTTCGTCTGTAGCATCTACTTTATCTTTCTCTTTATCCTGTGTTTCTGCCTCTGTATCCTTCTCTTCTTTCTTGGTGTCCTCCTTGTCTTTATCTTTTTCCGTATTATTTTCTTCCTCTTCTTTAGATTCTTTTGATTCCTCCACATCTTTCGCATCAACACTCTGTAAAATAATTCTTCCTTTACTATAAATTCATTTGGAATTATTTAAGTCTTTACGATCGATTATACTAACTTCTTTATCCTTGGGTACTTCTTTACATTCTTTTACTTCAGACGTGTCTGAATTTGACTTGTTGGAGTCAGTATTCGTACTTCCAGGGATAGTAGTTGGCGTTGGAGTTGCAGCAGGACTCGGGCTAGGTGCATTAGATGTAGCTGGTGTTGCACTGGTACTGCTAGTTCCAGTAGCTCCTTCTCCACCACCATCTACTTTCACAGGTTCTACCGGTTTGCGAATCATTTCTGGCATCGAGTAATATCCGTTTATGTGTTCGAATTCTTGCACCTATTATATAAAACAAAAATTATTAGAATAAAGGAGAAAAGAAGAAAATAAAATATCAACTGAAGAGTGTTTTACCTTTTTCCTTATTAAAGACATTACACCAATTCTTGTTAAAACGTGCTGTCTACTAAGACCTTCTCTCGGGACACCATCAGCAAATGTTTCGGCATTATCCGCACCAGGTTCACACAAATGTCGCATGAAAAGGGAAACGTAGGCCTTGAAATTCTTCTCCGACTTGCCTCTCAGGTCTCGTACCAACCTGAAATGCGACAATATACTTTAACAGTACTTTAAATTTACTGATTGCGGAATACATTTCGAGCGAGTAACTAACCACTGAGAGTTAAACGCGTCCTGTGGTGGCATACCATAACGCATAATCGCATTCAGGAATGCTTTCCTTTGTCTGGCATTGAAGCCCAGTACCTGGATTTAAAAAACCATATTGTACTATATATCTTTCATTAATTTTTAAATATAAGAAAAATTATGTAAACCTACTTCAATGTTTCCATTAACTCTGGCAAGCAATGGAGGAAGAGGTCGATCCTTTTCGTCTCTCCTCTCTAATCTTCGCCTGCTTCTGCGAGATAACAGGTCACCATCACCCTTTTCGTCAAAATCGTCGTCTTCTTTATCGTCATCGCTAGGAGCACTAAAATCACTGTTGTAATCAGAAAGATTCTCCTGCCATGGTTGATCATCCCTTGTACTTTGGTCTCCAGTTACTCCTCCATCATTATAGTTCACTTGCTTACGTATTCGTTTACCTAAAAATAATTATTACTTTGTAATGACCAGAGAAAGGCGGAGAGGAGTATTTACAGGCAAAGAAATAAACTATATATACCTTTTCCAAGTGTTCTGGCAATGTCTTCCTGTTGTTGTTCATAATGATGTCTCAATAATTTAATCCAATAAGCTGGATCTGTGTTCTCAGCTTCTTGTTTAATAATCTCCGTGTCCGCTTCTTCTTCCGTTTCACCTTCCTTTGTTACGTACGATGCTACTTTAAACGAACTTAGATACTCGTTGGCCCAGTTTTCTTTCTGTTCGATACCTTCTTTGCTTCTGTCTAACAATTCAGCCACAGCTTTGTCATCATAATGAATGGCTTCATCCTCTTTGCCTTCCTCCTCTTTGAACAATTCCTCAGTACCTAATACGAATTGAAACTATAGACAAGTTCCATAATTTTAAATCCTATTTTATAATCTTTATTTCAACGACATTACCGAATCGTAAAATATCATCAAGTTCTTGTTTACTGAAATTAGCGCCTTTACCACCCATTCCAGGTCTCACGACTAAATGTGTTAACATCATTTTACGCTTTGCCACTTGTGTAACTCGTTCTTCGACAGAGTTGCGAGTTACAAATCTATAAATCATGACTTTATTAGCTTGACCGATTCTATGTGCTCTACTAAATGCCTGAATGTCATTGTGTGGATTCCAGTCGGAATCGTAAATGATCACAGTGTCGGCAGTAGCCAAGTTTATACCCAAACCACCGGCCCGAGTAGAAAGTAGAAAAACAAACTGTTGCGCGCCTAGTAAAAAAAAATTGATTAATTTTCCGTTGATGATTCATTAAAGATATAATAAAACTATCTGCTCACCAGGTGCATTAAATCTGTCAATGGCTTCTTGTCGTTGAGCACCAGTAATATTACCGTCTATTCTTTCATACTTATAACCCTCTCCTTCTAAATAATCTTCGAGAATGTCTAACATTTTTGTCATTTGAGAAAAAATCAAGACTCTATGTCCATCATCTCTTAATTTCTTTAACATTTTGCTCAATAGAACCAATTTTCCTGCTGCTTTGATTAGAGCAGATGTTTCGTAACTTCCGTTTGGTGCGGTTGGTGCTTCTTGAGACGCGGCTGGAAATAAGTAAGGATGGTTGCAGCACTTTTTAAGATCCATCATGATATTCAATAGCGACACTTGTTGACCTCCTCCCTTGGGATTCAGCGCCTCGAAGTTCCTCGTCAATATATATTTATAATATTTCTTTTGCATAGGCGATAATTCGACACGGACAATGAATTCCGATTTACTCGGCATATTCTATGAATAAAAATGATTAGTATAACTCACATATAAAAAAGTATATAATAAATACCTTTAATACATCAGCCTTTAATCTCCTTAACATGTGTGGTCCGAGTAGTTCATGCAACTTCTTCACTTGTTCTTCTTTTGAAATATCAGCGAATTCATTTTGGAACGCAGCTAAATCATTGAATTTATCACGACAGAGGAAATTCAAAAGATGGAACAATTCCTCCAAGTTATTTTGCAGAGGAGTTCCAGTTAACAATAATTTATACGCGATATTATAGGACGCTAATAGTCTAAAAAATTTCGACTGGTTAGATTTGAGTCTATGTGCTTCGTCTACTACTAATACAGCCCAATCTATCGATCCTAAGCACGCAGAATCAATTGAGATCAGCTCGTAACTGGTAAGAAGTACATTGAATTTAATTTGATTCGATCGGATTTTCGATGCTCGGCCACCACGAACAGCACCCTCTTCGAAAGACAATTCATTCTCACGAATTACAATACGACTGTCCTTGTCACCTGAAATACATAAATATATTAATATAAAATATTAATTAGCAATGAAAAAAATCAATAAACACATTTTCATTAATTAAGTTCATATACACGTACGTACCAACGTAAGTAACACAGTAAAAATCAGGTGCCCAGGTTTCAAATTCACGTTCCCAGTTAATGATAGTTGATAAAGGAACAGATACAAGAAACGGTCCCTTGCAGTGACCTTCTTTGTATAATGAATACAGAAAGGTGATAGTTTGGATCGTTTTTCCTAGACCCATCTCGTCCGCTAAAATAGTGTCTATACCTTGGCCCCATGAATATCTTAACCAATTTAAACCCTACAAAATTATGAAATTATAAAAAGCTTATTAAGGAATAAGTAATGTAATGAAGGTAAGATATATACTTCTAGCTGATAAGGATGTAACTGCATTCCAGTCTGATCTAGATATTCTGGCTGCCGTTCATATTTTTTCTTTAGATCTGTGGTAGGTTTGTCAGGTGGAGGAGTATACCTCTTAGGCGTTCTTTCTTCGTCATCGATGAGTTCACGAGTTTTCGATTTCTTGCCTTTACCTGAATATAATGTATGAATCCATTTCATAGCTCATAATGGTGATTGTAAAAAGAAAAAATAAATTAACCGACTCTTCTCACCCTTCTTGCCCTTGCGGGACGAACTACCATCACAACAGTTTGCAGCTCTGAGATCCAAGTAATATTCGATAGCTTGCTTTAACCCAGGAATATCTTCATGCTCATCCTCCCAAGTTGCTTGATCGTATCCTAATTCCCTCCATTTAACGAGATACGTCGCTCTACCATCTCTTGAAAGCCTATGATTAATTACTCGATGCACTACAAGCCACTCTGGTCGAACTCCGTAACGATAGAATCGTTCCTCTAAATTGTATTCATCCCTATTAGTTGCAACGTCCTGTTCTTTTAAACGTTTCACTCTGGAATCGCTTTCGTCTAATGGTTCCTCCAACTTCGGTGGTTCGTCCATATCATATTTTCGTGAATAATTTCTAAAGATCACAGTAAAATTTAAAACAATCATAAAAAAAAGGATTAAGCATACCATTATTCAATAAGTGCCATACCTAAACATGAGAGGATGGAAAACATCAAGCTGTAATTCTGTGATCCAGTCGCAATGCCAATAAGACATATCTGCCCATTTCACGAAGAATTCGCGTATTCTACGTTGCTTAGGAGCAGCTTTACTTGTTGACGGTTCCTCTGAGGGTGTTTCTGGGCATTCCTTCCACCTCCATGTTAAAATCTTTGCAACTATCACATAAAAGATTAAATATTAGTTATGAGTATGTGATGCATAATTCTTTATCTTAATCATACAGTACCTTTTCCACGTATAGGTGGACAAGAACATCTGGGACACTTCCAGTCGCCATCAGGAATTTCTGAAAGCGGTGGATTCAAACAATGTGTATGGTACGCGCTAGTACAGCTATCACAGCATAGCAATTCACCACCATCTTTACATATTCTACAAAATTCCATATGCTCATCATCGTCTTCAGCTGCACCTGAAAACAGAATTAATAATCCACAATTCATTTTGATAATTGAATACACATCAGCGTGTTGGGGAGGATAAAAGGTTTGGGGTTACAAGGAAGGTACCTGCAATACCTTCTCCTTCACAATGAGGACAACTCCATTTTCCTTCCGGAGTTTCTTCTAATTCAGGCTCTAGACACACCAAGTGATAAGCTCTAGGACATGTGTCGCATAGAATAATTTCTCCACCTTGTTGACATACTTCACAATAATCCTGATGATCAGTCTGCATAAAAAGATATAAGTATCATAAAAAAATTCAAAAGTTTCATTGACATTGAAAATATAGCCAGTATTAATCAAAAGCAATCTAATTATACCTGAAGACCTTCTTCCCCGTCTGGAAACTTCGACGTGGTTTTTGTCTTTTTCTTCTTCTTAGTCTTATTTCCGATTTTGGTCTTTGCCTTCCTGCGAACAGGTGGTTCTGCCGGTGGTTCAACCCCACTTTCTTCAACGTTTCCTTTGTTCGTCCCATCCGCACCAGTAGGTTCCTCCGCATCTGCCAACATTTGCTCAAATTCCATGTCTGAATCTCTGTCAGTACCAACACCACTACCCTCTGCTTCCTCATCCGAGCTTCCTCGTTTGCGCTTTCCAAGTTTGATCTTGAGTGTTGGTACTTTAGAAGCTTTCTTTCCCTTCTTCGCTCTTGATCCTCGTGATTTCCGTTTTCTATCACTATCTTCGTCATCGTCTTCTTCATCTTCGCCTTCCTGGACAGTTCCACCACGATTTGCCCTTGCATTTCTACTGTCTTCATCTACATTTGCAGAAGATACATCCGCATCTGGCTGTGTGTGAGGATTTAATTCAGAAAAATCACGCCATTTGGCAGCCACTAACATCATAAGCTTCGACATTGGAACCTAAAAATAAGCATAACATAAAATATCGGAAGTAAATAAAATATCGAAAAAATAATCGCTTGAGCTCATTGCTTTTACAAAAAATTTACTTTTGGATTCTCTTTTGCTAGCAGTGGCCTGACATGTTGTTGAAATAATTTATAGGTAGTTAAATTCTGGAAGTCTGCATCAGTGTATTCAATTTGTACATCAGTTAATCCAAAAGTGTTACAGACTTCCTCAATCGTAGGCATTCCTGTTGTGGGTTCCTGGCTAGGAGGAGCTGGTGCATTGTGACTAGATGATTTCCTGGAGGAAGATTTTCTACTTTTTCTATTTCCAGCATAGTCACTATCATCACCAGCTACATCACCAGTTTCACCGCCTCCTCCAAAATCACTTTCCTGAGTAAAGAAAATATAAACATTCAAGTTATCTTTATCAGTAAATTAATTATGTTTTAGGAAATAAAATAAAAGTAATTACATCTCCAGAATCAGATTTTTTCTTTTTCTTCTTTTTCTTCCCTTTCTTATCTTCACTACGAGCTTTTCGTTTTTTTCCTTTCTTCTTTTTTCTTTCCTCTGGTTCATAATCATCATCTTCTTCCTGCATAGAAAAAATATGTTTCAAACAATGTTCATAGTTTAATCAATGTTTAATGTGTATATAAAATACTAACAAGTCTTTGAGATTCTTCTGCATCGGATGAACCATCCACTTGTTGGTTAACATTTGAAACTTGACCTCCAGTTTCATCTATGTCATCCTCCCCTAAAAGTTCATTATATTAAAAAAAAAAAGAAATTATTTTAAGAAATAATAAAAGGACTAATTAAGACATTAAGATAGAATTATCAATAAATATATAAAGTCATTTATAATATGAAATAGATAATTTTTGAAATAAATAATGTTCTATAGTATTTCTAATAGAATGATTTTCATGTGTGATTGATATATTAAGCTACATTTTCACTAGCTACCTCTGACTTACATAAAATCAATATCTGTATTCATTACAATGTATGTTCAAGAATAGTCAATGTATACATATATTTTTCCAACAAAATTAATATGTCATGTAAATCAATACTTTACAATTTGTCTGCAATAGTGTATAAACATATATTTATCAATTCTTTTAAAAAGAATGACTTCATATAATCCTACGAATTCAAATTAGTCCTATATATTATACAAATATATGTAAATATTTCGAGTCGAACCGTCGAAAGAACTATTTTCCATCACAGTACCGCGACGACATGGCACCGACAAATATTTTGCCATTCGTTTTTCCAGAAATCCGAGTAATACACGGCTTCAATTCACTTTAGAAAATATATTTCTTAAAAAATAGTAATACAAAATACTTAAGTCAGAAAAAGAAAGAGAGAGCAACATATAATTGGAACAAATGTTATTGGACGGGACGTTCGACTAGCAAAACGGCGGCGGACTGATAATTGCCAAATCGATAGTAACGTTTTATAACAAACCGATTTTTTTATTCCTCCGAAGTGATCAAAACGATAAAACCAGCATAAATACAAGCTCTCTGTACAAAAGCGAGTTTGCGCGCATGCATAAGTCTCGTTTGAAAATTGAGCAAGCTATTAAGACTGGACAGTCGAAATGTATAAATTATTTTCGACTAATCCACGTTCGATGAATGCTTTGTAAGAGAGTATGCGTCCGCCATTTTCTTCGAAAGGGCTCACCACATTGGAGAGAGAGAGAGAGAAGCCTATATTTTATATTCATAATATTGCCGCGGATTCTGATCTCGTTCGTTCACTGATTATTCTGAAAAATCCATGAACGAACCTGTGATCACGATATACCGCTGCAATTTTTAGTAAGTCCCGGAAGACGATATCCTCGAGAAGCTCGCACCGGTCGCTTATATATTACGATTAATAGTGTGCGTGTGTATAATGAATACGCACACAACCGTACCAGATGGTCGGAAAACCGAAGCTAGAGCATTACGAAATTACTCAAAGATTCCGCTGGAAATTAGAATTATTACTTTACATTGTTTTTTACTTTTTCTGTAAAGAAATTGGATTTTAAGGAAGAATCATCGAGATCGTTGAAAAACACACGATGAATGAAATTATCTTATTACTCCGCAGTTGAAGTAGATTAAGATTGTACTAGAACTTCTTTGCATGAGAAAACAGCGTGACCCTTTTGACTTTTTCGCATTGAAAAAACAACGGTTAGAACAAATTTAAATGCGTACATAGGATTAATTGTACAATGAAAAATCAAATAATGAAGTGTTAATTATATAAGGGTCACGAAATATTGCAAAAACACCGTGCAGCATTCAATATTTGACAAGTTTTTAATTTGTGATTAATTTAAGCAAAAATCTCATTTACGGGTTAGAAATCGTTTAGCTGTCGAAATTTATGCGTCAAATCATAGTATGATTTAAAATGTAATTACTATAGAAAATTTGTTGAAATCATGGCAACAATTTGATACTAATGTACCTGTAACTGTAATAATATCTAAAATAAGTAAAAGTCAGAGAACCATGTGATTTCTCTTTAACTATCGAATGTAAACAATAACCTATACTCAGATGATTATTTCATTACATTTGCATGATGGTTAAATACAACACGAATATGTATGATAAATTAAACCGTTAAACAGAATATCGTGATATGTTCGTGGGATTATTGACAATTCGAAGGTTAGTTGTTCCTTTATAAAACAAAGTAAGACCTATCAAATTGAAAGGTTAATTGTTTCCTCTGGACAATTTAACCTGCCATCGAGTTAGACGAAAACACAGGAGAAATCACGTCGAAACGCGCAACACGCGATAGCGTGTGAAAAACCATAGAAGGATCAATTGACATGGCAGCCATCATACGAAAAGCGCGCGTCCTGCGTGCTCTCGAGGATACAACTTTCCGGTAGTATTCGTGATCAAGTGTGCCCTCGTCGCACTTACCCGCGTAGTTCTCGTCCACCTCCTCATCGGATGCCATTTTTTAGAATCTCGACAAACTACACGTTCGAGAAAACACCCGAGATTATTATTAATAGTCACACACTGACTAAGATGCTCACCGTAGAAAAACAGCACGGAAATGCGACATTAAACGTTCGTTGCTCACGGCGTTTCAGTTTCGGCGTGCCGTCACACTCATACGTGCACCGATGTGCACCTACTGCTCTACGCTTCTTCTTTCACGCGATTCGTCAGTTCTCCTCATTCTTCCTCCCCCCCCACTATCGCCTCGCGATCTTTCTCCCCCTCGCTTTCCCCTCCCTCCCTTCACACAGAGTTCGTTTCTTCCCCTCTCTTTCTTTTTCCTCGCCTTCTCCGTTCGTCCGCCGTTACATATAACGCGCTATAGCTGAATGTATACCAATGGTCTGCCCGAGTCTACCGTGTTGCATTTATTTCTTTTTACCCCTCCTTCCCTCCTCTATCTTTCATCCTCTCTCTACCCCCTTCTGATTCCGCAGAATATATGCTTTTTAATTTCTAGAAAAAGAGATCTTTTTCAATAGCAATGCATTTCTGTATACTAGTCGCTATACTGATCTCTACTCTTACTTATTTTTTTCATTTTTTCCATTCGTTACGTTTTTAGTTGTCTTTATTGCCGACGCTTAAAAATTTCATCGATTCGGAATATATCTACCTTCATTATAAGATACATCATTTTTATATAGTATATATGTATACATACATATGTAGATTACGAATTTTTATAAATTTTTATATCTTTATGAACATAACTAAGGAAATGGAACCTAAATAGAAATTTATCTCATCTACTAAATACTATAATAAATACTCTACTTTGAACATTTTATATATTTATGCATATTATATTTCCCATAGATGGATAAAAATCTGCAATCTATACATATGTATATACATATCGCATGATATATGCCCGCTATTAAGGAAATTAATATATCGTAAATTTTTGATGATTAGTTCTCTGGAATTCCACCATTTCAGTCTAATGTAAATTGTACAGTTGCAAACTGTAACAGTATGCGTATACGGATTTGCGGTATGATTAATGGCCGAGCAGTTACATGCACGTACTATTATATATGTGTATATATACATGTATATGTATGCTCGTGTATCGACCTTTTTGATGGAGACAAGATAACCGAACGCAATCAATGTGTATTTTTTTTACCTGAATATGATATTCATTTTTAATTTGAAAAATACATATAGTAGCTCGCAAAAGTATTAGTATACTTTTTATGAACATATTTAAAAATTTCATTGGCGCTATAATGATAATTCTATGGGTATAATTAAATGATTCTAGAAATTTATACAGAAGTTGCAAGATATTCAATACAAATATATATTTTGCAGAGATCACAAAAGTATTCAAACAGGCAATTATCCACAATATTAATAAATCTAGGTATTCAGTGGGACCACTTTTAATATAATACATTATATGTTTAAGTTGGCTATTCATACTGTATATTAATTTTTTTAAAATATAAATTTACAATAAATATCCTGTAACATATATATTCCGAAATTGAATTCATATTTTGTCCATATACTTATGGCAGTCGCGTCTCATTATAGTGTTAATAAAATTTTAAAATGTTTCACACAACACGGGCAATATAGGCATAAATTTTTTCTGTAGCAAAATGTGGCTTTGCGAGCCACTGCACATATATATCATAATACACATGAGCCGCCGATTTTCTACGATTACTCGTTTATTACTTGTTAATATTAATACGAAAAATAATAAGGGCGACTAGCACACCACGGAACAATTTGAATTAGGAAATTAGTTATTATCGCTTGTCATCAAATATATAATCCATTTATGGTCCACGATTCTAGCATTAAACATATATCTACTATTCTTTATCTAATTTCATTATTTTTTCGACCTTTGTTTCAGGAAAATATAACTCAACTGATTTTAGTTATTCAGTTCATCTTCATAATACTCTTTATTAAATAAAATATATAAATCTAGTGAGAAAAATATACGTGCAATTTACGTTTATAAATATTAAATTAGATTAATAAAAGCTAAAATATGTAATGATCCTTTTTGATATTGAAATTAAGTTGTGAATTAACACAGGAAATTCTACAGGGAAGGAATGCAAATATGACATGACCTAGAAATGATCTGGCCCTACACATTGAAATACCGCAGATCTCTGAGTTGTTCTGTACATGACAATCGTTTTAATCTCAGACAAGTATGATTTTGCTCCGTAGTTACAAGAATTACTAAACAGTTTACTCTCAAAATTAAGTAGATTTTCAAGTATCAACGGGTGTCATTTCCAGATTGCAAATTGCAGAATCCCTGTACAATAACACGTTGTTATATGCGTTTACACCTCTTTATTCATAAGTGCTAGAAATACGAATCATGTGTACCGATAGAGGACACATTACATGCTCTGCTGGAGAGATACGTACCGTCGTATAATGTGAGGATGAAAATTTTATTTATACGTCTCGTACGTAACAATCTATTTACAGATGATGAAATACATACATATCATGAAGGCCTTCGTATACAAAACGAAAAAGTCAGAAGAAAGCATTTGTAATACTCTTACGTACAATAAATTCACTCTTCTTTCTAAAACCTGTAATACTAATTTTATAAAACAAACATGTTTTATGTATATCACTTAAGAAATTACAATTTACAAAAAGATATAATAAACCGTCTTTAGGAATGGATAGAAGCAATACTGTATGGAATGAATTAGTACCTTTGAATTTTAACAATAATTAACAACCATCGATCGATGTTAGAAAATTATTGTACATATTTGGAATATTTAGATTCAAGCCTTTAAGATTGTTAAAACTGCTTTTTCAACGAATCAAATATGAATAAAGTTTTGATTTTATGCAGTTCGATTAATCGTGAACAAAACTTTGTACTACACCTTTTTATATATTAATGAAATCTAATTTCTCGTCAAAAATATTTCGATCTAGAATATATATGGTACATTTCTATGCATAACTAGATATATATATATTTGTCTGTGACAAATAAAGAAATAGATAATCATAAAAATTTCTTGTCTCAATGGAATACAATTACTTGCAAAACTTCTGATGAATGTCATCTATGCAGTTGTCCATACAAATCAAAATAGATTTGCAAAGATAAAAAGGTATACGTAATGCTATTGTATAATCATATATTAAGATGGAATATTTAGTTTGCTCAACCATAGTCGACGCTTAAAGCACTCAGCCCTTTCTTCTTTATAGCTTCTGCCACAGCTCTTTCTAGAAAATTCTCCTGTTGGTCATTCTCGTCAATTTTATCCAAATCCCAATCAAGCCTATCATATTCCTCTGTGCTTTTTGAATCATTCAATCTTAATGAATTTGCAGATGTAGTAGCTACAGAGTTTTCAAAATTTCCAACATTTTGTATGCGATTAGAGGGGCATGAACAGTGCACATCAGTGTATTCATTATTGGTCCAATACCCTGGAGCTTTGTCATTGTAAAAAGCACTGGATTGAGAAACAAGTCCTGCAGACTGTACGAGACCGTGATTACGAATTGCCATCATAACTGCAGTGTCTTCCATATCGTTTCCTCTAAATAACTGAAATCTGGACTCCTCCACGGAATAAGAGGATGAAGTTACCATAATGTAATTTTCTAATACTACATTAATGGTATTATCCACATATCCTTTGGCTACCTGACAAGCTTGCCATCTTTTCAATTTTTCCCTTGCTTGTCTTTCTGCATCGTCATATTCTACATTTTCTGTTTCTTGTGCCATCTCTTCTTTTCCTACTGAATTCTTTTCCTACAAAATGAATGCTTAAATGGAACATATATTTTGAGAAATTAAATCATCATACTTTGCTCATTTCTATTTAGACAAATAAAACATACGATTAATATATAAGATGATTCATATGATTAATATAAAGGACAGTTCTGTGTCTTCTTCTATCTTAAATTTCATGTCTTTTAACATGTCTGTCACATGCCTTAATATACTGCATATATGGTCTGCATATATAGCTGAAGCATGTTTTGATCTATGTAAAGTTTATAATTTTTATCTTCCTGCTTTTGGAACAGTAGTAGACGTAAAAATAAAATACTGAAAACTGAAATTCGATATTGTTCATAAACTTTAAATAATGTCAAGGTATGCTTTAATTATAAATATAACAATGCTAAAGTATATAGTAACTGTAAAGTATATTGAGGCACAAAACAAATACTTTGAACATTTTCTTTAATCATTCATAAGTTAAAAACGAAGGAATATATATGACATATATGCATATGATGTCTTTTACTTATTTTAATGTGTAGATTCACTCTCTAAAGTATTGACATGTATTTATGAATCACCCTATATATCATTAAAATAATTTAATATAATATTTAATTTATTATAACTACACGTAATAGTTACCATATCCCAAATCATCTCGTTGCCTTTAAGTCGTGTACATTGCCGTTTCGGAGGAGCTGGCCTTTCGTGGTCGTCAGTATCTGATTCCTCGATGTCAGTCGCCATTTTCTCTATTTTATACAGAACTGTATCGTTTTTTTTTTTAAACAACTTAAATAAGAATAAATAATTCCAACAACGGTACTACTAAACAATCATCAAGCAAAGAGTCTGACCGACGTTACAAAAATTCGAATCACTTCCACCAACTTTCTTTGACATCTTTCTCTTGGATAATAGTGATAAATCTTTGTCGTACATTCAATTAACTTGAAATAACTTCAACGTTTCTGATTATACGCAGTCTTCACAATGTGAGTAGATCGCAGTATAAAAATTGAATAATAATCACGAGCGAATCGGTTAGAACTCAAGAGGACAAATACCACACATAATCAAATGGCAAGAATCGTTTTGACAGCTTCAAAATGGCTACTTTACCATTAGATTCTATATAAAATCACCAAATTGAATCGCAAGAATATTTTGTAGATTATTAATACGAGATACATATTGAAAATATCGTAAAGAAAATTGTGCAGGAACGAAGCATATCGGGAAGTAATTTAGATTTAAATTAATCTACCTGGACGGTGTTTTGACTGCAGCACTACATTCTAAAATGGCGTAAACATGTGTTTGCAGTGTTCAAAGGAATTTTGACGTCTGGTTCTGTCAAGCATATCGTTTTGTAAATCGTTCGAAGTAAATTCGTTTTGACATTTTCGTTAAACACGCTAATTGGCATGGCAGTCTGTGGAGAATACATTCGTAGTCAATTTCCCACGATAGATGACGACCTATACCAATATGTAGAAGGTATATTTTCAAAGAATAACCTATAAGTTAAACGAAATATTTATCATTTCGTTTATAAGTGGTACGTATATTTCTAACTAACATAAATATCCGTGCTCATAAAGGTATTTTAGATAGTTCAAAGGATGACTTCGAGGATGGCGACGAAGTTTACGAAGCAATAGGGGAAGTATTACACGAGGTTGCAGAAAAACCAGAGAATGAGGTTAGGTCTGTAAACGTGTTCGCACTTATTACTTTTCATAATGTTGTCAATTACCCTTTATTGCTATCGTTTATTTTACGTTTGACTTTATAACTTACAGCTGCAGTTTCAATTTATAGTTCTTTCTGATATTTATTTTTGAAATCATATTCTTACATAATCTTTGCTCAAATTTTTGATTTCGAATTTTTTATTTGCAGACAAATATGCGTTAAGCTACTGGAAATGCTAAAAGGTAATTCAAACGACGGAAACGTTGAAAGGAGAAAAAATGGGGTAAACAAAGTATTAAATGCTCCAGTACATTTGGGTACTATGGCTGCTACCCTAGAAGCTCAAGTAGAACAAATAAAAAGTATATGGGTTACTACTCGAGATGACGCTATGGTAAAAAATAATTCTGTGGATAATTAATATTTAAATAGTACTTCGATTACAAAATATTCTTTTACAGAAAGTGGATGCCAAGAAGCTAGAAAAGGCAGAGGCAAAATTGCAACAAAAACAAGAAAAGAGAAGTAACAATGAATTAAGTGGACGAATTAATATTGTAAGCCAAAGTATAGAATCCGCTAGCGCGAGTCAAATGACGAGTAAAAAGGATAGTAGAATGGAGACAAAAGGTGGTGTAAATAAAGCCCAGGACATTAGAATAGAAAACTTTGATATAGCATATGGGGATAGAATATTATTGCAAGGAGCTGACTTAACGCTTGCATTCGGTAGACGCTATGGCCTTATCGGTAGAAATGGACTCGGTAAAACTACATTACTAAGAATGATATCTAGGTACTAAAACGTGTACTATGATAATTTCCTATTCTACGTATTTTACTTAATCTTCTAAATATCGTTTTATCTCAATCATTTCAGTAAACAGCTGAGAATACCATCCCATATAAGAGTTTTGCATGTAGAACAAGAAGTCGCCGGAGACGATACTTCTGCTCTTGAATCTGTATTAGAATGCGACCAAGAGAGAAGTATGTTACTTAGTAAGGAAACAGAATTGCAAGTGGCGATCGAAAAGGATGGTGGTAAAACGGGAGATGCATTAGGCGAAGAATTAGCTAAAGTATATGAAGCAATGCAGTTAGCTGAAGTAGATAAAGCACCTGCTAGAGCTAGTGCAATTTTATCAGGACTTGGGTTCTCTGTCGAAAGACAATCGTGGCCAACTAAAGCTTTCTCTGGTGGCTGGAGAATGAGATTAGCACTTGCAAGGGCACTGTTTTCTAGACCTGATCTTTTATTACTTGACGAACCTACAAACATGCTTGATATTAAAGCCATACTTTGGTTGGAGAAATATTTACAGTCATGGCCAACTACGTTACTCGTGGTTTCTCACGACAGGAACTTCTTAGACACGGTAAAGACTCGTGTGCTTTAAAGAATATTATTCATACATTGTAAATAAATAAGTTTAATTTTATGATATTTTTTACAACAGGTTCCTACCGATATACTGTATTTGCGTGGACAAAAAATTGAAGCGTATCGTGGTAATTATGAACAGTTCGCAAAAACTAAAGGGGAACGTGAAAGAAATCAACAGAGAGAATATGAAGCTCAGCAAGCGAAAAGAGCACATGTACAAGAATTCATTGATCGATTTCGATACAATGCCAATCGTGCTTCTAGTGTACAGAGTAAAATTAAGATGCTAGAAAAACTGTAAGTTCAGTAAATCTAATCTAGAGAACGATCAGAAAGCGCTCAAATTTTATCATTTTTAACAGACCAGAACTTAAACCAATGGAGAAGGAAGGAGAAGTAACTCTTCGTTTCCCAGATGTTGAACCATTAAGTCCTCCAATATTGCAACTTAACGAAGTCTCCTTTAGTTATACTGGAGGAGTCGATAATTCGTATATATTTAGTGGCGTGAACTTGACTGCTAGCTTACAATCCCGTATTTGTATTGTGGGAGAGAATGGTGCTGGTAAAACTACGCTTTTAAAGATCATAACAGGTGCACTAAGCCCAACACGAGGCACAGTGCATGTTCATAGAAATTTGAAATTTGGATATTTTAGTCAACATCATGTAGATCAACTTGATATGCGTGTGTGCCCAGTTGAACTATTGCAAAATCATTTTCCAGGTGTGAATTAATTTTTAATTTGTACAAATGTTACTATTAATAGATTAGTTCTATAATTTGTTCTTCATTTAATTACCAGGTAAACCAGTTGAGGAATACAGAAGAATGCTTGGAAGCTTTGGAATAAGTGGTAATTTAGCTTTGCAGACTATTAGTTCTTTGTCTGGAGGACAAAAATCTAGAGTAGCATTTGCACTAATGTGTGCTGCAATGCCAAACTTTTTGGTACTTGATGAACCTACGAATCATTTAGACATCGAATCCATCGAAGCTTTAGGCAAAGCATTGAATACTTGTCAGGTAAAAAATCGTCCTAAATTTTCTCTTAGTTTATGTTATGCAAATTCTATTTTGAATAATCTTCCAGGCAGGTGTTATATTAGTTTCACACGACGAAAGATTAATTCGCATGGTATGCACCGAACTCTGGGTATGTGGAGAAGGATCTGTTCGATGCATCGAAGGAGGTTTTGACGAGTATCGTAGGATCATTGAAAAGGAACTTGAAGTATAAAGATCGTTTTAATTTAATTGCATTATCAGTCTCTGCATTGTCCCGACTCAAGTTACCGATGTGAAAATTTCGATTAATTCAAGTAGATACAAGAAAAGAACGA
This sequence comes from Bombus fervidus, assembly GCF_041682495.2. Classification (NCBI taxonomy): domain Eukaryota; kingdom Metazoa; phylum Arthropoda; class Insecta; order Hymenoptera; family Apidae; genus Bombus; species Bombus fervidus. The sequence goes on along the minus strand of NC_091531.1, from coordinate 4,766,878 downwards.
ATGTTTTGTCTTATACCGGGACAATGGAAATTTTTGATTTATTTATTGCGGATATTATATTGTCTATTTTAAATAAAATCGTGATCATTATAAGAATCATTGTTTATATGTTATATATATATATTTATTTATATTATAATATATATATATATATTTCATCATATTAACATGAAATTTACAAAATAGACTGAGTCTTTAACTTACAAGAACATAGAACTAGGAAAGTTTCACATCGTTTAACTGCCAGCTACAATAAACTATATCTAAAAAAATTCTGATATTTAATATTGTACATTAGTTAATAATAAAAAGTCGTTGTTATAAATAAAAGTATATAAGACTTTGTCCTTATTACAAAACCATTCAAGATATTACATTCAAGATATATATATAATATAAATGCAGTTCTTTTCTTTAAATTCACCATGTACTATCTCAATAATATGACATATCAAAATTTTATACGAGAAATTTGTACAGCTGTGAAATTAGAAACATTAAAATCAACATTTTATTTTTAATAAACATAAAATGTTCATGATACTTCATAATACATAGTAGTTTTAATACTTTTATTCCGTTTCTTTTTTTTCATTTAAACCTTTCATTTCAATGTAATAATATTTTGAAAACTATTAAAACTAGTTGTATAACATAATAAATATAACAAATTACTTGAATGTGCCAAAGAAGAAGTGGTTCTGTATTGTCACAGTTAACCTCCAGATGAAGTATTTAATGATACCATTGTATTGGATATAGAAGACATTTGCATGGGTGGCGCAGGAGCTTGTTGTTTTGCAGCTGGAATTTTCAAATACTTCTATTATTTTTCTCTTGACAAAACTTAAATTCGCTCGATAATCAGGCAATTACTTTAACATGCAGTTGGATCTTGAAGATGCATATTACCCAATGCAAGCAATTAGCTCAAGTATTTAAATAAGCATCTAGTATTAGTTGCTGTATTGTAATATATAATAAACAACTAAATTAGTTAAATAAATACGTGCTTTATTTTTCATATTTAATTTTACTTTGTGCCACATAAATGTACATGCAAGAAGATAACTTTCTATTCATGAGCAGAAACAAAACAAACTAGTTGATTTATGATATATGAATGTAACATGGTGACTCATTGTCAGTAGTAAATCATATGCAAGAAATGATGAATATTTTTTAATATGCAAATTTATAAAAATAACTCCGCAGTATACCGCCTAATAGTATGATTCGAAAACGAATATGATAGACTTTTAAACATATCGTTCTCACCATTTCTGCTGCTGTAGACTTTCGTAAACCCCTTAAATTGCTCTGGCGGCGGGAAATTCGCAATAGAATGAAACATATCCGCGAACCGAACCTCTAAATCTAGAGCATTCATCGTCTGTCCGTTGCGCATGGAAGAACTCCTTGTGGGAGGTGTTGGCGGTGGTGGCGGCGGCGGGGCCAGTCTTTGATGAGTAGGAGCTGGACGATGTGGAAGGGGCGGAGGTGGAGGTGGTATACAAGGAGCGCTAACAGTTACTCTAGAAGGAGGTGGCGGTGCCACTCTAGTTGCTGTAGAGGGTATATTGTTTGATCTAGATGTAGGTGGAGAAGGAGGTTTCGCGACTGGAGGCTTAAGAATTCGATTCGTAGGCCTCGATTGAGTCTCGTTCAGACAATCCTGAGATTGATGAAGGGAAGGTGGAGTTGGAGCAAGTACAGGAGGTGATCTAGGCAATCGCATACTTTGTGCTCTTGATACACTTCCTCCAGTTAAGTTTAATTTCTTAGGAGGTGGTGATGGTTTGTGCAATGCAGATGATGATGTGGTAGGTGGTTTGGGAGCAAGAGTAGGTTTTCCAAATCCCTTAGGTGCTTCCATAGTAGAACTAGAGTCTGTAGTACTTTGTCCTGGCATTGAGTTTGCCTTCTAAAATGTGACACAAAATCTTCAAATCTATATTAACATATAATTGTTTAGATATCTTTACCTGAACAAATAGTTGTGGCTTTTGAGTGGCTGGTGGTGGAATTGGCGGTGGACCTCTTTTTATGCTAGGGACAGTCGATTGACCAAAGTTTGTATTATTAACATTACTATTGTTCTTTTCAACTGCAGAAGTCCGAGATCCTACAGGCTTCAATTTAGGAATACCAGTAGAAAATAATCCACCTAGTCCTATGGGACCTCCATTACTTGTGCTAATGCCACTGTTTGCTACATTAGAACTATTTTCCTTGCTATATAAGGAAGAAGAGCTTCCTGATTCACCTCTAACTCTACCTAAAATGATAATAATAATAAGTATCGCTGACTGAAAAATGTACATTGTAACTTACCACTAACTACAGGTGCACTTTTATCTACGGTTACAGTTTTTTTTAAAGTTTTTCCAGCTCTAATTGACTGAAGAAGTAAATTTCTATCCTGATCTGCTATCCCAGAACCAGATGTGTTGAAGACAGGAGGTGGAGGTGGAGGTGGTGCAGGCATCCTTGTTCAATTTTTATAAAAGTATCTACCACCTCTGTTAAAATCGTATTATAAAAATAAAACGATTAATTTAAATAAATCTGAATCACGATCCTTATGATCAAATTAAATTGTAGACTGTAGCATGTAGAATGGCTGAAACACATTTTGAGATAAGATTAGACCTCCTACACAGAAAATAGTGCAATTAGGTTAGCGAAAAAGTAATTTCAACATTTTCTACGATATTTTATATTTGTATTGGCAATTTTAATACTTTAGAACATATGCCGTAAGTATAATGAGACAAATTATAAATAATTTACCTAAAATTGATAAAACGATTCTATCCCCCCAGAGGAACAGTCTTTGAAACTACCGCACTTTGCATCCGTTTCTGATTCACTATGAACGAACAGAATCCACAACATTCCAAATTTTTCCAGGGCCGATAAAAATTCAGATGCACTGATGTTTCTTACGGGTAAAAATTAAAATTGACTCGTTAGACGTATAGATAACTGAATTAATGCACATCTTGATAAAAGTCGACCATTTGTTTATAGCATTGACGAGTCATATTCGATCGAACATGCATACGTCGAGTCGAATACACCTGAATACACCACACCTGAAAGCTCTTAAACTCATGACAGTGAAATGAGAACAGTATCTTTCTCTTGTAGCTATGTTACCATTGGCTACCAGGAAGAGATTCGCAGCCTCGCTTTCCACTACAGAAACACACATCCGTTTTTAAACATTCCAATTGTAATTGTTTCCTTATTCGTTTATGCAATCCGGAAGTTAAGTAAAAACATTAATTCTTAATGTATTAAAAAACCGACAAAATGATTTCCATAAATTAAAATTGATTAAAAATAAGATATCAATCAAGATGTATTAAAATAAGACATTTACTATATAAAAAGTAATATTTTATATGTTACATTAAAATGTAAAAGAAGTACGAAATATTTTAAATACAATATATACATATGTATAATTTATAAGGAATATAATTAGCATATAATAACATACAAATATAGGTGATAAAATGAGGCTTCTTTCTTAAAGAGAAACTTTCGCCATTATACAAATAAATAAAAGCAATGAAACATCTTACCTTTTAGGTTTTTATTCTGTATATGATTTTATCCAAGTAATAGCCTGAAAAGATTAATCGAATGCAACAGTTATTGTCTCTACATAGCATAAAATTTTTCTATATTAAGGTGAAAGACTGAACATATCTGAGAGTCATAATATCAAAAACTGTTTATAAGTGTAAAATTCATTTTGTGCAAAAGATCTTTCTTTTTACAATTAATATACAATTATTATACATATTTACAAAATTCGCCCATCAATACAAAAATAGATTATACACTATATTGAATTACGATAATCCCTGTAAAAAGTTTCCCCTCTCGTTCAGTAGCATCGCAAAAAATAATTACAATAATCTTTGCGAACTGTCATAAACAATATAACACTACCTAGATTTTTAAATCTTTCATCGATGTTGTTAACGTAACAACCAACGTTTCAACCAACAGCTTTTTTATTCCTAAATCTTCCCGGCAAAGGATCCCATATGGAAAAAACATAATTCTTATTTTTATTCCTTTGTTACATGATTCGTTGGTTCAGGTTTAATTTCATCCATTTGTTCAGTAATAACTATATCAGACTGCTCTGTATCTTTGTGCAGAGCGATAATAATTTTTTCTTCCGTGGAAGATTGACTATCTGAGGAACCCTCCTGTGTTGAAGTAGCTGCTTCCTACAATAGAAAGAAAACTATGAAAAAATAATAATAGACATACAACATTTTCGGCTTTCCATTCTTTTCGTTCATCTCTAAACCGAACTGATCCTAGTCAGACTACAACTCTTCTTACCGTGCTTCGAATCTTCGTATGTGTCTTTATATGTTTCGTCAAATGATCCGATCGCATGAATTTTTTAGTACACTCAGGACATTGGAATCTCTTTTCACCGGTGTGAGTTCTACGATGCCTCTGAAGCTCATCCGACCTAGTAAACTTTTTACCACAAAATATCCAACTACAAACAAACGGTCGTTCTCCGGTATGCCACCTCAAATGAGCCCGAAGATGACTGGTCTTTCCATATACCTTATTACAACCCGCTATGTGGCATACATGTTGCCGTTTTCTAGTCATATCTCTATTCCTATTCATATGAATTTCAATTTATAAAATTGTTATGAACTTGAACAAATACAGATTAGTTTTGAAATCCTACCTATCACCATCTCCGCAATTAGGACACGTGCAAGCAACCCTCCTACGATGTTGCTTATTAGAATCCGTCTCGATATTCGTAGACGGTGCGGTAGCTACTTGATGCTGGTGTGATGTGGGGGTGGGCGTTGTTAACGTGTTATTCGATTGAAGAGTTTGTAAAATTTGCCACTTTGTCGGATCGTTCGAATCTAATTGTACAGTTGGAGCAGCAACAATCGGTGCAGCTGCTGTTGCAGGTAGCGTTTGAACAGTGGCGGGCTGCAGTGCACTTGCAGGTATAACTTGCACATTACCTAGACCTGGAATATTTTGCACAGGTATCGACTGAAGAAAACCATTTGTCGTGTTCATTCCACCAGCAGGTTGAAGTTGCATTATACTGCCGTTACCAACGCTCCTCATCATGTTACCTTGCTGGGCAGTTAAGCTGGCTAACGCGGATGCAGGAATTAAAGTTAGCTGTTGTGCTTGCGTTCCTGTAAGATATACATATTGAAGTGTTAATATGGTTTTCCTAGTTGTAAATAGAGAAAATTCAAATTAACAGTCATTGGTCAATGTACCTGCAATTGTAATTGGCTGAACTGCAGGTTGTGTTGTTTGAGCAGCAGGAATATGTATAACTTGGCCACTAGCTAATTGTCTAGCATCAATACTGGCTACTTTTATATCACCCTCAACTGACTCTGGTGGTCTTGCTAATGCTGATAACGTCTGTACATCAATCTTCTGTCCATCTTTTGTGGTAATTACATTGTTGCTTCCTTGCATTGGCCTTCCAAGTGCACCGATTCCAAGTACCTATAGAAGATGCAATAAATTTAAACATTTAATTGTAGAAATAAAAGATAATTAACTTTCTTAATACATCTTCTACAATTTTTCACCTGAACATTGCTTGGAGTTGTTACTGTTGTACTCCAAGTTGCTACAGTTGAAGATGGTGTAGATGATTGTTGTTGCGCTTGTTGAACTTGTTGTTGCTGCTGCTGTTGTATAACTTGCTGTACAACTTGCTGCACTTGTTGCTGTTGTTGCTGCTGCACTTGAGCTTGTGCCGCCTGTTGTTGCTGTTGCTGCTGCACAGACTGTACAACCTGTGGTTGAGCTTGCTGTTGCACTACTTGCTGTGCTTGTTGCTGAGCAACTTGCTGAGCTACTTGTGTTACCTGTTGATTCTTATATCAAAATTATTTAAATAAAATCGTACATTGTTGTATGATGTATTATTTCTTTTTATATTTACTTGTAAGCTTTGAAGTTGTGGTATGTTGGCAATCTGGACTTGCTGAATTTGTCCATTAGGTGTAATTATTTGAGCTACTTGTGGAATTTGCTACAAATAAATTTTATTTCAAATAATATATATATACTAATTCTTATCGCACAAAAATTTGTATTCGCATAATCAACATACTTGCGTGATCTGTGGTATCATCTGCGTGGCAGGCACATTGAAAACACTGGACAATGCTTGAACTGGAAAATGTACAGTTTGATAAACTGTCTGTCCATTACTAGCAGTAACTGGTACTTGCACAGGCACAGTTTGTTGAACATGTTGCATAGGGAACTGAAGAGGTCTAACTTGTACACTTTGTCCTAAATATAGAAAATATTTAATGAAATTTGCTATCTTTTATGAAAGTAATCTGATAACAATGGAACACATACCTGTTGGTAACTGAACAGTTTGCGCAGTGATATTCTGTATAATAGAAGTAGGAAAGACACTGGGTGCTTTTATCAAACTAACTGGCTGTGGTGTAATAATAGTCTGACCATTAGCCAGTTGTACTTGCTGGCTAGCAAGTTGAACTTGTTGGCCATTAGCAGTGGCGAATTGCATTGTTGGTTGGCTTTGATGATGTCCTCCTGCAGCAGACATAGCAGAGGATGGAATAAAAAGTGCTTCTTGGCCATCAATGTTAACGGTTTGCATCTGTGGTATAACACTATAACTGAGTTGTTGTTGCGGTTGTTGCTGTTGTTGCGATTGTTGTTGTGTTTGCTGTTGTTGAGACTGTTGTTGCTGTTGCTGAAGTGCAGCTTGAGCCTGAGTACTGATCAACTGGGCACCCTGAAGTAATTTTTACATCTTAAAAGAAGAAAGAAAAGAAGCGTACCATTTAATATTCTTCTAAAAGCATTTCTCACCTGCAAGAATTGTTGAGGCAAAGATTGTACAGAAATGGTTTGTGCTCTTTGTTGATCATGCTGCGGTTGCTGAGTCTGTAAAGGCACAAAATTTTGCAATTGTTGCAAAGTAATGACTTGTGGCTGCTGTTGTTGCTGTGCTTGTTGTTGAACATCTTGTTGCTGCTGCAATTGCTGCAAAACTGCTGCATTTGTGGTTAAGAAACGAATTTGAGGTTGGGCAGTTTGCTGTTCCAATTGCTGTTGTTGCTGTTCAGCTTCATCCTGCTGCTGCTGCTGCTGTGTTTGTAAAAGATCATGATCTTCGATCTCCTCCTGTCAAATAATTTCAACACTCTTCTCATTTTTGCATACTTTACTTCTATAGAAATAATTAAATAAAATTTCTCAATCGGCTCACCTGACTGATACTTCTCCCATCCACGCTTCGTTTCATGATAAATATAGGTGTAGTATATTCTTAACACAAACAAGATCGTCGTCAATGCCAAATTTATGCAGATTACCCTTATGCTAGGAATCCATTCTTGACTATACCAAACAGGACTGACTATTTAGTCCGTGGTACGCGGAAACGCCCGCTGGAAGAGCGTTTAATCTAAAAAATTCATTAGTTGGTTAAACCAGCTCTATTTTACTTTGTAACTACTTAAGGTATGAATCTCCACCGACTTAGCTACAATCGTAACTACCCTGCTACTTGAACACCGCATCTGGCTCCGTTTTTCTTTTTCCTTTATTTCGAGTCAAAGTAAACGACACTTGCGACTCAGGTACATCGCGATTGAACGAAAATGAAGTGAAAATGATGCGAATGAAGCCGTAGCGTCGAATGAGCAAGAAACACGAACGACTTAAACGATATCGACACGTGCGAAGACCACTCTCCGAAGACAAAGAAGGCCAGAGAGCACTCCTCGAGAACCCAATCGAGGACCGCCTCTCTACGCCCCTGTTCCTGCCGCCCCACCCGCAGCCGCTCGAAATATTGCCCACCGTGGCAAGGACGCGCATAACCACCGACACAGAGGCGCACTGTATGTCGTCACACCCGCCCACTCGGTCGTTTGTCGACTGTCCGCCTCACCAACACACTCACCTACCCGCGATAACGGGGAAGGCAGCCTCACGATGCAGCCTCCACCCACTTTGCACATGGGACTCCACCTAACTCGCGAACAGCACGTGGCTCCTCCGCAGAAACGTCCACTCTGTACTCCCGCCACTCGATTTTTCGCTCAAAAACCAGGATGATAAGCTTTTCGTGCTCACTACGCTTCCTGTTTCATCTGTTCGGCCCCGTAGCTGTCCCTGAGACGGCTATAATAGAACACCACGGATAACTAAACTTCAACCTAAAAGACTTTACAATATTGTAGATTACAAAGAAGTTGGTAATGAACAGAAAAATAAACACAGTACAATAATATTGTGTTATGTAAAGTAATATATATATTCGCTAGAATATATATATATATTTATATAATATATAAATATTCGCTGTTTTAGAAATGCATTTCCATGTATACATCTATACATTGACGTGCATACTGAAGCGTTGCGTGGTACGCGCGCGCACACTATTCTCGAAGCGATCGCGGTCGACGATCTACGTCCTCCTTCTTTGGTCGATACACTCTCTGTTATAGTGGAAATGTTTTTTTTACAAAAAGAAATACGATCAAACGAGATTTAACTACGAATTCTTTGCCACTGTGGTTCAACTAATTTCCTTGGTAACACCAGAAGATTGACGCTATGTTCAAAGTTACCGCCAAAAGTACAGATATAGGACAAGCCAATGTTCTTCTTTTTCTTTCTGATGATCGACGAAAAAATTAGTTAGCGGATACTCTATAACCGAGAATTTCCAACGAAAGAACAATCTTACGCTAGTTTCGTATCACCTTGCGCACGATTCGATTTCAACGTGATTTCAACATGTGCACGTAGACTCGCAACGTGTTAGTCGGCCGTCCCTCACGAAAACAGGGCTACGAATACCGCTATGAGAGGACTACTTTCGCCGTGGGGCGGTACACAAGGTGGCAACGTCGCCGTACGCCAAGTGCGAGGATCAGAGCTCTGATTGGTCGTTGGTTATTCGTGATAGTTGGCACCGAGCAGAGGTTCGTTAGACAGGGGCGTACGCAGAAACCGTCGGACGCCCACCCCGTCGAAGAGGGATAAACGATGCACACCTCCTACTTTCTCTGGCCTTCCTTCCCCTCTTTTTACCAATACCCCCGGTCAGGGCCACGCTTGAGCAGGGTCGCGAACATCGGCATATCGTTGTTATAGAGCAATCTCACTCTCTCTCCTTCTTACTCTATCACATTATAGAAACGCTACTGATTGCCTGATGCCGACGTTTATACGGAGAAGGGAGGAGCTGTTAGTACTCCCTCGCTATGCCGCCGCCCTTCTTTTCATAATCAGAAACAAGCTTCACGAAACGAATCTCTCTTGCTTTAGTTGGCCATGTATGGAGTGGTCGAGTAGGTTGTGTGTTGAATGTGATTCAATCCTGAAGGCTACTTTAATTGGAAGTAGTGATGGGTTGTCTCAAGCATTTCAAGTCGCATCGAATATCTGAATGTGGCAAAAATTCAAATCAGTTCGAATACGATTCGATACCCTAAAACTTATGAAAGTCTTGGAAATCTTGAAAGTTTCGCAACTCTTGTAAGTCTTAAAAACTTAACGTGTAGTTAATATTTTACAGCATTTTGAATACTTTAATCCAAATACATACATTGGTATAAAATATTAAAGATAATCTAGAAAGTTTGAGATATTGGAAATGCATCTACGCGAACGATTTCCAAGAGTTTTGGAGTATTGAATGATATTCGAATCACTTCGAATTTCAGCATTCTTAAAAAACATTGAACCATCTCAAAACTGACAATGAAATTCGAATGCCCATCATGAGTTGTATTTCTATGCGATCCAATCCTGGCTATGAATCTATCGATGTTTTTTCGATCAATCATATGTATTTTCTACACTTTTTCTTAAGACTCAATTCACGTATTGATTTCGTTAAAAAGTGGGTACTTTGTGCTTAGCAACAGTAATTTTTCAGCAAGGTGTATCAAAATATCGATTACGTTTAGTTTGATAGAAAGGGATTGATAATATACAGAATATAGAACGATATAAAAATAATTTACTTAACAAAAAGTATATAATCTCATACTGCTTCAATTTGAGGTTATGAACTTACCAATATTTTTTTATATTTTGTACTCTTTTTGGAACTCATGGTTAATCTATTTATTTCATTAAAATTTATCTGGTGCATAGCAAGTAAGGTAGCTGGAAATATTGATGAGGTTTAATTCAATAAAAAGGAATGGATATTATACAGAAGTGTCATACATTTAACATGACAAAAAATGACATATTTATTTGGAAGGACTGAGATGTAAAATAAGTCCAATATGGCTTTTATTATTAAGTCAATGGTAATGACAAGTGAAATAAATTAATCTCTAACATCAACCATATGTCGTAATTGCATGATGTTAGTAACAATAAATTAAATAAGTAGTTACATTTAAGTAATCAGATAATCTACATATAGACTGTTTACTAATATACATTAGCAATTAATGTAATTTATAAATAAATTCTTCTTCAAGAGTTCTAAAAATAATATCGAGCTTACAATCCAATGGCGTGTATGATTATGTCACATGTAATGTGTACCTAAACCGGGAGTTATTAACAATACATGCTTGACGATTTTGTGTCTAAAATAACAAACTTAGAATAAAATCATGTATTTCTTTATACCAAACTGTATTTTTTAATTGCGTTAAACTAGAATTTAATTTCTGTAACATCTACCTTTTGTAATTATGAAAGCATACGTTCAATGATTATGGCATTTAAAATGCTCGACGTTCGTGTAAGTATATAATTTTCTAAAAATTGTACCAACTCAGTATACGATGATATACCTAGTCATAAATACGTTTCTTAATCATATTGATGCGTTTAAAGACTTATATACAGATTAGAACATATCTGTTCTATTCCTTAATGAAAACTGAAACACTGTACATAAAAATATTTACATATTAAAATTGAAATTCTTGTTATGGTCGTGTCCTTTTTCTGAAGTTGATCGTTAAAATAGTTAAGATTTAGCGCAGCCGCAATTAATGTACATTTACGCGCTTAAAATCTTCCCTCTTATCGTCATCTCGTTCATTTTGAGCTTGCAAGCTAACTGCAACGAAGGTAGAAAGTCGTTGTATAAAGTACGAAAAAAGATAAATAGGTCTACAAAGTAGTAATCCTAGAGTATTTGTACTAGAGTGGGCTACAATTGAAGTTCAGAGTGAACAATGATTCTGTGATAATGAATTCGTCGTAGAACTGCGCTTTGAACGTGTAAATTGCTTTTAGAAGCGTGCAGAAAATTGTACAATGCCACAGAAAATGAATCTCCTACAGTCCACCGCCTGATCTCTCTACACTGATCTGTTTCTTCAGCATATCTTTTTCGTGTTGCGCCTCTTCCATCTCTGCCATCCTTGCAAAACGTGAATATGCCACGTGTCCAGATTTAATGGCCGACATCATCTGCGTCAAATTGAGAAAAATTAGCTTTAAAAATTCGAAACGAGAAGAAACCTTGTTCCATGAACTTGGTCATAATCACAGTTTCATAGTTTGGCACAAGAGCAGCATGATACTAAAATATGTTGAAAGAAAGAAGTAAAAGAAGTAGAGAGGTTCGAATATTCATAGAAATATTGCAGTCACAACATCAGAACAAGACACACTTTGATTAGATTAGATTATTGTAATCTATCTATATGTAATCAGGTCTAAACTATTCGTGCAACAGAAAAGAGAATATTAAAAAATTTGTTAGGAGAAATTAACAAAAAATTGATAAAATAAGGGAATATAAATGTTACTGGTAATCTATCGTTATCCAATAGGTCTTTTGTGCGATTATTTTTTTTTGTTAAAACTGAACTAGTCCTAAATAATGTTAAAAGATATGTAAATATATATGTAAAATAATGCAACAAAAGAAATTTGAGAAAAAAAGAAATTTGGAAGCGGCTGCAAGATTATACGACAAATCCGTGCGTGCGAGCTTTCACAGACCTGAAGATATTCGTCCAACTCGACCTGACCATTCATATTAGTGTCGATTTCACGTAGTATTTCATGAAGCTCTTCACCAGGCACTTCCTTGTCACCAAACAACTGCGAATGGTAAACAAATGTTTCAATTAAATATATGCTTTACGATTTACCTGCAGATAATCTTGTAACTCCATTTGCCCATTGTAATTGAGATCAATTTCATTGAGCAAAGTGTGCATCTCATCTTCTTTCAGTTTTATGCCAAGTACCTGTACATCGACAATTACACGTGTAACGAAAACAAAAAGAAAATAAAAAAATAAATTTAACATAAAATTAATGCTATATTTTATGCAAACCTTAAGTCCCCGTCTGATGTCGTTAATGGAAACATAGCCTTTGTTGTCTTTATCGATGATTCCAAAACGCTTAATATACAATTGAATTTCTTCCTTCGTGAGGTTGATAGGAATTTTGTCACGAGACGCACGATTAACCATTTGTCCCATTTCATTAGCGAGGAAGTCACTAGCCTCTTTATGCTGTCTTTTCTTTTCCTCCGGTGTCCAATGTAATTCTTCTGCCATAATGTCGATAATGACCGGAAGAGCTTCTTGTGCTGCTTGGACGTTTAAGAAGGCTAATCTCAATCGTCTTGCAATCATATCAATTGCTGTTCTCGCGTATTCACGAACTCCATATCGAATCTAAAATTAATAGCGATTAATTATTACAACGAATAAAGAAAGATATATCAAAAATAATGATTGATAGTATTTACCTCAGCGTCGATATATGGGAATTCAGGATGAATCTTTTTGCCTATAATTGGCCACCTTTTACCAGTAAGGGAAGCCATTTTTGCTACAGCAAATGCACGGTCTCCATAACTCTTAGCCATATGTTGCGCAACCTCACATTCCAAGCCAAAATCTTGTACTAATCTGATGTACATTGTTGGACTCCAACCATGAGCTCCCTCGAGGAGAAAACCATTTGTTTGACAGGGTCTTTCAGGCTTTAAATTGCAGGCTTAACAAATAATATGAAAATTAAAAATAAAACTTAATAAATCGTACATATACATCATGTACTATACCCTTGATAGCTATATCGATAGTTTCTTCAGCCATCGCTCTGTACGTTGTCCATTTTCCTCCAGCTATCGTGATAAGTTTCGTGGGACTGACATGTACAATGTGATTTCTCGCAAGGGACTGGGTATTTGGTTTGTTTGGATCAGAGACAAGAGGTCTAATTCCGCTCCAAGCGGACAAGACATCTCCTCGACGAACTTCAACGTCCGGATTGAGGTAGTTCTTCACTTCACGTAAAATGAACATGATTTCATCCTCAGTGGGTCGCGGATTATGCGTTATTTCGCAGGGTAAATCAGTCGTTCCTGCGATCGTTTGTTTCTGCCAGGGTAAGAAAAAGATCACTCGGCCGTCACTCGTTGATGGATCCAATAAACCCATCTGATCGGGGCTATAAAAATGAAATTAATACATATAATTAATGTAAGCTTTTCTTAACCATGCTTCCTAAGTTCAAGTTTTATAATCTATTCAGTTATTCACCTGTAATAGCCTGGAAGAACAATATGAACACCAGAAGAGGGACAGCAGATTTCTTTAACGTTCTGGTCATCCATTTTCCTGATATGGTCAGTGAAAGGCCCCGTTGCGTTTATTATTGCCTTTGCCTTCACATCCCATTGTTCACCCGTTAGTTCGTCTTTCACTCGAGCTCCAGTAAGGACCCGATTACCATCCTTCGTGCAGAAAAAATTTTATTCCGATAAACAATCTATCTTCACATGGCTCTTATCACATATGTCTAATCAGATGATATTGATGCCAATACCTTATCAAGACCTTTCAAGAGATTAACAATTTTAACATGATTTACGACCGTGGCACCATGTCGTGAGGCAGTTAGTGCAACTGCCAAATTCATTCTGGCATCATCCTGTTGACCTGTTACATCAAAGCAATATGAAATTACAGCATGTTTGAAAGAGTTGATAAAGAATAGCACAATAGAAATACCATCGTAGTAAACAATAGCTCCTGTGAGTTTATCTCCTTTCAGCATGGGAAACAATTCTAGCGCATCCCTCTTGCTGAGAAAGTACGATGATTTGACTGTCTTGCCTCCAGCAACAAGATCATACATTTTTATACCAAACCAGTAATAGGGAATTTGCCACCACCTGTTGAAGATAAGTGGAGTTTGATTATTGATTTCATATGGAACAGGTAAAAACAATTAAGAGTCATAACATACGTGTAAACAGGCAACATGATAGGCAGAGGATGAGCCAAATGAGGTGCGCTGTGTAACATAGACGCTCGTTCATGCAAAGCTTCTTTGACCATTTTGTACTGTTCCACATCCAGTTGCAATATAGCCTTCTGTAAGTAACGGACTCCTCCATGAATAAGCTTTGTACTCCTAGAGGATGTACCAGAAGCAAAATCATCTGCCTCGATTAATGCCGTCTTCAAACCTGGAAATTAAAAATAGTGTATGATTAATAGATAACTACCTAAGGTTTTTTATTTATTTAAAGTCGCATTACCTCGTGTACATGCATCTAACGCACATCCAGCTCCAGTCGCACCACCACCAACGATAAGAACATCGTACTCTTCGTGATTTTTCAATGCTTTCACTTGTTCTTCCCTGGTTGGCAAAGGTCTTTTCGGTGGTCGTGATTTCTGTACATCTGCGTGTACCTAATAAATAAAGGAATATTGTATCAAGCGAACTACAACCAATTTTACACAATACGTCCTCCGAGATTAATATTTTTATTTGATCATCTTGATTATAAATAAATTTCTGATGTTTATACATTTTTGGGAAAATTTAAGATTCCAGAAATCTACAAAATACATATATGTAGTATGCAAAAATATGTAAAATATTTAAAGTAGAGCATAATATTTAGTGGATGAAACAAATTTCTATCTAAGTTCTATTTCTTTAATTATGTACATAAAAATATAAAATTCCATAAACATTCATCTAATTATAAACCAGTTTTCATAAATGACACGATACTAGTCGATAAAACAGTTGAAGATGGAGCGGGTTATTCAAAACAAAAGAGCATTCCCCGCGTATTTATTAGTACAGATTGAAAGCTATTCTTCGCTTATCATCCTATAGGAGCATGGTGCAATTATCGTAATAGATGACCCTATACCAGTGTCGTCTTGGATATAATCAACTTTAGTCACTTCGTGATAGAATCAATTACGATCACGATTCGTATCACTGTATCAATTTGATTTGTCGGGTATAATCAAGTTTGATAAATATTGGTCTCGTGCTTACACTTCCATACAATAAATGAAAAATTTTACGTTGGTCTTTATTTTTATTTTCCTTAACTTTTGTTCATATATTGTCAAGTCAAAATAAAATAATCCTATATTCAGACGGGCCATAGCTTCGAAAAACAATCGTGTATCAAAATAGACGAGCATTCCTGATAGCTCGTCCTGGCCTGGCACAGACCTTTGCAGCAGTGAAATTTTGGTATCCACGTGACTGCTAACTTGGTATCTTGGTAACACGAAACACTACAGCCTTGACTGCCAGCGTAAATTATAGTTACTAATAGCTTTCGTTAAGCTATAAGTCAAACTGAAAAATGCAATAAACAATTGAAATTTTATTGCGATGATGATGCTGACCTCTTTTGATATTTGCACTTAAATGACATTTCTTTTAAACATACATCTTTGTACATTCTTAGGAAAAGAGAAAAAAAAAATTAGATTCAAGAGCGATAATTAAAATTGTAATAAGAAGAAGTTAACACGTTTGATTGCAAAGAACAATAAAAAATGACTAAAAAATTTCCTGGTATATAAAAAAAGGTCCAATGAATCCATCTTCGCTGATATCGCACTGCCTTTGTTCCTGCGATTTTTAATATAATCCCACGAGTGAGTTTCAAACGGAAAATTCCATATACCTTGCACGATCAGCTTTTACAAAGAAGAAATCACAACCAGCAAATAAAGAATGAAATAGCGAGAATATAATATGCAAAGTAAAATATTCAATATATTGGGACATGCCATATAAGTAATGTGGTTTTTCTGAGAGCTAAGTTTAAGGCAATAGTTTTATAAAATCGCAATTGAAACTTAATAAAAAGGGATAGGGAATTGCAAAAAGTATGGAAAAATTAATTATTGATTAACTTTGCCAATTAGTAACTTCTTATTCTCATCTAGTATATGAAAACTAACGTCAACATTACTGAGATGATCAGATAATACGTAGAAAGTGCAACAAATTTCTGTCCAGGTTCCATTTTTCTAATATAAATTTTTAGCATGAATTTGCATACACATCCACGATCTAATAAAGGTCGATTATACTTACGGTATTATCGGTCATTAACAGATAAGAAGTAAGAGCACTAGCACCGATGGCACTTGCACCACCCACTAATAGCTTTAGCGATGCCATTTTATTACGTCTGTTATGATGGAACGACCCTTTTGGAAAGATCTGGAAATAAACGAAAATACGTTTGTATTACTGTTGCTCACGTCAACCGCGGTTTAGAAATTACGTAAGACGAGAACGGAATAGAAGAATAATTATAGAAAGATACGACAAAGGGTTGCTAAACAGCGAAATTTCTACACGAATGATAAGCGCTTGTTAAATTAGGGAAAAAATACCGTTACACAATGATAAGATAAATGATAAGATAAATCGAATTGATAGTTGTAAAACTGAAAATATAATCTTTCGGTCGATTAATCAATGCCCCTGATCCATTTAGTGAATCACCATCCAAATTTTTTGGCAATACATCAACAGGTGCAATTTGAACGACAGTAACGAGGAAACAAATACAGTAGAATTTTGTTTATTTGAACAAATTAACACTAAGCTTTCATTATCCAAACTATAATCAAGCATAATCTCGTACTATTTCGTAATACGTACAAACACTTATTTTTAAGAGTATATTAATACATGCAATTATTTATTTTTATTCAAAATAAATTCTATATGTCAAAGGAGGTACGGTTGAAATTGTAACATTTCAATTCTAATATGTTTCAACTAATAAGAAGAGATGGAGAGAATAGCTACTTAGTGAACTTCTATTATCGGAACAGCCTTGTCCTCCTGTTTGTTCGAATAAACGAGATTCTACTGTATTAAGAAGAGATACGACAAGAATGTTATCGATGAGGATTTAACCTAATTGTATACAAATCAAAATTTGCATTTGATCATTTTTATGTGTTTTATGTAAAAAGCAATGTAACGTTCAATGATTTTAAGTATTGATACAACCATGAAAATATAGAGTTACATAGTTCGTTGGCTTCTTTGCAAAGATTTAAGTTTTAAAAATGTTTATTGGCAGTTATCCCAGAATATTTTTGTCCTGATTAAACGTGACATACCGATTCTTTATTTCTTTTGCATCGGATCATGTGATATACTGATGTGTCATACGAGACATCGTACCTACACTGTCTTACTTACGTATACAATGATGCAATAGACGTTAGTCTAGTGATTAAGAGCCGTGGGTGCAAAGTGAATTACTTGATAGTGGTGCTATAATTAACCGGCTAGAACTCACTTTTATTGAGTGAGGAAATCCGTCTTGATAAATCTACTGCATACATTCAACGGTTTCTGTTGAATTATCAGTTATGAAATACGTGATTGATAATGAATACGGAATATATGTAGCTACTATGTAAACGTAGTATAACGCGATATAATACGCAAGGTTAATTAAAATCACTGGTTGTTTGTCTGCGATTTTGTTAAAACTTCGAATGTCAGAAATTTTTTTCAAAAAGTACTACGACATATTAACCGATTTTTAGCAAGATGCGTTATGATTGCACGTTTCAAAGATATATTATGTATTAGGTAAAACAAACACGTTTCTACTTTCTGGTAATAAATATAGCGATTATTTTAAATAGTAATAAAAAACATTGACGCAAATAAGGCATAATCATTCCCTATACTATCGACGGTTTAATTACCTTTTCTCTTCAAATTTTTATTAATAATTTTTGTACATATGTTCAGATTATTATGTTATATATATATTATATATTATACTAATATAGCTATTAACCAATAAAAGTAATTGATATATTTAATTGAAATATGATACACAGCAAGATGCACGTGACTCTGACGCACTATTTTTTATCGGGTGACGTGTTCGTTTTAATTCATGAATTAAGGTAATTCCAATAAAAAAGTAAGAGCAAATAGAAAATATGAAATTATTACATATAATTGGCACTTGTCTAATCACAGAGTTACTCACCTTTCAAGTATCAAAAAAATAATTTAAGTTATGCTATTCACTACGAGACCTTGACGGTCCCCTAAAACACGTGGAATTACGTAAGCCGTATTAATCAGCAAATTCTAATATTCTCAGTTTCCTCTCTGACTATTTCTCTTTTTCTTATGAATGTCAGATACATCGAGATATAACATATGCCAAATATCTTATAAAAATGGAAAAACTGATTGGATTGGATGAAACTAGTTAACACTAGTTGAATCTTATGCTATTATTTTTCTCAAAGCAAACGGAGTCATAACATTTCCATAATTTTTATAAATATTAAAATACGTGTATATTACGATAATGCAAATGTAGAGATGGATGTCGTAAAGCTACGTTTTAAAATAGCACCCGAATCTCGTGCCAAATGATTTGGAATGTCATCAGTATTTGTATTGTAACTGTACTCATTATACAATACAGATATACATCACAATATTATGAGTGGGAAAAAAAGAAAAATATTCACTAACTCTCTCTTATTTTAACATGAATGAATGAATGAAATCTCGTAAACAATCCATTCTCAGTTACATAAATCGACCTCAATGTATCACCACCTTCTTCTAATTAAAACTTCAGTGATCATAGGAGTTAGTTTATAAGGATTTCTATAAAAAAATTCATAATTAACATCACCTTGTCTCTTCATTAAAAAATGTAAAATAATTTAGTATGAAAATGAATGATTTATTATCTATATGCAATAGTTCATAGAATGTTCTTTGCTATAGTAGCAATTGACATTTGCGACATTACTGATAACGCTACTTACTGTGAAACAAATTGACAGCTATGAGAGTCTTAAAAACACTCGCGCACAGTGGTGGTGAGTGCGATATATGAAACTAAAAATTAACGATAGACATATTCAACGAGGATACCGGTACACATTTCACTGACTCGCGCGAGCGAATGAACCGTAGTGAACGATCAAACGACACTTAATAAAGATGTAAACTGACTGCCTCAGCGACATCTTTCGAACATTTTTCTATCTATTGAATGGCGCGCCTAATAAAATGTAAATCAATTTATTCGCTTCTTTTCAACTGTGGATAGAAAGATTAAATCCTGAAAAAGACATAATATACTTTTACATTAGAATAATGGATTTTTTCATTCAATGATATATAAAATTTTTCTCAATCAATTATATTGTTTTATATTCACATTTTTTTTATACAAAACAAATAATTTCCTTTCATGATGTCAAAAAACAGATTAGTCAAAAATACTCAGTTCCTTATTATTTGTTACTCGCAAAAGTTCGTAAAATAGTGATTTTTTTATCTTGGTTATCTTATGTAGCATAACTTACATATGAATTATGTATTATTCGTACCAGAAATAAAATAATTTTTCATTATTTTACAGCGATATATCTCTATAAACGATAGACACTTGTTTCATCCTGAACAATTATAGGATTGAATATACATAAAAGTCTTATGTATTAATTAGACATAAAATAACATCCGAAATCTTAATGCTAGTAACAAGTGAATTCACATGTTGACTATGATCTAACAAAATAAGAGATGTAAACATAGTACAAATGCACAGGATGTATGATGAATGGATGTACAATAAATAGCAAAAATCATTGCAAAAAAATCAAAACACACAGCGTAGCTAATACCTACTATTTACACAAATTGTTATATCAAAATATATGATCATTTTTATTACACAATTAATTATGTTTTCTTTCTTTTCGTATTATCCTCTTGAGCCCAAAACGTGAGCTAAAAATTACACTTCGTCAGATGCAAGTACTTCTCTATCAGTGGGTGAAGATGACTTGTCTTTTCTCTCATCTTCTTTCATTTGAAGAGCAACTGCGGACTCAAGCACCCGTATCCTACCCTCATGTTTCACGATCACCGCTTTTAATTTTCGTATTTCCTCCGTAAATTCTTTTAAAAGTTCTTCCTGTAAAAGAAACAACCATATGTTCAACAATTTCGTTAAGAATAAACTTAAGAGTGACGTACAGTAATGCCTGCCGATGCTTGTGTAGTATTTTGTGCAGAATTCGAAGAGGCAACTTTTGCTCCTTTGCTCAATATGTTTGACTTTTTATGCACTTTCAATTCATTTTTGGCTACTGAGGGTTGATAACCGTCCCTCAGAGAGATCAGTATGGGATCTGCATCGGTTCCATTTTCCCACTCTTCGGCAGAAATCGCAGCAGTGTCGCCGGGGGTATCGGGATACAAATCTTCTTGAAATAATTCTGACTGGAAACGAATAAATGATATTAAAACGATTAAAAAGAAAAACGCTTATTTATTCGGTATTCAGAATGTGTATGAATTGTACCTTTCTTGGTACAGTCATAGAGATAACCTGGCAAAAGCCTGAGTTGTTGAGCCGGTAAAATCTAGTTATTTCACAGCTATTAACATCACAGCCTCGTTTTGGCATCATTCCTATACCTCGTTGAGGATCAGGAGTTTGAAACGTATTGATATAATGAACAAAGGGAGGTTCAGGGGTAATTTCGAAATATCGAATCACAGAGTCACCCTTCCCACATAAATACACTAAATTCGTGTCGGAATCGTACAAAGGAAACATAACTCCGTTACTTGTATCCAATTCGACCATAACTATAGGTTCACCTAACATATCTGGAGCACGTAGGGAATATTGCCTCTCAGACATTTTACTGAAACCTGTGGTAAATATCAAGCCTCCCCTGAAAACACATTAAACACACATCTTTGTGGATACAGTTTTATATATGTTCATACATACAAATATAAGATCCTACAAAAATATACAAATCAATAAAATATATGTTTAAATATTATATCCTTCTCTAATTTAATAATTTACTTTTACTGTTTTTTGAATTATCTTACTTAAGTTAATCATCAAAACTGAATAACATCCACCTTGTTACAACATTTGAAAACTGTGTCTTTTGTATTAAATACACACGTGTGAAATAACATGAAACAAATAAAATAATTATTAAGAAATAGTGTTGTTTGCGCAATAAATTATTTCAACTTGTATTTTAAGCAGAGATCAGTGCACCAGCTCTGTCACTGAATTTTGTAAAATATATATACCTGAATCGATCTGTCCGTTTTTCGAAACAGATATTACCAGCATTCAAAACTGCATTAATGAATTTTTAGATATTAGCGTAGTTATTTCACTGTATTCTGTACTTGTTTGCCAACATATACGAAATGTTATATTTTAAATGATATATATACGATACTTACTGAAACTTTTATGCGGATACTACACAGTGGACACCTTGATATTTGCATTTATTAAGCTGACATCCCCCTGACGAGTTGCATTTTCAATCTTCAAGTTTTCCATTAAAAAATACCAAATCTCGCACTACACAAATTGGAAAGACCATGTGATAATAAAAAATAAATGTATTCTTAACGAGCAAATAGAAGTATCAATCACATGTCATTAAAAGATACTATAGCCTGCTATAAACATAGTCTGTTTTGAGATAAACATCACATTTACCCTTACATTTATTGTGTAAAAAGGCGGATGTATATTGTTTGATGATTATTTAATGTGGAAGATATGTTGATAGTGTTTTGCATAATCAAGGTATTCATTATTCCTAAATACATATTTTGGTAACATTTATTTGAAACTTATTGGTTTTCATGTGCACAATGGTAGAAATATTTGTGATTAAATATATGTATAATTAAAAGCTAAAAGGACTTATCCACATTAATAAATACCTACTGAAAAGAAATTTACATACCTGAGAAAAATTGCACGAGTTGCTTTACTACCTTCGTGCGCAATGGCTTCTTCTAATATCTCTCCAGTTCTTGGATCCAAAATTCGAATCTTTTTATCTTTACAAGTAGTAACTACTCTGGAACCATCCCAATTCCAGCATGCAGAGTAAATCATATCTGGATGACAATCTATTCGTACTATAGCTTCTCCTGTGCCTACATTCCAAATCAATACAAGATTGTCAGATCCAGCTGTAAGCAATATGTTCAACGCTGTAGGGTGCCATAATACAAGGCCAACTCTGCGCTGATGCAGCTGGAGATCTACCACAGATTCGGTTAATGTCCTAGAAATACCACCATCAGGTATTTGCCATACTTTAACTACACAATCTTCAGAACCTGATGCTATGATATTATCATTATGAGGACACCATGCAATGTCTAATACAGGACCTTTGTGTCCACCGACTAAAGGATAATCTGCTGGTATTCGACCTACCTATAATAATATAAAGATAAAATATAAAATAATAAAATTAATATGAGATTTACTTGCTAAATATCTAATGAAATAACAAATAATATACTAGTACAATGCTTAACTTGAAATTGAAAAAAAAACGAAAATGACAGGGAGATCAAGGGTGAAACTTACTTTGTTATGCGGTAAGACTATGAAAGCACCACCGCCTGCAGATTCTACGATGATAGCGAGAAATTTTGGATTCACGGCGCAAAAGGTTGAATCCCATGAGGACTTCGACACCCTTATATTATCGTAACATTGTTCACGTTTTAAAGCCGTGCCGTACACGTGGCGGAACTTGCTGCTGCGCACCACACGGAAAGACATATCTGCACCTACTTTCGGTGACAAACAAAAAACGAAGGGAACAATGATTAACCTAAAGAATAAGGATGGTACTTTGCCGTGTACCGGTTATTATGATTATTTTAATAAATTATTGTTACGTGTCCACCGCCAACGTGGGCGTCGCGTGGACCATCCCCGTTTTATAAATAGATTCCCCACCCTTGACGTGTTGAAATGAGCGCGACTGAAATAAGAATATTTTTCGAATCCCGACTTTTTACTGTTTATAAGTTTAATGTTTCTCCCCCAGTCTTCTCCACCTCAGGGCTGCCAATTATCACGGATATCTCGGAAATATTTGATAGACCATAATTGATCAAACGAAAAATAGATCTGATTCACCCGAAATAAACCGGCCGCCGCTTTTATGCGACGATGATTCACACCGATCGTCATAGCGTTCCTGAATTTACATTACTGTACTCCGTCCGGTCCCGTCTAAGGCATGGATTGCAATCCAAATGCTTCGTTATTTCGATATTTTCGGACGAACGTTTGATCACTAAATTCGTGGATTTCGTGATTTTTGACGTTATGCCAATATCGAGGAGCAACCCGGGGGAGTATCGAAATTTCCCCACTGCTGGAGAACGCATTTAGGTCAATTGTATTCTCCGTTCGTGCTCCAATGAAATATCCTTCGTGAAAAAAATTAACATATTAGAAATCAGATTATCTGTGTTCAACTTAAGAGCGAGATAAGTAGAGCAGAATTGTTTTACAGATGCGAGCAAAACCACAATTACAAATGCGATTTACCTTCGACTATTTAAAGAAATACATCTATCATTCCCTCTGAATGTCGTTCTTTTATCTCACCCCGGTACGTTCGACGAAACAAACGAAAATCTTATCAATTAAAACAACGAACTAAAAACTGATTTTCTATATACGTGCTAATAGAAAGCTAAATAACGGAATAATTTCAACGTCCCGATTAATCGTTCTGCTATCGTCAACGGGTTGACGCCGACTGCTATTCTCTCGCGCTAACTGTATCTAATCTACCACGTGTTTGTATACGCTACATGCACACACGCAACATAGATATTCACGCGCAACTACGACTCACGATTAACTATTACATTATCGTATTTTACAGATAAGAATGCAGAGCTGCATTCATCGGATGACGAATACTCTTTTTTTAATTCGATCAACACTCGGAGGAATTTCAACGTTCCCGCCGACTAGCAATAACGTTGTAATTCAGTGAACGACCACGTAGTAGCGCTATTGACACGAACGACTGGATCATTTGAGAGCACCTTATTTGGAAGTGCGCACCCTGCTCCTGTGAATACCTACCCCCGAAGCTACTTCTTCTGTCACATTATCAGTTATAAATTTGTATACTTGTGAAATATTTTCTATGATTAGTTTTTTGTCTCACCCCCCTTGTTTTTTTGTTTGTAGCACTTGTATACGTACGAATTAAGCGGGTTACATATACACGAAGTAAAGAAAATCGTCCGATTTTTCCGTGAACGCGACGAACTTATCGTGCCTAGATAATTTTTTTCAGAGTACGTGTGTAAAAAGAATCCTCACCGAGAAATTTTTTTCCGATGACAGCCGATGCACGCTTTTGGAAAAGAACTCTCCCCACCCCCCAAATCTCACGCGCTAATGAGGATGATGGATGCGCGCGCTTCTAAACGCAATATGGCATCTCACGGCGCGTAATATTTAAACTTTTGAGTCTCCTGCACATTGATTTTTTACATTGTCATTGATACATTACCATTAAGCTGGATTTTTATGCATTTACAGGAAATTTGAAGCTGCAATTGCACAGAATATACAAAATACGGTAAAATATATAAAGTATAGTGCTTTCTATAATACTTAGTAGGTAAAACAATTTTCTAACGAGGTTCTATTTTTTTTTATTATATTCTGAAAAATATGAATTTGTATAAAAATTCATAGTCTGGTAATAAGCTACAATATATAGTGAAACCATCTTCAGCCCTAATTGTATGTTTAAAACTTACTATTCATGCTGTATACTAGTTTTTAAATAAATATATGTTTTCAATAAACGTTATGTAACTTCTATATGCATTTTTGAATTGGTTTTAAATTTTGTTATTATAATCACGATAATTGTGTCTCATTACAGTATTAACAAAATTTCAAAAAGTTTCGTATAATGAAGGTAATATATCCACAAAAGGATTCTGCGATAAGTGCTCAAATATTTTTGCGTGCCACTGTACGTTCTTAAGCCAGATTTACACCTTTTCATATTGAATGATGATCACGGATAGTTCATCGAAAAACATCGTTTTCTTTCGGGTTTCACCTAAAATGAGTAATGATCAATTTTTTCTTTTGATAAATTAAATGGATGATTAATTCGTAGTGAAACGGCATTGTCTTATGACCATGCCGTTGTAAGTACGATATACTGAATGCAATCATTTCACACTCCTATGATACATGTCATACGAAATGAATATGGATTTGGCCGATTGTTACTATTTTCTGGGCAATCCTTTATCAAGAATCTTAATAATAAATGAAAGAATGGAACAGGGGAATAAAATGTATTCTTTAAGACAGAGAAGGAAGCTATCACATTTTGTTTCAAGGTCTATAGGATCAACTTAGTAAATTTGAAAAATATTTCAAACTAATGAATTGAATTCAACCAGTGAACTGGTATAAATATTCCGACTTTCATTATTCACATTTGCTATGAAAAAGATGTAAATTCGGCTTTATTCAATTCATTCAAAATAAGCTTTACTTTGTTCACTGGTTACTTCACGATAAAACGTAACTGAAAATATTATTTTTCGATGAATCATTCGTTATAATCATCCAAAGTGAAAAGGTGTAAATTCGGCTTTATCTTTCCTGAGTTCTGACTAACCAATCCGATTTTCGAACATAATCTAGTGAACAGTTAATAGAACATACTTAAAAGGGAAATTATTTGGAGGGGCGGGTGGGATTCGATTTGTCGCGAATGCAACACTTGCTTTCGTATCATTCGTGACAATATTCTAAAAAGTTGCATATGGTTGTATGCATGTTTGTTGTTGTGAGTGATGATATGTTTAGATAAGAGAGTGAATTTGTTAATACTTTAATATTAAACTGGTAGAAATGGGTAATCAAGCAACACGTGGTGGACATGTATCCACCAAGAAGGCTGATGCTGTGGTTCATGTTGGTGATAATGCAAACGCAAACAATCTTTCGAAAAGTTCCTCAGGGACCGAATTAGAAAGTAATTCGCACATGCAGTTCTTTCCAATTGAAAGTCTAGCGAAGGTATAGGGTCAATTTGTAATTACTATTTTTTCGTAAATCGAACGACACAGATATATTCGATATATCGCAGAAGTATGTCGATCGTCTTTTGAAAATCATTAATCGTCACAAATATTTGTTTCACGTTTTAAAAACGCAAATTGACTTGTATGGTTCACGAATAATATGCAAATTATTTCTTAACTAATTTATTTTCGATCCACTTTTCCTTTGACAATCTTTATAATTCGTATAACCTACGATGTCATGTTGCTGATGTAATATGTTTTTCGTAAATAATATTTTTGCGTTGCAAAAATTAATTTAGATCATCTCTGGTCTTTTCCCAAAAATGTGAATAAATATAAAACTGTTTGTCACTTCTTTCCACGTTAATGAAATAAGATACTATCACTTTTTAGTTTGCAGATTTATCAACATTAATAATATCTATTAAGATTTATTAAGATTTAATATTTATTAAAATTAATTTTAGAAAGCATGTATTAGTTAGATTGTTCATTTTGCAGATTTTGTCTCATTTAACTCACGAACAGGAACGTATAAATGGGATAACAATATCTATATTTCAACGCTATCTCTTCCCCAATTATCCAGAGTTAGGTGAAAAATTATTCAATTATCTCCATCATGCTGCCAATGTTAATACTACGCACTTGAGTGCCAATTCTTTCAAACAACAAGCAGAGAAGTTCCTCTCTGTAATGAGTGATCAAACTGTATTAGAGAATTATGTGAAGATGTATTCTGATATAAAAGGAGATGGAAGCATAAATCCTGATGGATTGAAGGCTTTATTGAACATTTCTTATAATATTGCTATGGATAGTAGCGGAACCTCTCCCTGTATTTATAAAGATCAAATAATCGACTCAGCTGTATCATCATGTGTTAGTAAATTTAATATTTATTAGCATTATTAATCAAAACCTATACGAAACTAAAACTATAGAATGTGTATTACAGTTTCATGGTAAACATGCTTTGTCTGTGAGTTATGTGAGCAACTGGATCTGGCAACATTGTCCACGTCTAATATATGGCCCTCATCGATATATAATACATGTACTAACAACTGCTTACAGAAATGATAAAGCTCTTTTATCCAAAGAACAACCACAACCACATTTGGAGATACCAACACCTATATTGGAGCAACCAGATTCTTTATGTTTTCCACAAGTTTTGTTACCTATGAGCTATGTGTGGCTATTATCAAGCACACTACCCGAATGTTATCTTCAGGTATATTTTCATTTGAAATTTGATATATACTTCACTGAACTGTAAAATAATAAGATAAATATATGTTTAGACAGATGATTCACCAAAAGATGTTACTCATGCACTCATAGCTAAAAGAATGGGCAATGTGTGTCCTAGACACTGGACATTATTGTACAATAGCTTAGAACATGGAACAGGAGCTAATCGATTTCTTTACCATGTATTAGGATACAGAGGACCCACTCTTTTATTCATACGGATTGTTAATCCAGATGGAGATACTTCGCGTCCTACATACTGTATATGTTCAGCGATAGAATGGCGTGAAAGTCATCTGTATTGGGGCGACGAAGATTCGATGGGCATTGAATTGTTTCCTTCATATAGGGTTATTGAAAAGGGAGCTAAAGTATTATACTTGAATACTGGCATCAGAGGTTATCCTCATGGATTACGGTTCGGAAGTAATCCCCGCTCGCCGTATATTAGTATAGATGAATCATTCCATTCAGTCAGTATAGCAGGTGCACCTTATCCGATTGCTAGCTTAGAAGTTTGGGGTTGTGGAGATATGAAATTAAGGTATCTTCTTTTTTTTTTTTTTTTGTTTTTTCTCTTATGTAAAGATGAATAGATTTCAATAAAAAAATTAATTTGAAATATTTTACAGGGAACGTCAATTGGAAATTAAAAAGTGGCAAGTGAAGGAAGCAGAAAAGCAGAGGACCGTTAAACTAAGTGCTAAAGATTGGAAAGATCATCCTGATCGTTACTTACTTGAATTGGCGGGTAGGGCATCCTACAACGAATCAAATAAATAGTCTCAATATGATATTCTATTATAGCACAAAATTAATTCAGGATTTTAGTAGATTATTTGTATATATGTATATATCATTAAGCATAGTATTGCTTGAATGTACTTATGCTGTATGTGTAAGATTGCAAACACCATATTCGATTTACAAAGTACGAAGTGCTATAGTATATAAACTGTACAATAACAGGAGGAGGAAAGTTTCTTAATTTATTACTTATTTTTTATGAATCAGTTACTTAAACTAAAATCGAAGTACTTCAAAAACCTAACATACTATATTTTTAAATAGTACTTTCATGCTCAATAATATTAGCATAAAAGATACAAAGCTCCAAAAATACTTAAGATGAAAATGTGCTATCTCATATACCGATGATTAAAAATTTGCATTATAAATGTTAGAAAAATTATTTAATAACTGTAAACTTTTAATTTTTAATAAAATATTAGATGTACACGTGTATTTGTTAAAAGTATAACTACATAGGTGCTATTGCATATTTTTATTTGAGTTTTAGATAAATGTGTTTTAGTTGTGTGCATTAAGTTTGAGCTATTTGATTCAATCAACTCAGATTTATGTAACTTCCGGAATTTTGTATCTTTTTGTATTTTTAAGCTGTGACCATTATAGCGTGCCTTATATACGTACTTAAAGAATATTATGAACCACGTTAAATATTAACATTAGATGCGTGCAAAAATGAAATAAAGATAACAGACACAACTGAAAAACTAGTTACGTCCGAAATCTTATTAAGTTAAAAAAAATTTTCTCCTTCGGAGAAAAAAGTAGTCATTACTGGATAATTTATTTTAAATGACTAATGTTTTTTAAAATAAAATTTGTATTTACATAAATAAAGCAATGAAATAGTGAGCAAGATCTTTTATTTTAACGATTATACTGTATGAACAATGTTATTTTTTGGTCAAGGAATAAATAAGATATTTAACATTTCTTATTTTTTAAATCCCGAAGTAATGCTCATGTTTAATATAATTTTTCTTATTTTGTTCAGTTATTTCCTTAACTCTATGCTTCAGTAACTATAAATGAAGATTGTATGCTTTTTTAAGAATTTATTGCTTAATATAACGATATTCAATGTAATATATATTTCTACAGAAAGACGTGTATAAGATCATTTATCATTCCAAAGATAATTTAGACATTGTATAATATATAAAGTAACTTGAGGAAATTGATTAATCGCTGTGATATTTAGCATACTTTTTAACATCACTGAATAGAGTAAGGGAAAATAACTTATAACGTAATTTTCATAAGTACCTATATCAATACAAGTATATACTTTGTCAGAAACATATCTATTGAAGATCACTGATATGATTTTCAATATTCATTCACACTTACTGCAAAAAACTCTACATATATATCAGAATACCATATAAGACATATTTACAGTTATTTAAATAAATATATAAAACTATATCTCTCTAATAGGTTTTATATATATTATTTATGCTACCTGATAATACGGGATGTGCTATGAATGAAAGATAAATAAATCCAATATATTCATCTCTAGAATGAAATGATCTTTTGAAACATTAAGACAGTAGAAGAAAACATATCCTTGGAATGCTGTTAACCAAAGTGGAAAGTATAACCGTCTGTACGAAATTGATAACCATCATGTTGAAAGAATGTTTGAAACACTACATTTGGATCGATATCTATATAGAAAAAAAGTTAATTATTATACCACATATACTGAAATATTTATAAAATCTTATACCAACATAAATTTACGGATTGTGCAAACCTTGGAATCCACCATCAGCATCATCAATGTCGTGTCCACTATCGTAACGCGACCGTTTCTTAGGATCAGATAGAATACCATAGGCTTCTCCAACTTCTTTAAACTTTTTTTCTTGTTCTTTCTTTTCTCCTTCCGTTGCGTTAGGATGTCGGTCTGTACATAATAACGTAAAGACAGATTAAGATAATTAAAATAAACTGAATAAAAATGCATCTTCAAGCTCACCAGGATGATGTACCATCGCTCGTTTCCTATATGCTTTTTTGATATCATCAGTAGATGCGTTCTTATCAATACCTAAAATTTTGTAGTAATCTTTTCTCTTTGATTTTTTTAATGCCAACTTAGCTTCCATTAACAATCGTTTATTATCTGTCAATATTTAATAAATTAATATGTTATTATAAAAGTGTTTATTATTGTAAGTAAGATGTGTATCTTCTTTACCTGAACTTTTATCCATTTTATACGCTTTTTCAAGATCACGAACAGCTTTTTCATATTCTTTGAGCTCCATATAAGAAGCTGCTCTTCTTAAGAGTGCTTTAAGATACTTTTCATCGAGTTTCAATGCTTCCGTACATTCTGTTACCGATTCATTTAATCGATTTAACTATAGGGTTAGGTGAAAATATTAGTAATTTTTACAAAATCGATTTTAATAAAATATGAAAATATAATACCTTTGCTGCGACTGTTGCTTTATTAAAATGGAGTTTTGCATTTGTTACTATATTTTGAGGATCTATAGTCAAAGCTTCTGTATATAATTGATATGCTTTCAAATATTGTTCCATTTCATAAGCAGCATTCCCTTCTTCCTTTTTTTTTTTCAAATTCTTAGCTCGCTTATATATTTCTAATGCTTTAGCATGGTCTGGAGCCAATCTAAGTACTTGTTGGAAGTGTGCAAATGCTCTGTCAATATTATCTTGGAAATATAGACACATAGCGCGAACATATATAGCATCTGCATTTTGCTTATCAAGATGTAAGATATCACTGAAATATCATTGATATTGAATATAAAATAATTTTGATTACTTTAGGTTCATGAAAAAAGCAATTAATATACTTCGCTATTTCCTGTGCTTCTTGATACCTCCCCAAGAATACCAAACATTCTGCTTTAGTTAATTTAAATCTTGTGCAACGATTACTTACATCACAACAACGATCCATACAATATACAACCTATAAGTATTATATGTTAAACACTATTATCTATATTACTAAGTACATGTTCATTTAGAAGTAGAGCCACAAACCTTACGATAATCTTTAGCATTATATGCAGTATCTGCATCCTTAAGAAATTTTTTCACATATTCTAAGTCTTTTTTCTCTGTGGTAATGCCTTTATTCTCGGGATCAATCTCTAATAACTTGGATAAAGTAGTCTCAGCTTGAACTATGTCACCCAAAATCAGGCAACATTTTATAATTCTTACATAAGCCTAAACGTAAATGAATTGAATTAAAATTCTTGTTCATTTCTTTAAATGTATTTTTATGTATCTTTATGTCTAACGTACTTTGTATACTTTTGGATCCAATTCAATACATTTCTTTGCATCTTTCAAGGCAGGAGGATATTTGTCAAGCATCATGTAACATGCAGCTCTGTTTGCATAAAGTAGTGCTGTATTTGGATATAATTCTAAAAGGATATTCATTTTATTGATCCATAAGGTCATAACATCATAACAAATTTTTAATTGAACAAATACTTACCAATAAGTTCACTGTACTCTTTTAATGCTTCCTTGTATTGTTTCCCACCATAAAGTTCTTTGGCAGTTTGCATTTTTGTAAGTCTGGAACATCTATGTATTTAATATTGCACTGAATAATTTGATAAACCATAATCATAATCATATAAACTAAAGCCATGTCATCTTTCACCAAATCAATTATGTAACCTCATAAAAAAATATTAAAAACATAGGGTCAATATAAAATTAAAACGATTATTAAAAGATAGAAAGAATGTTTAAGAATTTTGAACGAT
Source organism: Bombus fervidus (assembly GCF_041682495.2). Taxonomy (NCBI): domain Eukaryota; kingdom Metazoa; phylum Arthropoda; class Insecta; order Hymenoptera; family Apidae; genus Bombus; species Bombus fervidus. Next base: position 4,734,743 of record NC_091531.1, on the reverse strand, counting down.
ATTTAAAGAAAAAGATCGATCAGTCCACGGTACATATCATTTCTGTTTATTAAAAAAGTAACATTTAATAAATTAAACGAAGCGCGACATTATATAGTCTCGGTCTTTACTTACTCTTTAAACTGTGCAATAGTGGACATTGTCGAATGTTTTGAAATATACTTGTGTATATTCCTAAAAGACTGAAAAATAGTAAGCGTAATATTTCATGAGATATGATATTCCTATGTTTATACATAGTCATCTTATATTATTATAAAACTTACATCTTTGTAACAAAAATATATACTTACTAACTCAATCGGTTTATTCCCTTCGTGCAACAGTCCTACTCCCTTTAACACTACCAACAGAAGGGCCGCATTTGTAATAATGATCCCAGGAAATTAGTATATACACGTTCCAAAACGCATCCAAAATGGTTTAAAAATCCAAATTAATTTTAAATTAATTATTATTTAATACTAATTATTAGTGCGATAATTAATAAAATTTTCGTCCTAATAATAATTTGAATAAAAAAAACATCAAGCAGAATTTGAAAACTTTTCACCATTTTTTTTGGAACACTCATCCCAGCAATTTTATGGTGTATCAGTCTTTAATGGCGTTGTCGTTGTAACCTGTAGCAGTTTAACCATTTGAAGAGAAAAAAAAGATCAATTTTGTAATACGTAAGTTTATAAGTATATAAATATAATTTATATACTTTTAAATCATTTTTGTTAATAGCAATGCGTGCTCAACATAAACTAATACTAATCAAACTATTGCACCATGTGCTTAAGAATTATCGCATATACAGAGCAGCTTTTCTAATTACATGCATTTATAATTAGAATGCAATTATAATTCACATAATAATATTATCATATTATATTATGAAATTTTATAAATAAATATATGTAAAAATTTTTATTAATAATAAACTATATATATTTATATATCACCTTTTCAAATATTAAACATTTACTAAATTTGTTCCTTTTTTCACAGTATTTTTCTAAACATGAGTCGTTTCTTTGCTACTGGGTCAGATTCTGAATCTGATAGTGCTTCCGAGGAGGAGCAGGTTCAACGAGCACCAACTACAGCTTTCACGGTAAACTTAAACATTATAATATTTTATTATTTCCTTTTTTATACTGTGGTAAACATACAAAATATGCATTAACATAATGTAAAATTTTTTCAGTTCAGTGATGAAGAAGAAGAAACTAAGAGGGTTGTACGATCAACCAAAGAAAAAAGATACGAAGAGATTGCAAATCTCATCAAACTCATAAGAAATTATAAGAAGATCAAAGATATGAGCAGCATGTTGTCCAGTAAGTGCTTACAAAGTTTAATGATATTATACAAATATAAATTATTTACAAAGTATTCATTTAATTGAAATCATTCATATTGTAATTATAGGTTTCGAGGATTTAATGCGTGCTTATCAAAAAGCTCTGCCTGTAATAGCAAAGGAAGAAGGTGGCCAAACACCACGTTTTTACATCAGATGTTTAGTAGAAATGGAAGATTTCATCAATGAAGTATGGGAAGATCGCGAGGGTCGTAAAAATATGTCAAAAAACAATTCAAAGTCATTGACTTCATTACGTCAAAAACTTCGTAAATATAATAAAGATTTTGAAGAAGATATAGCAAAATTCAGAGAAAATCCAGATCAGGATGATGATGAGGAGGAAGAAAAGCGTGAGTCAATTTCACTGATAGTATTCAATAATATTTCAATTCAATAATAATTCAATAATATTTACTGATGTTCTAAATTAATTATTTAAAATAAAAATTAATCATTGTTTAAAATCTTTTAGCTGAAGAAGTTATAGAATCTGAGGAAGAGGAAGACAGTGCAGTTCCTTTCAAAAAGGCTGGATCAGAAGCAAGTGAACCAGATACTTCTAAATTTAAGGTTTGTTATATATAATAAAATATTTTGTGACTTCCTTTTCTTGATATTAACAAGATCATACCTTTACAGAAAAGCATGGCTGATGGAGAAGAAGGTAGTGAAAGTGAATCTGACTGGGGTAGTTCTTCAGATAGCGAGAGTACAAGTAGTGAGGATGAAGGTCAATATCAAAATATACGTGAACGGTTTATCAAAAAGTATGTTTAACTCATTCACACAAATAGATGAAAGTAATAATTAATTAATGTAATATTAATATTAGCATATTCTGAAATAGAGTGACAGATAAAGAGGAAGAAGAAGATAAGACAAAACGAAAGGAACAGCGAAAGGAACGTAAAGAAAAGGAACGGAAAAAGAAGAAAGATGAAGACGACGAAGAAGGTGAATGGGAAACTGTCAAAGGCGGTGTAGCCATTCCATCCGAAAAGCCGAAAATGTTTGCGAAGGATGCAGAAATTAATGTAGCTGCTGTCTTGAAGAAACTTTCTGAGATTATCGCGGCTCGCGGTAAAAAACGTACCGATCGAAGGGAACAAATTGAACTTTTACACGAACTGCAATCCATAGCCGATACTCATAATCTTGGACCAGCAGTAGCTGTAAAAATTAAATTTTCTATCGTGTCCTCTATTTTCGATTACAATCCAAAAGTATCAGATGCAATGAAACCTGAATATTGGTCAAAGTAGGTATTATATTCTAAATTTTTTAAATATGAAACCATCCCAATTTATGAATTAATAAATTATTTTTTTGCAGGATACTAGAACGTATTACAGAAATGCTTGATATGCTTTTGAACACAAAAGATATGGTTATTGCTGAAGTAGTATCTGAGGATGCAGAAGAATACGAAACTCCTCCTTATAAAATACATGGATGCGTGCTAACGCTAGTAGAACGTTTAGATGAAGAATTTACTAAGTTATTAAAGGAATGTGATCCACACAGTAATGAATATGTAGAAAGGTATTAGTAAATTGTATTAGTAAATTAGTAAATTGAAAATGTAGACGAAAATATTCACCATCTTTTTAGGTTGAAAGATGAGAAACAAGTGTCCATGATAATAGATAAAGTCCAAGAATATTTAGAAAGGCAAGGCACAGTTTCTGAACTTTGCCGCGTATATCTACGCAAAATTGAACATTTATATTATAAATTTGATCCAAATGTTCTTAAACAAAAAGAAGTAAGTATATAATTATTAATATTTTACAGATAAAAATCTAAAAATATAATATATACATATTCAGGGCGAACTTGGTCTAGACGTCGCAACATCTGTCCAAGTTATGGAAAAGCTTTGTAAATACGTTTATGCTCATGACGGGACTGACAGACTTAGAACTCGTGCGATTCTTTCTCATGTTTATCATCATGCTCTTCACGATAACTGGTTTCAAGCACGTGATCTTATTCTGATGTCCCATTTACAAGAAACCATTCAGCATTCCGATCCAGCTACACAAGTTTGTATTCTTTATAATGAAATTATGCTCTTCTATATTTTCATGAATTTTTTCCCCTCTATTTCCAATTACAGATTTTATACAACAGAACTATTGCTCATTTGGGTTTATGTGCATTCCGTCACGCGAATATTAAAGACGCACATAATTGTTTAGTTGATTTGATGGTAACTGGTAAAGTAAAGGAGCTCTTGGCACAAGGTCTCCTTCCTCAAAGACAACACGAACGCAGTAAGGAACAAGAAAAAATTGAGAAACAAAGGCAAATGCCATTCCACATGCATATAAATTTGGAACTCCTTGAGTGTGTCTACTTAGTCTCTGCCATGCTCATTGAAATTCCATACATGGCTGCACACGAATTTGATGCAAGAAGAAGAATGATTTCCAAGACGTTCTATCAACAGTTGAGGTCAAGTGAACGTCAATCTTTGGTTGGACCTCCAGAATCAATGAGAGAACACGTTGTCGCGGCGGCAAAAGCAATGCGCAACGGAAATTGGTTAGCTTGCAATAATTTTATCATTAACGAAAAGATGAATGCTAAAGTTTGGGACCTCTTTTACCAAGCGGACAAAGTTCGTGAAATGCTTACAAAATTAATCAAAGAAGAGGCGTTAAGAACGTACTTGTTTACTTATTCCCACGTCTATGATTCAATCTCTATGCCAAAATTGGCAGAGATGTTTCAACTAAAGCGACCTGTTGTTCATTCTATTATTAGTAAAATGATTATCAATGAGGAACTTATGGCATCTTTAGATGATCCAACAGAAACGGTTGTGATGCATCGTAGCGAACCAAGTCGTCTACAATCTCTAGCATTGCAGCTTACCGATAAAGTAAACAACTTTGTGGATTCTAATGAACGTATTTTTGAAATGAAACAAGGTAAGCTATGAAAACTTTAAGCAATTTTAAATGATTTTAAAATTGTAAAATGATTTGTATTGTAAATGATTGTAAAATACTGATAATGATGAACGTCTTACGTCACAGGAAACTTTTTCTCAAGAGGAAATCAAGGAAACTTCCGTGATAGGCAAAATTACAATCGACAGGGACAAGATTGGGGCCGTCAGAGACGGGACCGTGATCGGGATCGTAATCGAGAAGAAAATCGAAATTATTAAAAATGAGGGAACATTGAATATTGTTTATGTGGGTGTTTAACAGTGGATAATCATTGTACCGTGTATATACACTCATGTGAATAATGTTGAAAATAATAGTATATAAATAATTAATCGCTATTTTAGTGTATATTTATACTTCTATGTTTGGTACTATTTACATATAATTACTTTATATATAAATGTTACAAATTTTTGATTATCATCTTTAAGATGTTCATATATCTTGCACCTTCTCCAGCAATTTATTACCTGTTATTATATTATCCGAGGTTAATACAAGTCGAATCCCAGTAGATTTTTCTATAAACCGGCAAGCAGTTATTTCGGCATAGGTAATACCACCAATGATACATATCACTACCATTTTTGGTAATAATGAACCACGTTGGCCACTTATGACGCAGTTTGATAAATTTGTTAATTCGTCAAGACTCTTAGTATCCTTTTCTTGATTCACAACAATATTTAATATTTGAGCCTATAGAGATGTGAATTTTTGTCAACTCCATTCAATATTAAACATTATCAAGTAGACTAATTTAATTAATAATATTACTAACGATTAGTGGTACGTAAACATTATTGAATACGTAACTTGCACACGAACGGCTTTTTTGCTCCATTTGCTTGTAGTAACTGGGTAACAGCTTTAACTTCTGTGCATTATTATTCCATTCACTGTTCCAATTTGGTAATTTGTGTAAAATATTTTCTGTCCTATACTTCAATAAACCTATACTATGCAATTTATAAAATAACGGTATGTGTTTATAACCGTGAGCGTGAAGATAAAGTTTTTGTATAGAGTCCAGTTCATTTTGGGTAATTCCGTCGCTTGTAATCGATAATAAACATAATAAACGTAAGGTTCTCAATGGATGATCGTCTGAAAAATGAGTTGTAAGATCGCGAGGAATAAGATCATCTGAAAAAAGATAGTATTATTGTCTATTAAAAGAAATTACGTACCTACATATCTCTCAATATGACTCAAACACTCTTTCCTCTCTCTGCACTCAAGCATACATTTCTCTATTTTTTGCAAGGTTTGAAAGTCAGAACTTAATGTGTCTGCTATCAGCTGGCAAGCAGAAATATGAAAAGCAAGTTGTCGCGTTAGATCTCTAGTTTTTTGTAATCTCGTCGCTACGTATCTTTCCATTTCGGATAACTTCATTGTTTGTATCGCATTCTGTTCCACTGATATGAACCATTAAAAATACTGCTAACTTTTATGAAAAATAAATTAACAAAAGAAACATATAAGAACATACATTTTAAAGATTTAGCTTTCCCATGTAAAATTGGAAAAACTTCGCTGCATGGTGTATCTCTTACTTCCCCGTAAATTTGATCTTTATCTGGATCTAGCTTAACTTGAGATTTGCCCAAAATACCTGTACCAACATTTATTTCCACTACTTCGTGTAATAATCCAGCGTAAGTTACAGGGGTTAAAAGTGGCGTAACCAAATCATAATTCCTGTCCATTATAATTAAAGCTCCTATTTCATTTTCTATATTAGAGGAGCCTAAACAGTGTTTCATTGACTCCATAATTTTGAACATTTGCTGACTGTACTTTCCAAAGGAAAGTGTTAATTTAGGTGAACCAAGTATAAGTTGCAGTGACCATAAGCTACGTCCTAATGCTGGCAGTAATGTAGTATCTTTGTGATAGTAAAGATCAATAAACATACAGTTTTCTAAAGATAAGATGTTCCCATCTAATCTTATAAATTCCCAAGATAATGTTTGTAACGTAACTAATCCAGATAATCCTAAAGAAACATTTACATTCTTACTCTAATGGAACTGAAACAACTATTGATTATTTAATTGCATAATAAAATATTCACCTTCTTCTTCGATTATTGAATTAAGAACAGTGGGTACAGATGGAGTAACTAGAATATGATGATATGGTTGTACATGTGGCTTAATATTTGAAGGAATTTCTGACTGTATTTGATCTAGTACCCTTTTGCAAGCAATCAAATCACTTGAAACCAAAAAGATATGTTGAGAATTTGAAAGCTTCAAGCCTTGCTCCATTTTATAAATCTTTTCAACGCCATAACGTCTAAGTAAAAAATAATATCATTTGATATCTGTCCAAAGAGTAACATGCCACATTAATTTAAAATAATTACTTGAGTACAGAAACTCCTACAAAACTGTCCAAAATTTTCATAAGTTTCTGCTCTATCACTAAGTCTTTGGTTCCAGGAATCGCGTCCAGTATTTCAACAAGTTTTCGTTGACTTATTTGTTGTAATACATTCAATCTATCATCCAACGTGATGTCCATATCTTTTTAATATATATTATAAATTTCGATAATTTGATAATAAATAGTAACAAAATTGTTTAACCACTATGAGTTATGAAGATGCTGCATATCTTTGTTCGATGACATGATATCGATGTAAAGTTAAAAACTATAATGGAATTCCAATGTTTTATTCGTCTATCAAGATTCCTTTGAACTGCAAGTGATTTTCAAACCACATCACATTAAATAGATACTTCTTTTAAAGGAAGCATAACAAACAACTCGACTAGTGCACCCATGTGGTAGAGCTTCGTAAACCGGAGTGAATCGTATTTTCCAATCCTTTCAATACTCACGAGTATGCGTATAGTATCTCAGTAGGGTTATTTAAAAATGGCGGACGCATCGTCTTCCGATACTACCTCAGATTGTTGCTATGAATGGTTCTCTGATATTACTTCCGAAAAATCGGAATACGTGATAGTAGGTCAGAAACCATGCCTGTCTCATCGACGCAGCAAAAGACATTTCTTACAGAAGCTATTTTTAAGAGAGGTAATGTTGCTTAACCTTCAACTTACTACGAGCGTTAATGAAATTGACAGACTCCAAATAGCTGCCAAAATTTTGTGATAATGTGAAAAAGAAAAGGAAAACAATTAAGACATGTCCAGGAAGAAAATTTAAGTCGTTCCTCGGTATTGTATGCTTGTTGTTAAATGATACATAATGCTTAACATTTTATGGATGCAAGAAAAAATGTCCTTTTGTTCTTGCTCATGAAGTCTTTTAATCTCTCTTGTTTGTTCTCTACTGAAAATTAAATGAATTAATGACAACATGATACCTATAAGAAATAGAAATTTAAAAAATTTAAGAGCAACAGTGATCTCTTAAAACTTGTTAATTAGAGAGGAAGAACAATGAGGGTATTATAAAAAAATATTAATTTTTACAGATCAGAGGTTGTTTATCAGCGCACAACTATGCCTCAGAAGAAAGACTGTTTGCTACTGTACCTTCATGGAGACATTTACCATTATTACATGTAATCCCAAAATCAGCACTTGAAGCAGGGTATGTTTATTACATGCGTAAATTTATATCACGAGGAAATGTAGTAAAATGAGAAAATGTTCCTTCATTGAGAATCTTGTAATAACAATAATTATTATTATTGAAGACATATTGTAATGGGATTGACACAATGTGGTCAGTTTTTACTTACATACACATATACCATGGATGTGAGTGGCACTACCTCTTTGTACAAATACTTGTTACATTGGTGGGCCTTTACTCCAAATCATGTTGCACGTAAAGTTGCAGAAGTCACGCTTTTTGGTAATTACACTATCTACAGAGAACTTAGTATTGTTATATCTCAATGGCCACTGGAGAGGAATAAACTAGTGATACATGGTCTTTGGTAAGATTTCATTTAATTATTTTATATATCAGATAAGTCTTCAAATTTACAAAATAAATTAAGTAATTTATGAAGTAAGTAAAAGCAATTAATAAACATAAATTTCTAGTACAAATTGGCTACACCTTCAACCAACAGATAGAGCGTACTTAACAATAACTACAGTACCATCTCTTGAAAATTGTAAGGACTGTTTAAAAGTAGCAGCATCCTATGAAGAAGAAGGTGAAGGTAATATAACATTACACATATAAAATACATTGCAGTAAATTAAAAAATATTTGTTTGATTTTTTACAGAGCTTGCAGCAAACTGGGATGGTTGTGTACGGTGTAATTGTCTTCAACATGGACTCACTGTCCATACCACTTATGAAGTAATTTCTCCATATCCTAGGTTCCGTGCTACTGTCTGTTTGAATTACTGGAATCATGTGGTAGTTAACACAGGCAACTTTTTACATGTGCTCAGGGTGGACTTGGACATTCCAAAATCAAAAAACCAGAAGTCTAGCGATAAACAGGATACTGTAATTCCCGACACAGTGCCGTTAGACATGAGTGATGTTGAAGAATTGGATTACACAAAGACAGTGGAACGTTATGAGAGTTCTGACGAGAAAGTAGGCACACCCGAATGCGCGGTGGATCAATCGCCGCGATGCGAGTCGAGTATAGAACATGACTTTTTAGAAGAACCAATTAAATTAGATGATAAGTTAGGTCGTGATTCATTAAATACCTCAAGCAGCAATCAAAGCGACTGTGCCTGTGATATAAATAAGTCTGCTGACGTCGTAGGTGTTAAGCCGTGCGGGTGTTCCGACAGCATCGAGTGTAAATGTCGAAACAGTAGTCCGATCTCACGAACCGAACAGCAAGCGATCTCTGTCAGAGACAAAATCTTACAGGACTTCTGTGAGGACATGTCCCAGGAACTCAATATCGGTAGTGATCTGATCACACTAGTGAAGCATCCCTCGTGTTCCCCACGGTCTACGCCACAAAGACTTCCTTCTGATCTCAAAACTATGACATGGTCTTCGCCAATTCTTACGCCACCCTCAGACATCTTGAGAACCCGGAATTCAGAGTCTAGTCATAAAAGCACGCGCAGTCAACGTTCTAATTCTCCTCAACCTGGTGCTTCAAAGGACAGCAATGTCAGTTCTGTTAATTCGCCTCTTCATTCGGTCTCTATAAGTCCATCCTCTTCATGTTCTTCGCGATTAATGTCACCTCCTGTGTCACGATCCTTTCGTCATCCAAGTCCACGCAAAAGATCTAATTTACATTCTCCTCCTCCCATTGTGAATTCGACGCAGTCGAGAACAAGAGCTACGCATAAGCTTATCCTCGAAGCTGAAAAGGCGTATGAATTCACGGACGAAGCGCAAGAGACTTGTGAAAAGCTTAGCTCATTCCGAAAACGAAGGCTTGCTGATAAGAAGTACGAGTTCTGCGACGAAACTGAGGATGCCGAGAACATAGTTCCTTTCAAGCATATACGGGATCAATTCAAACATCGTGGCTGTTCAATACATCAGATATCGTCCTCTCCTACAATGTCACCTGCACTGACAAACGGTAAGAAGCATTGGGTGGATTCCGATCAGAGTGAAACGGATGATTTCAGCGTTACTCAGGATATTGGTTTGTCGAATGATTTAATCATTGATTCAGGTAAACTGAATTGTCCATATCGAGGGAGCACTTCGATCTTATTGATAAAGGCAATAACGTTATTTTAATTTATTAGCGGAAAAAAATGTGCTACGTCCATTGAATCAGAATCAACTATCCAATGGAGGCATAAGTAGGGATCGTTCTAATAAGCATTCTGTTAATTCCTCGCCATTAGTTCCAAAAATAAATTTACAGTATCCTAGTATAAAATGCACTGCACATTTCAAGAGAAGTTACATAGAACTTGATGATGAAATGATATCAGTTATTACAGATGTTGAAGGTATATTATAATTTCTATTATTTTTTGGTAATTAAAATAAAAAAAACAAGCATAAGCATCCATATATATATACATTTTACAGATGAAGAAACAGGAGGATATGTGAGTTACCAATGTGTGCTTCCTATGCATGTCCATGGATCTGGTTATGTTCAAATGCAAATGATTAGCAATAGCAAAGCTGAAAAATTGGTATTATGCTTAAAATTTGAATGATTTTATTCAACAATTGATAAGATAAATTTAAACAATTATTGAATTTTTAGATAGTACCATGCGTTTCGATAAATCAATTAAGTTTTGATATTGAAACGTTCTCTCATCATATTGCAGACTGGATTTGTATGAGATTTAAAAAGAAATATTGGCACTGTAGTGATTATGATATAGAAATAATAGATGTGTGTGCGTTAAGTGGTGATATTATCTGTCTATTAATAATGAAGATACAGGCTAGTGAAATTAGTAGTCAAACTCAATGGTTCGTACTAGTTTATGTTCAAGAATTTTCATTATACCTCAAATACTTATTTTGGTGAAATATAGCTCTCAAGAGAGAACACAGTATGAAGTGGGATGCAAATTCACATGGAACATTAATACAAGTCAATATAGGATAACTGATATATTACCATTGGAAGAAGTAAAAACCGAATCGTGGAAGCCAAATTGTATGAACGTTCCAAATTTTCGTAGTCCATTATGGAACCCAACCAGACGTTTAGCGCCAAAATTAAGGGAAAAAATACAACAACCATATGCGCACACAGTACGATTTTTGCATAATGAAATGACTTTGGCAGGTAAGCGTTCCAAATGAAATAAACATTATTTTAAAAAATAAAAAATACATGATATATTTTTTAGGCGAATCTATAACTAGACTTTATGATTTGGATAACCTGGTGGAATTTTACATAACACCGATGCCAAATTACTCTTCGATCGAGTAAATAATTATCGATTAAACGATATGACGCAAACAATAATTTATTTAGTGTTACAAATCTATGAGTTTCATCATCAATAAGATAGCGTGTACAATATACTGAATGTATTGAAAACATACCCCATACATTTATGATACTATTTCAAAAAATTATTAATTCCAAGCGTGAATAGCAACAGATGTAACACGTTGTATAGATTCTTATTGTGCTTTTTTCACGAGACTACCTAAATAAGTTGATTGTTAAGTGCCGCTATAATGGATTGTTCAAAACTTAATGACGTAGATTAAAGGTACTGAATAATAATACAACGAATATTACAAGCAGTTTGCTTGAACTTTGTAAATTATATTCTAGCGCTATATATTGGTTATTTATATATTATAGATAACTTTGGTAATTACCAGATATAAGTAACTAAGAACTGATTGTCAATGAATGTACTGTATATGGTCTCAAAGAAATGGAATAACTAGTAACAAATTATTTAGTACTTGGTCCCAAAATTAATTAGCAAAGGAAAACTATATCTCAACATATTTCTTAATTAATTCTTTATGTTAAAATTTGTCCTAGTTAGATTTGTAGAATTAAATACATTTATTTACGTTTTCGCGTTAACTTCGCGTAACCGTGTTGTATTATAAAGCCATTTTACCATAAACTTTTTTATATCTGAAAAACTGAAATACATATATAAATGTGCACAACGTGTGCTACTAATCACTGTATTGTAATGTATATAAGTACCGATTGTACTTTCTACAAAAAACATTTAAGATTTGAGAGATAAAGTTATTTAATTTGCTGAAGCAGCGACGATGAAACTGGAAAGGTCAGTTTCTTAAATGCAATAAAATATTTGTCATTACTGGCGAAGGATGGCTTTAAGTTTCTTACCTTTATAAATGCATAAGATAATTACTATCTGTGTGTATGAAAGTGAAAGATTATAGAATTCAAACGGGAATCTTGATAGGTGGTCCTACGCTAACTTCGGATCCTATTCCATCCAGTTTCAAACCAGTGAGAATTTCTTCCCATGCATTCATACACTGCTGATAATGTCGAATTTGTCGATCTGCCATTGAAATTAACATATTTTTCAAATCCATTTGCTTTTCAACGTTCCACCTTTGTAAATCACTTCGGAGATTTTCGTTTGCACATTCTACACGATCTTGCAATAATTCTGTTTGCTTTGCTAGTCGTGGAATAGTCTGTCCGAGTCTTTCTAATTTTTCGTCACGGGATTCTGCCTTCCAAAGTGATCCACCCCAATTTTGGGTTGAGGAATTACCGCTCGTAAGACCCATTAGCTATTTGAATAATTAGTATCATAAAATATCGCAATTTATTAATAATAACTACATTTAAAAATAAAATGTAAAGTGCACCTGATCCTTCTCTAATCTTTTCTTTGCTAATTCTTCAACGGTCATTTCGTATTCAATTTGCATTGAGTCCCGTCGGGATAAAGCATTTCTAACTGCATCTACATATGAAATGTATTCTCGTTCCTCGTTCGTTACGTTTTCTAAGAGTTTCTGATGAGCCACTGCATTACATTCTATTGCTTTAGCAATAGCTAACAGAAAGGGAGCTAATTCTGGCTCTGAAGTTGCCCATAAGGTGAAAATTGGATGTAACTGATGCAATTCCAGCAAGTAGTCTAATAAAACATAATTTAATTGAGATCATAATAAAAAGTAATTAATATAACGGGTCAACTAATCTTTGGTTATACCTTGCCTTTCCTTATGTATACGATGATTTATTTTATCTACAGTTGCTAATTTCTCGCTAAGAGCTGTACAATAATCCCGAATTTGCTCAAATTCAAAATGACGCTGTTTCATGGTATATGTACTTGCGATATTTTGCAGAGAATCAGTCATTTTAACAAGAACATTTCCACGATTTTTACGATGTATAAGAAATTCCTAAAAAAATATGGAAGTACAATATTCAAAAGTATATTGGAGAAATAAATATATAAGAGACAAAAATATTCTTACCGCAGGTTTAGTAGTCAGAAAAATGTACAGATTTTTATCACAACTGAGGATCGGATGATTCACAACTCTGTTAAGAAATACATGTAACAACTTCATGCGTGCTATGATAAATTCTTTGGAATAACGATCTAACTGAGCAAGTAACGTATGTTTTCCAGGCATTGGCTGTAATAATAATATTAATATTTAATCATTCTCATAAGTTGTAAAACTATCCTAGGGATAAGTAAGTAAACATGGAGTTAATATGGTTCAAAAATGTATAATGACTCACTGGTATGATATGTGTAGGATATAAATCCACTAATTTTTGTCGCAACCAAATAAAATCATTGTAACGTCTCCTGACAATGTATTCTCCTTCCTCAAATTCTGGTCTCATGGACTAAAATGATGCAAAAAGTTTATCATTCTATCAATGCTCTTTATCAATGCTGGTCTATCATCCTCTACAGATATATAAGATGTATAAATTTTAAATAAAACTTACTTTTGTTGTTATACGAAAAGTAATATAAGTTTCAAGCGTTTCAAGATGCTTCTGAGGATTGTCTACTTTTACTTGTAGATCTCTAGAATCCGTTTGAAAATCTGATATTTCTTGCTCTGGTAGAGTAGAGAAACTGTCAATGGAGGGAGAAGCTATCTGGAAATAAAAGTTGCATTAAATAAAACACGATATTAAACGTAAATAATTAAAACTATTAATTGTATACAGTAAGATATTATGCAAAACTCGTGATTTTTATTTCTGTATCGTCTTAATGCAGTGACTGTCAAAGATATTACAGGTTATATCCTCACCACAGAACCCTCGACGGATGTGCTACAATTCGAAAGAAAATCGACATCGCGGCTTTCCTGCTTAATAACACCGCCGACTGCCATTGTGCTTACTTCTAAAATTGCAGAATCTTCCACATTCTTTTCACTCAAGTTCTCTACCTCGATTTCCGAAGAGGTCATCATCTTTAAACTGTCAAGCAACAGACACACAGCTTTAACAGCACTGCGTCCTGCGTCACAATGCGCAGTATTAGGTCAATCACGAATACGATACGCACATTGATCATGTTTTAAAAACTGGAGGGCGGTCAACAAAAAGTGACGAATCTGTATCTTTTCAGGTCTCTAAAATTCTAACAAGATATCATTCTATAAGTTCTAAGCTATCATAAAAGTACAATTATTTACAATAAATATGATGGGAAAGTTGTAAGAAATGTAGATGAAGTCGACGGTGCTTCGAGAGGCGAATTAGAACTTTCTGGCTTCGAATGATGATAACTTCCAAATGATTTGTAAAAATATATTGCTCAAATTGTTAATTAATAACAATAAAACGCGACAAATTAAGCCAAATATTCCATGAAATATTTTTTTATAGTTATATTATAACTTACTTTTAAAACAAGAGGAAATATATTGAATACGAAGAATTGCAGCTATATTTCATCCTTTTTTTATTCAGATGACATTTCTTCGATAAAATATTGGTTGTATCTTTATTTGCCTGATGCCTGACTAGAATTTTAGATGTCTGAAAGAACACAAATTTGGTATTTTTTGGCCATCCTCTTTTTTGAATATAAATAATTTTTACGTAATCAAATTAATCATTATTCCACATTACAATCTATAAGTGTTATAATTTATGGGTACTTTTTCTCTTACTAGATTCTTATAAGAGAAAAATCGTATATTGTTCTCTCTGTAATTGAAGAACTATAATCTGATCTTCGGTTGTTATAAAGCGTGGTTGAAAAAATTTACGACATTCTGGAGTAAAGAGCAAATAATTTACGCCCGTGGAAACCGTATCTCGGGATACAGTCGACAGATTTTCCCGCGATTAAAACTCTAAAACTTTGGCGTGTACTTCGCGAAAGTATGGAGTGGCAGGAAGAGGACGAATACAATTCCATTTTTTCCAAGAGATATTCCATAATGATGGCGGAAGAATCCTCATTGCCGATTATTTATTATCGATCTCAAAATTTGTTGTCAAGTAAGTTTTACATTTGCATATTTCTTATATCTGTCAGAAGGTTAAGCGTGCAGCGAAAGTTTATTTAAAATATAACATTTTTGTCATTGGGTGTAAACGTATTTAGTTATTTTAGGAAGATTTTATTCAGGTTATTCCTTTTTGTTACGATAATAGTAATTACTAGACTGCGGATTTTTATGCATTTTTATATTTTTATGAACATAACTAAAGAAATAAAATTCCAATCAAATTTCTAATTTAAATAGAAATTCGTTTCATCTACTATCAAATGTTATAATAAATATCCTATTTTGGATATTTTATATTTTTTTGCACATTATATGCATTGTGCGTCATGATGTATTTTTGCATCATCAGACTTCCCATAGATGTATAAAAATCCGCAATCTAGTAATTACATTTGTGCATGATTGGTCAGTTATTTACAATCTCTCACTCTTCGATAATTTCGAACAGCGCGCCGCGTGAAAGCGCGGTGTATTTGTATGATCGATTGATTCAAACGAATTAAATGCAGATTAAGATGAATTGAAGATACTCTGACATATTGCATACGCAGTCGAGAAAAAATCAGCGGCTAATCTAAATGATTATTCATCGGAGCAAAGCAAATGTCATAATGCAGTTAGTCGGTATCACGTATAGGCTGCGCATTGATATGCGATTGCGCACACATACACGAACTGCTATGTAACACAGTTTCTATTTATGAGTTACATTTGCCGTTTTTCGAAAAGGGGATTTCTATGGAAAAAAACCTTGAGTTAAATCTTATCTAAACGAATGTTATAGATTTTAGTGACTTAATCGAGTCCGACTGTTAATGTAGAAGAAGGGCACGCGCGACATTATTCATACGCGTATCAATAATTCTATAGACCCGGTTCAAGATTATACTGTAAGAATAATTTTTTACTCGATTTTAATCGACTATTAATAAACGCGAATTTTTATGCATTTATAAGAAATTTGAAAGCGCAGAATTGCACAAAATGCACGTAATACGAAAAAATGTATAAAATATTTAAAGTATAGTGCCTTCTGCAATACTGATAGTTAAAAGAATTTTTTACTGAGATTCTACTTTTTAAATTATATTCTCAAAAATATAAATTTACATAAAAATCCGCAGTCTAATTACCAAATTCGTTGTGTATTGCGGGATATGTAACTATGGATGATTTTAACTATGGTCGCGATAGAAGTGCTTGATCACGTACCATACACAAAACCTAGTACTAATTAAGTTCACTGTCTATCAAATTGAACTTAAAGATGGCCGAAACTTTAATAAAATATGGTTAAAAAAAAGCGAATACTATTTCGTTTACTCTAAAGTACATTTACTTATTATATCTTACTAATTATATATATAGTGGCTCGCAAAAATATTCGAACACTGAACACAAAACTTTTTTATGAATATATTATACACATTATATAAAACTTTTTGAAAATTTGTTAACACTGTAATGAGACACAATAATTGTGATTATAATTATAGAGTTTGAAATCAATTTGAAAATGTATATTAAAGTTACAAGACATTTATTGCAAACATACACTTAGTAAAAAATTACTATACAGGATGAATAGTAGTCTTAAACATAAAATTAGTGCTAAAGATGGTCTGGTAAAATATTATAGCTTATTAATATAGAAAATAATTGATTGTTCATACTGTGCTCATTCTTGCAAAGTGTATGTTTTCAATAAATATCTTATAACTTCTATGTACATTTTTAGATCCGTCTCAAATTTTACCAATATGAATCATGATAGTCACGTTTCACTATAGTAATAATGAAATTTCAAAATGTTTTTTATAATATATACATAAAAGTTCCTAAGGATATTCGAATACTTCTGTGAGCGAATGGCGAAGGGCGAATTTAATAATATTTAGTGAAAATAGTGAGCTTAATCAGACAACATTGATTTGAAAGAATAAAATTTAAAAACATAAAAGGATATGTTCTGAAAGAGCATAAATGATAGTGGGAGTTTGTAGTATTGGTTGTTTTGTATATATGTATAGGGTAGTTATAGCACCCTAAGGTAAACGAAGATTAGGTACGGTACTGGTTGTGACGCGGGCAGTGATGCCGTAGTCAAGGCGACCGCAGCAGCAGACAACCAACACTCCGACCAGCCGTCGACAACAAAATATACAGGTTTGTCGGAGTGTGCTGCTCCGCTTTTCCACTTCTACGGTGCCTTGGCTGTCCGCGTGGTTTCCTGGGTGACAAGTACGGCAATTCCTTGAACGGGAAAAGCCCGATTGAAATACGTGGGGGGACACGTTCGGTCGCGCAAGTGCGTCCGGGCGTCGTGTTGAAAGTACACGCCATTCATGAAGACAGGTGAGTAAAAAAGAAACGTATGAACCGCGCTTTCTTACGATTTTAATTATTATTGTTTGTGCGCGTGTTCATAGAATTTTCTAAACATGATTACGGAAAACAGAACGTAACGTGTTCGAACATACAGCGTACTAGCGTCTTATCAAACTTTGCTATATTATTAATTTTATCATCTGCAATATGTATTTGTATAGTGACAGTTGATACAATTTGATTATTCATAGTTGTAAGCTGAACTATCCAAATAACTATGATTTATGGTTCTGAGAATTTTTTCACGTTTCATAATTGTATTTCTTAATGCAGAGTCATCATACTATGGACATTCATATGTTACTGTTTGGCCTTTTTATGTGAGGATTTGTTGAAAATGTTCACACTACACTGTTAAGACTATGAATTGTTTGGTTGTTTAGACATTTATAGAAAAAGACTCTGGACCAATTAGATTAATCCTCTGATTTGAAAATTTCATTCGTTTTAAAATGTTATATTTTCTGTGGTCAGTATATCTTCTAAGTATTTGCTATAGCAAAGATTAATTAATTTCTCCCACAGAGAAAATCATTGCAGATTTCTTGCTTTATATATTCCCCTATTGCATTACGCTTTGGTGATTTTATTGTGCACCCTACCTGGGGGATATCTAATATTTGGAACCCTGTGTAGCATTTAATTAAAATGGGCTTATCAATGTACTTCTTGAAGCATGAAAGAAAAAGCCTACCTTCAGCCATCTAATTATTTTAAAAATGATGCTGCAATAAACTTAAAATTTCAAGTACTGAAATGTTTCTTGTTCAATATGTTTATAGATTATGTTTGTAAGATAAGACTTGTAATATTAAGATATTTGAAAGTATATAAATATATGTGATATTATATATGGGGAACATGCAATGTAAAGTAACAAATAAGGTGTGCTGCAGAACACTTTCAGGCATCAGTCATGCAGTCATGCATAACAGAGGCCAGGTGCATACACAGTATGCTTTCTAATGAAACCACCATTTTCTAGAATAACATAATACCTGATATCAAATAATATATTTTTCATATATTTTTTCTTAAATTAATTATAACATTAATAGTATCTTAATAGTTTTATGTTATATTATATATTTGCAAAGAAAACGATTAATATATCTTTTTTCAATAGAATTTACAATAAAAATTTCTATATCCTATTTTTTTTGTACCATCGAAACTTTTTCACGGGTACGTAGGCTAATTATAAAATTTATTGTTATTGATCAGGAGGGAGTTTTAATACTCTCTAATTGCACCTATGATCCGACCTTTCCTATCGATACTTTCAATCCCCTTGACAAGAGTTCTATGTCCATCCACGCGTATGCTACATTTTAGCCACTACCCCTCGCCCTTTCGTTTTCTTCCCTTTGAAACATTGTTTGGTACCTGTCACCCTACAGGTACAGGGTGTACCAGTACATCTTGCTACACATACGTCGAAACGACAATGCCGTGTTTCATTCGAGCGCTCTTTGAGGCTTCTCTTTGATCTATAGATTATTGAATGCTACACACCTGCGAGAAATTACGTAGGCGATTCTTCTTATATGTAGGTTAGGGTGTCTGTTAATCTATCGCTATAACTAACATCCGATTCGCGGGTATCACCGTTCGATTATGTTCCCTGCTTCTGCCTATCAACGTATACAATATGTATTCTGAAATTTATTATAATAAAAATGATTAACTCTACTATATTGTTATTCTTTCGATACTTATATACGATCGTATTTGTTATACTATAAAAAATAATCAATACATTCTTGCACATTGTATAATACATCTACACAACAAAATATACATCAAATTTTTATTCATTTACGAAATATTTATCTTTCTCCTTTTCATTTAAAGACTTTCCAAAATGTAGTACATAATACTTATCAAGTGGAATAATTTGTAACAATCTATAGATTTTATAGTAATTTTGCTTCCTTTATTTATCAATCAATTATATTTCTTTAGTGATTGCATTCTTTAGAACAGCCATAAGCATATAGAAAGAATTTATAGCAGTTCTTCCTGTGCTGAGTCTGTTGGAGAACGTTATTGATATTTATTATATTTGTATATGTATACTTCTACAGATTCTTCTCTTCACAAACGGGGAGGTAGCAGTAGTGGTGATACAGTAGGAGTAGAGAGAGGTGAAGGAGTGATTGCCATGACTACGACAGGAGCCCAGTATGCCCTCGCAGCATCCACCAGAGCTAATAACAGTGGGGGTAGCTCTACAACAGTGGGGGTGGAACCTAAGCCAAGCGTTGTTGTAGTGACTACTTCCAGCTCCAGTGGCAGTGGTAATGCAGCACAGAGTCAGTCTACGAGGGGACAGCAACTTATCACTGTTGTTACCAGTCCTGATCCTTCCAGTCCAAATAATCTACAACCTATACAGGTTTGCTCAACTACATAATATTAGTAAATTCTCTATTTGCTAAAAGATTTCCTTTTTTAAAGAAGTTTTAAAGAAATTTTTTTCATGATGTATGGAACCTTATATCTATCAATTATATATATGTTTCATATTATTGGAAATGAAGAAGCTGTGTTAAATATTTATATTATTATATAGAAATTTACTGTTGATCATAAGAACATGCATACTATAAATAATAATTTAGTTATTGGTTCAGGATCCGCTTGAAACAGCTGCAGACTCTTCCAACGGCTCAACAGGTACTCCAGCGCATGTTACAGCACAAGTTGTAGTGAATACTACCCATTCTGGTCAGCATACTCTTGTTGATTCTGACGCTGCATCCACGTCTGCTGGTACCATTGTCAGTGGATCTCCGCATTTTATTACAGTAACAGGTGCGTTTTGAGCCAAAGTTAATGTCAATTCAGCTGTTAGTCGCAAAATTGCCGATTGCCGAATCGAAAATTGCAAAACGTTCAAATTTGAGAACTTGGTTTTAAAAAATATCGTTGATATATATAAAAGGAAATCGCGATAAGTTGTCGAGAGACTCCTTATAAGTATATGTTAGGGGTGAGTATCAGGATCAGTTTGAAAAAAAATTATAGTGTTTGAGTAGAGATTTGGCCCTTTCCATGCTGCTGAAAAACATGCACCTCTGTTCTACTCTGACCACACTAGGCACCAGTGACTCACCATCCTACGCGTCCCTCACAACGGCAGTAGGTGAGGGCAGAATATAATTAGCATGCATTATTTATTTCATTACTAATGTACAACATACTTGTAAAAAAGTTATGTATTATTTGTTAATATGCATTAATTAATTTTGCATGTTATAGTACGTTTTTTATATGGATGAATAATAAAGAAAAATATAAATAAATTTAAATATGTGTAGATATTAAATTTTATTTTAAGAGTCGAAGCGCTTACTTAAATGCACTCTATTTTTTCTAGTAATTGGCAAGATACAACTGCGTAACTCCTAAATATTATGCATTTCACGAAGCTTAATTCGTGTGAAAGTGTTGTCTATATAAATATATTGAAATATATCGCGTTTGTTTCAGTGTCTGGTGAACCGGAAGCAGTGGGGTCCGAGTCGGTTTCTCATCCTACCTATGTTCAATATGTTGAGGGGGATGGTTCTACGTATATACCGACAAATGGCCAGATGTAAGTATATCAATATAATATTCAATCGTTCTACTAAATTTTATAATTTATCATTCATAGGACATACCCTGTATATGCTGTTGGAGAAGCAGGAGCGATGTATACTCCTGCATCCAGTCAGTACTACACACCAGCAACCACACCAGTAACTTACGCTCAGGTAATTTATAAAAGATCTTATCTGCTATTAATAGATGTAACTGTAATTCTAGCGTAATGTGTGGTTTTTAGTATTATCGTGAATAATATTTCATTGCATGTAGGTTACTGGTCAAGGTTCAAATTCTACAACTGGACAATTGTTATCCCAGGGCAATGGGACCTACCTTATTCAACAGAGTGTTGTAGATGGGGATCCGACAGCACACGCGTTAATATCTGCAGCCGCTGCACGTGCTAGTCCACAGACAGAAAATGCGGTAAGATAGCAATGCATGTTTATGGTTCCCATTGCTTTCAATTTCTTTATTATTTTGCAAAACTCTGTATATATATATATATATATATATATATATATATATATATATACTCTTTTTTTATATAATATAAATTTGTACGGAGTTGCTCTAGAATATTAAATAGCGAATGGTGATCTATAATGAAGCTACTTTTTCGAAATTGGGATTTAATGTGGTATTGGTATGTTGGGTGTTTGATAGGAAACTGTGGTTAGCGGGGGTGGAGGGGCATACTTGATCAGCGGTAATTCAGGAAGTACTGCTGTCACCGTGGAAGATGCTGCAGCAGCAGCTGCAAATATGACGCATGCCACTAGAGTTTCCCAAGCAACAGTAAGCTGATACATAATCTCTATTTGTAAGCTTAGCTGTACTAATTTGTTGTAGCATGCAAAACTGCTTCTTTAGAGGTGCTTTATACAAGCTCAAAATTTAATTTGGTTTGCCAATAATGCAAGAAAGATTTTTTCTAACATAAATATTACTAGCACGTGTGGGTGTTATATGTAGTTTGAACTAGCATTTTATCTTCTGATTTTTTATGTATATAGTGTTATATATGTGTCGTTCGTTAATAATATAATTCTAAAATTTATAATGAATTTTATGTAATCAGGTTCATTGGTTGCTTGAAAATTATGAAACAGCAGATGGTGTTTCTCTTCCAAGATCCACACTTTACAATCATTATCTACGTCACTGTTCCGAAAATAAGCTGGATCCTGTAAATGCCGCAAGTTTTGGGAAATTAATACGTTCCGTTTTTTTGGGTTTAAGAACCAGACGATTGGGCACAAGGTAAAGGACTTCACTGTTTTCTCTAAATACACTCTGCATTATATTTTAATTGTGTGTTGTAAATGATTTTGTTTTAATCACCATTATCTTCCACAGGGGAAACTCAAAGTATCATTATTATGGAATTCGTGTTAAACCCAGTTCTCCTTTAGTCATGCTAAATGAAGATGGAACACCGCGTCAGCAGCATGGTACAAATTCGCAAACG
Source organism: Bombus fervidus (assembly GCF_041682495.2). NCBI lineage: Eukaryota > Metazoa > Arthropoda > Insecta > Hymenoptera > Apidae > Bombus > Bombus fervidus. The sequence continues at coordinate 4,712,096 of NC_091531.1, read as the reverse complement.
AAACGATTCAAATTCGTGAACCAGAAACAGGATACTACATATGAGAACAATGCGCATTCGAATACGAACGTTTCTTCGAACAATTCGCCGCCACAATATCATCAATATCTGGGTGAGGCGAGTGGTGCTATTCCAGAATTTCCAGAAATAATAGTCGGACATGGTTCGTCCCTTCCGGAAGATTGCACGTTAGAGGATATTGATACGTTTCGTAGTATATACAGAGAACATTGTGAAGCCTTTTTAGATGCTGTTCTCAACTTTGAGTTCGCTACTGTAGAAAGCCTTTGGAGAGAATTTTGGCGTAGCCAGGACAATAATAATGGTGATGAATGTGAGGAAGAAAAATATTTATCAAAGTAAGATTTTTATACTCGATTTTTTAAAGAAATTTCTGAAAAAGATTTTAAGACATTTTATACTGTTTGTTTAGGACTAAGTTATATCAAATGTGTAAATGTTCAGAAGTTCAAGATTTCATAAGAAAAGTTGATTATACATTTTATCAAAATTTAGTAGAAGTACTGATGCCTAATGTGTTGCGACCCATACCGAGTAAGTTGAATTGATCACGCCATTATATATTAGTAATATCATTACGGTAACAATTGATGTACAATTTCCAGGTTCATTAACACAGTCTATCCGAAATTTTGCAAAAGGACTAGAATCGTGGTTGACATCAGCAATGGCTGATTGCCCTGAAGAAATGACTCAAATAAAGGTAGTACTAAAAAATAATGATGAATTATATCTTTTTTAACAATATTTTATTTTAGTTGACTGCTGTATCTGCGTTTGCTCAGACACTAAGGCGTTATACATCGTTGAATCATCTTGCTCAAGCTGCACGTGCAGTGCTTCAGAATTCTAGTCAAATAAATCAAATGCTAGCTGATCTGAATCGCGTTGATTTTCATAATGTGCAAGAACAGGTATCTAATTTATTAAGGCTTAGTAATTTAATATAAAGTGTACCTCTTCTAACACTGAAAGATGCATATATGTATATTTTACAGGCTTCGTGGGTGTGCCAATGCGATTATGCAATGGTACAACGTCTGGAAGCAGACTTTAAGGTAACATTACAACAACAAAATTCATTGGAAGATTGGGCAATTTGGTTAAAGAGCGTTGTGACTCAAGTTCTTAAACCGTTCGAGGAAAAGCCAACATTTGCAAAGGCCGCTCGACAATTTTTGCTCAAATGGTCCTTTTATAGGTAATTATTTCAAATATGTAAAAGATTACGATTAATTCCTTATATCCTTGATTATTATTTTATTATTCATTCAATAGTTCCATGGTTATTCGTGACCTTACTTTAAGAAGCGCAGCAAGTTTCGGATCTTTTCATCTAATTCGATTATTGTACGATGAGTATATGTTTTATTTGATTGAGCATCAAGTAGCAGTTGCCACAGGGACAACTCCAATAGCAGTAATGGGAGATGTGTGTATTCTTGTCAAACAATGTAAGATATAATATTTTTAATGATTATTGGATTAATAGCTGTTTTTATTTTCTTTCAGAAAAGTCAAAATTGCTCTTTAGTTAGCACGTTTGGGGCCACTTCTAATGGAGGTAAGTTATGTTTGCTTAGTATTTTTCATGAATTTTATCCATTTACATGGAATTTGTAATTTGGAAATGTTTTTTTAGATGCGTCAAACACAAGTCAACCAAAGCGTATGAAATTAAGCTAACTGCGTGCCTACGTCTTTTAGTTTTGAAAATAAGCCAGTAGCACCTGAGAATGGAACGTTAGCACAAGAGCATGCAGGCCTACTAACACACTAGTCCCATAAATTATAATTTTATATAAGATGAGATCTTATTGTATTATGACTTGAACAAAGAAGATTTTTGCATAACGAACACCCAGGATATATACAATCTAAGTAAGTTTGTGTGATATAATGTGTAGGAATATGTAATGCAATCTCGTTTCATACGAGTATATGATGCAAGTGTAACGTATCGCTGGCACGATGTTTAGTACATTAATGTATCATCTAGTCGAAACATCCTTGAAATGTGTATGGGACCATGAATTTATCATGCCCTTATAGTATTCAATATTGAAAGCTTACTCGACTATAAGTTTCGTTTCCTTTGAAGCTTTCGAGCATTCCGAAAATTCTTAAACTTTACCACTAATAACTTGAACTTCGTACTACCTAATGTACTTTACTTTTTAGCATATTACATAAAAATTAAGTCGAGTGAGCTTAAAATAACAAACATCAGTTTGTGCAAAAGAAAATAGTCGGAAAGAGAGCATTTTTAACGGAGAAAATTTTTTCTCCTAGAATTCATATCGACGGATTCTATTTTGCACAAATAATTGAGTAACATTTTACAAGATCCGCCCTGTCGACGGTATTGTCAAAAGAAAGAGTAAGAAAAATAACTGTTCCTACTGGAGCAGATTCAAATTAGATTACTATAATGGTATAATCGATACCAGTTTTAAAAATTTCCGACATTCATATTTTTTAATGCAATTTATTAATTATACATCAAGCTGCGTAAAAAAGTTCTGTTGTAAGCCGTCTGTGTGTTATACTCTATATATATTCTTTCAGTACTTTTAAACGAATAGTACAAAACAGCGATGAAAAAAGTGGCGAATGTAATGGTATAATATAATCGTTTTGATTTACTGATAGAATATACATTATAGTTCTTACATTAAATGTATATATGTGAATGGTATGACAGAGAATTGCACAGTTGTTGAAATTTAATATGAAAGAGAAAGAAGAACATAAAATTGCAAATTGTATCAGTGAAAATCAATGAGTGTCTTCAAACATACTTCGCATTTATTACATAATTTTAATATATTTAACTACAGAAGATGATTTGTATTTGTAGACACTCAAGTAACTTATCTATGTAGTAAAAACTAACTAAATTTTAAGTATACATTGTGAATTTCATGTTATATTTTTTTGTTATATATGTATTATTTTATGAAAGCATGTCAAAATATGTAAGTTGTTACAAAAGTTGAAAACACATACTTTTTTTTTATGTATGATTTCATCATTTATTGTATTTATTTATTTCAGCCTGATGGCCTAGAAATTGGATTTCGTGTTACATAGTGATTTCATCATTTATGATTATAATTAGATTTAATTACATATATCACAGCCACTTCCTAAATGTGGAAATTAGCTGAATTAATGGGGATATACTATAATTATTTATGACTTACGATATGATACCAAAAGACTTATATTCTAATTTGATATGTTCATTTCTAAGCATTTTAGTATACGTTGAGAGAAAGGGAGAGAGAGAAAGAGAGAGTATAATTTGTTGCACACTGTAGGTTCATAAAAACTTATAGCTATTATTATGTTTTGTTTCCATAAAAGTTTGATATTTCTGAATTTCTCATATTTTATGTCATATTATACATTTATTTCATATATTTAGTGACATGAACAAATATATACACATACTATTATATACTTTGAGAGAAGTACAAAGTTTCAATGAAATTGATGTGTACTGTTTGACATATTTTCTCAGTAACTTGCTTATTATGGTTATTACCAAATGTCAGAAAATTACTCTAACAATTCCATATTTATAAAACAAAAGTACTTTATTTGAGAAACTTGCGCTGAAGTAAACTTCAATTAATGCTTGCACATTTACGGAAATGAATATTGAATATATTAAAAGATTATCTTCAAAATTATCACTACCTGCATGCGAGTTTACTCAAATACAGAATTAATGATGTAAACGTATTTTTTATTGCAAAACATTGCTATACAGATTGTTTAATTAGACTTTGTGAAAGCACGTCACGTATTTTACAAGAAATCGAGAATTATTACGTAAAATTATACGAATTGCTTGATTTTCCAAGAGAAATCCTGTCAGAACGTATCTCGAAATGTAGGAAATGAGTAATTGCATAAATGTTTAAATCCATTGTAGGATGCTATTCTTATTCAATATTAAATTGAAAGATAGAAACTCCTATGAACAAACTAAATGTTTGGCAAAACTTGGTGCCTTTTATTTCATACAAGAAAGAAACGAACATTTTTTTATTATACCTTGATTATATAAAGAATCGAGGCCAAACGACCAAGATGAATGGGACAGATAGTTATGCTCTTCCTTTAGGGCTTCTTTTATAGCATTTTATTTTGTAAAAAAGAGTTAGGAAGTTTTTTCAAAGTGATGGAGTAGAAAAGAGAATTAAATGAATGTATGAGAGGAAATGTATGCATTTTATAAAAATATTGTATCGAACAAAAAATCGCGATTATTTCTTTTAAATTTATTTGAACGACTTTTTTTTTGCAAAAAAAAAAAGATTTCTTCCAAAATAAAATTCACTTTGTTAAAGGTCATAATAAAGGGTACTAAATACTGATCAAATCTATTACATTGCGATGTTCGTAAATAGTTTTAACAAGAACAGGATACAAATATATATATATATATATGTATATTTATTTATTGTATAAAAGTATTGCATATATACACTAGTCAAACTTTTTATAGATTTAAGTCGAGAACAGGGATTGAGTATCACACAGTAAATTGACCATTGGTTGCGCATTATATTATTTGTGTGCAAAAGGAAAGGATAAAATATTTCCATAACTATAATGAGCTTATACATGTAAAAATTAATGATATGTGTACTTAGCATAAGAATGGCTTTCTAAGAAATTTCTATATTTCTTTTTTTGTCAATAAGAATTCATGCAATGATGGCAAGTATGATTGAATATAGAAATGTGTGTTAAACGAATTCATTTTCAAAATGCAGCATTTAAAAATCAAAATCAAATAAAAATGTTTTATTATATTACACAAAAACGATACTATTCAAAAAGAAATGTTTTGCACGGTTCTGTATTCATTGATACTTGCTTGTACTTTGTACTTCTTAGGTAGAATCGCTGTTCGTAAGTTTCACATAATTATCACAAAGTGCAAGCAATTGTAGTCTTGTTGTTGATGATAAAAGATCAAACTTAACACAGTTTCCTATGTTGCGAAAGAAGACGGCCTTAAATAATTCCAATTGTAAGACAGAAAAAAAGATTTACTACGTTGTTAAGAGATGAACACTGAGAACAAACGAAAAAGAAGAAAATTAAGAGATACTCTTGAGAGAGGAAAAGTAAAAGTATCGTTTTCCTTATAACTTAAAGAAAATATTTTGATACCTCCAGATTTGCACAAGTCGAGTGTCATTCATTACTGCTTAAATAAGATTATTTTTACTGAATGCAGCTCAAAATGATAAACAATTTATATAAATTATGTGAGGTGTAAGAAGCTCTAAGAACTGTGTGAATGTGCGAATCACAAAAAATGGAATAATAAATATATGTTTAAAACTTGTAAGATTGCGTTTGTTATCTAATTTGTGATGTTATCATAAGTCATTTAGTTGGCGAGTATTTTTCATTAAAATAATTCATTGAGAGACATTTAAAAGAATAAAGATAACTTAACAAACTTGAAATCTATCAACCGGATACCACCTAATTTCATTTTTATGTTTACTATAAAGAATGAAATACCTACAACATAAATAATACAATAATCATTAATGTTAGACTAAGGTCTTTGCTCGTTCAAAATTACTCGTGTTTCGCACGAATCACGTGTAGACCCCGGAGTCAAGTAAGTTGCTCTGTCAGTCGCTATGTTGCGCGCGGTCTGTATTTTATGTCGTTGTGCACGGTAGAATGAAATTTTCCAAATTTTTCACAAAATTTCAAGAAGTTGAATTAGTTTTTATTCATTTCGTATATAGTATACTTTAAAAAGTAAGTATTGATATAAATAAGAGTAATTTATAATATAAAATACTGTAATATCAACATAAACATTATTAATGCAGGCTATACTGCTTTCTTTATCTATCTTATTCCATGAGCATTGTTAATTTGTCGAGAATTTTATTCTTCTTATTCAATTTTTAAGTAAATATCCTCAGCCTAATTATTATCAGCATTGCGCAATATCTTGCTTCTTTTGTTTCAAATTGTATTTACTATAAAATTGATTAATTTCAGAGAATTCGATTATTAGTTTTGCAGATACTTGAAATAGAAAATAATTTATATGTATCAAATTTAAATCTTTTTTTTATTTATTATATCTATCTAACATATCTAATATCATATCTCGCGCATTAAAATAAAATCAAGAAAAAGGGGAATAATACATATTAATTAATATGGATAATTTTTAACGTTAAATATAAATCTCTAGACTTATACAACAATAATAATGACAAGCAATTAAAGTTGAGACAACAATCGATAGTTTGTCTATAGTTGACTAATTTGTATAGAATGTATACATGGATATTATATCACAGCCTTTTATTCATACATTCATACGATATTTTGTGTATTTGTGAATAAGTAAAAGAGAAAACTTAACAATAAGCTTGATTCACTTCATGAAATTTAGCAGAACAATTTATTTTAATAATTGAAAATCAATTAAACATTCTCTGTAAAATTAATCTTAATAGCTGTTAACACGCCATCTACAAGGAACAAGGTAGTTCCAGATATTTTTCTTAATAGTTTTTGTTTATTATATCTATTTACAGTAAAAGGAAACTATATCTAAGGTATCGTTTATCTGTTATAATATAATATTTTTATAAAAAATTTTGAGTCATTTTGATAGTTAGAATAATACAATTTTAAAACCATATTGTTAGTTCTTGAGGTTATAGGAAAAAGTAATTTAAACATTTAAGTATTTTTAATCAATTTCTTCGAGATTTTCTTAGAATTGCAACGAACTTTCTCGCGTTCATTAAGTGATGCTTTTATTTTGGAAATCCATTAATTTTAAATATGTAAATCTAACAATATGTTAGACAAATTTTTTGCAATCAACTGTCATATGGCATTAATAAATTTTTCTCTAATTTTAAGAAGTCTATAAAATCAGTTAGAAAAATGATTGAATTTAATATATACTTTCAATTGTTAGGTATAAAATATCTGCAAATATCATGAGTACAGGTTTTGGCAAAAATAAAAACATGCTAATTGCTAGACGGTACCTTCTAGTTGATGCAAACGATATTAATGATGATAAAAGTTTACATAACCCAACTCCATTTGAAAAGTTAATTATTAGTGAGGTACAAGTAGATGTAAAGACAGTTAATAAATCAAAACCTGATTTGGATACTACAAAATCTTCGATAGATACTAAAGAGGATCAAACTAAAGGTGATAGTAAAAAAAAGATTAGACAAAGCATTCTTAGTGATGATAATATCATCAAAGATATTTCATTAAAAAACATTCCTTGTAAATACTTGCCATTTTGTAGTTCATTATAATTTAATTTTCTGGTGATATTTGTTAATAGAATTTGCTATTTAGTTCGTTATAAGTATGTTGTTAGTCACTTGAATAGGCACTTTAAAACAGCTGATCTTTTAAGGTTTCCATAGAAGGAGACCTACGAGGTCTTTCTTTCTCTCTTTGTCTTTTTAATATGATAATAAAATCAATGTTGAGCTACTGACTGAGTTATAGTGCTGCACACCTGACACAGTAGTATATTAGTGCTTTCAAAATGCCAGTAAAATATAAAAATAAAGCAAAATTTTCGAAGCGTGAAGGTATCATCATCACTTATAGAATAGTTCCTAGAAGATCTTATCTTTACAAAAATCCATTTCTTAGAAATATTTATGAACATTTTGTACTCTAAGGCGTGTATTTAAAACAAGATTGTTTTTGCTCTAGAAATTGTTGGACATCAATTGAGATTTAGTACTCACAATGAAACTAATTCTAAAAGTAGTGATATTGCTGCATTTATTCAACCAGAATACGATGCAAGCATAGATGAGAAGTTACCAGAGACAGTGACATTACTTACTACACCAGAAGGAGGAAAATTATACTTAGTAGGTACAGCACATTTCAGTGTTGAAAGCCAAAATGATGTTGCAATGGTAAATAAATTATATTTTATATGTACCAGATATATCAAATACATTTCAGAATATTCAAGGATCGTTCCAATATGTTTTCTTTAAAGATAGTAGGAACCCCCTAGTAGGATAATTAAAAAATATATTTTTTCTTTTCAATTAAAGATCATTCAGGCTGTACAGCCTCAAATAGTTGTAGTTGAATTATGTAAAAGTAGAATCGATGTTATAAACATTAACGAGGAAGCTTTGTATCGTAATGCAACAGACTTAAGTATTAGTAAGTTCCCCAGATTGTTTATTTAAGTACAATACTTTTGGCATATCATTCACTTACTTCGTTTTGCAGAAAGTTTAACTGAAATAATAAGACACTATGGGGTTTGTAATGGATTTTTACAAATTATATTATACCGCATGGTGAGTCGTGTCGTTAAGCAACTTGGAATGGCACCAGGTGGTGAATTTCGTACAGCATTCGAAGAGGTATACTAGAATAGACTTTAACCGAATTTAAATAACAACGTGAGATAATTATAAATTCCATGGTGCTTCTTCAGGCAAAAAAAGTACCAAATTGCATTATTCAGTTAGCGGATCGTCCGATTAACGTGACTATTCAACGTGCGTTGAGAGAATTATCTTGGTGGGAAATACTGAAGCTAGCTTTGGTAGTGGCACTATCAAGGTCTGGTATCAGTAAAAAAGATGTAGAGCGTTATAAACGGAGATGTGTGACAGAACAAATGATTTCATCATTGAGGAAAAAATATCCAGCGATAGAGAGAACGTTTGTCACAGAAAGGAATATATATCTTACATATCATCTTCAGATGGCTACTGCAGCACAACACACTGCAGAAGGGCTAAAACCACCAAGAATTGTAGGAGTTGTTGGCATAGGACATATTGCTGGAATTGTTGAAAACTGGGGAAAAGTGAAAGCCTCTGATATATGGCCTATTATACGGTATATATAAAGTTAACTTAAGTATTCATGGATGTATCATTATGGATATCTACTCTTCTTTTCCATATTTCTTTTTTTTTTTTTTTTCATAGAGTACCTCCTCAACCTTTATCAAGCAAAATATTGAAGTTTACAATTAAAGCCTCCTTATTGGGAGCTACGATTTACATGGGATATAAAATTATTATACCACTAGTTCCTTCTAATGCGTTTCAATCAATTAAATCGTCGTTTGAAGGATTATTGGAGGCCAGTGCTAAGTAAAATAGCTGGAATTTGACTTTTAGAGCTCTTTATTAATATATAACACATACCTTTTATCGAGGATAAAGAAACAAATACAAAATAATCGTTTCCTTTATTTTGTGCTGCCTACCCTTAAAGATCCTGTCGAACTTTCTTCTGGTTTTTAATTGATATAATATTGTAATAATCATGGAGGCGACTGCCTGTGCAGATGAATACGAACACGCTATACCTGGTGTCATGTACACAGTGCATAATATACCAGGTCCTGGAATAGATCTGGAAGAGTTTGAATCAGAATATTCACTAGGTTGCTCATGTACAATTCGGTGTTCCAACTGTTTATGTACACGTGGTTCGCCGAATTATAAAGATGATTGTATACTAGATGAAAAATTATCAGGACCAATAATTGAATGCAATCCTCATTGTACTTGTGGAGAAAATTGTAATAATAGAGCAGTACAAAATGGTCCAGTGGATAGTCTAATCGTGTCAGAGGTCGATGGAAAAGGACACGGTTTGTTCACGAGTAAACCCATTAAGAAAGGTCAATTCATTTGCGAATACGCTGGGGAGGTGGTAGGTATCGAGGAAGCAAGGCGTAGAGTCGAAGCGAATAAAAATACTATGAATTACGTTCTTGTCGTTTCTGAACATATCGAGGATCGAGTAATAGTGACGTGCATAGATCCTAAATATTTTGGCAATATCGGAAGATATTCCAATCACAGTTGCGATCCAAATACTAATCTTGTACCTATTCGAGTCGAAGGACCAGTACCTCGATTATGTTTGTTCGCATCCAGAGATATAGAGATAGGCGAAGAGATAACTTTTAACTATGCCGGCGGAGTTACTAATTCCGTCCATAATCTCAGTCATACACCCTGTCTTTGTGGCTCCAACAACTGTTCTGGCTATCTGCCTCATAATACTATTTAAGACTGTTAAGCTTTTTGATAAATTTATCGAAATACTATTTAAGACTGTTAAGCTTTTTGATAAATTTATCGAAAAGCCTTCAGTAAATTTGTATGACTGGAAAGAATTGAATCTGGATTGATCATACAATTAAATAAAACAGAGTAAATATAAAACAGAGTTTTGGTAATTTGTATTTATTCATTGTTTATTTATCGTTTATAGAGAAAAAAAAATATATATAATATTATTTTGCAAAAAGTTAGTATCCTGAAAGAATATTTATTTTTAGTAAGAAATGAATAGTTGAATATCAAATTTGTGATATTATGTTTGTTCTAGCGTGTAGAATTAGTGTGCTAATAGTATAGAGAAATTATAATTTTTTCTTATTAATATAGGAAGATAACAGAGTAAAGGAATGTTACTTTGATCATTATAATTATATTTTCTGTTACAGCCTTCTCGTGTGTTCGTTTACACTGATCCATATTAGAAAAGATAATGGGGACAGGGATATTTTTGTGAATATAACAATTGTTAACTTTAACACATTGTAAATTAAAAAAAAAAAAATCATTACGAGAAAGATTGTGATCCTCAGTAGATTTAAGGATATAACGTGAATTATAATTAAGAAATGATTTATTATAAGATTATGATTTTATAGTGAAATTAAAAAAAGTGATGTACTAATATATTACTCTAACTAAAACTATTAAGAATGATACAATATCATCGTTACTCGAGCCTCGATTTAATATTCTTTGTTATATACGTACCAAACATTTTTGTAATAATTGATATATGTTAAAAATATATTATATAAGAATGCGTGTATAACAAAACAGTTAAGCACAGTATATATCAATTTTCCAACGAAATAAAACATTCGTGCGTTTTAAGTAACACCAATGTTGTTAATAATGTAATTTTACTCTATACAAATATTTGAACACAGTTTTTTTAATCTCCATATTGTTAGGTATAAATAATGTGCAGTGCTGACAATAAAGTGGAGTGTGATATACAGAAAAACGAGTCTCGGATTTATAAAAATCTTTTCAATTTATTAGAATATACATCCGATACGTCAATTCAAAAAATTGACCTTTAGGAGATTGATTGAAGTTTATATTTTAACTTTAAAATTGATTTGTTATTGTGTAAGTAAGAAAAGCACTAGAGAAGCATCCAATATTTTTTTCGTTTCTTAAACATTAGTGAACTTCTTTGGTTTGTTGTGTAACTATGTTTCCTGTATTTTAAAAACTGTACATTATGTAAAGCTAATATGTAAAACGAGCATAAAATTAATCAACAAGCTAATATCTTTTTGTCCTATTAACTTCTATTTTTTTTCTTCGTTTTTCGTAGCGCATTCCGATTCTTTTGACTCGTTACAATATTTCCAACGCATCCATGCCACCCTCATGCGATCCCAAATGTTCTCTAACGAATCCATAGCTGGTCTAACATCTAGTAACGTGAACGTAAATTTTTCATCAACTGCTCCACCATCATAATAATCTATAACGTATCGTACATCCTTTCCGCATCTGTCTACGATCCAATCGTGCCGGTCAAATGGTAATTCATATCTAAAAAAAATAGGTCCACGTTTATTAGTCTAACTCATCAAGGATAATCGTGAATTATTCTTCTTGATAACTATAACTCACCCCAACCAATATCGGATGCGAGCGCGTGGCGAATACTGCTTGGCCTTGCCTCCAAAGCTACGCAATTTCGGAGTACAACATTCTCTTGCATGAAGAGCCTCCCACTTAAGCACTTCTTGCCATGCTAGTTCGTTATTGGCATTGTGAATTTTTATTATATCATCCATGTCTTTTGGTGTTATGTCGTCTTTTTGCCATCTCCAGCCTTTCCTCAGCATCGCATTCCAGAACATTTGTTGCGAAGGGTAAACCCAAAACTCTCCTTCTCCCACTGCTTTTGGTATAGATGAAACTTGTCTCTCTGTGGGCAGTGGGAAAGGCTGATCTGGTGCTGGTTGTTGATTAGCTGGTGGCATCTAGAATTTTATTTAAATTATCATTCAGAGGAAATGAATTAATGCCAAGAGGCATTCTAGGCACTCTAAATTGTGTTAATTAGGATATTAACCATATTAAGGGGATTAATGTCTCCTGAAGCCATGTCATTAATTGGACATTCACTGGAATACATAGATGGTGTTTTGTCCTGTGCAGATTTATGCATAGGACATTCTGGAGGAGGTTTCCCATCAGGTTTGTGTATTCCATGATATGGAGCATTTGAGATCTGTTGCTGATGCGTTGGGATAATTACATCAGCTGCCAATACAGCAGAATTCATTACATTACCCATCCTCCTTTGTTCTAGAATTTCTGCAACGAGCATTTGAAATTAAAATACTTATGTTTTCATTCAAGAAAATAAAAATTACGACCGTTGGAAGTATAACCTATAAATAGATTATGCAATAACCTGCATCTTTTGTTGTTTCAATGTCACAACTAGATATGTTAATAGTTAAGTAGAACTAAGAATATACTTTTTCGTTAAATATTCTCGTATTTTGGTAAAAGCGAGGTTTTAATACTTACATAGAACTATGAACATGTGATATCGTTGTTTAAGTAAGTATATTTGATCATCTGTTTTTACCAAATTAGGGGGACGTTACAATAAATTACGATGTTTCTAAATATATGAAATAAACGTTAGGAATTAGAGATATTGTTTTTTAAAGAATTGGAACATCTCAATTCCGAATTCTTCAAACCCTTTAGAATTGTGTCACACTGTCATTTCTAGCAGTACTAGCAACAGTGATCTCTGTTAAGGTCACGATAATTTTCCCTAAAACTAGGAAACTTTCTAGATTTTACAACAAACGTTCATGAATAATTTGAAGCAACCTTTTAACAAAAATTTATTCTATTTTCATATCTGTACATAAATATGTTTGTAATAATATGTAATTAATAATTCCACCAAGTTTTAGGAAGTTATACGTTTTTCTATTGGTAAAACTTTAGATTCAAATTTAAAATTTTTAGCGTAAGGAATTTATTAGACAGTGCATTATTTTTTAGTGCTTTTTTATTAAAATACATATAATATATACACTCAGTCCGCAGATTTTAGTATGCGAATAGTGACGTTATCGTTAGATTTAAACCATCTTTCATTATATGTACAAAAGACATCAAATTTCGATAAGAAAATTGCGTTATTAATAAGATAATATTTTCTCAGTAACAACAATAATTTCAGAATAATCGATAAATTAGAAATAATAATTTCTAACGCAAAAAGACTTTCCACTCGCATAATTCTTTAGCCTACAATACTGTAAAAACAAATCAAAGAAAGAGAACAGGTCTATCGAAATACATACTCGTTATTATTAGACTTTAAGAAATCACTATTTATATTATACTTAAGGCGATCTACTCTTTACAACAAAACCGGTTTTCAATATATTCTTCTTCTACTGTCATCGAAAGCCGATTTTGACAAATACACTGGCCACTATTATTCATAAATTCAGCAAGTTCCGTAGCTTCGCGGAAATTAAACCTCTTCAATCGTGTGGCATAGATGTGTGTTCTCGAAGGATTCGATTAAAGCAAAAAGAATCAATTCCTTGCGATCTTCGTTGATTCCTTGTTTCCGGTTACGTGTTCCAGATCCAGACTATCGTATTCTAGTCCAGCAGTGTTATCATAATAGGCATAATCATAGTCATTCTTTTTCCCAGATTTTGGCCGCGTTGTAGTGGTACTAGGTAGCCTCGTCGTGGATGAAAACGGTCTGGCGGATCCACTAACATAAGTACTTTCCCTAGGAGTTGTTGGTGATTGTGGCGATCTTTGGGTATTAGAGTTGAAATTGTTGGGATTGTACGTGGTGGCTGTAGAAATTCTCCTATGCAAAAATAGTAAAGTAGAAATATTGATAGCAGTAATAGCAAAATGATAAAAACTGTAAGAATATGTAAAAACGTATTTTCTTTAATAGAGAGAAAGTTGACTCGAGTTTAGAAGTACATATTACGTATTAATCTATCTAATACCTTGGTACTGGAGTCGTAGACCTTGGTGTTTCAGCCAAATGATTGATACTAGCAGGGCTGAATCCAATTCCAACCGAAGACCTTGCTAGATCGTAATTTCCGGTGCTGGTTTCGGTATAGTATTTCCCATTTGTTCCATCGTAATTGTTGTATTGCGTGGCTTTCTTTGGTGCTTTGGTACTGTCGTAGTATTGAGACGAACTTTTGATAGGTTGGTTAGATTTTTCGTAGTACTGTCCGCTTTCGCTGGTCCTCACAGCTGTTTGAGCCTGGGCATTGTCATTAGGAATATACTTCTTCGTGGCTGGGCTATATGTAGTAGGAGCGTAACTGCTGCTTGCAAAACTAGGGAAATATTTAGTGGTTGGTTGAGAGACATCTTGCTTGATGGTCGTACTACTTCTGTACTGTCCATTATTATTGTTGTTATTGTAATTATTATTGTTGTTATTATAATTATTATCGTAGACGGTAGGTGCAGCAGTGGTAGACTGATAAGGTACGTTATTATTTGTACGTTGAATATTATTGTAATTTCTCTGGTAGTTTGTGTAATCGTTTGGCTGGTAATTGGTGCTAGGTTGCAAGGTTGTGGATTGCGTAAACTGCGCGCCATTATTATAATTCTGATTGTAATTCTTATTATAGCTAGTCGGTTTCACCGTGGTACTCTGACTGAAGCCACCGGTATTTTGTTGATTGTAACTGGGATTGGTGTTGTAAGCGTTGTAAATGGTCGTTTTGGTCGTCGTGCTCGGAGACTGGAAGTTGTAATTATTCTGATAATTGGTACTGGGCCTGTACGTCGAAGACGGCGTGTTATATCTCTGCGTATTTTGTTGATTCCTGTTGAAATTCTCTAGAGGTCTCGCACTGGTCGACGATACGAAACCATTGGCTCGCTGATTGTAATTATTACCACTATAGAAGCCGGTATAAGTATTCTGATTAGCAGGAGCAGCAGCAGGCACAGCAGTGCTGGATGCTACATAATTATTGTTGCCATTGTCATTGTACTGCTGCTTCCTGCTGACCTTTCTCACTCCGGTCTTCTTTTTTTCTTGAGCAATCTCATCCTTGTAGGTTTTCTCGCTCTCATAATCCTCATCCTTGCCGTTTCTATTATTGTAAAAATTGCCACTGCTGCTGCCTCGGAGATCCCTGTTGGCGTTAAAGCTTCCCGACGACACTCTGTTGAGAGTGTTGGCCGACGAACGAACAGGGTCACTCGTTTCAGACCGTTGAAGATGGTCTTGGGGCTCGGCGTCGCTGCGTATGCTATCGTAGTGAAGCGACTCCAGGCCGGATCCTAATCTGTACAGGTCAAAATTATCGCTGGCGTAGTACAGAGTAGCCGCCTCGCAGTCGACGTCGTACCAGTCCGCGCAGGTTTGACTTTCTTGGTCGAACGCTGTGTCGTTGGGACACAAGAACCTTGAAAAAAAAAAAAGAAAAAGAAAGAAAAAAACAACAACAGATGCTTATAATAGATCGTTTTGAACGCGTTGGTGGGCGGAATATTAAATTTTCTCACAGAGAAACCTACTTGTAATCCTGAATAGTGCCGGACACGGACACACAGACGTGAAAGACTTGGCAGTCAGTCTCTGGGTCGGCGTAATAGCTTCCTACGATCTTATTGCGACAAGTGAAGGAAGTTTCCGGCATGTACTGTTGCGAGTACCTGGGTGGTGGCCGTTGGAGCCCGAAGACACAGGCTCCGAGCGCAGCCACTGTAACAAAACGGGGATCATCGAAAAAAGGTCGTAAACTTTCGCTTTCCATAATTAATTTCACTAGCAACGAGAAGGGAAAATCGCTCGGCAACCAGTGGCTCGTCACGCTTCGCGCTGATGCTTCTTTTTTCGCGCGTTTATGGCATGTTCGCAGAATCGTATTCGCGACACGCGTCTCTTTCCGCTCGAAGGATCGCGACAGAGAAATTCGCTGGAGCAGCCGTGAAATTCAGTTAAATCTCCAAAGTTTCGTCTAAACGTACCCCATACAAGGCAAACGAGTCTCCCGATCGATTTCATCCTGTCTTCTTCTTCGACTAAACCGTTCACTACAGCAGTTGATCCACAAGATAGCTGACACTCGCGCGTTACCTTCGCGAAGGGACTCTTCGAGATGACTGCAGCGTCGAGGAGAACGCCACGACCGAGAAGAGGATGCCCAGCGGGGAACGTTCCACGGGAGGACGCCTCTGGGGCCCGTGGACGAGGTAGGGGCTCTCCTCTATCCAGGAGAAGGCACACATGTCTGATGGGGGTAGAGGACGTAACGAAGCGTTACGTCACTCTCCGCTCGATCGCCGAAGGCAGATGCTACCAGCCAGTGACGACCTGCATAGAGAAACTATTGATGAAAGCTGCAGAACGATCGTAACCTCGCATTCTTCGTATCTTCCTATAGAGTTTGTTTTTCGAACATTCCGAGGTCCTCGCTGACGTCTTTTTAGGCACAGCCTGGCCATCTTCAGAGCTCAGAATCCGAAAGAGGAAGAGGAAGAGAGAAAGGAAGAGAGAGACTATGGAAACACGTAAATTAACACGTGTCTCTACACGTTATGTATTAAGACAACTGTTCCTCACATTTATAAAAAAAACTTAATAAATTTGACATTTGATTTACGGCGAGATAATTGAGGAATAAACGCAATGGAACAGCCTTTGATTTCCATCAAATATCATCAAGAATACCAATATTTATTGCCGGCGGTTTAATTGTTTCACAATTGTTTCGATTATTCATTTGATGTAAGTTGACGAACCTGCGAGTTCTTCGATCTAGGACAAGCCTAGCCGATCTTTAGAGAAGGTTTACCTGTTCCTATGACAAATCGACGTTGCTGTTAGACTCTCTCGGATGACAAATCGATGGGTTACGAAGGCAACAGGCAGTAAAAGTCGCTTTCTATTAAATCATTCGGCGGGACGCAGCCAGGACAACGCGTTGCCAAAGCCCGGAAAAATCGTCGATCGACAGGAGATCTTAGCTCCGAAAGCGTGTACAGTTCAAGATACAGATAGAGATCTGCGATCGGATGAATTGGTCGATACCATCGAAATCGGTGACGGTCGGAGCGTGCTGGAATCGACAGGGGAATCGTGGTGTACGCCGCGACCGGTCGTCTCTTGCCCTTTGCCAGCTCGAGATCGAGTCTCGACCCCTAGAAAGGCGCATCCAAGGAGTGCTATGTCGCATTCCAGCGATGGACCGACTTCTCGTTGCCTGGAACCTGATCGTCCTAAGGTCCGAGAGGAATCAAAGCGGCGAAGGATAAAGGGAAATCGAGAGGAAGCACGGGGAGGCTGAAGATCGAGGTCGTACCTCGACAATCGAAATTTTGCAATTCCCCTCTCATTCTGTTTATCCTGCGTGAAACGGAGGTGGTTTCCGGCACGTTCGAGAACATCGTCGACGATAAAACGAGGCTTACGCAAGACTCTTGGATCGAATATAACGAATATGAATGTATACATACAGGGTGTCCCAATATTGATGGTACATCGTGGACGGGCTGATCGTAGATGAGAAAATACATCGAACGTATGGAATAAATTTGTTTCGTTCGAGGCTTTGTTTTCGAGAATGGTGATCCGTCTAACATAATCAAGTTCATGCGTACTTGGGGGAAAGCAAATTTATTCCAAAAAGATGTATTCCATATTCTCGACTTATTTTCTCATGTACAATCATTTCCTCCACGGTTGTACCATCGATCCTGTGACATCCTGTACACTGCAAATATATCTGGCGCTCGATGTATTCTATTTTCTGCTTCGTATTTTGTATCGGATAAACGTGGATCTTTTTTTGAAAATTGTCATTGTCATCTTTTACATACGCCGTTGGAATCTCAAGTAGAAGAGCGGAAAAGAAGCGAAATTGTGTTGTACTAGCGGAAGCATAAGCAAAGGACAGCAGTGTCGACTGATTCTGTTGCGATGAAAATTAGATTTATACTGTTTTACCTGTTGGCAAGAGATCTATCTTCTGCCTGTAAATAAGAGTTAATCGAAAGTTTCATCACAGACAGCGGCTATTCCGTTTTTCAATGACCATCTGCGTCTCTATTACGCGCGATGAGCTCGCGACGAGGAATCTTCTCAGCCTTGGAGGGCGAAAGTTGCCTTCGACTCGTTCTTAGATGGCACGATATTTGCACCTACAGCCGGAGGAACGTGACCATAGTGGGAGATGGATCGGCTGGCTCCTTGTAATTTTACCTGGCTTCCTTTTTTCCCATCATCTTCGATATCTATTAATAGAGATCGTGAAAATCGTACGTGGATCGTCTCGGCCTTCGCGCAATTTTGAATTTTCTATCGTTCCATCGGTGCAAGCTCGGATGCGATTTCGCTTCTCTTTTTAAGGCCGAAGGTTACGAGAATTTGTATAAAATACGTTCGTAGAATTTTCAGCGCAGATACCGAATTCACGGATACGGTGGCTGTAAAAAACACTGCCACGTATCTTTATTTTCGAGCGGAGCACGTTCTTCTCAGATTCTGCATTTCACTTTCCTACCAAATTTTTGTACTCGTACGAAAGTATCGCGCAATCTTAACGCAAAATTCAAAACACTTGCACCTAATTGATAAATAATAATTAATACGAATACGATGGTGTGTCGATACTTTTTGTGGCCACTGTATATCAGACACACGTTAGACAGACGAGGAGAAGCTCGAAAACGCTTCCGTCTTTTTTGCACATATCGCGAACGCCTACGAGTACGAACGTTTGTCGTGACATTCTTTGCCAAGCGTCGAACCGATGCGATGGAGAAAGCGGGGTCATGGGTGCACAGACAAGCCATTTTCCCGCCAGGATATTTATCAGGGATGCTACGAACCTGATAACTCCATAGGCGATTATTAAACTGTATTTGTTGCAAATGAAAGCGTCGCACGTATGTCTAAAAGAGGCTTTATCTAGAAACGAACTAGACGCTTATTGTCGGCTTCACGATCCGGTGCGACGCGTGCATCGATCATTGCGCGAGGATCGTTCACCCGTCGTCGATCGTTGTACGTTGGAGTTGACGACTGCAATAGACGAAAGTATTCGTACGTTTAGCGTAAAAGATTCTTCCGCTGTACACTGTATCGCGTGCGTCGTGTAAAACATTTTGAAGTTTACGTAAGGAGACATCGTCATGTTTACACTGGTATCTGAAACTAACATAAAGATATACATGTAGTGTACATATAGAAGCGAGGATAAGCATCTTAGGCGTGTTAAGGATGATTCTATGGAATAGCGAAGTTTATTTTAACGTAACGAATAATCGTTTGTTCGGTATAGTACGATCTGCGCGAAATATACACTTCGATAGATACAATTTTCAAATTTGTTTCGAACATTGAGAATATAATAACCGAGCCTCGTGACGGTGCTAACAGAAGTTTCAGAATGTTTCGTAGGACAGGCACGATACACACAGAAATTATCTGCACACGTTGGAATACTTTCGCGAACTTGTATACATCTGGAAGGAAAAAAAGCTCGGTTTTACATGACTGTCGGCGAGGAATGATATTACGTAGATTTGCATAGCGATTTGGAGAAGAGAGAATGTTGCTCGTTACCCAAGCGGATACAAAAAGGTGCTAAGCGTATGCGGGAACACACTCGACTTCCGTCAGACCTGTGCACCTCTTCGTCCAGCCAGCGTCTCGCTATCTTTTTTAACACTTTCGCGTGTGACGCGAAGCCTCGTCTTTCTCTAAACCATGGCAGATTGCGAGTCCATTTACAGCAGGCAATCGGAGTGGGACATCGCCTTGTTAATATTCAACGGTCCTTCGTGTTCTAGCATCCTTTTTATACACGTTACACGCAAGATATTCGAGCAGGTAGCGGTATAAAAATATCTCAAGTGGAGCTATTTTTGTATTTGTAATTTTCATGCTCGATCGAAGAACGAAACGTCGCGGCACGAAAGAGCGAACGCGATTAGATGTACGGCCTTGGCGTGCACGAGCTCCCGTTTTTCCTATTTCCCTTCGTACGCGTTCCTCTTCTAGCCCGAGTCGAGCTAGTGAAAGCTGGCTGGAACATCTCCAACGTCCTCCGGCACGTGCACTCGAATCCTCCTCACGAATCGACGATTTATCGCGTTGAAACGGCGAAAGCAATAGGAACTGGAGCACAGATATATCGACATCACGACTATCGTACCCATTGGTCGATGCTCCGCTGGAGAAATCAGCCGCCGAGTCGGTTAATTCTGCATCGAACTTTTCGTCAACCTGCTAATATCGAAAGATATTCAAATTTGTCTATTTATTTATTCGATAGGAAGCTAATACGAGATATATATGTAAACTCCCTAGAGTTCACGCGTGATAGAGACTCTCTCTGTTAATGGACAGCACGACTTTCTTTGTTTCACGGACAGAGCGACTTTCTTTTGTTTTACGGACAACTATTTCGAGAGACACTCGTTTGCCAAACGGACGAACAGAGAGCAACATCAAAGATAGACAAGATTACGGAATAATTATTTAAAGCATTGAAGATCGACGGAGAAAGATCGGTAGCTCAGGACGTTGAAAATCGGTTCTCGATTTTCAGGTAGACGTTGCACAGAACTCGTTGTTTATTGTTTAACGTTATAGACTGGTATTAATTGTTGTTTACTTCTGTATTTGCACCATAAAGTCGATTTTCAGACTTCACAATCGATCACCTGAATTACCCCGAGATTTACGACATTACATATATATAATATAACAACTTCGAGAGCTGATTATAGCACGTAAAAACGACGAAGAAGTCTCTGTAAACGTATGCTCTGTGTGTGTTCGTTAATGAGACGTAACGAATTTTGTAAAAAGAGCAAACGCTCATGAAAACGTCGAGAGACTAACGTTCAGGATGGAAGAAGCTTTTCAACAAGTTCGGAAAACACCAGCAACCGGTTCCACGACAGAAGGAAAGTCAGATGGTCATTTCGAGTATCTTCCGTAAAGAGCCTAAGTTCGTATGAACTTTCTTCGTTGTTTTTAAGTGTACGATCAAGTCCTGAAGTGGATTCTACGCGTTTTGTTACGTCCTGTATAATGGCAATTATCGTGTACATAGAAATGAGCGTAAGGCAAGAAACAGGCAGAAGCAGAAAAGGCAAAAAGAGAGGCAGAAGAAAGTTCCTTTCTTCGCGTTGAAGTCGATCCGGAATGGAAAAGAATTCAGGACCGATTTTGCATGGTTGAGGAATTCAAAGGGAAAGAAACGGCCAAGCTGCAGGAAATATGAAATTTTTGCATCACAGCCGTCTCGTGGAATCGAACTAACATTATCAGCGAAGTTTTAAGTTACAGGTATCGATAAACCAGCTGTGCACAATATACTGACAAAATGAAAAGAGGATGTTATAATGTTTTTGGTCGTTCGATTTGGCCATTTGATTATCTTGCGAACGAAAGATTCTTGCAGAACGTTACTTTATATTAAATAGTATTTACAAAATCCATAATCACTTAGTTGCCAAGCCAATAATTAGACTAGAGGATTTTTCCACGTTTATAGAATATTTGAAGACACAAAATGGCACCAAGTGATTGCGGATTTTACCATTAAATGGTATTGACAAAATCTATAATCACTTAGTTGCCAAGCCAATAATTAGACTAGAGGATTTTTCCGCGTTTATAGAAAATTTGAAGGTACAAAATGGCACCAAGTGATTGCGGATTTTACCATTAAATGGTATTGACAAAATCCATAATCACTTAGTTGCCAAGCCAATAATTAGACTAGAGGATTTCTCCGCGTTTATAGAAAATTTGAAGGTACAAAATGGCACCAAGTGATTGCGGATTTTACCATTAAATGGTATTGACAAAATCCGCAATCACTCAGCTGCCAAGCCAATAATTAGACTAGAGGATTTTTCCGCGTTTATAGAATATTTGAAGGTACAAAATGGCACCAAGTGCCAATTACTTAGTTGCCAACCCAATATTAGTAAATTATCGCTCATGATGATCCAGATATTGGAGCTTCGAGAACGGCTATAGCAGAACGACAATAGTCAAGAGCTTCCGTAGTTTCTTCGCGAAAAGACGAGAAAATTTGATCAGCGACGACATGGAAGCGCGACGAGACGATCGGATCGTTTGGTTCCGGTGATTAAAAATGGCGAGGAAGGGCGGTGAAGAAATCGATGCTTCGCGTTTCCGACCTACGACCCTCGATTACGCAATTCGATGCGCCTGCCGAGAGAGAAAATTCTCGCCACTTGTCTACGACTTTTCTTTTTCCCATGTCTGTTCAGAGATTTCACTTAATAACGAATTAATTTCCTCGTCCTAAATCCTGCAGCCGGCTCGAACAAACGTATTGCGAAACTTGCTTCAGCGTTCGTTGTAGGTTTGCTCCTCTTCGTAAACGGAGAAATTTCGGTGGTGCAGGTTCTCGAAGACAATACGGCTCTCGTGTCAGCATCTTATCTGCAATGTCTCTCTTTGAATATTCCTCTCGCGTGCGCGAGCTGCTATCTCGCAGCTGCATCTCGGCGTCGATTACGTTGTCGCAATTACGTTTCCTCTTGGAGAAAAAAACACCGTTTTGTAGCTTCTTATTGCTTCTCCGGAGGCGAAAATCTTCATAAATCTCGTCCAAATTGAGTTTTTCTTCCGAAAGGATCACACGCGATAGCTTCTTAACGCGGAAATCAGAATCTTTCGTTTGAGAAATCTTTGATGGAAGTATTCGAGTGACTCGTCAAACATCAAAGTTAACGTTATTGTACGTATATACTCTGTGGACCATAAGTGCCAGGACAGCCACTTGTTACACAGTCGGAGACAAAAATACAGGTAGCGAGGACAGATGTCGATGAAGTTTCGTTGAATGTGGCTCATCTATACAAAATTATGAATGTTAATTTCAGTTACTTAAAAAATAATCTGTGTATTATAACACGCACAGGCGGATACGAGGTGATTGCTTATGATAAAATAGGAATAAAGTATGAAATAAAATTTGTTCATTTCATAAGGAATCGCAGAGCAGAAATATAGGACTGGAACATAGAAGAAAGGATAAAATACAAAGAAGATATGTAAAATGGATCCTAAGCTTAGGCATGACAACACCGAACTACATATTGGCAGAGGAATGCAAACTGACGGAAATAGAAGAAAAAGCACTGAGGAGAGCAGCAAGGTATGAGGGGAAGGCCATAGAGTCGAAGAAAGAATTAGTAAAGGAGTGCATAGAGGAAAGAGAGAGAAACTGGGGAAATGGCCAAGGAGGGAAAAGAGAAAGAAGGAACTAGAAGAAGTGAGAAATGGAGACACAAAGGGAAGCAAGAGAAGAACAAGTAAGGACGACAGTAGACCAAATTATAGAAGAAAGGAGAAAGAGAGAAGCAAAAGAGAGGGGGAAAAGGATAAGGGAGTCAAAGTATAACAAGCATTACAAAGAGATTGCCAAAGAAGAGTTACCAAAGTACGTAGAAGGGAAGATAAAGTGGAAGGACAGAGAAATACTAGCAAAATTCAGACGTGGAAACGAGACCAAAGCAAAGGAATACTAGAAAGAAGAGGGAGGAAGAAGATGCAGACGATGTAAAAGGAAAGAAGACCTAATAGAAGAATGCGAAATACCTGGAGAGACGAAGGAAGCAGAGAAGATATTAAACGAGACAGAAGAAGGAATAAGGGAAAGCGATAATGGAGAAGAGAAGGGCAGTGCAAGACGGGGAGGGACGACAATAAGGAAGCACAGCAATAGTCTTAGAAATAAATTACACAGCGGAGTGCAATATAATAGAGTAGATAAGAGGGGAGATAGACACATAAGAAAAGAGCGTAGAGAAAACGTAAAAGCGTGATTAGGCAAAAACATGTAAAACCGAAAACTCGTCCGAAGCCGAAAGGCACGGACTAAGAATAATAAATAAAAAATAAAATCATAAGTAATCACATTCGGCCGCGCCATGTATAATAAATAAAACTTAGGTATATAACTGTAACAATGGTACCATTTCGATTAAACTCCATCGATACAACTTCCATTATCTGTCGATTTATTTTTATCTGCGACGATATTTGTTGGAAAACTCGAGCAATATTTACCTTATTTAGTATTTTATATTATGATACGTTGTTTCTTCATAGACACCATGATCATCATAACTATATAATATAATAAGTATATATATATACAGTTTATAATTATATAATAAGCGCATAGTAAGTAGATAATATAATACATAACAAGTACACTATAACGGATTAAATAGAATTTCGAAAGTCAGTACATAATATTAGATCGTCTCAAAAGTTTCTTCCGTTTTATAAGGAGATAGCGGATGCGCAACGTTCTTTGTTTCATATTATTTTATCGAATTACGTACGATCCATTTTGTTCTATTGGAAATACATTGGATGCACAAGGTGGATCATACATAATTCAATAAAATAATATAAAACAAAAAGTCCTTGTTCGTCTATTATTTCCTTATAGAACGAAAGGAACAAACTAATAATAAAACGGCGCTTGTAAAATGGTCAATACCTCGTACAACTATTTTGTTACTCGACAAGGTATTCGTCATTTCTGTAAATTCTGCGATCTTTTAATTACGAGGCAGATTAAGAACGGTGCCTTAAACAGATAGAAAAACTGCCAACGTTCGTACAATCAGTGACATTTAAACGGCAAACGCCTCTATTGGTATAACGAATAAATACTAGTATAATAAATACTACAATGAATTGCCAGGTTTTTTTTAGTATGTAACATGAATTCCACGTGTATCCTGTTGATTTCATAAAAAGATAGTACTTGTCGCTTCCGACTGTTTCGTTCGTATAATTTCATTTCTACAATTCACATACCAAAGTGTCCGGATACGAGCGCTAGTGTATACACAGAGTCAGAAAGGTGTAGCTAATTACACAGTCGCGCAACGATTGCATACGCGAGCGGCGAAGATGGAACGACGAACTCGTGCACGAGGATCCTCTCGCGGTTGACTCGACACGGCGCGGGGAAGGGGATTCCTCTTCTAGTCTTCGCCACGTGAGAAAGTGAAAGCAAAAGGCGAGTGCTCGAGGAGGCATCCTCTTCGAGGCGATCTCGACTCGTCTGTCTCTGGCGATCATCCTGAAAATCCGCGTGGCCCCTGAGCTATGAGCGGCTCGTTAACCCTCCTCTTGGATCCTGTCCCGAGCCAACCGTTGCACCATTTACGTACACGATTCGCTATACTTGTACAGAATTTTTAATTGATAAGAGTCGGCGCTGCTATTGGTTGAAAATGTAGTTGCCTGCGAGGAAGCAGACCGACGATTCGGTCGATTAGTCGGCTAAGGCCGACCTTAGCGCCTGTCTACAGATATCCGCGAACGATTCTAGCGGAAAACAAGTCGGTTAATTAAGGATCTGGTTAATTTAAGGCCCGACGACCGATTAGTCTCTACACACAAGGTCCCTTTACTAGCAGGAAGAGCCGTGTAAAAGATACGGCGTTTCGAAATGGGGTTCATTGATACAGCGAGGACGCGATTTACAGGACGAAAAGCTCGTACTGTGCGCAATTAACGCCGCTCCCGAGGTCTTAATTACGGAGTGGCTGGTTATTGTGACAGAGTGTGCAACTCCGTGTGAAAAAGAGGATTATCCACTCGTCGCCGTTCTCTTACGTAATCCACGCTTTGGCTCGATGCTTTGTCGTCTGAAACAAATTTTCGTGACTCTACTATCCGTAAATCACGCGAGGTCTCTACCGTTCAAATGTCTCGTTTGAATCAACCATCGCGTAACACAGTACGCGCGGCTATATTTACACGACTTTGACAGAAACAGGTCGCGACGCCGTTACGAGGCACCTTCAAAGTTGA
The DNA here is from genome assembly GCF_041682495.2 of Bombus fervidus. Classification (NCBI taxonomy): domain Eukaryota; kingdom Metazoa; phylum Arthropoda; class Insecta; order Hymenoptera; family Apidae; genus Bombus; species Bombus fervidus. The sequence continues at coordinate 4,686,050 of NC_091531.1, read as the reverse complement.
GTTTCAAAATGTGGTCCCATAGAGAATGAGGTCCCAGCTACCGTCTAATGCGGCTCTAATATCACAGACATCGAGAAACAGCAAAGTTCACGTACGAATGGTTAAAGAAATGTCTAACTAGACGCTAATAGCGTCTCTTGCTGACGAAAAATAAAGGTCCATGTGCCTGAGATTATGCGAAGCTTGCGTATGCGAGTAGATGAGAAATGATAGTCGTTAATAACAGTAATAAATGGGCGGCCGACTCGGCTATAAGTAGCAAATAATAATAAGAAGAAATTTCGAGTTACGCTTATTGGGATACATTTTCATGTGTATCATATTCCGAGAGAAATCTTTCCCATGACACGACGACCTTATTGGCGAGCTTCGAGCAATTTTCAAATAGCGAACGATGGGAAGTGTTCCACTTTTTATCGGGAACGCCGGCTGGCACAACGGTCGTCTTCTTTCCCAATATTGTTTTCTCCGAGGAAGAGAACAATCGATATTTCCCACTAATGGAACCTGATTCCACTTGGAAATCGCCACGAGATTCGTTCGGTACGTTTGGAGGATCCACGGGCACGGCGTTTAGTCTGGCCAGCTTCCGATATGATAATGGCAACGGGTCGTCGCGATGTGCGCCGTCGGTCGGCGTAACTTTCACCGGGGCACACACGGGGACAAGGTGGTGTGTCGTGCGTGCGCGAATCCCCGAGCAAAGTTGCATAAACGCGGAGCCTCCGCGGCCTGGAACGTGGAAGTTATACAAGCGGCCGGTCCTGAGAGACTTTCCAGACGAGCGGCTGGATTCCTCCGCCTCCGAGGCAAGATCTTGGCTGGTGAACTTCGTGGGGAAGTCTTGACTTTGGGATGGAAAAAATGATCACCTCGCCAACTTCCTGTTTGCCTGGACCTCTTCAGCGCCTCGTGGAAATATTACACTGTCCCAAAAGTTTTACTTTCGTTTTGCAAGCAGATGATAGATGCGCGACATGTTTCGTTTCATATTATTTTATTGAATTACGCACGATCCATTCTATTCTATTGCTGCAAAGTTTTATAAGGAGATGTTAAATGCGCGACATTTTTCGTTTTATATTAATTTAATGAATTACGCACGATCCATTCTGTTCTGTTGCTGCAAAGTTTTATAAGGAGATGTTAGATGCGCGATATTTTTCGTTTTATATTGTTTTATTGAATTACGCACGATCCATTCTGTTCTGTTGCTGCAAAGTTTTATAAGGAAATGTTAGATGCGCGACATTTTTCGTTTTATATTAATTTACTGAATTACGCACGATCCATTCTGTTCTGTTGCTGCAAAGTTTTATAAGGAAATGTTAGATGCGCGACATTTTTCGTTTTATATTAATTTAATGAATTATGCACGATCCATTTTGTTCTGTTGGTACAAAAAATGTGCATCTATCACTTCCTTATAAAAGGAAATTTTTGCGACAACCTAATGTTTAATCACAGAATTCTTTTTTGTGAGTATACTATATGCGCTGTAAGGAATTTTTTGAAATTTGAAACTAACTCAAAAATGTACATAAAAATTATAAGAAACTTTTGGGACATCCTAATGTTTAAACTCCTATCACAGAATTCTTTTTTGTGAGTATACTATATGCGCTATAAGGAAGTTTTTGAAATTTGAAACTGACTCAAAAATGTACGTAAAAATTATAAGAAACTTTTGGGACAATATAATGTTTAAACTCCTATCACAGAATTCTTTTTTGTGAGTATACTATATGCGCTGTAAGGAAGTTTTTGAAATTTGAAGCTAACTCAAAAATGTACAGAAAAATTATAAGAAACTTTTGGGACATCCTAATGTTTAAACTCCTATCACAGAATTCTTTTTTGTGAGTATACTATATACGCTGTAAGGAAGTTTTTGAAATTTGAAACTAACTCAAAAATGTACATAAAAATTATAATTATATATGTTTAAACTCCTATCACAGAATTCTTTTTTCTGAGTATACTCTATGCTCTATAAGTTTTTGAAATTGTACATAAAAATTATAAGTCAGTTATGTGAAAGTTTATTGCGAACATACATTTAGTGAAAAGTTAGTATGCAATAGGAATAGTGGTTTTGATACATGAAAGGCCAGCGTCGCGATAACGCAACATTTAATTTGCAATCTTTCTCAGTTAATTTATATCATAGGATCGAAGTATACTCGTGGAAGACACTGTAAGTGCGAAGAAACAAGCTTCTCGGGAGAAAATGTTCCATTCATTTAGATAGATGGCATAGACAAAAGCCAATAAACAATTAACTAAATGACGCTCATACTTTTCTGTATAGAAACGACACCATCTACAATTATCCAGTAATAACTATTTAAAAATAGAAATTGCACTTAAATTCTATGCTGCACAATGTTCTCATTAGTACGTAGAATATTTTTCAATAAATATATTTTTCAATAAAATATTTTTTTAATTTTGCCACTCTACAAGCACTTTTCAATTCTATTTCCTTAGTATCCTGGCTATGAGAAGGATATCCTTTTTCTACCTTATTTCCCCACTTAGATTCTTCGTGTTTATAAAATGTAAAAATGTAAATTGGAATATTTATAATAGCGTGATAATTTATCGTCTGCTCCTTAATGGGTTAAACTTGTACAATTATGCGAAACATAGGCATCTCTGGTTTTTTAATATAGTTGATCATTTGTGCAAATACTTTGGCGATCCTTGCCAAATGCTTCCAATAAATGTCTTCTGTATATAATTTCAAATTCGTTTCAAATTTTCATGGTGTCTGTGCTGATAACCATAACAGCCGTGTCTCGTTACGATAATACAATCTCAGGATGTACATAATACGAACACGTTTCTGTGTTCGAATTCCTTCGTGAGTTACTATAATTGCCAAACTCATTCCTTTTGTTTCTCAGATCTTAGTCTACCTAAATCGTTGACATCGTTTATCGAGTGTCGAAGATAACGTTCTTGCTGCTTTGAATACGACGAGACTCCTCGTGTTCCTGTAATCCTCTCGAGCCTAATTCTTTTTACTGTTATGAGATTTTGAAAGGTTTAAACAGGTTCTGTGATGCTTATTATGCAATTGTCCACACGTAACATATTAACTTCTTTAGGGATCGGATTTTCATTTTGTACAACGCTATAGGCTAACAACAAATTTTCGCACAACACCTGTCTCTATATTACGAAACTCTACGTACGTGTGCAACATGAATTATTCTGAAATACTTTTCCACAATGTGCGTGATTTTTAGTTCACGTGCCATTTCCAAGCGGATGTTATAAATAGCGTAAAGGCATGTAAATATGTTAAGTCCATCGTAAATTTTTGAAATAAAAATAAATTTTCCTTGAAAGAGCGATTCGAAAGTAGAATTTAAAAGACCAGGAAGATCAAACGCTTAATTTCGAGTGGACGAGAAAAGTAAGCGTTTACAAACTCTTTAATGGGCCATTTTTTAGTCAAATTAGCCTTTCAGCCGTTGCGTAAGCGCGCGTTTCTATCGGCTATCCGGGGCAAAATGATGCGACAAAGTAGGAGAATCTACGACAAACGCGCAACTCTGATGACAAATTTCCGCTAGGGCTCCATGGACAGTTACAAGAAGCCGAGTGAGAGGCTCTCTAATTATTTCTCGATCTAACGATGCTCTAGAAACATCGGATTTGCACCTAAGGATATCTAAACATATCCTTAACCCTCAATCGATATTGATATATTATATAACAGACGACGACTCACGTTAGATTCGATTCAAGTTCCTCGTAGAATAGAATAGAATACAAGATCGTAGAATATTGAATTTTAATTTATATTCTACATCTTCTTCGATACCATTGAGGACCTTGGTAACATACAGAACATACAATCAAAATACAGAACGAGCGTTCGATAAAGAAAAGGAAAATTACGTTAATTGAAGTTTGTTGTAGATTTTTTAATCCGATTTTTGCACGACACCAATCGAGGGTTCGTGTCTATGCAAATCGTGGTTCGAGATAATCACGCACGTCTGGTTAAAGACGTTTCACCGAGTCTGATCGAGATGAAAACCGTATGGAAATGTTAGAACGGAATAGAGCGTAAACAGTGGAGGGAAATTGATGAAAGCGCGGGATGTTGCGTGATCGGAGGCGAGTTTCATTAGAAAGAGCGGATCAGAAGGCTAATTGGGAGAAGCGTAGGAAGCGTTCATTCATTACTGGGAGAAATGGTGCAACATTGCTGTATTTTAATTACACATTTCGCAGAAAATCTCACGAAATTACCTACGGTTCTCTTGGAAGTGCTTCTGTCTGGCAAATCGGCTCTCTCGTCTCTGTATTTTAGATTTTCTTGTTCATTTTCCATGCCATGGAATTTTACGATAGCAAACGATAGCGCGTGTTTTCGACAGAAACGAGCCATGGACATGTTCCGTGTCGCAATCGCGAAATCGTAGAATCGGTTTCGTGCTACGAATGTGTCGTTGCAGCCTCGGATCTGGCACAAGGATGCGTTGCCCGCTCGGCTGGATCCTTCAGTTTCGTATTTCCCTCCTAGCGTCGAGCCTCTTCCCTGTTCAGACACGAATTTCCATGGGACCAATACGGTTCGACTTTCTCCGAAGTCTTATCGATGTTAAGAAACAGGTTGTGCCCCTAAAGGCATTGTCACGTACTCCAGCCGCTTTCGCAGGCTGATTTTTTTTCCTCTCTTACGAGGAAAAATCCTCCTTCAATGGATCGGCTACTTTCGCGATGTTCCTGTCCCTAAAGAGTGTGAAGTCGAATGATGCGTAGACAATGGCACGCGTGCTGTCCTCGATTCTCTTCGTCTATAGTTCTCTTTGCACGCGGTTCCGAGTCCTATTGAATTAAGTAGTTCCGATCGTGAGGGATCTACGGGGCAATTTTCTGCGCGATGCAGATAGTTTAATTCTAAAAAAAAAAAAAAAAAAAAGAGAAAAAGAAAAAATGAAATTTCCATGCAAACGTTCGAGCGATGTAAAGAATTTATTTCGCAAATTAACGATTCGTCTACACTCGATAGACAACGAAAGATACGAAGAGGCGCGCGTCCTCGCCGTCTTATCGGAATTTGATCGATGATCTGCGTGCCGTGTAGCGTTACGAAATTGATGATCAGTGTCACGCACAGTCCAGCGGTTCTTAGCCAGACTTTCGTATCGAAGAACCTTGAGGAAGACGAGCCAGGTAAGCAGCGCAGACAAGTCGATCGAAGGAAGTTGTAATTAGCCGGGGGCATACCCTGGAATAATGATGGAGCCGTTACTTCTTTTTCAACCAGGCAAAACTCTCGTGGGAGGCTGGCAGCAGTTTCACACAACGATCATTTTATTATACCGCTAGGTATGCGCGCCGTCAGGTCCCGTAATTGTTGGTAAAGCGAGCTGCTCGACTAACACGTACGATCGCGTAACACGCGTTATTGTCAGACGGATTTTTTTCCTTGGTGGCATCTTCCTGCCATGGAACCAGGAAACGAAGCCTGGTTGCGCAATGGAAAGCGCTCTCCGAGAGATAGGATCTGGAGGAAAACGCGAGGACGATTATTTCGCCGACTCTGATCGTTCGTTTAGGCTGTCCCTGTTCCGCTTTTGCACAATTTTCCCGGTGAATCTGATAGGAAAGCCAGGGTTACTTGTATTTATTTTCTCCACTCTTGCTATACCGCCAAATATCTCAAATATTGTAATGTAATTAATTTTCTTTTACGTACAATAAGAATAGATAGCTGAAATACTGCTTGAGTAAAAAGTACATTATAAAATTCTCTTGGTTATGAGTTACATGCTCCCTTTCAAGGTAACCTTTAAAGCTAGGAACATCTTACAGTAGTGCAGCCTCTAACCTATGTATAAGTCACGCACAAAGTTCAGTCACGCTTGCATTTGCTTCGTAGATTTGTTCCGTAGATTGTCATTTTAACCGACGTTGACATAGAAACGTTTTCACAAGGATTCATAATCGATCGTTGAAAGTTGAAACCTATAGCATTTGAATTTTCCGTCGTTTGGATCTTCTAACCGAACGTCCGATTAACTTATAACGTACAGTGGCTCGTGTAAGTATTCGTACACATTTTATGAACATATTACGTGTGTTATACGAAACATTTTTAAATTTCATTAGCTCGTTGTAATGACACTCGATTATCGTAATTATATTGGAAAAATTTTTAACGATTCTGGATACAGAGGTTATACAGGTGTATACAGAGGTTACAAGAGGATACAAGTATAATATTTTATGGAGATAAGAAAAATATTTAAATAGGTAATCCATCCACTATACTAATAACTCTCAGTATTCGGTGAGATCATTTTTAAATTAGACGCTTAAGATGACTATTCGTACTGTATATTAATTTTTTACTAAATATAAGTTAACAGTAAATATCTTGTAACTTCTATATGTATATATCTTTAGGTTGGATTAGATTGTTGCCAATGTAATCATGGCAGTAGAGTCTCATTACAGCGTTAATGAAATTACAAATTGTTTTATGAAATACACACGATATTAGCATAAAAGTTTTCTGTGGCAAATGTACGAACACTTCTGCTAGCCACTGTAAAGGACATTCTAATGATCAGCAAGCGTCCAAAGAACGTGCAATAAATGGCTATTATATAAGCCATAGAATAAACAATTAATAGTTGGATATTTGGTAAAAGAAAGAGAATAAAAGTTCTTTGACTCATTCACTGGGTCTCCTGCAATCGGCGTAATCCTTGAATGTATAACCTTTTGATGAAGACAGTGAGCATCCTCTGTCTAAATGCCAGAGGAGTAACATCACGACATGCTCATTGATATAATGGTGTTGGGTTTATTCTAACATAGAACTACTTGGGAAAGAAAAAGTCCTTTTCTGTCAAGGATATCTCGTTTTATCGAAGCCGTTCCATTTCTCATTATAGCTCTGGAAATAATTGATGGTTTTAGTAGAACTTATTTTTCTGGATGTTTTTTAATTAATGGAAATGCTTCGAGTTATGTAAATTTTAGAGATATCTGTAAGAATAAAAATAGCGTGCTTAATTGAGAATGATTTATTGCAAATAAAATTTCTCTTGAAATTATTAATGCATTTCTATTTTGTATCGTTCATAATTCACATTGTGGAGCCATCTACTGAACGCAGATTCAAACTAACGAGACAGAATGTAGATAATTGCGAGCATTAGTAAACAATAATTATTAAAATTTATTTTATATAACAGAAAATAAGACGAATTGGAAGGAAATACTCTTTATTGCAAAAATAAAAATTCTACAAATTATATACTTTGCTTCGTAATATTTACAATTTCATTTTTATATATTAAACAATATTATTTTTGAAATGCTTCGTTAGGAACGGCGGAAGATTTATAGTCCTTCATAAAATTTGAAATTGCTTTTCTTATGTCCCACTTAGCTTCTTCTAAATAAGTCTGACACCAATCGGTGTTCAACCTGGTCGCATCTACAAATTTGGCTAGTAACTCTTTTTTCTCGCTTACACTAAAGCACGATGGCACGACGTCGTCGTGAAATCTTCCTTCTATACTATTTGGTGGAATTTCTTGTATAGTAGAATCTATTAGGTATTGATCATTTATAATATTGTATTCGTGATCAGGACCAGCTTGAATAATGAATGTTCTGTTGAACCATAGAATTTGCGATGTGGTGCCAATGATCCTCAATAGTCCGGAAACTGAGATTACTAAGCATTTGCCATCATCATACATTATATCCAACATAAAAGAATTTCTATCGTGATAGGACCGTGGTAATCTTTTTAGACAAACCAGAATATTATCTTGTCCGTAATAAAGATGCTGTTGCCGTTTCTTAATTGAATCCACATTTTTTAATAAATTTCTACTCGCTGTAAATTGAACGAGGTTCCGTTTGTGAGCTACAGCTGCTGGAATCGCCAAGCTCATGGAATAAAACGCATTTTTATAATATAATCCTCTCAGAACTGTTCTATCCCTCTGATCGTACAGAGCGAAAAAGTGGTTCACGAATTTGGTGACTAATCCTTCCCTAGATTCATTTCTAAAGTAATTAGTATATGTGAGTGGTAGGCCAGATGTTCTAATGTAAACTCCATCCAATTGCAACAAATTGGGACAGTATTTCATAGCAGAGTCAATGTACTGTTTAGAACTAGAGTAATTTTCACAAAGAGGATTTCCATCTAACCATAATTTCAATATACACAGATTTTTTAAAGGAGTGAGCGCTTCCATAGATATCAAGTTATTGTACCTTAAATCCAGATACTTTATGGAAGTCAAACCAGAAGTTTCTATAGGAATCAGGTTGAACAGTTCGTTTTTCTGAAGATTCAGGTGCTCTACCTTGGCAATTGAAGTCTTTGTTAATTTTAAAACATGACAAAAAGTTCTCTGTTGAGATAAAGGACAATATACGGTATTAGACATTTCAGAGTCTTTATGAAACTCTGACAAGTCTAAAGTTTTTCTATTAGAATTGTACATCTTGATCAAAGTAGTTAAGATCAATGGCTGAATATTGAGTTTCAGATCTTGAATGGATGCAAATCCTAAAGTTACGATCAAGATCAGTGGATCTCCATCTGGATTTTTGATTATTAAGTTAGTCTTGCATAGCTTGTCCAGAGCATGAGCACAATTACGTGCCAAAAAAAAGGTATCTTCTCCACTGGCTTGGTACTTGACAGGGATCAATTCTGCTGGTTCGATAGCACTCAATATGGCTTTTAATACACTTTCTCTGCTGTACTGAGTTCCTTTCAGAATTTTAACTTTGTGCCACACATCTGAACGACCCATTAATGTCCTTTCTTGGAACATAGATCCTCCCATGCTTATTTTTATAGCAATGGAAGAATCCAGTTGCATTGGTACAATTGGCAAACTTGTTCGTTGCATTTTTGTATTATATATTCATCCACGTGTTCTAGATAAATATTTATCTATATGGTGTCTGGAAATTTTTCCAATTTGATACCAAGAGAAAATTACATGTTCCTGAAGAGGAAAAATTTTTATTTTTTATATCGTTAGGTTAGATTTTTTAATGCAGAATTATATCGTACGTATAATAACAATTCGAATTACACTACTTTTTCAGCGATATTCATGGAAAAAAAGATAAATTTATTTTTGTTTCAAAAATGTTCACTACTAATATTATTAAATATTGTTGATGATTTATATTGTATTATTGTACATTGACAGTAGATGTTACGTACATCGACATCTGCTGGCTGGAGTAGTAAGAAAGAAGTTGAGAAAATATCACTTACTGGTTATCGATAAATTCAGCCGTTTAAAATACCTGCCACTGTTTCAGTTAAATATCGTAATTGTTATTTTCGTGCTACATATCAACCTTACAAATTTTCCATAGTTTACAAAATATTTCTATAAATATTTCTGTATATCGTTGTGGACGTAAGAAACTTTCATAAGTTGCCGTTAAGCCTGTCATTTCTCATAAATTTCCGGTTCATTTAATTGTCGAGAACAATTAGAACTGCGTCCTCCATAGAGTTAACATGATATCGCGAGAACAAAAGGTCCATTGAAATTCGGGTAATTCCTCGATGAATATACGTCAAAAATGCCTGACAAATATTCTGAAACCTGACTCTATATAGAATCGAATTATGAAATCGTGGACGTAAAGATGTGCACGACATTGGATCCAGATAGAGATCAGTATCTCGACGTTAAAGTACCTTATGAAATCATTCTGAAAAAAGGTTGAAAAACCAATAACAGGTACCACGAAGCATTTTCACGCGAGGAAAGGGTAACCAGATATGTTAATGGCTGGTCGACGAGCAAGTATGCATTACCGGGCAACGTGTAACGTTATCGGGAGAGAATTACCCGCTCTAGAAATGGTGCGTGGTCCGGCTTCTCTTTTAAATGTGTTATTTCACGGCGAAGCTCGTCCAATCACGCACGAATACAACAATGAATAGCGTTGAAATAGAGGTATAGAAGATCGAGAGACCGGTGATTTGACCGAGGGGCAGAGTCAGCGTGTGGTGAGTGTGCATCGAAGCCGCCTTGGGCATCCTCTTCCGCATTTCACGTAGACCGAAAACGAAAAATCTGCTGCGTCCAACGATCTGCTAGTTACACTACCGCTCAAAAGTATCCGGGCGTTAGCTTCTTCTTTTCATAAAATTCCGCTCCAATTACAAAATTACGAATAAATCGGACTCCAGTGATTTCACTCCTCGTAATTAACACGGATACGGATAATGTTACGAGGTGGTTAACACTAACCTTACCAGGTCCGGTCAAATGACAGGTTTGAAAATTAAATTTAAAATTGTATATTCATTATTATGTATGTATATTATATATGTAAATTCTTATATTATCTGATTAATCAATTTCTCAATTTTGGTTAATGTAAAAATTTACATAAGGTTAAGTGAACAAAAGAAATAATGACGAATGTACAATTTTAGATTAAATTTTGAAATCGGAATGTTCAATCTTAGAATTCGAGAAGTCGTAGAACAAAGCTGATGAACAATTTCTGCATTTACAAATCTCTTGAAAATAATTCGCGTAGTAAAAAATTACTTAGATGGAGTAGGAAACGCCTTTAACTTTCCTTAAATGTTAGTTTTAACTTTCTCCATAAACCTTCGTGGCGCTTTTTCCAAATTGAAGTTTACGTAAGAAAATCATACGAATATGCTGACTATACCGATGTCACGATAACGAAGTTTCATGTTTTTATTATAAATCTTCCTAACATCGAACGTGCCGATTCATAGAAAATTTCTTCCATCGCAATGTAATTGATAATTAACGATAGAACAAGATTGAATGATATTGACGCGCAAAATTGAAACTTCGAAGAAACATTTTATATGCGGCAATCTGATATGGTAAAAAGACTTGCGACAGTAATACATGCGGTGGTATTTAAATGGTAAAACTATACAATAAATAATGAAATATTCGTAAGCTCTCCACAGATAATATAAATTTGTAGCCTGTTTTAGTTACTAGATTAGAGTGCGCTTTTTCCATGCATTTATAGGAAATTCGAAAATAAAATGCGCGGGTAGCTCATAACATGGAAAAATACATAAATCATCCAAAGTATAGTATCCTTTACAGCACTTACTAAATAAAACAATCTTCTTCCGAATTTCCATTTTCGAAATAATATTCATGAAAATATGAATTTGCACGAACATCCAAGCTCGTAAATAATTATAAATTCCTTATTGATTCGTACGCTCTGGTAAGATCCGCGTACTTCTTCTACGAAGCGTAGGGATTCTTACGTGTACGTGTACCAGCAACCGGATGAATATTTTTCTCAGTATAGCAGACACGGACAGCTGCGCTAATGGCCACGGGCCATAGTCGAGATACTCGGAGCTGCGTTAAATTCGCGATTTAAACGATCCACTCGGAGAAAAATCTTAATGGAGACGCCTGTGCGTCTGCTTTTCGATAATCGAATCTCTCTTCCTATGCGATTATTTAACCAGGTTGCATCTCGCCGTAGGAAGGAAACACGAGAGAAGTAGGAAGCAGGGTTTTCGCGTTTCAACTACGGGCCACGTTTTCCTTTCTTTTTAGCTGGGACAAGGCTGGTTATCTCGCGGAGATTTCGCAGACCGTACGTTTTCCACGTGGTGTATACACACGGGATCGTAGCCCGTATTATAGCAATTCAATAATAAATTGTAGAACGGTCGGTCGTCGCATTATGCGCCGGTAATCACAGTAATAAGCAGTTCTAAAAGTAACGTAAGTACGTTGTAGGTAGTAACGAGTGAGCCGTAATCTCGGGGATGCCCCTATCTTCGTAGTTCGCAGCCATCGAAGGGAATCATAGGGAGGGAAAAAGAGTGGGAATCGAGAGAGGGAACGAGAAAGGGAAGGATAGGAAGGCAGAAAGACTGTGGGACGACGGAATGACAGAGAAGGAGGCGCGCGCGCGAAGGAGGAGAAGGAAAAGGCGATGCCGTGGAAGAGGCGCAGTGCGCTCGACGAGGAGAGCAGCCCATGGGCGTCATCCATGGTGCGATCTGGAATCGGCATAATTTACAACTCTCGCAGGAAATTGAGCCGCGTCGAGCCGATGCAAAAGTCCGCCGTGAGCAAGAGTCGCGATCATAGGTCCCTACCTTTCCTTCCGGCAGTAGATCACGTCCGATTGATGAATTTCTGCCTGCTGGATAGGAAAGGATCACCGATTCATTCCTGCTCGATCTACATTTTCCGACGTTCTTCGTTAGCAACCCTAATCACCGCACGAGATCGTTGCTCATCCGGAGATCAATGAATTCTTGTTGGTTGGTTTAGGGAACAAGAGGAAAACGTAGCTACGAGCAATTTCGGGAATTAACGAGGGATTTTGTTAAGTCGGAACGGGTGGAATAGATGGAGCTTCGATCGATCCAGGAAGAATTCTCTTTCTCTCCTATCAGATGGTAGTACAGAGAATAAAAAAAGGACTGAGGCGAACCGTCGGCGAATTGAATTAAGTAGATCTTTAAAGTTTGATGCTCTCGTTACTATCACGCGATAAAGAAGAGCGGCGTATGTACGCCTATGAAACGGCTCGAAGAAGACCGTGTTGTACGTAGCCGTTAAGCCAACATCTAATTCGATAACTGGCGAAAATAATAACGTAGCGATCTGTTGCGTTCGCGAGGCGCAATCATCCGTTTCGTACCGGGTGTCCACAGAAAACTATCGGTCGATTCTCGCGCAGCTCGCTCCACGCCATCTTTTTTTTTCTATCTTACCTCCCTTCCTCCAGCGTCGTTCACGTTCCACTGAAATTATTTGCAATGGTAAAACAGGCGATTAGACGCGATTCTTCGGGTCTATAGGCATCAAAACTCAGAGAAATTACTATAAAATTTATCAATAAAAGCGGAGGGAATTTGAACGTCGGTTCCAAGAAATTAACAATACTACGCTATTTTCCTTCGACGACAGTCAGAAACACGTTTGATCGAAAATATCGATCGCGGTTGAACGTTAACTTAAATGGAACTTAAATAGCATCGTTGGTTTACCAACGACCATAACGATTGTTCTAGGTTAAATTAATAAGATTTAGAGTGTTTGACTTCATTTTGTATCCTACGTTCTCCGCGAAGGAGGCGAGAGGACCAAGTCGAATTAAAAATTCCAAGATCAATTAACGAAACCTGAAACCGTTACCGATGGCCCAATGACAATACCGACATAGAGCCTTCTGAATTTTCGAGTAGTAATGGAACAAGATCGTATTGTAGAAGCGGATCACGCGTTACAAAGGAGGTTGACGTTACAAAGCCGACGAGTAGATTCGTTGCTGTAGACTGGCGACGCCGGTTCCAGGGAATCAGATAATTTTCGGCCCTTAAAGACCGGAGCAGCGCACGGTAGCGATTTATAACGAGTCAGAAGAGACTGCTACCTCGGTAGCAGATGACATTTATTAAAAGTTTCGGTCCGAGCCGGGACGAGCATCGATCTTCCTCCGCTTCTTCCCCTTGGAAACTCGTGTTGTTCATGGCTGGCCCCGCGCGTCGGCTTGTTGCGCCCGTCCACCGGGGAATACCGAACAGTTTAATAAGCAAGTGGTAGCCGCGATACAAGATACACCGAGTACCATCCATCACGATGCACTCGCCAGTCGTCATTATGCTCCACGAATATTTCGAACCGGCAGATCCTCCGCCCTTGAACCTACTCTCCCCTTCTTTCCTTCATCTTCGATCTTACTCCATAGAACGTTTCTCTATGTTACGCGTTACGCGTTAGAATTCCGCGAGTCACGACGGACAGAGTTGATACGCGAATTTATCAATTCTTGTTTTCTGCTGTTCGAGGTGTATAACGATCGAAGTGGCTTCACACGCCTTCCTTCCAAGCCAATCTTCCCTCGCGGAATCATAGAGACAGAGCACGCGAATTCTTCTATAGCGTCGCGTGTCAGGGAAAATAAACGAGACGTATCGAGATCGAATTGACGAGTCGGTTGTTTTTTAATAACACGGTTAAACACTCGATTCTAAGGGTATGATACACCTTAAGTCAAACTTGGAAACTTGTGTAGGTATATGCACCCTGTGTTTTAACATTAACTTTACCAGACTCGGTCAAACGACCGGTTTCAAAATTCAATTTAAAATTGTACATTCGTTGCTATTTTCTTTGCTCATTCAATTTTATGTAAATTCTTACATCAAGGAGAATTGAGAAATTGATTAATCAAATACTATAAGAATTTATATATAATTGTATGAACAAAAGAAATGACGAATATACAGTTTTAAATTCAATCTTGAAATTGTTCATTTTTATTAGTTCATTTTATCAACAAAAATTGAGAAATTGATTAATCAAATACTATAAGAATTTACATATAATTGTATGAACAAAAGAAATGACAAAGAATGTACAATTTTAAATTCAATTTTGAAACTGCTCATTTTTATTAGTTCATTTTATCAACAAAAACTGAGAAATTAATTAATTAAATACTATAAGAATTTACATATGGTTGTATAAACAAAAGAAATGATGAATGTACAATTTTAAATTCAATATTGAAACTACTCATTTTTATTAGTTCAATTTATCAACAAAAATTGAGAAATTGATTAATCAAATATTATAAGAATTTACATATAATTGTATGAACAAAAGAAATGACAAAGAATGTACAATTTTAAATTCAATTTTGAAACTGCTCATTTTTATTAGTTCATTTTATCAACAAAAACTGAGAAATTAATTAATTAAATACTATAAGAATTTACATATGGTTGTATAAACAAAAGAAATGATGAATGTACAATTTTAAATTCAATTTTGAAACTGCTCATTTTTATTAGTTCATGTTATTAACAAAAACTGAGAAATTGATTAATCAAATACTATAAGAATTTACATAAAATTATATGAACAAAAGAAATGACAAAGAATGTACAATTTTAAATTCAATTTTGAAACTGCTAATTTTTATTAGTTCATGTTAATAACAAAAATTGAGAAATTGATTAATCAAATATTATAAGAATTTACATATAATTATATGAACAAAAGAAATGACGAATGTACAGTTTTAAATTCAATCTTGAAATTGTTCATTTTTATTAGTTTATGTTAATAACAAAAACTGAGAAATTAATTAATCAAATACTATAAGAATTTACATAAAGTCGTATGAACAAAAGAAATGACGAATATACAATTTTAAATTTAATCTTAAAACTGATTAATCAAATACTATAAGAATTTGC
The DNA here is from genome assembly GCF_041682495.2 of Bombus fervidus. Taxonomy (NCBI): domain Eukaryota; kingdom Metazoa; phylum Arthropoda; class Insecta; order Hymenoptera; family Apidae; genus Bombus; species Bombus fervidus. Next base: position 4,670,773 of record NC_091531.1, on the reverse strand, counting down.
ATAAAATTGGACGAAGAAAAGAAATAACAATGAATATACAATATTAAATTAAATTAAATATCGACCGCGGTCATTTGACCGAGCCAGATAAAGTAAGCGTTAAACGTGATAATACATTTCTACGTACGTGTGTATACGCGTAGAGATCACCCTGAGAACTGCCGTAGTAGTTAGTTGTTCGAACAGAGTCCTTCCTGATTTAGTTTTCATGCGCAAATGTGTAACTGCCGCTCGAAAATATCCGAACGTTTGTTTATTTTCAACGAGACACTCTTCAGTGGAAAGCTACAACCAATGCTGTAATGATTTTGTTATTTTCATCGTCTCATCGCAGTTACGCATAACGGAACGTTATTATCAGTCGATAAAAATGATTCTGAAAAGTCGATAAGTAATAATAAGACTGGCGCGCGTAATTGTCACCTTTCTTCTCTTGCCTGACGAGCTCTTTATCCGCAGATTCTTTGATCTTCGAATTCTAAGATACATAGATATCAACAAGGGTGTTCTAAACTGATAGAAACACTTCCAACGTTAATTGACACAACGACGAAATTGATGCGACACGGCTAGTAATATTTAAATAGCAAATATGTACATATATAGTATCGGTTTATACCTGTATTCCCTGTACACCCTGTATAGCCATACGAAAAAATATTATTGCAACGTTTCCTAAACGATTTAATTCAGATTTACATTCTGTTAATTTCATAAAAAGACAGCGAGTGTCTAATTCTAACTCGTCACTGATTTCCTCAATCTGATCAAATTCGCACATTGTTACGATATCACTCGACTTTTCATGCAAACTCATATTAGGTCGTCCGTAAAGTTTCTTTCGTTTATAAGAAAATAATGGATGCACAAGATTTTTCATTTTATATTATTTTACGTATGATCGATTTTGTTCTACCAAAATAACCACAACGTTCGACACATTAGGTTTCATGTTTGTATAAAGATGCATTGTTGTAAAGGACATGTCTGTAAAAGAAAGATAACCTAATATTTTCCAGAATATCGTTGAAAACGTCAAACCTATAAACAATACAAAATCGTTTAACCTACCGAGTATCCAAGTAGCAATCGCTATACTTTTCGGATACTTTATACATTTCTGTACTTTCTGTACTTTCAAGTTTCCTATAAACGCGTCAACATCCGCGGTCCAGTACCGACTGCAAATCGCTCGACGTGTCCACGTATTTATCAGCAACGGTGTATACACATATTTGGTAAGATCACGTGCGTAGTCCTCGGCGTGCGTGATTCAGCAACGAGTTCGCGACAGTCCGAAATTACTTTCGAGAGGTCATCGCGTCGACCACCTCATTTTCCAAAGTGTCCATCGCATCGTATCGACCGTTTCGCGAATCATGGTTATGGCCGATGTGTAATCAGATAGTGGCGGAATGGACGGTGTCTCTAGGATTATTCAAGAAAACTGTTAAAAGGATCAGAATGTCGTGGGGTGCCTGGACGAGGAACGGCGAAGGGGTGAGAGGGGGTGGTAGTCGCGCGCGAAACCTCCATTAAGCCCGGCGATAATAAAAGCTCAGGTCGCGGATCGACCCGTCATCCTGGTGGCCGGGTCGCGTGCAAAAAATACGTTAATTCCGCGGAACTTGCATGACCGTGCAAATAAATAAAACGGCGGGCACACATCGCCACCGGGCGTCGCGTACACCGTCGTCGTTCCGTGGCAGCGTATTTTATATTTTATCCGGTTCGAATGATTGATTGCGCTCTCCGCTGGCTAGCACGCCGCTCCGCGATACCATCTCGCGGAATGTCCCGGCTGTACTTGTCGTTTCACGCATTGTTTATTATTGTCCGATGCTTTTATCGTGATCGCCGCTCGAACCGACCGCAGCGACAATTCCAGCGGAAAAAGAAGCGCGTTCGAACGAGAAGCTGCGATACCTCCACCCTTTCCCTCCTTTTTAGCTACGCGTTTCGCCCTCGTGACAGTGTAATTAGTCCGATACAGACAGGCTACCAACTTTGCTAGCCTCTTTGGCTTATCTTATATTTTAAGGACGTCGAAAACACCCTGCTGTATCGATGCACCTACGTACTACGAAGCAGCAATACGACGTGATCTGCCGCGATATCTCCGGAAGCACAATAGAAACGAAGATAGCAAAATGTACGTAGCCATAGCGATCTCCTCTCTGGTACAGTAGAATGGACGCGTTTAATTCACAATTCGAAGATATATCTGATACGAATTTCATTATAGTAATATATCTTATCGCGATGTAACATTCATTTGGTTTATTTCGTTTCGTTGATCTGTTTTAATCGCTATCGATAGAAACTAATCGATTGTAACAATTATTGTGTTCTTAATGATACCACGTAAACACACCGTTGGAAGCAACTATTTATGTCCCTTGTAAGCTCTTGGTTCCAGCTCTGAAAACTGTTGCTTAGGTTAGTCCATTTAACCTGTTAACCTGATCATGCACGACGCTATGTCCATACTCTTGAAAGGAAAACGAAAAGCAAATCAATTGCAACTACGTCGAATGGAAATGTTGCAGGTGTAGATACTACGAAGGTTTTCAGAAACTATGCGTTAGAATATAGAGAATTTAAATATAGCAATTATACGCGGAAAAGGAAGAACTGGACTCAAGCATGGCCTCTTAACAGATTGAAACTTCCAATGGTCACGTGTTCTTATTTCGCGCATTAATCTAAAGTAATCGGTTGTTGAGACACGAGTCGTTTTTTTCACACGCGAAAGCAAAGCCTCGTCTCCATCCAGGCAACTTCTTCTTGCATTGTCAGCGGAATCCACCTTCCGCAAGTTGTTGTTCGTTGGGAACGTTTTGAGGAGCAGCAAGGGGCGACGAAAATTTCGGTTCACGTTGCTTCGGCGGAGACGAGGCTTCACGATGTCGCGTGGTGTTACGACCGTTCGCGGAGAGACGCGGTCGCGAGGAAAACGCGTCAACGAGAGGCGTAAATTCTCGCTACGATTCGTATAATCGACGCCGCGAATTAGTCGTTCCCCTGTTTCGGTTAAGATAACAGAGATGGTTCAATGAATTTAACACTGTATTAACAGGTTAATATAGCTTGTATATTTAACAATGAATTATGTAATAATAAAAGCGTCACAAATTATTTAGCGTTGAATACAGTTAATGCGTTACAGAAATTCGACCCGACTTTACGATATCTCTCAATGAATTCGTTAGACTACGTGACTTTAATTTCAATTGTCAGACCTCTCGATGTATGTCGTTTGAATCTTCAAATGAGACTGATTGCCCTTAGATCAATTCTTTGTCTTCTCGGGGAGACGACCCCCACTACGCTCGGATCACGCCACGGTTCGCGCCTATGATCACGTACGCCACCTTCTTTGTGAGAATAAAATAACGGACCGAAATCGACGTTTCTGGAACTCGCTGCTTGGTGACGACTATGCGCTCATCGATACATCGTATATTTTTTGTCGGGCAGATAAGACGATCCGTCTGCGACATTGTAGGACCGCGAGCGACGGTTAGAAATACGACCTATACTAAGCCTCGTGACGTAACACACGGTTTTCGTAAGCAACGTCGATCATACGTATGTAAGAGGTCGAAATGGACTTGCATTCGACATTGACATGGCGGAGGCAGGGCGGGAAAGGAAGGGCAAGGTTGTCGTTTTTGGCACGAACCGGAGTAAAGAGGCAACGATGGTATATACGCGAGAGGAGGATAGTAATTACAGAAGCGGGACTGAAAACGCGGGGTTCCATCAGACCCTGCGAGGCACGATCCTCGATAAGTATAGTTGTTTCAGGATCGCGTCGATGCCTCCCTCTCTCTACTCCCGCTATCTCATTTTATTGGTACAGGTTACGTGAAAAATTTATTGGCTGCGCGCCACAGCCGATCGTTCAAGTATACCTACAAAGATAGAAGAGAAACCACGACTTTCGTGCCCGTGGATCGTGTAATTTTAGGAGTTATCCGCGACCATTAGAGAGGCCTTCGATCGTTTCGCTAGGAATTTCTTTCCGTAAGCTCTCTTCGTTTCCTTTTTTTCAACTCCCCCGCTAAGCTTTTTGCAAAGGAGCCAGCCACCTTTGTTATTTCCGTCGAGAAATATAATATTTGTTTAATCGGCGTCGAGTACGAGTTTTTCTTTGCACGAGAGATTTCTTCTTCCCTGCAGCCACGTCTATAATAGTCGTCGTTCATCGTGTTATTCCTCTTCTGCGGTGAATGCACCTGATCACCATGGCACACGGCTACCCCTTCATTATCTTCGATACAGTTTTGCCTCATTTTTTCCCTGCCCCCTCTTTTTCTGTTATTTCATCTTTACCCTTTCCTCGTGCTGCAGTTTCAGCCAAAACTGAGACGTTCTTCGTATTTCTTCAAAAAGAAAGAAAAGAAACAGTTGGGAATTGAAAGATGGTAAAATGCTTTACGATGTTTTTCATTTCGATGTTCCACCGAGGCTGCGGCAATTAACCGATATAAATTCATCGATATCGATGGAGAATAAAACGGGAGAAATATCTGGCGAGAGACGGTCGCCTTCAATTTCTCGATACGTTGCCTCGCCAAATTATTTTCCTTTCGTATCTTCGCGGTTATGCGTGGTACGCGAGCGTGAGCAGATCGCCTCGGTCGATCGTCACGCTCGATTTCCCTGGCATTGCGCGCACAGCGATATAATGTAGCCAATTAATGCCCGCGGGACAATCGCCCCGAGTTTCTTACGAACTGTCCCGCAAATTGCCGCGATAAACAGCCGTTGGCAATATTGAGACGGAAGTGGTCTGTGTTACCGATATGTCTAACTTATTCCCAAACCACTTCCTTTTTCTATTGACGATCGAACAGTTACAGAACTATTCGATTCTTTCTTTTCAGACTGTGGACGTTTGTACATTTATAGGAAATTTCGAGGCGGAAGGTGGCACGGTATATGAAAAAATATATGTGAAATAACCGAAGCATAGTGCTTTCTGTAGAGTATTATAGTAGTAGTATTGTGGTATTAGTATTATAATAACCTATATACTAATATTTAGTATATTTATTGCTATAATTACTAAATTTGTAAATTAAGTAATAATTAAGAAATAGTAAGAAATTTAGTAAATTTATGGTAATTATAAAATAAAATATATAAACAAGATAATATATTGTAATATATATGTATTATAGTATTATAATATAAAGTATTACAATTTTGTATATTGTAATAAGATATAAATAATGTAACTATAATATTAATATTATAATAACAAGGTATTATAATACTCGATAAGTAGAACAACTTCCTATCGAGTTTTAATTTTTTAATTATGGTGGAATCTCGATTATCGAAGTCGATGTCGATCGGACCTGCCTCGGATAATCGGAAACTCGGATAATACGGAAAAGTCTGTTAGTGTTTATATATTTATTATCCATATAATGTTCTACGTGTATTTAAGTTTAATTAATTATTAAATCGATCGCAAGTTTAATTCACTGCTTTCGCGATACCTGACTATTTATAATCTCTTACTCTTCGTGTCAACATTTCAAAAAAGGTAAGGTTATGGTAAAGTTCAAAGCATCTCGGATAATATGGAATTTCGGTTAAACGGGGCTCGGATAATCTAGACACCACTGTATATACCTATTTTCAAACGTATGAAATATATTATACCACACGAATGATAATACTATAATAATATTATAATTTATATAGTGATATTATTATAATATTTCATTCCATCTGGCAGTATGACATTTCGTTTCGTAAAATAGCCCTAAAAGAGGCAAGAAAGAAAAATAAATTACTGGAGGATACAGGACTAACAAAAGTGTAGAATACGAGCCTAAATTTAGGGGTGCGTTGGTTAGGTATTTTACTTTATAAGACGATATAATTACTTATTGCATTAGATTGCTTTCGAATCAGATACATTTTTGAAACTAAATATATACGTCCTACGAAGCGTTAGGTGAATCAGTAGGCAAGGAATCGGTAGAAAAGAATTTATCTTTCACTAGCATCTCCCCGTGGCGCGGACCAGAGACATTATCGACGAATAATGTGCCGGTTCATGGCCGCGACGTAGAAGTATTGATGTCCTGGCAAACGCTTCGGCCACTTCCTAGCGGGTGTGCTACCCTGGCTCGAAACCTGCCAGGAATCAATGACAAATCCACCAACCATGCCTCCCCGCTTTTTAATTGTCCGAATCGATGGACCGCCCGTCCACCCTGAAACTATGCAATAATCGCAGCTAAATATCATTACGCGCCGTAATGTTATGGAATCGACCATTCGAATTAATGAATTTTCCAATCTCGTCGTTTGTTCCAGGCGAAGCGACGGTAGAGCAAACGACACGGAGGAGTCGGAATCTGGAATGGAGCAGATTTACTGGTAAGTCTCGTTTATTAAAAATTGACGCTGCATGGGAACGCTTTGTAGGAACGGGTTACCGCGTCACACGATAGATGGCGGCAGCAGTCTCTGTCTGAACTCGCAACTTCTCTAGAACCTGGTATTACGAATTATGTAAATACCTAGATCCGATCCAGTACTATTTACCAGATTGATAATACTAGACCGATGGTACCGAGTAGAAATTGGCGGTCGCTCCCTTTTTAACGAACGTTTACCGAAAATTTAGAAGTTGGTTTAACAAATTGTACGCTGGAAAGAAATCAAGATGGAAATCTCGGACGAATCGTTCCATCTACGAAATTCGAAAGACCTCGGAGTAGAAAGTTGCCAGTGTTCCGGAAGGCACGTTTTACCCTAGGGACTTCCCCTCTGGAGGAACGAGTCTCGGTATGCTCGTAACTCGTCCCTCGGAACGGTTCTCTCGCAGAGTTTGCGTGTAAGTTTTTTCGACGGCTCGGATCCGTGGTTATTCGCGCATAACTCGAGGCAGATTCTAGTTGAGCCGCAGATTTATTAGCGATAGAGCAGTTCGATAGGCGGCCGTGCATCACCACGCCCAACCACGCGGCCTGCACATGCATCGAAACACTCGACTCGACTTCGTTCGACTCCACTCCACTCGTCTGTCGAGCACAACGTGGAACGAGTGCGCCCCACGTCGCGTTTCTCTTATCCGCCGTTGCTTTCGCGTAGCTCTTGCAATTTCCTGTAAACCCTGTCGTTCTTTTTTCGCTCCATCGTCTCTCCGTTTAATCGTTGCACCACGGAAAGATGCTGGCTGGAAGATTCTCTGGAAAAAACGTGGAAGCCAGTTGGAAAGTCTCACCGTGGAATATTATCGGTGGAGCGATTGAATCGTCAGAAACGACGAGCCCGGGAACTCGAGCACCGTCCACCGAGCACCGAAGCGATAATTACAAGGAAATCGAGTGCGAACGAGCGGCGTTTATCGGCTGCGATCGGGCAAGCCACCGGCGGGCCAGCGCCGAACAGATAAAGAGCCAGAGAGAGGAGAATCTGTGTCAGAGGTTGCTTATGCCTCGGATTTATGGGTTTGATTACCGGCGCGGCATACGTGCCGCGATTTTGTATGGGTAAATCGTGATCCTCCACGCCTCCTCTGTGGCTCCCTCCACCCCGACCCAGCGAAACCTCGATCGCGTATAAAGTTATCGCATTCTCGGCCCCGTAAGTGTCCATTGTCTACTTTTCAGGCCCGCATTATGCCCGTTCTGCTTCTTCCCCTCTTCGGCTAACCTCTCTCCCAGCGACTTCACCGCCGGTGTAATTTCACTTTTACAGCCGCGTCGGATTCACCGGCGATAATCTCGATACGCCTTTACTCATCCTTCGGGTCCTCTGTTTGACCAGACGAATCTTTCGTATTTCACCAGCGAAATTGTTATCCTCGTTGGCAACGATTGCTTGGCGCTCGATGGCATTTGAATATCAGGAAGATATTATGGAACTGTTCGTGCTCCTTATATCTGAACTGGTGTAACCTAAGTGATTCGCGTGACGTGGCTCTCTGTAATTTGGAACATACGCTGCATAGATATCGGGACACCTACGCGTTACATCGATCGACAAAGCCTTAACTTTGGCTTCGATAAGTACGCTCGTCCGTCGATTGACGCGGAGTATCCGTTTCACGTAGATCCGTTTCACGCGAATGGAAATCGCGTAAATAGAATCTGTCGGTAAGAAAGGAAAGATGCGTACACGTACGACGACTGGCACGACGTAATGTACTTTTATCATTATCACGTGCAGCACTGACGCGTTTCTGTATGCTGTATGCACTCGTTACTTTTGAAACTTCTAGGAAAATATATTCTCTGGCCGCGTAAATTATGGTCGTGCGTAACGTTTACCGCGTGAGTTGTGTTGTAATTTGTCGCGTAAAAAAGGTGCCGCGTAAATTTTGACAAGGGAGGAGTTTATATTATATTTAAATAAGCTTTCGATAAACCTAAGCAGCAATTTGCTTTGCTTCCCCTTGATATTACGATAGCTGTTTAATTTCTTATTTTGTATAATTTAGCACTTTCCCTGTAAATGCATAAATATCCGCAACTTAATTATACGGCACGTACGATGCGAACATAATGGTAGATTGACCTTAAGACGATTAAGAAGCAGGGGCAGTGAAGAGCGTTCAATCTTCACTAGATGCGTACAAGTCCCAATATTTCTCGTCTTGTACGTGGCTCCGCGTTACTTTCGCATTTCGTAAGACGACAATAACCCGCTTGAACCCTCCAACTCTCAGCCGTCGAATCGAACAAATACGAACTAGATTCGCGAGAGCCGCGTTCTCTTTTAAGCTTCGTTCACACCGAGCGATAAAGCAATCGAACTGTTGAAATTCAGCGTCAACCAAGTCGAATCGATTTGTCGTTCGACTAGGAACAGCTCGTTCTTCTATCGTTGGTCTTGACCCTTTCAACCCGCGGCCTGGTCATTGCAAGCGCAGTTGGCCAATGTGAACGTGACTTTAGCCGGAACAGCCGGCGCCTTCGGTAACCGTGGACAACTCAGACATTTGGTTCTCGTTATGGAATTTAAAAACGACGATGCAGTTTAGTCTTCTCTTTCGTTCGGCTGGAAATACTCGAGCAGAGGCGATAGCTTGTAACTCGTAAGCAGCTCTCGTCTGGCGATGCCGAAGACAGAGAGATGGTGGCACGAAACGGTCGAAAAACGCCGTTACGCCGGCGCATCAATCTTGCACCGGCTCTCCCGAAGCGTGGCCAAAGTCCTTCGAGGAGGAGGACGCTGTCGGGGAGAGACGTCGCTCGGCGAGAAGATGAGAAACGTCGCGGGAGGTCCCGCGCTCCGGGATTGATGGACATCCTCACCTACACGGCTGATTATTTGCCGCCACACGCAGGTTCCGGCCGGGCCCTGGCCTACCTCCGTAACCGCTCTTACGCGTGTTGCCACGGATTCCCGCCCGTAATCACCGGTCGTTAGCGCCTCATTCACCGCTGATCTCGACGCACGTCACCGATTTCCATTCCCTTCCTTCGTCTTGGATCGTCTTAGACCACGCAGAGGCGCACCGAGTTTCCTCGGCCCAGCTTTCGGTACAAGGACTCTTGCGTCATGCCGAAGGATCCTCCAGGACTCGACCTTGGGGCAACCTTCGAACAAGTGGAATTTTCAAGCCATCTGCGCGATCAGTTGAACCGGTCAGCGGTATTGATCGTTCGTCGTTGGTGATCCCTGTGTTTTTAATCGACGAGTAAACGGAGAGATAACTGGGCTGGAAGCGGCGTAACCGCATTAAAAGGCTGGCTCGTCTCAACACCTCATCTCTCATCGCGGTGCGTTGATGATGTTCGAAACTGGTCGGCTCATTAGTATGTGAAGCCTGGCTGCCACCTACCGGGCGGGGCAGCGGGTCATTGAAACAATGGTGTTGTGACTAGACATCATCAGGCCCTCTCAGAGTGTCCCGATCTGATCGATTCCGGCGATGATCGATCGGTTTACCGTTTCTTCATTTGTCCAGGAATCTTGGAACCTATGGCCACGCGCGTACACGTTCTTTGTTGTCGAGCCAGATGCCTCTGGCTCCGCGTGCAATTTCCGTTTTACTCGATCGTACGTATACTTTGGAAAATGAACGACGTAATTACTGGAAAGTTTGCGTGCGTGTAATCTCGATGTAAATTAGCCGGGTAATTTATTCGAGGGAAATCAATGAAGGGCCTCCGCGTCGGTATAAATCAGACGCAGCTTCTTCTTTCTTTTTTTTCTTTCTTCTTCTCTTTTCCCTTTTTTCTTTCTTTCTTTTCGACTCTAGCAGGAAGCATCGCTTATTCGATCAAATCGATCGATCGCTAATAGACCTCTGCCGCGGCAAGATCATTAATTATGGCGTAATACTCGCCGAGAGGATGCGTCGATCAGCCTCGAGAACCACTCTTCTCCTCTCACCGTCGATGAGAGCAGGTAAGCGTTCTTCTAAACTCTGGGACCAGACGCTGGGGACCTGCACAGCCCTCATCCTCCTCCCTCGAAAAAGGGTACAGAGTGCCAGTCATATATTAGAGAACTGTTGGGGACACCTAACAAGCTGGCAGGACACGTTTCCCAGAATCGGGGCTACCCGCCACCCTCTACGCCTCTCCTACCCTCGATTTTCTCCTTTTGTCCCGATATTCCACCGCGTATTTCACATCCAACTAGCCGGCAGGCGCGGATAGATATTGTTTCGCGCCGTACGCTTGTTCCCAGCCCTCTCGAAACCTCCTTCCACGCGTCGTCCACGTTTTCTTAACGATCCAAATCGTTTCGCCTCTTCTTTTCTTTTTTCGCCTATTGCTTCGTCGCAATTTTAGGTCGACGACGTTTCGCCCTTTCGTCTTCTCTCTTCCTCCGCTTCTCTTTCACCGGGACGAAGGAGCTGAATGGCTCTCCGGTCGCTATGATCGGCAGATGGCTAAAAGTTTAATTACCCAGGTTGAAGAGGTTTTCGCAACGGGATATTAAGGCGAGCGCGCAACTATCGGCCGACAGGCTTATCGCTAATTATTAATCCAGTAGTTCCCTTTTATATGCGTCGTAAGCGGCGCAACCTGTTCGCCGCGGAATTATTATTAACAAGAGCGTACACTCGAGCCACTGAACGATTAATAGAAACGCCACCTTGCCATTATGCTACCTGCCTGGGCAAAAAACTGGCCACGTCCAGCAACTCGTCTTTTCCGTTTGTTCGTCTTTCTTTTTGAAGGTCCGAGGAAAGATATACGGGCTCACGAAAGTACTCGAACGCTTGTACGTGCCTTTTGTATTACGTAGCTTGCACACACTCGCGTCCTTATATTTATTTCATATGGAACAGAGACTCGACTATCCTGGTCGTATCGATAGAATTTCGAAGAAATGCAAGGATGTACAAACTATAGTATTTCACAGAGACCAGAGAGATATTTAAACAACGAATTGTTCATTACACGTGTTGAAGTAATTACTCTTTTTTTTTAATTTTGTAGAATTTTTACAATCAATTCTCATTGAGAATTTTAAGTAAATTATTTTGACGTGGTACTGTAAGAGTTTGTAGTATGTTTTATCCTAGTTGAATCTAATGCTTAAATCTTAATTTCTTCTTTAACTGTGGGTATCTCAAGGTCGCGATGTATTGTTTCCTTGGTAACATACCAAGCATCTATTAAGGATCTTGGAGTTTTTGATTGGAACCGCTGGAGAATTTCTGTGCTGCAATTACTCGCTGTTCCCCATAAAAGTAATTACTTGAAGAAAAACACTACACCTTTTCGTTTTTATATCCGTGACCTGGAGACCGCCGTTACGAAGAGAATAGAATTTAGTGAAAAGGATTGAGAATAAGGAGAGGTCCATATTATTGTGACCTTGAATATAAATTTGGTTTTCAGTTACAAGGTCTAGAAAGAAAAGAGCTGTAAGTAGATTTCCATTGCTGTTTCTTGTAGCCTTCAGCTACACACTAAGGTCAAATGCTTAAAAAAGCTACACACTTTTTGGAAATGTCCTTTCCTATGAATACATGAACGTGACCCTATCTTCCTATTGTATCCTAACACCGTAAGACTGAGGACCTACTTACCTGTACTTATACTTCAATATATTTTTCTATTACAAATTCATCCGCTGGTTCCTCTACCAGTCAACCTCAACGACACGTGTTGATAAAGCTCGATATTTACGTAGTCGTGGTCAACACTCGTTGTACGTTTAAAGTACTGTGGTCTTTCAATTTGTTATTAGATATACTGTAATTTCTACGTACATTTGCCAATGGCTTTCAAATTTGCCGAATATAATCGTAACACTGTAAGACTGAGGATCTACTTACCTGTACTTATAATTCAATATATTTTTCTATTACAAATTCATCCGCTGGTTCCTCTACCAGTCAACCTTAACGACACGTGTTGATAAAGCTCGATATTTACGTAGTCGTGGTCAACACTCGTTGTACGTTTAAAGTACTGTGGTCTTTCAATTTGTTATTAGATATACTGTAATTTCTACGTACATTTGCCAATGGCTTTCAAATTTGCCGAATATAATCGTAACACTGTAAGACTGAGGATCTACTTACCTGTACTTATAATTCAATATATTTTTCTATTACAAATTCATCCGCTGGTTCCTCTACCAGTCAACCTCAACGAAACGTGTTGATAAAGCTCGATATTTATATAGTCGTGGTCAACACTCGTTGTACGTTTAAAGTACTGTGGTCTTTCAATTTGTTATCAGATATAGTGTAATTTCTACGTACATTTGCCAATGGCTTTCAAATTTGCCGAATATAATCGTAACACTGTAAGACTGAGGATCTACTTACCTGTACTTATAATTCAATATATTTTTCTATTAAAAATTCATCCGCTGGTTCCTCTACCAGTCAACCTCAACGACACGTGTTGATAAAGCTCGATATTTATATAGTCGTGGTCAACACTCGTTGTACGTTTAAAGTACTGTGGTCTTTCAATTTATTATCAGATATAGTGTAATTTCTACGTACATTTTCCAATAGCTTTCAAATGTGCCGAATATAATCGTAACATGATTCGTATGTAATGTTAATAAAGTCTTGTTAAACGTACCGTATAACGCATACGATATGGCCATAAAAGTCTCTCACGCACCTAGATGTTCAGATACTTTCCAAGTGTGTCTCTTCGTTGTGAAGAACTGAAGATGATTCAGCGTGGTCACTCGTCAAGGGAGCGAGGGAATAATCGATGAGAGGAGAGAAAGAGGAGAGACAACGGAATTGGACGCGAAGGACGAACGTAGTTCGTTAGTATCAGTTATCGAGTTGCGAAGCGCCTTAAGTGTCGTTGTCTGTTTGTCGTAATTTAAATATTTAATAACTCGAAGCAAAGTTGGAAACGTATAACGCGTATGAAATTCGAAGCTGTTGCCTCCATGTGGACGACGCGACGACTTTTACGCAGTGGTTCGACCGGAACAATAAAATCGCGAGAGGGCCGTTTTCAGCGGTTTTCCACGATTTTAACAGCCCGGCCGAATCCAGCGGGCTAGTCAGCTGGATAAATTAATCGAAAGTCCGGCGGAGGCTTCCTAAAATACCCGAACGAGTTTACCAGAAATAAAAACAAGTCTTAATTAAACGAAACGATCTCCGTGTTCGCCTGCTCGACCAGAAACCTGGTCGATACTTACGCCTTGGCTCGTTCAGCATTTCGAATTTAGTAGGTTCCATCGGCACTCGACAGTTCCCGTAACATTCTGCCATAGGAAAATCCACGAGCCACCTTGTACACCGCCGCTTGTTCTTCAATCACGTGCCATTCATTCGCACGCTTATCAGCGTCGATATTATTTACGATATTATGTTGGAAAAATTTCATTTATTCCCCGAGCAATGGTTGTCGGTTGACCGTGCGTTGCACGCGAACAAGCTACTCGAAAGGATGCGTTTCGCGTTTGTTCGGAATGGTCAGCGGTTCGAGGACATCTCTAAGCCGAACGGCTCAGGTAGCTCGGCCCTGGTATCAGAAACACATCGTGTCCTACACGGCTCGCGTCTGATAACACTATTACTCGAAACGATTCACACGGATCTGTTTTCCTTCCGCGATTAGGTCTGCTTGCACCTGGGAACCTTGGCTGCCGGCTAATGGGCCGATCGCTTTCGTATTTTCTCGCTTGAAAAGGAATCGACAGCGATCGGGAAAGTGGGATCTTTATCATCGTCGGTTTGATTAGCCTGACAGGGTCCCTTGATGGCTTCCTTATTTGTAATCGAACCGCCGTCGTGACTTTCACGGCCTTCACACCTACTCGGATGAATCTTAATGCCCCGTGTCGTGATCACGGGAAACGTGTCTGTTGCCACACACGTAGCCCGAAACCGTTGTTGGGAAATCCAACGTGATACAACGTGCGAGCCACAGCTTCGAAATTCGAAAATGTCTAGCAGAAGAGGAACGCGCGTTCCAACGATACGGAAGATAGCGGCCACATCGATTCGACGAATCCTCTCGCACGGCAACTCTAGTATCCACGCTGTATACTTACGGTGCGATCTTTACGCCACGCGCAACGATTCGCGAGACAGGAATTTGTGGAGGAATGGCGGAAGAGTTATTTCGTCAAATGATCGAAAAGATTGCTCCCGCAAAGTTGTCGCGAGGTTAGGACCATCGGAACGATATTAGTAGCCGAGTTTGCTCCGGTGTCACTGGTATTCCAGCGAAGATCCGTGGTTTATCTGCGATCAGGCAGGAATTCGGGATAGAAACCCGGCCGATGACAATATGGACTCGCGAGAGGAGACAAAGTAACGAGCGGCCGTGGCGGTGGAAGAGGGGTCAAGGGTAAGACATTCCACCAGTTGACACTCTAAGCTGGCCCGAATGTTTCGGATGGTTTCTCCTCCGGCTCCTCGACCTTTCGTCCCCTCCCGGTGCATCGCATCGCTACGGGTTCCAGCTGGATCCGACACGGCGTGTTATGGGCCTCGTAGACCCACAGCGAGAGAGAAAAAGAAAGAGAGAGAGAGAGAGAGAGGTGGGCCGTGTGCCGTGCCACGGTTCGTGTTCTCGGTTCTCGGAATCGCTAATTAGTGTCCTCCTTGTTTTATTCCCATGGCCGGCTCGTTCTCTCCCAGAAAATCCTTGTCCACGACGGTCCTCCTCTTCGCGCACCCTCCGATCCGTCGGTTGACGCGTCCGTTTGACGATTTCATCGCGAATCGAACGATTTTCAGTATCATCCGACAGGACTGATCTTATAGATTCGTTTGGTTTTCGTTGGTTGGTCGATCGTGAGTTCTATCGCGGAAGAGTGGAAGCAAGAGAATGCCAGGCGTTCCCGTACGAGCGGAGATCGAAAGGTTTATCGATTTCTTCAACGAATTTCTCGAATGCCTTACACTTCTTCAGCAGCCTTCACACCTCCGATCTATCGAGCCATCTCCCCCGTGGATTTGATCCACGGACCAGATCCAGCGTCCGAAACGGGCCCCTTTCTCGGAATCGCTAATTAGTGTCCTTCTCGCTTTCTTCCTTTCCAATCAGCCGGCCAGCCGTCGAATCTGATGCGAGCCGGCCCCGGGCCCAGACTGACTGACGCCTTCGCATAATTTACGACGCCATAAAACGGTCGATCAATCCATGAAAAACTAACGCCAACGATCGCCAAGAGCAAACGACCGATCTCGCTTATACGATCCACGTGAAGTAGATTCCCCACATCGATGCATTCGCTACGATCGAATGAAATTGAATGGATTGGAATATGTATAGCAGCCTGATAGTCTCGTCGTGGAAATACGCGCTGTCGTAACACATTTAGTGGAAGGTAAATGGACGTGGCAGAAAGGAGAATGAACTTTTACGTTGCAGCTACCGATCGTTAGGTACCTAAATATTTCGTATGTAAATCGTAATTCGAACTATATTGATTAAAAATCGATGTTAATTTTGGCAGTGTCGAATAAAACTTTACGTTGCAGCTACCGACCATTAGGTACCTAACTATTTCGTATGTAAATCGTTGTAATTTGAACGATATTGATTAGAAATTAATATTAATTTTGGCAGAGTCGAATGAAATTTTATGTTGCAGCTACCGATCCTTAGGTACCTAAATATTTCGTATGTAAATCGTAATTCGAACGATATTAATTAGAAATCGATATAATTTTGGCAGAGTCGAATGAAACTTTACGTTGCAGCTACCGATCGTCAGGTACCTAAATATTTCGCATGTAAATCGTTGTAATTCGAACGATACTAATTAGAAATTGATATTAATTGTGGCAAAGTCAAATGAATTTTACGTTGCAGCTACCGATCGTCAGGTACCTAAATATTTCGTATGTAAATCGTAATTCGAACGATATTGATTAGAAATTAATATTAATTGTGGCAAAGTCAAATGAATTTTACGTTGCAGCTACCGATCGTCAGGTACCTAAATATTTCGTATGTAAATCGTTGTAATTCGAACGATACTAATTAGAAATCGATATTAATTTTTGTTAAGGAATATAGAGAGAATTTGGAAAAATAATTAGTTTAAAATTTATTTACAAATTATTCAGCTCTGCACGTGTGTTACTCTCCGAAGGACTCGACAACCTACTCGCTTGCTTGTTTGTTTTCTTCTGATGATTCTAATAACTTCTAACCGCTTTTAATCGCTTTCGTCTCAACTGAGACCTGGACGTCCTTCAACGCTCACATACACTTTCACACGTACAGTTTAGATGTACCATATATTTAACACTTTTGGCAAAGATACTTTTCAGACAATCGTAGAGAAAGAAAATTCGAAACGCGGCGTTTTAACGGGTTGCGGTGTTAAGATCTACGCTTCTTCTTTCGTATTCGCGTCTCGTTCGTTTATTCGCCTCCAAACGAACCGATTACTGTTTACTCGTGGCACACGCCGGTTCTACAGAGTAATCAAGAAAAGTAAATTATGTCGTGTACATAGAGTCGTGGAACGCTTTATATTTGTCGAATATAACGTTTACACGATACGCTTACACGGTCAGCTGACTTTACTGCCGACATGAGCGCGTTTCTCGCGCGATTACTCTGTTCTTGCGCAACAGACGAGCAACAACGTTAGACGGAAAATAGTAGAACGACGATTGCTTTACGATGGACGCGTAAAGAAACATAAAAGGTACTATAACGTCGATAAGAAGAAACAGCAAATATTATTAACGCAACTGTTACGTAATTACCATCCAATGTAACAGGCGATCGTTTCTCAGAGGATTCAAGTAGCCCAAACTTACCACCCAAAGCTATGGAGATTCCGTGGTAGCAAGATGCAAGTGTGGCAGGACGTTCAGAGGGTTGAAGATGATTAAGAGTTTGGGAAAGTATGTCGAGCGTCGCTGTCGCGCGACACCGCAGGAATACATATCTGCACGTCCTTCGGCGGCAATAAGAACGGCCGCGGAATAAAGCAGAAACGTGACCGGCGCTCCTCGCAATTTACGTCAAAAGCGGCGTCGTGGATTCCCGCATACCGAATAACGACGTCGTCGAGAATAATGTCGCCTATGTAGATTCGATCCCGATAGCAGCAAAATACCACGCCGGTATCTCGGCGCAGTCCCTGACTGCTGAAACAAACCAAAAAGGGAAAGAAGAAAAAAGAATGGAGAGAGTAGGAAGGGAGGGGAGGGGGTGAGAGAAGAGAGAAAATAGAAGAAGAAGGGAAAAATAAAAGGCGAAAGGAACGGGACAGGGTGTTCTTCCACCATCGGTGCCGTTTTCGAAGATGAAGGGATAAAACCGACTGCGCTTCGTTCCTCTTACTGCTCTCTCTCTCTCTCTCTCTCTCTTCTGGTGCTGTTTATCGCCTGGATCCCGCCACACGAGGAAAGTCACCACGAGGGAGATCCGAGGGAAGAAGAGCAGAGGCTCGTTTCACCGTGTGATAGATAATGACAATTTCGTGTCACCGGTTCCTCCGGAACGGTTCTAACGAGCGCGGTTTACCTGTTGCACCGTGGGGTCCTGGAAAGGAGTTGCGGCACAATGCGGCCGGCAACGGATAGCAGTTTTTTGCCCAATTGAATTGAATGTAAAACACGGCCTTACATCAATCTGAGCCGCGAGACTGAGTGACCGGAGTGATTTAAGCATCGGCCGGACCGCCGCGCTCTTTAGAGCTTTCCTGTCTCGGACTATGGCTGCCGGGAATCGAAAAGGACTTGGCGTTAAGCCGATCGACCGTTGCTGCTCCCCCGGTCGTTCAACTTGTCTACCCTCGATCGGCCGAGCGTTTCGTTCTCCGGTTTATCCTCGCTGCGCTTCTTCTTTTTACTTTATCAGAAAATTCGACGTTTCCACGTTGTTCCGTAGCACGCAGGACCACCGTGTTCGTTAACGCGTCCGCACGAGAGAAGATCGATCTCCTACCACGCCAGTTCGGGGATAAAGTCCGACAGGGACGCATCGCTCGGACGCTCCGGGAATTTATTAGTCGGTTGTGCGGCGTTTTATGATAATTGGCCAGCGCTCCGTAGTACGATGCAGTTTTTGCCGGAGTCTACGTGGACGGAAAGGGGAGCTGGTCTCGGGAACGCGGCCGCGTTCTTCGCGGAACCATATCGGGAACGAGTCGCCTGGAATTAGCGTCGGCTAAAAATCGGATCGACGCGACGCGGGCATTCCATGTAAATCAAGGCCCCGTGGCAAATGTGGCGCGCGAACCACGAGCCTCTGCTCTCTATTCCCGGCCACTGTAGCAACGCGTTCCACGCTGACAAACTCCACCGGCTAACAACATTCCGCCTGCGATTCTTCCTTTTCGCCTGGCCATTGTTTCCCGCGTCTCTTCGCCCCTGTCCATTTATTTGTCCTCGATTACCGGCGTCGAAATTTACATCCAACAACCCCCGGCTCCATCCCCGATACTCGTGCTCCACCTCCCTCCCCCGCCCTGGCTACATCATCGGCTACCCTGCGCAGTCGTTGATAGCCGAGTGGAAGTAAAAACGACAGTGGAGAAATCACGAGGGTGTGGAAGATTGGCCGAAGATCGGTGCAAGAGGAGGCACAGGCATGGGACGATGTAGCTGGAACACGGTCGAGTTAAGCGACAATTAAATAAAGCCGAAGAGGGTCCCGTGGGTCCCAGGTGGCGCGGGAATCGGTGCCTGCACGCACGTCCAAGGCTTCCAACGGACTCCCACACTCCGCCGACACGGGACACACGTACGTAGAGTTCGGAGAACGGTGTGAGTAAAGGTGGATACCACGGGACAGCCAGCAGGTATATAGCTCGCCTCTACCAAACCGTTGTCTTAAGGCTACCATATATTACGTCGGAAGACCGTGGGGCTGGCTCGGTCGTCCTCGTCGCACCTGCGCGTCCTAGCGTTCTCTCGCGCTCGGTTTCTCCGCTCACTTCCGAGATAGACGAAGAGGAGGCCAGGAGGAGGCCGAGAGGAAGGGCAGAGAGAAGCTCGAAGAGGTCCCACAGGCCCCGTGTCGTCGCGGGCATTCCTGCAGCTGATTTTATTTGTAGGATGTCAACCAGTCGCGGCCACGGAGGGACCAACCGAGGGACGCAGAATGCGAGCCTGCGACGAGACGGAGAGAGCAAGCGGATGGTCGGAGGAGGATGCAAGAGGCGGAGGTTCGAGGCAGAGACAGTGAGGAGCTGCGCGGCCATGGGACCCGGATCGGACCCAGACCCGACAGCACCAAACGGCAATTAATTCCCCTCTGGATTTATCGTGTCTAACTGCGCCGATCGGGGCCCGCGGATCCTATTACCCCCGCGGGCTCCATCATTTTTCCTCGCCCCGGACGCTGGCTCGCGTGTTCCCGGACAACCTCCGCTGCCAATCATTTCGACGCTTCTGTCAGCTTCCGTGACGATTTCTTTTCCGTCGCGCCTTCGCGTCCTCACGCTCTCCTCAGAAATTTCGCCAGCAGATCGGCACAGCTTTCGGACAGGATCAGCCTAAGCTTGCACCGAGCTCGCCATCGATCGCGAGAGATCACGACGCTGTTATCGGTAACGGTAGGCGAAGCTCGGCCGTAGGAAAAAGGCTAAACGACCTCGTGGCATGCTTCCCGCGAGGCAGATAAACTCGCCGAGACAATGACGACACGATAACAGTCTGTTTTACGGCGAGTATCCATGGCTGGTACGTGGGCTGCATCCGCGCCACGGTGAGAGCGACTTTCCTTCGTCAAATTCAACGTTATTAACTGGCCGTGGCTCCACCATCCCTCCGCTGCATCCCCCCGCCTCCGTCCCTAGACACGGCTACCGTCTTTGATTATCGGCCAGGCACATTTTTTTCCACCAAGATTGGCTGCCGAGATAAGCTTGACCGAGGGTAGCTGTCGAGAGTCCGCCTCGTCCAGTTCACCGTCGAGTACCCTTTAATTCCACCTGGTCCATAGTCGGAATTTTCATCGATTCGTTTGTCCAATTGAATTTTCGACCGACGCGTTCCTCGATCGATCGCAGCGGCAATAGAGCGACGATTAGAGTGCTGTTCGTATTCGTCACGACGAAAGCGACGTACGAGAGGACGATGTAATGGGTAAAAATTAGTCCTGACGGAGGGCATGGGTTCGACGAGACGGTAATGGTCGCCGGATTCTCGTCACGACCATAGATCGTTGGGTGCCGTGGTAGCCGAGACTGCCCGCTGGGCGTCCCAACACTATCGCTCCTGGATCAGCCACGGATTTCAGAAGCTACCAACTTATATATATCCACGGTGTTTATGTATGTTTATGCCTGTGTGCGGCCAGTCTTTACGGACCCCCTGCTGCACAGCAAGCGCGACTCTCCGCTCGCGAAAAGGAAGGAAGAGGGTGGCCATCGGTGGCCTTACCCCTCGCCGCTGTTCGTCCCCTGGTCGGCTGCGTGGCTGTCGATGCCCCATGGGAAAAAGGTGTAATAATTTGCAGCTCGTCCGTCCACCTTCTTTCCTCTGCCAATCAATTTCAACTTTCCTGCAGTGGTGTTTTTAATCCCGGCCAACGTTTATCTATCTCTAGATTCCATTTCGGTATCGATCGATGATTGATTTCCCGTGGATCTCATGGAAATACCGCGGGTACTCGCTTCGTCTAATTGCTCCGTCTATTTTCGGCCGGATGATTTATGGCCAGGATATGCAAAGCAGCTCGCTGAAAACGGCTCACCGAGTCCATTACACGCGTCGTTTCAGACTCTCCCCCTCGCCCTCGCCCACTCTCTCTCTCTCTCTCTCTCTCCCGCTCGCTCGCTTTCTGTCTTTCTCTTCGGAGATTTTTTATGATAAATTAATCTAACCTCGAGAGAGACCAGTTCACCACCGTCTTGAACGCGACTTGGAACCGCTCGACAGAGGCAATAGGAATGAAGATCTCCCTGAAGCAGCGGCGGATTCGGTTAAATTAATTACGATCTTGGTCGGTTTATTAATACCTAACGAGTCGTCGGAGCGGACGCTGTCGTCGAAACGTCGTATATATTCGAAAAACGGCTGCTCCGGGCCGCAGGGATAAAAAAAAGCAGGCAGGAACAGGGGGCAGAGTCGACTTTACGACTGGCGGAATGTCCGGATCGGCCCTTTTTACGCGCGGATTTTTAATTGAATTAAACGATGATAAATAATCGAGCCGATACGAGAATGTCGCCCGTTACGTGCCGGATTTTTCTGCTCTCTGGATTCGGATCTTCGATCCCTCGATGCTCTCGGTTTCTTGCCGCCAGCTCGAACGAGAACCCGATCGAATAAATGCTATTCTCCTTGCTACGTTGCGTGCCGGTAAGAGAATACCAGATCGGATCGAGTATAATGTATATTTATTCCTCGATAACTATTGCTCTGTTTACGCTAACGACTACAGCGAAACGGGAAATACAACGTAGCTAGATTGTACGTCAGCTAGTAGAAATCGCCAGCCGCCCGCTTGTCTCCGGAAACTCGAAATCCAGTTTGATCGGCAGCGCAGATTCTGCTAAATGCACGTAATAACGCAAGGTAAGCGTTATCGCTGTTCCATCTCGACTAACTGCGTCCTTGACGACCGACGATCGTTAGACACGCGGCTTGAAGAAAGCGTCGCGAGAACTCGAATCGAGAGGCTATTCTGCTCTGGCGCGCAAACGTCTTACGACCAAGTGAAACTCGAGCGTCGTGTTTGGAGGAAAATTCGCACCGCGACATCGACGAAAATATCCGAAAGGAAATGGTTTGCCGCGAGTTTGGAGGAATTCCAGGGGTGTTGGCGAAGCTATCGAGGGATCGAGAGGCCGAAAGGAGCCGGTGTACGAGGCGGTTTGAGGCGGCCAGAAGGCCCGGCTCCATTTATCATACAGGAAACAATAGGAACTGGCAAAACACGTGCTTCGCGCGCGCTCTGCAAAACCAGCCGAGGCGCAGATCGAACGACGACCACGACCACGACAACGACCACGACGACGACGACCACGACGATGGGAGGAAAGAGACTGGAGAAGAGAGGGTCCAGATACATAATACGCCGAGGGGCTGTGTGCACAAACAGGCGAAAAAGAAAGTCACCACGGTCCCCGGAGCGGAGACGGAGACAGACGGTGAGGGCCCAACGGGGTGACCGGTCTCCCTTCATTTGTTAAAACAATATAACAATTCATTTTTGTCACATCCACTGTCGAAGGGCTTTTATTGCGATGGCCAGCCCTCTCGGAATTGTTTCACCGGTCCAGCCAAACTATTGTCGAACCGGCGCGGCGGTGCTCTCTCGTCTTCTCCAGGGACGGACGAATATCTTACGACTCGGCCGAATACGCCATCTCCGGTTTTGCTTGGCAATTTCCAGAACAGGATTTTAAAAGAAACTGGCCAAATACGAAACGCTAATATGTAAGATGGGATTTTTAACAATCCGATAAACCAGTGCAGTCTGTCAAACTGATTTAGCTTGTCCCGATCCATCGCTCCAAGACGCGTACTTTGTCGTGCGTTTTGTCACTGTTTCTCGCTGTTTATCTTCTCGGCAAGATTTTTCGCGATACTCGTAATGCACCGGCTCTGCATAAATGGTCATCGATGATGATAAATGGCCACGATGGCGCACAGTTTCACACTTGTTCGATCGTTGCAAACAGCTGTCTTTTCAAGTATAATTTTGTAACCAGAGTGCCTCGATCCTTAAGAAGAAGAAAATTGTTTTTCTTCTGTTTCCCATGAGAATGTCACATCTGGTGTCAATGTTTTCCGTCTGGCTATCTATATTCCACGTTTAGGTACAGTTTATTTTCTCGTATTTGCCAGTTCGACGTTAGAAACTGCACCTAACGTTAGAACGTGGCCCTCCGCTCAATCTCTACACGATTTTCCTATAGATTTTTGGGGAGAAGAACGTTAACAACGTTAATTTCTCGGTCGGAGAAAGATTTCAGAGCTGCACGCTTTTTCCAGAACAGGTCAGGGCTGGCGAGGAGCGTCACGCGAACTTGCAACCGTTTCCACGAGAAAAATCGACTTGTTGCTATCTCGAGCGTCCCAGTTCCAATCCTAACGAGCTTCCACCAGCTCCGTCGCTGTTATTTCTTTTTTTTTTTTAGAATCGTGAAATCTAGCCACTACGATTTTTAGCCGGCTCTTTTTACCCGCATTTTCTTCGATCGAACGAAAACGGGGAAGCGGCGCGTCGCGCAATGGCCCACGACGTGTGGGCCATTTCGCGATGACTTCAGAAGCGAGTAGGTTTCGGTGGATAATATTCCTGCAAATAAAAAATATAGAATCGCTTTTCATCGCTATTTATTAGAAGCGCTTTTACATCATTCGCGCGTTTCTTTTCAAATTTCTTCTTGTCGATGAAGAATGGCACATAGCACAGAGCGTGTTGAACGATCTGACGATGTTATAACTTGGTTTGCTTGTAGCCTACAATTTGCTTAACTTAACTTTGGCTAAGTTATGATTGATAATTATAATTTGGTTCCACCTTGGATATTACAACTATCGTAACTTGGTTTATTCCTCAACAATCGTAACGGTAATTCAAGGCAATTTCGTGCGATAAAAGATAGGAATATTACAAACTGGACACGCTTCTGCTTTATCACCAAAACGGATCCAAATGCCTGTAACACCTGCGACATACTAAATTCTGTTGAAAATGTCCTAATCGTTTGCTCTATATATTAAACGAGCACAACTTATATACAAATCATATCATTAACGTGGTCGCTAGTAACCTTGGAAGGTGTCAAAGGCGACTTTGAACACACGATCGAAGAAAGAGAAAGATAGGAGTACCATTTGTATAAGAGTAATCGACGAGTGTTCATGGGAAACGCCACAAGTGGGAAAATAGAAGAATTCTGATCTGTTATTGTAAAATGTTGTACGCAAGTGCAATGTGCTCTTCCAAATAATTAATTACGAATAATGGCAGAAAGGTACAAAGTCCAGTGAACGACGGTTAATTGTTTCTTGGCTCCTGTCCACGATCCATTCATTTAAACGAACAGAACACTATGTTTCGTTTGCGATTAGGAACTGGCAACAACAGGCTTTTCTTTTCCATCAACTTCAACTGCATTCGCGCGTAAGATTTCTCTTTTCCTTGAAAACTCGTCTCTTGGCACCCACCGTGTTTTTTCCACCAGCGCTCTTCCATCGAAGACGATAGTCGAGGGGAGCCAATTTTTACCACAACGTTCTTCGAGTTCTACTTCGCGATGAACCACGGCCGCCAACGCCGTTAACTCGAATGTCCCCGAGGATGATTGTTCCCGACCTTGCGGAACAGGGAATTTTGTCGATTTCGAATTAGCAAATGTTGATGCGCCACCGCTGTGTAAAAATTTAAAACGTGACGATAGATTCGCAGCGAGGAACGCCATTATGGATGAGCAAACTGAGGCCGGTCTTCCTGGTCCCGGCCATAAGTTAGCTGCCACCGGCTTGAACCCGGCTGCATGAGAGATACTCGCGGCAGCGCATTATTTACATATTTATATATTAAACGCTCGGCTCCTACCACGCGGCCCTATCCTCGGGGATCCCTTGTTGCCGTTTCGGGATACGAATCGGCGAAATTTGTGTTGTAACCAGCCGATTCCCCATGCGACTCGATAAAATTCTCCAGCCTCTCGCCTTCGCGTCTCTCCCCCCGCTCCTTTCTGCTCTTTTTTATGCACCTTAAAAATTTCTTCGGCAACATCAACTGGAAAAATGGTACTTCTCGCGCTGTTCTCGTGCCCTGTCGTCTGTTCAACAGCTCGCGGGCATAATTCGCGAGGAAACAGGATACATAGTTATTAAATTACTGGCCGAGTCTCCTCTCTGTGTATGCATTTTCGGCCGGTGGAATTTATCCCGCCGCTCGACCGGATCCAATTGCAGCTTAGAGCAAGCTCCGTTTCGTCCATTTCGAATCGAAACGAACGAAATTTTTGGTCCGCTCGAAGGCTGTATTTGTACCCGAACTGTGTACCTAACATCTTTCTGTAAATTTTCAAGGTATTACGATCATTTGTAGGGAATCGTCGCCCTAATTCTTACCTTTTTCAATTGCGTAAAAAGAAAAAGAAAAGAAGACGAAATGTAGTTAACCAGTGTCTCGCTTGTACAAAGAATACAAGTTTATGAAGAGTCTGCTTAGAAAACGGTATAGTTATTTTAGGTCGCAATGCAGTATTAAAATTTTAGAAACTTTAGACTCGGTTTTCTCAGTTCAGAAAGTAGAGGAGGTAGAACGATTCACACTTTGACTGCCACGTGGGCCATATATGACCCATCACGGTTTCTCCTGTGACGCCACGCTAGTAATTAGTGACCGGAGCGCTTCAACTTTTTACAATTGTAAAAATTGTATGAAAATTGACAGTTAGGGCATTTTGAATGTAAATAGAAGATACTTTGAGAGAAAAAATGCCCCATTGAACAATTAAACATTTTTATTAGAACATCGATAAAAGAAAATGAGAACAAATCTTATTAGAACAAATATTATTATAAACACACCTTAGAAAATAATTGTAAATGCTGCTTTATAATCATATAATTGGAGTTACAAGTGTGCACATACTTTGCTACTGTACTATCGTAAACTATTATGATTAGTTTATTTATAATAAATGGATTGAACAGATGTTTATTGAACAGGAAACGATGGTCATTTAACATGAACTAATCACAACAACGTATTATAATTAAGACAACTAGATGATTAATTAGCAACTCTCGTCAACACGGATTCGACTCGCTCTCAACAACGCTAGCAACACTCTCTCGACAACGCAATTCGTACTCTCTGGCTTCTCAACTCATATTGCTGTTAATTCGTCCTTGTCCCTTAGCGACCCCTTGTCTTTTGTCTTAGCCAAACCACGAAAATGTTTCACAATCGCTTGTTTATAATTCGCACGACATCCCCAAGGACCCTCGTCCACGATACTACACTATTATATATAGAATATGCAAATACTGTTTACTAATATCTTCTACACGTTTCAACGATATAATCTGCACGTGTTGCTTACGACGAAATAACAAATGCGAATGGTTTGTTGAAATAAACATTATCAACTGTTAGCAACGCGTTAGCAATAAGATAAGCTGTCCATTGGGGAAGAACATCGTCTTACATTATCAATTTATTATTATTTTGCCATTATATGCTTTGAATAATAAAAATACTCCCGTGGCGTCCTCAGCGAAACGTGTGGTTTCTACGTGGCAGTCAAAGTGTTAAGAACTGCAGCTGCGAAATGTATTGGCAACGTTGTGAGAAATGTAGATGACGTAGATGATTCCTTGAAATTCACTGAATATATTTGTCGGAGATGAAAGAACATCGGGGCCTTTCCTTTGGAATTTTGGGAAAATACCCAATACTTTGGTCTGGACTTTTTATTATAGCTGTACTTAAATAATAAGACTTAGAAGCAGTTGTTTATGATTTAATCCGAGTATGTTTGCCCGAGATTTATGACAGTAGGCTTGGGCTCGAATGTCACATCTGATCCCTAAACGTAGCCATGGTCACGGGATGGACGTTTTTACCTAACAGAGGTATGATGTAGTTGTATCGCTCTCCTTAAAAATATAGTTGACCCAAGGGGTACAGGAAGGTACATAGAAAGGTACAGAAGTGGAGTTCCACTTGGACTGTGGACAAGCAAGCGCATTTGCTATCCTGTTGATCGTGTAATCGTTATCGAACCTAAGATTATTGTCATTAGCATCTCGAGTATCTAAGCACTTTTGTAGAGGACTAGTATATAGGATGTTTGACCGTGAGATTTATTAGATGTAATTGCTTGTTCGAATATATTTAAAATAATAAATAAATATACGGACTATATTCGCCGAGTCGCTCGTACAGTGTAGCAACGCAAAGTAAAATTGCTAATTAATACTCAATAAATGCTCGCTAGATACTCGTCGATAACTCGGTAGATAACTCGTGATAACGCGATCGTCACGGTTAATTGTCAAATTCTGTGTTAGTCATATAATCACCTTGTGAATTTATTATTATATTCATTTAGTGACCAAGTAATCATTGTTATTATAATATTGTTGAGAATTTTGGATCCTAATAGCCGAAATAATGGTATAGGAACGCTAAATTTACACTTAGAATTTATGTTAGAATAGTTCTATATTTATTTGATAAACGATTTCAAAGATATTCATCGATACACACTTGCACGCGTCTCGGCACTTTCTCCCACACCAGGCTGTTAACCGAACAGTTTACATTTCTTTGTTTTCGAGGCACACATGCTTCCACACACTGATATTCACATACAAGTATCACTGCTACGCAGCTAACCTAGTTTAGCACATAAAATTATACATATCTCAATAAATATAAGTCTTTAGTGAGAACTTATTATTGTATAGTGAAATTGTTTATTGCTAGTGAACTTTATTCTGTAATAATCATATTTGTACCATTAATTATCATCTATATTGTATAACAACAATGGCTAATCCAAATGAAGGTTCGTTAAACGCACCTAACCCCAATGCTAACTCGACATATTCTATCAGTTTGCTTTCATTGACATGTGTAATTTTGTGTGCTACACTAGATTAGCCGCGTAGTAGTGACGCACATGTATGAGTATGAGCGTGTGGAAGTATGTGCGTGCACAGCGTCTCGTAAAACAGACGAATACAACTGTTCAGTTAGTAGTGTGGTATAGAAGACGGTGAGACAAGGAGAGTGCTGAGACGCGTGCTAATGCATATCGACGAAGATCTTACAAATCACATGTTAAATCAATCTGAAACTATTTTAATATCAATTCTAAGTGTAATTTAAATGTTCCTACACATATATTTCGGCGATTATTCCCACAATTTTGGAAGCAAACTATAATAAAATCGGGGAAAAATATGATATAATACCTTGCCTTAATTAGTCGCGTTCTACTGTTCTACTTTTGCTTTCCTTCTTCAAGTTTACCAGTTATTATTTATTTACATTCACATAGATCTCTGAGAGTTAGTAAACAACCACAGTCGTACAATTGTATTTCACAGGCTTGTACAACATTGCATTAGTACGTTATTGTTTCATATAGTTAAGCTCGTACT
Source organism: Bombus fervidus (assembly GCF_041682495.2). Lineage (NCBI taxonomy): Eukaryota > Metazoa > Arthropoda > Insecta > Hymenoptera > Apidae > Bombus > Bombus fervidus. The sequence goes on along the minus strand of NC_091531.1, from coordinate 4,642,278 downwards.
TGTACACACGTGTCAGTTGGTAGCGAAACTGTTACTTCTCTGCTGTTAATTAATTTATGACAATTTTCCAGCAAAAAGCCCCGAACACTCTCAAACGGGTAATTGCCACGTAAAAGCTAATATTAGAAACTACAAGCGAAGGTTAGGCTACGAGAGGGAACTTCTGTACATACAAACCTTAAACAAATCTTAGATTAATACAGCGTTACGTATACTTACGTATTTGTTATAAAAGCGAAGATTTATATCTGTAGATGTTTGTTTGATCGTTGATCTGCCGTTGGATTAGTCGGAATATTGTTATCCTTATCACGTTCTACCGTTATCAATTAACGATAAGAACAATATGTTTTTACGTGCTATGTAAATACCGATTTCGCTTTACGAAACAGCGTTCGAATCTTTGCATTTCGTTCGTTCCAAGATTATGATCGTTTAAAGTCGGCAAGTTGCAATTTGTCTTTCAGCTTCATCTGTAATTTCTTTTTTTTTTTACAACTTTTTTATCGCATTTGTGATAAACGATCGTGCTTTTACAATACCTCGGGACTCGTACAACGACGACTTATTAAAACTCGAAGTATCCGAATGGCGAAAAGGTACAAATACGGTACTTTTTCGCCGTTCTGGTCGTAAGATCGATCGGTCGTTATCGATTGGCGCAAAAGCGAAAAGGGCAACGTATTCGAGTTTTCCTTTTAATCGCTGGCGAGGCTCGACGCGATGCGTCGGTTGGAGCGTGAGCTTGCGATATTCGAGGCGAAAGAAAAGCGTTTCCGACATATTTCATGCGGGCAAAGATAACGCGAAACGGTCACGTGAAACGTGTCAGAAGGAACTATGAAGATTTATCGCGGCCGGCATCGGTGCTCCGGCTGCCGGACGATCGATAATTCCTTCCTCGTTTGCTTGCAGGGCCGCGAGCTTGCAAGCCCGTTTAGAACGCGATAAAGTCGTTAGCGCGCATTATCGCCGGCCAGCCTTTCCCAAGGCCACGCCGCCCGCCTGAATAATACACGTTCCGTTTTATAGATCGCTTTATAGATCGGCTCGAGTCCATCGGGCTCGAGCTTTCGGTAAACGAGCTTCCTTCCCAATAATTTTCTTCGTTTCTTCGGACTGAAAAGTGCGGCAGAGCAGCGGTGGGAAGGTTGCGACGAGGCATAATTTGCACGGTCGTACACGCGTACTCCGCGGCGATAGACCTCGGGGCCTTACAGCAAAGCGATCCACGCTGATTTCGTATGCGATCCGCGGGGGCCCGTCAAAACGCGCCGACTATGTCGCGGAACCTTCCAATAAAACACGCCACCAACGGCCATACAGTCCTATCGGAAAGTATGCGAGCTATCCTGCTGCCATCCCAGAAAAACCCATTTTCGATTCGCTCTTCGGTATCGCGTGCCTTTTGCCCCGTCGAAACCTTAGACGTCGTCCTGTTTTTTACCATTTTATCGGTTAACAAGCCGGGGACAGTCTACTTATTTATCGAGGTCCGCGCGCATGGCCACGCTTTCGAGAAGATTTCGACGCGATGTTACGAGCGTGTCTGGTGGATTAATATTTTTCTCGAGGCTGGTACCGCGCGGTCGAGAACGTCCCGGGAATGGTCCACGCCGCTCGTTAACATACTTTCGGTGTTGACTGTATGCGCGTAGAGAGCGGGGCTTCTACGAGGAGTAGGTTTCCGGCGGTGGAATTCCTTCGCGAGGCAGGCATCACAAAGGGACCGCGAGACCGTGCCAGTTGCCGGGGCCCATTTTGGCCGCGGCGCCATTTTGGTGAACCGCTTTATAACTCGGGAACAGCGTGCCTTCCTCTCGAGTCATCCTTTCTCCTCTTCGCAACCTGGTCACCGCGTCCCCACCTTAATTTCCAGCTGCACGAACCCTGCACGGCCTGCACAACGATGGTGCCAGAAGTCGAACCCGGAGCAAGAGTCAACGGATATATCCACGTCCGTATCCGGCATAATTATGCAAAAACAGGGCGTAGGGAGGTTGGCCGAGGATCGGGCGAGATCAAAACGCCGCGGACGGGCCGGACAAATTGTTGGATTTATGGATCGGTGACGGGGCGAGAGGCCGCTGCTGGATCCACCCTGTTATCGTCAAAATCTCCGTAGCTTCCGAGAAGGGGCCACAACGGAGAAGGAAAAAGACGAGCGAACGGCGACCGATGTAAAGTAGCGCGCGCTTGTGTTCGTGCACCGTCCACCTTCTTCTCTCCCCTTCGCCGTATAATCTTAACGTCCCTCTCGTCGTGGTACCTGGTGAAAAAATTTGCCCGCGCCGCGATAAACGTCGCGCCGAATAAGGAGCGCGGGGAAACTGCGCGAGGAACGTGGCACGCGCGTTTTCTACCTCGAACGTTCCGTCTTCTTCACAGACTCGGCAACAAATTTCTTACTCGAGCGTCGGCCGCAAGTTCCCAGATTCCGTTTTGTCGCTCGTTATCGCCGCCAATTATCCGCGTAATTTCTCGTAATTCGATGAGTCCGAGGGACACGGAGACGACGCTAAGGCGGAACGCGATTTTTCATCTACGAATGCGCGCTGTGCATTCCGGTTTTTTTCGGTCTCACGGAGAATCCAGGGCCAGGTTGGATGTCTGTGGGCGCCCGGTTTCGGCGAAAGCCAGCTCTCGATGGACCGGCTAGATTTCTATTCGCGATTAGGAGGCGCGTATACGCGTTCTACGTGACGAGAATGCTCGTCAGACGCGCGCCTCTCGTTGAACGGTCCGCGATATCGGGTTTCTGGCCTCTAACCACACCATCTGTTGCGTATCCGTGGCCGTTTGGCCCACGCGGCCTACGAATCCTCTCGCTCGTTCGCGATAACTCGAAGCACAGCCACGCATAGAAGGATTTCTCGTACGCGCACAGTTAACTAATTGGTTTATGAATAAGTTAGCGGGACGGTGATCGGTGGAATCGAGTCTCGATGATATAACAGGCCGCCGATTCCTGGTGGTCACGCAGGGACAATGGTAATTACAAGCCAGGCCATTAGGACAATGCGTCGCGCCGCATGGGGCAGGTGTTTTTCGTTCGATCAGCGATGGCTACGAGTTCGCTTGTCTCGAACAATCTGCCCGTTTGTTTGCTGATCGAAATTTCCAGCGGTCAGTTGGACACGCGGTTGTTGTTCGTCAGTCGCCTTTCAATCCACAACGCTATTTCTCTCGTCTGTCTGTCGCCATCGTGGATATCCAGATACGATTGTACGCGTGCGAGCGATCGAAATTACAAGCTCGCGTAAGCTTCTAAGCTTAGAAGGCTACGGGAAACGTGTCTGCGCGCGTTTCGATAACGGATTTCGTGGATCGTGGGATTTTCGTTGGAATCGTTGAAGCGAGGAAGGCATCATCGATAGGTTCACAGACATCGCTAGGCTCGCGAGACGCGCAGGGTGATTCAGCGAATAGCGGAGAAGCGGCGTGCAAGTCTTACAGGGTCTTAAGGGCCGTTTCTCGCGCATTGTTTCAGACCCCCGCGGGGCTGTAGCCTCGCGAGTCATCCGGGAAAATTAGTTCGTCCGCGGGGGGTTCCTTGTTACCACCGAGGCGCCCTTTCCACCCCCTTTCCTCTCTTCGCGATACGTGAGAAACTTTTTTACACAGCGTATTCCTTCTTACTGCGTCGTCGAACCTATTCGATTCGGCGTTCGTTCGCGCCTTTCCATCTCCTCGTCTCGGTGAAGATCGTCGAGAAGAATTTCGGCCGAGGATTCGCGCTGCTGACGGTCCAAGACGTTTTCCTCTAGCGGTGAAAGTCGGCCGTGTACGTTAGAGGGGGAACTTTCGGCTTGTTGGAGTTGTAATTTGACCGTTTAGGCGGCGTCTCCTGCCGAGCGAGATCGACTCGCGTTCTCATAGTCATTCCCCGAGTAACTCGAATGCCATTGTTGCGTAACATAAGATACCGACGAGCCCGAATAATAAGCATCGCGGCCCCTAACGAAATTAATCCCTTTGTCGTCGCCGAGATTGAAATTTCTCCACGAGCAAACGCCGAATCGACGATTTGTCGAGGAAACAAAGAGACACTTGTTCCTTACCGCCCCCGGAGCCACGCCACGGGCAAAAGGTATCTCGATAATTGCGATCGGGACGCGTCGTCCGAGGCGTGAACGACACGAATAGGGCGTTGATTTGACGACACTCCCATCGGGGGGAGAAAACTCGAGGCGCACGCATGCATTATGCATCGCGTGGCCGTTGTTTGTGCGTAGTGTTCCACGCTTTCTTTCGCTTTTCAAACTCCCACCAGTCGCTGGGCAACCACCGACGTTAACCGTCCATTCACTCCATTACCTTTTTTCTAATTCCTCTCGCTGGTCGGCGGATCTTTGTTTCTTCGCTGCTTGGCTGGCCTCTGATCGCATCGTAATGTCGCGATGGTGTAACAACCACATCACCGTGTCCAAGGTCGGTAAGTTTACCGATAGTAATAACAACAACGCGACGAAACCAACGATACAACCGAGAACCGGAAGACTGCAGCGGGAATTTTAAGCCAATTCCACGTCAACCGAGTGCAAGTGTCAGTCAAGTCGATCTCTAGGCTCGTTGGCTAAACTTAACTAACACTAAAGCTATTTCTACCAAAACAAGCCAAAATGACTGGTCTTTAAAAAATACGTAATAATAGAATATTTTTATATTTATTGATTTATTATATTCTTACAGAAGCAATTCCATATTATGTAGTACATTTTTCGTATTATTTGTAGCACACGAGTCAGAGGACAATTCATATCATGTTGTTGTTTTGCCTCGGAGCAACCGTTGAACAAAGACGAATTCGAATTTTCCGACTCTCCCCGGACCAGTATAAATAAACGAACGCGAACGCGAGCGAGTCAGTTATTAGCAGTTATTACACGAGTTATACGAGTTATCGATTAGTATCTTCGAGTTATCTGCGAGCGATTATACACCGTCTTTGCGAATACGTTTGTACGAGCGACTTTGGACATTGTCTATATTTATTTATAATTTATTTAATTTATTTCAAATATATTTGACGGGTTGCAACAGCAAGTTCTCGTCACCGTTTTATCAATCCTCTACAATTCCGCCACATGTTAATCCAGCTGGGACCATGATCTCTAAACGAGGGCTGACACATTTATAAAATTGTAGAACCAGTCGTTTTGAGTGCCGTGGTATTTCTAGCGTTAGCATCTGGCGATCTAGCGATCGACCTGGAATTTTCTTGATAACTGGTATCGTCATATCGAAGGATACGCGGTGAAAATTTGAAAAACGTATGGAAAGTTGTAGAAAACGAGGAAACTGGTTAATTGGGGTTCGATAAACAAATTGCAGGACCCTTTTACATTTTCACTGCTATTGGTATAAGTAGCCTCGGTACGAAATTATTTTCAGTTTGAATACATGAAAAGCAAACTAGAATTCGCTATATTATTCTTTTAGTTATCGTTGCGAAAGTCATTACATCATTGTAGAAAAAAATATAACATAAAGTAGGAATTTTAAAATAAAATTGTAAAACCAGCCAATTTGACTGTGATAGTTCTAGTGTTAATAATCACCATATAGTACCGAGTAATACAATGTATCAAAGTACAGCGATAAAGAACGACGTAACGATCGTCCGACAAACTGGCGACGATTTAGAGTTCCGTGTACTCGCCTCGATTCTACCGAGATCTCGGTAGCAGACGATGCTGCTGTAATAATCGCGTACGCGCGTGCACGGAGATGGACAGTTACCGTAAGTCCAAGGACAATTATTTTGGCCTCAGGAGGGAAACCGGCAGGCTGGCAACTCGACCTGCCTTTCATTTGGCACGCACAAACCGTTACCGATACCAACGTTCGTTCCTTTATCCCGAACCTTTATCACCGCGTTATCACGAAAAATAACGAGACAACTTGCGGCAGGGGCGCGGGAAACGTGGAAACGTTTCTAATAGTGTACGCTGCCTGGTCTAATTAATTCGCGGCGATTACTAATTGGACGGTCTCGCGGCCGCCTATCAACGAGTTCTACCCGCGTGATCCACGGTGCATCCTGGCTGACCCTGATAGCGTTTCCAATTACGCTGTGTGTCGGCGGGCTGAAATGCTTGCAAGGTGCCGCCCGTTGCTGTTCGTCGTGGCCCGTTGTCAACCGGCAGAGGAAAGGCCAGAGTGGACTCATAGCCGCGTTATCGACGCGACGTAAGCAATCGGAGCGATCGATCGATGTGGTAGCGATGGTGAACGCTGTGCTCACCTACCAGAACATCCCTACCGGCTACCGGCGCTCTCTCTCTGGCTCCTACAAGCCAGATACGCCATCTTCTGCCGGGGCTCGTCGCGTCTTCTGCCGGCACTCGATCTGATATCTCGAGCCGCCTCCATCGGCTATCACTCTGCCCCTTCTCTGTCGCATTCTTTCTATTGCCGCGCGGTTCTCCGTGCCCTCTGTCCGAGTTATTCCGGGGTCGAGGCACAGGTCTCGAATCGCACCGATGATCCTGCAACGCTGCGTGTTTTTACGTTTCGTGGTACGTCGGCAGAGGATTTTCCAGTGGGAAGAGCGGGACGCACGGGCCGAGAACGATGGCAGGATGGACGGGAGGATTTTCTCGGGTCGGGTCCCGGGGCGTTTGTTCGGGTTCTGGACCAACCCATCCATCGTTCGGGTGTCTGCTCGGCTCGTTAGCGATTCTGCATGAGTTGTCCTCTGTTGGCCGGTTGTCTCTTGTCTTTTTTCGTGGGCCCACGAGCGAGTCGGGCCTCCGCGGGGCCCCCTTGACGCGAGACCACCCCGTGCACCCGACAGGTATCCCCGTCTGTCACGTGACCTGTCACGGAACCCTCGGACCTCGCTCGGCTGCGACTCCACCGTTTCCTCGGTCGACGTGATCGACGCTTCGACGGTACGGGAGACCGTCGACGACAACCGAGATTCGTACGTCGTATAAAATAAGTTTACGTAACCCGCAAGACGGGGGTTATCGCGCGTAACCGGTTACACGGTGGCCACGACGCGTTCAAGGCCTTCGATTTCCCATATTTCCTGACCAGCCGGCCGCCGCTGGAAATAACAACGAAATAAATTTCATTTCGTCCCGGCGCGGTAGTACGTTACACGTGTTGGATCCGGCCGATACCATCTTCGCCCGGTATCGATTTCACAAAACCTTCTCTCTCTCTCGCTCTCTCTCTCCCCCCTCTCTCTCTGTGGCTGACTTGGCCACGCTATCCTGCCTCTCTCAGCAGAGTCCTTTCCTTCCTGTCGACCAGCCATCGAATCGCTACCCGCCTTCGATTTTCCAGCCATCTCGAAGAAACGCCGCGATACCCAACTTCCTGGCGAAGCGAGAGCCCGAAGGCAGAAAAGCCCGACGTGCTCGCCGGATCCCGGGAACCAGGAGTTTAGACTAAACGGAGGAACGGGCGGTTCCACGGGACAGGGTAAAAGGCATCGGTTGCCGGAACGCATGTCCTCCGGTTGTTGGACCATTTGCTCGCATCCCGTGTGGTCCGTCGATGTCCCCATTGTTTCTGAACCTGGCCGTCCGTATTCAAATTCGCTCGTTTCGAATTGGCCGGGGCCCCGCTGGCCGGCTCCGCTCGCGGATCCCGCGATCAAGCGAGAGGAACGAGAAGAGAAGAGAAGAGGGAAGGAAGAGAAGAAGGAGGTGGAGAGGCTCGCCTCCGTATTACGATCGGGCGAAACACACGCCGACTCGTTGAAGAGGGAGGAAGAAGAGAGTGGAAGAGATGGTGAAGGAGGAGGAGGCAACAGCGGCAGCAGCAGCAGCAGCAGCAGCAGCAGTCGCAGCAGCGTGTTCGAGAGGAGGAAGAAGCGTGATGCACGGTGTAACACTGTGTGTGCCGGCGCACAGAGAGCGGAGAGAAAGACGACGACTGGAATAAAATATTCACAGCCGCGGCCCGAGCGGGGCCTTAATTGCGATCAGACGCGATCTCGGATTCCAACGGCCGGTGGGCCCACGAACCGAACCTAAGAAGTCCCCTCGAGTTCTTCTTGCTTGCTCGCCTCCTCTCCTCTCTCTCCTCGTCCCCTCTTCGTCTCGCCCTCCGTCGCTTATTCCTCTTCCCTTCTGTTCCTCCCTTCCTTCTCCACTCCACTCGGTGGTTGTTTCTTCTTTGAACCGTGTGCTGTGCTCTCTCGCTGTCTCTCCTCTACCTTCAGCGACCACGCACAGCTGCTCCTCTTATTCGTTTCTTCGGCCGTTTCGTTGCTCTTTCGAGTCAGCCTCCCTCCCGCCCCAACAGGCCACTACCGTGTCTCGACTCCTGTTTATCCTGTTACAATGAGATGTATCGACCTGTTCCGACCATCTACGAGCCGCGACCGCCGCTCCACGGGATTATTTAATTAGCTAGGCGATAGATCGCCCCGGTCACTTCCACTCGAATCATCGCATCTGCCCTTTTCTCTCGGGGCCTGCACGCTGCTCGCTCGAGGAAAAATCGTCCACGCCTTCGCGGCCATCCGCGCGAAACCGTAGGTTCGGGCGCGAGCCAAGTTTCCAATGTGCACGTGCAAGCAGATAAGAGGCGAGAAATATGCTACGGGTCCTCGTTCGTTTGTCTCTTCTAGTCGACAAGCGTGACTTGGATCGCGACTCGCGATTCGCTCTGTACTTTCAGAAACTCGCCTCTTTCCGCAGAATATTCGTCTTCGGACGATGACAACGAAACTCGATCAGCTTCGGAAAGAATATCGTAAGGGAACGCTTCTGAGAACCTGGATGACTCGAGTATTGTGTGTCCACTTTTAACGGTTTCCAGAGGAACAGTTAAGAATTCAATGGTACCTGATAACCGACTGACTTCTTCTTGCATTTACCTCTGTTCATCTTCGTCCACGCTGTCGTACGAACGGTCGTGCAAATTCTACACCGACCCATTTTTTGCACAAGCGACATAGCTGAAATTCTTGACAATATCTCGGTAACAAGCGAGTACGATAAGCGGAAATATACGATAAACGTACGAGGAAGATACGAACGTGGCTTCTACGCGGCGCGAAGAAACGAAAATTACGCGAAAAGTGGACGCACGATGTTCGCGCGCCAAGTCGTCGAGGCGCGAAAAGCGCGGGCCGTTGACGATGCCCGCGACGCTAATGCGACAGAAGAAAGGCTCTAAACTAGACGTTGAATCGGCGGTCGCCTCGCTCTCGTCCCATTCTGCCGAACCTCGACAGGACCTCGCTGGTAGATTGCATAAGACGCATCGTTACCTAATATCGTTGGAAGCAGACGTTCCGCGTTAAATCAGCCGGAGGATATGTTTGAACGAATGCAACGGATCCAACTTACAATTAAGAACCTGGAGAATTTCGCGTCGGTAAGTGGCGTGTAGACGCAAATTCCTCAGGCTGCTTCCGCATAACTGCGAATCCGAAGGAGTCCAGCCTGGATCCTGGGAATGTTGGATTTTTTCCGCGGCTCCCCGCTTTCTCTCTATCCGTTTCTCTGGCTGCTCGGCGGATGTGAACGCGACGATAAGGCCCGGGTACGTGCGTGACTCTCTTTCCGTCTCCGAACCCCCGCCGCCTCCGATCCCCTTGACACGGCTTGGATGCATTGTTCCGCGCGATCTCCCGCGTACCTCTGCACCACGTATATTACATTGTTTCTCCGGTTGGAATTCGTTACCTCGAGCCCGTTACACCCGCCTCGCGTCCGCCTAGCGTTCGTCCCGCGACAGCTCCCTTTCTCCGTCAGAGCTTCTCGATCCTACCACGAAAAATCGTCACCACAGATCGAGTAGATCCGCTTGTTTCGCTTAGCCACGCGTTCCCGTAGACGCGATACGGATATCATCGTTTTAGATGTTTAGACGTTTCTAACGTCTCGCGTAGTTATCGACTTTGTTACGCAGCAGATACGACGTATTCAGCGTTTATGTATCGTTATATTTACCGTCAGACAGTCCAACAGCGATCGGATGCAATGAATTTCAGTGTTTGTACGAATATGAATCGAACAGCGGCTCTAAATAGTAAAAGAAAGTCTTTTAGTTATTTCCTGTTGCTATACAGATCTTCAGTTTGAGTGAGTCGCTTATCTTTAATCGTTCAACGAGCGTAGCAAGATAATTTCAATATAAGGAATCATATTTTGATCGTTTTCTGTTATTAGATTTTTAGTTTGTTTGATTGAATTCTTTATCTTTAATCATTCAAAGAGCGTAGCAAGATAATTTCAATATAAGGAATCATATTTTGATCGTTTTATGTTATTAGATTTCCAGTTTGTTTGAGTGAGTCTCATATCTTTAATCGTACAAAGAGTGTAGCAACATCATTTCAATTGAAGAAATCGTATTTTGATCTTTTTCTGTTATTAAATCTTCAGTTTGCTTGACTGAATTTTTTATCTTTAATCATTCAAAGAGCGTAGCAAGATAATTTCAATATAAGGAATCATATTTTGATCGTTTTCTGTTATTAGATTTTCAATTTGTTTGACTCAATTGCTTATCTTTAATAGGTTCAACGAGCGCAACAAGATCATTTTAATTCAAGAAATCATTTCTTGATCGATTTCTGTTATTAGATTGTCAGTTTGTTTGAGTGAGTCGCATATCTTTAATCGTACGACGAATGTAGCAACATCATTTCAATTGAAGAAATCGTACTTTGATCTTTTTCTGTTATTAAATCTTCAGTTTGCTTGACTGAATTTTTTATCTTTAATCATTCAAAGAGCGTAGCAAGATCATTTCAATATAAGGAATCATATTTCGATCGTTTTCTGTTATTAGATTTTCAATTTGTTTGACTGAATTGCTTATCTTTAATAGGTTCAACGAGCGCAACAAGATCATTTTAATTCAAGAAATCATTTCTTGATCGATTTCTGTTATTAGATTGTCAGTTTGTTTGAGTGAATCGCTTATCTTTAATCGTTCAACGAGCGTAGCAAGATAATTTCAATATAAGGAATTATATTTTGATCGTTTTCTGTTATTAGATCTTCAGTTTGCTTGACAGAATTTTTTATCTTTAATCATTCAAAGAGCGTAGCAAGATAATTTCAATATAAGGAATCATATTTTGATCGTTTTCTGTTATTAGATTTTCAATTTGTTTGACTGAATTGCTTATCTTTAATAGGTTCAACGAGCGTAGCAAGATCATTTCAATATAAGGAATCGTATTTTGATCGTTTTCTGTTATTATATCTTCAGTTTGTTTGAGTAAATCGCTTATCTTTAATCATTCAACGAGCGTAGCAAGATAATTTCAATATAAGGAATCATATTTTGATCGTTTTCTGTTATTAGATTTTCAATTTGTTTGACTGAATTTTTTATCTTTAATCATTCAAAAAGCGTAGCAAGATCATTTCAATATAAGGAATCGTATTTTGATCGTTTTCTGTTATTATATCTTCAGTTTGTTTGAGTAAATCGCTTATCTTTAATCATTCAACGAGCGTAGCAACATCGTTTCAATTGAAGAAATCATATTTTGATCGTTTTCTGTTATTAGATCTTCAGTTTGTTTGAGTAAATCGCTTATCTTTAATCATTCAACAAGCGTAGCAACGTAATTTCAATATAAGGAATCATATTTTGATCGTTTTCTGTTATTAGATTCTCAAATTGTTTAAGTCAACCCCTTATCTTTAATCTTGAAACGATCTTATGAATTTAAATGATTATTCCAAGATCATTTCAATTGGAAAAATCATATTTTGATCGCTTTCTGTTACTGGATTTTCAGATTGTTTAAGTCAATCCTTTATCTTTAATCTTGGAACGATCTTATGAATTTAAATGATCTTCAAACAGAGCTCCATTTATCTATGAGAATTTTGTAAATAGAATAATATCCTCTGCATCTAGTGATGTGTTATTCAAGCTAACGATATATGAGATGTTATCTTGATCCTAAATTTACTATTCAACTATATTATGTTTTTTCATCTATATTATGCATAATTTTTATTTTTTATTTTGTTTCCTTACCTTTTTTACCAACCTTCTGTATCCGATAACTATCTGTCGTTGTAAATGCATGCATTCCAATAGACTCAACCTATGTTATATATACATGAATAAGTAGATAAATAAATAATACAGACACACAAGTCTGTAGTCGCTATCATCCTCGAGGATACCATTTACCGGTTAATGTTCCTGCTTCTGGTAAACGATGATATTAACTGTGAGTTATGTTACCTTTGATAGATTTTGTACAGGAAAGCACGTACTTATATTACATTAGATTCCTCGCCTTATAAGGAAAGAAAACTTTAACGCAGCCGATGATATTCTAAGATAGACGTGCTCACAATTCGTTAAAAATTCGACTTGATGCATTTCAGGTTTCAGAGCAAAGTCAATGCATTCTTGCGGATTCTTTTCTCTTTCACTTTGCGACTTGAGCTTTTCTCTTTAAAATCGTTTAACGAAACTCTCAAGTTATAAAGAAGATCTAAGATTTCTCTGGCTTGTAGTCCTCATCGAGAGGAATGAAATACGATTAACCAAATTCAGTTTTTATTTACTTATTTAATTGTACGCTCAATCAAATATGAAGCGCCGATCCTGTTCGCAGCATTGCGTTTCAGTGAACCGAGCAATTTTCCTCTGCGTTTGCTTCTCTCTGTACACTTTTGCCAACGGACGAGTAACTTTTTTATTCCAGTTCCGTAGAAAGTGAAAGGCCAAATCCAACGCCAAATTCCACGCCAATTGCTCTACTTCTTCGTTGCTGTTGAAACCTTGTCCTGCTCGCGACTCTTCAAGTGTTCGCGATTTAGCGCAACTCGCACTCCATCCGAATCGCGCGAAACTTCCGCTGTTTAACTTTCCAGCAAATTTCTTCGACGCGTTACGCGATCATGTTCGATCAGTAGCCAAACAGCTTCGAAGTTTGCTCGCTTTACGATCGTCTCGACGCGTTTTGAACGTATCGACGTCCACCAAAAGACGATTTATGCCACGCGAACGCTCGTCTTCTTCATAATTGTTGAGGTTATTAGGAACGATGGAACTCGTAAGGTAGAAATACAAAGAAGGAATATAATTTGAGCTGATCCACTGTCGTCTGTCTACTATCTTCGTCTCAGTATTTTGTCTCTACGCTGTCGATGGTTTCAGATGTAGAGTTTTCTTACAAGCGGTGACCGCTTCAACAATAATGTTTCATCCCCCAATAGTAATCGCGATCTGCGCGACATTTCGATGGTTAACAATACTCCATAATTACACGTTGTGCAATGGAACGTTGCTTTGTCGTTCATTGCGTTATCTACAGAAAAATCGATATGAACAGAACGTAACGTGTTTAACATAATCTGAGGAGACCCGGTGAAACGACCGGTTCGAAAATCGAACGGAAGAATGTACATTCGTCATTTGTCTTGCTCGTCCAGCTTGATGTAAATTCCTATATTATCTGATCAATCAATTTCTCAATTTTCGTTGATATACGAATTTACATAAAGTTGGCCGAAATGCAAACGAGCGTACAATTTTAGACGAAATTTTGAAACCGGTCGTTTCACCGGGCCTGCTAAGCTTAGCGTTAGAACACGCCTATTTCAACTCCCACGCAGTCCCATGTGGATAATCGACACATTTCGACATTGCGACATCGTGCAGGCTTGCCGCGAGCCGTTTCGTTATCATTTCATCGATCCTCGTAAAAAAGCGTAAGAATATTCCATAAAAGTTTCATTGTAGAATTCCAAAAATCGCTACAGTTGTGGCAAAGGTTCGACGAGTAACGCGCTCGTGCGGTGATCGGTATGGGCCGATCGATCGTTTCCAGCGAAACGCAGCGTACAGAAGTTGCACGACGATCTTCTTGAAATCGTTTTAACAGTTTGACTGCCACGTAGAATTCAGGTGTTTTATCACAGTGCACACAGTTCTCGTTATTTTTCTATTGATCTAATAAAAATGTTTAATTGTTCAACGAGGCACTTTCTATTTCAAAGTATCTTCTATTTATCGGTTACATTCAAAATGCCCTAATTTTTCATTCAATTTCTACAATTGTAAGAAGTTGACCAACGTGGCAGTGGAAGCTCCCACGCCCCTAAACTTCAATTTCGACTTGTTTCTCCGCGATCATAGTTTGTGTTGAAGTGATCGACACTTCTAAGAAAACTCTACATCTGGTCTTCGGTTTTCTCAAGCGCTGAGATCATCGACAAGCGCATAGACAAAAGAATGCGTCGATGAAAAACCATAAGCGGTACACGTGCGACGTTGGCTTCGGCGTTCTTTTTAGTCTCAGGGTAACATTGCTAGCGTGCGGATCTGGACCAGCTTACATTGTATTCCACACTTTGTACTTTACATTCACAATATATATATATATATACTTACAATACTTTACAATTTACCCACGCGTTTCTTTAATTCCACATACATCGAATAACCTTAACAGTTTGTCTCTGAACGATTCGAACGAAAAACCGGCAAAAATCCTCTTTCCAAAAAGCAACAATTCAAAGATCGAATTTCCTCGTCGATGGATTAGGATCCCGTGAAAGTTGACACGGGAGGCTTTGCCTGTGACGATCGGATGACGAGGGCAATGATTTTTTATTGGCTGGAATCGCTGTTTGACCGAGGTCGCTGTGCGCTGTACAATGCGGAAAGTATGCCAACGTGGACGACACGCGGATAAAAAATAAAGTAATTATAGGCATCCCGTAGGTTCGAATATTCTAACGGGTGAATTCTTCTTGGAAACGGAGAAGCTAACGTGTTGGAACGTTTCTCGCGGAATAATCGAGTTCACGCGGCCGGGCCCGATATGCTAACGCGTTGTCATCGATAAAGCAATTTATTTCTTCGGTCGACGGACTACCGTTAGTTAGCAGCTGTTGCGAGGCCTCGTCGTGTCAAGATCCCAGCCATCTAACATTCCTATTGCTCGCCAGGCTGAATAAATCGTTCGACGTAACCTCTGCCCGATCTTTCGAACGAAAGCAACCGGAGCGTAGCTGAGCGCAATGGACTCGACGTTCCAACAGCAGATCCAGCGTTCAAAAATACCCGCCATAAGAGGCTGCTCTTTCCCTTTATCGCCATTCTGCATGCGCAGCTCTTTAACTGGAACCGCGGGAAACGGTCCATTCGGCGAAATCCTCCAGACTCTACCGCTGGCTGAAATCTCAATCTCAAAAATCTCAATTTTCCAGCGTCTATATGTCTTTCTGTATTCCAAGAATTCTACGATTTGGACAGCGTTTAGCGATCCGGGACAAACAGCGACGTATAAGATTTATGGATGTATAGTTAGTAGATAGTCGTATTTCATATATGCAGGGTTTTTGGAGAGATTGGAGATTCCTTATGGAAAAATAAGAAAATAACGCGGAATGAAGTTTCCTCAGTCTCGGCTTAGTTTCTGAGAAGCTCGAGTTTGAAAATTTATCAAATATACTTCAAAGTGGCCAATTGCGGACTGGGAAGTACTAAATAATCGACGGGAGGTTGTTCCACCTGTAAAGATAAGTGAAATAACGTTTCTCCGTTCGTGGCTTCATTTTCAAGAAAATAAAGTTCGAGCGTTTAGCCAAGAATCGACCTGGTGCACGCGTATGATAAATTTCCAAATTTCTTTCTTTCGGAAACAAGACGCCTTAAGAAAAATTGTATTCCCCATTTCGACTTATTTTCACACGTACAACCATCTCCTGCCCACTGTATCTCCTGTCTTCTCCGAAATAAATCACGTTCACGTATACTTGACGAATGTCCCAACTGGAATTCCTCGTAGACTGACCTAAACACTTTTATTCCACATCCTCTTATTTTTCCACAAGCCATCGTGTCCTGCACGCTTGTGCGCGTTACTCGGCCGCACCCTGTGTACGACACAGGCGTGTAACGACGTTCGCGTACTGTACCATCTTCTTTCACTCATCATACCCTTGTCCTCCACGTTACTCGAAACTGCTCTTGACGCAGTTTTACGAAGTTCAAAATTCTTGCCGGAAATTATCGCACTCTGTAGATCGACGAATCCTGGCGCGATTCTTCAGCCGTCTTTGCCTCGAATTCTTGTTCCCGGGCAACGAACGACGCCGCTGCAAGAGTCGTTGCTCGTGATCGGTGGCGATCACGAAAGCCAGGCCAGCTCGTTAATTCGCTGGACGGAAGGTGTCGAAATCGGGTGGCCGGAGACGAGGCACGCGCGTGCCTCTTGCAAGATTCCGTGGAACACCGTAACGGAATCAGAAGCGTGTTTTTTCGTGGTATGGCGTGAGGCTGCGGAGAGCCGAGGAGGCGCTGAGGCGTCGCGGGGACCAGATAAAAATCTCCTAGTGGCCGCCGTGTGACCAGAATTCCATTATTTCCACCGTGGAATCATGCACTCCGGCCTCCTGCCGGAGTGTCGTCCACTGCCCGCCGTACATTTCAATAAGCCGTGGCCAATTACGCGGCGAGTTTATGGAACGGGCCATCCAGTTCGCGACCTCTTTTCCTTCTAACTTCTCGCCACCGTGCCTCCTCTCTCTGTCCCAGCGAAACCTTTACGATCCGTGTTTGTGAGAATCGCACGAGGATACGTTCTCTGGCGAAGCTTTGGCTTCGGTACAAATATGTACAACTTTCCAGCCAGATGCATCTCTCGTTTTATATTTATATTTCGATAGCGGTGTTTTCAACAATTTTAACGATCGTCCCAACGATTACACAAGCGCGTGATTATATCTGCTTTCGTTTATCGTATTTATCGTGCCCTTACACGAAACCAGATTGAAAATTCTTTTGAACGTCGCCTGTCGAATATAAAGCGAAGAAACGCGCGCGGGAATTTCTGCACACTACCGTAGGTCAAGGTTCTCCTAGATCTACGTTAATTTACTTAATTTAGATGTAAGATCCAGGGGAACCTTGACCCAGGCTGGTGCGCAGAAGTTCCCGCGCGCGTTTCTTGTATTTCTTACGTTCACTTTATATTCCGATTTAGATCTAAGCTTCTTTCCTAAAGTTTCGTTTCTAAATCGCGACAAAGAAGAAGAAGCTTCGATACGACGCGCACGATAACGCACTAAATAATGCGATCACCGCTCAATCTGAAGACCCCGGGGAGTTCAGGTAAATTAGTATTGCTAATGGGAAAGTAAATTGCGCGAATTACCACTTAATTACACTCGTAGGACTACGATAACGACAAGCTTCTCTAAGTGAGCTTCCCTAAACTGAGGTTGATGTCGAGACAGAGCGTCTATCAACGCAGGTAAACAAGCTTCTGTATTTTCGCGTCAAAGTTTCAAGCTTTCGGTTAGATCGATATTGGGCGATTTTTTGGCGAATTTTTTAACGATATTAATTACACAACTACGTAACAGTGTTTATCGTATTATCTCGTTTCACTTATCGCGTCCCTACAGTCGATGTTATTTAAAGTTCCTTCGGACGTGGCTGTTCGCGCTTAAACTTACAAATTCGCGCCACGGTATTTTCCGTGTCCAAAGGATATTTCTGCGTTCAACGACGACGTGGTTTCATTTTTATCGCGTCGCGAGGCTTATTAAGAGGCTCGCGAGCTGCCATTTGGCTCTAGGCTTTTCGAATAGCGTGTGTGGAAAGAGAAAGCTCGGCTCGTGGATCAAATTTCGTGAGGGAATATTCAAATAGAGTTATGAATATTTCGTGGAGCTAATAGATAGCTGGAGAGTTGTACTTGGCGCAAAAAAGAGAAGAAAAAGACGACGAAAGACCGGCGTTTCGTGAGCTATCGGAGCCAATCAGCGGAGAATTGAAATTCATACGCGAGATTATCGGCGACTCGTCGGTGAAAAACACACGCCACTGCGCAATCCCATCTCTGTGTCATTTAATGCCACTTTATACCCATGGAAATTAGCTACCATTTCGTCAATGCTTCTGTTCCGTTAGGCAACGAGATTCCTGTAGCTTTTGTTGCAGTGCAACGTACACGCAGTTACAGTTTTCCCAACTTCGAAGAGGTCGGAGCCTTCGAAGTATAAAGACAGCCACAAGACTTTTGCAATAATTGTTGCTATAGCTGGTATAGCTTCTTACTGTTATTGTTGAGAATTTTGGATCTTAATTGCCGAAATAATGGTATGGGAACACTAAATTTACATTTAGAATTTATATTAGAACAGTTATATATTTATTTGATAAACGATTTCAAAGATATTCATCGATACACACTTGCACGCGTCTCGGCACTTTCTTCCACACCAGACTGTTCACATTCCTTTGTTTTCGAGACACGCATACTTCCACACTCATATTCACATGCATCGCTACTATGCAACTAATCTAGTCTAGCACATAAAATTATACGTATTATTTATTTATTTCTCCTTTTACTCTTCGTTTGTGATTTGGGCATTCAGAGGCGAACGTTCCACAGTGTCTGTGTCTCAACAAACGTTGTTATTGGTTCGAGCAGTAAGACGGTGGCTATTAATTATTCTCGATTTAATTAACCTGAATTGGTCTAAATCGAACTAATCGTCGCTTAGTTAACAGTCAACAAGTTGCGGTACAAGTGAAACAAATATTTTTTGGAGGTAGATGCTGGTTTCTTGCTGGCTTGGCTTTTTTCTTGGTGCAACGAGCTCGAACACGGCTCATCAAGACAACGCTTAGAGCAACTTGCGCGAGATGTTTCACCGCATTCTCCAAATCTTGCACGTTCAGACTGTCGCTTATCTCGCTCGTTGTGAAACTATCTCAACGACATGAACTCGTCTTGCTCGGAAGACCGCAAAGACGACTGGAAAGTTTCTTCCAGAGTCGCTGGGCGATCAAAAATATCAATAACAGCGACCGACGTTTCAAGATTCTCGAGGAAAATGCGCTTTGTCGATCAATTTTGACAATATTGGTTCGACAACGCGACTGTCCCGAGATATTGACGACGTGTATTAATAGTCCGAGGGCAACCTAAGCGATTCTACGCCGATGGAATAACAAAGTTGCGACAAGGATGACGAAATTCATCGAAAGGATTGGCGTGTGTATACGTCGATTGAACACAATACGCGTAAATCCTTCGGTTTGGTCGTAAAACCGGAGCGGACGCTTCGGGTTCCACTGGATGGACAGTGAAGAGCGCAACCGTTTTAGGGAAAATCGAGGATTTCAGCGAGACTCGACGATCGAGCGCGTTTGGAGTTTCAAAATGCTTCGGAGTTTCAAAGAAATTGGTCGGTGGTGCTTGCGTTAGATGAGAAAGTGGGTAGAACGGGTGCCACGCGTTCGAAGAAGAGGAGCAAACGAGGGGAAGATGGCGCGACATTAACGAACGTTCTCCGGGCTGGTATCGCGATCCTCGATCGTTTTACACCGGTGGAGTTCATATGTCGGTGGCCGTAGAATAAAATAAAATAAAATAAAGGGACGGCGTGCCACTGAATACAAAAAATAGGCCCATTAATTCGTCGGCTTATGTCCCGGCGTCTCGCGCGTTCTCACAGCGTCGTCACGCGACTTCGTGCCCTTTCTTCTTCGACTTCCACGCGAAAAGCCTTCTCACGAACGAAAGTTTTACCAGCGGACTCGCCTCTCGTCTTCGAATTTCTTCGTTCAACGTTCGATCCCGTTTCGAACGAGCGTCTGGCGAGAAACGGCCGACGTTTCGATGGCAAACCGAAGATTAGCACAATTCCGAACAAGTGGAAAGTCCGCGGTTTTACGAAACTCTGGAAGAGCGATCGTTCGTGGAAACATCAAAAGCCACGCTCTGTTCTTCCCCACGAAGAATCACGTAGCAGCGTACGGATTTCCACGGACGCTGCTCGTTAGCCGGACGATTTTGGAAAACCAGCGAGCGACCGGTTGCTGATGATCCATCGGTTTATCGCTCGATAACGTTCGAATGGAGAATCTCGATAGACTGTGCGGAGTATCGTCTCGATTTACTAAGCAACTAGGCTGAGAGAGCAAAGATTCTTTCGAATTATCTTCATCTTATTTTTCAAAGATCGTTCAACCTCTCGTAACAGCTACTCGGGCGAAGATCAGCCTCCATCGCCGTAATAAAGGCGTAAAAGTGAATCGCGTCGGAACAATTGCAGCTAAAAGCGACGTTGTAAGTAAATTTTGCTACAAACGCGATCTGCTTTCATCGAACGAAAACCATAGCTCGTAGCACCGATTTATAGCGCGCACGAGGCAACGAGCTAACTATAGAAGAAAGTACGTACAGGCGTCGTCCGTATCACGCGGTACAATCAACAGCTAAGAAAAGTACATGAACATAGTATTTCTTCGTAACCGAGAGAGACACGTTTATCAAAACGATGGATAATTAGCTTAAAGCATTACTCGTTAACACTAAAACTACCACACCAGACAAATCGACAGGCTTTTACAATTTTATTTTAGAATTCCTACTTCGTGTTATATTTCTAATGACTTTCGCAACGATAACTAAAAGAATAATATAACGAATTTTATTTTGTTTTTCATGTATTCGAACTGAAAATAATTTCGTATCGAAGCTACTTATACCAATAGCAGTGAAAATGTAAAAGGGTCCTGCAATTTGTTTATCGAACCCCAATTAACCAGTTTCCTCGTTTTCTACAACTTTCCATACGTTTTTCAAATTTTCACCGCGTATCCTTCGATATGACGATATCAGTTATCAAGAAAATTCCAGATCGATCGCTAGATCGCCAGATGCTAACGCTAGAAATACCACGGCACTCAAAACGACTGGTTCTACAATTTTATAAATGTGTCAGCCCTCGTTTAGGGATTATGGTCCCAGCTGGATTAACATGTGATGGAATTGTAGAGGATTGATAAAACGATGACGAGAACTTGCTGTCGCAACCCGTCAAATATATTTGAAATAAATTAAATAAATTATAAATAAATATAGACAATGTCCAAAGTCGCTCGTACAAACGTATTCGCAAAGACGGTGTATAATCGCTCGCAGATAACTCGAAGATACTAATCGATAATTCGTATAACTCGTGTAATAACTGCTAATAACTGATTCGCTCGCGATCGCGTTCGTTTATTTATACTGGTTGGGGGAGAGTCGGAAAATTCGAATTCGTCTTTGTTCAACGGTTGCTCCGAGGCAAAACAACATGATTTGAATTGTCCTGTGACTCGTGTGCTACAAATAATACGAAAAATGTACTACATAACATGGAATTGCTTCTGTAAGAAAATAATAAATCAATAAATATAAAAATATTCTATTATTACGTATTTAAAAAATTTTTTTTTATTTACGTATTTTTTTCATTTTCACTGGTTTTGGTAGAAGTAGCCTTGTGTTAACTATCGGTAATTCTAGTGCTAATACGCAACGCTCACAGTATCAATGGTATTTATGTGAGTGTAAAAAAAAGTCACCTACATTTCGTCAGAAAATATTGGAAAATCTGTCCACCGCAAAGGGATTAATACTCGACTAAACTAACTAAAAACGGATAGGAAATTTGCATATTCGAAACTTCCGTACGCGCTGCATCTGAGACGACTAAGAAACGTGGGAAAAAAGGTGCAAAGCGAAACAATTCAATTTTCGCTGTATCGCTCTGTGCACGGATTTCTCCAATTTCTCCAATCTGTTGAATTTTCGAATTGTGTAGGTTGATAGAGCGAAATCGTATTACAGAAATAGCAACGCTGTACTGGGATTTTCCCAATCGTCGAGTGTTGTAGCAACACTCGAGCTATATCTGTGTACATGGAGAAAATAATTTTAAAGAAGATATCTGCCGTATCGATATAGCGATGCAGCGGATAAGAAACAGCATCGATTTACAATTTAACATTGAATCGTCCAAACTGTTTTCCTCGGAAACGCTAATAGCGGACTGATACGTGTACAGTAGGTCATCGATATCGAACAAAGCTTGTTTTCTTACCTGGTTAAATTACGAGCTTCGATTAGCATTAACCGAGAGAACGTGGAATCGCATGATTTTCCGTCACTGCGTGCTGCCTGTTCTCGTGCGCTTTTTCCACAGGGTAGAGAAGAGGCGGACGGCGATGCTGGAGAAACGGAATAAATCCGCCGACAGGCCGTCCATTTTCATGAAGCACGTATCTCCATCGAGGTGTGAAGACGTTATTCAAAATGTACAGCCATTAACCATTGGCATCCTACGGAACTGCCGGCCCTGAATTAACAAGTACTCAATGTGCGCCCGTACATCACCGCGAGGTGTCAGCCGATTCAGAGAATCGTCTCCCTCGATCTCGGAAGCCATTCACGATGCGACCCGTCGCGATTAACATTTCAAATATTCACCGGACGGGAACGGGCAGCTACTTAGGTCCTCCTTGTCCACGGCAAATCAGAATTTTCAACGTCCTCGACGTTCTCCACCGACCATTTTCCCCTCTACTCTCGTAGTCGTTCGCTCGCTCGATCGTCCAGCAATAAATTAATTTCCCGCCAGTATCAAGAAAACATTTACGCAACGATCGGCTCGTGCAACTGCTAGATCCTTATCGATCGCTCTTCGAGCTCTTAATTAAGTCGCTTTTTATCGAATAGCCGAGGAAGTCGCGGTTTTCGACATTTCCAACAGCGACCACGTTCGTTGACTGTGACCGATATACAGCCGAGCATTCGGCGATCGCGAAATCTCGACCGGCGCTTTCCATCTTTCGTAAATTATCTTTAATATCCGGGACACCCGGTGGAAGTCGTTCGTTTCGACGTTGTTGCACATGGAAATTCGAAAGGCTATGGATAGGTACGAGCTCTTCCAGGTGCCTCGCAAGGTTTTCGTTTATCTGCGTTATCCGACAGCGAATTTTCATGCCAACTCGTGTCTCTGTAAATTTAATGGTAAATGAGATTCACTAGGTTCGATGAAAGTTGCGCTAAGTTGTCGAGGATGTGTCTTTCTGTTACAAACGCGTCTGTTACAACGACGAATGTTCATACAAACGTTATCTTTATTTTAATAGAACAAGATATAATTCAATAAAGTAATATAAAAAGAAAAATATCGCGCATACTACTATTTCCTTATAAAACGGCAGAATCTTTTGGGACAATTTGATGACATAGGAATTTGGACGGTTTTATTATATTTCTTTGCGTATTAGGGGCGTGCGTTTCTGTACTTTGAAATTCAGCCAGCAGCGCGTAGGATTTCGCCGATTACTCGCGTTTCATCGAATTATTTTACACGGCGTGAAAGTTTGCAACGAGCTTTGTCCGAATTATTTTTAGAAACATCTTTTTTCTAGCCTTGTAACACGCAGGTAGCGTATATCGATCAGTAACATGCAACTAAATTGCTACATACGAATTATTATAATTAAATCGATAAAGTTGAATTAATTATAGATATAATAACACGTAGCCAGGTTTCTGTCAGAATGATCGATGCGAAAAGTCAACGTTAATTTTCCGAAAGGTGAAATGTACAGTGACGGACAGAAGAAAATCTAAAGTCGCGAAGTAATCTACTTGTGTATATGCGCATATTAATAACTTTTGTATTTGATATACATATTTCATCGTGCTGCTGACAGTTACTTATTTCACTTAGAATACAGATACATGTATTTATTCTCTGTTCTCGTGAAATACAATCTGTAAAATTATAATACGTTTCGTATTATACCTGTGCGGACTTTCTTTCGTCCATTGCTGTGCCTGTATTTACTGCAAAGGTAAAAATTCCACAACCCATGATTTCCAGAGTATCGATGTCTTAAAC
This sequence comes from Bombus fervidus, assembly GCF_041682495.2. Lineage (NCBI taxonomy): Eukaryota > Metazoa > Arthropoda > Insecta > Hymenoptera > Apidae > Bombus > Bombus fervidus. The sequence goes on along the minus strand of NC_091531.1, from coordinate 4,618,612 downwards.
GATCTATGGGAGACGAATTGATTTATCGTTCTTTTATTTATCAATCTCAATTTTCACTCGTAGTCGTTTCACTTTTATCGGAAACAAGTTATATCGCATTTGTCTGTATCGCATCTACGTTATGACGCTCTAAGCGTGAAATCAAATTAATGAAATTAATTTCTCTGCACGAGCATTCGATTCCGTGGTTGCAGAAGATTCTGACGAAGAAATAAACCGCTCAACGCTTACCTCGCCAGGCTCGGTCAAGCGACCGGTTTCAAAAATTAATTTAATATTGTACGTTCACTGTTATTTCTTTTCTTCGATCAACTTTATGTAAATTCTTATGGTTTGATCGATCAATTCCTCAATTTTTGTTAATAAAATAAATTAATAAAAATGAACAGTTTCAAGATTAAATTTAAAATTGTACATTCGTCGTCATTTCTTTTGCTCGTCCAACTTTATGTAAATTCTTATAGTATTTGATTTTGTCATTTTCTCAATTTTTGCTAATAAAATAAATTAATAAAAATGTGCAGTTTCAAAATTAAATTTAAAATTGTACATTCGTCGTCATTTCTTTTCTTCGTTCAGGTTTCTGTGAATTCTTATAGTGTTTGATTGATCAATTTCTCAATTTTTGTTAATAAAATAAATTAATAAAAATGAGCAGTTTCAAGATTGAACTTAAAAGTGTATTTGTCGTCATTTCTCTTGCTCGTCCAACTTTATGTAAATTCTTATAGTATCTGATTGATCAATTCCTTAATTTTTGTTAATAAAATAAATTAATAAAAATGTGCAGTTTTAAGATTGAATTTAAAATTGTACATTTGTCGTCATTTCTTTTCTTCGTCCAGGTTTCTGTGAATTCTTATAGTGTTTGATTGATCAATTTCTCAATTTTTGTTAATAAAATAAATTAATAAAAATGAGCAGTTTCAAGATTGAACTTAAAAGTGTACATTTGTCGTCATTTATTTTGCTCGTCCAACTTTATGTAAATTCTTATAGTATCTGATTGATCAATTTCTCAATTTTTGTTAATAAAATAAATTAATAAAAATGAACAGTTTCAAGATTGAACTAAAAATTGTACATTTGTCGTCATTTTTTTTGCTCGTCCAACTTTATGTAAATTCTTATAGTATCTGATTGATCAATTTCTCAATTTTTGTTAATAAAATAAATTAATAAAAATGAGCAGTTTCAAGATTGAACTAAAAATTGTACATTTGTCGTCATTTCTTTTGCTCGTCCAACTTTATGTAAATTCTTATAGTATTTGATTGATCAATTTCTCAATTTTTGTTAATAAAATAAATTAATAAAAATGAGCAGTTTCAAGATTGAACTAAAAATTGTACATTCGTCGTCATTTCTTTTCTTCGTCCAACTTTATGTGAATTCTTATAGTATTTGATTGATCAATTTCTCAATTTTTGTTAATAAAATAAATTAATAAAAATGAACAGTTTCAAGATTGAACTTAAAAGTGTACATTTGTCGTCATTTCTTTTGCTCGTCCAACTTTATGTAAATTCTTATAGTATCTGATTGATCAATTCCTTAATTTTTGTTAATAAAATAAATTAATAAAAATGTGCAGTTTTAAGATTGAATTTAAAATTGTACATTCGTCATTTCTTTTGCTCGTCCAACTTTATGTAAATTCTTATAGTATTTGATTTTGTCATTTTCTCAATTTTTGTTAATAAAATAAATTAATAAAAATGTGTAGTTTCAAGATTAAATTTAAAATTGTACATTCGTCGTCATTTCTCTTCTTCGTCCAGGTTTATGTGAATTCTTATAGTATTTGATTGATCAATTTCTCAATTTTTGCTAATAAAATAAATTAATAAAAATGTGTAGTTTCAAGATTAAATTTAAAATTGTACATTCGTCGTCATTTCTTTTCTTCGTCCAGGTTTCTGTGAATTCTTATAGTGTTTGATTAATCATTTTCTCAATTTTTATTGATAAGATGAACTGATAAAAATGAGCAGTTTCAAGGTTGAACTTAAAATTGTACATTTGTCGTCATTTCTTTTGCTCGTCCAACTTTATGTAAATTCTTATAGTATTTGATTTATCAATTTCTCAATTTTTGTTAATAAAATAAATTAATAAAAATGAGCAGTTTCAAGATTGAACTTAAAATTATACATTTGTCGTCATTTCTTTTCTTCGTCCAGGTTTATGCGAATTTTTATAGTATTTGATTTTGTCATTTTCTCAATTTTTCGTAATAAAATGACCGACTAAAAATGAGCAGTTCCAAAAATTAATTTAACATTATACGTTCACTGTTGTTTCTTTTGTTCGTCCAACTTTATGTAAATTCTTATAGTATTTGATTTATCAATTTCTCAATTTTTGTTAATAAAATAAATTAATAAAAATGAGCAGTTTCAAGATTGAACTTAAAATTGTACATTTGTCGTTATTTCTTTTCTTCGTTCAACTTTATGTGAATTCTTATAGTGTTTGATTAATCATTTTCTCAATTTTTATTGATAAGATGAACTGATAAAAATGAGCAGTTTCAAGATTAAATTTAAAATTGTACATTCGTCATTTCTTTTGCTCGTCCAACTTTATGTGAATTCTTATAGTATTTGATTTTGTCATTTTCTCAATTTTTGTTAATAAAATAAAGTAATAAAAATGAGCAGTTTCGAGATTAAATTTCAAATTGTATATTCATTAACATTTCTTTTTTTCGTCTAACTTTTAGTAAATTCTTACGTTATCTGATAAATCAAATACTCAAACTGTGCTAATATAAGAATATACGTAAAGTTGGAAGAACAGAAGAAAGGACGTACAATTTCAAATTAAATTTTGAAACCGGTCGTTCGACCGGGCCTGGTAAGGTCAGTGTTAACCTGTTAACCTGGGAGTTTAGTTTCAAAAATCCCTTACGGGAAGCGCAGGTAAAATCAAGCAATGACGAGTATACACGTCGTCCTTAGGGTCAATGTTCCTATTACAAGCGTTACGAAAAAGGTAAAGCAAAACGGGGGAAGCTTATATTTCCATTCCAAGAAAAATTAACAATACATTATTAAAAAAAAAAAAAAAAAAAAAAAGAATTCTTATGAAAAATTTAGAAATTGCCAAAACCTAATAAAGTAAAATATACAAAACAATTCGTGGAATAGTCGATACATCGTAGAAAATAATCAACTCAACCGATAAAAAGCGGTACGTTACACGTACCATAAACCGACATACCAAAACGGAACGATCAAATAATCAAAATTTCTTTCTTCCAAACTTTCTTTTTCTCTTCTACAAAATACATAACAATTTCACTCCAAGTATAAAGAAAACATATCGCTAAACAACATTTATATTACTTTCTACTAGTTTCTAAAGTTTCCAGTCCTTATATCAAACGTTAATATTCTGCATCGCTCGACGAGTATACACGTCAAGCTCACGGCAATAAAATAAACGTGTGTACACGTCGAACGCAGTTAACCGGTTAACAGGTTAGTCCGCTGGCAGAGTTTGGTGTACGGTGACGCGCGTGTAGCGGCGCGCGCGAAAAGCCACAGTGGATTGGTCCCGTGCGCGATCAGACAAGTGAATGCGCCCGGTGCTCGTTAGCCTGTGGCCATAATCCGCGGCTAGGTGCCCGCGAGAGGTCAAAGTCTTGCGTACGGGCCGGCAGGGTTCTCGTCCGGTCGCGAACCATCGCCCATGGCCGGCGTTTAAATCAAAAAGTCCCGATAATAGGGGGATGCGTGCTCGTTAGACCCCGCCGGTCCGTGTCCCTCACCGGTGTCCGGCGATAAGTGCGAACAAGTGTGCGCGGCTGTCGGAGCTTCTCGCTCCATAGAAGCCACAGCTAAAAGGGAAAAACGAGGAGAAAAAGCCGCGCGACGCTGGTGGAAAGAGGCGGCGGTGGAGTGGCGGAAAGGGAGAAAGAGGAGAGCAAGACGGGCGGGGGGCGGTGTGCATGGTTCGCGAGCAAAACAAAGGCTCTCGCGAGCCACAGACGCGTATATAAAGGCAGCAACGGAGGGACAGACGGACGGACAGACGTACAAACACACGAAGAGAAGGAAAGAGAGAAGCGGGGTCGTGGGGAAGGTTGCGTAAAAGGTTTCCACGGAGGGAAACACAGGGGCGACGCGCGATGCCAGGAGGAGGTGCTCGACGACACGCGATGTAGCATGTTCTCGGCACGATGCAGCAGGATTGGTCGACCAGCAACCTGGGCGTCCATGGAAGCACGCCTCTGATTGGCCCCCGGCCTCGCTAACAAGCCTGCTTTCCAACAGACGAAATAATAAACCGCGACCAGCTTCCCTCTCTTTCTCTCTCTCTGCTTTTCTCTATCTCCGTCTCTGCCTCTCTTTGTCGTGCTTTCTTCTTCTCGCTTCCGCCAACACCTCCCGATCCTCTCTTTTCCATCTTCCTTCTACTCGCTTCTGACCTCCTCCTCTGCCCCCGCCTCTGCCCCCGCGAGGCCGATGATAAAATATAACGTGGTGGACGGCCCTCGGAGTCGCGCGAGCCACGAGCCTCCTGATCCCCCGATCCCGACGTGGAAACCACCACCAGATGGCTCCCAACGGGGATCGTAGAACGATTCGAGGAACCTGCGCCCCTGTTCGACGATCTTAAGCACCGTGCTCGACGATCTATCGGCCAAAGGTGAACAGGTTCTCGATCGATCCAGCCACTGGGAGGAAAGAATTTTCCTATGGGGAATTTTTGGGTAACATTCCAAACAGGGCACTCTCTTTCTTTCTTTCTTTTTCTCTCTCTCTCTCTCTCTCTCATTCTCTCGCCGACACCCACTTACACCCGGAATTAGTTGCTCGGCTCTATCTGGCGAATCGCGTGCCTGGCTTAATGGCTACCGCGGGCTCGAAGTTGCATGTAAAGTTGTTTGTAAAAAGGCCACTCTCCGTACCGAGACTGTGTGCGCTTTGCTAGCATGTTAATACGCGTACGTACACGCGCACAAGCCGGCTGTATAATCGCAGAACCCAGCGGCATTCGCATCGTTTCCATTAATCAGTCCGCAGATCCTATCTACCGGCTGCAGGGAAAAAGAAAAAGGAATCGGTGAAAAAACCGGGAGAAAAAAGCGTACCGAGTCGAGAAGTATGAATTAGCCTTCTTTTCCGACGCATTAACAGCTCCGTCGCGTTTACAATCTCGCCCATCTATACGCAGATCGTTTCCTGTTTCACGCGTCGCATCCGAATTTCCATATTTCCCCCACGAGGCAAGAAACGCCTGAATTCTTCGTTTGTCGCCGACCGTTCGCAACCTTCTCTTCCAAACTGTTGCTGTATTTTCTGATAGCGCTCGATCAACGCAGACACGACACAGCCAATTTCCAGTGCATAGATTGCGTGAAAAGTTGGGCGTATTTTGTTCTCGTTAAATAATTCGACAGTCTTCGCTTAGCTTAGCTGGCTTGCTTCGTCTTGCGCACCGGAGATGCATCTTCGAAGCTTTCGATCTTCGTTGACGCTATCGCTGTAGCATTGGTCGCGCTATATATTTTGCGCTACACAGTCGCCAACTCGCTCGTTCGAAGCGATACTTGACAAATCGATTCGTATACCTGTTGATAACGACCTTTGAACGGGCGGATTCTAAACTCAGAAGCCACGTTATACTTTACGTTGTACTTTATTTGTCAGAAAAATACGAGAACCGTTTGGAAGGGAAACGATGGCTGGAAAGGAAGTTCGGGCGAGGAAACTTTGGACGAAAAGATTATTTTGGTCGATGGCTGGAAGGGAGAATCCAACGACGTCCTCGTTAGCCGGCTACGCATGAAAGTGAATTTTAAGCGCGTTAGTCAGCGGCTTTATCGTTAGCCCGATCGGCCACGCTGCTCGCCGTGTGGAAATCGTGGAAAGGGATCCCTTGCCAGTCGCGGTTTTTAATTGCAAAGCAATTGCTGGTTTCATCAGCGCGAGAAACTCGTTTCGTAGCTTTCGATGTTATCGCGATCTTTTGTTCGCTCTTGTATCGTCGATTTTCCGAAAAGTGGCGAAGTATCTGCTCGGCCATTTAAAATCCTAACGAGACGGTCATTGCAGTTTCACTCGTCTAAATTGACCGTCGCATCTTGCAGTTGAAACGAGGCACGAACAAGTTTCACATTTGCCTGGTTTCTTTTTTTCAAATTCACGCGCAAACAAAGTCCATTTCGCGACGTTAATCGACGTAAATGTCGTTCGAGTTTCTCCTTTTCACCAGTCAACCTACCGCTACGTTTTCGCATAAGCAATAGGTTCGCTGCGACGTCGTTCTTCCACTCGTCTGTCGATTATTGGCACACAGATATTTAGCTTTCTTCCTAGAAACGAATCTCCGTAGAATCGCAAAAATCTCCGTAGGAAACAGTCGAGCGGTGTCGTTAGACTTTTAGACTGCAGTGATATCGATAAACCGCGGATACGTTTGCAATTTTGAGAAACTCAAACGCACAGAATGCACGCGACGCGTGGAAACGTGTAAAGTATCCAAAGTACAGCGCGAGGTTCTCCTTGCCAACACCTTATTACGATAATAGCTGAAACAAATTTCCTGCCAGGTGTTGCTCTCTCAATTACACTCGTGAAAACGAAAATAATTTGCATAGAAATTCCACTTGCCAGAATCTTTCCACGCCCGAAGGAATCCGTAGAATACTCTGAACCTTATCGTTAATTAAAAATCGCCCAATTTTACCGCTTAATCTTGTGCAACGAGGGGACAAGCTCTGACGTTTACACCTCGCGCTACGAAATCCACGAACTTACCCAAAATGAATACGAAACAGACAAATTTAGATTATTCTCGGAAAGATTAGGAAAAGTTTCCTCTGATTTCTTTATCTTCCTTCTGTGGGCCAGCTGGGGATCGTAAACAAGGCCCAATCAGCTCGACACGAGTCGTTAAGATTAGACGGGTCTAACGGAACCCGGACACCGCTCGCAAGTGGTCGCTTTTATTTCCGATCGCGTTGCCACGGCAATTCCAGCCTGGCAATATCGTTTCAAAATGAAATATCGTGTAGTTAATGGGCGATATAATAATTAACGAGGCACGCCCCCGGGGGTGGAGGGTAGGCAGGTCATCTCTCACCTGGTCGCGCGTCCAGAACTCGCTTAGCAACGATTTGATGCATTTAAAAGCCTCCCGGTGAGAGCCGTTTCATTTTCCCCGAACTCCATTAGCGGCCACGATTACCACGCTTCTTCTCTTTCTCCTCTTTCTCAGCCGGGTTTCCGATGACGAGGGAAATGCAAATTTCACGCGAGCCCCTCGACGAGTCATCGGCGACAATGCGTGGCAACTCGACGCCACGGCCACCTAATAAAACGCAGAACATAGCGTTCTCCGCTCCGAATGCCAAAGGTATCCGGTTTCCACGTTGATTCGACGATAGGCCGATTCACGATAATCCGTTTCCGAAGTTAACGCGCCGCTCTAGTTCTGAACCGTCCTAACGCCGTTCTTCGAGAAAAACTGGACAATTCAGGCGCTGCGAAAGATACCTGCGTTTCCCCCAAGCAACGAAAAACCGTTTTTACGCTGTTTGTAATCGAATGGAAGTTTCTCTTTGGTTGTTAAGCCCGCGAAGCTGTGCTTCAAGATACGATAAGTCGTAACGAGGTAAACGAAGGAAAACGATTCAGTTTCGAGAAGCGTGTCACCGCGTCGTTTTCCCGACGATAACTCGGCGTCTGAAGCGATTCGAACGATGCTCGGCTCTCGTAACGCGTTTGAAACGATCGTTGCTATGCCAAGATTTATTTTCCACGTTTCATCAAACGGGACAGTATCGTTAAAACAAATATGCACCAAGTATTATCAATATAAAGAATCTTTTGTTTCATCGAAATTTCACAAGAGCGTAATTACACAAATTTATGTACCGCGTTTGTTAAGATTTTCCAAATGCAACGATCTCGATTATTAGTCACATTAACTCGCTGCGAGCAAATATCCACTTTCAATCGTCGAATCAGTTTCACGTACAGATTCCATCTTTCCGACCAACCAATCATCTTTAATTTAAACCGCGTCATGCGAAAACAGTAGTCGCAATATGTTTGACGCAATGTAGAAATTCGCGTCATACGGCAGTCCACTGTGTACGCTCTCTACAGCTTTACTCTCGTTAATCAAAAGCTATAGCTTTGCTGTCAAATGGACGCTCGTCTTAAACTATTGGAAAGTTCGTCGGCCAGTGACCGGCGCGATTATCGGTAGTTGTCGACGGGTCGACCTTGAGGCGGACTTCCGCCGCGGAGTTTGGCCGATGCGGGGCGCGCAGCCAGGTGGGAGGCAGATTGGATCGGTGCATCTTCGATATTAGCATAAAGCTAATATGCCACGCGAGGGGGACAATGCGTTATTAGAGCGGCAGATCGTTGCCGGTGATACGTCACGGGCCACGCATATGCTCTACTTAACATAATATAATTGACCGCACGCGATTCAATGGAGAGACCAGAAACAAACGGTATTGTTTCGCCGGTTTATCGACGGAGCAGGTCCTCACGAGCGGACGTTGCGGAGGCTCGAGAAAAAGAAGAAGGAAGCGAAGAGGGCACATGGTCCGCGAAAACGCGGAGAAAATCACGGCAGTGGCGGAGGGGGCAGTGTGATGGCCTTGGAGAAGCGATTCCGCAAGAGGGAGCAGAAAGAGAGTGTCGGGAATGATAATGAGAGATCGCCAAGAAGCGATAATCGCCGCGTCTCTTCCTTCAGCGCCGGTGTGGGTGTACGTGGCTTTTTAACGCTTCTCACAGACGAGTTGCCGGACCCCCCGGCGCGTTAACGGAACCCGATTGTGCGTCAGAAGACGCGGAGGAAGCGCGTAAGCGTCGTCCGAGCGTTCCTTTATCCTCGACCGATCGGGGCCCGATCGATCTAGCCGCGCCTGTCTCCTTTATGCTGGTCCTGGTCCCGTTTAAACGCACGGTGGCCTCCAGAACCACATTTCTACGACGCACAGCATTCGATGATACGACCTGTTCCTTCCATCGACCAATAAATTCCCTCGTCTTTCTTCCAACATCGTCACTTTCATCTTTCGCCTGCGAAACGAGTAAATTATCGGTCCTGTCGTTTCCCAGCGTTTTTTGTCCTTTGATCAAGAAATTCCGATACGCACTGCCGATCATAAGTCAGCCGACGTTTGTCCACTTCGCTTCGCGCGATAATCGGGCTATTGTCAGAGCGTAGGATACTTTCGACGTTTCGCGTAATGGTAACTTTATTTCAAAATGCCCGCGTGTTAATCCGACGCCGAAACTCGCACGTAGATCATTTTGGACGAAACTGAGCGAGCAACTTGCTACGTTGATAGCGGAACATCGAGGCGACTAATATCGCGATATTAACGATAGACGTTCCACTAGTCTGTGGAAGGAAACGCTTCAGAAATATGGAAACGGGTTTCTCAGAGAGAACGCCAGCCGAATATTTTCGCACGATGCTGTGTAATATTCCCACTCGAGATACGTATAATCGGCACGGAAAATGTGAAAGTCCCGAGATCTCCACTTTCACATTACTGTCGCTGCATACATCAAGCTGACAAGAACAGACCGAGAGGAGAAAACAGCAAGAAGAAGAAGAAGCAGAAGAAGAAGAAGAAGAAGAAGAAACAGAGGAGGCAGAAATGTGGCCCGGTAGAGCCGTGTCCTTAATTGACAGGCCGTGGTCCCGTGTCCTTCGACTTCGTGGCAGGACCTCGTTAGCGAGGGGCCTCCATGGCCGAGGGGCGAAGAGGGCACGGGACAGAAAGACTGGATGGCAGTCAGAATGCCATCTGCAGGTATACAGGATCTACCGGACCGAGAGCGGAGAGACGTCTCTAAATTAGTCGGGACACATTATCCTCGATAACGTGCCGCTACCACCGGTCGGGCCCGTGAATCGAGGAATCGATCGTCGTCCACGGAACCGGGGCCCACGTGTCCCCGGCTAATCGTCGTAAATTCAATTACCATGCGTCCACCTTGAACGCGATTCCTCTCGTTAGCTTCGCGGCTCTTGTTCCTCCTTCGAGTTTGTCGATTAGTTAAAAAACCATTACAGCGGAATAGTCGTCATAATCGTCGGTAAATAAGGCGAGCCTGTCTATCCGCTAAGCTGTATCTCTCGAATCGCGAGCATAAAGATCTAAATTTGCATAAGATGGCGTACTCCGCTAATAAGGAAAGCCGGAGGAGAAGGCGAGATGATCGAGCCGCGTTATCGCGTCGCGCTTCCTCGTTCTCTCGAAGATATCGCGCCTTATTTCCCCGGTGAAACGTCGGAGAGCCGAGACCGGAGATTAAGACAGTTTACAGCGGTCGCTAATTGTCGGCCCAGCTGGGAAAAATTGATTCGAGCGCGGCGATGCACGCGTGCCCCGGCGCGTATGCACATCCGGCGCGGCGCTTAGCCGAGGCGAACATCGCCGCATAGCCGAGCTTGTTCTTGCGATCATCGCTCAGCAGCCTAATTACAGGACGATTACTGAATCAACACCTGCTTCCCTGAAGGCCGACGACGCCGTCGGTTCCCATGCTCGCCGGTGAGATACGTACGCGTTTGATGCGCGACGAATGGTCGTTGCCAACAAACCAAACTATAAGAGTGAAAATTCTGTGACGTCCGCTGGGATTCAGTGTCTTTTAATTACTTAGACCGGCCATTTCCATCGCCAAGGGTTCCATAAATGTTTTATAAGCTTCGGCAGGCTCGCTAGTGTTGCGTCTCTTCGTAGATCGACGTCACAGTAGCCGCTGTGTCCTGTATATCGCCATTTGTCGAGAGAGTTTCACTAGCGTCAGCCCCACGTCGATCGTCGGACCTGCCGCACGCTTTTCCTATTCCCACGCACGGAATGGGACTTTGATGCGTGACATTTGTGGATAGGCGGAATTAATTGTTCCGCGTTCGTCGAAGGCAGAGGGAATTTCGGTAGCCGGGGGAAACGTGTCGAGCGAAGATTAATATTCTCCGCCATTGTAATCTTGGAAATCTTCATCGAACGTTTCATACGAGGGAAAAATTACCTGGCAGGATCGCGTCCAAGGTTCTTCTACCTGGCGCGTTTCGCGGTGCGTGTTCCCTCGAAAAACGTCAGCCGAGATTTAGGCCCTTTGTTTCGCTTTCCATCAGGAATTTCCCTCGGCGTCGGACGGGTCGGGTAACACCGAAACTGGTTCTTTCCTGGAGTCGGTGCGTAGTCGCCGGGCGAAAACTGACGCGTCGTGAGACGGACGGCCGAGGAAATTTAATCGAACGTCGAGCAGGACCCCCTGACCGGGCCCTCTAACGATCGAACGTGCTCGTAAAAGTCGTCTACCTGCGCGCATCTCCCGTTAGGAATTCCTTAAAACAATGTCAGGATGGCATTCCTCCCCCGTGTACGGAAAAAACTAGCCTCTCTCTGTCCACGACCCCTGTCCATTTCGGGTAGTCGCCCCGTGATTTGTGCGCCAGCCTGGTCACAAACATCCTCGTTTCCAAGAAACAGAAAGGACAACGGTACAACCGAGCGTCTTTCTCGTTGCACTTTCACCCCCGAGGGTTTTGACTTTTCCTCCGCGAGACCTGCGCTCCCTTCCAGCCGGAATGAGACAGAGACAGAGACAGAGGAGGATCGTGGGTTCCTCGAAGACGCGAGTTCCGGGGGCAGGAAAAGGGGTAGGGGGAGGTGGCCCCCGAAACGAATGATAATGCGGAGGATATCGTATTAAAATCTGGCGCTACCTAGAGGCCAGGCAAGGATCGTTGGGCGCCAAAATAGATGGACCTCGTTACAAATGGAATGGAGTTTATAATCAGTATCTCTGCGGTGGCATCTGTGCCCCCTCGTCGACCGGGTGCTTCACCGGAGAGCGGTGAAGAGAGAGAAAGAGAGAGAGAGCGAGAGAGAGAGAAGGAGAAAGAGAAGAGGACAGTCGAAGGAGAAGGCAGAAAGGAGAGTGGAAGAGCTCTCGGTTCTCCGTACTCGTTTATATCTCTCTAACTGGTACCCTGCCGCCCTCGGCCCCCTCGCCGCCCGTTTTCGTGGCCTCGCCACCTGCACACGAGAAACAAGTCCAACAATAAGATTATAATAGCCTGTGGGAATGCGTCGTATTTATCATTGCCCATTGTTTACCAGCGTCAGGTCTCACTTTTTTAAATCGAACCCCTTGTGCCGCGTCCGTGCCCCCTATTTCGCTCTTGATCCTTTCACGAGCAGGCCTCGATCTTCGCCCTGGCAGAAAGAGCGGTCGAGTCCTTGCTCGCGATACCGCGCAAACAACACGACCGTTGGTATGTCCTGTTGCTCGTGCGACAGTGACGAACGGATGGACGGCCTTCGACAGCCGGGCAATTATCATAATCGATACTCTCGGAGCGTGAAACGATACATCCATCACGAACCTGGTTCAATTAACCTGGAAAAAGTGGTTCTCGGACTTAAAAAGTGTCCGGAGAAAGAATCGGCGGTAGAAATCGAGAAGTCGCAGAAATAACGAAGAAGAGGAAGAAGAAAAGGTTGGAAAAGAAAAAAGAGAAACACACACACACACATATATATATATGTATACACACGTATATCCTGCGGTGTCCTGCACGCGCGTATTTGCATGCCGTCTGTGCGGAGTAAGTTCGAAGGGGGCGTGGGGATCCTCTCCATTGGTTCACCATCCGAGTAATGGTCGCTTGCATTAGCTACTCCACGAGGGTCTGCTGGGCCCGTAGGCAAAGCAGAGACCCCGATAATTCCTCCCGCGGATCCTCCTCCGCCTCCCCCTCCGCCCCCGAGCTCTCTCGCTTCTAGTTTCTTCTTCCTCTTGTTCCTACTCCCATCGGTATGCGTCGTTGCAACAGCCTCGACTACGCCTACCGTTCCCTGCACCGGTTCCACGCGAAACTACGCCTACGTGACTTTCTTCGCTCGCCAGACAGTCCGGTGCTTCCTCTTTTTCGCGCCCCGGGGGTGGAAACGAGGGAACACGTTCCGCGGGCCCGGAAGAAGCGGCTCACGAATCGTCGCAACAACGAGTCCAAGCGGAATGTCGAAAGGGATGCGCGAAGGAGGGCGCGTATTTTAATATTTAGCGCGAAGGAACGTTAGACGAGCGATCGTAGATAAGCGGCGATGTTGCAGCGCGTACTTCGCTCCCACACCCTCTGTCACCGATGACGAAAATTCGGTTCACGGTCGCGCAAGCTCGCTAATTAGTCGTCCGGCCAAATGACTCGATGGTCCCACGAACGGAGGTCCCATATGCCGAGCTCGTTCGGGGTTAGATTAGAATCTTCGCTTCCGTCTCGTTCCATTTTACCTTCTCTCTCTCTGTCTCTCTCTCTCTTTTTCTCTCGATCGTTGGCCGCGTTCCGCGCCGCATCTTGCGGTACGTGCGTGCGTGCGTTTACGACCCTGGATGCGTTTTGTGATCCAGATCGAGGGGATCGTTATCTCGAGCTGGCCGGTTATGCCTCGGTCGTCGCAGAAAACCGTCTCACCTGGTTCCTCCTTCCGGAACGCCCTCCTAGACACCTCCACTCCTCTGCTTCTCTTCGCTCGTTCCCAAAGTTCGATTCCTTTCGACCAGACGAACTTTCCGCTCTGTTCGCTCGCGCCTGAAATCAGAGAGGACAGCGTCGATCGCGACGATGAAACGAGCTCGACGACGAGGAAAGCGCTGCTCTTTTCTTCGAACACGCGTGTCCATCTTTGACGTGACGAGAAATTAGTAAAAATTAGCAACAGCATTAGCGAAGATAGCGCGGTGGTGGATCAGGACAGAAGTTTAAAGAGATAGAAAGTTTGAGAAAAGACCGGAGGATGAGTGGCGGGCTACGTGGGACGCGCGTTCCAGCCTCCCTCCTTCCCCACGAAACTCGATCCACCTTGGAAGCCTATGGTTAGCGCTCCTAAAAGACCGATCGCGATCGGCGTATTCAAATTTAACGCCACGGTCGTGAGACTGGCCCTCTGAGCTGTATCGCCTTTCGCTACGATTTAATATCGGCCGCGTGCAACAGCGTGCATTTCGATCCTCGGCCGAACTTCGACACGATAATCGCGAGACGCCCGACGCGCACGAGTTTCACCGCGTTGCGCGTCGCTCGCGTCTACGCTAGATGCGAATCTCGAGCAAAAATTGGCGAAGGAAGCCACGGGGGTAGTCGATGGGTTTCCGCGAGGGGCAGGAGGCTGCCCTAGGTAGGGCAACATTATGCAAATCCGTAGTCAATACCTAATACAAGATAATCACGATGATTATACGTCCCAATCTGCCTTCTCACGGGGCCGGGGAATGTGTGCACACACAACGCACACCCTGGCCCCGTGATCGCCGCAGTTCTCTTCCTTTTTTCCCCGCACGCTTATCCTTTCCACCCTCTCACGGCGTCTGGCTGGAACTTGCAAGTGCCTGGATCGCCCCCAGGCGGGGTCTCGTGGCAAAAATGCATCGCTGCTTATCATACAATATGCTCGCGATGCACCTGGAGAGAGGGCACCGCTCTCAGCCCTCCACCTACCCGGCGTCCAGAAAGTATTTCCCCAGCGAACTTTCCAATTCTCGCGAATCTCTCGCCTTCGCGTCTTCGCTAGTTTCGCTTTTCCATTATTTCCACGCTTGTAGCGCTTCGCGCGAATATTTTCCAACGACCCGGACAGCGAACAAATCGACCTGTACGTAGCTAGAGACGAAGGTTTTTTCTCCTCGTCGCGGAACACCGTGTACCCGAGCGCAGAGACTTCCTCCACGCACTTACCCCCGGGTGGCACATAACATTATGTGGCTCCCCGCGAGAGAGCTCGTGTTTTCGTAAGAGCACGTATATATGGAAGTTGCGCGGTGCTTCTCGCTCGGACCGCGATGGCAGCCCGCGGCCAATTGGAAATTGTCCCTAATAACAGGGGAACACGCTGGACCGTCCACTCCTATCTCGCGGGGTGGATTGCTCCGCTCCGTTCTGCTCCGCTCCGCTTCTACCGCATACCACGGTGAAACGTATTCTTAGACGAGAGAACTGTGCGGGCTGTGATGGCTGAGAAAATAAATCCTTGCATCTTGCTCGCATCGCCCAGTGCTCCTCCGTACGACTCTCGCTGCCTGTGCTTTCCTTTTTAATTTCGTTAAATTTAGCCGACGAATTATAGCAGGCGACTGGTCGGTTGGCCCGCAGTGGACACGTGGGAAGGGCGAGGTGGAAAGCAGGAGGAAGCCGCGTGTTCCTTAATGAAACGTCGCGACAAAAAACAGCCACCACGGTAATGTATTCGCGGCGGAAGTAGGCCGACGGGGTTGGGGAACCTGCGGTACCGAGCGGCCAGCGGGCCCTTCGGCTAAGACCGTTACTAATTAACGCACACGAACCCGCCATATATCCGTCCTACCCTTCCCACGTGATTTATCGATGCAACGACTGCGACCGCGCCGATTTCCCGTCCGTTTCTCGATTCTATTTACGAGGAAATACGGTGAGGAATACCGGAGCGGATCCGCGGTCGCAGGATCGCGTTCTCGATCCTCGTAAGTCGAACGAGCCGCGTCGTCGAACGAGAACGCGCCGTCTCGCGGCTGGGTACAAACGAATCGACGCGACGTTTCTAACGTAATCAGTGGCCGAAAATTATCCGCGCGGTTCCCGTACACGTTGCTCGTCCTTCCTCATCCGTCCCCTTTTGCTTTTCTCTTTTTGCGAGCGAGCGAATTGCCGCGGTAGCGAGACCAGACAATTCCGTTGGCCGGCCGACGGAGACGGACGGACGCGTGCAACGGGAGTAAAACGAGAGGGAAAGAGAGAGTAGACGCGTGCACGAGTGCGTGATATCGCGGACACGCATCTAAGATCCTGCGCGGCGATATCGAGCACGCATATTACGAGGCCCAGAGAGCAGATGCTAAGTTCGGTTGAAGCCGAGCCGCTGCCTCCGTTCCCGGTCGTTGCTTCGACGCGAGCAGGAAAGAAGCACGCGAGGAAACGGACGCACGGGGAGACAATGAGGGACTTTTTCGAGCTGCCCCGCGGGAACCCGCCGCGATCATCCACTTCCTCCTCTGTTTTCGTCCAGACCTGCCGACAGTGCCGAGTCCAGGTACCGCGTTATCGGTAACCTCGTCGAGAGGCTTTCATCGTTTCCTCAAATTGTCGATATTGCGCGCGGCCATCGATAAGCCACGCTCACGGCCAAGCAAAGTGTCGCGTCAGCGTTAATTTCGGCTTAGGAGAGACACGCGGCATATAATTTCCTGCCACGTGGCCTCGCAGCTTTGCTACGACCTTTTTACAACTTTTACGAGTATCAGTTCCCGCGTGGTCGACTCAGCGCGCTGCCGAATACAAGCGTCGTTGGTGGTGGAAATTGAACATAGGCAGAGAACGGTTCGAAACGATACTGTCGAAGTGGGTCTCTCTTCTAGGAGAACTCTACATCTTCTCTGGTGTTTAGTTTTTGGTACAACGATTCTCTTTACAGCGGCTTCTTCGGGCTCTGTTATTGCGTTGACAACTATGTGATTGCGGATTTTGTCATTAGGTGGCAATGACAAAATCACTTAGTTGCCAACCCAATACAATACCGCAAGATCGCCGATATACAGACAATGCGGAAATGCAGACAAGTCGAAAGGGTCGGAAAACTCGAATAGGTCTAACGGCCATCAGTATATTTTGGCACCGCAGTTAGCCACCGGAGAGTCAAGAGTTGTGATTGTCACGTCTCCCACGATCCGTAGCGCGAGAGTAAAATTGGTAATTTCTTTCAAATCAAGGCAATTTAAAACGTTTATTTGAAACCGAGTTTGCAGTATTTGAAGCGAGAAGCAGTTAAAGCAGCTAAAAGCTATATCTTGCGATAAATTTATCCAACTATATTTTTATAACGATATTAAGACAGTTTATAACTGTAGACAAAGTCGGTAGTTTGAACAAACGTTGGGGATCTTCCCAAACATTTTCAACAGAAAGTCCCCGATGTTTTTTTATCTCTGACAGATATAAATAAATGTAGAGACTCAGAGAAGTCAATAATTAATTACCGTTCGTCAACCGAAGAATTACCATTGTCTATCGAAGAGTTAGTTATCATTTTGTTTATACAAGAGTTAGTTAACATTTTGTCAACCGAAGAATTACCATTGTCTATCCAAGAGTTAGTTACCATTTTATTAACCGAAGAATTACCATTGTCTATCGAAGAGTTAGTTATCATTTTGTTTATACAAGAGTTAGTTATCATTTTGTCAACCGAAGAATTACCATTGTTTATCGAAGAGTTAGTTATCTTTTTGTCTACCCAAAAGTTAGTTACCATTTTGTCAACCGAAGAATCATCATTTTGTCAACCGAAGAATTACTATTGTCTATCGAAGAGTTAGTTACCATTTTGTCTATCGAAGAGTTAGTTACCATTTTGTCAACCGAAGAATTACCATTGTTTATGGAAGAGTTAGTTATCATTTTGTTTATCGAAGAGTTAGTTACCATTTTGTCTATCGAAGAGTTAGTTACCATTTTGTCAACCGAAGAATTACCATTGTTTATGGAAGAGTTAGTTATCATTTTGTTTATCGAAGAGTTAGTTACCATTTTGTCTATCGAAGAGTTAGTTACCATTTTGTCAACCGAAGAATTACCATTGTTTATCGAAGAGTTAGTTATCATTTTGTTTATCGAAGAGTTAGTTACCATTTTTTCCATCCAAGAGTTAGTTATCATTTTGTCTATCCAAAAGTTAGTTACCATTTTGTCAATCGAAGAATTACCAGTGTCTATCGAAGAGTTAGTTACCATTTTGTCAACCGAAGAATTACCATTTTATCAACCGAAGAATTACCATTTTGTCAACCGAAGAATTTTATATCTGTCAGTCAATTGTCAATATGGAAATCGAGTAAGATTTGAATAAATCATTACATATTGTTAATTTACTTTCGAACAACTTTAATCCTCTCCCGTGTCAGTATTCCCGCACATAGCAGGTTAGCAAGTTACCGAAAGTGCAACTTATTGCCAGTTGCATTAAACGTCACTTAACGCTACCGAACGCGGCAATTAAATAAAACGTAACAGTGATATCACACTACTGCATTAAGTTGGCGTTAAATAATCATCGTTTTCCGTTTAACCCACTGTAATAAATCCATCTATCAGTACATTATCACGTCGAATAGAAACTATGGGAAATCTTAATTTCTAACATTTCTGAATAAAAAGTTTCTATGATTCATTCATGCACGCATTTGCTCTTTCTATTTCGAGATATATAAAACCTGAACAGATACGAATACGAGGAAGTTTGTATGAAATTTATCATCCGCGGGATGAGGGAACACGCGTCGACCAGCTCGCAGCGATAAGAAGGCGATTTCAGTGTTTTCTGTTTCTCTTTAGCTTCGAGAAACTTTGCAATTTGTCCAGCTACGACGTTCGGTAAATTGATTTAACTGCGGCGTCGTTATACGTCTACGCGTCACGTAGATGCATTTCTCATTGGAAGAAGATCGTTGCGGTGTTTTCTACGCAGTCTTCTAGCAATATCTTTTAATATTCAATAATCGAGTTCCTCGTATTCGAATTTCGCTTCTCTTACAAACCGGGAAAACGTGCGAAATATTCGCGAGAAATGTTGGACGTGAAATGGAAGGGAAAAATCACCCGTATGGATAACTGACTATTGTCTCTTATTTTTCCGAAATTTTCTACCGAGGAAGGGAAACGATTCTGTCGAAAAATACCCAGAGGAAGTCTGAACAGGATTATTCTGGAAATTATAAAGGGACAAAAAATGGAAAATTGGCTATTTGTAAAGTGTTTTAAAAAGCAGTTTCATTTCGATTGATCTCGACTTGGTTCCTATTAAAATTACTCGAATTGTAATTGCAAGTTGTAATTGAATTGCAGCGATTACGATTATAGTATAATACGCTATAGAACTATAGAAACATAGTAGATCGTTAGCACAATTTTCTCATACGATATACAAAATTAAAAATTAATTAATTTACAATATACGATTTTGTGCAATAATTTATTTCCTCGACTTTCTTCCGTTCACTGGGATATACAGAAAAATGGCTACACGTAATTCAACGTCGTAAAAGTAGAAAATATGTGGGAAGATGGTACAGCGAAAGATCGGAGAAGATGTACACGCGACGAAATCTGTCCACGATCGGTTCGTTTGCGATTCTCCAAGAATCCTTGATTCGAATTCACGCGGAATTTTCACCACCTCGCATACGTTAATCCTTAAATTAACTATGTCACCGGCGTGTGGCTGGTGTGCCATGAATTTTCGAGTCTTCGTGTTTATCGATGGCCGATCGTGCGTGTCGGAATCGCTTGAAATCGTTCCCGTTTCCCACCGAGCTTTATTTGAATACAGAACTAATTGAGACGGCGCAGGGATCGTCCAACGGAACGGAAATCCATCCAACGACCGCGTTCGTTTCTCTTTCATTGTCAATCTGTTTACCTGTGACGGGCAGTTGAAGGGAACGATATCGATAGAGATCGCTGCACAAATATTATATGTTCGTTTTTAGCTTTCTTTTCGAAGAAGACAGTTTTAGAAACTCAATGGTACTCGATGATTAGCTAGTTAAGTGTTTTCCACGAGTATACTCGTCAAGAAATGGCGATATTTTGTGTTACGACTTGTGAAACGACTGTTTTACTTTGAACTTTATTACAGACAGGACTCGTCGCAATGCAAAATATCGCCATCTCTTCGTGACGAGTATACTCGTGGAAAACAGCTGACGGTTAATCATTTCGAAACGAGTATACTCGTCAAAAAATGGCGATATTTTGTGTTACGACTTGTGAAACGACTGTTTTACTTTGAACTTTATTACAGACAGGACTCGTCGCAATGCAAAATATCGTCATCTCTTCGTGACGAGTATACTCGTGGAAAACAGCTGACGGTTAATCATTTCGAAACGAGTATACTCGTCAAAAAATGGCGATATTTTGTGTTATCCTATGAAACGACTGTTTTATTTTTTAACTTTATCACAGACAGGGTTTATGGTAACGCAAAATATCGCCATTTCTTCGTGACGAGTATACTCGTGGAAAACAGCTGACGGTTAATCATTTCGAAACGAGTATACTCGTCAAAAAATGGCGATATTTTGTGTTACGACTTGTGAAACGACTGTTTTAGTTTTGAACTTTATTACAGACAGGGCTCTTCGTGACGCAAAATATCGCCATTTCTTCGTGACGAGTATACTCGTGGAAAACAGCTGACGGTTAATCATTTCGAAACGAGTATACTCGTCAAAAAATGGCGATATTTTGTGTTACAACTTGTGAAACGACTGTTTTATTTTTTAACTTTATCACAGACAGGACTTGTCGTGACGCAAAATATCGCCATTTCTTCGTGACGAGTATACTCGTGGAAAACAGCTGACGGTTAATCATTTCGAAACGAGTATACTCGTCAAAAAATGGCGATATTTTGTGTTACGGCTTGTGAAATGACTGTTTTACTTTTGAACTTTATTACAGACAGGGCTCTCCGTGACGCAAAATATCGCCATTTCTTCGTGACGAGTATACTCGTGGAAAACAGCTGACGGTTAATCATCTCGAAACGAGTATACTCGTCAAAAAATGGCGATATTTTGTGTTACGACTTGTGAAACGACTGTTTTATTTTTTAACTTTATCACAGACAGGACTTGTCGTGACGCAAAATATCGCCATTTCTTCGTGACGAGTATACTCGTGGAAAAGAGCCAACATCTCGAAACGAAAGATACGCGACTCAGATCACTTTAGTAATCACCGACACGCGTATAAAGAAAGAAATCCGTTCCAACATAAACTTTGAACTTCGTCTTTTACTTTTTTCTTCCCCTTTGGGTGTCACTTGTTTGTCATACAGGTTCTTACAATTTGTATAATAGCAGTATATAGTACAATCTAGACACAAACCTCGATGTATACCATTATTTACTTTATTTATTTATTTATGTAGAAATGTACATATTAAATGAAAAGTTCATTCCGAAGACAAGGCAGGTCTTCCACAGTTAAACGCGAGGATCGTTTTGACGCTCGAAGAACTAAAAACGGGAAATACGTTGGAAAACGTGCACGGAAATTTAATTCGGAGAGCACATCCATGTATGCAGTACGGTGGCCAGCATATTTGACAATTTTTGCATTAATAAAATAAATCCTAAGAACGACACGAAGATGGTATCCCATTAGGAGTAGCCATCCACATTTTATTTAACAATTAAGCTAGAAAAATTGACCGCAATCCAGCTGGACAAATTGTAAAGTACAAATTAAATAATACAAAAAAAAAAAAAAATATATATGTTTTGTATCGTGAAACGTCTAACCAGAACATAGCCAAGCATACTCAGAAAAAATCCAAAGCCTCGAATGAAAAGAATTTAATCCACACATTCGACTAATTTTCTCGCGTACAATCACACCCTGCAGTACCTTCAATACTAGGACACCCTGTACATATTCCTCCACCCCATTCTTTCGTTTTCTCAGGTTTCTCGTCCGTACGACAATCTCATGCAATTTCTGCAACTATTCGGCGCACAAAAGATACGTCGTCGTTATGTAACTCGTATAATAAACGAAATTAAAATTACGACTTCTATTGGAAAGTACTGCGAGATAGATGCGAAGATAGCGAAGCTGTTGAGTTTCGCTGGAAATCGGTAGCAAAGTGGACGGCGAGGAAAAATTATAGCGCGAATACTAGCCAGCTTTAGCTACGATGGAAGTCAGCCCCCGGCAGGGTATTGTGTTACTCGGACCCTCCTATTAAATCGCGGCCACGGTCAGTATCATAGAGAAAATCGTAAACGCAGGGTGGAAAATCAAGATACGCGATACCGGCCATGGTCCACGCGCCGCGGAATTTTACGCTTTGTCAGATTTCAGGTGCGCCGTGGTTTCAGTCTGGTAATTTATTTAAGGCAGTGGAATACGCCGATACGCCCTTATTACTACCAGTTAATGAGTGGAAAGGAGCGCATTCCGTGGCGAACGCGCCAACGTTGCGCGCCCTCCCCCAACTCTTGGCAAATTGCTATCAGCGGTTGCTAATAGTTTGTTCCTCGTTATCGAAGCTTAATCGCCACCCGCGTACCCTGTTTTCGGTTATAATTACTTGGTGGCTGTGGTTCGCGTTTCTGCTCGATTAAATCTCGCCGTTCAACCTGTCTTGTATGCAGCAATCAGCCCGGCGCGACGCGACGCTCGGCTAAATCTACGGACGTTGTACGTCAGCGGCGCAGCGTACAGGGCAAACTCTTTTGTCTCACAAGCTGCAGATAAAATTGCGCCGATATCGATGCAGCAACGTTGGAACGTACGCGTCGCGCCTACCTTTTCCCTTGTTAAACGTCGAGGAACGTGATAATTTAGCCTAACAAACACGACTTTCTTCAGCTCAACTCTGAATTTTCTTTCTTTCTTTTTACATCTTCGATCATTTGGCCTTTCGTACGAGAATACGCCGTTTCTCAGACGACTTTGGTATGGAAAGTTGAAGATTAGCTGCGTTTAGTCTGCGGTTTCTTCTTGCATCGGGTAGCCCACGTTCTCTTCCCTCGGGCCTGTATTTTCTCAATTTTCCTTCGAAATTCAAAGGTTATTTTTTCGATTATTTTTCAGTTAGAAGCCTCCGAGGCTGCGTGTTTTATTTCCACGGCGGATTTCAGCGGACCCGGCGGACGCCTTCATTCCGCGAATGCCGCGGCGCAACGAGCGGAAAATATACGATCCGCAGGCGAAGGCGGATCGAACCGACTTAAACCTGGCGCCTTTTGTCTCTGCCGGCCGCATTTGTCGTGCCGGTATGCCTGGCGTTTCGCGCCTCGTCTACCCTGATTGGCAAATCGCTCCGTTTCTCGCGTTTCTTTCGTCCGTTTTTTCCCCTCCCGAGCTTCTTTACGAGCTGCCGGCTCGACGCACGTTGCTCTCGGTGTTACCTTGGAATCTGCGCCGAATAAATTACTCCAGGTTCGCAGCAACGCGGAACAATGCGCGGGGGATTGATCGCTGTGGCAATTATCAAGCTATTGTACGTACGTAGTTAGCGTCACTCGACTTTCGGTCCTCTGGTCCACTTTTCTCACGGTGCTCTAAGAATCCCGCGCAACGAGGACGGAGGATTTGTTGATCTTCCTGCAGTTTCGAGAGCGGAAAACAGTTACAGGTAGCCAGAGCAGGCGGATACGACGGTGGTATTTTAATATCGCGGTATTTTTGAAACGGCTAATTGCGAAACGTTTCTAAATTGTAGTAGGCGGTGAAACGTGTTGTTGGTTAAATCAATAATGAGACCAGTTAATTTAATTAACTATACAGATGTTTTAAACTTGTTGAAGTGGTCATCACTTCTAAGAAAACTCTACATCTGGTCTTTGATAAATGAGAATAAATCCAGTCATGTAACTTTCACACTGCGAACACAATTCTGCCCACAGGCGACCATAAATAATATTCCAATGCCAAACAAAGATTCAGTCAGATATCTGGGGATGATTCTAGACAGAAGAATGACATGGAAACGGCACATCGTAGATAAATCCAAAGAACTGAAAACGAAACTAAAAAAATTCTACTGGTTCATTGGCAGACGCTGCAACTTAAACATGCAGAGTAAAATGATGCTATACAAAATCATATTAAAACCTATTTGGACCTATGGGATCCAACTATGGGGAACAGCGAGCAACTCCAACATAGAAATTCTCCAACGATTCCAATCAAAAACTCTAAGATCCTTGATAGATGCACCTTGCTGTGTTACCAACGAAACGATACATCGCGACCTTAAGATACCCACAGTCAAAGAAGAAGTATCCAAGTTCAGAAACAGATATAATATGAGTTAACAACCACCGAATCCCATTAGTTACCCAATTACTTGACACGACGGATCAGATCCGCAGACTAAAAAGGCAATACTCCTTAGATCGAAGCATTAGATTCAACTAGAATCAAACATACTATAAACTTTTATAATCCAAGTTACAGTACCACGCCAAAGAAATTTACTTAAAATTCTGTATGAGAATTGATTGTAAATAATCTACTAAATAAAATAAAAAAAATCTGGTCTTTGAGTTTTCTCAAACACTGAAGCCATCGACAGCGTATAGACAAAAGACTGGGTCAAAGGCAGACCATAGACAGTAGACAGGCGACGATGACTTCGGGGCTTTCAGTCATAAGGTAACACTGCTAGCGTGCGGATCTGGACCAGCTCAAATTATATTCCTTCTTGTATTTAAATTTCTGTATTAAAATATATTTTCTACCTTACAATTTATCCACGCGTTCCTTTGTTCACATACATCTAATAACCTGAGCAAAACTGTAGAATATAAAATTAATCGCAAGCGTTGTTCGCTTGATGGTAGTCGTTATACTAGTTCGCTCTGATTTGCTGACTCCATACTGATACTCATTCGCACTACTAATGACTCGTGGAGAACTCGGTCGTCTATTTATTCTGGTCGAGGTTTGAACTAGGTTGCAAGTAGCAGCGAAATTGTTCTGTCCAGAGTTTGTTTATCACATTATGTGCATCGTACAGTGTCAATCTTCTGCGGCGAAACAACTATGTGAGGCATCTTCGTACCGAAACGTCCTAAGACGCGTATGCCGCTACAATTCCATTTGTAAGAAGCGTGAGGCTAGCGTGGAGCGCAGCAACGCCGGATGGAACCGACGCTATCCAGCGTGGACGAATTGCTGGATGCCGGAAATAGCCGATGTCAGCCGAAAGGGTTAATAAGGCGTAAATCAGGTAGAATCAGCGGGCTGTTAGCCCTCGTGGACGTGTTCGGCAAGTGACGTTTCCGAGAAGGTTGAGCGGGGACACGACAATCGTCGTCTAAAATCTCTCACGGTCCGCCCTCCCCCCCATCATTATTCCCGCATCACCCACGCCCGGCGTTCTCGGAGGCGCAAGAGAAACGTGGACAGGACACGTCGAACGTGTAGAGCGTAGAGACTGTAGACGATCCTGAGGAGGTGGCTGGGTTGCACGGGGGAGAGCTTAAGGGGCCTCGAAAGCTGCGTTGCGAATTATCAGTCGCGTGTGATCGGCTGGCCGACCGAGTCGGCCCCCGACAAAGACTCTGGCCATCCATAATTCAAGCAATCCGGTCATTGTGTGTCCCCGCGCGGCCGCCCAGGCGCCGATTGCCTCTTTAGCCGAGCGAAACGGCCCTCTTCGCGCCCCTCGCGACACCTTCGGCCGCGGCTCTTTACGTGTTAATTCCGATCCCTCTTGTACCTTCCGACACCCTATCACGCAGCCTCCGCTCTCTCGCATCGGAATTTCCTCCTTCCTGTCCGCCTTCGTGAAAGCTAATCCTTTGGCTACCGCCCGAGCTCTTCGTAGGTACCTCAGCAACTAGCACTGCGTTGCGACTTAGCCTTCGCAGGAACAGCTTCGCGTTTGGTTAATGTTTCCTCTACGATCGTGCAAACGCGTCTCGACGCTCGTATACCGAAGGAAAACCATTTGGCGATTCAGTCGTGGAAAATCGACGAAGTTTTCGTTCTTACGAGACAGGGCGGAGACGAGTAGAGCGTCTCTGTTTGTGTCTGAGACGACGAAGACAACTTCCTTGTCTTCCATGTTGAGTCTTCGCGACTGTGTTTTCGCACGCTTTTCCCAAGGCTTCGGTTTACGGACGTCGGTGCCTTTTTATACGGCGGCGGCTTCTGCCACGTTTCGGCCGGGTTTCACATTGATAACACGTCGGATTATATGTACAGGGTGTGCTGAATAACGTGGGCACTAGGTGATTGTTTAAAATGAGAAGAAAATGTGGAGTAAAATTGGTCGATTTAAGGCGTAGTTTACGAGAGAGTCGAGTTTGAAAATTTAAACTAATTGCGAACTAAACGTGGAATACGATGTTTTGTCAAGACGTTGCGTTTCTGAAAAAAATACATTTGACAATTTATCGATTCTTAACTGAACACGTTCGAGCTCAATTTTCTTGAGAATAAAGCCTTAAACGGAAAAATCTTATTTTCTATGTTTTACTTACTTTCCCTTCTACGATAATGTCCTGTTAATTGCCTACTCATATCCACTCGGTGATTAGCCACGATATTTATCAAGCACACTCGATAAATTTTCAAACTCGACTTTCCCGAAAACTAAACCGAAAATGAGAAAATCTTGTTGCGTATTATTTTCTTATTTTTCGTCCGCGTTATTCGTCCGCACCCTGTATATACGGCAGACATACGCGTACGTGATTTCTCGTTTGTTTAGCAGGGCTTCGCGTTGCGACAAGTGGATCGAGTCGATAGGAGGAACCATTTAATCAAAGATACTGTTTGATCAACGCTGTATAGTCATGTCGCTTCGCGATCGCATTGCGCTCTTGTAGATGTCGTGTGCAGTTATTGTAAATTCAAATGACTGTGCGCGTTCGCTCGCTTGGATGCGTGCGTTCCAGGAACAAAGCCTGGAAAGCGAAGCGTTACTCTACAAAGTTGTACAAAAACCCATTTGGCCCTGTGGGATTGAACCGTGCGAGACAGCCAGCGATTTTAACACAGAAATCCTCCAACGATTTCAATCGAGGACATTGACCAGTTGGTTGTTGCGAGCTCGTTGAAAAGTGTGAGAAAATAAGCCATGACGAGTATACTCGTCGAGCACAGAGTATGCGTGGCTGTTGTAATATAAAGTTAAATTCTAACGAATGCTTCATTTTTTAATTTTATTACCGATAGGCCTCGTCGCGATACAAGATATTGTAATTTCTTCGTGACGAGTATACTCGTCGAAAACAACTAACTGGTTAAGAACAGTCGCAAACGCTCCTTGGCTACGTGAAATCGATGAAACGATCCCTCGCGATCCGGAGATGAGGATACGATAAAAGGAGAAGCATCAACGTACAGCAATGAATATAATACACGCGTAAATAATCACCCGAACGTACTGATCACTCAACTGTTAGACAGCATGGAAGACGTTCACAGACTAAAATCCACTGACTATCTTCTAGAATTGCACGATAGATTCGGTTATAATGGGATATTCGCTCGCGTAAAAGCCAACTGTAAGGAACTTGAATTTACTTACAGTTACTTATAGTTAGTTGCTTATAGTTAGTTACTCATAGTTAGTTACTTATAGTTAGTTGTTTATAGTCAGTTGCTTATAGTTACTTGCTTATAGTTAGTTACTCATAGTTGCTTATAGTCAATTACTTATAGTTAGTTGCTTATAGTCAGTTACTCATAGTTGCTTATAGTTAGTTACTCATAGTTGCTTATAGTCAGTTACTAATAGTTAGCTGCTTATAGTCAGTTACTAATAGTTAGTTGCTTATAGTCAGTTACTTATAGTCAGTTACTTATAGTTAGTTGCTTATAATTAGTTACATATATATAATTAATAATAAATATAGTATAAATATACAAATAACAATATATACATACTTATACTAGTACAATTCTCGTTGAGAATTAATCGTAGTGTATTCGATGACTAAAGAAAAATTCCAGCAACGAATCCTCCTTCGTTCACTAACGACACTCCAGCTGGCGTAACCGTTAGCTCGTTCTTGTTACGATTGTTCTTGTTACGCAAGACTCTTCAAGCGAAGAATTTCTTTGTTTTTGACGACGTATCTATTTCAAATTTCCACTTACAGGCTGCATCACTCGACGAAGAAGATTCATCGCGAAGGACGAAACTTGGGCCGCTTACCTTACAATGCCCAGCAAAATATGCAAAAAATACATTAAAATAACACAGACGTTCCATGCTTTGCCTAAAAACGACGCGTTTCTCCTACAAATTTCATCAAATTTTATCAAATTGCCTCAAAATCGGAATTGTTCCTTAAAGAACGAGCTTTCCGAGCGACCAGATACAATCGTCCCAGCTCAATTCTTTCGTCCAGATTGACTTTCAACCTACTTCGGGATCGCTCGAGAGCAGTTTCCTCGGAGAAGCAGCCGATCACAGGTTATTTTCCGTGCGGGAAAGCAGCGGCTGCGATTGAAATGAAGCAATTAGAGAATTACCATACGTAATACCGGCCGTTTCCGAAAGCAGTAAGCGGAGGCGCACGCACGTTCGAACGCGAACGCGAACGTGGCTATCTGATAGGGACGTTTCCTCGCGTTTAACCGGAGGCATGCAACAAGCCTCGTGTGTACATTCTTCCTATGTGGCAACTCATTAAGGATACTCCACGGAACGTCTGACCGCCATTGAGCCTCACCCCTCCGCCGAGGGTTCAAGGTCCTCCCGTTTCTTTTCCCTTCCGTCGACCAACCTGAAGCAACTCTCTGTCTTTGCTTGCTTTGTTTAGACACGGGAGAAAGTCCTGCGCGGAAATCCAGCAGCGTTTGTCCTTCCTTAGAAATCAACCGCACATCCTTGTTTCTTGCATTTCTACCGATCAAACCTGAATCATCGTTCCGATGTACGTTGCTGTCTGAGATTGTTACGCCGTATGAAGCGGCCAACAAGTCAGCCCTTATTACCTGACTGTCAACGGCCCTCATACCGTTATTCTGATCTTCTACAGACCCAAGGACCCACCATATACTCTAACGATAGTTTAATGTCTAACGTATATAGATGGGTCGATCGGTCTGCACTAAAATTACGGGACGTAGAGTCCCAAAAAGTACTTTACGTTTACAGCGGGCTATTCACCACTACCTGGAATTTATTACGTGCTGGTAACAATCACGAATAAAACAGGTATCTGCCACACGGAAAGAGCGGATGTGTATACAAAGAAAAAGGGGACTTCATCCCAAAAAACAATATCATCCACTACCTAAGACGGTAGAAAGTCTCCTACTCCTGAGATGGCGAAAGAACGAACTGTGAGTCGAGTCTAGGCCAGTCTGTGCCACACATCTCCCGGGTTCCTTTGGCTCTTCAAGCCCTCGCGACAGTCAAGTCAACTGTTCGTACGACAATCGGGCATTCATATTAACTCTACGTTCCGTCTAAGTAATCAAATTCACCGACTTCGCTTGTGTATGAGAGTGTGTATCCGTGCAAAATAGAAATAAATATATATATTAATAAAACTGTAGACTACAGTTTTATTCCAACTGAACTACCCCTATTATCCTAAAAGAAATACGGGGATCGACCCGCTCGTGGTGTCGATTGATATAATCGTAACGGGAATTTACGAGTCCCGTTGACGCGCCTCCTCGCGAACGCGTCTCCCCGCGACTGGCCGAATTTACAGAGATAATGAGATCATAGTCGAAAATCGGATTAAAGAGCTTCGTTGGAAGCGCTTTCTCCATACCTGCGAAACGATTCCGAAGTGTCGAGGTATTAGGTTGTCCGAAAAGTTTCTTTCGTTTCATAAGACGAGCAATAATTTCTGTTTTGTATTATTTTATTGAATCCATTTCGTTGTATTTCTATTGTTATGTTCGTGCATAATTCAATAAATTAGTACAAAACGAAAAACATTGTGCGTCTATTATTTCCTCATACAACGAAAGAAACTTTTCGGACAACCTAATATCTGCGCGCGTAGTTGAAAATTCCTTGTACAATAGAAAACGCTGTAGGTGGCGCGTTGGAAACTCGTCACTTTTGGAAAATTGGCGAATGGGAAATGTTGTACGCAGCGAGAATATCTCAGCGTAGAATTCGAGTGGAATTCTTTCTTTCCATAGATACTCGTTAATGACGTTGGAAGATGACTTCGCGATGTTGGAGGAAACTACGAGTGCCAGTAAACATTGGCCAATTGTTTCTTGGCCTTTGTCTATGCCATCTATCTAAGTGAGCGAGCACGTTCATTCGGAACATTGGCATAGCAATGGGAACGTCGTGTCTTTTCTACAACTGAGAGCTGGCATATGCAGCCTTTGCTTCGGATACGTTTACCATTTTCGTGAATTTCAACTATTTTTCGATTATAATCGTCGGTTAACGTGGTCGATGATGTTGCGACTAATTAAAGAGGTGTCCTAAATTGGAATGTTCTGAAACAGCGTCTTTTTGTGATTTTCTTTGGAAGGGAAATAAAGAAACGATTAAATTATTACATGTTTTTCTTCTGGGTGAACTAAACAAAGGCAGAAAAATGTGAAATTAAAAATTATGGCGGGTTAAAAAAAAAACTTTAAGGTGTTATAACAATTATTTAAATAAACTTCATTTAACTGAACAGAAGAAAAATATATAACAATTTAATCCTTTTTTGGTTTTTCGTTTCAGCCAAAAATTACGAGCTGGATCTTTCCCGTCGATTGAAAACCGCAGCGTCAAGACGCACATGAAATAGGTTTAGAAATCTGCTATAATTTTCTCTTTTACTTAAAAAAAAAAAAATTGTTTTGTATTCGTTAAATACATAGAAAACCATACGTCAAAATTCAATAACTTTCTAAAAAAAAAAAAAAAATCTCAAAAACCGCTGTTTTAGAACATTCTAATTCACGACACCCCCTTAATAGGGAAAACCATAGAATTTCCAATGTACAGCGCTGTATTTATTTTTCAGGCGACGCGAAGGAATTTGAAAGAGGCGCGCAGGGGAACGGAGAACCGCCGCAGGCATCGGTGAGTGAAACAAAAATCACTGGTTTTTTTTAATTATTCGCGATGGGAGCGAGATCCAGGAAGCTCGTCTCCAAAATCCTTTTGTATTATAATAGCCGGGCCGGGGATATTTAAAGGCGCGCGGTCGGCCTGTATTCAAAGTAGCCTTCAACTAATTTGAATAAGGAATAAAGTGCCTTTTTCGAAGTGATATAAGCGAGGGAGCCAGGTGAGGCCCCTCTCGGCCGCTGTTTATCTAATCTTGTCGTGCCATGTAAGGCGGGATGGGACAGGCAGCTCTTAAAAGTCCCAGCCACCGACGTTATTATTTAAATAAGCCCACCTCTTCCTCTACCGATGACACCAGCTCCTATCCACGACCTCGATATGGAGAAATATCGAGCAACTAGTCTGACGAGCGATCCTCGGCCGCGATTGTACCCCTTTGTCATATTTATTTGCATTTTTATGACGTCCTTATCGACGCCAGCAGCTCCACGTGAAACGGCCACTCCGTTGTTCGAACCGATCGAAATTTGTTCTTTTTCATTTTAATCACATACGACACACGTATATTAATAATATACATATACATGTCTATTTATTGTAATATATTTTATTCGTATAATTCAGAGTAGGCAATTTGTTCCGCGGATGTCTCGTTCTTAGAATTTGCTGGTTCTAGCCAAATCGTTAGTGTCAGCCTGTTGGCCTAAATCTTGTCGATTTTCTGCTAAGATCCTTGACCAGTATCGTAGCCAATTTGACGCCAATTCTCCGTTGTTGTCTATTCAACGCTATTCGTAGGTAGTTTTCTCATGGTAAACGTGACGTGCACAGATTTTGTTTGGCCGATCTTTGCTCGTCACGTATCCAGCCATGTTTCTACGCCTCTAATTCCCTTATGAAGCATTTTAGAGGCTTGGGATCTTGATTAACTGCTAGTATCGTTGTATCGTTAGCTACCGATCGGAATTCAAAGTCGGAATTACCATCGAGCGATTTCAAAGCGCGTCCATCCTGGCTACTTTACATTCTCCTTGTTAAACATTTACGCGGACGTGGCACAGGAAAAATGGACTCGCGGTAGATGGGCACGTGAGATAAGGTCGATGAAAACACGTGTCAATAACGCGACTGCGATGGAAAAACGCGACCGTTCGTCGCCATTGCTCGGGATAAATCCCCGGCCAAAAGACAATGATCGTATTAGAACAAAGGGCCATTTTCCCCGCTCCTGGTAGACTCGTTCGAAGATACGCAACCGAGGGTAGTACAAGTAATGGCGAAATGGCAACGTTCGCGCGGAAGGGTGGCACAAGTCGCGCGGAGAACCGGTTGGAAACGTTCGGTCGGAACTAACGCCATTGTCCATGGTTGGGAAAGGCCGCGGGAACAGGTGGACGGCCGTAATAACATGGAAACGATAGTCAGCGAGAATATCGTTGACATCCTGCTGACGTCGACAAGCAGAATCGTGAAGAATGCTAAACTCGTAAACCCTTGCGGCTTCTAAAAATCTGTCAATTTTCCCAGTTAATAGATATCGATCTATAGCGTGGATTTTCAAAATCTAAATTCAAGTTTATCGTATCAGAGAATAATTATTTCAATTATTTTTTATTAACGTTTACGTTCGAGTCCTATCGGAGAAACTACTTGCTGGTTCAACTTGAAAATTCCCGGCGGTCGTGAGCTGTCGTACGACGGCAAAATCGGTTCCAAAATCGAGAGTCCTTCGTTCGAAAAATTGTCAAAAACTGTCGAGTATTTTCATTGCCACGTTAACGAACTCGGTGAAATTCGATCAGCGACGTATCGTTGGCAGTTGGAACGACTGAAAATGAAGAGATTAAGATCCCCCGATCCTTCAGGATGCGAATTCCGGTGGAGGGGCATCGATCATCGTGAGCTCGGGGGCGCGCTCGAAAAATGGCCCCTGGCCGGCTAATCGAGGCACGAGGCTGGTCGCCGTCGACAACGACCTACATCGTCGTCCTGGTGGCTCGTGAACACGCGATCTGATAGCGCTAGACGTGCCGGTTCTCGTGCCGAAATAAACCGTCGCGCTTTACATAATGCGCGTCCAGAGGGAGAAACGATCCTGGCCGCGGAACGAGGAGGAAAAGGGCCGAGAAACGTGGTGCACGTCCGTTTCCGTGTAGGTTCTGCCAGTCAGTCGATAAGTCATCCTCCTTCTCGTGTACGTCCAGCAAAGAAACTAGGAGGAAGAAAGAGGCAGAGAGAGAAAGAGAGGGAGAGCACGAAGCGGAAAGCTCGATGGTTTTGTTGCTTCCTCGTTAACCGACGAAAGCCACCCCTCGCACGAAAGCCGCGGCGCGATACCGATCGTCTCTCGACGGAAACAACCGGGTAACGATGCGACCGCTGACTCGTCCACGTTTATCGATTCGATTCTGGCCGCTTCGCCGATACGCGCTTCTTCCTCTGCTTGTTCTCGGATCGCGCGTGGCCAGGGTGCGCGTGCAATATTCGTGGAACGCGTTCGGAACCAGCTGCAATTCGCTGGATAAAATGCAGTATTTATGTATACTTATATATCGGCTTTTCATTGGAGTTAGGAGCGTATAATGAATCTTCACGTGAATTGGCCATCGTTTTTACGTATTGTAGAGGATATTTTACTGATACAAATGTAATTATTCCTGAGTTTAACAAGTAATAGCGGCGATTGAATAATCGAGATGTCAGTGACAATGAATTTAGCTTCGATAATGAATCCACGGCCTATCTGATACAAGATTCTGGTGTCACTCAACGTACTGGTGCACGGTACTAGTCGAACTTATCTGACTGACCCTCGGTCCAAGTGGAACTGGAAGACGAAAGGAACTACCTCCAAGAACAAAATAATATTCCAATAATCTATCACATAAAAAGAAAAGTAGGGATTAAAACAATACTCTACGAGGAAAACTTCAAAGGACAAACTGTAGACTCTAGCTGGAGATACAACATGGCCCATCCTCAAAAAGATACAGAAGACAAACACGGAAAAAACATAAAAAACTATTGGTGGATACCGAAACCATAATAAAAATAACAAGAGAAAGAACCACAAAGCGGCAACAATCTCCCATCGTTTAAATATATAAACGTTGTAAATATTGTAAATAATTCTACAGGACACCCCCTCTCCCCTGCCCGTCCGCCCACTCCCACCCCTTCCCAAAATCCCACAGACCCACCGAAACCAAAAGCAGACTACCGAACTGTCCTGTTTTTGCGACCAGGTTTTCAGGATAAAGATAGGAAGAATAAAAACAATATCATATATAAGCAACGCTCTACAGCGACTTAAATTCAAATTATAAATTATAATGCAAAAAAAAAAAAGAAAATGTAATTCCAACATACATAATATTGTATGACTATGTCGTATCGTCACGTGTCGGTACTTTTGCCTAACCCACCCACAACCGAAATTCATTATTTACTATGAATACTATACATATGTAATAATCGTTTTCTGGGTCAATAAATATGATGAAAAAATAAAAAAAAAAAAAAAATAAAATAACGGCAGCGCAGTGGTGTTAGCGCCTTAGGTTACGAACGTTCGGAACCCGGGTTCAAATCCCGGCGATCGGAGTCCGAGTTGCTCAATCAGATAATCAAGCTGATAAGTAGTTAACTATGGCTTCCTCCCTTCCTTGCACAAACATATAAGGGCAAAATGATCTCAATTCCGAATTTGTAATAAGCTTTATATCTCGCTTATTAAACATAAAGGCCAAACTGATGAGGTCATTTGGTATTTCTCAAATGGGGCAGAGCTACCGAGGAGACTTCTTTATCACCGCGAACTCGAGAGAGTGTTGGCCAACTTGAGGTGAATAGGCCTCATAGTAGTTGTAAGTTGCTTGATAAAGTCGAGTTTGGGTGAGATTGATTCTGCTGCGAATCGCCTTGTCGCTGCTGCGGTATTTTCTTCTCATTTCTTGGGTCGTGGAAGAAAAATCGGAAATCGGGTCGTTGGTATTTGAACTCGGGTCGTAGAGACTTGAACTCGGGTCGTCGGGACTTGAACTCGGGTCGTCGGGATTAAAACTCGGGTCGTTGGGATTAAAACTCGGGTCGTCGGGATTTGAACTCGGGTCGTCGGGACTTGAACTCGGGTCGTCGGGACTTGAACTCGGGTCGTCGGGACTTGAACTCGGGTCGTCGGAATGTGAACTCGGGTCGTCGGGATTAAAACTCGGGTCGTCGGGATTAAAACTCGGGTCGTCGGGACTTGAACTCGGGTCGTCGGAATGTGAACTCGGGTCGTCGGGACTTGAACTCGGGTCGTCGGGACTTGAACTCGGGTCGTCGGGATTAAAACTCGGGTCGTCGGGATTAAAACTCGGGTCGTCGGGATTAAAACTCGGGTCGTCGGGATTAAAACTCGGGTCGTCGGGACTTGAACTCGGGTCGTCGGGACTTGAACTCGGGTCGTCGGGACTTGAACTCGGGTTGTCGGGATTTAAACTCGGGTCCTGAACGTTTGTAGCCTAAGGCGCTAAGCACTTTTTTTTAACGTTTATTTTTGCCAAGACTTGTTTTTTAATACATTTTAGTAATTCACAATAAACTATGAAATTGTAATAAGATGTATTAGGCAAAAGTACCGATACGCGACGGTACGACGTAGCCATGCTGTATTATGCATCAGAGTTTTTACAATTTTTTGAGTTTTTATTCCTGTGCTGGGTTCCTGGATTTAAGCCGCTGGGGAGCGGAGTTTTTGTGTGTTCTTGATTTTTGGTTGTTGTTTCTGTCTTGAAAACTTGGCCGCAAAAACAGGGCGAAGGCGCTAATCACTGCGTTGGCGTCGTGCGACACTAGTTAGTGTCGAGTGGTGGTATTTTACTGTCGAGTGCCGCCACAACCTTTTCAGACGGACTAAAACCTCAGTATAAAAACTCTGCCAAATTAGCGCTCGAGATCATTCTGTTGTAACACTTTGAACCGTCACTCTGTTGGATCTGGATAATAAATTCTGTTATCATATACAAAGTTCAATTTCTTCACCATATTTGTGAAACGTTCGAACTGCGACGCGGGCAGATCACCGGCGATCTCTCATTTTCGTGATCTCTCGTGTCTCCTACGCGACATTACGATAATCGCGCTTAGTCGGGTTTCGCGAGCAGCTGGCGGACCGTTGCGACGTTCAACGCTCCGCTCTTAACGCGTCCTCACGTGCCGCTACGTTTATTGGCAGAGGTCCGCGTGGCTTCGTCTTTAGACGCGGTGCCTGCGTGTAGGTGTTGACGCAGGCAGATCGCGCGTGGAGTCCGCTTGAGCGGTACGCGCGCGTACAAACATCCGGTGAAGTTTGTGGAAGTTGCGCGAGCCACGGTGATCTGCGGCAGAAACCTGGTCCCACGCTTGTCCCCGGAAGAAGCGGACGAAAACGAAGGAAAGAGGATACACAGAAGCGAGTGCGCGCCGGTAGCGTGTCCGGGGAGCGTTTAAACGGCTCGAGACGGCCGGGAAGGACCCCTGGAACGAGCTAATTATGAAATTATGATAATTCCCGAGTGGTCGCCGTTCCGGCTCGACGACCGCCGCGCAGTTTCTTCTCTCGAGTTCTCTCGGTGTTGCCAACCGTCCTCGATTTCGTCCGCGGCTTTCCACCCACTCGCGTCGAATAATTCTTACGCAACGAGAAATAAAAGAGAAACTGGTTAGCGTGGTTCGCATGATAGGTCCGATCGCGCGCCTTCTATTAGCGCCAACTTCTGCAACGTCGTTGTAAAGTCGAGCGCACGAGTCGTACGATTTTCGCGCTCGCGAGTTGCGATTGATTTCGTAAACAGGACGCTCGACGAGCCACAAACGACGCATTCGCCTCTACGTTGCTGCAAATTCGAAGGATAAATTCCGACAGGTTGGGTAGAACACGGTAGTCGGACGCGTTTTCGCGAATCATCCTTCCGGGGAAAAATTAGTACGTTGGAGTAATCGGCCACTTTGCCCGGTTGTTTTCAAGCTCCATGAAGATAGAGCATCTCATGAATGGTAATTGCAAGCGTGCCGGCTCGAGGTGTATCTTGATAAGCGGCTGCGCGTTCGGAAAGTCGGAGAGAGAATCCGCGGGCTTCGTTAGAGTTATTGCATTGTTCTGTTCAATTCGCGGATAAAGCCACGGCGCGGAGCAAGACGCGGCCTCGCGTTCGCGTGACCGTCGGTCTCGGCTGGCTAGCTTCACCGCGCCATCCTCGCTTCTTCAAACTCTTCTTCCTCCTGCGCTCGGGCCGCCATTACGCCCGAACCAGCCGCACCGCTTCCATTCCGTGCCGCCTCGTCGTTTTCCACGCCGATTTCTCTCTCTTCGTTCGCCCAAACTTTATCCACGCTGCCGGCTCTTTCCTTCGGTTTCGCCTTAATTAGGTGAGTCGGTTAGCCTAGGTCGGAGTTCATTAACGCGAGCCTCGCTTACCTGTAGGCAAAATTATACAGGGTATCTCCGAAATCGCGCTACAAGCGACCGGACGATGATTCTACGTATGGAAATAAGCGCAGAAGATGGAATAACGTTCCTTGGGAGGTTTGGTTTTCGGGAAAAATGAGTTGGAAGAACCGTCGGGTAGCCGCGTGTTTTAACCGGAAGCTTGGAATTATGAAACGTGTTATTAAATATCGAAATTGTTAAATACAGACAATGTGAATGGCTTCCTGTTATTGTCTTATCTCCGCGATATCGATTGTTATTCCTTATCGATTATCAGGTTTTCCTTTATTCTGCATTTAGCTCAGGTGGTTTCATAAATATGGATAAGATTAGCGCGCTTCGAGAATCGTTTTATCAATCGCGAATGAGATCGTGACGTTGTCTGAAGAGAAACAGGAGTTTCGCGATTCGAAACTTCCAATTACAACGCCCGTTGGGTTTTTGAAGTAATTTTTTTTCGCAAACCAAACCTTCGATGAAAAGATATCGTTCTTCCTTATTTTTCCACGTCGAATCACCATCCGACTGTTTGTTAATCCGTTAATTGTAATACGCGTTATATCTGGATCGAAGGCACGTTGAACTGCAACCTGCGTTACCGTAGGACGCAGTTATCCTAAACTCGAGCTATTCAAGGTTACAGTTAACGCGGATCTAGACAGTTGCACGCGACAGTTAACCCGAACCTGTTCTTTTGCACATCTTCCATATACGTAGAATGCGATATACATGCAACTCGTAGACATAGACATTAGGTAAATCGTTATATTCGTAGAAGATAGAAGATAGCTGAAAGATGATATCTCCATCGAGACAACTTTATCCGGTACATTATCTAACTTCTTTATTGGTACGAGTTATCGATCCTAGTTGCTTCGAGTCGTTGGTTGTTTGACTCGATTTTCAGACCATGTTCCTTTAAACCAGTCGGTTGTTTTCGGCGAGTAAACTCGTCACGAAGAAACGGCGATATTTTCTGCTACGACGAGCCCTGTCGACGATAAAATTAAAAAGCAAAACAGTCGTTTCGTTACGTAGGAAGAGAGCTTGATGCTGTAAAAAGAAAAATCAGTCACGTTTATTTATTCAGCTATTTAACATGATAAAGGCGACCAAAGTCTCGCACCTTTTGACATTTGCTCGGCGACTGACTGAAACCGATCGTCTACGATTCGACGTCGGGGAACGTTTAGATTATCGGCGTTCGATCCCAACACCGATGACTGACACGGGTCCTTGAGAAAAGTTCCCATTTTTATCGCCTACAATTACGACTTAATTTTATATTGTAACAGCCACGCACAGTCGCTTGCAAATTGCCGTGCGTTTTAGGTACACGTTTCAGGTACTTGTCAAACAGGACGCAAGAGCTAACTGGTTAAACCTTCGTGGATGTGTCGATCGCATCCATCGTCGACTAACTCAGTCTTCCAGTTTTCCAGTCTTCCAGTCTTTCAGTCTTCTAGTCCTCCAATCTTCGAATTTTTCAGTCCTCCTGTCTTTCAATCTCCCAGTCTTCCAGTCTTCTAGTCTTCCAGTCTTTCAGTCTTTTAGTCTTCCAGTCATCCAGTATTTCAGTATCCTAATCTTCCAGTCTTTCAGTCTTCTAGTCTTCCAGTCTTTCAGTCTTCCAATCCTCCAATCTTCAAATTTTTCAGTCCTTCAGTTTTTCAGTCTCCCAGTCTTCTAGCCTTCCAGTCTTCCAGTCCTCCAGTCTTTCAGTCTCCCAGTTTTCCAGTCTTTCAGTCATCCAGTCTTTCAGTCTCCTAATCTTCCAGTCTTTCAGTCTTCTAGTCTTCCAATCTTCAAACTTTTCAGTCCTCCAGTTTTTCAGTCTCCCAGTCTTCTAGTCTTCCAGTCTTCCAGTCCTCCAGTCTTCTAGTCTTCCAGTCTTCCAGTCCTCCAGTCTTTCAGTCTTGCAATCCTCCAATCTTCAAACTTTTCAGTCTCCCAGTTTTCCAGTCTTTCAGTCATCCAGTCTTTCAGTCATCCAGTCATCCAGTCTTTCAGTCATCCAGTCTTTCAGTCATCCAGTCTTTCAGTCTCCCAATCTTCCAGTCTTTCAGTCTTCTAGTCTTCCAATCTTCCAGTCCTCCAATCTTTCAGTCTTCCAATCCTCCAATCTTCAAATTTTTCAGTCCTCCAGTCTCCCAGTCCTCCAGTCTCCCAGTCCTCCAGTCTCCCAGTCCTCCAGTCTCCCAGTCCTCCAGTCTCCCATTCTCCCAGTTTTCCAGTCTTTCAATCTTCTAGTCTTCCAGTCCTCCAGTCTTCCAGTATTTCAGTCCTCCAGTCTTCCAGTCTTCCAGTCTTCCAGTCTTCCAGTCTTCCAGTCTTCCAGTCTTTCAATCTTCCAGTCTTCCAGTTCTCCAGTCTTCCAGTCTTCCACTCTATCAACTTTCTAGTCTTGCTGAGCGATCTACTAGGAACGAGGATTGATACATTTCCCAGGTGCGGAGGATACTGTGGAGCGGTGGATCGCGTGCGGCTGGGTGAGGACAGGTGGTGTAAAAAGACGGATGATGGACGGTGGGAATCGGAGAAAAGGACGAAATATAGGAGGAAGGCGAGGTGGGCGAGCATTATGCCGGCGATTATGTATTTAAATGCGGTTCCGGTGATCAGCTGCCGCTGCCCATTTTTCGACAATGATGGCCGTGATCGTAGCCCGCGGCCGGCCACGCGAACGCGATCCTCTCGCTAACGAAAACAGCCGGGGACCCGGCTGTATCGATACGATTATACGGTCGAGCTGATTATAGCGGCTCCGCGGCCGACGCGACGCAGAAAACCGGCGAAAAACTTGCTCCGACTGAAATTACACCGTGTATTTCGATTATGCGGGACCACGGACGCGTTTTATTAAATTTGCGCCGATCCGTTATCAGGAGCATCGGTTAACTTCGCCCTGGGAGAGGCCGGTTAATTATTAGACCGTACGCTCGCGATACCACGGTGAAAATTACTCGGACTCGCTCGAGCTAGACCCGTTGGCTTTTTAAACGGACTCGGCTTTCGGAATATTTTAGCGTATCTCGGCCGATCTTGGGGAACAGAGAGGCAAGATGGAGGCTTGTAAAGTCGGGGAACGACACGAATTCGAGAACGGCGTTCCGTGGTAACGGACAACCGACGATATGTATCACTCCTGTGTCATACAACGATCTCCGGTGGAATCGATGGTAAACGCATTATCGCGTTGCGATCGCGGAAGGGTCCGTTTCGTTCGGATAAACATCGGCGTTTTTAAAAGCAGCCCCGCGAAATCGCACACGCCACCGCGTCGCAATTTAACAGCCTAATGACCGTCTCGAACCACTGTGTTCCTCCTTGTTCGCAACCGATCAACCCCACTCGATTCTTTGCCCCGTCGATTTCCCTCGTCACATGCCCGCATTACGCTCTTTGTGTATCGTAATTATCTCGCTCGGTTTTGCGGAAACTCGCTTCACTGATTTCACATTTTCAAAGATTTTCCAAGGGTTTCGTCAAACCAGCTTTCAACTTCTCTACGTCCGCGTTAACGCCGATTTAATTTTTAATCTACACCGACGTTGGATCGAAACTATCGCAGGTTTCTATTAACTTGGACCCGTGTCTCATCGAGTTTTACGTTAATCTAGCTGCGAGTTAACTCGCATCTAAGTTTCTCTAAATATATGTATATCGACCTTGCTGTGAGCTTCTCTAGATCTATATACGTTAACTTGGGTCTAACCTTTTTCACTTTGATGTTAATCTACATCTCTAGGTCTGTTTTAATTTAGATACAAACTTCCACGGGCCTACCTTGGCCCAAGCTCGAGGCTTCCACAAACATTTGTTTTTGTATGATCATATAATATACATTATCATGTACTTTAACTTGGATCCAATTTTTTCCACTTTGATGTTAATCTATATCTGTAGATCTCTTTTAATTTAGATGCCGTAAACTTTCCTATCTTGACCCAAGCTCGAAGCTTCCATAGACCTGTTTCATTGTATATACATTTATGTATTGTATGACCCTTGTACGTTAACTTGGATCTAATTTTTTCCACTTTAACGTTAATTTACACTTCCAGGTCTGTTTTAAATTAGATTCAAACTTCCATAAACTTTCTATCTTGATACAAGCTCGAAGCTTCCATAGACCTGTTTTATTGTATGTACATTTATGTATTGTATGATCCATTTACGTTAACTTGGATCTAATTTTTTCCACTTTAACGTTAATTTACACTTCCAGGTCTGTTTTAAATTAGATTCAAACTTCCATAAACTTTCCTATCTTGACCCAAGCTCGAAGCTTCCATAGACCTGTTTCATTGCATATACATTTATGTATTGTATGATCCATTTACGTTAACTTGGATCCAATTTTTTCCACTTTGATGTTAATCTACATCTGTAGATCCGTTTTAATTTAGATGCCGTAAATTTTCCTATCTTGACCCAAACTCGAAGCTTCCATAGACCTGTTTCATTGCATATACATTTATGTATTGTATAATCCATTTACGTTAACTTGGATCTAATTTTTTCCACTTTAATGTTAATTTACACTTCCAGATCTGTTTTAAATTAGATGCCGTAAATTTTCCTATCTTGACCCAAACTCGAAGCTTCCACAGACCTGTTTTATTGTATGTACATTTATGTATTGTATGATCCTTGTACGTTAACTTGGATCTAATTTTTTCCACTTTAACGTTAATTTACACTTCCAGGTCTGTTTTAAATTAGATTCAAACTTCCATAAACTTTCTATCTTGATACAAGCTCGAAGCTTCCATAGACCTGTTTTATTGTATGTACATTTATGTATTGTATGATCCATTTACGTTAACTTGGATCCAATTTTTTCCACTTTGATGTTAATCTACATCTGTAGATCTGTTTTAATTTAGATGCCGTAAATTTTCCTATCTTGACGCAAGCTCGAAGCTTTCATAGACCTGTTTCATTGTATGTACATTTATGTATTGTATGACCCTTGTACGTTAACTTGGATCCAATTTTTTCCACTTTGATGTTAATCTACATCTGTAGATCTGTTTTAATTTAGATGCCGTAAATTTTCCTATCTTGACCCAAACTCGAAGCTTCCATAGACCTGTTTCATTGTATATACATTTATGTATTGTATGGCCCTTGTACGTTAACGTGGATCTAATTTTTTCCACTTTAACGTTAATTTACATTTCCAGGTCTGTTTTAATTTAGATTCAAACTTCTGTAAACTTTCCTACCTTGACCCAAGCTCGAAGCTCCTACAAACGTATGTTATTGTATGATCCTTGTACGTTAACTTGGATCTAATCTTTTCCACTTTGATGTTAATCTACATCTGTAGATCTCTTTTAATTTAGATGCCATAAACTTTCCTATCTTGACTCAAGCTCGAAGCTTCCATAGACCTGTTTCATTGTATATACATTTACGTATTGTATGATCCATTTACGTTAACTTGGATCTAACCTTTTCCATTTTGATGTTAATCTACATCTATAGATCTGTTTTAATTTAGATTCAAACTTCCGTAAACTTTCCTATCTTGACGCAAGCTCGAAGCTTTCATAGACCTGAGTTATTGTATGTGCACGTATGTATTGTATGATCCATGAACGTTAACTTGAATCTAATCTTCTCCAGTTTGACGTTAATCTAGATTCCTAAGTCTGCTTTAATTTACATTTAGGTTTCCGCTGAGCCAAGCTCGAAGCTTCCATAAATCTATATATGTTAACTTGTACCTAATCATCGTTAAGCCCTCGTTATCCTAACGTGGCGCGATCTAAGCGTGGAGAATGTTCACGACCGAGCTAAAACCTTGCTCTCGATAAAGAGCAAAGCTCAGAGGCATTCCCATGGAAGAAGACAAAGAGCGTTTGAGAA
The DNA here is from genome assembly GCF_041682495.2 of Bombus fervidus. Lineage (NCBI taxonomy): Eukaryota > Metazoa > Arthropoda > Insecta > Hymenoptera > Apidae > Bombus > Bombus fervidus. Next base: position 4,575,731 of record NC_091531.1, on the reverse strand, counting down.
GAGTCGCGCTGGGGACTCGCGTCAAGACAGGGACACAGCGGGAGCGAAACAGGGATCCAGTGGGATATCAGCATTGACAGGCGGGTATAGGAAGAAGCGTGGAGGCTGGAAGTTGGCGGTGAATCGCGGCCGGTGACGAGGAAGAGGGATCGAAAGAAAGAGACAGAGAAGGAGAGAGAGAGAGAGAAAGAGAGAGAAACGCGAATAGGTGCAGCAACAGCGAACAACAAGGCGACAGAGAGGAGGGAAAGAGGCGAGTTCTTTGTTCGGGAACGCGAGGCGACGGCCGATTGTGCGACGCGTTGATAATTTTAAAACAAAGCCTCGCCGGCCGGCCGGCCATTGTGCAAAAATCACGGGGAAACAGCGAAAAAGAGGGAACGCGGACTGGGAAACAGGGAGAAAGAGAGAAACGACTGGTTCGTTCGTTTGTTCGTTGCCTGGCAAACGACACGCGAGTGGGCTGGGGCCCAAGCTTTTATCTCGCGTTTACGAAATCCCGAGCTGGCCTCGATCGACTAATCGACCGTGTCGACGCCAGAGATCCCCTGAAAGCCTCTCCGGTCGGCAGAAAAAGCCTGTCGATACGCCTCTATCCAATGCCACTCCGTGCGATTCGTTTCCCGCCAAGATACGCCACTTTCGATCGCCTTCTCGCTACGCCGCGAGAATACTCCCCTTTTCCTCTCGCAACGCTTCATCAGGAAATGAAAAAAGGCACCGCGTAAATCGCTGCGATTCGCATCGCAGTCGCACTCGCTCGTCTAATTCGCAGTCCGCTCGTCGCAACTGCGGCCTCGTGCTTTGCGAAATGAATATTTTATGAACGCATTTTAACGCGTCGCCTGTGGCTCGCCGGATGTTGGCCGAATCAGAGTCGACGCATCTTTGAGGAAGGTCGCGAGTTCTTCGCTGGGAAATTGAAATAAAACAGAAAACTTGGCCCGTCGTTGTCGTATCGGAAGGAAACTGGAGCCGCGAGGATCCTGTGGCGCGGAAGAACATTTTCGAGCGCAGGTTTTTCCAAGTGCGCCCCGTCAATCGGCGGGAACGTTCTGCAGCGAAACAGTGCAAATCACAGCGGCGCGTACAGCGATGCATGTCATAATGAACGGCTGGCGACTTTTTGTTTCGGACCCGTCGGCCGGAAATATCGGCCATTTTGAATTTTCAATTTTCAACGCTCTAGTAAGCCCCTTCGGCTCTCCCGGCCACCTCCCCCACCGCCCCTCTGGCCCCTTGTCCCCCTCTAGGCCAGCATCGCCAAATGCACGCACGGAATCCATCGCGTCCAACGATTCTCCAACCGTTCGATTCGCTTTTTTCACCGATTCATCCTCGGCCACTTGGAATTTCGCCTTCCTACTTTCATTCCGCCGCCATTTCACCAGTTCATTTCGTTGCAATGTTATCGTCGTTTATCTATTTGTCAGTAGGAGGAGCGGCAATTACTCGGCCAGCAAAGATGCGAGGCTTTGAAATTTATTTCAAAACACGATAGCCCCGCGGCTCTTCTTTTTCCTACGGTTTTTCGTTCAACCATCCTTCTCCCCGCGAGAATTCATTTCGTGGCTGGACGATTTTTATGGCCGATCCAACGAGATAGCCACGCAGGCCTCTGCTAAATATTCCTACGTTGCGCGTCTTCGTTTCTCCTCAGAAAATTGCCGTTTTCATGCATTCGTAATTAACGTGGCCGCTTTCTTTCCAGTATCTCGATTCACACGATACGGTGTATCGATATTTGCAAACTCACTACGAAACGTTTGCGCGTACTTTTACGATAAACATTCTCCGCATTACGAAGAAAGAATCTTCCTCCACTCTCGAGTCTCTGCTTCGTCCCATAACTCGAACCATAATCATTCTCCATGCTTTTCCTCGTTTCTGCGTACGCGATGGATCGCTCGGAAAGTTCGTTCCGATTTTTAAGAAATTTGATCGATGCGAAAGATCATATCGGGAAGTTCTTCGCCGAAAAACCTGACAGGTTCTGAAAGGATGGAAAGGCGGAGAAAGCTTGTTCAAGAAAATGGCACATACATCGTATACATCGTTCGGTAAAAATGTACATCGAATGGAAACTAACTTCCCGATCTTATTTACGCACATCCTGTCTTCGCGCTTCCGCAAGCTTTCCATCGAAGCGGCACATGAGCTACAGGACAGTTCAAATCATGTCGTTGCTTTGCCTCGTCATCGACATCCTTATCGTCATCGTTGTTATCAACATACATAACGTAACAACAAATAAACTCCAGGCAAAACAACGTCGTTGCAACTACGTGCAACCGTCAAACGAAGACGAATTTGAAGTTTCCGTACTCCCTCGACCAGTATAAATAGACGATCATGTTCTCCAGAAGTCAGTCAGTCTCGAGCGACTTTATTAGCGATTTATACAGTGTCTTTAGCGAATTCGTTAGTACGAGCGTCTTAGCGAACATTATCTGTATTGATTTATTAATTATTTTAACGCTAGAACTACCGATGGTTAACAGGAAGCTATTTCTACCTCAAGCAGACAAATGACTGGTCTTTAAAAAATACGTAATAATAGAATATTTTTATATTTATTGATTTATTATTTTCTTACAGAAGCAATTCCATGTTATGTAGTACATTTTTCGTATTATTTCTAGCACATGAGTCGGAGGATAATTCAAATCATGTTGTTTTGCCTCGGAGCAACCGTTGAACAAAGACGAATTCGAATTTTCCAACTCTTCCGTGACCAGTATAAATAAACGGACGCGATCGTAAGGAGTTCAGTTTTGTCAGTCAGTCGTGCGAATCGATGTCAGTTGTCAGCCATGTTATTTGTTGGGGTTATTAGATGTATGGACAGAGGAGCGCGTGGATAAATTGTAAAGATGAAAATATATTTTAGTGCAGAAGTGTAAGTACAAGTAGGAATATAATTTGAGCTGGTCCAGATCCCTGAAAGCCCCGAACCCATCGTCGCCTGTCTACTGTCTATCACGTTGACTGCCACGACACCCGTATTCGGGTGACAGCAAAGTTTCCGGTAGGGCCGCGTCACCCGTACTTGGGTGTCGCTTGTTTGGCTACCTGCGAAGGATCGTCGTAGGAATTTGAAAAGATATTGCAGAGGAAATAATAAAACTATCGAATTGTTGTAAAAGTAATATGAAAATGGTTTATTAAGAAAATGATTTAGAATGTAAAACTTTAAAGCATCCTATACGTAGCTGAGGTTGGTCGGGACAATTTGGACAATAAGTTGTTGTTATCTTTAAATTCTTTTGCGTCTTTGTTCGGTCCATTCGACGTCTTTCATTTGCATAATATAGTTTGCATGCGCGTCTAATGCTTGTTCCGGAATCATTTTTCCCAACGGCGATGTTATGCCGACTCCGTCGAACACGAGGATTTTTTGTACTTTCAGACAACCCTAATAATTTTCAGCTAATAACTCTCCAAATATTCTAATATTTATATCCTTCCTTGTTGCAATTTTGTGCACCGTCAAAGCGTTTTCAACAGAAATTCCCAGAAGGAGTTGAACGCCAAGTTTTCTGTACCATTTGATTCCTTTTCTAATTTTGGTGGCATAAGGAACCATTTGGTCGGAATAATCTATACCTCACTTTCCTTCGTTATATTCAACAACAGCTAGTGGTTTTAATATTGCGAACAAACGAAACGAGAGATCATTCTTGAGACCACCACTCGAGCGACTCGCATTACTAAAATATCGATGGGAGTACCTAGCAGAGAACGCTTGGTACTGCGGCACGCGTGGCCTTTTTTTCTTTTTTTATTTAGTAGATTATTTACAATCAATTCTCGTACAGAATTTCAAGTAAATTTCTTTGGCGTGGTACTGTAACTTGGATTACAAAAGTTCATAGTATGTTTGATTCTAGTTGAATCTAATGCTTCGATCTAAGGGGTATTTCCTTTTTAGTCTGCGGATCTGCTCCGTCGTGTCAAATAATTGCGTAATTCTTTAGTTGTAGGTATCTTAATGTGGCGATGTATTGTTTCCTTCGTAACATACCAAGGTGCATCTATTAATGATCTTAGAGTTTTTGATTGAACGCGTGGCCTGACGGAGATTTCTTTGAAAACACGCGTGCCAGTCAACGTGCTATGGTTTGCCTTCGTTCCAGTCTATTGTCTACACGCTGTCGATGGCTTCAGTGCTTGAGAAAACTAAAAAGACGTAGAGTTTTCTTAGAAGCGATGACCACTTCAAAATTATTAGCGATTTACACGCTGTGTTTATCGAATATTGTCTGTACTCACTTAAACATTGTTTTAGAATAAACTCGACAGTTTCGACAGCGAGTTATCTCGTTACTCGAAGAAACCAACCTCTACAGTAACCCACATACAGTCACACAACGAAACCTCATGACTTCCATCGGCGATTCATATCCAAATCGCAGAAACGAGTGGATTAGGCGTCGCGTCGCCTTCCACGTACGTAAGAATCGTTGGCGATTTAATAACAGCGCAGATCGGTATCGTTAGGGATCACGGACGACCGATCGACAGCTCGTTAGAAACGCTGGCGTAATTTAGTTGCCGTAATGGAAAAGTCGACGGCTGTCCTATCGACGCGTGTCCATCTACGTGTCGGCTCTAAAAATACCTAAAAAGTACGCTGGATGCGATCGATAACTCGAGGAAAAACAGGCTGGTGGACGCGGACACGAGACGCGCAAGACAATCGGCGTGGCGAGAAGATAACGTTATCCTGTGGAAACGTTTGTCGGAACAGCGGCGAGCAACTCCCTCGTTCCGACGATAGATAGATCGATCGACGGACGCTCGTTAGAGATCGGTGACGAGGCCTCGAGAGCAGGTGTAGGCCCCGGTACGCGCACCGTTCGATGAACGACACCTGCGGAGGCGCTCCGCACACCGGGAAATTATGGCGCGTAGTGGCGCGCCATATTTATTGCTCGGCCAACTATCGCCGGAATCGTCGTAATTTATCCGCGGCCTGCTCGCGTCCGACAGCGTTAATCGTTGTATATGGAGCTCGCGGTTTCACCCCGAGCACGGCCACCGGTGATAGAGTAATTTAACGATTCATTAGCGCTTTCCACGCCAAGATTGCTCTCGCGAATCCCGAGAATGTTGCGCGGTGACTTCTGCCTTTCGGCTAATCTCGCCGTTTCAGCCCGTCGTTCTTCGAAAAATAGAGGAACAGGCAGAAGCAAAACGATCGGTCCGCAGGATCGCCACTTATCGCGGAATCGGCGAGGTAGTCGCACGGAACGACGCCGATAGCCACGCGTTTCGCTTTCCGTCTCTTAATGGATACTCGAAAGATTACATCCGCGTTAATTGACGAGCCTGCCGGGCTCTTTCCACCATCCACGGCCTTTTCATCGCTATCTCGCGAGCTTCCTCGTGCTCGTTCAACGAGAGAATCCCATTAATTCGGACCGCAAGACAGCCGAACGCGCTCCTTTGTTTCTCTTCACGCTCACAGCATCCGATCGTCTTCCAAATTCAATTTTTTCTCGCAAGCTTTTCGATTCAGCTTTCCGTGTTGCAGGCTCGTCGCGAACGTCGCAGGCACGCGAAAAACGTGGCAAATAAGCGGAACTGTATCGAGTTTACGGTTCGAAGGTTATAAAAACCACCGTACTCTGAACGTTCTGTTTTATTTCTCCCTGCGTACCTTTGCGCCTTTCAATTTCCCACGAACGTGTAAAAGTGCGCAGCATACTCGTTGGAATTTTAAACGCCCGAAGGGATACAACTTCGCCACTCGTCGTCGACCACCCTCCTTTAAAAAACCGTGCGAGTCGTGGCGCGAGTTTGGCCGATTTACGAAGCAATAAAACTTTGTGCCGGTTGATTAACGGGGCCAGATGTCCGCGGATACAACGATACGGCGATTCGTCGTGGCAAAGGAGCCTAATTTCTGGTCGCGGTGGAAAATCTCGCGGTAAATTTTCCCGCCGTTAACTGCCAGATAAAAAGTGCGGCCTCGGCTTTGCGAACGATCGCGACTGCCGATTAATAAATGCTGTATACTCTTATCGGGCTTAGAACGTATAATACATACGTATACGGTAGCTAACTGGCCACGGCGTATCTGGCGTGGTATACTTAATACGAAATAATAAAAACCGGCCACGGCGAGACGTGTTCGGCCACGTCACCAGATAATCGTGAATTATCTACAGGCCAACTGAACACGCGGATAAAACTCGACGTGTACCTGTGTACGTGTGATGGAGGCTCGCGTGCCACTCGCTTATGCACGCTCGGTTATCTAGATGCCTATCTGCTCGGTTTATCGGTAATTTATCTGAACGGGCATTAGTTTTTGCCGGCCGATGGCGTGCACCCAGCAGACCTTCGCGAGGTTAGATTATTCATTATATGGAGCAATCCTTCGCCCTTCTTACCCGCGCAAGGTGTCTTTGATACCTTTTTTTCGGTTATTACGACGCTACACGCGGTGTCCCGCGCCTTAGCGTACGAATTCTACCAGCCAGTTTTACGAATAGATAAAAAATAAGGCTGTAAGTAACATGTAGCAATCGTATAACGACGTAGTGCTTAAATTCTTAATAGAATACTATGTATATGAGGAAATAAGGCTGTAAGTAACATGTAGCAATCGTATAGCGACGTGCAGTCCTTCAATTCTTACCAAGACACTTTGTATATGAGGAAGTAAGACTGTGAATAACATGTAGCAATCGTATAGCGACGTGCAGTTCTTAAATTCTTAACAGAACACCATGTATATGAGGAAATAAGGCTGTAAGTAACATGTAGCAATCGTATAACGATGTAGTGCTTAAATTCTTAATAGAACACCATGTATATGAGGAAATAAGGCTGTAAGTAACATGTAGCAATCGTACAGCGACGTGCAGTCCTTCAATTCTTACCAGGACTTCCTGTATATGAGGAAATAATGCTGTAAGTAACATGTAGCAATCGTATAGCGACGTACAGTCCTCCAATTCTTACCAGGACTTCCTGTATATGAGGAAGTAAGACTGTCAGTAACATGTAGCAATCGTATAACGACGTAGTGCTTAAGTTCTTAACAGAACACCATGTATATGAGGAAATAAGGCTGTAAGTAACATGTAGCAATCGTATAGCGACGTGCAGTCCTTCAATCCTTACCAAGACACCTTGTATATGAGGAAATAATGCTGTAAATAACATATAGCAATCGTATAGCGACGTACAGTTTTTAAATTCTTAACAGAATACCATGTATATGAGGAAATAAGGCTGTAGATAACATGTAGCAATCGTATAGCGACGTACAGTTCTTAAATTCTTAATAGAACACCATGTATATGAGGAAATAAGGCTGTAAGTAACATGTAGCAATCGTATAGCGACGTGCAGTCCTTCAATTCTTACCAAGACACCTTGTATATGAGGAAATAATGCTGTAAGTAACATGTAGCAATCGTATAGCGACGTACAGTGCTTAAATTTTTACCAGGACACCCTGTATATGAGGAAATTTCTCTCGAAATTTTCCCGAAAGTTTGTAGCTTTCTGATTTCCGTTTGCCTTTGAATCTTCTCTAATTACGTTGATCGCAGTCGCACAAATTCCGCCACATTTCGAACTCGTCGTATTCCTCTTGCTCAGCTTGCGCTCTAAACACGTCATACGTTTCACTTAATCAGAAACGTCAGATTTCGATAACGAAGCTTTCCGAATAATTGTATATCATTTCCTGGGACGTTGGCACACGTAGCGACCCCATCCCCCGCTGCCGGGGATGAGATATTCGTCTTCGGCGGGTCGGCTAGCGTGCATCGACTTAGCCCTTTCAGGGGCTAAATTATGCATAGCGCGCCGTAATTCCAATGTATGTACGTGTTGCAAGCCTACACCTGCCCGGCAACGTCTGACGTTTATTAATTACGTCGAAGAATCGCGCTGCCTCTGACCATCGATCAGAATTATTCTCGCAATTAATGGAAATCATGCGAGATCCTCGCTTTTTACCTTCCTATCGCCGATTCTCGTGTTACCCGAGTCGTTGGCACCTCTGCCACGCTAGACGTTTGTTGTTATCGACGTCGGACGAGACTGTTTGTAACACGTTTCGTTCATCGACGAATACATCTCTTTTTATTCAAAAAAAAAAAAAAAAAAAAAAAAAAAAGAGAAAAAAAGAAAACAAAAACGTAACGAGCAAGAACCCTTCAATTTTCTGCTTCGAGTAGCCTGGGATTTCGCTGCGATCCTTACCGCAGGGCTTATCAAGCACGCGTTTCACGGTTCACGGAGACGAAAGATGATCGGAGCGATTTGCAGAGCGTGTATCGGCCACGATTAGATGCCCCCACGGATAAAGCAGCCACGATTAATAATTAATTATCCTTCGCCCATTATCGTCCGATCGACGTTCATCGTTATCGATGAAGTCGTCATTGGAAACTCGTTTCTCGGTTTTCCTTGCCGCCAGCCAGATGCGTCGATCGATAGCTATCTGTTATTAATTATTAATCTGCAGAAAGCGGTGGGGATGATTGGTGTAAAACGGGAACAAGCGCTTCGTCTTGCAAACAGCCACCTTATTATCTCTCGTCGTATTATCGTCGTTGGCAACAATTCGCTAATTTCGTAATTGTAGCGGCACGTGAGCTACAGGACAGTTCAAATCATGTCGTTGCTTTGCCTCGTCATCGACATCCTTATCGTCATCGTCGTTATCAACATATATAACGTAACAACAAATAAACTCCAGGCAAAACAACGTCGTTGCAACTACGTGCAACCGTCAAACGAAGACGAATTTGAAGTTTCCGTACTCCCTCGACCAGTATAAATAGACGATCATGTTCTCCAGAAGTCAGTCAGTCTCGAGCGACTTTATTAGCGATTTATACAGTGTCTTTAGCGAATTCGTTAGTACGAGCGTCTTAGCGAACATTATCTGTATTGATTTATTAATTATTTTAACGCTAGAACTACCGATGGTTAACAGGAAGCTATTTCTACCACAAGCAGACAAATGACTGGTCTTTAAAAAATACGTAATAATAGAATATTTTTATATTTATTGATTTATTATTTTCTTACAGAAGCAATTCCATGTTATGTAGTACATTTTTCGTATTATTTGTAGCACATGAGTCACAGGACAATTCAAATCATGTTGTTTTGCCTCGGAGCAACCGTTGAACAAAGACGAATTCGAATTTTCCGACCCTCCCCCGACCAATATAAATAAACGAACGCGATCGCGAGCGAATCAGTTATTAGCAGTTATTACACGAGTTATACGAGTTATCGATTAGTATCTTCGAGTTATCTGCGAGCGATTATACACCGTTTTTGCGAATACGTTTGTACGAGCGACTTTGGGCATTGTCTACATTTATTTATAATTTATGTAATTTATTTCAAATATATTTGACGGGTTGCGACAGCAAGTTCTCGTCGCCGTTTTATCAATCCTCTACAATTCCATCACATGTTAATCCAGCTGGGACCATAATCCCTAAACGAGGGCTGACACATTTATAAAATTGTAGAAGCAGTCGTTTCGACTGCTGTGGTATTTCTAGCGTTAGCATCTGGCGATCTAGCGATCGATCTGGAATTTTCCTGATAACTGATATCGTCATATCGAAGGTTACGCGGTAAAAATTTGAAAAACGTGTGGCAAGTTGTACGAAACGAGGAAACTGGTTAATGGGGGTTCGATAAACAGATTGCAGGACCCTTTTACATTTTCACTGCTATTGGTATAAGTAGCTTCGATACGAAATTATTTTCAGTTCGAATACATGAAAAACAAAATAAAATTCGTTATATTATTCTTTTAGTCATCGTTGCGAAAGTCATTAGATCATTGCGGAAAGAAGACGTAGGAATTTTAGAATAAAATTGTAAAACCAGTTGAAGTGACTCGTGTGGTAGTTCTAGTGTTAAATACACTTGACGCTTTCAACTTCGAGTTATCTCGTCATTCTAAACCGCACGACCAACCATCCTCCGCGTAATTAAGAGCAAATTATTTTCGTGGTATGCCGTTTATGTTTCACCTACGTTGCATCGATTCGGCGATTAAGAACGCGCGTCTCCGAAATGAGAAAGTTCGCGATAAAGGGCCAGCTCGGTCTCTCGGAAGAAAAGATTCGAGCTGTGGGTAAAGGGCAACACGAAAACCAGCGGCCCGTCCTCGTAAAAGAAATATATCGGGGCTGGTGATCTAGCGCCGCCATGGAAGATAATTATTCACGTTTAGATAACGAACGGCCGGCGATGATATCGAGCGGAGGCGTCCATTAGCGGGGCTAAGCGTCGGACCGAGCAAAGGTATATCTATTTATCATCAGATAACGTGCCGGGAATTATCTCGAAAACTCGCCTCGAACGGCTCGATATCGCTCGCGTGTCGCTGCTACGCGCGCCCGACCGTACCACCTCGCCTCCTTTTCGCTCGAAATTTTCTCTCCCTCGTTTATTCGACGCAACGACCGGTCAGAAATTTTTCGTTGCTCCGTGCTCCGGATTCCTCGGATTCCCCGATTCCACGATATCGAAATTCTTCCTCCCAACTGTAGCTCGCACGCTGTTCCAATTATACGTATCCGTGTTCTTCTCGATGTTTGGAAATTTCACTGGACCGCGGATTTCGGACAGGTCCGTAGAAAAATTGGAATCGTGTCGAGAGAACGTAGGAAACGTCCGAAGTAAATTTTTCTACAACGTTCAATCGTGCAAGTAGGCTTCCACTTAGATTCCAGTTGTTTAATCGCGTCTGGAAGAATACTAATTTGCACGAGAGTCTCTTTGCTACAATTTCTCCGTTCGTTTCTGTAACTCCGTTGCTTCCGCGTTTCCCCTTTGGCCTTTGTAATAAACGTTTCTTCGCTTCTTCCATTCCTTTCGGATGAGCCAGTTTCATCGATACGCGTCCCTTTCTTTGTACGAGTTTCTCGAATGCCAAAGCTGTAGAACTTCTGATCGCAGGCCTCTGGAAACCTTGAACTTTCGAACTCCTTTTACCATTATTCCTGCGATCCTCCGGTAGATTAGCCGACAATTGAGTAACGAACCTGCGGCTATCGCGACCCATTAAAATACCAGCTATTAGAAATTAAATATTCAAGGGAGAGGTTCACGCGAGCGCGCGGGCTGCGGTAGGGCGACGAAAATCGGCGAAAAGCCGAAGGAGGCGAAAGTCGGAAAGAGCGGGACACGGGGCAACTCTCGCCCGGCCACGGCACGGTGGCCAAGCTTGTCCGGTAATATACGTTCTCTCACGGAAAGCCGCGGCCACTTCCGGCGTGGCTAACCGATTATATATTCGCCGCGCAGAAGGACGAAGTCGGAGAGAATCAGCCGTTTAAACACGAGCCAGTAAGCTTCCACGAGGCTTGTCCAGTGGCCGGGATCACGCTAACCCCTCGTTAAGTCATAACTTACCCCCACCCTGGCCTCCTCTGCACCGGCCTACCCTCCAGCGTTCTTATTTATAAGCCGTTTCTGCGCTCGGCCCGGGCTAATTAAATATTAATTAAAACCCGTGAATTACAAATTACGCGCTTTCCGTGGATATCTCTCTTGCTCTGCGCGTCTTTCTCTCTGCGTGTTTGGTGGATTTTCCAAGGGAAAAAGTTGAGAAGAAGAATCGGCCGGGGGTGAGACTGGGAAACGCGCGGAATCGTCGAGCTGTTCATCCTGCGCGGCGTCGCCTTCCAACGCGATAATTAAATGTTAATTAAGCCGCGGGATTCGCCGAGTCAGCTCGGCGTGATCGACTCGTCGAGATACGCGTCGTCTAAACGCGTCGAAATTGCTGCAACGAGTCTGACGACCAGTTACTCAAGAAACACCGATGCAAGTTCGCGAAGATGTTGCCGAACTCGTGATTAACGAAACCTCGATCCGACCTTTCCGCCAAGTCGCCTACGATTTCAGCAATTTCCGACGGTTCTTGGAAATTCCCGGTGAATTTCCAGTTTCAGGCTCGGCCGACCGTTCTGCTCGGTTGTTCCAGGAACCGGCCGCCATGCTCCCTCCGGTTCCATCGCGAATCAACGCCGTCGGCGAGCAAACGACTGTGACCGGCCGTATTCACGGGTTATTAAATTCCTGCGAGTTTGAATACGCAGGATCCGCGAACCTCGTGAACCCCGTTGCTCCGGGCGCTATGCAAACGATTCGACGCGCGAAACAGCCAGCCGCCAATTATCCCCGGCCGCTGTTTCGTCTACCGTGTCCCGGCTATCGTCCAGTTACATCCATTTACTCCGACAATTTTTTCGTTAGAATTACTTGGAACAAAGGCGGTTCGTTCGAGGGAAATTTCCCCCTGTCGGCCGCGCGCACTTTCTTGACAATTACAGACTGCAACAATCGGCCTTCCGTGGCCGCCGGCCACTGAATAATTCGACGCGTCCGCTTATCATGTGCCGAGCTCGTTGCAATTAACCGGACCAAGATGCATTCGCGATAACGCGAAAGTCGCGCTAATTAATTAATTCCCACCTTCCGCGCGGTTACTCGACAATTTTCCTGCAACAGTCCGAGCCAGCTACAATATCGTCGTTAGAAGAGAACGTTGTTTCTCGATACGTTGATTTCTTGGTGGATTCTTCGGCAGCTCGTCCGTTGCACAGCCTCGAGAAGGCTACAGCTCGTCTCTCTTTCCTCGGATCGTGCGAAAATTCGTGCGCAGACGGGGCCCTGAATATTCCAGCGTCCCTCGAGTTCCGTTTGCGACCGCGAGGCGAGCAATAAAAGCGAGCGATCAGAGGGCAGGGGGTGGAAGAAAGAGGGCGAAGGTGGCGGGTCGGCCGGGATTTTAACAAGAATTTCGCTCGGAGCTCGCAAAGAGACGAGCGAGATGGACGGGGGTGGGGTGCAGAAGCTGGGAAGATAGCTGGCCCGAGAACGAACAGCTCCGCTTCCCCTCCCTCCCACGCGGGCCCCGGGGGTGGCTAACCCATCATTATCGACAATTTATCAATAGCCAATAATATTATATTAAAGCGGCCTGGCCCGCGTTCCGCAGCGGCGTGGAAACCGAAACTCGCGCGACGCCACCCCCTCTGCCCCTGCCCCTTTCCTCCGCTTCGTATCTGCACGCCAATGCGCCCGTATTTATGTTGCCTGCAATCATAATGTTTATGTTGCCGCGCCGCCAGCAGGGGCGAGACTTCAATCAGATCACCGAGAAACTCGGTACCACGTGAGAATTTCGATCGGGGCCCACCTCTTCGTCGGTTCTTTTCCTCGAGTTTTCCGTCAGTACGCGCACGCTGTGTGCAAGCTGCTAAAAAAAAGAGGAAAATTGGACGTCGGTGGTTATCTAATAGAAGGCAGGCGGAAGAAGCGGATAGATAAAGAAAAAACGGCGGAGAAATGAGCCGATTAACTGTCGTAGGCACGCTCCGACAGTATCGCGGCCATTACGATATTTACAGGGGCAACTTAAAGACACCGTAAAACGTAAGGCTTCAACCGTTTTGCATATCGCGCGCGAGACCCGACGCCGAGACGAGACGATCTCTGTTTGCGCAGACGAGATTCTTTTAATCTCGATGATTCTCGCCGTTGCCACCTCGCAGCGTACAAGCTTCTGTTTGAATCGCGCGCGATCGTGGTCGCTGGAACGAGGAAATTGGTGAAAAATTGAAAAAGATAGAATCTGAGGATGAACGGCCGCGGTGTCCACGGGTGCCTTAATTTACAAGAGCGATCGCGATCGCGCCGATAACCGCTCTTGTCTTGGGATATAATTTAGCGGTAGTCCGCTTCCACAGACCATCTCTCCAATCAACCACTTAGCCCGACGATGTATTTACGAGGTGTTTCGTAATTTTCTCTAATTCGACGCGACTTGCCTTCCGCGTCTGGCCAGCACGCGCCTTCCGCGTCCGATCAACCTTCTCCCGAACGAAAAATCCTGCCACTTTGCCCGCGTTATGCTTCACGGTAAACGCGATTTGTCTTCTCCGCTAACCCACGATACCATCTACCCACGATAGATCTTCGTTCGATGATCGCTCCTCGATAAGCATCGAGATCCCGTGAATAGATTCCCACCTGATGGATGAAGGTTTCGTGGGTTTTGGAAATTTGACGAGCTCCCCCTCTGCCCGTCTACCATATTGTACGCTGGCAGCGATTTTCAAGGTTGCCGCATCACGAAATCGTAAATCAACAGCGACGGAGGCAGAAGAGAGGGAGGGGGGTGGGAGGACGAGGATGGAATTCTGCTCGGTGGACAATTCCTCTGACTCGTACTTAACCCGACCGACAAAAACACAGGTTCCCGATCGTCGATATATCCGGATACATCGTGCGGCACCGGAGAAGGGAGACTGGTAGACCGCGTGTCTGAAAGGATGCTAACTAGATGCTCGACCCCGAAAAGGGCTGGTCGATCTGCTGGCTTGGCTCGTTCCTTCCTCCCCCACCTCCACAGCCCGTTCTTCTTCTTCTTCTTCTTCTTCTTCTTCTTCTTCTGCCGGTTCCTCGTCCCCCTGCTGCTCTTCCTGTTCCTCTTTCACGGCGGCTGGCCGGGCCCCTGCACCAGAGATTAAAAAGTTAATGGGGGGGCGTGCTGTGGGGGCGTGCTACGTGTACGTGGTGCCGGGATTTATGTCTGCACCACCGAGATATCGTTCCGCTCGAACGCCAATAGGCACTGGCTCGTTCTAAATCTCTACCCCTCGCCGCCCCCTCGAAACCCCCTGTCCGTGTCTCGTGTACTCGACTTTTGCGAAACAAGCCTCTGCCCCCCACCCCCTCACTCCTGCGCTTTTCTCTTCATCGTCCATCAGTCCGGACGTAGATTTTCGACGGTCCGAACGGCAACTGCCGAAATCTTCCATCGAAACGAACCTCCTATCGATCCACCGATTCTGTTCGGGAAACTGTGAACGAGCCGCTCGTGGGAAGTTACGCTATCGCGAGATTTCTCGCCGACGAAGCTTCGTCCGACTGTTAAAAGGGGACTGGAGTCTGGCGAGAGAAATTTTAGCAGAGGGGAAAAACCGTGACGAAACCGATCGGATCGATGGGTTATCGCGAGCGGGGGTCGCCTTCCGGGATTTTCAGCCTCACGATCCGACTCGCGATGCACGAAACCGATCGCGCTATCGTCGGAGCCAGATCCCGTGGCCCGGTTGGTTTCAGGTAAAAACTAGACGGAGCTCGGCCAACTCGTCGACAACGCCGTTCCTCCCATCCCATCTAACTTTCCATTCCATTTTTTCCCCTTTTAATTGCCGATAATTTATATACAGGGAAATATTAGATTCGTGCGAAACCGTATTAAACCAGGCCCATGGAGTAGAATGAAAGAGGAGGGGGGGGGCAGGGAGGAAACCGTCTCTCGAAAGCCTGTAATTATTGGCAAACATGAGCACCGCGGGCCCATAAGATTAATTTTTACGCGAGATTGATGCCGCGGGATCGAAGGGTATCGACTGACGGCCATGGGGAAGATTCCCTCTCAACGGGTCCTATTCTTCCCCCGGTTATCTCTCCCTTAACGAGATTCCATCCCTCCGTTCCTCAAAATCCTGTCTGAATATTAGTAGCCTTTACACTCTGCAAGCTCTCTGCCGCGTACATCGATAGCAGTCACTTTGCTTCCTCAATGTCGTCCAACCTCGAGGCAAATTTCCGTGTAATAACTGTCTGTGGCTGAGACAGCGGCGTATCGATTATTTACGCGCTCGATACAAAAGTCGTACGTATGGTCGGTTAGCAGTAAAATGAGAAAGAAAACGGGAAAGGAGGCGGCTGATTTACGCGTGCGACACGCACGCACCGCGTAAGAAGAGTGCGCGCGTTATCCGGTGGGGATAATTGCGACACGATGAAAGGTGCAGCCACTCCACTGACACAGAATCGGCCCACCGAACGGTCTCGAGTTTCCTCGGCCAGCCAGGCCGGCAATTACCGAATTAAATATAAATTCACGGGTAATCGGCGCTTCCGCGATCGACGTCGAAATTCTTCCACCTTTCTCTGCCTCTTGCTCGTCTACCTCTGTTCGATTGTCCGGCACGGCGGTTCTCCGGATTGGCCAGCCTGTGCAATACGCTTTGGGATCGGCTTTAATCGATCGGCGGAATGCAAAGGCGGGTTCTCCAAGCGTGCGCTTTACCGGCTTTAATTACGAGAGCCGTGAGAATTTCGGCCAACGCCGGAGATTGAGCCTCTTGTTCGGCTGGCTTTCGGAGGGGCAAGCAGATCGCGTATCGACGTAATGAACTTCGCGGAACCGTTGCTTCCTCCGTCCCTTTCGCCAATTTGTAACCGGCGCGACGAGAACTCTCGCGTACGCTGCTACACGCCATTTCGGAGAACGCGTACAGAATTATAGAAAGGGATACCCTGTCGCGTTCGGGTTATGGGGAAAATCGAGTATTCTCGGCGGCCAGGCTCCACCATGAATTACACGGTTGACCATTAAGACAAAACCCGACCTCTGCCATAACTCTGCATAGATTTATAGTAGCCGTGCAACGAAGGAAAAGGAGCCGGCGTTATAATCCTTCTGGTGTCCTCCGTGGTACCCGGTTTCGTTGCTCGGCTCGAGAGGAACCTCCGCGCGGACAGAGACAGCAGCACGCAAGAGACCAAGCGCAAGCGAGAGAAAGCTGGCGGACCAGCCTCGGTTTCACGCTCACGAACGCGCGATACATTAGCATCGAGAGACAGAAACCGCAGAAAATGCTGCTTTGTGTGGTGTCCACACCATCAGCGCATAAAACAGCCACGGGCTATAAATATCGGCTTATTTACGGACATAGGTCCTGCCACGCAGCGGGGATAAATTCAACAAAATGCCCGTTTAATTAACACCTTATTTATTGAGACGTCCGGTTCCAGCCTCTTTTCCCGGCCACAAAGGATCCCCATCGAGGGAACAACGAAACGTTCCACCTCTACGACGCGCTATTTACTCCCGCCTTGTGCGAAATTCCCCTTTAATCGACCACCACGTGCCACGCGAAAAGAGCGTCGAGTGTCGCCGGCCAGTCGAGCAACCGACCACAGAGTTCAGCAACGAAAACGTTCAAAGGGACAAAGAAACGCGCACAGCGTAGGACAAAAGGGGGTGGCGTTCGACGAGCAACGCACTCGTCGAAACAGTCGCGTGCGCCGTTGTTCTTTCACCGTTCTTAACCGTCCGGCTCTAGTTCGCTGCAAGTTTATATTATTCGAATGCTCCAAGTACGAAACGGTTACGAGAGCCGGACAAAGGCACTGGAAAAAAGCTGAGGACGAGCTTTCACAACTTTTCGTTCGAGTCTGTGCGAAGCGTGGAAAGTACGTTTCGTAGATTTACGTGAGTTTACGTACGCGTTGACAATTTCGTGTGTTCCATGTGTCAGCGGGCGACTAACCTTCTCGCCGACTGGAAGTTGGGGCGCCGCGGTTCTGCAGAAAAATTAAGTTTTCCTCGTAAGTCAGAGGCATGACGGGCGAAACGCTCGCGGCGGATCCTTTACGGCCCCATTTGGCGGCGGTTAACCGGCGGCGGGACTTCAATTACCCGCGCCGGAATTAGAACCTCGTTAAATAATCGTCGGGGAAGCGCGCCGGGGCGCGCAAAGTGGCCCGTTCGATCCATAACCCGGTTCGTCCCGTCGGTTCTTCTTTTTACAAGCGCGTTCAGGTGCCACTTTTCTCGAAGATTCAGCTGCTGCCGATGTCTTCTTCTTTCCTCTCTGGGGCGCGGCGATCCAACGGCCACTACCGGGTGGTAAAGTACACCGGGACGAGCCAGGCTCGCTTACACCTGCTTTACAAAAGCCGGACGCGAGAACCTTCTCATCCTTCGCGCTCACTTTGTTTCTGCCTTCTTTTCTCCGGTTATCGTGGTCGCTTCACGCACGTCAAAAATCCTCCTGTTTCCCTGCTCTTCGTATCTCCGTCCGTGCAAACGTGTCCTTTGCTCCGGCAGAAACCAGCGTCGCGGACGTTACGGTTCATCGCTGACAGTTTCTACCTCGCGGCGGAACCAATTCTCCTCGTCTACACGATGTACGTAAATAGACTTTATTTCTGCAAACTCTTACGCTTGTCGTACGAGGCGTTTCGTGTATCGCCAATCGATCGGATTCGCCTTTTTTGTCGCCAGTTCACTTTGCTTTTGACGTACGTGCACGACGTTAGCGCGTAAGTTTGTTATGGAGTTTATTAAGTAACTTGCGACCATAGGAATTTTCGAGTTTAGCCAGACAGCTGTTTCTGACGAGTATACTCGTCGTCGCTTACGTTTTAAGTACTCGTTGTTGGAAGAGTTCGCAGCAGCCAAGCGGCTGAAGAATCGCGAGAACGTTTCATCGACGAGAAGGATTTCTGGGATATTTCGGGTGGAATTAAGGCCGGAGACGGAGAGACGGTTGCTCGAAACGAAAACAGCGATCGCCCAACTCCCCAAGGACCGCGGTCGTCCACAAAACAGAGTGGATTACACCTGCGCAGCTGCCCGGCCGGGCAGGTGAATCCTCGGCTCACCTGAGCACCGTAGGTTTCGCGCACAAAGCTGCCCACGGCCACGGCACGTTGACACGTGTAAAGAAAAATACAGGCTCATCCGACGCTCGGGCCCGCGCCCGGGGAAAAGTGTCTTCGAGGACACGGGCAGGTGATATCAATTGTACGAATTATGGTTGATTGACTTACGAGAGTCGACCCTCCTTGCCGCAGGCACGAGCCACTGGCCAACATCAACTATAATCTATAGTTTCGAATTTCAGCCGACGCGTGCTCTTTTCCAATGGAATTCCATATTCAAATTTCGTCTGCTCAATTTTCTCAATTTTATTCCCAATTTTCTGTATCCTTCGAACGCTGAAATTTAACATTTCCGAATTCGCGTGTCCATTTTAATGTTCCAGCGTCGTCCGTGCAATTCTGTTCGTTCGGAATTTCGAAATTGAGTACCCTGTAGCTGCGTAACTCGTAATACAAGTTTGAAGTTTCCACCTGATTCTACTTTTGGCTGCTCTCGTCCCTCGTTCTGACTCCAAACGTCCAAACCTTCGCAGCTTGTAAATCGATATGACTAGAGATCGATATTCCCTGTTTTCAGTTTACGTTACGAAAAAACGATTCAGTTCGTACAAATTACAGAGAGTTAGGATCCTGAAACCTCCGACTCGAAATTCTGCAATTCCTTGATCCTTCGGACGTAGCTAGGAAAATTTTAATGCTGTTGTCTCCGAGTTGTCGAAGCACGAAGTTTCAGAGTGGCCGAGGATCGAAATCGGAAGCGAACTTTTCGAAAACGTAAAAGGTCCGAGACGTTGAAAGCGCGGAATTGAAATGGAAAGACGGAACGGAGTGGCCCTCGAAGCGCCGACAGACTATTCACCGGCGACTAATGAAAGCGAAGAGGCCTCTAAATTTCCGCGCAGCTGTGGCCCATTTTTTTCAGCGGGCGGTGTTCGCAATAGCTCGTCTTCGATCGGCAAATAAAAGCGGCCCCGTATCGATCTATAATCTGACCATACGCTCGGCCTCTCTCTTTCTCTCTCTCTTTCTCTCTCTGGCAGCCACATGCAACCGACCACGAGCCTCCGCTTTAGCCAGCGCATATACTGGCCAATCTTTGTAATTATAGAGCAGCCGCGCGTCCCATTAGCTCGATGGCCCTCGCGCACGGAACAGCGACTCGTCGGTGAAAGAAGAACGGAGAAACTTCGTATCATTTATCCGACCACTGACCAGCTCAACATCGTCTGCGCGTGTTCGCCGGTGGAAATTTCGTTGCTCCACAGCTGTCTTGTCTTTCTAACGTTAAACCGTTTTAATCTCGGCGACAGATTCGAAGATGTACGAGGAGATTTTCGATCTGCAGACAGCCGATCGTGCACCGGCGATCCTTAGGCTATGAGCCTAAGAGAATTTTTTAAACGTACACTATACTTAACGCTAAGGTTATCAGGCTCGTTCAAACGGTTTCAAAATTTAATTAAAAATCGCACGTTCGTCGTTATTTCCTTCGTTCGTGCAACTTTATGCAAATCCGTATATTAACAAAAATTGTGAAATCGATTAATCGGATAATACGAGAATGTAGGTAAAATTGGACCAACAAAAGGAATAACGTACGATTTTTAATTTGATTTTGAAACCGGTCGTTCCACCCGGCCTGGCAACCTTAGCGTTAACCATTTGCTCGCTGATTCTTTTTTCTACAGATCGTCGAATAGAGAAACGATAACAGTTTGGTGTGAACGCACCATATCGGAGGAAATATGCGTAGCAGGTTTCTCGGCGCGGAATTTTTGTAATTACTTTATGCGTGCCGCGAGATGAGAAAGGTTGAAAATCGCTGGTCTAGACGACTAGCGGCGGACGACGAACCACGAAGGACAGGCTGCTACAAGCGGAAGTCGGTTGTAAACCCGTGCAAACGGTTTTGTTCGCGAGGGAGCGTGGTTCACGCACGCGGCAACACCGACAATGATCCTGTAAAACACGAGCTTGTGGATTTACTCGTATGCCAATGAGAGGCTGCCCCTCGAAGGAGGTGTTCCTACCGCCGACAGTGCTCGTTACCTCCTTCCCTGATGTCATCATTTCGGACGTGGCGTTCCTACGCCTCTGTCCATCCGCTCGCTTCGTATCTTCAGCGCTGGAATCTCTGAAATTTAAAAACTTCACCGGTCGCCAAATGTCCACGCTTGTCTTTCTCGCGAGAACCTAGGAAAAATCAGCTTGTCGCTTACTTTGCGCTGCGTTTATCTCCAATTAATTTCGAAGATCTTTGCGGAGCAGTAGAAAGCGAAGTTTTGTTGGTAAAGAACGCGATATTTGACAGATTAGGTTTCATGTTTGCGTGCAAATACGTCGTCGCAGAAGAAAAACACTTTTGGCACAATCTTTTTTATTTTTATAAAATTCGTAGTTTTGTAGCACATAAGCAATCTCCTTACGTCCTCTCAGAGGCAACGTTCCAGTCGTCTTTTCTCCATCGCGAATTGTTTATTTTTATTATTCTTAGTCCGTGCCTTTCGGCTTTGCACGAGTTTTCGGTTTTACATCTTTTTGCCCAATCACGCTTTTACATTTTCTCTTATATCTATCTAACTAAACTTTGCACTCTTTTCCTATGTGTCTATCCCCTCTTTTATCTGCTCTATTATAATTCACTCCGCTGTGTAATTTATTTCTAAGACTATTGCTGTGCTTCCTTATTGTCGTTCCTCCCCGTCTTCTATTGCCCTTCTCTTCTCCATTATCGCTTTCAGATCCCTTATTCCTTCCCCCGTCACGTTTAATATTTTCTCTGTTTCCTTTGTCCCTCCCGTTGTTTCGCATTCTTCTATTACGTGTCACAGGTCTTCTTTTCTTTTACATAGTCTGCATCCTTTTTCTCCCTCTTCTTTCCACTTATTCCCTTGCTTTGGTCTCGTTTCCCATTACGAATTGTATTATTTTAATTTTAAAGATTTTGATAGCAACATCGTTCTCAACGATGAATCGCAAATTTCCTATCCAATAAAAATGGCTTTGCTTTACCTTCTCGTTATTTACAATAACAAATTTACAATTGGGCCATTTACCCCGCGTTAGGCGTGTATACTCGTCGTTGCATGATTTTACCTGCGCACGCCGTCAGGCATTTTTCAAACTAAACTGCGCGGTTAACAGGTTAAACACAGGATTGTGGTGGAATGGAGGGCGAACGCCGCAACATAGTGGATGGCGACAAAGGAAGTGTGTCGAGGAGGCGAACAATCCCGCCTTGATTCCGTTGCTGTCCGCGACAGTGGCAGGGGCAGTTACGGGGGCCTGTAATTCATTGGTTCCGCTGCAGGTGTTTTCGCTCCTTGGACGCGAGTCCGGCTGAGTCCGAAAGCAACTATTAAATCGCGATTTTATGGCCGATCACCGAGTCGCGTGCCCGAATCTCAAGCTACCTATAAGCTTCTAATTAAGCATCGTTCGAATGGCAAACCTTTGTTGCAAAAGGAACGCGAGAAGCGTGTTTGCGAATCGTTAAAATAGCCGACGCGTTTGTCAAAATCCGACTGACAGCGACAAAATCGAGCGCAGTTTGTTCGCAGCGCATTCTCCATGCCATTCACCCAGTTTTTCGACGCCGCGTCGTTTAAAACGCGTCGCATGCTCCACTGTACCACGCGTCGTCCAGCAGGTGCGTCTGCTACCTGTGGATCGACCTTAATATTCCCCCCGATCCGCGGATTCCTACTGAATCAGGGTGCCTCGAAAAACTTTTTCCAACGAATCAACAGGTTAATTGGTCAGCTTTCTAGCATCCCCTAACGACCAGACAAGACGAAGAACAGAGCAGACTAGAGCGTCTGACTATGCGTCTGGGTGGCGGTGAGAAAAAAGTGGGAACGAGGTAATCAGCAATTACGGCAGAATTTCCAGGTGTTGCTGGCGCGGTTCGTGAACGTCACGGAGAGATTTACTCGGTCGTTAATCTGTCCGATGAAGGAACGAGAGGCGATAGGCAGAGACTTTTCCGGCCAGGGACGTTCACCTGCCTCCGCGACTTTGCATTTATTTCCTAATCGGTCGAAAGTTCGCACCTGCTTTCCACGTCCACTTTCGTACGTCCTCCCTGTCCTTCGTGCGCTTCCTTTCCGGTCGAGCGGAGTCTCGATTAAACCGGCAATCGTTAAACCTCAATAAACGAGACCCGCACCAAAAACGGCTCGAGCCCCTTTCACGGTTAATCGATTTATCGGGCTCGCGTGATCGGCCACGATGATACATAATTAATCGTAGCAGGAGAAACTACGAGGGCAGGATGATGCGCGGTTTATTTACATGATAATCGACCGAAAATTATGTTTCCATTCTGTCCGGCTGGAGCTGTATCAAGCCGGCCTCGATCGCCGCAACAGCCTCCTTTCCATCACGTTTCTCTTAATTGTTCTGCAACGTGGGAAATATGGACCACATTTTTCGAGCAACCTGGTTCGATCTTTGTGATCGATGGAACAGCGCGAGCAACAAGTTTGTCGAAACTCGCAGATCACGCGTGTACACGCACGATGTACGTGCAGTAGCGGACAGAAGGTAGTTGACAAAGTAAAAACTATAGAAAAACAGTGTAATTTTATAAAATGGATTTACCATTCATTCGATTCTGTTGAAGTGGTCATCACTTCTAAGAAAACTCTACATCTGGTCTTTGATAAATGAAAATAAATCCAGTCATATAACTTTCACACAGCGAAAACAATCCTGCCCACAGGCGGCCATAAATAATATTCCAATGCCAAACAAAGATTCAGTCAGATATCTGAGCATGATTCTAGACAGAAGAATGACATGGAAACGGCACATCGTAGATAAATCCAAAGAACTGAAAACGAAACTAAAAAAATTCTACTGGTTCATTGGCAGACGCTGCAACTTAAACATGCAGAGTAAAATGATGCTATACAAAGTCATATTAAAACCTATTTGGACCTATGGGATCCAACTATAGGGAACAGCGAGCAACTCCAACGTAGAAATTCTCCAACGATTCCAATCAAAAACTCTAAGATCCTTGATAGATGCACCTTGCTGTGTTACCAACGAAACGATACATCGCGACCTTAAGATACCCACAGTCAAAGAAGAAGTATCCAAGTTCAGAAACAGATATAATATGAGTTAACAACCACCGAATCCCATTAGTTACCCAATTACTTGACACTACGGATCAGATCCGCAGACTAAAAAGGCAATACCCCTTAGATCGAAGCATTAGATTCAACTAGAATCAAACATTTTGTAATCCAAGTTACAGTACCACGCCAAAGAAATTTACTTAAAATTCTGTATGAGAATTGATTGTAAATAATCTACTAAATAAAATAAAAAAAAATCTGGTCTGTGAGTTTTCTCAAGCACTGAAGCCATCGATAGCGTATAGACAAAAGACTGGGTCGAAGGCAGACCATGGACAGTAGACAAGCGACGATGGCTTCGGGGCTTTCAGTCATAGGGCAACACTGCTAGCGTGCGAATCTGGACCAGCTCAAAAATTATATTTCTTCTTGTATTTAAATTTCTGTATTAAAAATAAATTTTCTACTTTACAATTTATCCTCTGTTCGTACGTCTAATAACCTCAACAGATTCAAATGGAACAAGAGCAATCAATAAATACGGTAAATAATGTTGCTGTGAAAAATGTTGGGACGAAAGTTATTAAAATTCATGGCATATCAATGTTTAGCCTTTTTATCTTCCACTGTATGTACACTGTCGGCCATAATATTATATTATGTGTGTTATACATGTCGGGTTATCGTTGGAGTTGTAATGAATCTTTCTGTGGATTAGACATTGTTCTTATGCAAAAGCGAAGATATTTACTTGTGCAATTATAATTGTGACAGAATTTGATAAGTAACCGTGGTAATTAGATACTCGGGATGTGATTGGCAATGATCTTGGACACAATAACGAATCCACGGTCAACGGGATACAAGATTCTGATGTCACCCAACGTACTGGTGCACGGTACTAGTCGAACTTATGTTCGATGACCCTCAGTCCAAGTAGAACTGCCCTTATATACTCCTCTCCGTACCCCTCTGTACTCCTCGCGTCAATCTTTGTTTTTGAGGAGAGCTATTTAATTACTTCATACCTCTGTTAGGTATACGTCTCTCCCGTGACCAGTTATGTCACTTCGAGCCCAAGCCCACTGTCATAAATCTCGGGAAAATATAATTGGATTGAATCATACACAGCTATTTCTCAGTTTTATTATTTAAGTACGGCTATAATAAAAAGTCTGGACTAAAGTATTGGGAAGCTTCCCAAATATTCCAAAAGAAAAGCCCCGATGTCCTTTCATCTCCGACATATATATTAGGGCACCTATTGATGTTTATTCAAAATAACATGCTTCTATTTGCTAGTAATTTTATTATAAACCCGCTATTGCATTATCGTACACTGTGCTGTGAATAATTATACGTTGAAACAGATTTCCTGCCTTATTTCTTCGGTGTTTCCAAGAAACCACTGATTATGCCTCAATATGTTGAGCGAAATTGTTTTTGTAATGGATAAATTGCACGCTACACATGTTGCACGGCGAATTATTGCCTTTGATAACCGGAATAGAAGACAAAAAGGCAATTTTTCAACGAGACAATGTTCCTATTCATACAGTCGCCAGTGCAAAAAAGTGGTTCCAAGATGTCGGAATAGAATTATTACCATGGCCAGCACCGAGCCCTGATCCGAACACGAGCGAGGACGGAGAATTTTAGCAAGAAAAGTTTACGACCGAGCGAAACCATCGCTAGAAGATACCCATCAACCCCCCTAAAGAAAAAAAAAAAAAAAAATGAATAAAATCCACGAGGGCAGATATTGAAAAAACGATACGAATAAGTTAGACAGTGTAGCCAACGGATTAATAAAAGCGATCAAAAATAAAGAAAAATCCGTCGAATGTTAAATAAAAACGTAACAAAGTGAACATCGAGTTTATGTGTTTTCACAGCCGAAGGCGTAAGTTTCAAAGAAAATGTAATTTCCCTCGGACTTTGAAACGAGACAATCTTCATATCCCTTGCATCTTCACTTTCATTCTTCGTTATAATATGAAACCTTCTAAACCATCTTGTCAATTTTTCCTTCAATTTCATGAGAAAACCTAAAAATAGGCTCGAGTACATAATCATGCGTCTCGCTTACACGCGTAAAACGCTAAATAAAGTAGAAGTTGTTCGAATTCTGCGCTAAGTACGACAAGTAGATATCCTAATACTTACGACCGACGATGTAAGTTGGTCTCGTTGCTTCAACGAGATGGTTAAGTAATGGTTATTTTGCCTCGGCCACGAAACACGCTATTTCTGGTCTCTGACTAAGAGTCGTGTGCAGAAGTTACGTATTGGCCGATCGGTGGAAGGTGGCACGGCGACGAGCTCTCGGTCGCATTAACCGTACCTGTTACTTGCCTGCGCCATCGGTAATTAGTTCAGCTGCAGCATGCGGAGACGCGTGCCCAGTGGCCAGTACTCGGTGCTGCAGCTGCACCTGTCGCCCCGGACGATCCGCACGCCTTCATAAATACGAGGCTCCGCGGGCGCGCGGCTAGCGTAAGCGCGCACCACCGGCGACAGAGAGCCGCCCCGATAAAAAGCCGCTATTAAGCTCGATTCCAGACATCCGGGCCCGCCTGTAACCATACACGCTGTTGCACTTTAAATTTGATTTAGGACTGCCACGAGGTCGCCTCTCGCTCCTCGTCGCCTCGTCATCGTCCCTTCTATCGAGCGGCTATCGCGTGCTTCTTCGCCGCTGCAACGGCGGACAGCATTGACGCGAGATGCATTGGCTTGGCAAGTAAGTGATTGCGGATTTTGTCAATACCACCTAATGACAAAATCCGCAATCACTTAGTTGCCAATCCAACGGATAGAAATCGATCGGCGTAGATCTACGCTAAATTCCCGGGTCGATTAGTCGCGTGTTTTAATTATGTTAATTTGCTTTTGATGGTGTAGCTGGTGTAAAGTTATGCAAAGTTGATATAAAAGAGCCGATATACGCGGCAATGGGAATGGCGAATAATCAAATTCTTTTTTTGTAAAATATATGGTAGGTTTAGTGAAAGTGTAAAGGGAACATATCACTGAATATCATTTACGTTGCTTTTTACTAAAATTTGGAGTTTTTATGAATAGTAAATTGTTTATTTTGCACGACAAGTATGTCGTCAAACGCACCGAAATAAAGTTGAAGTCAAAGTTACACGTGGAACGCAGTTGACTGGTTAACGTTGGACTTTCAAGCTTCAGGTAGCTTTGGCATCGACGATTGACGTCTAACTTGGATTTTTCAGAACGTTGCGTCGACAGATTTTCGAAAACTCTTGGCCCAAGCAACGTGTGCCATGGAAGATTCAATCGTCAATTTTGAAAATAAAATTCAGTTACTTTTACAAACTCTCCACTACAAGTTTCTAAAAAAGCAAGCTACAAGTTCAGAATAGAAATTCAAAGGTTGGGAGAAAAAAGTAACACGTGGAAGCTTGGAACGAGAAGTCGACAAATTTAGCGTCTCGGCTTTAGATTCGAAATCGAGTTAGAAAAATGTCGCAATGAAAATGTCCCTTCCCCTTAGAATTTCTAAACTTCGTGCACGTTGATCCTCGGATTCTCTGCTGGCTGACTATTTCCTCCTTCGAATTCTCGAGACTGTGGATTTGCAAGTTGCGCGAAAAAGTCCCTCCTCTTGCAGATCGTCGCGGATATTCGGTTAAATTCGCAGGTGTTGCGCTAGTGGCGAAACGCGCTAACTTCGCAGCGACTATCGAGCATATAGTCGGCGCATAGTCGGTGCACCGCGATAAATCTCACCCACGATACTTATCTCGGCGACTATGCAAGCCAGCCAGACGGTTTCCTCGTCGTCGCGGAGCGTCGTCCCCTCGCGACGTAGCCACGATCGTTCGTCCAACCTCGATCTTCGACTGCAGATTCTCCGGGACTTCTGGAATTCCGCTAACTCCGTACTTCCGCGTGCCTTTGCCCTCACCTGGGGGAGCAATTCGTTTCGACCATTGCACGAAACTTTCCCATTCTCAGCCACGCCACCGCCATGGTCGACTTTATTTCGAGTCTCGTTCGCCAGGTCGACCCACGTCTCGTTTACGTGCCTCGTCCTTGGACAGCAAAACGGCCATTTAAAGGGAATTTGCACCTTTTTACTTTGGACCATCGTCGTGGTCACGAGTCGAACGAGAAACGTTGTTCTTCCTGGCGTTTCATCCAAAGTAAAGAGGTTGAATTTGGTTTGAGTCACGGAAGGGACGGCGGATCGGAAATTGAGGGCCGCGCGTTCGGCACGCGACGAGCGGCAAGCTGCGAGCGCGGCGAGCGAGCGAACACAAGCTGCAGCCTCTGCGTGGAACAGCGGTCTTATGAATCACGCGGAACGCGACCAAGCTATCATTACGTCCGGTAATCACGGTGATTTGTCGGAACTGTTCTAATCGAGAGTCGATATCGGCTCCCTTTTCACTTCGCTGCGAGACCGCGCCTTTCTTCCCTTTTCTTAATCGGATCTTTCTTAACGAGTTCCCAACGAGATACAAAGCGTCGCATTCCGCGTAATGGAACCAGCACTCTGCCAGCTCCACGCTTTGCGATCGTTCGAAGAGTTCTAGTTCGAGAAACCGCGCTGAACTCGTACGTTTCAGGACGAAATGCACAGTCTGCGCTCGCACATATTAAGGCTGATTCACAAATGCGTGTCGATAGTTAGCTACATATACAGTAGCGAAGAAAAGCTTAAGACCACTTTCCTGACAAATTATCGCGATATATCGCAGGCAACGGACGACCAACAGCCCTCGATCCTTCGCCATCGAATTCCGCAAGTTAAATAAAAGTCCTTATATTATTCGATCAATTCTAAATTTTTGATAATATAAGAATGCACATAAAGCTGTTGGAACAGAAGCAATAACAACGAATATGCAAATTTAAATTGAATTTTGCAACCGATTGCTTGACCAAGTCTGCCAAGGTCAACGTTGAACTGTTAGAATTTAATCTTGAAGTTAAGATTAATAATCTGCGGAAGACACAATGTTTATGTTGAAATAATATTCAGTGATGTTTATTAAACAGAACTAGAGAACCAGAAGTGTCTAAGCGAGTGATATAATTAACAAAGTATACAAGAATTGTTGATTGTTGGCCAGTTACTCTCAGACTAGACTTAGGTAGTGACCCATGATCCCTTAAATACTTTGAGCCCCATTCTCTATATAGTAATGAGTATGACCTGTGTAAGTGTCCTGTTCCATTGCCTGTGTGGGTGTCTGTGTAAGGGTATTGTGTCTACGCGTGAAATATCGTTGTATTCCAACATGAACTAGTGTCCGCGACAAAAATACAGCGAGGAGTCGTTTCACGCTCAAATATATCGTTCTTTTTAAAAGTCTGCTCATAGATAGTCTTTATATTATTCGATCAATTCTCAATTTTTGATAATATAAGAATGCACACAAAGCTGTTGGAACAGAAGCAATAACAACGAATATGCAACTTCAAATTGAATTTTGCAACCGGTTGTTTGACCAAGTCTGCCAAGGTCAACGTTGAACTAGTGTCCGCGACAAAAATACAGCGAGGAGTCGTTTCACGCTCAAATATATCGTTCTTATTAAAACTCTGCTCATAGATAGTCTTTATATTATTCGATCAATTCTCAATTTTTGATAATATAAGAATGCACACAAAGCTGTTGGAACAGAAGCAGTAACAACGAATATGCAACTTTAAGTTGAATTTTGCAACCGGTTGTTTGACCAAGTCTGCCAAGGTCAACGTTGAACTAGTGTCCGCGACAAAAATACAGCGAGGAATCGTTTCACGCTCAAATATATCGTTCTTTTTAAAAGTCTGCTCATAGATAGTCTTTATATTATTCGATCAATTCTCAATTTTTGATAATATAAGAATGCACACAAAGCTGTTGGAACAGAAGCAATAACAACGAATATGCAACTTCAAATTGAATTTTGCAACCGGTTGTTTGACCAACTCTGCCAAGGGCAACGTTGAACTAGTGTCCGCGACAAAAATACAGCGAGGAGTCGTTTCACGCTCAAATATATCGTTCTTTTTAAAAGTCTGCTCATAGATAGTCTTTATATTATTCGATCAATTCCCAATTTTTGATAATATAAGAATATACATAAAGCTGTTGGAACAGAAGCAATAACAACGAATATGCAACTTTAAATTGAATTTTGCAACCGGTTGTTTGATCAAGTCTGCCAAGGGCAACGTTGAACTAGTGTCCGCGACAAAAATACAGCGAGGAATCGTTTCACGCTCAAATATATCGTTCTTTTTAAAAGTCTGCTCATAGATAGTCTTTATATTATTCGATTAATCCTCAATTTTTGATAATATAAGAATGCACACAAAGCTGTTGGAACAGAAGCAGTAACAACGAATATGCAACTTTAAATTGAATTTTGCAACCGGTTGTTTAACCAAGTCTGCCAAGGTCAACGTTGAACTAGTGTCCGCGACAAAAATACAGCGAGGAATCGTTTCACGCTCAAATGTATCGTTCTTTTTAAAAGTCTGCTGATTGTTCATAGATAGTATACACGTAATTGTAAGAACAAATTCGAATGCTAATTTACAATCCATGTGCGAGAATCTATGAGAAAGTCAGTGCTCTGAAACTTTTGTTCGCCACTGTATAAAGAAAGGAACGTTTGCTGTTAATGACACGGCGATGATATCACCGCGGCTTGTCTCGACAAGCTGGCACATCCAACAGAAACGTAACACGAGGAAGCTAGCGTTCGTCGGTGCAATTTCGTACGACGTTGCCGCGAACAGGGAACAGGTCGATGCACGGTTAGGTCAGGGAGTTTTTTGGCGCGGCAAGAAGTCGGCCGAAGAAATACGCGCAACACGAGCGAGCCGGGGTTAACGATTACTGCTCGGTAAATAACCACGATTCACCTGTGCGCGCCCGGTTGCCTTGTAAAACCGACAGAACGCTCCATTGTTTTACATGGACGATCGTAAAGCATAACGAGGCCGCGAATTTCTGACCGCCGCCGCGCGATAATCGTTCGTCGTTCGTTGCAGCGGGTCGCAATATCGATGCTTGTAAATTCGTAGCTAACGAACGAACGAAGGAAAAAGGAAGGCAAGAGAAAAATAATTCGCAAGCGTTACGTTGTAGATGTTTTCCTGGCAGCCGTGGAGAAA
This sequence comes from Bombus fervidus, assembly GCF_041682495.2. Taxonomy (NCBI): domain Eukaryota; kingdom Metazoa; phylum Arthropoda; class Insecta; order Hymenoptera; family Apidae; genus Bombus; species Bombus fervidus. The sequence goes on along the minus strand of NC_091531.1, from coordinate 4,545,021 downwards.
GAGCTCAAAGCAATATTATTTAACCGTTAAAGTCAGTCCTCGTTAGGCCGTGGCCGATAGAGGCGTGGGTCGTGTCGTCGTATATTAGTTGGGAAACGCCTCCTGCGGGATCGAGAGGGGTGATGGCACACGAGATTAATAGCCAGCGGGTCAAGTACGCCGAGAGGAGAGCTGCTCTACCGAACGGAGTTCACCTTGGAAAGTAGTCGGTGGAATCGGCGAACGTGCGCGTGTTTCTCCCGACAGGCAAAATTCGACGCGAGCCGTTTACACGCATTCCGCGTCCATCGACGAGTTACGATGTTTGCTCTGGATGAAACCGATACTGTTAAACAGTCCGATCAGATTTTCCCTCGATAAGATGGGGCGCAACGCGGCCGCCGGAGTAATTGCACGATACTTTATATATTACGCTAAGTAATTGCCGCGGCTGTATGCGCGTTTATGTAAGGCCAGGCAGCGAACAATGAGGCAGCGATTACCATCGTCTCGGAATCGCATTATCCCGCCGCGTCCACGAATCTCCGACGTGGATCCTGCTCGTAATTAACGCCGCCTCCGGTTCTGTGAAAAGTCCAGGTAAACTCGCGCCGCGTACGCTCGCTCCTGCAAATTTCCTTCGTGTAGTATCTATCGCGCTTTACCGTTACGCCAACCTGAGCGTAGACTGTCTCAGGCGAAGCGTAACAATGTTATCACTGACATTGTCACCGACGTAATAATCGTCCGCCATCTATGGGACAGTGGCATCGTTATATCCGCGTACAAATTCTCTTGTTGTCTGTGAAGAAGAGACTCGATTAGAGGAAGAATCGACGCATATCTTGATCTGGTAGATTGTTATTAAATAAATAAATAAATAAATAAATGTATAAATAAACGGTGGCAGACGTAACGCGAAATATTCCATTCGACGACCTTTTCCACGAACGATGGATCGGAAAATTACGCGTCACGGAAAATTATCCGCCAGAGTTATTCCGCGATCGTTGGTGTACACGGCACACGATTTACGACGTTCGTCGTGTCGCGGAAGCCGAGGCGCCACCGCCAGGCTCCGCAAAATGGCGTCCGATCAGGCGATTTACGATCGATGTCTTTGTCTCGTTACGCAACCGCGCGTCTGTCTCGAGTCTCGAATAGGATGTTACCGTGAAATTATCGCGCGCCTACTTTTTCCGATTAATTAAACGCTGCGAGGGAAAAAGTACCGTATTCTCTCATTGTATCCTCCCTCCCGGTTCTCGATCGTATCGCCAGCCTTTTGTATTATTATTTAGCAATTATACGGTCGGTGATAATTGGCGAGGCTTCACGGCTGAATCGTTCGATTTCACAGAAAACACTGTGATGGGGGACAAACGTCTACGATCTTCTTCCTTCTTTTTCTTGTAACACGGTCGAACCTCGGTAGCTCGGAGCGCTGAGATCTTCGAGTTACAGAGGATTCGAAGTTTCCGCGTAAAAGAGACTCGACGGAAAATTAGACGTGTCGAAGCTTCTCCGGGAACTTCGATTACGTTCACCTTGCAGGGAAGCGTTGGCGTTTTCAGCTTCCTGTTAGAACTCGCTTCGTACAAAGTAAATGCAACAAGTTGCAATCGCGATGGACGATGACAGTTGTTCGTCCGATTGACGAAAAACGACTAGCTCGCATGGATAATGGAGAAACCAGGGAGATCGGTTGCGTCGTCTTGGTCTGTTGTTCGAGACAATTGCAACAGCTGGAGGAAAGCAGACGATGCATCGGACGATTGGTTTCGCGCATCCTGTCACACTATGTCGTAGCTATACGTCGGAAGCAACTGTTGACGAGATTGACTCCTACCGATTAGCTCATGCGCCTTCTGTAGCGCAACATCGAAAGTGGCCTTTGTATCTGACACATACAGCAGACTCCGTATAACGCGAATTTCTGTAACGTGCCAAAGATATCGCGATTACTCTGTTCGTATAACGCGATTCATTGTACAACATATACATATAATTAACCCTTTGCACTGCGAATTTTATTTCAATTTCCAGTAGCTTTTAAGTGTTTTATTTGAAATTTAGTTTAACTAGAAAATAAGACAATTTAAATAAGTAAAGGAAGAAAGAAATTCACTTAATAACAGTTTTATTTACACTGTTGTTGTATTTTGTAATTTTTGGGTGTATCATATATCTTGGAACAATTTCCAGGATGCAATCCTGCTTTTCTTCCGCACATACGTATAATTAACCCTTTGCACTGCGAATTTTACTTCAATTTCAATTTCCAGTAGCTTTTAAATGTTTTATTTGAAATTTAGTTTAACTAGAAAATAAGACAATTTAAATAAGTAAAGGAAGAAAGAAATTCACTTAATAACAGTTTTATATACACTGTTGTTGTATTTTGTAATTTTTGGGTGTATCATATATCTTGGAACAATTTCCAGGATGCAATCCTGCTTTTCTTTCGCACATACGTATAATTAACCCTTTGCACTGCGAATTTTACTTCAATTTCATTACCAGTAGCTTTTAAGTGTTTTATTTGAAATTTAGTTTAACTAGAAAATAAGACAATTTAAATAAGTAAAGGAAGAAAGAAATTCACTTAATAACAGTTTTATTTACATTGTTGTTGTATTTTGTAATTTTTGGGTGTATCATATATCTTGGAATAATTTCCAGGATACAATCCTGCTTTTGAGCTCCTGAGATAAAAACACACTCGATGTAGGAATGCAAAGTGTTAATATTCGTTGAAAGGTTCGTCGAAAAGATCGAATTTGTTAGCAAAATTGATTCGACGATCGAAAGTGAATATTTGCTTGCACCAGAACGAAGACGTTGGAACGTGATTTTGGACGATTCGAACAGCGACTAATAATATAAGATTGCGAAAGTATTTTTCAATTTAAAAAATCTTGAAAAACACAATACACAAATTTGTATAATTACATTTTTATTATCGAGCTTCCACTGTAATAGGTCTCTACCATGAACAAATAAATAAATAAATATCATAGTCGCATCGGATGTCAGTACGCGGTTTGCTTGCGCCAGACGATTCGGGCAGCGACTAATTAATGAAGATTGCGAAAGTATTTTTCAATTTAAAAAATCTTGAAAAACACAATACACAAATTTGTATAATTACATTTTTATTATCGAGCTTCCACTGTAATAAGTCTCTGCCATGAACAAATAAATAAATAAATAAATAAATATCATAGTCGCATCGGATGACAGTACGCGGTTTGCTGGCACCAGACGATTCGGAAGCGACTAATTAATGAAGATTGCGAAAGTAATTTTCAATTTAAAAAATCTTGAAAAACACAATACACAAATTTGTATAATTACATTTTTATTAAATTTATCGAGCTTCCACTGTAATAGGTCTCTACCATGAACAAATAAATAAATAAATAAATAAATATCATAGTCGCATCGGATGGCAGTACGCGGTTTGCTTGCACCAGACGATTCGGACAGCGACTAATTAATGAAGATTGCGAAAGTATTTTTCAACTTAAAAAATCTCAAAAGACACAATGCACAAATTTGTATAATTACATTTTTATTAAATTTATCGAGCTTCCACTGTAATAGGTCTCTACCATTAAAAAATAAATAAATAAATATCATAGTCGCATCGGATGACAGTACACGATGGACGAGCAGCGTACGGAAGAGGTTAATGCCAGCAGGAGTGGAAACGTCGGGGAAGAACATGCGCTCGGGCTAAAGAAAATCCTAACACGATTCCGGAGACGCGCGGGAGCCGGCCACTAAATCCTCCCCAACCCCGTGTGCCGGCAGTCCAGTTCCTGGACGCGTCGTCCTGGACAAATGCCCGGATACCAACGGTGGAAGCAATGCGTCTTAACGACGCCACTCTGCGAGGCGTCACCACGCCGTCCCGTGCAGTTCCTGCGGGGCCGTTTCACGCCTTCGGCACGAACGTCCACCGCCAGGACCGCGTTTCTCGCACATACCGGGGAAACAGGGCCATCGATCCGCTCTCCGACCGTCTCTCACCGAGGGAACCTTATTTTTTTCCCACTCGAGCCTCGTTTCGATCAGCCCGCTGACTCCTTTGCCAATGCGAGCTCGTTATTTATTTTCTCCACCGGCAATATGCTTTTGAGTTTGAGGAGAAGTCGAAAGAAACGATGGTTGGTAGATAACGTAACATAAGACGATCGAAGAACGCTCGTAGCAAACACTGTGAATGCGAAGAAACAAGTTTCTCAGGAGGAAGAGAAAACTTGTGCTGTTTCAATGTGGTCGAAAAATAAATACACATTTACATGTTGTAAATCGCAAGCTTTTGTATTAATTACTCGCGGCCACAATTACGATCGACCGTGCCAGCTGAGAATTATAATTGGACAGTAGAAAAACAGCGTGAGTGCCGAGAAACGAGTTTTTTCACGAGGAAAATAAAACTTGGGTATGAGTGTGTGGTCGAAATTCATGAGAAAATAGGGTGTATTTGTAGGAAAGCCTGTACGTGCTCATAGTCGCAAAGAGAACACCATGTTCCGTTCATTTATGCGAATGGCATAGACAAAAGCCAAGAACCAATTGACCAATTTATTGGGGACATTGTGACACCAGCTACCAGCATTATTAACGGCTATCTACAAAGGAAAATTGCGTTGAAATTCTGTACCGCGATTATTCTCGTCGCTATGTGGAACATTTCGCAATAAAAAAATCACAGTTTTTCAATTTTGCCAGTGTTTTCTGCAAAGACTTTAAACAATCTTTCGTACACCCTCCAACAGATTAGACGAGTCAACCTTTTCCGCTCTTCATATCCGACATTTCTTAATTGTAATTAGCGTTTTGAAGAGTTAGGAGGCAGGATGAAGTGGGAGGGCAGAAAAATATTAGCAAGATTCAGACGTGGAAACGAGACCAGAGCAAGGGAATACTGAAAAGAAGAGGGAGAAAAAGGACGCAGACTATGTAAAAGGAAAGAAGAAGACCTGAGAAGAATGCGAAATATCGGGAGGACCAAAGTAAACAGAAAAAATAATAAACGAGACTGGAGAAGGACTGATGGAATTGAAAACAATAATGGAGAAGAGAAGGGCAATACACGACGGGGAGGAACGACAATAAGGAAGCGCAGCAAATAGGCAAAAGCCCAAAAGTTGCCATAGTTTTAGAGATAGATTATAGAACGGAGTGCAATATAACAGAGTTATACAACATAAGAGGCGAGGTAGATACATAAGAAAAGAATTTAAATAGATGTAGACAAGGAAAAGAGTTTAGAATTCAGTTAGATAGATATAAGGGAGGAGGCAATAGGGTGATAACGCCGTAAGTCTGAGAAAATGTAAAAAGCGTGAAAGGTGAACGAGATGTGAAACCGAAAACTCGTGCAAAGCCGAGAGTAAAAATAGAATAATAAATAAAATTAGCGTTTCGCAGTGAATCACAATCACTTTTGACACAAAATGCTTCTTTTACAAATAGTTGGCCCTACAATTAAATTACGTACGTCCTACGAGAGGTAAAAAGTATTGACCTCTCCTCGACGCTGCTTCGAACGACGTCGAAGAAGCTGAAGCTGAAGAAGACGCGGCGATGGAAGTCGAAACGAAGTCGGACGAGCGAAACGATCCGCGCGACGATTAAAGGAAGGTTACTGGCGCGATGTTCTGTCGCGTATCTGGCGCGCGATTTTAAAGCAACCTCGGGCCATGGTAGTTTATCGGGGACACAGGTGAAAACGTAATTAAGAACGCAGTCGATTAAAGCGCGTTGCGCGCCGCGGGACGGTGAGGTAAAAGGCGAAATAACCGAGAGGGCTCCATGTGTGGCACGGTTAGCAGCCCATCCATTTTTCTGACTGCTTGTTGTTTCGCGCCAGGGGTCCCTCGGAGAGAGCCGCTTGCTTCGATCTCTCCAACCCTCGCCATTCTCCTCGACTGATCCGAAGCAAACCCGACCCGACCTTAATATAATCGTAATCCATAAACCATCTATAAAGTTTAAACGGTCGATAAACGCGCTGATGGGTGGAGAATATTGGGAACAGCGACGTCGAGACGCAGTTCCATCTTACAATCGAACGGGTTTTCCACCTTTCTCGATACCTCGTTTAACGCCGTTTCGTTTTGGAAAGACGCGATCTTACGCGCGCTGTGCAGGGGACTGTGCTGCGTGTAACGAAGTTGCGAAATGCACGACGCACTTGCACAGGTAAAATACGAAGACGCGTTAGAACGTGGAAAAGGTAGGTCGGAGAAAATGGGACGTGGTTTTCTAGGAAATTGAAATCGGAACTTGAAGATAGTTCCACGCTAAAAGGTTGGAATATATTTATTGTTAGATACGTTGACCATCATAGTAACGATTATAGTAAAATACAATTCCGCTTTTAAATATCTTTGACAGCTACTTGCTATCTTGTCTGTAGCTTTGGCGCGGCAAGCAGCTTCGATATTAAATATTCTATTAAAAATGTATAATTATTTATTATATTTATGGAACAGTAAGAAACGTACAGATTTAATATTCAGTACGAAAGTTTATTAACGCGAACATAAATCGATTACAAAATTTTCACCAGGTTTAAAACAGTAGTTACACGAAAACTGCCCTTCGATCGAGAAATCTTAGGTCGTGCTACGAGTGTCTTTTATTTTAACCCTTTGTCCTACCCGCTAACTTCCGATTGCTTTGGTCACAATAAACAAGAAGGTCGGCTACGCGTTTTGAGCTGTAGCCATTTGAGCTGTTCAGCCGTGTGCTCGAACCTGCGCAAAATGTACGCGTCTTGTGACATGTCCATTTCGGCGCAAGGAAAGGAATTGCGAAATGACAAACACGTTTGGGCACAACTAATACTTTTAAGATGTCGTGCAAGTAATTATGATCGATTGATTGGCGAAGAAAAATGATTTATCATTTACAAGTGGATAATGTATCAGCAACAATTTGTAAATTAATAATGTTGTTGAGAATTTCGGATCTTAATCGCCGAGATAATGGTGTATGAACGCTAAATTTACACTTGGAATTTATATTAGAATAGTTACGAGGTGGATAGGTGGTGATAGGTATTGAAGAAGTATCTATACACTTCGTATGGGACCCGCGGTTGCGCTTTGTTTGTTGTAGTCTCCTTAGTTAGTGTCGAGTGGTGGTATTTTGCTGTCGAGTTATATATTTATTTTAGAAATGATTCCAATGATATTCATCGATACACACTTGCACGCGTCTCGGCACTTTCTTCCATAGCAGACTGTTAACCGACTAAACAGTTTACATTCATCCGCGTACACTCACGCTTCCACACACTGATATTCACATACAAGTAGTACCATTGCGCATCTAACCTGATCTAGCACATAAAATTATACATATCTCAATAGGAAATTAGTAATCTTCAACTGTGTGATATTTCTCGAAACAATGGAACACGATAGGAAACACACTATCGTTATCAGAAGGATCTACCGGGTGAAACTATCCGCAATAATAACACACTTCTCACTACTATCGTCGATATTAGATTTTCTTTTCACTGATACGATGGGTATAAGGGTTGTCTAATTCTTTAAGGAAATAATAATCTAAACGTGTGAACGTAAGAAATAATTACGCGTAAGTAAAATAAGAAACTGTCGAGTCCGACTTTGCTCTTTTATTGCTCTTATTTGTTTATTTTATTTGCATGAATTTTACAATCAATTGAGAATTCTAAGTAAATTTGTCAAATTAGTACAAATAGTAATTTTAATAATTTTAATAAACGTCTATCGTGTGTTTGATTCTAGTCGAATCTTGTGCTTAAATCTTATTGCTTTTGGCCCGAATTTCTTACCACGAGTCTCATTCGTTGTTTTAGGACAAAGGGTTCAGTAACAGACGCACAACATCTTCTTTTTTATATTGTAGTATCGTGGACGAAAGGCCTAAGAGATATCGGGCGGATTATAAAGAAGCGGTTGCGGAACATTTTCGTGGTTTGGCTAAGACAAAAGACGCCGGCTAAGGCAAAAGACAGGGGGTTGCTAAGGGACAAAGACGAATTAACAGTCATTTTGAGTTGAGAAGTCAGAGAGTGCGAATTGCGATGTCGAGAGAGTGTTGCTAACGTTGTTGAGAGAGAGTTGAATCCGTGGTGACGAGAGTTGCTAATTAATCATCTAGTTGTCTTAATTATAATACATTGTTGTGATTAGTTCATGTTAAATAACCATCGTTTCCTGTTCAATCAACGTCTGTTCAATCCATTTATTATAAATAAACTAATCGTAATAGTTTACGATACTGCAGTAGCAAGGTATGTGCACACTTGTAACTCCAATTATATGATTATAAAGCAGCATTTACAATTATTTTCTAAGGTGTGTTTATAATAATATTTGTTGTAATAAGATTTCTTCTCATTTTTTTTATCGATGTTCTGATAAAAATGTTTAATTGTTCAATGGGGCACTTTCTGTCTCAAAGTATCTTCTATTTATATTCAAAATGCCTTAACTGTCAATTTTTATACAATTTTTACAATTGTAAAAAGTTGAAGCGCAAATGAACTATCTAGTCGTCTTAATTATAGTACGTTATTAGTTCACGTTAAACAACCATCGTTTAACCAACACCTGTTTAATCCATTTACCGTAAACAAACTAATCGTAGTAAGATCCTACAATATTATTTTATTTCGTTCTATCCCCGCGAAATGGATCGCTCGATAAAAATCGATAAAATCATTCGATGAAATAAAGCGAAAAACGCGGTGCATCTGTCATTTGCCTACAAAACGAACGAAACTATCGATCCAAGCTGATGTAAGCTATCTCACAAAGCAACACAATAAAACTATCGATGTCTCGATCGGATCGCATCGATCAAGAACCTACGCGGTAAGCGTGGTACACGCAGGCTGTCTATCTGTCGATCTGAACTAATAACAATCTCCACGCATCGTCCGATCGTCGTCGAATTGGAATGGAACAGCGAGGACGCACCGATTCCGAGTGCCACGTCGCGCGTGCAAGTCGATTTTTCTGAAGCATCTGGCCACAATGGAAATTCCAGGCGTGAAACGTAGATGTTCCGGACGTCGGGAGCTGGTGTCTGTATAAAGCACGGTGTCACGGGGCACCGTGACACCGGAGGGAACCTTCCGTGGAACGTTCCGTGGAACGAGGTTACGCGGAGATAGAGAAAGATAGTGGAGAGAATCGAGCGTCTGTTGTCTCCGTCTAAGCGCCAGTCACGCCGCTCTCATCAATCTTGTTCGATTATTCCGTGATGGGCGAAAAAGAGCGGCGCGAAGGAGGTCCATGGCGGGCGGGGGAGGAGGGGGAAACAAAAGGAAGGCGGGTCGTTATAAACGGCGAGGCGATTTGATTTCTATTAGGCGACGCATTGTTCGCTCCCTCCGGGGGATCCTTGCCTCGTTAATAAATTTGTGGTCGCGGATCCGGCCCGTGGAAAACGTTTTCGAGAGGCTCGGGTCGATTTCGCGGTCGGAGAAAGTCTCCTCTCTGCGTTCGTGCAAGCTCGCGTTCCCTGAGCGGAGGTTCGAGGGCGTCGACGGGAGGTGGACCATCGCAAACACTCCCCGGAGTGTCAGTCTCACGGATAATTTACGCCGTGGCTTTATGGGAGGCTAACTAGCGGGTAGAGCGCGGCCGAACACCTACGTCTCCCTCCTTTTCCAACGATTGCTCGTTCGCGATGAAGCGAAGACTTCATAAACCCTGGCCATCCCAGTTCCACGCTCCCTTCCCTCCCGTTCAGAAATCCCGTGAAAGGATCGGCCTGGGTTTGTTAACTAACCGCGCGACGCGATCGACTCGCAAAGAAAGCTGGAAAAGCAGATCCCTCGATCGATCGGAGAGTCTGTTGCGACGCAGCGGACGCGACAATAGGCAGATTAGGGGCTCGAATGGATTCCTGGTCGCCGGTATTCACGTAACAGGATCAAATCGGAGACGCAGGACGAGAGGAAATTATAGGTGGCGGTGATCCGGAGAGCAAACAGGGCAGCTCATGCGGCAAATCGGTTTGCCCGCTCCTCCTTCCCGGTCCGAGCCGCTTCACGCTCCTCATTGTCCGCTCTTTTTTCCATTCCGCCCGTGGGACACTCGAAATCTCGTTTGCAAATAAGATTTTACGCTCTCCTTTTGCGCGCACTTCCGTCCCCTCCTCTCTTTCTCTCTCCGCTGCGATTCTTCCTCTCGTACGATTCAACGATCCCGATGAAATTACCAATTAGCGTTGCCGTTTACGTCGCTGCTGAGAGAAACTGGCTCGCGCGCCAGTCCGTGTTCTCTTGGATTCGGCGTGCACGGGAGTGGAGCCAAGGCGGGACAATGACCGTGAAGAAAAGCTATTACAATCGTTGGACGATTAGCCCGATCGTTTTTTGGCTGCCCCATCGAGGAGGAATCACGGGGAGGGCATTCACTGGCTTTATGAGGCAACAATGACTGGTCATCCACGGGTATTCGGGGATACCTTCTATCTTCTTCCTCTTTTTTCTCTCTTTCTTCGTTTTAACTCGCCTCTTTCTCTCTCTCTCTCTCTCCTTTTCTTTCTGCCTCTCTTTCTCTTACTGCCTGTCGGTGATTAACACGCGCCTACCTTATTCGATCTCTGCCGAATACGAGCTGCCACGATCGAACGATTCGGTAACGGGAGGGCGCCGATAATTGCCGTTATTAAAGCCTCTGCCGTCTCTCTTTCCTTTTATCTCGGTCTCGCTTAACTAGTCGATCGTGATTTGTGCGATTTCTTATTCGCGACCTGCCACCGCACGCTCGACATGGCGAGTCGTCCAACCAGCCCGCGTCCTGTTCCAGATTTTTCAATTTCCCGCAACTGTTCGCGCATAAACCTTCCAACGAATGCGAGAATCGTATATTTTCGTTTCGACTACGATCTCTGGCTTCTGTTCGTCGTTCGTCAAATTTTACGTTAAGTGAACGCACGGTATGTACGCGGTAGGCGATCGATCGCAGCAGAGAGAAAGAGAAACAGAGTGAAACGGAGCTCGCAGGTAACCGCGTATCGGCAAATTCGTCTATCTGGAAGCTTCTCTTAGAAATTTTCCTATGACGCGCGTCATCTCACGAGCGACGGTTAACGAGCTTTCCTCTGGCTAACGAGACTACGGCGCAGGATGGCTGGGAGGCGTCGAGCCGTCAGCCGGACGTCCACGCGCGAAATTTCCCTATCGACCGCGATCTTATCGCGCCGAAGGAAGAATTGGATTAACAGGATCAGCCGTTGATGCGATTAATCCGGTGGACGTGGCCGATCGAACGCTCGCCTTCTTCCTCTCGATCGAAAACCGAGCACCGTCAGCTATATCGCCAGAGTTGGAAGAAAAAAAGAAGGACGGAAGGTGATTGGTATAGAGAGAAGAGAGGCCAGGCAGCAAAAGGGGAAGAAAGAGCGTAGCGGGAAAAAGGATCGGTCGGTCCGGGGGAGGTGCCGGGCGAGAAGCGATCGAGAGCCGCGATCTTGCGCTCGAAAATCGAGCACGAGGGCGTCTACGAGGCGTCGATGCCTCTCGTCTCGTCTCCGCGAGCCGACGTTCATGATCAACCTGCAATTAAATCGGCCAACTGAATTTCGACGCTGCAGCCTCCGTAGATAATTGAACGATAAAGTTCCGCGCTTCTATCCTATCGGCCAACCCTATCCGGATCGACCTCCCCTTGCGCGCTGGTGACCCGTTCGCCGTTAAAATTAATCGCCGAGGAATCATCGCGAGAAGCGTCCACGATCGCGATCCTCCGTCTCCCTCGATCCTCCGATCCGCTTCCAACGATCGCACGTTTACCGATTGGAAGCTCTCGTTGCTGCACGCTGTTCGTTCTGATCGGAAAAGCGAGCGAACGCGCATGATGTGCAGTGATTTATCGCGATATACAAACACGGCGAAACGGGCTAAAAACGGACATTGGAAGACGGTGGAAGGAATCGTCGAAACGAACGCGGAATCGGTCAGATGGAAGGTTGCTTTTCGAGGGGATAGTGTCCAAGGGGCGGCCGAGTCTTTGGCGGAGGAGGGTCGGAGGAGGTGGATCAGCATCGTTATTAATGGGCACGATTACTTGGCGAAACTCGCGCCTTTGTACGCCAGCCTCCAACCAGCCCTGCCGCCTCCCTCGCCCCCGCTCTGCCACCCATAATACCCGCGCGAGCATTCTTCTTTTACACCTGTACGAGCCCTTCTAACTTATGCATGGGATCCTCCCACAGAAACAATGCGCCCGCTCCTCTTCCTCTTCTTCCTTCCTCCTTCCTATCCGACTCTCTCGTTCGATTTTAACCTCCTTTCGTTCCACTCTTCCATACACCGCTGCCTTTCTGCTAATCGATCTCCCCTTGTCCGAGCTGATTTTTCTCGTTCGAGCATTGGCCTGGAATTTGCGCCGGTCCGAACGCCGAGTTGAAGCTTTTGCCAGAGTAGAATCCATAGGTCGATCGCTCGGGATCTCGTTAACAGCCAATTAAAAGACCGCTGGAATTTCGCCCACTGTGCACAGCTGTTAAAATTACTAAATTTGTAGGCTCCTTCGAGGATACTCGCCAACCTGGATGCGTCTTCATCCCGTAGGTTTACGCGTAAACTTGGAAACAGCCCGTGCGTGCAATCTACTCGATTGCTAACAATTGCTGGTTTGTACCGCAGCTCCTCTTAGCTTCTTTCAGCGCGTTTTCATCGCATTCGTAGCTCGGTGGGCTTCTCTCGTATTTTGAAATGAAATGAAATTAGAAAGCCAAGTGTTTTGTCCACTTTGTCTGAAAAGTACTAACTTCTTTCTTGAATTTCACAGGTTGCTCTCACGTTATTTGTAATTAGCCGAATAGATTCATATTGTAGAAGCTCGATGATTCGCTGCGACCCGGACCTGGCGTAATAGAATCGCACGAAACGTTTCGACAACCTAACGCTGCACGTTACGGATGTAATTACATTTATCCAAGTACGTCGGGTACATTTAGATTTGACTAATTATTAATTAGAGGTATGTTGCACGATACTCGACTATTTACGCTTTCGTAGTCTTGGTGTGAACGTTTCGAAGAAAAACGAAGGGAACACCACGGATAATACGAAACTTCGCTGTATTTTTTTCTATCTGTGCAACAATTATTTTCTATCCGTAAGAAAGTATTAAAAGTTTCTTTCATTTTATGAGAAAATAATAGACGCACAATGTCCTTCGTTTTATATTAGTTTATTGAATTATGCACGAAAATAATAATAGAAATAGAACGAAATGGATATGTTGTTCATCTGAAATGGAAATTGTTGTTCATCTGTCATCATCTTATAAACCGAAAGAAACTTTTCCTAATATTTTCTACACGAAACTCTTGCGGATTCTGGAATCGTAGATTCCGCGAGGAAGTTGACGGATCGCCAATCTTCCGTATGACGACGACGCGCTGGGCAGAAATCATCGTCCGCGTAGCGTCAAGTGGAGAGAATCGAGGCTTCGTGGAAGCGGCGCGTAGAAATCCGAGCTAATTCCCGTCTTGAAAGTGCGTGACGTGTTAAACCGCGTTGCGTGCCATAGCTGGTAACAATCGGAACACATCTAAATCGACGAATCACGAAGAACGGCTCGATGATTCCTCTCATTACTCTCTGTCTTCTCCGTTTCTATATCATCGCTCTGCCAGCGAACAGATTCCGGTAGAAGGTGGACAAACGTCATGGCTAATCGATAAAAGAGATCCTCCGTACCTGTCTGTCATCCTCGTGGAAACATACGGTCAACGGAGAGACGACGTCACCGTAGTCGATCCGTAAGGTGCCCGGAGTGGAAATCCTGCCGATTGATTTCCCGTTTCTTCCCCCAAGGAGCTGGAAATCCCGCAGTTTCACACTCGACGTGAGACTGACCCCAGCCGCTTGACCCACGCGGCGGGATACGCGACAGGGATTACGTGCAGTCTGTTTCGGTTTCGACTCACCGATTTTCCATAGGGTTTGCAGCCGATTCTTGGCACGAGAGTCGCGCGTCCATGCGTCACTTTTGCCAATCGACGCGGAAACACTCGATTTCCAACGGATTTACCTCGATACGTTTAATCCAGCGCTGTGCCAGGCTTTCCGTTTTATCGGCAAGAATTTTAGTCGCTCGTAGATCGAGTCTCCGCTTCCAGTTTATGGCTAGGGGGACCTTTAAGGACGGCCATCGATCTGACATAGAACATCGAGACGACTCCAGTTTGATCGACGAATAACGCAGCTTCGAACGAATTTTAGCGAAGGTATCCATCGTTGTTTGAAAGTTCGCCTCGCTATCTGCGTAAGTCCCTCGATTCGAGTCGTTCTAAAGCTCAGTCCACACTGGCAGACACTTGTCGCCGCCGATCAGCTGCTGTTTATCTTCTGCTGTGAACTTTGAAGCTCTGCTTTCGATAGAAGCATTAAGTACGAGAACTTTGAATAATCTTTTTCAAACAAATAACGAAATTAGAATACCACTGACTGATAGACCGTCGCGTCACTGCGATAATAAAGTCGGACTGACAAAAGCTAATTAAACGATCAATATAGCTCCAAGTTTTCACAAGAGATAACTAGCATTCGAAATTGCCTTCTTTTAAACGTCTCTCGACAAGGATATTCTGCCAACGATCGCGCTATCGATTCCACGATCGGCTCACGACGATCTCGGGACAGCTGCGGCGAACCGCGCAAAGGCAAAGCGAGGCAAAAGCGAGGAGTCGGTTGACTCGAGGACCTCGAGGAGTAAAGGAGCTTCCCAGGGAACGGGATTACGCGAAATCCCAGCCAGTTTTCCCCGAGACCAACGCATCTTCTCTTCGACCACTATTACCCGTGGCTGTTCCTTTCGATTCCTCCGGATCTTCCCCTTGCTCGCAAGCGGCCATTTGCCGGCCAGCTGCCGAGACTTAGTGGAAACCTATACACGGATTTAATTCGCCGTGAAACGAGCCCCTGCCTTCTCCAGAAAGACCTTCCACCCCTAGAATCGCCTTATTTCTCGCCAATCGCCTGGATTCCTCCGCGACTCTTCGCAGCCGCGGCTGTAAACCATTGGTTGCATAGTTTAAGGGGTAATTTGAGACAGAACGATAGTTAACCTTAGCTCACCTCGATAGTTTCATATAAAATTACCAATTGCTTTTTCATAATTGCGTCGAGTGTGACGTATTTGTTATTTTTTATAGATATTATATAATAATATTATGTAATAGCTTGTAATACCTTTTTTCATTTTCGATCATTGAGAACTCGTGCTGATTTTACGGACGATAACCGACGGATACGAAGAAATTATCCAAAATTTAGCCCGTTTTACTAATTCTGCATTCGAGTAATTACACCGAAACGAAATCTTTCCGTGGACGAAGGTTCGTCGTTAAACAAAGCTAGACGCAATGCGCGTTTTCTCTTTGTCATAAACTCTTTATCGTAAATACAAGTATTTTGCAATATACGAGAGGTATACGTTTTTTAATCCCAACCTTCTAATTTTATCGGACTGTCGAAGGAATAAAAAGAATTCTGACGCGGCTGGTCACGCTCGGAATGAACTACGCATTTGAGGGATTGAAGTTAAAAATGCTAATTTATTAACGCTGCGATTATTTCGAAAGTTATACGCCGTATTACAAGCGTTACCGGTTAATTTGGTACTTTGTAATTCCATAACTCTATTCCCCTTGCTTATTTTCAACTTTGTACTACGCATTCCCCGATCCTTAGCCTTCAGTTTCACGTCAGACCTCCTATACAATACACGCGCTTTTTCCTTTTTAATACCTGCCTTGTCATATTTCCATTTTTAATTAGTATTTCTCACTCCACCCTTCAGTTTCAGAGTAACGATTCCCACTTCCCATCTTTTCCTTCTATGGTATCGTATTTCGAAATTTCCCTTCCAATTATGACTTATGTTTTCCACTTATCGCATCTTGATCATGATACTCCACGTTTACGTTTATAATGAAACTTCATGATAAAATGTAGCAAGGAATTATGTATAATAATGCATCTTTCCATGATTTTCTGCGTAGGAAGATCTCTGGAAAGTCTCAACTTCTCGCAGGAAGTTCGTATACGAAAACAACGCTGAAGAGGCTCGATGAAAATTCACTTGCAAGGCGTCGCATTCGTCGTACGAGGATACTTATTGTAACGTTATATAATTAGACAAGTCATTACGCAGAAAAGTATTAATTCTTTATGAAATTGTACAATTATTATAAACAAATTCAATTAAACAAAGCTTAACTCAATTGAGCAAATTAAAAAGGAGTTCAGCCGTTTGAAGTCCAACATCCACAGTCCTTATAGTCCTTCCAATTCCCAGTGGTTTGAGCAATAATTCCTAGAAATGACGTCATTATCTGAGAAACCCGAGAGCACAAAATTTACCACTCGAACGAGAAATGTGTGGAAAGAAAACCTCAGTTTTGTATCAGGAGAACATGAAGACAGAGGAGGTGAGATGAACCTCGGCGATTCTTGGAAATGACGTCATTTACCAGGAATTCATCGAAGCGAGATTTCTGAAATTTCGATCAAGATTTTCGACCGACTTTGCCATTTTGTATCAGGCGAACATGAAGACAGAGGAGGCGACACGAATTTCGCCGGTTTTTGGAAATGACGTCATTTACCAGGAATTCATCGAAGCGAGATTTCTGAAATTTCGATCAAGATTTTCGACCGACTTTGCCATTTTGTATCAGGAGAACACGAAGACAGAGGAGGCGACACGAATTTCGCCGGTTTTTGGAAATGACATTGTTTCTCGGAATTATTTGTGAACGTTTCTGGGATTGGATAATGAAAAGGGTTATTAACAAGATGGTAAAATGCTGTTAAATTATTCTAGTTTGTTGAAACTTCTGCATACACTCTGTACAATTATTTTACAATGAATAATTTCATTTGTTATTGTATTATGTAATTATTCCCAAGAAGATCGTTCATGCTGTTCATCCATGGTTGCTGTTGCCTGTTTATGATCTCCTGATTGCTGTGTTTGTCCCCAAAGTAGCTTTCCTGTAATAAATACAAAAGAAAACAATTTATTTCTAATATTTAATTAAACCATTTAAACAATGTATCGCATGGAATTTCTCTTTTTGCATAAAAGTAATAGTTTAAGCTATTTTACACGACTGTGATGTTATCCAACAACTTAAATGAGTGCAATAACTATAATAAAACCATTCAGTACGTTAACAAATCTCAAGTTGTTAATTAACTGATAAATAGTCGCTGAACTATTATCGAAATTATTAAAACAGGTATACACAAAGACAGAGGGAACCGATCTTACGATCTTCATTTTACGTTCTACGTTACAAAAAATAATATTATTGCGTGAAATTTTCAACAACTGTATACGACAAAGAGTTAGTGCTATAACATGCTCTACTAATTTTATAAATTTACCTAAAAATAGTTTGATGTTCACTCAGCCATCGACGATACATCCTCCTCCTTCGAAGCCTCGCGGCAAAATAATTGCGGACAGATTAGGTTCCACCCTTCGAATTTCTCTCATAACCACGTGTTACTCGTTCTTGAACTCCTTAACCTTTTGCCTTCGCTACGGAGCCATTTAAAATTTCTCTTCAAACTGGAGATGTCCAGTACGAGCCATTAAAAATTTCTCTTCAAACTCGAGGAGTCCGCTTCCACCGTAAACAATCTTCCAACCTTTTCCTTCTATTTATTTTAGCTGTTCAGAATGCTGAGGGTATTTGCAAATTTTGCAGTTTGTAACGTCGCGACAAAAACAACAAGTGACCTCGCGTGTTTTTACAACGGAGAGATAAGATACAATCACAAAGGTATACTTGAGTATTAGACAAAAGTATCAGATTACCAAACAAAATCACGCTGCACTCTGCGACGACGAATGGGTGACGTCATTAATAGCGACAACAATCACGAACAATACAACTATACTATATTCTTTTACGCGCATTTCTATCTATGTGTAAATATGTTCCTTGTGCTCAAGTTGCTTCGAGTTTTTGAAAAAATACAATTGTCCTTAATCGTCGCCTTTGCCAATGTTCCAATAATAAATTTCCAAGAAGCAAACTTTAAGAATCTTGCACAAGAGTTCAAGTATAAACAAAAAAACAGCAAAATTGCACAACCGTTCCGTTCTCTCCGATGTCGATGATTTTTGAATATGTCGTAAAGCTCAAAATTTCCAACAACTTTTCCCTATACATGTAACCGTCTATCTCGTTCAATTTCCGAGATATTCGGAAAGAACTGTCGGTACCGCTACGGTGAATTCCGGCTATGGCTGTGCGTAAAGCCCCGTGCACAACGCGAGGCAGCAAGACACGTCCATTACAATTCCCTTCGAAACGAGTATTATCGGCGCGTTTTGGGTTTGTGCTTGCGTAAAGTAATTAATTAATCGTAAAAATAAGGCGAATGGATACTCGATATCATCCTACGAAATAGGATAATCGTTATTACTTTACGCAAGCTGTCTCCTGAATAACAAGCGTCTTTTCCTGCACCGATTTCGATCAGGTTACATCACTCGGCCGTCGAACTTCGTCATGTTTCAAAGGGAACACAAGGATCCCCCAAAGGGGAAGCCCCCAGTAGCAGAGATGACACCGATCAATTACGAGAAACATAATGGCGATCGATTCTAGAGAATACACCGTGTGTGCCGCTGTACCAGAGACGAACGATCGGTTCGGCAAAAAAATTCACGTCGTAGCGCGAATAAACCGTCGTAGCAACAACCGTTACTGCTAATTCGTATTCGGGAAAATTCGCCACCCGGTGGAAAAGCCGCGTCGTTCGTACTGGTTGCGCGAGCTTCTAAGTCGACCGGTTGCTCGCGGATCGAGTTGCCGAGAATCCAAAGCTGCTGTGTCAATTACGCACGTGAAATTGTATGGAAGCGAAATGAACGCAGCGATCGCGTAAGCAGCAGTTGCGCGGGAATTGCCCCGGTTCGGAAACGTCCCTCGGCCGGATATCGATAGCCATCGGTCGGCGGCAGGGAATTTATTCGCTTTCGCGAAAGCCGCCGACTTATCTCGCGCACCGGCCTTTGATTTACATGTAAACACGTCGCGTCGGCTCGATAACGCTTAATTAACTCGCACCTGCTAATTAATAAGGTTCTCGTGTCGCATCCGAGTCGAAAATCGTCTTGGAAAAACACGCTACGGCTCTTCCGATGCTTATCTTCCAAGAGATCTGCGCTGTTTCCGCGAAAGAGAGCGAAGGGCCGGTTAAAGAATTGGAACACACGGCTGACGCGTTTACTGCCACGCGAATTTTCTCTGCTCTCGCCTGACAGCCGCGACCGATTCAAATTCGCTGCGGTTTCACGTTACAGTTTTTCCAAGATGTTACATTTGCTGTCGTAACGGTATCCGCACGACGAGACTGAAATCGAACGCGAACACGTCGCCGAACAGCCGTAAAAGATGTTTCGTTCGCCGCGATCGATTTGACGAGAACAATACTCGAATATCGAAACGACACTTCGTGTTTTCGCTCGATCGCGCACTTTTCTCCGGTCCGTGTAATTTAGCTCGTTCTAACGATCGTAGAAAACGCGGGTAACCGGCGAGGTTCGCGTGGCAGCGAACCTGTTAGCAGAAACTACGCTTCGGAAGCTGAAAACATGCGCGTTTATGCGTGAATTATCGTTAATTTATTTTAAGTTAAAACCTTTTTTTACAACGATATCTTACAATGTCGCTTTATACATGTTCACGAAATCAGTATCTCCACGAAACTTCTGTCGTTGAATTCACTTTCGGCCTCCAGTCACATCCCTCCGGCTCTTCTTCCATCCCTCTAAACGTCCAGCCTTCCGAATCATCGTACTTGCGCTCTTTCCCCTCTCCGTTTCCTCCGCGTTCCTGTGTCTGTATTTCTGTGTGATCGCGTTTGTGTTTCTTTATACAGTCTACACGCTACTCCCTAATAATACTATTTTATTAGAATAATCTGTCCTCTCTCCGCCGTCTGCGTCTCTTCGTCTCGTACCGACCCGTTCGCGAAAAAAGGGGCCGCGGCAAAATATCCGCCGCCCTTTCTCCCTCCTCTTCTCGTCAGTCTTTTCTTTTTCCTTCTCCGTTTCTCTCGTTTCCCTCGTCCCAATGCTTTTCGAAGCCACCACGCCGTTCCAGGCCGCCCGCCATCTCTTCGAACGAAGCGATCTCGCACCTCGAACAATCGATCCACCGCGTCTGTCTTTCAATCTCGCTATCTGATCGGCTCCGCACAGAATCCCAGTAATCGGCTTTGCAAACCTTCGGTTCGAAAGCTTTCGCGCGATTCTATTTCGCTAGAATCTGCAAGGACGACGCAGTGACGAGCAAAGTTTCCAGTCGGATGGACCTCTCTGTCTCTCGTTACGTTGCATCTCGAAAACGATATCGCAAAGAATTTCAAGCACCCGGACCCGACTAAGCGTACGACACTGTTCGCTATATATCCGACGTCGTGTTACTCGAATTTCTTTTAGATATCGTTTCTCGAGTATAAAATAATTGGAAGAGATTTGTGCACGCCATCGCGGCGAAACTACTGCAAAATTGGAAATCTACAGATACATTTACGTCATAAGCATAGGGACAACTACTGGCTACGTCTATCGAACGACTGGAACAAATGTTACTCGAACAAGTCGAATTATAAGTAGACCGTGGATGTTTACGTGGTTTTCTATTTCTACGGCCACGAACAAACGGCATCTAAATAGAGCAGAAATTTAAATAGAAATTTGACGTATCGCGACGTGTACTCTGAACATCGTAGGTTCTTGCGTGTCATATGCGTGTTGTAAATTTTCCAGATCTGAAGTCTGCGTAGAGAAAGAAACGCGTAAACAACCGCGGTCTAATTATAAAGCGCGTGTGCAACGCTCGAGCGTAAGAGTAACGAAGTAATTAAGAAACGAAAGCAGCGAGCAGCGTTCGTATCTCTACGAAACTATTTCCATCGATTGTCCGTACGCTTATGGCTGGCAACGTATTTCCAAAGAGAGAAAAATCTACGTTGATCTGCGTTGCGAATGAAAAGCGAACGCGGAGGATACAGATAGGAAAGAAGAACGTTTGCACGAAGGAAGAGACGAAAGATCGGATGTTCGAGGGGGTGGCGAGATGGCGAAGAACGGAGGGTGTCGTTTTCGATGTTCACGGCCTAGCAAGATCGAGAAAAGAAAGGATCGCAATTGCGACGAATCTGGCCGGCTCGTGCCGAGTGTGCCCGCGCGATTAATTAATTAATTAGAAGGAGAGATTAATGAATAATCGGCGATACCGGCCGATCGGCGACCACGATAATAGTAATAAGAATAATAATGATAATCGTCATTCACGGCTATTAACCTTTCTCGCTCGCGATAAATCGTTTTAATTACCATCGCGCGCTCCGACTATCTAGATGCAAATCTTACGATGCGCAATTAACCGCTAATTTATGCACAATCACTTTTACTCCTCTCTTTCCTCCCCACCCTTTTGACTTCATTTTGCTTTTCGCCAGTCGCGCGCCTCCACTCACGCACGCACGCATGCACGCACACCACCATCCACACACACACCTCAACTATTATTTATAATATTTATAATATTTATATTTATATATATATATTTATATTTATATTCATCTTTATATATATAGACTTTTTCGTTTATATTCATATATATATATTTATAATATTTATATATATATACTATTATTACAATGATAACGGTACACAATCTCGAAGATACAAAATTTACAGCGCGATTTTTTCGTTTTCATTACCCTAGTTTTCTTCATCTTATTATTTAGTTATTTCTCTTTTTTTTTTTTTTGTATTTTCGCTTTTGCATTTCTGCCCAGTGCTCCGTCTCTCGTGTCCAGTCCCTGTCTTCCTTCTCTTTTATCCTCTCCATCTTCTCTTATTTTTTTCTTTTTTTCTTTTCTTTGCTTTCCACTCGTTCCTCGAATCGAGAATTTCGATTTCTCGACGGGGACGACCGACTCGCGATCTGGATCACCGGAAGTTCCATATAATTTACCGACTTCTCTACGTGTGCTTTATACACCTAACTTGTTGCTCGCTATCGCTAAACCGGTACGACACACGACGCGACGCTCGGACGACTGGACGCCGATTTCCCGGCGGAAAAATTGGGGAGAGCGTTGCGTGCGCCACGCGGGAAGAAACAATGGAACGTCGCTAGCGCGAAACCTGTTTCGCGAGTTTCCTTCCGCCATCCGCCAAATCTCGTTCGAACTTACCAAAGGACAACCAGCCCTTTGCGGACGAGTGTCGGCAAATAGTCGCGCGAGTCTTTTCACAGTTCCGCACGCTTCTCACATAGCCGCCCAAATCTGTTCACAGTTTCTGACACTTATTTTCAAGTAGCTAGCCTACGTCTACTTTTCGGACTAATAATACGCATAGTAAACGAAATAGTATTATGTTTTTGATGAAAGAAAATTAGACATCTTTGGAGACCTTCTCTTAAACTCGCGACGCAGGATGCTGGTCGAGTCAGAACGAATTTCAACCTTTCGATGGCAGTACCAGACCACTCGGCAAGCTTTTTATCAATTTTTTTTTAAATCCAGAAGGGACATGTTCGATAGTAGCGACGACGAATATTCTTTCGAAGCTGACAAGGTAGAAGAAGCTTCAATATCTCTAGTAGCAGTGATAATGATAATGAATTAAATATTGATAAAAATAATACAAGCCTGGGCAGTGAACAAAACCATCGACGTGTACAATTTCCCAACTATGCGCGTCAATACTCGGACAGCGACGCTAGCTCGTCGAACGGCCTCGTCCGCAAGCGGCTAGTGGCCGTAAGCGAGTGATTGAAAGGGAGAAAAATAAGAAAATTATCTGCAAATACGAAGTGAGCGGAGTGTTTCCCTTAGCGCTGTCGCGTATCGTCGACGGGTGATGGAAAGCTGTTCTGCCATTTAAAATCGGAAGAGGGAAACGTAGAAAAGTAAGTGTAAAAATGGAGCGCGATCGAAGAACGGTGAAACTAAGTTTGAGCGGAGAAATCGCGTGTTATTAGCCCTGAAAACGGCATTGTTGATTTATCGATTACAGATCACTAGACGGTAGAATTTCAAATCTACGCTTATGGGAAATTTGAGGATACAAAAGTGCACGTAAGGTAAAATACGGCTGTGTTCCATACAGGTGAAACATTCGGCTATCGATTTCGCGAATAATATTTACAAAAATACGAATTTCCATAAATATTCGCACACCATTGATGACAGTAATTTATTATACGTCAGACTATTCGTCTTTAGGATATTTAACTTTCTTAGCTTCACTTTTCACCTTCACGAAGGAAAATGAAATTCGACCGGAACTGGGAAAATTAAAACGCGAACCCAAACTATTCGATAGTCGAGCGATACGAGTTGAAGATGGAGAAGCCGCGGGTCGACGTGAGACATTCGTGGCGACAGAAAACGTTTCGCAACGCTAACGAACGTAACCAGTTCGTGAGAAATTTGCCCAACGCTACGAGATTTCGCGGAATTATTTCGCGAGTCGAAACGTTTTCTCCGCCGTCGCTGTGAATGATCGCAGGATCCTCGCAAACCGAAACAGAACAGCGCTGGCGCTCGAAAGCGTCCGGACATTTTTGCTTCTCTTCCATACGACGTATTTTAATTGTAAAACTACGTTGCCAACGTTGAAATTCCGTGACTTTGTTCTTCGTAATCGGCTGATAGAAAATTATAATAGAAAATTTGATCGATTGATCTTCGAACGCCGATGTAGCGATCGTAAACAGGCAATTTGCCACACCGTATACAATCTTTTATTTCGCGACTTTTCATCCTTAGGTTCTTCAGCTACAGAAACTCGAAACTTTAATGGCTCAAACTTTGACGCTTAAACGGTACAGCTACGTGGCAGTGTGCTCAATGGATAGCAAAATATATGATCGTTACGCCTTTAACCTCTTAGGAATTTTGCGCCAACATGTTTCTTTGCACGGCAGAGTTTGACGAGAATTACAGCAATGTGTGACGGACAATGTTCTACGCAAACACATTGCAATTTGTTTGATGACTAAAATATAATTTTTCTCAAACATATGATGCACATACTACAAGCACTAGGTTTACGGGACCCGTCAGTTCGACGGATTTCAAACTTCGAAATGAAATATGCCAAAAAGCACAGCATTAATTTTAACCATTTTGCATCGTAGATTAATCATTTCGCCCAAAGAATCGATACACACGATTACTTTTTCCTAGGTTTTCTAATTTTTGAGATCTGTATGCAGTATACCTGCCTCTACGAAACTTAGCTGATTTTATAAGCAAACCGTTTTTCAAAGACAGTGTGCAAACTTTTCAGTTATCGTAGAGGTTTCACATTATTGTCTCCGCTTATTCTAAGTATTTAGAATGGGATAATAGAATTTGAGCAGATTATTTTCTTTTACCACCAATACCCCTTTCCCAACAATCATGAGTAAGTCCAGGGCATATAATAAGATATTGAGCAAAATTGTCAACATCGATGAAGATTGTTCCGAGGATACTTGCGAAGAAGATCAGTATGAATTAGGCTAAAGCGAAGCTGACAGTGGAAGTTCTGAATACACTGAAAGTGGAGAAGTGGAAGGATCTTCGGATAGTGAAAAAGCGAAGCTTCTTAGAAGTGTAAAGGATGCGAATTTTTTCTAGTTCTGACTCCGAGGATGGAAGGACGAGCGTTCCAAGCGCATGTCAGAACGTAACGGGTGACATTGAAATTGCAATTTCGGGACGCAGTGGATAAAACTGAAAGCAGGCGGATCTAGGGGTAGCACGCCCGTTCGTATGATGTTCAAGGATATCGCAGGACCTGCTGGCTATACTAAGAGAAATATTATGTCGAGTTGTGTAATTAGTGCTTTCGTATTGATAATCGACAGACACATAATGGAACACGTAAAAGATTGCACTGAAGCTGAGGCGCATCGAGTTTTGAAAAAAGACGGACGATCACAGTTGCTGAGTTACGTAGCTTTCTAGGAATTCTATTTGCTTGGGGCGCATATGAAGCGAGATCATTGAAAGCCTCCGAAAGATTACAAACAAATAAATTTGCGCTGATATCCGAAATATGGAACAGGTTTATAAGTAATGTTACAAGCCATATGAAAATATCTCAATAGATGAACAATTACATCCAACGAAAGCCCGATGCAGGTTTTCGCAAGCGTCATAAATTTGGCATTAAGTTTTGGTTTGCAGTTGACGTCCAAACAAAATGTATTTCGAATGGTTTCCCTTCTATGGGGAAAGATGAAACTCGATGCTCAGGGGAAAAAGGACAAGATGACTCCTCACATTTATGTAAATCAGAAAACTGCACGCTTACTGTGTACGAAAGTAAACCTAAAGGTTCTTCTAAGTATCAAACATACAGGTGTACAAGAAGTAGAAGACGATTGTAAATGTGTTGTAGAAACCATTGGTTTTTATAATAAAACAAAGTTTGGTGTGGACGTCGTTGAGAAGATGGCACGCAAATATAGCGTGAAAGCAAGGAGTTTGCGATGGCTCCTTCAAGCTATTTTCAATATTTTAGATTTGACAGCGATAAACGCGTGGATATTATGTAAAGAGCGCAGCGGATCGAAAATATCGAGAAAGGAGTTCATATTTTAAGATCAGACGCTTTGTTTCTGTCACTTTCAACGTCAGAAGTGCGAAAAAGTTGCAGGTGGGCTACTGCAAAAAAAAGGAACAGAAGCAATAATTGTTGTGTATATTGCAAGAAGGTGATATGCGGAAAATGCACAAACAAAATTTAATATATTTGTAAAAACTGTGCTCGATAAATATGATTAGCCTATAGCGTTAATATTATTGTTATCATTTCCGTGATAGTTTAAAAGGAAAAGACTTTTTACTTATTAATAATTTGTTTAAACGTGAAGCCTAATATTGTTCCATTCAAACTTAATTTGAATAAATTGATTTTTTCAAGAAAATGCGCTATTTACTCGTCAATTTGACGGGTCCTCGTAGAGATAGGTACATAAGAAACGTCCGTAAACCTAATGTTAATAAAATTAATAATACAATTGAGTATGATATAAGTTAAAGCATGGTACAACACATAGAACCGCGTCAGAATTTTCACACTCATAGCGCGATGGTGTTTTTCAAATTGTTTTTCGTTTTCTATTTCGAACTTTCAGATTGAAGATTCTGCAGAATTATAAGGATACAGATCAACATGTTAAAAACAGCGTCTAACAATGGTATATTTATTTGAACGAGAAGCAAAAATTGATACCTGACACTGGCGTATCAAAAACAAATTATATATTGTTAACACTGTCAAAAAACATTGCGAGGGTGAAAAAGTGTGAAGCAAAACAAATTGAATAAATTATTCAATTCAAATGGTGAACGAATTAGTCAGTAGACTAAGCCACTATGGTGGCGCGTCGTAATGTAAGATATCCGTGAAAGCCACTATAATGGTGCTTCGTAATGTAGAACTTCTACGAAAGCCACTATAGTGGCGCGTCGTAATGTAGAAAATCCGCGAAAGCCACTATATCCGCGAAAGCCACTATAGTGGCGCTTCATAATGTAGAACATCCGCGAAAGCCACTATAGTGGCGCTTCGTAATGTAGAACATCCGCGAAAGCCACTATATCCGCGAAAGCCACTATAGTGGCGCTTCGTAATGTAGAACATCCGCGAAAGCCACTATATCCGCGAAAGCCACTATAGTGGCGCTTCGTAATGTAGAACATCCGCGAAAGCCACTATAGTGGCGCTTCGTAATGTAGAACATCCGCGAAAGCCACTATATCTGCGAAAGCCACTATAGTGGCGCTTCGTAATGTAGAACATCCGCGAAAGCCACTATATCCGCGAAAGCCACTATATCCGCGAAAGCCACTATATCCGCGAAAGCTACTATAGTGGCACTTCGTAATATAGAACATCCGCGAAAGCCACTATAGTGGCGCTTCGTAATATAGAACTTCCGCGAAAGCCACTATAGTGGCGCTTCGTAATGTAGAACATCCGCGAAAGCCACTATGGTGGCGCTTCGTAATGTAGAACATCCGCGAAAGCCACTATATCCGCGAAAGCCACTATGGTGGCGCTTCGTAATGTAGAACATCCGCGAAAGCCACTATGGTGGCGCTTCGTAATGTAGAACTTCCACGAAAGCTACTATGGTGGCGCGTCGTAATGTAACACACCCGCGAAAGCCACTATAGTGGCGCGTCGAACCCAAGAGGTTAATGTACTTTTACAAATTCATTTAAAAATGCTGGCAGATCGGTGATGGCTGCTTCTGATAATTAACTTCGCACTAATTTGTATACTCTGGTAAAATTTGCGTGCTGTCGTCACGACTTGTCCGGACACTTAGGAGCAGTAGCACGGATGAATACGACCTACGACGTGGAAAAGGCAGAACGGCGCTGAGAATGGAAAGGTAGAAACGTAGAGAAGCGAGGGAAGAAAATCGGCGTCCAATGGTCCCCACGCGGGATTCTCATTTAATAAAAAGACTTTGAAAATTGCACGATTTCTCTCACGGATACACGCTTAATATCTAATATTACTCACACCGGCCTCCGAAGACCGACTCCGATTCCCGAGGGTTTCATACCCTTTCGAAAACAATTGAACACCTTCGAACGTCTCGAATAAATAATTTTTTCCGCTGGTTCACCCTGTAAGAATCGTCTTCGAAGCCTCCTCGGAGGGACGATCGATTACACGACAAAGGAGGAGGGGTGGCTTGCGTTCACCCCCGTTTCTCACGCCACGCACGTAATAGAAACTCTTGGTTTAAGATATAGCGTCGTCTATGTACAGAGCACGTCTAATTAGACTCAGATACAAGTTATAGCTGACTTTGTTTGTACTTGGGGCCCGGGCTCGACGGCCCTACCTTTTGTGCGAAACTTTACATATTTACAGCGACGCGAGACCGCGAAACGAAAGGGGACAGATGCGAGATGACACAGAGAGAGAAACGAAAAGAAAGAAGGGAGAAAGGGAGAAAAAAAAAGAAGAAAGGGGGCAACGCACTATTCTAAATGGATCGCGACTCGTGCGTTAATTTCTCTTTTTTTCTTTTTTTTTCTTTTTTCGTTCGCGTCGTTCTCTTTTTTTCCGTCCGTGTGCGCCTCTCGAACGTCTCTCGGTATCGTTCGCGGAGAGAGAAAGAGAGGAGAGCTCGAGCTCGCGATCACGTTAGAACGAGATTAGAGTGGTGGGCTGCGTCCTGAGCTGCTGATCACTCGCGATTCATGTGTACTCCGATCGCCAACCGGTCTGAAACCAGACAAACAGAACATCCATGTGGCTTTTCCATCCAACCACCGCTCTCTCCGTCTACTTTAATTCCACTATGTGGCAATAAGCAGGGCAGCTAGAAGGGCGGAAACGTGGTCAATGGAGGACTCACCATCGCGTTCGTCGTGGCGGCTAGCTGGAGACCCTGAAGACTCGTCATGTGATGGGAATGGGAGTGTGAATGCGAGTGGGGATGGATCGGTGGAGGCGCCGGGGGCGCAAACCCTTGGTGAAGACCACCTGCCACTCCCACCCCCGTGTGGTACATGTAGTGTTGCATCGCTGGATGCATCGTGTGATGATGTTGCGACGTGCCTGCAATCAGAAATCATTTTCGTCTCGTATTTCCTGCTCCTATGAAATTCAATGTTTCGCGGGTAGCGAAAGTGTTAACAGTCAGCGATGTGCGTAGGCGGTTGGCTCATTCGAGTGTCGAGATTTTACGAGAAAATATTCGTCGATGGGACAATTTGACAGGAACCAGGTTCAGTGAAACGACCGGTTTCAGAATTCAATTTAAGATTGTAGGTTCGTTCGCGTTATTTCTTTTGTTCGTCCAACTTTATTTATGTAGATTCTTCTGTTAAGAAAAATTGAGAAATTGATTAATCGGATAATAGGAGGATTTACATAAAGTTAGACGAGCAAAGGAAACAACGACGAGTGCAGAATTTTCAATGAAACTTTGAAACCAGTCGTTTGACCGCGTCTCATAAAGTTAGCGTTATAGTCATAGTTATAAGTAAGATAGCACACTTCGAGTGCAATTAATTAAAGCAAATAAATCTATGTAATTATGTCTTTGTCTGTCTTTGTCTAAATAAAAAATCAATACGAACTAAAAATATCGGCATGTTTTCGGTAATTGTAAAAATGGAAAATTGGGAGAACCCGTTATTTTGACGGGTTTGGTAGCCTGTAGTGGTGTTAATTGAGAAAGCAGTCGATTTAAATATCGTGGTATCCGGCCGCCAACCGGATCCGGTGCGAGCTACACGAATTATAAATGTACAATCAAAATACAGAAACCATAGTTCATTATTATAGTACGATAGCTTGCGGCAAGTTAAAGCTACGAGAACTCTCGACCGAGTCATTAGAACTAAGTTTATCAAGTTGTATCAGGTTGTCTCAAAAGTATCTTCCCTTTACAAACACGCCTCATACAATAATGTAACTTTATGCAAACTTGAAACCTAATGAGCCAAACGTTGTGGTTTTTATCTTTAAATAGAACAAAGTTGATCATACATAAGTATGTCGATGGTTAAATCGTATCAGGTTGTCTCAAAAGTATCTTCCCTTTACAAACACGCCTCATACAACAATGTAACTTTATGCAAACTTGAAACCTAATGAGCCAAACGTTGTGGTCTTTATCTTTAAATAGAAGAAAGTTGATCATACATAAGTATGTCGATGGTTAAATTGTATCAGGTTGTCTCAAAAGTGTCTTTCCTTTACAAACACGTCTCATACAACAATGTAACTTTATGCAAACTTGAAACCTAATGAGCCAAATGTTGTGGTCTGTATTTTAAATAGAACAAAGTTGATCATACATAAGTATGTCGATGGTTAAATCGTATCAGGTTGTCTCAAAAGTGTTTTTCCTTTACAAACACGCCTCATACAACAATGTAAATTTGTGCAAACATGAAATCTAATCAGCCAAACGTTGTGGTCTGTATTTTAAATAGAATAAAGTGGATTATACATAAGTTTGTCGACGGTTAAATCGTATCAGGTTGCCTCAAAAGTGTCTTTCCTTTACAAACACGCCTCATACAACAATCTAACTTTATGCAAACTTGAAACCTAATGAGCCAAATGTTGTGGTCTGTATTTTAAATAGAACAAAGTTGATCATACATAAGTATGTCGATGGTTAAATTGTATCAGGTTGTCTCAAAAGTGTCTTTCCTTTACAAACACGCCTCATACAACAATGTAAATTTATGCAAACATGAAACCTAATGAGCCAAACGCTGTCAAAATGGATCGTACGTAATTCAATAAAGCAATAGGAAACAAGAAACGTTGCGCATCTATTATTTCCTAATAAAAGGGAAGAAACATTTTGGACAACCCAATGGATTTGTCTACGATTAACGTGAATTTGTAAAGTAATAATTGCCAAGTATGGGGACAAACGCGCATTCGGAATGAGAAGAAGAAATTGGGAAAGTAGTCGGCCAAGAGGCGGAAGATTAGAGAACCGGCAAAACTAAAATTCACCGATGAAATTGGAAGCATCGCGTGGACAAGGTAAAGAAAATCTGCCGGAGAGTTTAAGAATAGAGCGTTCAGTACTTACTCATGGGCGAGCCGAAGCCAGAATGGAAGGGCTTGTTGTCGAGATCGAGGTGACCACTGGCCTTGATCATATCGCCCATGACGCCGCCAAGTCCCAGGCAGCCGCCGGCCTTCTTCTTCTTGCTCTTCGACGACAGCTTCCTGTTCCTCGTCTGAATGCCCTCCTTCTTCATCGTCAGCGGCCGATTCACCTGCAAGAGTCGTAGCCAACAATTCGTTGAGTCGATCGGCTTTAATCTAACGCGGCTTCTCACCAACCAGGGCAACCGATGTGCAAGTGACATGAAATGGAAATAAATCAGCCCTCTGATACGCGTAGACAAGGAGAGAGAAGGGAGCGGGCACGATCAATCGTTCTTCAACTCGTAATTAAGAGATTCGCGTGCCGGTCACTACCCGCCAATTCCCATGCGAGTCTCGCCAGGGAAACACTGCTGTTTGCAATTAGCGGATTAGCAGTTCATATAGGAAGTGGCGAATATTCCCAGCTGCGTGCAACAACGTCAAACTTCGCAAACGCGCAACTCGGTTTTCTCTACGCGTTAAGAACAGTTCAGAGGCAGATCGACCAACCGTAACTTTCGTCTAATCCTTTTGTTGCCAACTGCGGCTATGGTCACCGAATGCTATAGTCACTTCTCACGTTCGCTATGTAGCAAGTTGCTAACGTCGCTATAGTTGGCTATGGTCGGCCGATAACGTTGAACGCTCGTCGAATGTAACAGCACGTGGAATGTGCCGCATATACGCACGCGCGATGGCAGAGTGTTGGCGAGCAGAAACCACCGTAACGAAAGGGCTAGAGCTCTAGTGGCGAAGGATACGCTGGTGGCTCGGTGCGACCGAAGGGTCACGGGGAAGCAGCGCAGCGTGCCGAGACTCTAATGGGATCGGGCGTAATTCGGCAAATTCGAGCAATCGCGTAATTCCGAAAAGAGTCGTTGACCGTCTGGACGTTGGCTTGGGTGTCGGAGGGAAGGAGAGGCGACGAGCGATCGAGAGAACGACGCGACGGAGAGACAGAGAGAGAAGGCGAGAGGGGCTGGGCAGGCGGAGGACGAGGGAGGATGATGCCACGACCGCCACCTCCGGAGGCTCGTTCGCGCATCCCGCAATACCAGGAACCTTTTCCTTAAGTTGGCAGTTGCGTCACGTCGCGGCAACTACAAAGCGCGCCTCCGCCTCCTCCTCCACCCCTGCCGCCTGCCCCTCCGCCCGCCGCCCGTGCATTTCCTCCTCCGCCGCGGCCGCCGCCGCAACCATGCGGCACACCACACTTGCATACCTAGTTATTTCGTACTTAAGCATTGCACGCGCACCGCGAGCATCCGCGCGCACACACGCACGCATAATTGGTCCTGCGACGCGAAAATCTGCCGCCTCTGCGACCAGCTTTTTCGATCGATCGGTTACATCGACGAATCGACGATCGAGATGCTTTGTCCGGGACGCCTTGAAATTATCCATCAGCTAAACGCAATCGCCAACGATCTCTGACTCTCGTCGCCGATTCCAGTCACACTGTCACACGCGACCACCATGTTACTCGCTAGCGAGGATCACGCTGCCTGCCGTACGCCATTATCCGAGGATTCTAGCGGATTTTACTTTATTCCTCGTTATTCGACGATAGATTTGTAACAAAATTACCGGGAAATAGAATCGACGGCAAGCTTACGCCGAATGTGTACTTCGTGGTAGATTTCACAGAGTCGTCGTTCGCGAAAAGGCGAACTTTCGACGCGCTTCACTTTCGTATAAATATGCATCCGCGCGTGTCACGAATATGAGTGGAAAGAGACAACGTTTGAGAGACGAAGGAATGGGAAGGATGGCGAGAGCGGAGGATCGAACGGAGGTCGAGAGTCGAGGGAGGCTCGAAAACGCAGTATTTTAGCGGATCGACGGATGAAGCTTAATGAGCGAGCAAAAGTAGCAAGAACGGCAGGCAGACACGAAAGAAAGCTCGAACCGATTTGAATACAATACGAGCGGCTTTAATAGGAACCGAGCGACGAAACCGAGCGCGAGGTGCAAACAAAAGAGAGGGAAAGAGAAAGGGAGAGAGAAAGACAGAGACGGAGAGAGGAGCGAACCGGAGGGAGAGAGACGGCCCCATCCGCGGAGATTCGAATGCAGATTGATGTGGTCACACACGATGCAACCGCACACCGATCGCATACGAAATCGCGCCGCGAACCTGCGCCGGGTGGGGTCAATGAATGAAAGATCGGAGACGAGCCTACCTACGGTCGAATTTCCTTCTCCACTCTCTAACACCGATTCCCCGCTCGTTCCTCGAATACGAGGTCTGCTACTCATGAATTAACGAACAGCTGTCGAAACAGGCGCTCCACAAGTTTTATGGATTTCCAAAACTCCAAGTTTCTAATGGTCCTACGTACAAGTTACGCGGGGTGTCGATGAAGCGATCGTACAAGCGAGAACACTCGCGAATCTACGTGAAAATGTAGATGGAGCGACACGTTTTTGTCTTTCGACGCTTCGCTTTCGAGAAGATCGAGTTTGAACTTTTGTCGAGTATACTCGAACTTGGCTAATCGATGATATTTACTCTGCGAATTTTCATGCAAAGTCATATCCTGGGGAATATAATCGAGAAAGTAGAATTTTGGTAAAATATGGTAAAAAGCTCCGAACAATATTATGCGCGTTTGGTGCAATTCCGCCTTTTCACATCTTCTATGCGCAGTCTGATAACGACTAGGTGTTAGCGGAGACGTGGAAAAGCGGATAATAAAATTGCTTGCTTTTATTCATTTTCAAGAAAACAGGATATGCGCGTGTTTAGTGAATAATCGACCTTGTGCACGATCTCTTCTGTAATCTATGATCTACGATCTATGGCCAAGTGTTTTATTTATTTCTCTCGGAAACCAAGCGTCCTGCTATTTTCGATTTACATAATCTCAGTCCGGAATCGACCGCGTTCAAGTATAGTTGACGAATTTTCTTCTACGAGACGATGGAACGTGCTTATAGAAGATAGGTTTCTTTTCAAAGGTCTTTCACGCGCTTTTGAAATGTTAAAAACTCTCGTCCAAAGAAATTCGCCGTCGAATTGCAACAGTGTACACATTTGTAGGAAATTTAAGATTGTCAAAATTCGCGCGATATACGTGACATGCAAAAATATAACAAGCAGTATAATAATCACTGGATGTATGAATTTCCGTTTGTTTAATTAGGTTTATAAAAATACGAATGTGCATAAAAATTCGCGGTATAGCGGCCAGGCTGTGGATGAATCATCGGTAAGAAGATGGTTGCGAGCATTCAATACGAACGGTAGGACTGTGTGCGCGATAGCAAGCGTCCTGAACATCAAGAAACGTGTCTACGATTTTATACTCCAAACGCGTCGACCTATCAAACGGGCCATCCTTTCGCAAAACTGGAAGAATTTCTGGGAGGACGGTTCGCAGGAAACGATGATTTAAATTTAGAGGACAGCGTGCAACGATAATTATGCAAACTCGTGACAGAGATATCTACATACGTATCGTACGTATACGTATGTACTCGTTTTACATTGGGATAAGTATCGGTGTAAGGCGTGCGAGTATATCGAAAGATGTTAGTTGGAAATAAAGAAAACATTTTCGAATGCATTTCGTCGCTCTAGTTCTCAACTGTTTCACATCTTCAAAGAAAACAGAGTTTGAAGTTTCCAAAGCCTGACATTGTTGTACGGAGCTAGGAATATTTCTCGCTCACCCGGTAGAATTTCCATCGTATTATTACGAATTTGTATTGATCGTGGATCGGTTAATCACAGGTTTCACGAAAAATGCGACTAGACGAGTTAAGAACCGAGGCGTCCTATTACTTCGCGGACGACCGGCGACAATTTTGAAAATTGCTCGACGAACGTGCGGATTTTCGGAAGCGACGCGAGTGTTTCGTCCTCTGCGAGGAGTTCGCAAGTGGCGTAGAAAACGAGAACAGAGGCGAGCGGAGGCGACTCGGATCTCTAGCTCGGCTAAAACGTTCGCAGAAAGCGGCACGGAGGAATGTCTCGTAGCCGGCTCGTCGGGGGCATATCAATTGGCGGCCCTTTGCGCCGTTCCTCCTCCCCGTAGCGCGATTTTACAACTTCCTCGGGGGGACAAAGCCGCGCGACGCGATGCGCTGTTGCGTTCGTCGAACGTCCGCGTGATTTATCCGCAGCCGCGCTTCGAATGAAAAGGAAGTGTGAGAACCTTGTCGATCTGCCGTGGAAACGACCAAAATTGCCGGTGTTATCGGTCGATCGCGGCGTTCGGGCCACACACGTGCCTATCTTCAACCTGACATCGAGATACGTATCGGGAAAAGACAGCGGCCCACTGTTTACGATCCCCCGACTCGGCTATTTTCGTCGCTTTTCCATTTCAAATTTCAGGCGGCTTCTCCTCTCGCGTATATCTTCCACCTCTTTCCTCCAGCAACTCACGATACGCTGGCGTACTCCACCGACGAAATCGATTTCGGACAAAGTAAGTTAAAGTTGCGCGGCGATCGGAATCGACGCGACGTTTTTCTCCTTTCGAGCCGTTGATACGATATGCGAACGACGCGTCGGTCGTAAAATCGGCGAGTGGCTACAGTTGGTACGTTCGGAGCGCGTATAACGAGGTTTCTGCGGAGATATAAAAAAAGCAGTTGCGAGCATCTTTCGAGAAAAAGACGCGCTTTCCAATTCGTAACGAGAAGCATGGGGCAGAAGAGGCGATCGACGGCGGGAAAGCAACGCGGCGTAATTTCAGCGATAGATCGTAATCGGAATATCAATTCGCAAGGATGTTGCGCGGCGCAAGATTTAAAACGCTTTAACAAAACGCGCACGATTCTGGGTGCGCCTACGTCAATGAACGTTGCTTCCTTAAATGGTTTAATTCAAGACCGCGCTGTATCTAACGCGTATACGTAATTCGTGTTACGTTAAACATCCTGCGGCTCGTTTAAACGCGTCCGAATCGCCGCCAAATCGAACGTTCGCAAATTGTACGAAGCGCGCGAGGCGAAGATTCGCGCGTCTAATTCTCGAGTCTCCGGTTCCTTTGCTGATCGTGGAACGCGGTTTCCGGGGGACGAGTATCGTCCTCGTTCGAGGAATTTCTCCGGCGACCCCAGCGACCCTCCGGCCAGGATTTCGAGCGGCGATTACCATATTTCGAGCAGCCGGTAGCTCGGCGCCGAGAGCACGAATAATCCGTGTATTTTCGACTAGCCGTGGCTCGATGGCTGGCTGGATGGCGCGCGCGCCACCGCGACCGCGCTATCGGTCCGCTCTATCTTAACGACGCCAGATCTGTCGTTCCGCGTCCCTCTCCTTTCTCTTCCTCTACCACTCGCGCCACAGAGCAACGGTGTCTATCTCGAATCTCGGGACAAGCCCGGCCAACAGCCGTATACCCTCTGGTGGCAGGTACAAGAGAAACTGCCGGAGACGCTGCTCTCGAAATGATTGATCTCTCGCCCGAGCCTCCTTACGCATACTTGGTAGCCATCGATTCTCTTTCCTCTCTCTCTCTCTCTCTTTTTCTTCTTTCCTTTCCTTTTTCTTTTTCCTTCCTCGTTCGTCTCCTTCCACCTTTCACCCGCTCTCCTTTCCTTCGTCCAGCCGAGATCCGGGATCCCTTGCGTTGTGTACGCGCGTCGATTCTACCAGAGTAGTTGTTGCTCCATCGAATTTTCTGTATCGTCGACGACCGATCCAGGGAACCTTGGACGAGTGCACGGACCCCGGGGCTAATCCTCGCCGTCCGATTGTTCGACGGAGTGGCCGGACCGGGCAACCGAGATTCGGCGCGAGAGACTGTAACGTGTCGGCTTAACGTCACCGAAGACAGTCGCCTATTCCGGCTTACCCGGTTCTTCGCGAGTGAAAGAAAGACGAGGTCGGTTGGAAACGGAGCTACGAGTTTCGCGCGTTTCCGTCTCGACGTTTTACGCCGCACGAGAAGAAGGGAAGAATCCACCGAGAGAGTCGCCGAATTTATTCCCCCCTTGGTGGAGCGTGCACGGCGTCCCATGTCGCTAGGCGGGGCGGAAGGGAGCCCTACGCTTAATTAATGATTACCAGGAAACGTGTCTGGGCCTGGCCTTTATGCCCGGCATTAACCAGCGCGAGGATGTTGCTGCTGCTGCTGTACGTTGCTGCCTTCGTCGCTATCCTGCCCCCGCCTCACCCTTCTCTTCGTCTTCGTTATCGATTCGGTCGGACAAACGTCGCGAGAAAACGCGATTCTCTTCCGTCGGTGATTTGGTTGTAGCGCTGGTCCGGCGATTTCCAATGGAAAGTACAAAGTACCAAGCGAAAAGTACGTGGCGTCCGCGACTGTACGCGTTGCAACTGCGTGCAATCTGGATAACTCGGGACGGGGATCGCGAACAGGACTCAGAGGCTCGCTGTGCGTTCGTATTTGAAGCGAAGATGGGCTGATAAGTCGGCAGAGGAGGGAAAAAAGCCGCGTAAATTCGAACGGACCATTTGCTTTCAGCAGAAGGGGCGGACAGTGGGAGCCGTTGTGTCATCGCGGGCCAATTAGCGCGAGCCGCAAACGAATCCTTATCGAGATCCCGCGAGAGACGCGCCTTATTTTTGGCCTGCCCTCTCCGAGCCGCGAAAACTCCGCCAAGGCGAAGAAAAGCGAGCAGTGTACGATCGCTTACAGCTTGAAAACCGCTTCAATTTGCTACGTCGATCGCAAAAACCAAGAAAGTACAAGCGACTACTCGAGGTGACGGCGCTTCATTGAAATTGTCCGCGTCTCCGCTACACGACGTGTACTTTACCTTTCGAACATACAACATTCTTTCGCGTCCTCTTTTCATCCGAACGTACAGAAAATTCCCCGAAGCGGATTAGATATTTCGACGATTACAATATCAACGCTAAGTTAAGAGCCGGCGCGTTTGTAGTAAAAATGATGGCTGTTCGTGTTCTATTTCGATAGTTTGCGCGTCATCTTGCGAGAAAATAGCGCATCTAAGAGATGAAACTATCTCCGTTATCTCTCGGATTGGAACGAGCGATCAGACGCGTAGTTAGATCTAAATAGGTCGACGCCAAGCCGCGTTCTTCCGAGCGTCTTCACAGGGCGATCGCTAGCCGCGTGAAATACGTCGAGTTGCTGAGAAAAACTGCGCGCAGGATGTCCGTTTTTCCCTCCTCCCTTTGTCTTCCTCGCTGCTTCCTGTGTCACACGCCGTTGAGCACGCTCCACCCCCGCCGCCGCCGCCGCCTCGAGGGGGATCCTGGCGACACTCTTCGCACGTCCGGCGACCCGCCGAGCACCCTAATTGTTGCCACAACAGAGGGTCGCGTCGCGTAAGCGGAAGGGCTGACTCGAGTGGCCACCCGCTCTCTCGCGTCTCTCGCAAACAACCAAACTACCCTCGAGATTCACGTTGCAAGTTGCTTACACGGCTTCCTACGCTCCTTCCTGCAAACCGTAATACGCGAAGGAACACGCGATTTGTGTGGCGAGATGCGCGCAAGCGAGTCGTGAGAATTGTCGAATTTTTAACTAGTTGGCTGTGGCGACCTTGTTGAAGATTTTGTAAAAACACAGAGCACGTGTGGCTGTTAAATATAATACAAAATTAAGTCCTCACGAAATCACTCCCACGTAACATGAAATATTGCAACGAAATATTTCTTCGTGACGAAGATATTCGTCGAAAACAGGTCATAGGTTAAGCTCTGCGCGTAGACGTGTACGCGACGATCATTGATACATGTGCTACGTATAACGTTCAGTAAATGACGCAAGAGCCTATTTCAATTGCACTACTCTAACTATACTCACGAAGATTGCATGAAAATCTCAGTTTAAAAGATTGCAGCTCGCTCTTTTACGCTTCGACTCGCGTAAGCTGGTATGCGACACCGAAGGCCCTGTGCCCGTTAAATAAACAAACAATTAATAAAAATCCGCGGAGTAGAAACTGGTTGGCGCGCGGCACGAGTTAAAAAGAGATGGAATGTCGGAGCGGTAACGCGCCGCGAGATTGGAAAGTGGCGGAGAATGCGAGGAAAATCCGGCCACCGCGGCTCGCAGCAGAAAGAGGATCGAGGAATTAGGTTCCACGGGTCGACAATAGAACTCTGGAGAGGCTGGCCGCGACAATAGCGATCCGATATTACGTTACACGGGCCGGTTCACGATCGGTGGCTTCGACGGTGGCCAAAGAACGACCTTTTGCCTCCGCTGTTTATCGAAGGGCCGCTCTCGTTCGTCGGATCTCGTATCCGTCGTTTTAATACCCGGGCCCCTTTTGTCGATGTCTCCCTTCTCGAAAACATTGTATCGAGTGGTACGGATCTTCCGCTTTCGATCGCTCGCCCCGATTCCGAACGGAAGTTGTCGGCAAATAAAGTATAATAGCCAAGCACCGTTTGTTCCAAAGACGTTTGACAAAGGGATACACCGGCGTTTGGCGTGGCGGACGCGAAACTGAACCGTCGAATCCGATGGAAAGATGGTTGGTTGGTTGGTTGGTTGGTTGGTCGCGGCTGGGGATCCAGCGGAGGAAACGTCGATACGGAGGGAA
Source organism: Bombus fervidus (assembly GCF_041682495.2). Lineage (NCBI taxonomy): Eukaryota > Metazoa > Arthropoda > Insecta > Hymenoptera > Apidae > Bombus > Bombus fervidus. The sequence goes on along the minus strand of NC_091531.1, from coordinate 4,505,812 downwards.
TGTATGATCGATTACTTACGTTGTGCAGCTTGTAGTAGAGGCCGCACGCGTTGCAGACTGGCTCCCCGGCCTGGTTCCTCCGCCACAGCGTGGTGGTCGCGGTCTTGCAGTTGGCGCAGCTGGTGCCCGCCCGCCTCGCCGCGCTCTGCAGCGACAGTTTTGGAAAAGAAAACACACAGATATCACACCTGTAACGCATTAACCAACCGAGTCGTTCGCCGTCTTCCAGCCCGATCTCGAGCTTCTAGGATCGCGGTCGACTCGGCTTTCGAGGATCGGCAGGATCGAACACGCACACACCGATAAACTCTCATAGAAAGAAGACTAAAGAGAAAACACCCTACTCACCTTACTAGAGAAATAAAATAGTCAAACTCGAAGATGGTAGCCATCCACGTGTTATTTGGCAATTAAGTCAGAAAATTTACCAAATGTCCAGCTGGACAAATTGTAAAGTACAAATTAAATAATAAAAAGAAAAAAAAAAAAAAATAATCCTTGCGTAAACTTACCGATCTTGCAACAGATTTTTACCAGGCCTCGCAATGACCGGTTTCAAAATTGAATTTAAAGTTCTCGTTTCCTTCATTCAGCCAACTCTACGAAAATTCTTATATCGTCTAACTAATCGATTTCTCAATTTTTGGCTAAAGATACAGCCTGGTGAGCTTAGTGTTAATGGCGAGCTACCATAGTCCGCTAATCATTGATTATCAATTGATATCATCCGCGGTACAAACGCTTGTTCTTGCAACGAGTACACTAATGCATGCAGTCATTTACTCGTTTGTTTTACTATTTCTTTTAATTTGGAAGTAGTTTACAATCAATTCTCACTGAGAATTATAAGTAAATTATTCTGGCGCGGTACTATAACGTGAATAACAAACGATTATCATCGTATGTTTGGTTCTAGCTGATTCCAATGTTCAAATCTAGAGGGTAGTCTTTTTAGCCTGCGGATCTGATCCGTGTCAAGTAATTGAGTAATTTACTCGCATTCGAAATAAATTCGAGCGTCGAAGAAGGAACAATTGAAATCGTAACGCTTACATATACGATACATATTCGAATCTGTTAGAAGAACCCGGTAAGAACTGTCTGGCGAATTTCTATTATCGAAACTGTCTTGTCCCCCAACTTGTTCGAACGAACGTTTCGTTTAGCGAACCACGCATGTCGAAACGATCGACGATTTGGCCCGCTTGCAGCCAAAAGTTGATATAAACTGTTAATCCGTGGACTCAGGGGGCGAAGCTTTCGACGACAGAATTGGTCTGAGGGATTCCTTTGCAGCTTTTCTCCGGCCGTGGGATTCGTGGGAGGAGAATCGAGAGAAGCTTCCAGAATCAAGAAGCCAGAAACCGAGCCGGGATCGCGTGAAATCGGCCGCCCATAATCCTCGTCCCGGGGATTGGAAATGCGAGCCCGTGTTCTTACCTGTGAGCCCGGATCACAGACTCGTAAAAGGATCGGAGACCGTCTCCGCTACACCTGTTTCCCCATCGGCGAACGAGAACCAAGGGATTCGTCGCGTCGTCCCGACAGTTACGGATTTTACGTGACAGCACCGGTCTATGCAACTCTGTAGCATCGGTGTATAAATAAATATACGCTCGATGGTTTGTTAAAAACGCGACGCGTTATCGACTGTTCCAGCAAATTTGTCTCCTCGAGGTATGCACGAGCTTTCGAACAACGATACTCGAGCGACTCGAACGTTTTTCCAAAAACTCGCGCGTGGCATCGAGCGTACTAAATCTCATTGGGTCTCGAGAGATTCTGGGAACCTTATTGCGATCGATGATCTATAATCTACGTTAAACATTGTATATCTTTTGTCAGATCCTCGATGATCGTCGCACGCTCTTCACAGGGTCAGGTTGCGTCGAGTTTCGTTTGGAAATCGTCCTTCTCGCTTTCCATTCATCGGCCACTTAACCTCCGAACGAAAAGCAGACCCGGTTCAGGCATTGTGGACGCAGGCGGAAGGGAGGACTCTAATGGAAAACCGATTGAAAGCTGTTTGAGCGAAAACGCGTCGTCGAAATTGCACCCCCTTTGTGCCCCCGTCACAATGCGTCTCTCGAGCGCGTGTCCACGAATATAAAATGTCCACGCAACTGTTTTTCCTCTTTTTCTTCGGTGTCTCTGTATCGTCCTGGTCTCGAGAGTCCTCGAGAAAAACAGGGCGCGTCTCGCCCTTTGTCATCCGCACAATGTAACCGTTTTCGCCTGTCTTGCTTCGACAAAACGCCGCAAGAATCCGTGCGTACGCGTAATTCTCGTAATCGCAAGCAGCTCGATGAGCTTCGATCCTCGTTTCTCGTTTCACGCTCGAAGATCTTTGGAATCGAAGGTGGACAATCGAGGCTATCGCGGTAATTGCTTACTGTTGGGTTTTGTGCCGATACAATCTCCGATCTGCTCGATACCCACGCGTCTGCTCCTCTAAAACTGTTTATAATGACGAACAATTTTTATGTATTATATTTACCTATATCCTTGGCGATATATAAATTGTCCATTTGGTTAAAGATTTCCTACAACGAATAAATTAAAGAAGCTTTATTCCCGAGTAAGAAGTACTAGGTTGTCTCAAAAGTTTCTTTCGTTTCATAAGTGAAATGATAGATGCACGGCATTTTTTATTTTATATTATTTTACGGATTTATGTATGATCTATTTTGTAGTAATAGAATAAAATGGATCAAACGTAATTCAATAAAATAATATAAAACAAGAAATGTGGTGCATTTATTTCTTATGCAAGAAGTTACAAACTTAATTGAGGCAACAAAGACAAGTAAAGCACCAGGATTTGACTTGATCAATGGGAAAATCTTAAAAAACCTTCCCCCAAAGGCAATAAGACTAACAACGATAATATTTAACGCAATTCTAAGAATACAGTACTTTCCTACACTATGGAAAATAGCACAGATAGTGATGTTACCCAAACCAAACAAAAACCCACATTTAACTGCATCCTACAGGCCGATATCATTACTACCTGCGTTTTCCAAATTACTAGAGAAAATAATATATAACCGCTTAAAACCAACAATAGAAAAAGAAAAACTAATACCGAACCATCAATTTGGATTCAGGAATAAACACTCCACAATAGAACAAATGCATAGACTCGTCAACGAAATCTTACAGTCGCTTGAAACAAAACAATACTGCACAGCACTCTTTATGGATATCGAAAAAGCATTCGACAAAGTTAACCATGAAAAACTTCTTCAAACAATCAAAAAGCAATTTCCAGAACAAATCTACAAACTACTCAAATCCTACTTAAACAACAGAACCTTTGTAGTAAAAATAAATGATGCATACTCTGAAATTAAGGACATCAAGGCAGGAGTACCGCAAGGAAGTGTCTTAGGACCAATATTATACACACTATACACGGCAGATATACCAACAACTGTCAACAGTAAAACACTGACGTTTGCGGACGATACGGCCATACTAGTGAGGCATGCAAATCTAGAAACGGCCGCCGCACTACTACAAGAACACACTACAAAAATAGAAAAATGGCTGCAAAACAAACAAATAAAAGTGAACACCAGCAAGTGCAACCACATAACATTTACACTTAGAAAAGGAAAAACACCAGATATTCAACTGAACGGCGCCCACATAGCACAATCAAAGCAAGTCAAATATCTGGGAATAAATTTAGACACACGCCTTACATGGAAGCACCATATAAAATCAATAATAAACAGAATAAGTGCAAAAAGGAAGCAGATGTACTGGTTAATCAATAGAAAATCTAAATTAAGCACAATGAATAAACTAAATATATACAAAACAATAATCAAACCAATCTGGACATACGGAGTCCCATTATGGGGGACGGCAGCAATGAGTCACATAAGCAAAATAGAAATAGAGCAAGCAAAAATCTTAAGGACAATAGTTAACGCTCCATGGTACGTCAGAAATGAAGACCTACGAAAAGATCTAAAAATTCCAACAGTCAAAGAGGAAATCGCTAGATACGCAAAAAAGTACAAAGAAAGACTTGCAGCACACCCAAACCAGCTGGCTGCTGAAACAAATAAAACCAAAATAGAAAGAAGACTGAAGAGGAAGCATCCCGCAGACCTCGAAATAGAGATGCAATAGGAAACCTAGAAGATGGAACCCCGCTGGGGGTAACCATCCACATGCTATATTTTATTTATTTCTATTTATTTTATTTTTTATTTTTTTTATTCTTTTATTCTCTAAGCTATAACATTTTACCAAATGTCCTTCTGGACAAATTGTAAAAATTTAATAAAACAAATAAAAAAAAAAAAAAAAAAAAAAAAAAAAAAAAAAAAAAAAAAAATTTATTTCTTATAAAACGAAAGCAACTTTTCGGGCAACCTAATACGTCGAGTTTATTTCGAATCTCGAGCTTCGAACGACAAATACGCAACGCAGCTGGCCCATTTCTCTCGTCAATTTCTACTTTAACAGTATTCCAACCCTACTTTTTAGAAAACTCACGATATAAAAGCCACTCTGTCATGACAGGCAATTTTCCAAAACGCGGTTTCTTCGTCTTTAGTTTCTCGTCTGTGCGCCCGCACCATCTCTCTAACACTAGAACTACCGATAGTTAACACGAAGCTCCTTCTACCAAAACCAATGAAAATGACTGGTCGTTAAAAAATACCTAATAATAGAATATTTCTAAATTTATTGATTTCTTACTTTCTTACAGAAGCAATTCCATGTTACGTAGTACATTTTTCGTATTATTTGTGGCACATGAGTCACAGGACGATTCAAATCATGTTGCTTTGCCTCGGAGCAACCGTTGAACAAAGACGAATTCGAATTTTCCGACTCTCCCCCGACCAGTACAAATAAACGAACGCGATCGCGAGCGAATCAGTTATTAGCAGTTATTACACGAGTTATACGAATTATCGATTAGTATCTTCGAGTTATCTGCGAGCGATTATACACCGTCTTTGCAAATACGTTTGTACGAGCGACTTTGGACATTGTCTATATTTATTTATAATTTATTTAATTTATTTCAAATATATTTGACGGGTTGCAACAGCAAGTTCTCGTCACCGTTTTATCAATCCTCTACAATTCCATCACATGTTAATCCAGCTGGGACCATGATCCCTAAACGAGGGTTGACACATTTATAAAATTGTAGAAGCAGTCGTTTCGACTGCTGTGGTATTTCTAACGTTAGCATCTAGCGATCTAGCGATCGATCTGGAATTTTCCTGAAAACTGATATCGTCATATCGAAGGATACGCGGTAAAAATTTGAGAAACGTGTGGCAAGTTGTAGAAAACAAGGAAACTGGTTAATTGGGATTCGATAAACAGATTGCAAGACCCTTTTACATTTTCACTGCTATTGGTATAAGTAGCCTCGATACGAAATTATTTTCAGTTTGAATACATAGAAAACAAAATAAAATTCGTTATATTATCCTTTTAGTTGTCGTTGCGAAAATCATTGCATCATTGCGGAAAAAATACAACATGAAGTAGGAATGTGGTATTTCCAGTGTTAACCTGCGTAAGATCGTGGAAATGGTAACTGTTCGTGCGAATAAAATAATATAAGGGAAAACTGGGAGTTATCTGGTCGACAAGGAGAACGAAGCAGCCATGAAGGCGGAAGACTGTTTACACAGTCGGTGGCGGGGTGGCACAGGAAGGAGAGAAAAACGTTGGAAGAGGGGTGGCTTGACGCGGTGTGTAATCATGGCTTATCTGGCGGATCTTATCGGGGCTGGCGCGTAGCAAAAGGGGTCTGCAGGGTGCTCCGGGCCCCGGCGAAGCCCCTCCGCGTGCAATCAATACGCGGAGAGCCAGCTCATCAATATAGAGGCCCCTATCTGCTCTAGATCTTTCACACCCTCGCCGCGTCCAGCCTTTCACCTTCGCGCCCGCCGGCCTCCAGCGCGAGGGGGTGGAGTCGCCTGAAAATCGTCCGAGGCCTGGTCGGTCTAATGGTTATTAAACGAGGGAGAAAAGCGTAGCTGTCGCTCGTTCAATCAAGCTGCGTTGTTTCCAAATTGATCAGGAAAAGCTGTCTGGGAAAGTTGGACATTCGATGAAACGAAAGAGAAAGAAGGGGAGCACCGTTTCCAACGGACGAATTCGTTTGTTCGAGTATTCGTGATAATAATTAGGACGATGGTAAAGTAATATTAACGCCCACGTAGGTGCTCGTTTTGCTGCAACTGCTCGTTCGATTGTTAACCGTCGCGATCGGACGAAGTGCGTGGGACGTGTCCGCGAAATTCGATTGCAAGAGAGCGTTCAATTTGGAGAATCGAAGACTAAAAAGAAAACAGCCCACTGATCTCCCTAAAGAAATAAAATAGTCGGACTCGAAGATGGTATCCCGCTGGGGGTAGCCATCCATATTTTATTTAACAATTAAGCTAGAAAAATTTACCGAATGCCCAGCTGGACAAATTGTAAACTACAAATTAAATAATAAAAAAAAATTTTGGAGAATGACGCGAGAACGATTCGTGGGACGTGAAAGAGGAGCCGCGCGCGGCCCTCTGGTCGAAGGAAAAAGGGGCGGCAAGAAGGTCGACAGGAAATAAAAGCACGAACCGAACCGTCGCGCCGCACTGGGTGGAAGGAAGAGCCTCCCTCTGGACGGGCGGACGGACAGGGAGGGCAAAATGAAATGCACGCGAAACGCTGGAGAACCACCGAGCGGTAAGAGCCGAAGAAAGAGAGAGAAACTGACGTGGCCCGGAGACGAGCAAAACGAGATAATAAGGGAACAAGACCGGCAGAAAAATCGAATCGAAATAAAAGGAGGACGTCGAAGGGACGAGGATGCGAGGAGAGCGCGCGCGCTCGCACACGGCCAACGAACGAGCTGCGGGTAAAACGAACGAGAAGAGAAACGTAGATGGCCACGAACTTCAGAAATGTCATATCCGTCAGTGTCCACGGTTGTGTGCCTCCTCGAAGGCAACCGGTTCCCGGCTCGCGGATCGCGTCGGTATCGTCCCCACTCTGCTAACCACCCTGTGAAACGCCGATTACACGGCCAATCGGTGGCACCGTGTGCGCTAGGCCTCGATCGTCGGCTCTCCCACCCCCGTGAATGACGATTCTCAGAATTGCAAATCCCTTGCACGTCAGGGTACTCGTTAAGCAAAAGCTTCGTTTGTAATTTTATCGTCGCTCTTATCCTCGTCACAACATGGCTCCGCTCGCGAGGGTGTTACGGCTCGTTACGATGGGCCGTTGATCGGTACGCCGATTCCAACGTTAGGCAGAACGACCGCGGAAAACAGTCACAAGCAACGAGAAACCTTTCTACAGGTCTTCCTCATCTCCGCTTTGTTGTGATAATTGCGTGCGTCGTCTAGAGTCAAGCTCGCGTGAGGGCTTCCGCCTGGTGCAAATGTCTCGCGATTGCTGCGTTTTTAATTTCCCGAGGACGTCCACGAGCTTTGGTAGGAATCACCCGAGAAATTAGCGCTGAGAAACGAGAAATCTTGCGGAGAAGAGGCCAATCTCGATTGAGAAACTCTTTCAACCCTTGCGCGTTCGCACGGTAGCAGGTTCTCCTCTTTTCGTCTTAGATTCTCAACGGTTTTTTCTCAGAAGATCGAGGATTTTCGATTATTCTATCGAGGTTCGGAGAGCGTCGCGCGATTCCACGGAACCAGTCTCCTCGCGGCCAATTCGATCAAGGCCGTCTCTCGAGGGGAATATCCTACGCAGTTCCAAGTTCCAACCGCCTAATCGCTCAACAATGCGTGCACGGGTGTCCCGGTTGAGCAGTCGCTCGTTCTCTCGGCTGAACGATCCACGAAACCTCGTCTAACTGCTGCGCGCTATTTATTAGCGTGTAGACGATCGCGATAATAACAACGATACCGATGATAACGCGATAAAGATCCGCACGACCGTTTATTCGCTGTTAATGGTCCGCGGGACCAGCTATCGAGGCGCGCGAAATTCAAACAATGGTAAGAACACGTTTCGAAAGATGAGGGCTCGCGTGGTTGTTGGACCGCGCGCACGAGAGACTGTTCGTCCAAGAGAATCTAATATCGTGGTTGACGGAGAAACAGAGGGACGAGGAGAGCGGCGTGATCCGTAGGAAACCGGATCGTACGTGACTCGGGACGATTTTTCAAAGTTAATTGCCGGCGAGTTATCGATCGCTCGTGACAGACGGCGCGGGAGCAATTATTACCGTTGCCTGCTCCAGTATCCGACTCTGCCGAACTCGCCCATCCACTCGTGTCCTTCTTTCGCTTTCCAGCCTCGATTTCTCGGAACCGCTTGCATAATAGCCGATCATCGGAATCGAGTCAACGTGGTGAGCGCGCGCGTCACTCTCTCGATCGATATACACTATCGCGTACGTACGTTTGTATTTGGACACCCGATGTAATCGACAAATCGATAGGTTTGTTACATTCTCAACATTATGAAAATTGTCGTGTATCTAACGCCGGATATGCTGGCTTACGAGACTGTACCGTGGCGGACCTTGAAACGTCTCATCACACGCTGATTTATCCTCTTCCGTTCGATAATAAATTCAGTCCTCGAGATATTGTACCGGTTATGACGTACGCAAACCGCGCATAAGTATTCGGACACCTGGTGCAATCCAATCGTAAGATCTATATTTTAACGCTTTATACTAGAAGAACGTTTCTCTGCCTGTTAATTATTCGCTTCTTCCTATACCTGTGATCGAATGTTAAATTGAAATTGCAGGAAGGAATTTACCTGCGTCGATCCAGTGCCATATTCGTGTTCGATAAATAGCTGTCGCTCGATCAAATGTATAGAAACTTTTTGAAACATCGTTGCGAATACGTACTCCACTTATTCTAAAATCTCAACATTACGCTTAAAGCAATTTTCATCAATCTTCGATTTATTGCTTTTTTATTTATACTAATTAATATGAATGATCGTTGTTATCAGTGTCCACCAAGCGTATACGCTTGCCCGAGATAAGATCAAAGACGGAAACCATCAACTTTCTTGCGATCCAGTTCTCCGACTCTCCATCCAATAATTTCATTCAAATCCATCGTTATCGACTGTCTAATAGAGATTTGTAATTCGCGTGTATTAAATCCATATACCTTTTATTACACGCGTACTCGTGCAATATTTCACGTTTATCTAAACGTACCTAATGCATTTAATGTACCTAACGTATTAGGTTGTCTGAAGAGTTTCTTTCGTTTTATGAGGAAATAATAGACGCACAATGTTTTCTCTTTTATATTATTTTGCCGAATTACGTCGATTTTGTTTTATTGAGATGAACACCAGGACATTTCACAGACTTGGTTTTACTTTTATATGAAGGTGCACAGTTGTAAAAATCACGTTTGCGAAAGAAAGACACTTTTTGGACAACTTAATACACCTAATACACAAATATCCAGAGAATCTGAAAGATTGCGTGATTAATAGAAGATTTAGAGTAGTTCGATGTACAATTTACAGTTTACTGGAATAACACAGGTCAAATCGCACGAATCGAAATACACAATGTACATGTACAGACTTGTACTTAAATAAAATTTACACGCATCGTAGTGTGGATATTTTTTATTATTATTATTTAGTTTGTAAATTTACAATTTTTCCAGCTGGACGTTTGTTAAATTTTTCTAACTCAATTGCTGAATAACATGTGGATGGCTACCCCCAGTGGGATTTCTTCTTCGAGTTTGACTATTTTGTTTCCATGTTTAGGTTAACACGATTTTCGAAATCTCTTTTGCTCCTCTATTTTTCCTTATTTCTTGTCTTATATGGTTCTTTTTATTATTTAATTTGTACTTTACAATTTGTCCAGCTGGACAGTTGTTAAATTTTTCTAACTCAATTGCTGAATAACACGTGGATGGCTACCCCTAGTGGGATTCCTTCTTCGAGTTTGACTATTTTATTTCAAACGTTTAGATTAACACAATTTTCAAAATCACTTTTGCTTTTCTATTTTTCTTTATGTCTCATCTTATATGGTTCTTTTTATTATTTAATTTGTACTTTACAATTTGTCCAGCTGGGCATTCGGTAAATTTTTCTAAGTTAATTGCTGAATAACACGTGGATGGCTATTCTCTATTTTTCCTTATTTCTTGTCTTATATGGTTCTTTTTATTATTGAATTTGTACTTTACAATTTATCCAGCTGGAAGTTTGGAAAATTTTTCTAACTTAATTGCTGAATAACACGTGGTTGGCTACCCCCAGTGGGATTTCATCTTCGAATTTGACTATTTTATTTCTACGTTTGGATTAACACACTTTTGCTTCTCTATTTTTTCCTTATTTCTCGTCTTATGTGGTTTTTTTAATTATTTAATTTGTACTTTATAATTTGTCCAGCTGGGCATTCGGTAAATTTTTGTAGCTTCGTGGTGTGGATATGCGCGTACATGTGTCTTCTTAATACGTGTGCTATAGCGTAATCTGTATAACAGGGCATTATTTTTATTGTTCTATATGTTTGTCATAATTCATAAGTGTCCAGACACTTATGCACGGTAGCGTACGTGTACGTAGTCTGCGCCCGCTGTTATATTCGCTCGTCGTAAACTCGCGCTTCGATAAATCTTGGGCGGCGAACTTCCTGCGGAGCGGCGCGCGTGTCCCCGATCGTCGAGCGATTCCGCGAAAACCGGCCGATTCGGCGAAAGGCGGAATCGATCAGGATGAAAGACGTACACTGTGCGCGCACCGGCGGTCGCGAGTCCGCTCGTTAATCAGCCTATCGGGTTAATTAATAACGCTCGATCGGCCGACAGACGCATCTTGCGTGGCTCTCACCGAGGTATCGGTAGCCGACTCTCGTTTCCTTTTCCTCTCAGTCTCGTCCCGTTATCGCGCTACCGCTGCAGCCGTTGTTCCTAAATCGCAGCCGGATCTCACCCGCCGATAGAATTATCATTGCCGAATTCTCTGCCGCGATACGCTGCACGATTTATTTACAGAAATCCGAAACGAAGCTTCACCGACGACTTTAACCCTTTGCACTCCATGTCGAGTGTCACTCGACGTCAGTTTTTATCCGAGAAGCTCCTTTGTCGAGTCCCACTCGACATTCTTTCACGTCCAAATCGACAGATGTCCTAGGAAACTAGGATCTCATCCTGGAAATTGTTTCAGGATATGTCATACATTTAAAAATTACAAAATACAACAATAGAATGAAACTGGTATTTAAGTGAATTTCTTTCTTCCTTTACTTATTTAAATTGCTTATTTTTTAGTTGAAGTAAATTTCAAATGGAACACTTAAAAGCTGCTGGTAACGAAATTGAAATAAAAATCACATGCAAAGGGTTAAACAAAGGGTCGAGATAACGGCGACTGAAACGTTGCGAACAGCCGCATACCGTACAATGATGACGAGGATCTTCGTAACGTGGAAACAGAGAAATATTTCCGCTTGAATATCGCCTTGTTTATCACAATTCGTACGTTTCTTACTGCAAATTACTGTGTTAATTGTTACGTCGTATGTGTCACTGCGAATAAATCGTTAATTAAATTATTCGCTTATCGAGCTTATTAAAACAGCTCGTACAGTGTATTTATTTCACTGTAAATGTCTGTGTACGATATTATAATTACGCGTATCCGAGTACGTTTGATAAGACGGACAAGGTTTCTCTTTTTATTTCCATATTCCAATTGTGCGAATACTTTCGTGTCTCACCGTATACACTAGATTTATGTACATACGTACACACATAGTTGAAAGTTCGTCGAAGGAATTAAGCGAAGGATGTTAAAAATCCTGGAATCGCCGATGCAATTGTTCTAGGAACAGGCTGCTTAAGGACGTGGCTGTCCGGGCTCTCTCTCTCTCCCTTTCTCCTTCGATTTTATTTATTCTCCTACCACGGGCCGAACCGCATCGGCATACGAGCAATTTGTATCCCGATGAGAACAATGTTTGTATCGAGGTTGTATCGGCGCACTCCCTCCGCTTCTAGTCACGATTTAGTCAAGGATACACGGAGATCGTTATCGGGGCTACGCTCGTAAAACGATCGTTTACTCGTACTCGTACGATCCGGCCGGAAAAGTCTCGATCTCTCCGGCCGGCCTGGTAATCCTCCGATTTACAGCAATTCTCTTTGAAAACAATGGGAGGGGCATCGATTCGACGCGCAGTTCCCTGGCGGCGAGCGGCCAGCCAGCGCACCGGCCGGGACCCTGATTTTATTTTAATTGCGTTTCCGATCCTACGTGTACGCCGATTGCATCGCCACGGTGATATGCGCGATAATTTATGCCTCGTGATTTCAGCCAGGCGAAACTATGCCGGTTATGCGCGATACACCTCGAGCTTCGTGTTCGCGAACCGAATCGCGTTTCGAATTTAGTCGCGCGCTCGGACCTTCGAGGAAGACGTTACGATATGTACGTTTGTATTTAATCGCTTGCGAATGACAATAATAATAATAATAATAATGATTAATAAAAACGACAATAACACAACTTGACCGATTGTCTCGGTTGACTGGCCGACCGACCGACCGACCATCGACCATTGGCTATCGAGCGCGGTGAAGCGACAAGTAGCGAGGCGCGCGAAATTCGATCGTAACAGAAAGTTTTCGAATTTTCCGAAATTCGAACCGATAGAAAGTGGAGGGGATTTGCGAAACCTGTTACGCCAGGGCCAATTATCGTAGGTCGTTGGACGCGCAGAAGCGAAGGCAAGCACAGGTAAGCAAGCGGCTACGTGGCCAGCGTTCGGCAAGCCGCTCGATATACAATATAAACTATAGACGAACGCACGAGGCGTCGTACGCCTACCGGGCCACTACTCGCGCTGCACTTATACGCAACCGCAGCCGCATAATACAAGGTACCGGTGGTACCGTGCAGCGTGCGCTTGTGACTGTGACAAGCAGTGGTACCACATTCCTAACACTAGCGCGCGCTCGACCCGCTCTCGGTGCACCTTCTCCTTCCCCTTTTGTCTCTCTTCCCCCGTCTCTTTCCTCCCCTGTTCGCCGTTTTCCGTTCCACGAGTCCTGGCCACCGGCTAGAGAAGGATACGAACGATGCGAGGGTTCGTGCAAAACGCCTAAACATTCTCGATTCGCAAGTTCGCGACACGCGATTTAGCGTGAAATCGAGAGGTGCGAGATGAGCTTGGCCCGCCGATATTCATCGCGTCTACTGTAACGGACCGTGTAGGAGCCGGTGACTTGGACAATTGGTGCAATTAAAACGCACGATTCCACTTTATAACATTCAACTTTGTCCACGTTTCTTTTTTCTTTCGTTCCCATTATTCTAACTTTCAAAGAAACTTCCAACTTTCCCATCGCGTCTGCTACGAGCGATTGTAGGTTTATGCGTTTGAAACTCATACGATTAGAATTTATTAGAATTGCTGGCTCGCGAGGGCAGACGAGCGAACGAAGGATGGCCGCTGTCGGCTAGTCACGCGTCAGTTAGTTAAACCAGCGACACGCTTTCGAGAGAAGACTATTTTGCACATACTTTGCGTATTTTTCTAACAGAACGCAGCGAGGAAGCGCGATGTCGCCTTGACGAGGTCGTGTGAAAATCGCAACGGCTGCCTGCCACGTAAACGCGTCTGGATTTATTCGATTAATATTAATGACCGCCGTATCCGATGTCTCGCCGACAGGTTTTCCAGCCGGATTTTTCCCGGCTCGCCGTGATAACCCGCCGCTTATATCGCGCCTCCGCTTTTTTCCCTGTAGTCTTCGACGCGTTTCTTGCGCTTCCGGTCGAAACGATCGCCGCGTAGAAAATTGGAAAAGCGACGCTGCAGAAACGAGTCGGGTGAATCGCGCGAAGAGCCGTTTTTCTCTCGCTACGCGCGATTCACCGATGAATAATATTCTATTAAGGGAAGATACATCGCGGCCGAGCGATCGTCGCTGGTATTTAACGAAGCAAAGGACATCGTAACAGTCTCTTTGTGTCGCGCTATTAACCAGCCTCGCCTATCCTTGAGAAACTCGGACCCTCTCGGCCGAGCGAAACGTTCGTCGATGTTGTGGAGGAAGAAGGGAAGAAGCGCGTCATACCGAATCCGGCGCGAAAACAAATTCGCCGAGAGGAATTCACATGGCATCCAATTAATCGTCCAGCTCGCGGAAAATAGAGCAACGTTTTTCGTTTAGACAGAGTAACTCTTGGAAAAGAAGAAGCCTGATTTTCTGAAGCCGAGACTCGATTAATTCTCCAATTACGCTTGTGCCAAATAGAACAGCAGAAAAAGGAAATTGCGCACTGAAAGGCGACGAGGAAGGCAAGCGAAAAGCGGACGATAGTTAATTGGTTAAGAACAGTGGAGAACGAAGTAAAAGAGGAGAAGCTTTAAACGCGATAAACGTAAGAAAGTACGCGTGAGAGTGGAAGCAATAAGATTTAACGCGAACCAAGTCGATCGGTGGTCCCTCGAGGTTGGAATTATCCGTAAACTGACGTTTCCTTTCAAATTGCGAATTCCAATTGCCAACTATCGAGCCAGTAAATTTCGTTCGCGACCGGGTTCGATGCAACGACCCGTTTTCTACGGTTCGTCGCTATTCCGGTGAAGCCGGCACGAGACATTGAACAGACCTTGGTCCGGCCAGGCAACCTTTCACTCATCTTCTATCCGCTCGACGCGCAACGCGGCACGCGGATCGACGCGACGCGACGTGGCAAACGATTTTCACCGCGTACCCGATACGCGCCGTGACGTAGCCGACCACGCCGCGGCGTTCCGTCGATCCAACGCTCCTCTCTGCCTTTCTAATCACTCCGATCACCGACCAGTCTTAATTCGTCGTCCTGACTCGGCCACCTCGACGTTTACGCCGAACCAGCCGCGTTCCTTATCGTTCACCGAGTTCGTTCGCCGAATCGCCAACTCGTACGCAATGCTCGTTACTTGGCGACGTTTCTACTTTGTCTGGCGCTTCGCGGCGACTCGAAAAATCGAGAGTCGTTGCTGTCGCACGGTTGCTCTCGCGATCTCCGAACGAAGCTGAGCAGAGGAGCGTGGAAGAAGGAAAGAGAGGAGGAGGAGGAGGAGGAGGAGGAGGAGGAAAGGTAGGAACGGTTGGAGCAGAGCCACGGGGACGACACGGTGAATTTATTTAAATTGCGAGCAATGTTCCAGCGTGTTCAGCAGCTTCTTCTGGGCCGGCGCAATCGAAATCGAGCAAAAGGAGCAGCAAAGCGTGCTGGATCGCCGGTTTATATAAGGCGGGGAGAAGTCGAACGGTGGGTCGCCCCGTGGGACAACGCCACCGAACCACCTCCGCTGCTCTTCCCACCCTCTTCGGCCCCCTTCGTTTCTCTCTGCCACGCGTTTTTTCTACTCTTTTCGACACTCCGCGCCACGGTTCCGCTTAAAATTTTAAACGACCGCACGGCACGACGCGAACACCAACGACAACCAACGACTGGACTCGCCCCTTCGAGGGTAGCCTGGAATTGCCACGGGAACCGCCAGAGGGAATTACTTGTACGAAGAATTATTATCGGCGAGATTATAAGAGTTGGCAATAAAAGGAGCAACGAGAAGGTACAAGGAACGGTAGTGGCGATTTTTGCGAACGGGCCACGCAGTAACGTCGTTAAATAGATACCCAGAAGCCATCGAGCCGGTTTCCGGCTTACGCGTGCTGTGCACCGCTTGATTGCACCGGTCCCGAGAGCGTATCCGCCTCGCACGGCCTCCTCACCGTCGATTATTAATTGGATCGCAACGCGGAACTAACAATTATACCTTCGATTTTTCGTAGCCCTAGCAATTTATCGGCAACCTATCGAGAGAAACTCGAGGAAGATGAAGTTTCGCGCGTCCTCCTCTCTCTTGCCGTCCGCTCGAAGGGAGCAAGCGCGACGGACAGAGCTTTCGGGATGAAAATTACAGCGCAGAAAGCTGGCGAATAACGGTACGTGTCGAACCGGCGAAATAAAGCAACCGATAATTAGTTGGCGTATGAAATTCTCGTGGCATTATTGAACTGTCTACCTGCTAATTGCAATCGGTTCGCGGGTTCGTTACAGATGCTGCGCTCCTCTTGCCTCTGCCACTCATCGTCCAACCACTTTTTTCTCTGCCATTTCCATCGCGTTTTCGGCCAGCTGCTGCACCTTGTGTTCGCACCATATCCCACGTTCTTTCTCTCTAGCAAGGAATTTCTCGGCTGACTGTACTTTCTATGCGCGCACACTGCCAGACAATTCAGAAATGGACGGAATCGCGTGGAAGAGAGCCGCATGGAAGGGGCAAACCCAGGCGAAATAAAGTGGCGTATTTACACGATGAGGCCGCGGTATGCAACGCTTACGTTCGGCTGTAAATTACTACGCTGTAAATCGTGGCCTGTTATTTGGCCGCGGAGCGGGGGCGAAGGAGCGAGAAAAGTGGAGTAGAGAGCGAGACGGAGGCCGCAGCTTTATGGAGCGCGAGATGATTTACGGGGCGATAGTTGAAAACAACTCTCGCGGATCAAAGGACGTTTAAATTACTGCATCTTCCACTTGCCTCTAAGTGCTACCATGCGCTAAACAATGGGTTAATAACGTGTGCCTGGGAGAGCGCCGCGGTGCTTTCCTCGCTATATGCAACGAACGATTAGGATCTTGGGCGTTTTGCGAAACTGCCATTCGTTCGACCGTGTCCTCGTCGTGCAATCTGCTTTGCGATTCGAAAAGAAGCTTCGAAGCGGCGTGGTCTCTGCCTCCACATCCTTTCAGTTCCTACGATCATTTTGTCGTATCCGCTTTCATAGAAACACCATTTTTCATATTCTCTACGCTTCATACGGAATATCCTTTATTTCCATGTTTCTTCTTAATACGATTTATCTAATAATTTGGTTTAAAAACCGAGTAGAATATAATTGAAATCGCAACAGTTGCAAAGAATTCTGCCGCTTTGATGAGCGAACGTGCATCATCCTCGTTGCTGGAACGTGTCAGCGACTTGAATCGCAGCTAGCAATTAGAACGAACGAACCGAGGGAGAGGTTCGTCCGAAGGAATTGATGGAAATAAGGAAGGGACGGACGCGGCGCGGCAAACGAGTTGGTTTCCTGGTGGCGCGGCGTCGCGGCGAGCCGGCGCGCAATTAAGGTCAGCTCTTTATGCACTCAACGAGGTGACACGAGATTCATTATAGTTTTCCCGAGATGGCGAGAGTTCACGCGAAGCTCGTTCAGCTGCCTAAACAAACATAAAGCTGGCCGGTCTGTTCGTTAATTATTACGCCAGCAGGAAGCGGCGCCGGCACGATCGACCGGCCCGCCACAATGCTGCCAGTTACACCAGGATGCGTTCAAATGCATCTCGCTGCACGTGTACAAGTCGTCTACCTACGTACACGTATCTACGTGTATATGGGACACGGCCATTAAGGTCGTATACTAAATTCCAAATTAATTTTCCCTAGCTAAAACCACGGCCGGAAGCGAGCACGCGGGACAAAGCACGACCCGATCTACTTACATTTCCCGCGAACGGAACAATTTTTTTGCAGATCGTAGCATCAAGGCAGCAGATAGCGTGGAACAAACGATCGTATTATTTGGAGAAACTTTCTGTTTCACGTTTCGTGGAATAAAGAGGGAATAACGAGGTAGGATATAGCAGGTCGGACAGCGTGGCCGATGTATTATATAAAGTCGAACGAAACAAAAATCCCAAGAGGGAAGAAGCAGGGTGAATTATGGCGGGCCACCCCTATCTACGCGCGTACAATGCATAAAGCACGCGCGTTCCGAGTGCGTGTGCGTCCCGTGGCCGCGATTCAGCTCTCGAAACTCGATTTATGACTTTGGCTAACTGCTCAGAGGCCGGCAGCCCCCGGCTGCTGCCCTTGCCAGTCCAACGGACCCGCGCTTAAATGCTAACGCATACGACCCGCCCGACGACTCTCCTCTCCTCTCCTCTCGTCTCTCGTCTCCTCACCGGTTGTCCGCGATCGCCGTATCTCGCCGTAATTACCGCGCCTTTCCAGCGATACAAATAACCTCGCAAATTGCTGGAATCTGGCAATCCGCGGAAGACTCGAGGAATCCGTAGGAATTTCGCGAAACGTAGAAATTTGGAATCGTCGTTGTGCAGCGAGAGGAACAAGAGAACCGCTCGTGGCTCTCGTATGACACGGAATCGCGGCTCGATTTCAACCTCAACGGCTGGTTGTTGGCGCGGGATAGTGGCGCGTATGCGGCTTTCCGCAAGGATAGCCATCTACGATTCAAGGCGTTACAAGTAAACGGTCCCGACACGACATAAATCTCCACCGGCTCGATCTTTCAATAGCGAACTTGGTTCGACACGGATTTCCACGTATTCTCGCAGTCCACCTTCTTCCACCTTGATCTTTTCCTTCGCGATCGGCAGGTGAAGCTTGCGCAATCGAATTCCGATGAATATTCGAAACGGAGAATGCGTTCGCCACGAGATTCGGCGGTTTTCCTCCTTTCTGTTTCTCCTCTTTCTTCTCCAACGACAGATCCCATTGCTCCCTCGAGCGTCGTCCTCGGTGGACCAACAACGAGCAATTTTTTACCGTACGGGGCCAGCCGCCGCCGCTGAGTGTCTCGAGTCGTTTCTCGGCGAACAACTTCTGCAGACACGTTTGTCTCGTTGGCGCGGCGATTTTTTCAAGGAACGTCGATCGCCAACGAAAATCGTAGGTCGCCGCAGCTTTTACGAATTCCCACGTCGGACGCGTGCACGCAGAAAACGTGTGCTGAATACTCTTAACCTTTTCCACCGCCCACCAACGCGTATACGCGTCTTTTTAAATTCACGCCGCCGACCGATGGGACGGCGGGCAATTTGAATAGATACGGTTTCTCACCGTGGCCGAATTAGAATATCGAGATCGCGAGAATTGTGAAGTGACTGCACCGCGATTACCAAGTGAAATTCCACGGATCACTGTCCCTGCTCGTTGGTTTCTCGTTGAATTGCAAAGAAAAAGATGAAATAGACGAGAGACAGAGAGACGAACAGACGGACGGATAGAGAAAACTCGTTGACCATTTCTCTATTTCCATCTAGAAAAATCTAACAGTGGAAAAATACGCAACACTATTTGTTTACAATGTCGCAAGGTACATGATCGATGCTAATATATTAGGTTGTCTTCAGAAAGTGTCTTTCTTTCGCAAACGTGTTTCTTACAACAATGTACCTTCCTACAAACGTGAAACCAACCGTGTGAAATATCGCGGTGTTTATCTCGACGGAACAAAATCGATCGTACGCAATTCGACAAAATAATATAAAACAAAAGTACGTCTATCGAGAAACTCCAGTACACCTGCGAAAGCTTTTCGCACGTTCGATTGGAACGAAGACGTAGACCGCGCGAAGAAACTTACGTCTCTGAATTCGTTCGTTAAACTTGACAATCTGCTAGCAACATGCCGCTGATGAAGTTCAAAGGTATGCTATTGGGTTGGCAACTAAGTGATTGCGGATTCTGTCAATACCACCTGATGCAAAATACCGCAATCACTTAGTTGCCAACCAATATATGCAGCAAAAGCGTGAAAGCACCACGATGCTTCTGATATTGCGACGATATTTCTCATTCTCTGAAGAATCTGTAAACGGTATAGGTGTGCGTTAAGTATTCATCAGGATACTCGATAAAAAGATACTTAATAAATACGTGTCTGGTTAGCTGGCATCTCCTGGATCGTGGCTATAAAAATGTAATTTCGCGTAAATATCCGTAGCCTACTAATCACGGACAAACGTTGTCTAATGATCGGTAAAATGGTGGCTTTCGGTGAGGCGCGCGAAACGATAGGCACGAGGCGACGCGGGATAATTGCGATTCGCCGGCCGTAATCCGCAGTTAGATAATATACGGTATGATAGGATGGCTGGCAGCCTGGCTACGATTACCATACAGTTGGCTGGCGTGTAGACACGTGTAGACAGGCGTGTGTGGTCTGTGGCCGGAGCGCGCGAGCGCCGTTCTCTCTGCCTCACGGAGGCTCGATGCCACTTTAATGGCATCATCATCCTCCTCGTTCAGGGCCTCAAACACTATGTTACGCGATTTCATTGACTTAACTGATTTCTGTAATTTTGTAATTAACGATCCGCGTCCGGAGCGAATAAATTGTCGATCGAGCGAGCAAACGCCGCGCGTATCGGTCGTCGTTTCTTACGCTAACGATATCGTTAATGTCGCGTCGATCCAGCTGAATATTCTCTCGTTTCACCAGTCAATCCGTAACGCCCGGCTGGAAAAAATCACACCAGCGTTCCACGCTATTAACCTGTTTTTCCCCCTTTTTTCCCCTACTCTTTTCTTTTTGCTTTTCCCTTTTTATGGGAAGAAGATGTTTGCCAGCTAAATGGACAGCCATTAAGCAACTCCTGGACAGTCGAAATACCATCGCGATCGCTATCGTCATGTTTTACGCGATCCGAGATCCGAGCGTAAACGTCGCGGAAAATGAAAATATTCTCTCGTGAATCAACGAAATACGCTTTCCTCGACGCGCGCTTGAAAAACGACTAGCGACAAGGCTATTAATCGCTCCGAGAGGACGTGGATACAACTTCTCGAGTATCCGCGAAAGATCGCCAACGATCGATAACGTTAATGTCGTCATCATCGTCAGTGAAGCTGTAAATCAGAGAGGCGTCGATTTCGCGTACGCCAGGCTTGGAAAAATTCGATAAAAATTCGCTCGCAAGGCTGCGGGATACTGGGTGGTCGAGTTTTCGCGATCACAGCCGCATCAATTTTCCCGTGAACGAGATGGAGCCGAGTTCGAACGGGAGTCGACGCGATCTTCCACGTGTCGATATGCAAATGCTCTCCACTCGATCAGGACGCGATATTAATTTCTCTCTGGGCAAAAAACCGCCGTAGAAACTCGTCCATCGAGCCGATTATTCATTCCAATCGGCTATTTTCCCTCGCATCAACCAACAACCTACGAGCTTCCCATTTGGTTTCCATCTTTCACGCCAACTAGGGAAGATGCCTCCTCGATACGCAAATTCAAAAACTTGGGAAACTTTGGGAATATGCAAAGAATATACAGACGTGTATTACGCGATTTATTTTTGCTGTCCAAATTTATTCTCGAGGCGTGAAATTGTCTCTCGAACTATTTGCCGATTTTAAGCTGCGAATCGCCGTAACATTGATAAACTCTTTACCGAATGATCTTTCTAATTAAACTAAGTAGCTTTCTTTTTATCTCTAGTTTCATCCAGTCCGCGAGTTGTAACGCAAAATCGAAGAGTAATTTCGAGTAGCAGAAAATAATCGCGCAAGAGTTTCATAATTCGTTGATTTTTTACCGTGGGAAGAAACGCCGCGTACATCCGCAAGTTTGCTCGATTTTCTAGAGAATTTTAGCGAGCGATAAAAAGACTTGCTCAGCGACGGACATTTATATCTCACTTTGGAAACGATTCTATGCCACAAAATCGCCGAAAGTGTCTTGGTAGTGGTTGGCGTAATGCATTTCCGATATCTCGAGCTTGTTACATTTTCTCCGACATTTACGTCAATGACACCGCATAGCATACTATCGACTCGAATAATAAACAACGTATATATGAACAATGAAATTACATCTACGGAAAAGTCAATATCACGTTGAAAATTCGAAATTAATACGACGATATTTGTACATCTTTGCTCGCAAAATATTGACCGAGCGCCAAGCTTTCAAAACGCTTACCGAAATAACCAAGACCTTCGTGTCTCGCGAGACTTTCTAAATGACCAAAATTTCCAACACTTTCAGGTATCTTAGAGTATCGGTTGCTACTTCAA
Source organism: Bombus fervidus (assembly GCF_041682495.2). Lineage (NCBI taxonomy): Eukaryota > Metazoa > Arthropoda > Insecta > Hymenoptera > Apidae > Bombus > Bombus fervidus. Next base: position 4,483,983 of record NC_091531.1, on the reverse strand, counting down.
GTATAATAACAACGATCCTAATTGTGAGGCGCGTGCGGACATTCGCTGCGATTGGAAGTGGTGGGCATCGGTGAAGCTGGTGGAGGATGAACGATAACAGAGGACTGTAATTGTAAGATGGATGGCGAAGAAACGGTTTCTCTTGGCAGCGTGTACCTGCATATCGGTCGGGGGCCTTCGTCTATCGCGCGGAGAAACCGCGTGTTAAGTGTGTTAAGTGTGCTCTAGTGAACTTTTAGTCACGGCCACACCCAGCCTCCGTCCGAGGCAAGGCTGGACCTCTTACACACACCCACACTCGACCGTGTACTTTCGTCCGGGCGTATCCGATGTAACGGGTGGCGGATGGAAAAAGGACGAGCTGAAAACTCGTGCGGGAAGTAGAAAAAAGTTGAAACCGGCGTGGGAAAGCTGAAACGAGATTGCAATTTCGAACGCGTTCAATTTACCGATCGATCGTTTTCGCTGTTTATGGAGATGGGGAATTCGTTGAACCTTGAACGTGCGAATTCTGCGCAGGAAATATATGGCAAGGTTTGGACGGGTGCGGGCGCCCGTGGCTTCTAAACGAGCATCGTTACGGCTCGAATTAAAATCAATTCCCGTTATCAGAAAATTGCAATGTCGTTTACCGGCTATTACATGGTAGACGCGATCAACGTGAAAGACAAGATCAACCGATAATTGAAAATCGTAGCTGGCTTACGCGATGATTTCTCCGTGTGGTCGTCGATCGTGACAAATTGCCCGATCCAATTAGAGACGTTTTTTTACCGCAGCTACGACTATGTTGCAAGGAAAAATTATCTTGTCTGTACGCCGTATGCGAGTAGCGCGCCGCGTTACTTTCGATCGAACGTTAATCGTTTCCCCTCCTTCGAGAGCCTCATTATCGCTGTATATTAATGCCGTGTCCGGCTAACGTTTATCCATTACGTTGCCGCGCGAGGAGAAGCCGTTTCCACGGGATCTACGCGATCGCGAGAGGAAAATGCCGTTGGATCGACGCACGAACCTAAAATTCGTCGCATCGCACGTTCACAATTTTCATTCTGTCCATTAACGCTGAAACTACCACGCTCAACATGGTCGATTCGTAACTTCCATTGAAATTTTCTACTCGCAACCGTGCATTTCTACAGATTCGAACGATTTTCTCTAAAATGCACGAATAACAGAAACATCGTGTCTTTTGCTTTACAAACAATTTCCTATTCTCTGCGTTTTCATTTCTTCCACGCGTACCAGTTCCTACCTTATCTGTCTGTAGTTCTAGCGCCAATTACGGTCCTTTTTGTATGCTCTGAAGATTTCTTTTTTATCTGGTAGACTTTTTACAACCAATTCTCACTGAGAATTCTAAGTAAATCAGTCGAATCTAATGTTTAAATCTAAAGTAAAAAGTAAAAGTAACTAACGGGTTTTGTTAACTCTAATTTCTTCTTTAACTGTGGCTATCTCAAGGTCGCGATGTATCGTTTCCTTGGTAACATATCAAGCATCTATTAAGGATCTTACAGTTTTTGATTGGAATCGCTGGAGAATTTCTATGTTGCAATTACCCGCTGTTCCCCGCAGGTCGACATTCTGAAGATGCGCATTATTCGAAGAACCACGCGAGTCTAGTTGCTCCACGAAAGCTGCGCTGTTTATTGTTGGGTTCGGATTTCATCGACGACGTGATCCCATACCCATCCCATACACGATGATACCGTCCCATATACGTACATACTTGTGCCTGCTATATTTTCCACTGTTAAATCACAACGGCGACCGCGTACAAGCTTTACGTATCGATAAATGCAATTGTCTAACGCAACCTAACGCGTCACGGTATAACGTGGATAAATCTACTCGTAATTTGAGGAACGAGTACTTAAGAAATGCTGGAAGCGAACGAGAAAAGAAATAGCTTGGCTGTTGGTATTTTTAGAAGCTCTAGGCGAGCTAGAGGTCCAGGTGTGGGAATGCTCGGACATCCAAAATATAATCAGCGTTAGACGGAATTGGCGGGTGTTACACCGGCCTCGACGCGAGAAAGTTCCAGCCTAGCCAGTGCATTAATTACGTCACTGGACAAAACCTCGCCACCGCCGACGCGTATAACGCCGCGTACACGACCCTCTGTCTCTCTTCTTGTCTCTTGTAGTACACGTGCGTCCTTGTTGGTGCACGTGCGCGTTCGTATGCGGCAGCGCGCTCGCGCGTCGCCTACCTCACCAACGGACGAGTATCGCTATCCAGGTGTGTAACGCCGCTGGTGTGTGGCATTTAAGTCGTTTTACAACGTTGCTCTCTTGCTACGACACCTAGACGCCCGCGCGTTCGTAACTAGACACCGTTGTTCCAACTTACACGCGATCCCTTCGACGACAGTGCCACAAATCCCGTGCATTTGGTTGCAGCTTCAGTTGCTTCACTTTTCTCCGACTTACGTGCACCGCCGTGTCCAAGTACTCTGACACTCGCAGATCATTGCAGACGTACGAAACCTGCTTCCAGCTGCTAAGCTTCTCAATTTGAATTTCGCCTTATCTCCGGCAACCATATACGCAGTTGGTCCATATCGATGAAAAGCGACCGATCGATAGTCGATATTAATTGGTAGGAATAAAGGAGCAACGATAGAAAATCGAGGGACACGCAAGTTACGGCACCTTAAATGTATCTGTTACGAATGTTAAGATCTTAGAATCCGAAACATCTGGCCTTCTAAGAGTTTCTATAGATTTGATCAAGCGTCGGCTATTTATTACAGGCAACTATGGAACTCGATCGATGCAGCTGTATTGCTCGTTTCAGTTTCGATTCACGGGGAAGTTTAGTCGCGGTTATTGCAGGAAGCGAAGAGAACGTAACGCAACGTCGAAAATACAACGACAGTATCGACTGTCTTAATTGAATTTTTATTGAATTGCAGCGAAGGACTTGTGCGCAAAACGCTTGTACCGTAGCGCGCGAGCTGTTACGGTTATACGAAAGCGACCGTGTGCGACTAGATCGCGTTTCTGTGACACCGACGACGAGAGAATAAAATTCGTTCAAATCGCATTATGCGATACGAGTCGTACGCGATGGTCGTGCAAAGTGGAAACGAAAATATGGAAAGTGGAAAGAAACATCGAGCTCTGGAAGCCTGGCGGAGCTGGAACGCGCGCTGCATCCACGCCAATCATCCGCGAGAGTAACCAAAGTAACTCAACTCCATCGTCGCGGGCAAGTGGTTACGAGGCGCGCGAATACACGTAAAACCGTGTACAGGTAAATATATCGCGAGTTTGTCGTGCATAAGCGTGCCACGAATTGTGCAATCCAGCTGTATGCACGTCAGACAATATACAACGCGGCACGCCGACAACGGCACAGGATTGAATATCCTGTTCAGGCTTATTGGGGCAAGGTGGCCAGCCTTGCCACTTTGATACCGGTCGCGGCGCGATAGCGCTACGCTCCATCGCGAGCCCATTCGGCCAGCGCTAGCGATGAACGTTCGAACGTCAATCTCCAAGAGATTCGACGTTTTTCAAACATCGTGAAAATTAGCTTCGAATTCGAAAAGGTCCAAGAATTCGTCAAACTATCGAAACCGACGGAGATGCTGAACATCTTGGCCGCTTCGACGAGTCTTGTGAAAGTGCGTGATTTCGAAAATCTCGGTTATTTTCACGAGCGTTGGAAGCTTGGCGTATGGTCAATATCTTCGAACCCAAATGTCATCGTCGGTAAAAAATACCAAAGAAAGTGCGGAGAGTTCGTAAATACGTTCTACTCGTGTTTATAGTCTGCGACATAAATTAACAGCTGTAAATAGGTTTTTGTTATCAGATAAATCCATCATAAAAGTATTCTGAATCGTCATTATTTAATCATCGACTTATTTAAGCGCATACGTTACTTACTTCGTTGCATGCATTACGTTTTATTATACACGATTATGTTATTCAATAAGCGATATGCATATGCAGTAAGCTTATTTTTTCACAAGCTTCGTCGCAATCACCGGGAAATTTTTTACGTTTGATCTCGTTTCAAGTCTATCGCTATCTATTCAAGGCGATCGAAACTTTCGAGACAGACTTCCCAATGGAAAATTCAAACGGGAAACGTTTCGGGTGCCATAGCAGACCGCTCGTCCGCTTCTTCGCGTTACAAAGTCTAAGGAAGAAGTGGCCTGATCGACTTCCGTTTCTCGATAAAAACGACAACCTATCCAACGATCCGTATCGACTTTGAATTAATCATTCGCCTGCGTCGTGATTATGTGGCTTCGGTGTGAGTGGATTTACATTTCTAACGATATGAGGAAAAAAGCGGCTGTGATTTTTCTCCTGGGTTTTCCACGTAGCTGGTAAACACGCCGAGTTTCCACGTGCCGGTCATTCATCACCTGCGTTCTTCCTTTTTCCTCCCTTTTTCGACCGCATTAAGCATACTCAGGTCTCTGTTATTTGTTCGGTCAACGATAAAACCAGACTAGCTGCCGGTAATTATTCAACCGCTGTCATCTGCGGTGGCTCGTGACAATTCGTCTTGGGTTGTCACGTTCGCCCGGTTAATTGTATTAACCCTCTTGCTACAAGTTTTCCATGTAGCGTTCGGAAATATCATGGCTAACATGCGTTTTTCACCACACTTGTGCAAGTGAATTTTGCTCGTTGAAACGTGCATATTCCACGGTAGAAATATTTTTTATTATAATTACTAAACGATATATCTAAAACTATTATAACTACTAAACACATTTCGCGAGAACGAGACGTCGTTAGACGCGTTAAAGTGAAACTTCGATGTGTATGAAAAAGGAACAACGTGAATATCGGGTTTGAGGTGATGACAGTTGAGCAAAGCTTTATTCGAGCAACAGATAGCGAAGGAAAGAAAACAAGGAATAAAATGTTATTCGTCGCTAATGTATAAATATCCCAGGGAATAAGGATTTATTCGAACAAGAAATTCGTGTAAGAATTTATCCTAATAAAAGTTTCATCGAATAACTTATTCAGATAAGAGCTTATTCGGATAAAATTATGTATTATGCATAAATATTTATGCGCTACGTCGAGGATGGACATGGTACCGAACGTGAGATATATTTTCAAGCTACGTTGCCCGGTTGTCGCAACATTGCCTTTTACAATCAACCTTTTTCAAACGACGGGTTAAAAAGTTGATCGTCCCTGGTTAATTAATTATTTGCTAAATTAATAGGAAGAGTCGCGCCGGTGTCCGAAATTAAGCAGAAACAATTCTTCGTATTACCAGTCGAATAATTGTACAATCACCGCTCGAGTAAATATAAAGAAAATATTAGCTTGGCGACTAAGTGATCGCGGGTTTTGCCATTAGGTGGTAATCGCTTAATTGCCAAGCCAATAATTGCACGCGTAAAACATTTCGCTAATACGAATTTAATTAACCAACTATCCCAGATAAATATTTATGCAAAACTCTGTCAACCACGAGGGTTAGAAACACCGCGCTGAGGCAGTTTCTCCACCACGATTTTCCATCGTCCGTGCAACTTTTCCGCTGCTAATCGTCGTCGTTCCTCTCTCTGGAATCGCTCGATCTCGAACCTCTCGGTCCAGTCCATTATAATTGTTAATGGAAGAAAAAATACACGTGTATCGTCCTTGATTCCTGCCGTCGGCAAAAGCGTTCGATAATTATGTATTCTCGATCGTGTGGCTCGAGAGGCAGCGGTCGAAGAGAGAGGGAGAGAGGTGGGGGCGCGAGGACGAAAGGAAAGAGAGATAGAGAGAGAGAGAGAGAGAGGGAAAAAGAGGGAGAGAGACCCGGTCAACATTTACCATACGCTCTCGAGCCGCAACAACAATAGAGACAACATAATGACGCTATAAATAAATAATAATGCCACGGTCTAAGCACGGTAGAAAGGCTCTTTGTTGCGGCGTACCCACTTGCCTCGCGTTTATTATTCCGCCGAGGTCTGGGCACGCTCCAACGGCTGCGGATCTTGGAAAAAGAAGCGATTATTCCTCCGAAAAATTGCCATCCTCCACGGTGCACGCTGTGATCCGGTTATAGAACGTTTTAATCGCCGGAGAAAGTTGCCCTCGAAGCCAACGAACAAATAAAATTGCACCGCTGCCGGGATAGATCGGCGGTATCGTCGGGACGATTGTTTTAATATTCAAGGCTCGGCCGTTCCGTCTACGCAATCGCGGTTATTATTTACGTAAGTGTAATGGGTGAATTAAACAATCGGTCGGGCTGAATCAGCGGCGCGCGCGATTTTCCACGCGACGCGGTCTCCATGGAAATTCTATTGGGAAAAGGAAGAAGTAAAGCGTAAGACGCAGGATGTAAAATTGCAAGGAAGAAAGTGGATACACCGGTTAGCACGATCGGGAATCGATCGTGGACCGTGGAAAGGTGGCGGCGTGTAAATTTATTCCGCGTAACGGTGAAATAAAAGGCAGCGCTCGAACCAAACAGATTGCTCGTCTTAATGAGCCAATACTTGGATTAATATTTACCGTAAAAGCTTTTTATCGGTCGTAATTTATACCAACCGCGCTTATCGCTACATGTGTTCGCTTTGGTCGACTAGGTACGTAGCTTACATTCTGCGCGTGGTTTATTCCCCGAGCGTCGGCCAACCGGCCGACGTTTTAATGATGAGAATGGTAAGTGTTGTATCTTAGGCAGTAAAACCCATGACTGTCGCCGGGAATAGCTGTTGCGCGTTCGTACGCGTTTATATGGTCGCGATAAATTACGTTCGTCGCGGTTGCACCCGCAGACTTCCCAACATCCGCGACTCCATCGATCCTCCAATCCTGGCGCCCAGCTGTTTCCAGCAGCGTGGTCCGCCAAAGAAACCTGGCTTCCCATCTTCCGACCAACATCGTCCTCCAGACTCACATACGCTCACACTGCAGGCCGTACGTAATTAGGATACCCATTTGTCGTGTTTACTCGACGATTCCAACCAATACTCCGTTTAGAGTTCTGCGTGACAAGACGCGTATCGTCGCTCCAGTTGTCGACCGTTCTATCCCAGCAGCTTGTAAACCGAGAAAATTGAGTCTGCAGTTTGCGCGGATTAATTTCATAGAAATAGGAAAATAAGGAAGTAAAATATCCCATGGGCGGGCAAAACCAACGATATGGTTAGGCAGCAATAAAGTAGAAATAAAAGTAGAACGGTCTGAAAGTAAATAGGCAACTGGTGTTGAATAAGGAGCGATAGTAAGGCAGATACGATAAGTACGAAAGGATGAACGAAAGGAATCGTAAGCAAAGTCCGTTTCTAGGCTGAATCGAATCTAATCGGACAGAAATTAGATAAATAAGAAGAAGAAATCCAATATCCTCTGACTAACTAAAAAGCTACTTACGATTTTACATCGTTGCATTTGATTGAAATTAAGGAGAAACGTATCGGAGGTAAAACTTGAAACGAAGCTGAGAGGATTTTCGAAGCTAGCGATTAAAAGAAAGGGAAGAAGCTCGTCGCTTCGTACCAAAGATCCTACGTATCTATAAATCGATCGATTAATTACATTAATTACATTCTTTTTTAATACAACGCAACTGAACCGACTAAGAATTAAACGACGAAATACGACACACGAACGGAATAAGAAATCTGCAGGAAAATTACTAGAAGACAATAGAAGCCAGGTAAAGCGTGTAATTTATTCCAAGATCTTGATAGGCGTGTCCTGATCAGCCTATGGCCGACTCGACCGCTGCGTCGTATTTTATTTCGATGGATAAGAATTGCGTCCAGAAGGAGCCGAAAGATTCGATGAGTACGCGCGATTTCAGGCCGCTGACGACAAGACGAAGAGGAGGCGCGCGGTTAATCGGCGAGGCCGGTGTTGTTCGAGTTTAGAGCGGTCGTCACGCCGTTTATTCAGTCGCGCGACTAATCGCCGGGACAGGCGTGAGCGAGCGCGAGCACGCGCTCGCTTATCGCTGGAAATTGCCGGTGCGCGCCTACGTGTTCGCGTGTGCAGCGGGACAGAGCGATAAATAACGGCCGCGGCGGCCATTACTTGTCGCTCACCCTCTGCCACGGCTCCTCCTGGGGGTGCGCGGCCACCCCCGCGCGCGCACGCTATTATTCCTTTCCCGACTTTCCACCGGAAACGCTCTGCAATCGATCACCAACCACGACCACGGCTGACCGGCTCTTCTCCTCAGTGGCGGATCCAGGAGTCTTCCTCGGCGCAGGCCGAAACGTGTAAAAGTAACACGGAATTCTTATTAAGATCGTCGCTAAACCGTACGATGGCAAACTAATTGTTGAAGTGGCCACCACTTCTAAGAGAACTCTACATCTGGTCTTTTTAATTTCCTCAAGAACTGAAGTCATCGACAGCGTATAGACAAAAGACTGGGTCGAAGGCAGACCAAAGACAGTAGACAGGCGACGATGGCTTCAGGGTTTTCAGTCAAAGGGTAACACTGCTACCGTGCGGATCTGGACCACCTCAAATTAAAAATGTATTAAAATATATTTTCTACCTTGCAATTTATTCACGCGTTCCTTTGTTCATACATGCAATAACCTCAACACTAATGATGAAAAGTATATTTTTTAACTACTTGTTGTAATCTAATTGTATTCTGTGTTATAGAACGTTTGTTTGAAATCGTGGCAATGGTATTAAATGGAATTAGAAATACACGAGTCGTCGAGGTGTTAACAGATTTTTAATTGCTATAATAAAGCGGAGCGCGATAGTCCGTCAATTTGGAAGCATCCTCGTTATCTTATCCGTTGCTTGTCAAGCAAATGATCCGCGGATAACGTAGCTACTCGAATAATAACACTTGCGGATATCGATCCCTTCAACGTATATTAACTCGTAAGAGTAAGCCTTATCGCGTCGTAACCAGGTAATCCCGCACGACAGCTCCGACAAAGGATAAAACGATCCCGAGTCCTTTTTATTTTTCAAGCGGGAACACTTTTGAAACTTGCGCGTGATTTCAGATCCTCTGCTAATTTGTATTTTAGTATGATACTATAGCATAAATAATTGAACGAGCTGGCGTTAAATTAGCAAGCAAGTTTTTCAGGCATATGGTAACGTAATATTCGTATATTTCATTGCTCTTGCGGGATGCGACCGCCCCTATCAACCCCCTCCGCTTCTCTTTCCTTCCCTTTGTGTCTCTTGCTTTCTCCGTGCTTTCGCCTGCCTTCTAACCGGATTACAACGCGCGAGATAACGTCGAGCAAAAACTCTGCTTGAGAAGAAAAAAAAGGGAAAAAGATCTACTCGTTCTGACTGGCGGGCCGGCCGGGTCGCGGCCGTCTCGATTGCGATACGGAGAGTGACAAGCAAATATCGTGGCTGCAGCAGCCGCTCCAATCGTATCGCTTAATTGCGCGCTGCGCTTTTTGTCTTCGTTAACGACCACTCTGGTTTCGAGCTGTTATTAGCTTCGATAACGCGACGTTGTTACGGTTCGAGGAAGGGGTCGCTGCACTTTTCCCCGGTGAACGTATTATTTCGTCAAGCGTACTTTCGAGAACGCACCTGACCGGTCCTTGAATCGAGCCGGTGGACGGTTACGAGCGGCATTGTCGCGTCCAAGCAGATACGTATATTTGGGTTGGCAACTAAGTGACTGCGGGTTTTGTCATTAGATGGTAAGGACAAAATCCGCAGTCACTTAGTTGCCAGCCCAGTAGCTTGCCGAAAAGTTTCTTTCATTTTATAATCGGCAAATAACAAACAGATGCACCAAATCTTTGTTTCATATCGTTTCATTGAATTATGTGTGACCCATTCTGTTCTATTACCGCAGGATGCGTCATACGTAATTCAATTTTGTTCCATTGCTACAAAATGGACGAAGAAAATAATATAAAAGGAAAGATGTACATGTGTTATTTCCTTGTAAAACGAAAGACACTTTGAGGGGCCAAGCTAGTGTTGGTAGCACAGCGACGAGAAAGGGGAAGATTCTAAAATAGAAAGAAAGTACAACGAGACACGAGAATTTGGTCAGATCGATTTGTACCGGGTGTTTCATAGTAAGGGGAAATATTTAAGGGACGTTCAGAGCAACCGAAGAATACGTTAGGACATGGACGTACGTTATCGCGATCTTCTTTAGGAGAACGAAGCGAGTTTTGTGTTCTATCGTTTCGTATCCGATTGCCTTCGTACGAGATGCTGAAAATGATTTTTTTTGCGTTTCAACGCGGAGACGTCGTTGCTGTCTCGCTATGTGGACGTGGCTATACGCTTTCCGTGCCTCGTGATTCCTATATTTCCAATATTCGCCGAATTCGTCGAATTCTTCGTGCGGTTTCATAACAAAGTAGCGCTTCGACGCTTTCAATGGACTCCAAGTACCCGCATAAATAAAAATCCAATGTGCGCGTGCATTGAAATGCAAGGAGGTCGTTTTCAGCGTCTCGTACGAAGTCACGTGATCAGATACGACAGAGCACAAAGAACTAGCTGTGTCCCGTAAACAAAATGAATGGGAGCACGTATTATACCCATACGAACCGTTTCCATCGTTTTCAGACGTCGAATCCCTTACATACCGCCCACTTATTACGAACCACCCTGTATATGATAGAATCAACGGACGAATAGAGCGCGCGCGAACGAATGGCAAAATGGTAAAATGCATGTTCTTAGCAGAAATGTTACCAAAATTCATAGCGTAGGAATCTGAAAGTTTCCTGTGTCCGCCACCGTGTGCGAAAGTTCTGTACCGACAATGCTGCTGGTCTACGTTTCCTCGCGATACCGCGATCATGGTAGGGCGTCGCGTCGTCCAAGGATATTTCTGCCGCAATTCCAAGCTGCCGTCGACCAGAAACTACCCGCGGCGTCCCGATGGCAAGATGGAGCGACGCCAGCGCCGAAGGGACGCCATGCGCGCTGCCCGACACCGGCATTGGCCGACGCCAGGCGTCTGCGCGCCTTTCCACCCGTATTGACTTTACACCCTCTCCTCTGCGATTCTTCGCGTCCCCGCGACTCCGACGTCCCTCCCCCTCGCCCTCCTCGTTCATCCGCGACGCTTCTCTTCTCTCTCTCTTTTACTTTCTCTGTGTCGTTCGCTCGAGTCGGCGCGTACACGCTCACGCACACCCTTCGCCGCGCGAGCCACACGAGCGCGCAGGAACAAAGAACGAACGCGGAACGAGCGTACGCGGGGAACGCGGGGGACACAAAGGAAGGTGACTCGGTTCACGGATAACGCACGAAAGCCACGAGAGCACGCCACAAGGGAGATAGAGCGAGAGGGAGAGAGAGAGGGAGGGAGGAAGGGAGAGGACGACTACACGCGAGGCGAGTGTCTTACAATTGATTTTCACGCCAGTTTGATTTATTCGACCGCGCCACCGGCAGCCGCGTTTTTCGTGCCCGCGGGCCCCAACCATGGAGAAGCCAGCCAACCAGTCGGCCTACACCACCACCCCCGTCCACCCGCGCCTCTCCGCCTCCTCGCCAAGATTTATGGACTTCCACGACGATTCTTTTTAGATCGACGAGACCCTTTTTCTGGTAGCCGTTCCGCGCCAGCTTCCACCGGGTCCGTGGCGATTTCCGACGGAACGATCCCGTCGTTGGCCGATTTTCTGTATCGCGTCCGATTCTTCCCTCGCGACGTTTAAATAAAGCGAACGCTATTGGGATATTTATCGCGGTAACAGCAGGACGGTGAAACTTTACAGCCCTTCCGAGGCGCTTGAAATTCTAACAAGCAGCGGACGTCTATGCTGATTCATATTTTGCGAATACAAGTTCGAAAAGGTAGAAATTTAAAGACAGTTTGTAAATGAGGTGGCGTTTAAATTCAGAATGGCAATTACCTTGTTCGCTAGATAATCGCAAGCCGTATTATGTTGCATTTTCACGTCTCCTACAAACGCGTAGAAATTCACAGGCTTCTGATAAGCCTCGATGTATCGTAAATGTATCGTACGACCGTTTGTGGGAAATGCGGTGAGAAAGTAAAGAATGATAGATGCGACTGTCTGTCCTCGAATGATCGTAAGTTGGAAATGAACGCGTGAGATGCGTTTCGTAAAGGGAGATTGAAAAGTGTTCGTGGAAAATAGAACTTGCGCAACAACGTGGTCGAAATTCGTGAAAAAGAAACGCGTAAAGTATCCGTAGAGAAGCTTGTACCTGCTGGTTCTTAGTTCTAAAGGAAACTCAATGTTCCACTCGTTTAGATAGACGACACAGATAAAAGTGGAGAAACAATTAACTCTTATTTATCGGCACTTGTATTTTTCTCTATAGAGGCGACGTTCTCATAGCATTTTCAAGCATCATTAACAGCTATTTAGGAAGGGAAATTGCACTTATATTTTATTCGAAAATATAAATATATCATGCAATTACATGGAACATTTGCCAATGGAAAATCAAAATTCCTCGATCGTCGATTAACAACGATAAAACGCGACGAGTTAAGATCAGATTTTACGATTCTCTTCAAACGCAAGATTCGATGTTAATTATTGTGAATTATTATTATTTCCTGGTCTTCCTCGGACGATAGTTTCTCGATAAGATGCTCGTCAACGACGAAGCAGGCAAAATTTTAGCTGTCTCGTCGTTCGCTAGGAATGCCTAGCAACTTGCGGAAAATTCGGGAAAAAGAAAGAAGAAGATAAGGCGAAAGTCCTAGCGATATCTGGAAAGTTGCGGGGCTAACGTTTCTCATGAGGATTCCGATCTTTCGCCCCGTGTAATTTCGTCCGGGGACGGCAGCTCCGAAAAATCCACCCCAGGCAGGGATCTACCCTCGGCATGGGAAACACGGGATAGGATTGGTGCTCGATCGCTGGAGGGGTCGTTTCCAGGACTCGGGTGGGATCCATCGAGATCGCGACCAATGATAGCGAGCGCAGCTGCCCTAGGGAATCTACGAATCCTTCTTCGAAGACTCCTTCTCCCTTTTGACGAGGGGCAGCGAGGCTGACGCCTCGAAACGACGATAGGAGCCTGGATTACCTCCTCTTCCCTTGCCAACCTATTTCTCCACCCTAACGACACAACATTCTACCCTTAATCACGTTCACATGTGGCAAACGATAACAATTTCGGGGACTCTGCGTGGGGCGAACGAAAGTAGAACAGACAATAGGAGAAATTGCTAGGTCTCGGGCAAGGTGGAACAGAGTTTTTGCAAATGCGATTGTCTGTAATTACACGCTGGCGAGTGTTCGTTGCGAGTAAACATTCCTGCATATAAATCGCAAGCTGCACACACGATCGATCACCGTGAAACATGGTTGCATCGTGCACCTGTGTGCACGACGCCGGGCTGGTGCGCTGACCTCGAAACAATGCATTCTTCGGGCCACGATCGACTTTTCCATGGGCGGGCTGCAATCCACTCGTACTCCATTTTCTTCTCTGCAAATGAATTTCTCTTTCGTTGCGCAGCCAACCCTTCGTCCCTTCTCCTCGTCTTTTTCCACCTCGTTATCGTTCACGAGCGGGCAAGGTTTATCGAGGCGGAAGATTTTCTTTCGTCGGCCGGTTTAATTATTTAGCCGCGAGGTTTCTCGGCAGGGGAATATCGTTTTAAGCAGCGGCCAGAGCACGGAAGCGAGCGGACGCACGCGAGAAAAATTCTTTCGTACTTTCTCGCGTGGTCACGGCGGCGCGGCTTTTACGCGCAAAATACTACGCGCTTACGTTTCACCTGCAATTTCCTACCAATTTTTTCTTCCACTGCCAACGCCGCGTACTATTCCATTTCGGTTGCGTGGAAATCTTTGGAAACCACTTTTACGTCGGATTAACTGTGTACACGTTCTCTCGTTTTTCTTTTTTTTTTTTTTTTTTTTTTGTGTCAAATACGAAGGTAAGAAACGGCGTATGAAAATTTCCCAACAAATCTGTGGGGCGTAAAAAGAGGAGCGATCTCGCTGCGAGCCGAATTGGCCGAGGTAAATCAATTTCGAGAGCGTCGCTTGTACAGCACGGTAGTTTATCGAGCGGCCGATTGTTTCTTTGTGTCGGTGAATGATCGATCGACTTGTCGGACAGTCGAAACTGGTCATCCAATCGTGGCGTGCCGAATCTTAAGTAGCCGGCCGGCCACGAGAAAAAAGTATTGTTCGAGCTAACGGTGTCCACTCTCGATTCCACTCTCTTATTATTGCATCGATTGCGATTCAAATTCAAACTCTGCACCCTCCTCCAAACATACACTGCCGTCCGTAAGTGTTAGCACAGTCCCTGCTATTTAACACTAGAACTACCATGTCAGTCAAATCGACTGATTTTACAATTTCATTTTAAAATTCCTACTTCGTGTTGTATCTTTTTTTCCGCAATGATCTAATGACTTTCGCAATGATAACTAAGAGAATAATATAATGAATTTTATTTTATGTTTTATGTATTCAAACTGAAAATAATTTTGTATCAAAGCTACTTATACCAATACCAGTGAAAATGTAAAAGGCTCCTGCAATCTGTTTATCGAACCCCAATTAACCAATTTCCTCGTTTTCTACAACTTGTCACACGTTTTTCAAATTTTGACCGCGTATCCTTCGATATGACGATATCAGTTATCAGGAAAATTCCGGATCGATCGCTAGATCGCCAGATGCTAACGCTAGAAATACCACGGTACTCAAAACGACTGGTTCTACAATTTTATAAATGTGTCAGCCCTCGTTTAGGGATCATGGCCCCAGCTGGATTAACATGTGATGGAATTGTAGAGGATTGATAAAACGGTGACGAGAACTTGCTGTCGCAACCCGTCAAATATATTTGAAATAAATTAAATAAATTATAAATAAATATAGACAATGTCCAAAGTCGCTCGTACAAACGTATTCGCAAAGACGGTGTATAATCGCTCGCAGATAACTCGAAGATACTAATCGATAACTCGTATAACTCGTATAATAACTGCTAATAACTGACTCGCTCGCGTTCGCGTTCGTTTATTTGTACTGGTCCGGGAAGATTCGGAAAATTCGAATTCGTCTTTGTGCAACGGTTGCACCGAGGCAAAGCAACAACACGATTTGAATTGTCCTGTGACTCGTGTGCTACAAATAATACGAAAAATGTACTACATAACAATTGCTTCTGTAAGAAAGTAAGAAATCAATAAATTTAGAAATATTCTATTATTAGGTATTTTTTAACGACCAGTCATTTTCATTGGTTTTGGTAGAAAGAGCTTCGTGTTAACTATCGGTAGTTCTAGTGTTAATATCTACCTACCAATCCAATGTCTTTCCTTCTTCCTTATTTCGCATCCACAGCATCGGAAACATATTTCACCTATCGTTTGTATCGTATAACGTGATGTGTACACGTGTGCGTATTCTCTGTTGCAATTTAGCTTCTCATCTACTGGGTTGGCAACTTAGTGATTGAGGGTTTTGTCATTACCACCTAATGGCAAAACCAACCCAATATCACAATTCGTCAATATTACAAATCTTCTTTCTATCCTTTCACGTTACTTCGCTCAGATTTCATTGGCTCTTTCAATAAACGCAAATGTTGCGACAAATGTGCTAGCGTTTTCTCTTTGCTTCGATGTTTAAACGGTAGCGTGTAGCTGCCTCTTTGACGAAAAGAAGCACCAAAGGGAAGAAAGCTGGATTTTCCAGCGAACGAAAGGGATTCCCGTTTCTGGATTGGAAAATTCGACAGCGGAGCGTGAAGCTGGACGAGAAGCTGAACGCCTTTAGGCGACGAAAGAGGTAGTCCAGCCAATTAGGCGATCGCACGGAATAAATGCAGGGTCGAAGACCGCGTAACCTATTAACTTGTAAATTGCTTCCGACTGGTGCAGTCGAGAGACGTAAGCAATTCTGGCCAGGCATAAATTCGCGAAATAAATCGCGGCGCTTGTCGTGCGGCGAAACGAGACGCGCGACCAACTTATTGGACGATCGACCTGGTCCGCGCCTGAAAACTACGTCAACGTCGCGACGACAAGGAATGACGCGCGGCTTTATGACTGAAATTTCGTCCGATTTGGCTGTTTCCTTGAAATCTCAGACGACAAAAACGTTCGCAACTTCTCTCGGCAAGAGGATCGTCGATCTAATTCGCGATTCCAGCGGCCGATAAGAATTTCAGGATTCGAAGAGCATGGAAGAAGGAACCTGTTCCTTCCACCAAATAGTAACTTCTACTTCGCAGAGAAGCAACGAAGAAATAAAGGCGCGAAGAAATCGACAGGAAGATCTCGAATCGCGACACGATCTTCTTCTTCTTCTTCTTTTTTTGCCTTCTCGTTCGAGGAAAAAAAAAAGAAAGAGAGCAGTGGAGCGTGGTTGGATCTCCTGTGGTGGACAGCGACGTATTCAAAGTGTGAACGGATGCAAATCTCGTCTCTCATGAGCGGAATTTTCAAGGAAGCTGAAAGATGGATGGAGCACGCCGCCGGCACCGGACAATACGACGACATTTGCATCTGGTACATAATTCAGTCGACGTTTCTGCCCCCGACCATGGCTGCGTGTGCTGCTCATAAACCACCGTGCCGATCTCACGAAATCCGCCTGCCAGGGAAATCGCCTTTTTTTCCTCTTTATCTCCGCCTCCTCTCCCTCCTCGGGTTTATTCCTTCTCTTTCCAAGCTTCGAAGCTTCCACGACGAGCATCCAGCAACTGCTTCTTCCATTGGCACGTCCACTTCCGTATAATAATCAACGCGTGATGGTTCTCGCAAAGCGGCGAAAACTCGCTTTACTTTCGACCAGCAGGAAAATCGAGCGACGACGCTTTCACGAATTCAACTGTACGCGCGAATCCCAACAATGGCGATGTAGATGCTTGTCTCGGATAACGACGACACCTAGTCGCATTGTGCGACTGCGAACGACGTTTTCTTCGTCGGTCGTTCGAGATTCCGCGCCAAGCGGAGCAGATTCTTTTCTCGGAAGAGTCGCTGGCCGATTCATGCTCGCGACACGTGGCCGTCTCTCGCAACTCGATACTCGAAAATCTCTGCAGCAGAGCGCGCAAGATTGCGGTGTGGCTGTGAGAGACGATCACGAGGCGTGGAGAAAGATTGAACGTTTGTCGGATGTTCGTTCGATTCGAACCTCGCGAGAGAGAAACAGGACTAGGTTGGCGATAACTATGGCGCAACACATGCTCACGCTTGTTCATCTACTCCTCTCACACTCGCTCAGTTCCTCGCTCGATAAACTAGCATTACGTGGCTTATTTTCTCATTGCTTTCTTTAAGCGTAGCAATCAATCGCATCTCCATCAGTTCGCTACATCCTCCGATGTATCGCGTCTCGATATTTTATTCTCACGTCGACTTTTCTCGTGGCTGCACGATCTTCCAGATTCCTAGCTGTTTCTACATCTTCTTAAACGTTTCAACGATCCCATCTCCGATATTTCGCCAACTCCGTCCAGCTCCTCCCACCAACAACCAGGTTTCCCAGTATTTGCTTCTTCCCGATTTTCGCATCTCGCGTTTCCCATCAAACTTTCACTTCCTGTTTCTCCGCGTGCTTTCCGGTACCTCGACGTCGGGTACTGTAGTCTGTCTGTGCCGTGCGTGTTTGCGAGCCATAGGAAAGGCGCTATGCTCGTTGCCGAGCCAGAGGAAACGAATTTTCTTCTCGAATTTCCCCTTCACCTTGGAGATACCACGGACTCGGCGAAAAAAATGTCAAAGGGCACGCGAGACGACGGCGAGTTCGGGGAAAAAATTCCTGCGGCCGGATTAACGGGTGCCGCGAGCGACGCTGGCGCTTCTGTTGCCACCGGAATGTCCAGGAACGCCCGGAGGACCGTAACTCGGCGTTGCACGGCGCGGCGTGGCATGGCGCGCGCGATAACCATCGCCAGGACGAGAGGGAAGAAAAGGGAGAGCGTGTAGGACAGCCGTTAACGAGCGATTCCTCGCAGAAGCCTGGCCCCTCCGCTTGCCCCACATGCCCTCTGCCTCTCTGCTCGTGGCTGCACGACGTTCTCGAGGATTCGCTCGTTGGAAAATCTTCCGCCGAGTATCTTCGCCCTCGCGACTCCTCTTCTCTCGTTCAACGCAACGCGCGTCCAGTTCCGCGTGCATTTCAGCGCAGCCCAAGCCGGAGGTTCAGCGGCGAGTTACACCGAGCAAAGTTGGGCTTGAAAATATTTCCTGCCACGCGTTTATGAGCCGCGGTATAATAAAATAGATATAGTTAACGATCAGACACGTGTGACATAATTTTCTGTCAAACGTAAACGTAGAAAATACGTTTGCGCGTGAAACGAAAGAGACGTTTAGCGTCAGCCAGGGATGACGTTGTGCGACGTGTTGGAATTTTGCGTACAACGTTCACAATTCAAATTATTTACCTCCTGCGACCATATTTCTCCTCGCAAACACGTCCACGAACTTACTAAATCTGCTCCATAGATTCGCTCATTCGATATGAGTTCCGTTCGCTCTTACAGTTCTGCTTCGGAGTCTTGGTGAATTTTAAATGACGAATTTTAATTGATGAAATTTGAATCGTCACTGAGATTTCACAGAGAAAATATCGTACGGAAAGAGTGGGATTAGTCGTGATTGTCTGGTGCTTCCGGTGCACGCAGTTCCGTACAGATGCGTCGAAGCGAACGTTCTCGAATTTAGCTGAACTTAGCTCGTGGCTGGAGCTGCAGCTTGAAACTATCACGAGCTGCTCTCCACAGTGTTCCTCGTAAGCTGCGTCGACAGTGACTCGACAGAGTCATCGGTTCGGATACTGGCGAATAGTCTCGACGCAGTGTCCACTGCGATAAAACTCTATTTACCTGAGCTTTTCTCCCATACAACCGGAGTTCTCGTAATAGAAACTCGCCAAGTTTTGTATCATTTCTCGTCCACACGACAGTTTCTCGTCGAACGACAGTTTCTGTTTTATATTATTTTATTGAATCAGGTGCGATCCATCTCGTCATATTTCTATTCATAATTCAATAAACTGATATAAAAAAAAAAAAACATTGAGCGTCTATTATTTTATAAAACGAAAGAAACTTATCGGACGACCTAATAGCTTGCAAAAATTGAGTTAGTCGCGCGTTAAGCGAAATCTGGCCGAACAAATCGAGCTCCATCGTAACAAATAAAGTTAAATACCCTGGAGGGCAAACTCGCGATAGTTTTATAACGAAAGGCACGTCCGCTGCGAAGGTAACCGTAAGCAATGACAGCAGGGGTGGTTCTCGCCCCTGTTGCGGCCCGATAAAACAGAGACATCCAGCCGGGCAAGGAACCGGCAAAAAAGAAAAAAGAGAAGGTAGAACGCGGCGCGGACAGAAAGGAAGAGAGGAAAAAAAAAGCAGCGGCGAAAACTTGCCAGCTGTTCCAGGCTATCTGCGCAACGAATCAAAGATGGCGGCGGTCGGTTGAGCGGGACGACGCGCCGAGCGACGAAGAGAGGGTTTCAACCCTTGCTATCTGGCCCATCGGGGCTTTCGAGCACGTTAGACCGTACCCGTTCATAATAACGCTCGGCTGGAATTTCCGTGGAAGAGACACGTCGGCACAATGCGTTTTCACGTGGCCCGATATGTGCCACGACTTTATTATTTCGGCGCAGAGACAGAGTACGGGGAAGAAGGGGGTGAATACCTGGTGGTGGCCGCCCTTTGTTTCGCTGATCGTATCGGCGGCCCTCTTTCTCTCCTCTCTCGTCACATCTGCGACCGGATTCGCTCCCATGGCTCGGCCCCGTAAAAACGCGACATATTGTGCGAAAAGCATATGGCCCGGGTGGCTCCTCCTATTTTTCGGGGCCTTTTTCCACGAGGTCTCGCGAGGGGGTCGACCGACCCCCGTCCCTCCTCCACGCCGCCTTGTTACGACCAACTTGTACATTCCGCTCACACTTTCTGCTTTCTTCTTCACGTTGATTATCACCAACAAGAGTATAATGCAACGTAGGAAACATACGGGTTTTTTTGTATCGAAACTATAAATTTCATGGGACCGTCAAAGAGCTACAGGATGGTGACGCGACGCCATGGCCGGTGCGAATGAACCGCGTATTGAGAGATTCGAAGTGGAAGATGCTAATCGATCGACGTTATTTACAAAGTTATACGCCGTGTTACAAAGCTACTGATTAATTCCATACTTTGTAATTCCGTAACTGTATTCCCCTTGCTTATTTTCAACCTTGTACTACACATTGGTCGATTCTTGCTCTTCCTCCCATAGCGCACACGCCTCTTCCCTCTTAATACACAGCTCGTCGTATTTCCATTTTTAATCCGTGTTTCACAGCGCAGCCTTCAGTTTCGATGTAACTGACGATTCCCATCTTTTCCTTCCACGGTATCGTATTTCGAAATTTCCCTTCCAATTATAACTCACGTTTTCCGCTTACCGCATCCTGTCCGCTTCACGATTTACCTTTATAATATAACACGTTGCGCTAAAACCTACCAACGATATACGCGCACCGGGTACGAACGTGCTTAAAACCTATCAACTTAAACAATTTGTTTCAATACTGTACAGAAACAATAGATTGAACCATAGTTAGGAAGCCATTATATATAGAAAATTTCCTTTTAATTCAATAGAAGAAGAAATATTATAAAAGTTATAGAAAATCCTATCACTTGTAGAGCTATCCACAATATATTTAGGTACGTCCGAATGATACACGGAAATGAATGATTCAGTCTGTTTTGTAGAATGAGCATAGCAGCAGGGATAATTATCCATTGGATCCTCTCGCATTAACCAATCTATTGCCTCGCGAATTGTTACATGAGATTAGTCCAGAAGATACTAGAATTCCACCTGGTGACAGTGCGGATTTATACGATAAATAAAAGCGTTAGGGGAATATTGCACTGGGGATAAACCTCTAAGGAATGCAAATATTACGCTAATGTTATCGCCCGACGTTCGCCTTGTACATATTTCTAAGCAAAAATTAATCGTTCTCGACGGTCTATCAGAGTTCGATCGCAAGTCGAAGGAGTCGAAGCTGGAAATGACAGAAGCTCGGGGGAAGAGGCAAGCGAAGGAACAAGGCTCGTAGCAATTACCAAAAAACACGAGGCTATTGAATGATTTATTCGTGACCGGTGCTTTCGCGTAATATGGAGGGCAAAGTTTGGTGGAGACCGGTGGTCGATTATTAAAACACACAGCGCGAAGAAAGCCTGCTGCTGCCTGAGGAAATGGCCACGGCAAGAAAATTATAGCGTCGGGCCGAAAATGTGACACGCGTGCCGGCTATCAGGCGACGCCTACCGGTTTAAACCGATACATATTTTATAGGTTCGGCTCGCGCCTACCGATCTACGCGAGTACGTCCTTGCTGTGTGAGTGATAGGTGGGCGGGCTCGGCTCGTCGCGCTGTCATAATATTTGAGCTGACTACGCGGCGATCGTTAGACCCTCGCGCTGTTTCCGGGAAAAACTACTATATCAGGGGCGAATGTTTCAGGACTCTGTTCCATGGTATCGCGCTTGGAATTTTCTGGCATTCGCGCGCACTTTGGAAGCGATCAGCTCCGTTTGGTGTTGGAAACGAGAGTCGCGTATTTACGTACTTCGTATTACACGCGTCTCTTTAGCTACAGTTTTTTACTAAGACACTGTGAATCGTTAATATCAACGAAGAAATAAATCTTCTGGTCTTGATGTCTAACTTGCACGTGGAAACCGATGAAACGATAAACAAAACGAGCAGAAAGGTGTAACAGCGATGCGATCTTTGTTCACGCGTGCAGCCTGGGGATGAGCAACGATCGCGAGCGCATGTATTTTCCACTTTCCCCGTTTCTCTGCTAGAGTTTCCTATCGCTAAAACATGCACCTATTTCGAAAACCAATGGCATCTCGCTGGACAAAAAATACGACACGTTGGAAACCGCTTCGATTTGTTGAACCCGAACAAAAGCTAGAGATGGCGCTTGGCGAGTCGATAGGCCGAGGCAGCCGGCCGACAAATGATGGCAAAAACGCGACGATTAATAAATCTAGTGCGTGCGTGAGCGGCGTAATTAGAGGAGCAGGTGGCGGCGAGAAAAAGCTTGAATCCATCAGCTTTGCTCTATCGCGCACGGGAGAAAGCGCGCGAGAGGGATAGTGAAACGTCACCGTGCTATGCGCTTTTGCATCCGCGGAATGCAGACTCTTCTCTCGCGAACGCGACTCGCCTCGATCCACTGGCCGAAAGCCTGCACTTTCACTTCGAATCGACGATTCTTCGGCGATTTCGTCGGCCAAACGTTTTTCCGAAAGCCAACTATTCCGTAGAAACACGCGAATTTATGAATGTGACGTAGAAAGGAGGGAAGATATCGAGTTTCGCCATTCCGTCTGCGTAAGTGCCAGAGCGTCTGCTCGACGAAAATAGATGGAATTCGCAGGAGTCGTACGGGCCGATCGCACGAAAGCCCCGGTTACCCTTCGCGTTATCGATTCGCCCCTACCGATACCTGGTGATCCGAAATTTCCATTTCTAACGCGTCGCACGGTGGTATATTTGCTGCCGGTCGGTTTTGTCAAACTCGTTGCAAGCAACAAATAATTCATTCGAGAAAGGTGCAAAACTGGGAAACGATAAATTAGAATTTTTTGCCGCTGCGCTCTAATGGATATTCATGGCATTTGATCGAACCAGATTGATCGTATCTCACGGCCAACCTGCATATATCTTCCTGCTACTATTTGCTACAGCGCACTTTCAAAGTCAGCAGTTTTCTTTGTCGAAAGATATTTGTCAGAGGCAAACTACGAATCGTCGGAAAACGGACAATCCGCGTTTAAATCGCTTCGCCCGTTTTATCACGCTCAACGGGCTAACAATCGTTTTTCCAAAACAGACCTGCTCCTCCGAGACACCATCTTCATTTGGTAGAAAATCCAGCGTCTGTGCGCGATTTTCGGACAGTTCGTAACGCTGGAATCGACGAGGAATACGCGGACGGGAACGTGGTGTGTTAATAGCCGCGTATATAGGAAATTAGCTTGGCCTTGTTTTATCTTGCATTCTGATGACTGCATCTGCATATCGCGAGAAACACACAACTGCCGTGTATTAATTAAGTGTAATGTGCAGCTCGATGCGCACCGAGGAAACGATCAAGGACACGCTTTTACGAGGCAGACAGGTGCACCAGCTCCTAGACGATTCGTCGGTTCCCTCCGGTTTACACCGAACGAAAACTTTTGCACTGACACTTTTGCAAGCGGCGCCGTAATCTCGGATTTCCGATACGCGCACAGGTCAAACCACTTAGACAAGGTCCGACGTTCCAACTAACATTTTTCGACGGCGCCTCGCCGTTACGTAAAGTTTCCTTTCCACGACTTTACAATGCAAATGGCACGAAGGCTGTGTGCGTTTTCGATCCTTCCCGGTAAAAATACACCGGCATGCATAAGCATTTCGACACTCACGAATTATCGCAGATAAATAAAACGTACTTTGAACAACGGCCATGTACGCTTGGTACATATTGATGAAAACGTTAGTTAATATTAATTAGTACAGATAAAAGAACGACGCTACAAATTCTACGAAAATCAAATGCGCTTGCATTGCAACCGTAGGCGTTGCGACCCGAGAATAACACGTTCGAAAACTTTATTATCGCAGATGAATATGAAACTCTTTCTTCTTTCAATTTCCACTCGTTTGATTCTGGTTAACGTAAGAAGCAAAGAATCAAGAGAATGAAAGAATCATTGCTTGTCGAAAATGTAGCGAATTTTCCGATGGCGCCAGGTGTCCAAGTACTTGCGCACGCCAGTGTAACAAAATGATTCAGCTTAGGTACTTACCAGGCGTCGTTTCGGCTTGATGAGAGGTCGGTTTTGTCCGTTCATCTTGTAGTAGAGTCCGCAAGCGTTGCAGAGGTAGTGGCCAGTGCCGTCTCGTCTCCACAGAGGCGTGGAAGTTGCGCCGCAATTCACACACTCGCGGCCCTCTGTCGGTGTCGCACCGTCAAAACAACAAATTGATTAATTCTTCGCTGTTCGAGCGCCTCGTATCAAAGAGAAGCTACGTCCGATGACGTCGATCGAACGATCAGCAATGGGATTCTTCCTCCGCTACCTTTCATTTCGCTTAATTTCAAAACACACTGAAACTACGCTCAAGACTAAGCTCCGACCGTGCAAAAGTATCTTGACGATTTATACGACGTTCGTGAATTACGTTTGGAAGAATTCCGCTGAAATATCGTCCGATCGAGCGTATTAGGAAAAAGCTCGAGCACGCTGGCTTCTCGAAACGACCGAGCAAGTGGAAAATTTGAAGGTCGATGAAGATCGTTTAAGAAGAAAGTGGAAGGATTTCGACGAGTCAGCGTGCCCGACGCGAACACCAAGTCACGAAGATCGGTGATGGAAGTCGCATGCAGTTGCAGACATACCATATCAAGCGATTACCAGAGCAAAAGCAGAGTCTCTTTAGGACCGTGGCCGTTCGAAGGACTCGTGGATCGAACACGATCGTCCGATAGCGGCTTGTTAATAGCGGGGACGACGTTTCAGATGGGATTGCACGACGAAGGATGAACAGACCTGGTATCGTTAGTTCTAACCCCCACCAGACAGCACACGGAAAGGGAAGGATCAAAAGTTTCAGGCGTCGTATTCTTTTTCGATGATTAATTATCGTCCGTTTAATTCTACCCGAGTCCGTCGCGACCCGAAATGCATTGCAATACTTGGTTTTACCATTTAACGCGATCTTCCTACCTTTTGTGTATTTCACGCTTATTACGAGCAAAATAGTTTAAGCAGAGAAGATGTGCGAAGAGATGCACAGACTGTTCTATGAGTAAAATAAACGAAGAAGAAGAGACTTCTGAAGAGATAGGGTGGCGAAGAAGAAACAAGTAGGACAGTTATAGTTGTAAAATATCTAGTTATAGAATTATAGACAAATTAAACGGCGATGACTATATTGCTTATAATCATAGTAACTACGTATGATACTAATACTATAACCGGTTTAACCGATTACTGGAAATCAATGTGCAATGATAAATCCGACGTGTGCAATTCCCAGGACGTATAAAATTAATTTGTTACCTAACAAATCCTTCGTCTTCAGATTTTTAAAATTTCTTAATTACAGCGGCAATTAACCGTAGTTAATTACGGCAGTACCTACGTATAATAAATATCAAAGCATGTTACTGCTACGTTTTTTTCAAAGCAATTACAGATTTATGGCATGATTTCATGAAAAAGTAATAGTCGTTGCTCCTAATTAAATAATAACCGATCGTTCATACGTACACTTTGATAAGAATCCTAATACGCCGTGTACTCGCCATAAATCGATCAAACATACTTTTTATTGCTTTGAGTGTTTTATTTGTCTAACGAGGAACGAGCCTGAAAGTTTTGGGAATCGAGCGAAGGGAGAAGAGAAGAGAAAGGAGGGGAGAACGTTATCCGGTGAAAAGGCAAGAATTTTCCTCGAGCCGTGAAATCCGCGTCTCTCGAAGTGGTCCTTCGAGCTGCATCCTCCTCGAGATTGAACCGAGCGTTCGCCATGACTGCAAAAGATCTGTAGACTGCGCCGAGGCGTTTTTCGTATCGAATCTTACGCAACCGACGTGGCCAAAGAGCGATTCGAAAACTCTTCGATTAATGAAGGGGGGCAGGAAAATATTAGAAGAAGAAAAAAAAAAAAGAAAAAAAAAGAAGAAAAAAGGACACATACGACGATTTCTAATTTAATCGTAATCTTTGCTCTTTTAACGCGATTTATCGTGTCGCAAGTCCAGACGTTCATTCAGAGACGACTCGAGATTGTTTTAATTGCGATCGCTGATCGTTAACGTCTCGGTATCGCGTCCGAGAAAACGATGTTTACGAGAAAGAGGCGGATTGTTTCGACGAAAAGACGAGTTCGACCGGGGGAACGAGACCGATGGAAGCCGTGCCACTTTTGCCATAAACGGATGAATTATGATCCAGGACGAGGAAACCGGCGTTCCGTCACGAATTTGGCCCGGCGACTCTTGCTGTTGCTGTTGCTGCTTCTTCTTCTTCTTCTTCTTCTTCTTCTTCCTCTTCTTCTTCTCAATTCCGATTTCGAGCGATTGCTGCGCGAAAACGGTTGCCGATGAAACGCTCGGCGTTTCGGACGTTGTCGTCTAAACTTTCGAATCGCCAGGCCTACGAAGATTTTTTTTACGAAAACGACGCTCGAATTAAAGAGCATGAAACGCTGCGAGGAGAAAAGCAACGGAATATGAGCTGGCTCGTTAATTGCAATTTTCACTTGTGGCAAAAACACGCGTCTTCGTTAACGATTAATTAATAAAACCATCCGCGGCAGAGAAATCTCTCTACGGCTATTAGCCGAAAGAAACATTCTAACGAAGATGAAAATTATACGCGTCGCGTGTATTTCGAGACTCGTAACTCTCGCGAATTAGAAATGCTAAATTTTTACTTTCGACTCGATAGGCGCGGCGTGACGCGGTTCTTTCGCGCTAAAGCTGTCCGTTCTCTTCGCAGACAGCCTTTGCGCCACAGCAACTCGTCAAAACGAAGAATTTTTCGATTTTCTTTTTTTCTTTTTCCAATTACCGAAATCATACAACTATAACGTATACGGGGTGTTTCATAACAGGCGAGCGATATTTCAGCAACGGATACAGCGTTCAAAAACGATAAAAAAGGCTACCAATCGACGCTGTTTGATCTTGTTTACGAGATATACTTGCGTAACGAGTTTGCTGTTCTATCATTTCGTATCTGATTACCTTCGTACTCAAATTTACTTCCTTGCGTCTCAATGCACGCGTGCATTGCATATTTCCTCGTGGGCGTACTTGAAGTCTCTTGTATAATCCACACCTATTCAAGTTCTTCGAACACATTGAACAAATTGAACGAGGATTTCGACAAATTTAAGAAATATCCGGCTGTATCGAAGGAGTCTCCGGACACGCGTTCCAAAGCGAGAAAATCGTTTGCAGCATATCTGAAGACAAATTAGACACGAAACGATGGAACAGGAAGTTGGCTGTATCTCGTAAACGAGATCGAAGGAACCCAAGTGGATACGAGCAACGATTACTCAAACATTGCTCGCTTATTAGAGAACACCCCGTACAAGTTGTAATTAATATGGTACGAATTCTACCGATTTAAAAGAGCATTTAGATACATTTGGTCGTAGCTTTGTACGAGACCCACGATTTGTCTGACTTCGCCGTCATCGAGGCTGGCACGCTGTGCGTTGTGTGTGTCGTAAGTCGATTTAATTAGCGGACTTCCACGCCGCGAAGTCGGGCCATTGTTCCCGGAATTAGGATTTTTACCACGCCGCGCCGTCCTCGCCGCAGACCGGCTATTATTACCGCAATCAACGTATCCGGCATTTTTCAACCGTTTCATTCCCATTCCCGTTCCCCTTCGCCCCTTTCTACCTCCCCTTCGATCGCCACCGACAACCCAGATTTCCGTTTTGCCCGATTTTCCTGCCGCTTTCCAGCTGTGCCGAGTGGCCGCCCTTTAGTTTCCCGTCAAACGGCTCGAGTATACGCGGCGGTTTCTCCGAATCAAAGAATTGGCTGTTGAGTTGATCGGTCGAACGCTTCGTTGCAACGTGGCGCAGAGAAAAATCGTGCGAGAAAGCACGGCAAAAACGTTGGTCCGCAGACTCTTTTCGAGAGGGAGATTTTTGCTAGTGACAAAACCAAAAAACGAGTAGCATGTAGCCACACCACATCGAGATAGAGAGATACATAGAAAAAAAAGAAAAAAACAGGTACGTGTGTGCTGATTCGCCCGCGCGTGTGTGTCTTACACCTGTGTGTATTTATAAAAAATATATATATATAATAGAACTATACAGAGAGAAAGGCACAGAGAAAGGAATGCGCCGAGTCGAGTCGCCTGCAAGCGGACGCTCGAGCGTCTCCGACGCTTCGAAAAAAAATAAGAGCAACGGTAACGTCTCGATAATTGCCCACCGTGGTGTACATACTTGGTAAATGTCCGGTCGTCATCTGCATCGCTAGACCAGCTTCTTCCAAGAGTTTCCTTTGACGCAGCGCGAATCTCGTCCGCTGACCAGCGTAATCCGATCCGAATTTAAACGTCAGCGTGACAATACTAACGCAATAACGAAACTCTGTTACCTGTGACTTTTTTTTTTAAATTAAACCTTGAGCAACCAGTTTGCGAGATTTTTCTGATTAAAACGAGACCAAACACGGTGAAGTTTAAATCGCGTTCACGCACGCGTTTAACAGACGACGGAAAATAAATTAACGTCGTTAAATATGCAAATTAGCTGCGAGCGATATCGCGTTGCTAAGAGATCAACGTTTTATAACAAAACTGAAAACCTTTCGTCATCGCGGTTAATATTGTCCCGCCGATATGCTTCGTTTTCCAAAGCCAATCCTCGGGTCTCTTCCTTTTTCACTCGCGCTGTCCTTTTCCACGTTCCATGCAAAATGGCACACATCATCTGTAGCTTCGCAGTCAATTCCACGATCCGATAATTAGTCGGCGCGTGTGCCCATTTTCGGACAATTATCGAGAGACATTACCGTGCACCGTCTGCCGTAGCATAGACGTTGTTCACAAAAATAAACGAGATTCTCATACGTTTGGAATCGGAGACGTCTAGGCGTTGCCGTTCTCGGTGTCCCGCCCTGTGCATCCACGTTCGTCATAAAAATCAATCAGGTGTGGTGCTGTTCACGCTCGACGTCTCGCGGGTGCCACTCAAAAAACACATCGGTGAGGCAAAAATACAAAAATACGCGTCGGTGTGTCTCCCTCTCGCCGACAACACTCAGCTCGTTTCGATAAAAAAAAACAAAGAGAAAAAATATATATATATATAGAGACGTGTTGGTCGTTCGTATCAACGAACCGTAAGCGAAAGACGACCGCCACCAAAAGCTCGTTCGGGGATCAAAAAACGGAACGAAATTGAAAAAGAAAAGAAAAAAGAAAGAAAAAGAAAGACGACTCGAGGTTTCTCTCCTTGGAGAAAGAAGTGGTGTTCTTCGTGCCTCGCTATATTCTAGGAACGAGTGCTCGAGGAATATCGATTGGCGCGAGGAACGCCGTGCAGGCGAACCTCGAGTCGATAAATAAAACCAACGAAAAAGTACCCGGTGTGACAAAAGTGAAAGCAAACGAAGAATACTGGAACTGAAAGCGAAAAACCGCGCGAATCCCGGTGCTTCGAGTGCTTGCGGATAGTCGAGTGCACCGGGGTTCGTGCGTGCAAGCAAAATTAAGGAAACCAAAAGCGTTAAGGTGAAACCAAAGGAAAGAAAAAGTGAAATGGGGTGCGGTCGTTTCGGTGGGAACGAGGCTCGTCCGATCACGAACTGGCCATTCTACTGCGTGGAACTTGCTACGTTCCACGTCCAACAGGGAAAAAGTCCAAGACCAGAAACGACAGCACTCGCACGGCCTCGTCTCCGTAAGTACGTTGGTACTCGCGCAGCTACCAAGATAACCGAAAGAAAGACGATCGAGGTAGATACTCTGTTCTCTATCGCTCACTGTCACGCGTTCCTATGTTATTCTACTTGTATACGTTGGCACTTTCGGCCAATACGCGTGCTCACACTGCCGGCCATTAGTATCAGCTACCTACAGTGGCTACAAAGCGTATTGGCACGCACGCTTGCGGTTTACGACGAGGCGCATTTTGTCAGGTTGCGCAGTTTAGTTTCATATACCTCGATATAGCTGACTAATTGTGAATAATACGTACAACGATATGTATAAATAATACGTTGTAATAAATACGACGGTGTACAAACACCTTCCGCGTAAATGCTTATGTAAATGCTGCGATACAATGCTGTGCGGATACTTTTTTATGGCCACGATTCCAAGAAATTTTACCTCGCTTAACATTTTACGTTACAAGACGCGGCTGATACGAATGGTATTACCAGAAAGCAAAATCCATTGAGAGCAAGTAATTTATGCCGAACATCGATGATCCTAAACGGTCGGTCGATCGTGTACTTTTGCGATTAGACTGTAGATTTTTCTGTTCTTAGGTGAAGTAACGCGTCGGAGAATCGTAAATCTGGTTAAACGCGCAAAGATACGCGATGCAATTGCGATTGGCTATGAGAAATAACCCATGAGACGGACGTCTGGGTATGTGGTGTTCGCGGTTCTCTGTCGTAGTGTGTAAGCGCGGTTTCGATGTTCCGAAATGTGGCTAGAAACTTGCGGAAGCTAGGCCGTTGCGTTTTGAAAACCAAGAAATTCCGAAAATCAAGAAGAACCCAGAGGATAAGAAAATAAAAACGAAAGAAAAGAGAAAGTAAGAGGGAAAGGTGGTAGGCGTGCCGCTTACCGGCGGACGTCCTCGACTTGTTCCTGGGCTTTTGCTGCTGCTGCTGCTGCGCGGAAGGCGAGCTCGGCGTGTTGGCGTGCGCGTGACCGACCAACAACTTCGAGTCGACGTTAACGCCGGCCACGCCGGTCGCGTTGCCGGCCCCGGCTGCGGCGGCGTGATGCCCGAAAATACCGGAAACCGCGGTCCCGTTGTGCGGGTTGTGGGACGAAGACGAAGACGACGAGGAGACGCCGTGATGATGGTGATGGTGATGGTGGTGGGTGGTACTAGGATACTGCAGGTGCTGGTACATGTTATACGCGCTGGTTGCCGGGTCGTACTGGGATCCGGAGGTGGCATGGTGGGTGTTGGAGGCAGCCGCGGCCGCGGCTGCGGCGGCGGCGGCGGCAGCGGCCGCGTAACTGTCCCTACACGACGGTGAACTCGCACCACCGCCACCACCGCCACCACCGCCCGCCGCCACGTTGTTCCCCTGATACGCAGCCTCTTGTTGCTGTTGTTGCTGTTGCTGCTGCTGCTGTTGCTGTTGCGTGGTGCTCGCCTGTTGGCTGCCGGACACGCTGCCCGACTGGTTATTACCTTCTCGTTGCTTCACCTGACCGGTCGCTCCGCCGTTCGTCCCGTTCCCAGCGTTTCCTGTGTTCGTCGTCCCGTTGTGTTGCTGATGCGGCGGCGATGGTGCTCCGTGATGGTGGCCTAACATCACGCTCGGTTTTACGTCGCAGGAGCTCGCGCCCCCTGCACCCAGCGCGTCCTGATGGTGCATGAACACGCCCATCGCCGCCGCGTGGGCCACCGCCGCCTGATACTCGCTGCTCGCTCCGCCACCTAACCCTGACAGAGGATTGCTCGTGTTGTTGTTGTTGTTGTTGTTTGCGCTACTGCTGTTGTTGTTATTGTTGTTGGTAGTGCTGGAGGTGGTGCCGGCGGTGATGCTGTCGGGGGTAGCGTCCTTCGGCGGCGTCGGCGGGAAGGAAAACAGATGGTGGCCAGCTCCGGCCCCGCCGTGACTCGACAAGCTGCCGGTGGTTGGCGGCAGAGACGAGCCCAGGGGGCTCTGCGGTTTATCGTCGCTGACCGCGCCGCCGCCGCTCGAGCCTGTCGTCGTCGGGAATCCCCAGGGCGTCTTCGAGGTGTCCGCCCCGCTGCCCGATAGCCACGGATGCAGTACGGAACTGTGGAAATGTGGCCGACAGACCTGGCTCACCGGTCCGCTCGTCACGCCGCTGCTCGACATCCTTGCTGAAAGAACGCACGGAAACGGATTGGTTAGACGACTCTTCGCTCTTTTCCTTCTCAATCTTCTACGTTCAAGCACCCTATCTACATAGATCTAAGCTGTGCCTCGTACGAAACACCGCAGATACGTCGGTAAAAAGAAGAAAAGAATCGGCAACACCTTGCACAATATCTCGTTGAGAGCAAAACACGATCGTATTAGCGTTCCAGCTTCGACCGCGAGCTTATCGTTGCAATGAGGTCGATCTACTATCAAACGTGCCTAAAGACAGAGATGGTGGCGACGCGACGTGCTCCACAGGTCTCGTAACAACGCGATCGTTTCCTGCGCCCGAGAGAAGAACCTGATTCGTGCGTGCGCTGAATGATCGGCTTTTACGTCGATCGTAAAGGCAGCTAATTGCCGAGGACATCTTAATTACACGCGCAAACCCCGCTCTCGCTTGACACGCGCGCTATCATCGCTTCTCCCTCTTTTTTCCTCCCTCTAACGTTCGCGATCGTGCATTCACCCTTATATTCCGTACATTCTTATACCAGAAAGAGACAGAGAAAGAGACAAAGAGAGAGAGAGAGAATTGACTCCG
The DNA here is from genome assembly GCF_041682495.2 of Bombus fervidus. NCBI lineage: Eukaryota > Metazoa > Arthropoda > Insecta > Hymenoptera > Apidae > Bombus > Bombus fervidus. Next base: position 4,451,859 of record NC_091531.1, on the reverse strand, counting down.
CCTCTGGCTAGGTATAATTAGACGTTCATTAACGATTTCAACGTTGCAACGTTGCAGCCTTGCCTATCCAGGATTCGCGTTTCCTCCAACCATTGCCTCCACCCGGTTCCGCGAAAAGGAATCGTTTCGTGCAAATTCGTGACTCGGGCGCAAGCCTGCTTACGTCGGGTGCAAGTTGCACGAGCACGATCGATATATCGAATGGTTCTTGCCGGCGTTGCTCCGCCACCTCGGCGGCATACGCTGATAACGAGCGAATGTTTTGCCAAACTCCACCCCGTTGCACCCCTCGGCGCAGCTGAATTACGACCGTTAATTCGAGCTTCGAGTCGACGTCACGCTCCGTATTCCTCGCTAAACTTACGACTCTACCTGTGGCCTTATGGCTCTTCCAGCCGCCGCTTGGTCGTCAGAAATTTTGTCGTCCGACAGAACGTAAGTGGCCCGAAATCACCGAGAATCGAGACAGATCGTATCGCGATCAACGTTTTAGTTGGGAACGAACGACGAGTTGAAGATGCACGTGGTTCTGCTGTGGAAAGTCGTCTAAATTTAGGAGCATGAAACGTAATATCAAGAGGGAGAGCACGGGACGAGCAGCTGCAGCGTCATGCAATTAATCGAATGCAGCGATGCCCCGCCTGTAATTGGATCTCGTGCATTAGATGGAAAGTAAACAAGAGAGCAAGATCTCGGTGAAAGCTCGCGATCGCCAATTTTGCAAAATACCGCGCGCAACGTTCTTGGCTACTGTTCCTAAGTACCTGGACCTTTGTACTCGGTGCTTTGTTTTATGGGTTTTCCACGTTGCCTCGCCATTTCCGTGTTATTTTTCGGTGAAACCGAACGATATTGATATTAACCCTTTGCGCTCTGAATTTTATTTCAACTTCGTTACCAGTAGCTTTTAAGTGTTTCATTTGAAATTTAGTTTAACTAGAAAATAAGACAATTGAAATAAATAAAGGAAGAAAGAAATTCGCTTAAATTCCAGTTTTATTCTATTTTTATATTTTGCAATTTTTAAGTGTATGATATATCCTGATACAATTTCCAGGATGCGATCCTGCTTTTCTTTCGCACATACGTATAATTAACTCTTTGCGCTCTGAATTTTATTTCAACTTCGTTACCAGCAGCTTTTAAGTGTTTCATTTGAAATTTAGTTTAACTAAAAAATAAAACAATTGAAATAAATAAAGGAAGGAAGAAATTCATTTAAATTCCAGTTTTATTCTATTTTTGTATTTTGCAATTTTTAAGTGTATGATATATCCTGATACAATTTCCAGGACGCGATCCTAGTTTTCTAGGACATCTGTCAATTTGGACGTGAAACTCCGAATTTTATTTCAATTTCGTTACCAGCAGCTTTTAAGTGTTTCATTTGAAATTTAGTTTAACTAAAAAATAAGACAATTGAAATAAATAAAGGAAGAAAGAAATTCACTTAAATTCCAGTTTTATTCTATTTTTGTATTTTGCAATTTTTAAGTGTATGATATATCCTGAAACAATTTCCAGGATGCGATCCTGCTTTTCTTTCGCACATACGTATAATTAACTCTTTGCACTGCGATTTTCATTTCAATTTCGTTACCAGCAGCTTTTAAGTGTTTCATTTGAAATTTAGTTTAACTAAAAAATAAAACAATTGAAATAAATAAAGGAAGAAAGAAATTCACTTAAATTCCAGTTTTATTCTATTTTTGTATTTTGCAATTTTTAAGTGTATGATATATCTTGAAATAATTTCCAGGATGCGATCCTGCTTTTCTTTCGCACATGCATATATAATTAACTCTTTGCACTGCGAATTTTATTTCAATTTCGTTACCAGTAGCTTTTAAGTGTTTCATTTGAAATTTAGTTTAACTAAAAAATAAGACAACTAAAATAATTAAAGGAAGGAAGAAATTCATTTAAATATCAGTTTTATTCTATTTTTGTATTTTGCAATTTTTAAGTGTATGATATATCTTGAAACAATTTCCAGGACGCGATCCTAGTTTTCTAGGACATGTGTCGATTTGGACGTGAAAGAATGTCGAGTTGGACTCGACAAAGCAGCTCCTCGAATAAAAACTGACATCGAGTCACACTCGACATGGAGTGCGAAGGGTTAATTATCATAAAGGCAGGTAAGCGAAGAGGTGCTAATAATTGAGAGGATAAAAAAAGCTCTCAGGTGATTTCAGATACTTCCGCCTGTCGTAAAGTCCGACTCTTTACCTTTCTACGCATTTTTATGCATTTCTGTGCCTTTGAGCGGGCATCGACCACTTAATATCGATAAATACGAAAGCAGAGAAAACGTTATTTGTTAATAAATATCAATTACAAAAGTCGTACAAGAATAACAACGAGATCGTGAAACTACGCGATAAATTCACGAAAGAAACTAAACCGGCGAGATCAGAAAATAATTGTAACTTTAAAAACATTCTACGCGTAAATTATTATAATTCAGACGATATTAATTGAATTAAACGGACCTACGCGACCGTCTAAACCAAAATCGATGAAAATCTTGTTACAAAAATACGGAAATCGGAAATCCGTCATTTTCACGGGTTAATTTTTGCAACGTGGCGGATGGAACGAGGGGCAGAAGCCAGTTCGCACTTCCTTCGGTAAAAACTTTCGCGCTAAGGGATATTTATCATGCCGCTACCTCTCCTTTCTCCGCGAGACGTTCGCTCTTTTTCGTTCGTTTGCGCGCCGGTCCTCTCCGCTTTTTGCGGCCGCCATCTCGCAAGCTGCCGCGTCTCTCGTTATCCCCGAGACATTCTCATTCACGTTCACGCTCGCTTCTCCTCCACCCACGGCCGAGAGTAAGTTTTTCTGTGGAGCGAGCGATCGACGCGTGAATTTCACCGGCAGCGAGATTGGCAAACGTCGCGACGCCGGGAAAAGGAGAAAAAGGCGAAGAGGTCTCGTTAAGGTAGTCTCGAGGAGCTGCTCAGGCGTCGATTCCCAAGGCGATCGTTTCGAAACAGGTCGCTTCTAATATGGCGCCGCTTTTCCACCTCGAGCGCTGCCTGTTTTCCTTTTTCCCGATGCCCAACTTGCGCGCGTTATTCGCGTTATGCTAACGAACTTTTTCGCCGAACTGCAACGAACAACCTCCCATGGGGCTGTTAGTCGAATGTCGGAGAAGAGCGTCGGAAAAAGCAAGGAAAGCGCGTGGAAAGTGAACAAGCGAAACCTGAGATATTGGAAACTACGTACAGACACCGAAACCGAAGAAGATGGTCCGCGAGGCTGCAATGCTAAACGAAACGATAAAACGTAAAATAGAGAGACAAGTGCATGGCGAAATAGGATGCCGTGGAACGCTAATTTACACGATGTAAGCCATCGTTAATTGGACAGGAGTGTAAAACTCAACGAGCTAGCGGCAGTCGCTAAGAAGACCGAAAACCCAGGAAAAACTCCAGCGCCAGGTGGAATATCCGTTTGGCTCGCGGGGGTCTTTGAAGAAACAGGCTCGAAAAGTCCCAGACAGCGCGATAACGTTAATCGATTAATCGTGTTAATCGACTGCGAAGAGCAACAAGCGACACGATAGCATTCGTCATATTCCTCACTTTGTCAGAAACATCTATATTATTAAATATGCATAACTATTATGAATATTCCAAGTTTTGTTCGATAGAAATAAAAATTACTGAGAAGATAAAAATGAAATACAAAATACCATCGGTCGTCGGCGTTCAAATGTACTGCCACTTTTCCACGCAAAATCTAAAGAGCGCGATAAACGGCATAGTCCGCTAGATGAATCGTGGGTTAAGCTAAGCTGGCAAATCCGCACCTTAGACACCGGCATAGAAGAGTTCTGATCGGAGCTGATGGGCGACAGGCGAGAAAACGTCAGTGCGTCGGTGGACCTGTGATGACAGTGGATCTTTCGAAAACTCTTTTGAAAAGCACGAAATGGCAGGAATAATGGAAAAGAGGAAAAGAACGTGGTTCGTGCGTCTCTCGGTGGAAACCTGTTTTCGCGGAAGGAATTCGACGTCCTCGAACGACGCGACGTACGTTCTCGACTAGAGCTGCAGCTACTGCTACACGATCGGTCGGCGATAAAGCGGCGAGATCTACGCGCAATCTAGATCGGATCCATTAATCGCTTACTCGATCGCGACGACTCCTCGCCAGACTACGCCCACGCGCGTTGAAAATATTCGATGCGATAAGTCACACCGGTCGCGATACGACATTCCGGCTGTTAATATGATAATTGACTCGTCGGCTGAATATCTAGCAACCGGATCGAGATAGCTCGCCGCTATATTCCTTTCGATTCGAGCAGACGAATTTGCGTGCAATTGTTGCTGGCCCTCGAACGCCTTTTTCCACAGCTCGTTTTCTACGTGGCATAGATGCGCACCTATAGATGCGATATCGTGCACTATGCGCATACTAATTCGAGCCGAGATTAATTAGAACGATCATGCCTATCTCTTTTCTAAACTTTCGCTCCTAATTTCGACGTTTCCGCGTACACAACGTGCACATTGACGCGTCTAAGTATACTTCGTGGTCACGTGGAAATTATCGATAAGTATACTTGGAATAAAGATGTTTAATTTAATCTCTGTTCACGATTCGAACGACTCGCCTATTCGTCATGTTGATAAATCTTTAAACTTATTTAGTAGGATAATATGACACTTACTACACGCAAGATGATTATTCGAGCTATTTGATAATTTTGTAGTAAATTCACGTCTGCAATAAACAGCTTGCAATTTCTATACACCTTTTTAACTGACGTTCATTTCAAGTTCGATGAATCACGACAGTCGTGTGAGGCGTTGCAGTGTTAATGAAATTGCAAAACGCGTTACATAACGCGTGCAGTATGTGCATAAGAGTTTTCTGTAGTTTTAAACAGATATTTTTATAGAGCACTGATTTTCATCTCCCATCTCATCTCATACACGTAAAAGTATTTGCGGATTTTGTCATTACCACCTAATGACTTGGTTGCTAACCCAATAGATACGGTTAGTAGCATTGATAAAAATAAATAGCTTTCGTTAATTGCTATAAATAAGGAAGCAATAATCGAAAGTGAATCACATTGATTCTACGGAAATATGTAAATTCAGCGAATATAAATGTATTTGTTGAATGCCGAGATCTTGGAATAAGTGGAATACTTATGTGTTTTCAACCGCGTTCCGCAAGTTCCTACAGATTCGATCAAGCGTCAGCTATTTATCAAAGATAAATATGGAACTTGATCGATACGGTTGTACTCCACGTTTTACTTGCAATTTAGCGGAGCAGGCAAGAAGCAAGGAATTAGCAGCAGAGAAAGATTCTTCTAACGAAGCGTTGCAAACGTACTTGATAAAACTACTGTTAAGGTTTTATCTCGTAATAGAGAGAGAGAGAGAGAGAGAGAGAGAGAGAGAGAGAGAGAGATAGAGATAGAGAGAGAGAGAAAGGAAATGCGTGGATGAATATATAATAGAAAAAGATATTTAACACTAGAACTACTTATAGTTAACACGAAGCTATTTCTACCAAAACCGGTGAAAATGACTGGTCTTTAAAAAATACGTAATAATAGAATATCTTTATATTTATTGATTTATTATTTTCTCACAGAAGCAATTCAATGTTATGTAGTAAATTTTTGGTATTATTAATCCATTTGGGATTCCTAAACGAGGGCTGATAAATTTATAAAATTGTAGAATCAGTAGTTTCGACTACTGTGGTATTTCTAGTGTTAGCATCTAGCGATCCAGCGATCGATCTGGAATTTTTCTGATAACTGACTATCGTCATAACGAATGATACGTGGTAAAAATTTGAAAAACGTGTGGAAAGTTGTAGAAAACGAGGAAATTGGGGTTCGATAAACAGATTGTAAGAAATTTTATATTTTGGCTGGTATTGGTATAAGTAGCCTCGATACGAAATTATTTTCAGTTTGAATACATAAAATATAAAATAAAATTCATTATATTATTCTCTTAGTTGTCGTTTCGAAAGTCATTACATCATTGTAGAAAGAATATAAAACACGAATTTTAAAATGAAACTGTCAAACCAGTCAATTTGACTGATGTGGTAGTTCTAGTATTAAGCATTCCAAGATGGTATCCCGCTGAGAGTAGATCATCCACATATTATTCAGCAATTAAGTCAGAAAAATTTAGCAAATCTCCAGCTGGACAAACTGTAAAGTACAAATTAAATGATAAAAGAAAAAAAAAAAAAAACTAAAGAAATAAAGTAGTCAAACTCAAAGATGGCATCCCGCTGAGAGTAGACCATCCACGTGTTGTTCGGCAATTAAGTCAGAAAAATTTAGCAAATCTCCAGCTGGACAAACTGTAAAGTACAAATTAAATAATAAAGAGAAAAAACTAAAGAAATAAAATAGTCAAACTCGAAGGTGGTATCCGGCTGGGGATAGCCATCCACGTGTTATTTAGCAATTAAGCTAGAAAATTTACCAAATGTCCAACTGAACAAAATTTAAAGTACAAATTAAATAATAAAAAAAGAAAAACTAAAGAAATAAAATAGTCAAACTCGAAGATGGTATTCGACGTGTTATTTAGCAATTAAGCTAGAAAATTTACCAAATGTTCAACTGAACAAATTTTAAAGTACAAATTAAATTAAAAAAAAAAAAAAAAAAAACTAAAGAAATAAAATAGTCAAATACGAAGATGGTATTCGACGTGTTATTTAGCAATTAAGCTAGAAAATTTAACAAATGTCCAGCTGGAAAAATTGTAAAGTACAAATTAAATAATAATAAAAAAAAACCATATAAGACAAGAAATAAGGAAAAATAGAGAAGCAAAAGAGATTTCGAAAATCGTGTTAACCTAAACGTGGAAAAAGAATAGTCAAACGTGAAGAGGGTATCCCGCTGGGGATAGCCATCCACATGTTATTTAGCAATTAAGTTAGAAAATTTAACAAATGTCCAGCTGGGCAAATTGTAAAGTACAAATTAAATAATAAAAAAAAACAAAACTAAAGAAATAAAATAGTCAAACTCGAAGATGTTGGGGGTAGCTGGGGGTAGCCATCCACATGTTATTTAGCAATTAAGCTAGAAAATTTACCAAATGTTCAACTGAACAAATTTTAAAGTACAAATTAAATTAAAAAAAAAAAAAAAAAAACTAAAGAAATAAAATAGTCAAACACGAAGATGGTATTCGACGTGTTATTTAGCAATTAAGCTAGAAAATTTAACAAATGTCCAGCTGGAAAAATTGTAAAGTACAAATTAAATAATAATAAAAAAAAACCATATGACAAGAAATAAGGAAAAATAGAGAAGCAAAAGAGATTTCGAAAATCGTGTTAACCTAAACGTGGAAAAAAAAATAGTCAAACGTGAAGAGGGTATCCCGCTGGGGATAGCCATCCACATGTTATTTAGCAATTAAGTTAGAAAATTTAACAAATGTCCAGCTGGGCAAATTGTAAAGTACAAATTAAATAATAAAAAAAACAAAACTAAAGAAATAAAATAGTCAAACTCGAAGATGTTGGGGGTAGCTGGGGGTAGCCATCCACATGTTATTTAGCAATTAAGCTAGAAGATTTACCAAATGTCCAGCTGGACAAATTGTAAAGTACAAATTAAATAATAAAAAAAAAAATATTTAAGCAAGTCTAAGTGCAAGTAAAATGTGTATGCTAGTACAGATCCGCTGGCAGCGTTGCTTTACGAAAGAGCTTGGAAGCCATGGGGGTCTATGGGTATTCGTACAATTACCGAAAACTGACCTGTCTGTACCCTGTTGCATCTGAGCAACGCATGTTGCTGGAAAACTACGATGCTTAAGAGACCCTTGAAACTGACTTAGTGCTAAAAAATACTCAATGGGTTCTCGGGTTAAGAAAACTAAACTTTAGAAAAGACGTTGAGTTTTCCTTGAAATGGAACTCGCTTCGACAAATACCAATCTACCGATTAAATTGTTCCAAGTGTTCTAATACTTCCGCACGATTATATATGTCAGAAGCAACACGGTATGTCGAGTTTATCGAATTTATTCTGTGAAGAGAAGATAAATCAGCGCGATGAGACGTTTCAATGTCCAACACGGTACAATCTCGCGAGCCAGCGTGTCCGACGTTACATACACGACGATTTTCCTAACGTGGAAAATGTAATAAAAGTACCAGGTCTTTCGATCGGATTGCTGTACCGGGTGTCCAAATACTCGCGCACGGTGGCGCAGGTCAGAAGCAATACGAGTTTGCCATGCAAGAGAAGACGACAAGTGAGCGCGTGATGAGACGTTTCAAGGTCGAACGCGGTACGGTCTCGCAAGTCGGCGGATATCCGACATTACGTATACAATTTCCATAAGATTGAAAATGCAATAAAGATACGGATCTTTTAATTGGATTGCACCAAGTGCGCGACTGCGAGATTTACGCGAGCGACGCGATGGAAAAAGCAGAGGATTCTCTCATTCATCGGTGGAGTTTCCAGAGGCGCGAAATCTTCTCTGCGCGATTTATCCGGTGAATGGAAAGCGCGGTGACACGCGTGGTATCTCCGTTTGGGTCGGCATTCGACATCAAAGCGGCTGCACTCCAAATAATTAGGCGCCCCGAGGTGACCGTTGACTGTGGCCGCGTCGCTTTTGTGCACAGGCGTCGTGAACGAGCGACGAGCGTGAAAGGCTGGAAAGGATTCAAAGCGTCGGGCCGTCGCTTTCAAAGGACGAGCCTTTCCCTATCGACGTATACAAACGTATAAAAAGACGTAACGAGAAAGCAAGGAAGCCTGTCGATGCACGAATTTTTAACCACGCTGATTCAACACCGGCCAATGCATGGAAATTGATTTCTGGCGGCCATTTCGCGGACGCTTGTTTTCCATTGAGGCGAGAGATCGCGGCGGATAACGAACGCGGCCATTTCATTCACCGCGAGCCAGCCAGGAGAAAATCGCGTCGAGAAAGGAAATCGCGTGAATTATGCGCGGCTCTCGTCGCTATTTCAAGGAAAGGCTCCAACCGCGTTTCTACAGCTCCGGCTAATTATTCCCTCGTTACGTCGCCTCTTCTTTGCTCGAGTAAGTCATCGAGCAATCGTCGTGCACCGTTCCGCGATTAAGCCATCTATCGCCCTTAACAGTCCGCGATTCCACGAATCGACCGACCACTCGTTTAACCGACGTAACCGTCTCGCGATTTTTCTCGCGATTCGATTTTCGTTGGCAACGGCTGTGAGGGGAGGGGGAAGCGGAGGCAGAGTTTTCGAGTTCATCGAACGCTACCGACGAAACGCGACTTATCTCCCAACATTAAAGACACGTAAAGATTAAGGATAGTTATTTTCGCGAAAATACTTCGGCACGGCACGTCGTAAATCGCCGAATTACGATGGCAAACAAAGGGAAAAAGAAAAAGGCCAGATGGAGGGGTGGAAGTAAGGAGGAGCGGAGAGAGACCGCGCCTCGGTCGTAATAAGATTCACGGCGTGTACGAAATTCCAGGAGAAAATAACGTCTCATTTGGTCGTCGACCGCCACCAGCGGCTTTCTCGTAATAACATGCAATTTCACCCCATACGCTTGCCCTGGCTTTATCGATTCTTTTTTCCTCGCCGCGAGCTCTCTTAAGCGCTCGCCAATTATTCGCAAGAAGAAACCACGAGATCGATTTTTCGTCTCTTATTTTCTGCTCGCCGTCACCGACGGCTAAACGAAGCGAAAATCGCGAAATCGAAAATCCACGGCGAGAAGCCGCGAGCGCTCGCGACAGCTCGAAAGAAAACGGATCGCGGGTCCAGGAAACTGGCTGACCTCTGGATAAAAGTAAAAAATCTGCCAGGCGGAGGGCGAGCGTAGCCTGCGCGCCGTCGAATCGTGACACCGAGAGGGGGCTACCGACTCGCTGCACTCGACTCGAGACTCCAGAGGAACCCTCTTAGCCAGAGGCGAGCGAGAGAGAGAGAGAGAGAGAGAGAGAGAGAGAGAAATACAAAGAGAAAGAGAGAGAAGCAACAACGAGGAGGAAGATTGATCGCGGCGAAGCTGCATCGCGAGTTGCATCTGCCTCGCGAGACTCTGCTCTCTCCGGGGGAGAGAGAGGCCAACAAGACAGACGCAACCGGGAAAGAGAGAAAGAGAGAGCCCCGGGAGAGGCTCCGCCTTCGGTTGGCGTGTGCATTTGCGCAAGATGGCGGCGGTCGCGAGTTTTGCACGACCTGTGCGCCGTGTTCGACCGGCGGATCCTCCGGCTTGCTCGTCGCAACGGGCCTGCACAGTTTGCTCGCACGAAACGAGACTCCGCGCTCGTTGTTGCACGGCGAAACTTTCGACGGGGTCGTACGCAGCCAGGAGACCGAAGCGAGCAGGGGGTAAATAGAGCAATTAAGCGGCCGCAGGTAGACGAAGGAAAGCGAGAAGGAAAAATGCGAGAGACAGAGCGGATAGACGGAAAAACGCGCGGTGCAACGCCAGCCAGATAAAACGACCGAGATAAACACGCACGAGAAGAGCGCAGCGGGAGGATCGGCAGGTCGAGAACAAAGATAGCAAGAGATGGAAGAATAGAAAGAGAGAGAGAGAGGAGGACAAGGAGGGAGTCAGAAAGAGGGAAAAAGAGAGAAAGAAAGAAAGAAAGAGAGGAGAGGGTAACCTACAAAAGCAGCGCCTCCCGCGTGGCCTGCAATTACGTATGCACCTCTCTGAGAGCCCGTGGGCTTCGCGGTTGGCTGCGCTTCCTTCCTGTCTGCCGCAACCACTGTGTGTATTATGCATCCCGGGGAGCGCGAGCGTCCGCCTGTCTTGTTTATTTTTTACCCATCGCCCTGCACGCCCCCGATCCGCGTGGCACTTTCCTCGATCGATCACTCGCGGACAGAAACATCCTCCGGGAACCGTTTCTCTAACGAGTCTGCAGGCTGGCAGATTCGGACGACCCGAGACTGCAAGCGATCGTACGTTTCCAACGACTGGACTGCGCATTTTTTACGCGGACAAGTATTTTTGAGAATAGCCGTGGAACAAGTGGAATTGTTCTACCTAGCAACTGTTACAGAAAGCAGAAATATTACATTGCCTCGTCCTTTCGCGTCATTTAGTGCAAGCAGGTATACGGTCAAAGCGACCAATTTGTGATTTTCCATAGGAGTTTCGTAGGCTTGCAACGACGAATCTCTGAGACTTTGAACGATTCTTTGTAAAATAAACGGACGAACGTTTCCTATCTTCCACGCTAATTTTCTTGCTATGCAATCCTTACACGTTTCAATCGTTGGTAGCTCTAACGTTATGTCAACGTTGAACAAGTTAAACGCACCTTCGAGTAACAAAATGCCCGCGCAATTGAAATATAATAAATTTCCCACAAACATAGAGAAATGCAGGATCTAGCGCTAATCGAGCACGAAGAGAATTTTCGTTAAAAACCCGTCAAACTTTCGTCAAAAATTCTCAACGACCATCGCTGTAAGAAATTCCTGGCGTGGCAGTCGTTTCGTGAAACAGGATTCGATTCGATCGAGTGGAAGAATCCGTGTGGGACGATACGCGTGCTCGAGTCTGCTGCTCGCGAGGTTGGCGAGGCTTCGGCTGTCAAAACAGCGACTGGTACACTGATGGATGACGGGGAGGATACAGGTAGTGACGTTTCAATCGGAGGCGATAATCAGACGTTGGCAAGACGGAGAAACGACTGCTTGCTCTGGAAACACGTTCTCACACGGCCAGCAGGAATTCCTGAGGACCGTGGCCGGCGGTGTCAGGGGGTCAAGCACCGACGCAGCCAGCGCAAGAAAGAGGAAAGAGGGAAAGAAGAGCGGAGAGAAGTCGTAAAGAAGTCGCAGGGATGGCGAGCAGCCGCGGCTCCAACGACAGATAGAGATTTGATTCCGATTAGGGCGCTGGTTTTTTAGCGCAGCACGAGTTAACAGAGGACCGAGTATGATCCATGCACGTCGGCAAGAATCAGGGATATCGCGTTCCAGGGCCTCGAGATCCGACCGGCTGTATCGAGTTTCGTGCCTCTTCGTGCACTTTTTGGCTCCTTTCCCTCCTCTGTCCCACCGCCATCACCCTTTCCCGTTCTCTCTCTCTTTCTCTCTCAGTCCCTTTTGCGCTCTTTTTCTCTCAGCTTCTTCTCTCTCTTCCCTGCTTTTTCATGCTTGGCCAGCGACGGAGAACCGAGAACTATCGGCGTTACCTAGACCGTACGCGCTATCGCTTTTTCTCGGCCTCGTCCTCCCTTTAAATTCATATTACACACACGGGCGAAAAGCGACGCGCAAACAGACAACCAACGACGAGAGAATGGAGGCCCGTTGAAACTTCGCCAGGCTTGGTTAACCCCGCGGCCTTTTTTCGCTCAGATTATTCCATTTCCTTCGATATGGAGAACTACCTGTGTCACAGTCATCAGCGAAATACCAGAGAATCGTTATCGATACGCGTGTGAATTCTTCTTTCGATTTCAACGTTAACACGTTGACTGGCACGCGTGTTTTCACTGACATCTCCGTCAGGCCACGCGTCCAATCAAAAACTCTAAGATCCTTAATAGATGCATCTTGGTATGTTACCAAGGAAACAATACATCGCCACCTTAAGATACCTACAGCTAAAGAATTACGCAATTATTTGACACGACGGAGCAGATCCGCAGACTAAAAAGGAAATACCCCTTAGATCGAAGCATTAGATTCAACTAGAATCAAACATACTATGAACTTTTGTAATCCAAGTTACAGTACCACGCCAAAGAAATTTACTTGAAATTCTGTATGAGAATTGATTGTAAATAATCTACTAAATAAAAAAAGAAAAAAAAGGCCACGCGTGCCGCAGTACCAAGCGTTCTCTGCTAGGTACTCCCATCGATATTTTAGTAATGCGAGTCACTCGAGTGGTGGTCTCAAGAATGATCTCTCGTTTCGTTTGTTCGCAATGTTAAAACCACTAGCTGTTGTTGAATATAACGAAGGAAAGTGAGGTATGGATTATTCCGACCAAATGGTTCCTTATGCCACCAAAATTAGAAAAGGAATCAAATGGTACAGAAAACTTGGCGTTCAACTCCTTCTGGGAATTTCTGTTGAAAACGCTTTGACGGTGCACAAAATTGCAACAAGGAAGGATATAAATATTAGAATATTTGGAGAGTTATTAGCTGAAAATTATTAGGGTTGTCTGAAAATACAAAAAATCCTTGTGTTCAACGGAGTCGGCATAACATCGCCGTTGGGAAAAATGATTCCGGAACAAGTATTAGACGCGCATGCAAACTATATTATGCAAATGAAAGACGTCGAATGGACCGAACAAAGACGCAAAAGAATTTAAAGATAACAACAACTTATTGTCCAAATTATCCCGACCAACCTCAGCTACGCATAGAATGCTTTAAAGTTTTACATTCTAAGTCATTTTCTTAATAAACCATTTCCGTGTTACTTTTACAACAATTCGATAGTTTTATTATTTCCTCTGCAATATCTTTTCAAATACCTACGACGATCCTTCGCAGGTAGCCAAACAAGCGACACCCAACTGCGGGTGACGCGGCCCTACCGGAAACTTTGCTGTCACCCGAATACGGGTGTCGTGGCAGTCAACGCGTTAAAGGTGTTTTTGTTGGTGGCAGAACCGCGACATAAAATTTCGAGGATCGCGGCAGGGTTGAGTTAACCGGGTAGAGCTCGGTGTGACGACCGCGGTGAAATAATCGACTGGAAACGAAAAGTCATTTGCCAAAGGTGTCGAGGGTTCGAGAGAACCGGCGAGCAGCAGACAGAGAGAAAGAGAGCCGCCGTTTTGGCGTACGCGCTCGCGTGCTCGAAAGTGGATAATCGAGGCTCGATTGCGCACCGAGATGCCGGCCTCGAGGTTAAGAAGCAGCATGTTAGTTTTCAATCGCCGTACTCGCCTCTAATTCGAGGCCGGCGTTCCATCCACTTCCGGCGAGTACGCGATCGTCCGTCTTCGCGTGAAACGATGGCCAGCAGTTTCGAAAGAAACCGTCGACCATGGGAATCGTTAACCGCGAAAAAAGAACGCCGCCGAAAGAATTTAACGGCGAGTTTCGTGCAGCCAGGCTGATGTTTTGCAAAATTTCCAGGAATTTTTTAGTGCCCCGGAGGGCAGCCTGGACACGACGACATAATTAAATATCCGCGTGGTAATTAACGAGCTAGACCAAGACGCCATTAGCCGATCGTTGAACCGAGTCACGAGAGACACGCGAAAAAACCAACCGACGCGACCCGCGTACTCTACCCCGTGCGAGTATGTCGGCCAGCTTTACGACTGTCGGGGGTGGAAACACCGTTGCACGCCAGCGGCAACCCCTTCCCTCTACAAATTTTTAATCTTTAACCCCTGTGTGTGGATAACCGGTTACACGAGTAACCAATTTTTATATTCCCTTGGACAATCGTTAACGTTCTATGACAAAATATCGTAAAACGTTTCCTGCTCGTTTCTTTAGAGAAAAATGTATGCAAAATATTTTGTATAACGAAGCTTGACAAACTTATTTATACCCACGCTTTTTACACAAGCGGTTAACCGGCTACCCCATACACTTATCCCATACGGAGTAAATTATGGTTGGAGTTACGAAGGGAAGTTTTACGAGATTATACAAAGTGTCGCGTTCCGGAGGTACTTGTTTATTATTATCCAAACTACGAATTATAATCATTAACGTAATAATTATTACACACACACATATATATATATATATATATTATATAGCAATTATCGATAGAATAAATTACAATTACCAAGCAGCGACGGAAGAGGCAAGGTGAACGCGTAGCAATGCGTGTCACGCACATACGCGACTTCATCGTGAAATTATATCGCAATTTCGAATGACTTTTCGCTCGAACGGATACGTTGAGACGGTGCTCGTTACGGTAAGGGAAAATTGAGAGTAAAATTATCGCCGTACATCTGGTGTCTCGCGAATAGGCCGTTTGAACATTTTCATCGATTACACCGAGGGTTAACGCGCAAGAAGGAAAAAATCCAGATTCGAGTAGGATCAGCCGCGATAAAGAAGCTTCCTTTGGCTTTATCTATCGATCGATCAACTGGAAATCGAGTGTCTCTTTTCACCGAAAAGCGAGAAGAATTCGGCGAAGACGACGATAAGATACAGGTTACGTGCCGCGGGTGTATTTGCCTAAGCAAACGTAACGATATCTTATCTGTAAATTCGGCCAGCACCCTGCACGATCTTGCCGAAAGAAGCCGAATAATTCCAACCACACCTTCTCTAATCTCAAAAAAAAAAAAAAAAAAAAAAAAAACACGAAAATGGAAATTATTACGACGAATCAGCTTCGTCGTAGCGAATACACTGAAACTGGAAAGCGCAACTGGAACGCACGCGACCCGAACCAACGAAATATCGAAAACACACGGACGTCTGAACTATTAGGTTATCCGAAAACTGTCTTTCGTTTTACGAGGAAATAATAGACGCACAACGTTTCTCTTTTATATTATTTTCTCGAATTTTATTCTGTCGAGATAATTTTACACACTTGGTTTCACTTTTATACGAAGGTGCACCGTTGTAAAAGACACGTTTGCGAAAGGAAAGACGCTTTTCCGACGACCTGATAGTACGCTGTTTTCTGTAAATACTCGCTTCGGTAAGGACGCTTCGTTACACCGTCGAAAATGTCATTTCCCATGAAAATTCGCAGTCCGTTAACGAAGCGTACTTGAAGCGCTGGTAAGAAAAAGAACAAGATAATTACACTTACTGTGAGCATAATGTGCGGCGGCTGCGGGATGATGGGCCGTTGGTCCTGCGTGGGGGTAGTAACCCCTGTAATCGGTGGGATTGCCGACGACTCCGGCGACTCCTGCGCCCCCCGAGGGCGGCTCCAGCGTGGACCTAGGGGGCTCGTACCACCTAGCCGCGCTCGACTCGCTGCTCATGTCCATCCTGTCGAGAATGCTGTTCTTGCGACTAGCGGAAGGGTGAAAGGTCGACGATCGGATCGTTCAGAGGGGGTTGCTCCAGCAGGGGGAGAACCAGGAAGGATGTACAGGGGTAGGGGGACGCGAGGGGGAAGGGAGATGGAAAAGGGATTAGGAACGATGCCAAAAACGCCTCTCTGCCGGAAGCGTGGTCCTACTGAAGACGCTCGGCCAGATCATAGGTAATCCTGGCGCTTCGTTCACGATCACGAGGAAAATCTGTCTCTGACCCCGGCTTCTGCAACGACAAAGAAGAAAAGCGTGTGCGGTTAGTGGACGGAGGAAAGGTAGGTACACAGCGTCGTCCGTAAGTTAGTCGCTCACTTCGTTCGTGGCAACGTACATCGATTTTCTTACTCGTCCGCGAGCGATTTTACGAAACTACGAAACCGCCTGTGTCGCGAAACGAAGCGAGGCATTGGCGCGAAACGTTGAAATCGCGCAAGGTCAAAGTTGCCGTACGTCGTTTTGTCGAAAATTACGCGTGCACGCGTAACTTCGCTCCGGCTGCTACTAAAAGAAAAACATGTCATTCGTCGGTTACGTAACACGAACATCACCGAAACTGGAGACGTGACCGACGAAAACCGCGGGATCCGATTGCGAACAGTCGGTTTATCTGGTTAGGCGACTAGACGCGGATGAAAGGAGACACAGGAACGTCGCTGTTTTCTTCTGCAAATACGCGCCAGGATAAGTGAAAAGCTGCGAGATAACGAGAGGGAAAAGGCACTAGCAGCGCGAACAACCGATGTAAGATGCCGCGCGCGCACGCCCAACATGGTAATCGGATGTTGGTCGCGCTGGCGTCGATCGACCGGCCAATTTCCACGGCTCTTCCTTCCGGCCGGCGGCGGCAGCGGTGGTGGGTCGATCTCTCGGCCAGATCTTCGTAGATAAACGCGCGAACAAACCAAGAAATTCGCGGCCAGACTCACCCGTCCGCGATCACGATAGCCGATCGCTCCGACAGATCTCGGTTAATTAGCTCCCGATCTGCGCGCTTCAGCCAGGCGACACTGATGTGTGCTCGGCCCACTCGACCATCGAGTGCCTCCAAATGATTTATCAATCGGCCCGGGTACACAGTCAATGATCAAGGTCGTGGATGACGTAACCAAAAGGACCGATCGCCCGATATCGATAGAGCGTTGTACGCTCGGAAAACCACCGCGATGGACAAAGTCTTTTTACGTCTATTTATTTACAGTTATAGAACAGTTTGCTGTATAATTTGAGTGTGGCCAGTCAGGCTGTAGGCAACGATACGTAACTGTACACATAACGCGTGAAAATGATAATACGCTGGTTCCAAGAACTTTGCCCCTCGAGAAGATCGTGACAGAGGATCGTCCCACGGAAACGCGGCGAATTCGATAGAAATGGGAATAAATTTGTGGAAATAAATGTTTCCAATGGTCGATAGAATTGCTACAAAAATATATTACGTACGTACAGGTAGTCGATGACAGAGGGACGAGGCGTTTTCAAAATTATATGTCCAGGCCAAACAAAATACTCGAGAACGAGATCCGATAAGATATACACAAAAAGCCTGGCGATAAGATTAACAGCACGAAATCGGCCTCTACGCGGTTCCAATAATTCTTCGCTACTTTCTACGCTAATTACGATTCTATAATTACGCTCACAATTATCGCCAATTTTTCCATTATTTAGGGAAAAGTGCACAACGTTCCAATTTGTAACCTCCGAGCTATCATCGTCTGCGACATTGTTAACGAGCGGAATTGCAGCCAAATACGCGTACGCGACTCCTTCCATTCCATTTCCAAGCGATTACGATCCTGTCGAATTCGAGTTATTGCACGTCCATCGTAGCCGACGACTACTTTTCTCGTGGCTGTTCGCCTAACATCGCGTTTGGAAAATCAAAGAACTGTACGGCCAAGTGTCTCGGATGATTCTCAACTTCTAAAACCTTTGCATAAATTCCGACTGAAATCCAAAAATACCCAAAGTCAGGTCTTGCGGCGATTCTACCAAAAGATAAGAAAAATTGCGGAACTCGTAGAAACGGGTCGAGCGGAGGATGGAAAAATGACAGAATTCGCCGGCCCAACTGCGATTTTTGCGTTACGCGACGACGAAGGGTCGCGGGAGGAAGCGAATCGCGCGAAAGCGAACGGCAGAGATGGCTGGGGATAAGCGGAAAGACGATCGCGATTGCCGGCGTCGATATTTTCGGCTGATCACTCCTTGAAATCGTGAGGTGGGCCTGAATGGTTCGACCATCGAGATAAGCAACCTCGCCAGCCGATAAGAAAACTACCAAATGACTTTAGACAAGATTAGACAAGTCGAAAATAAGCCAAGAGAATGTACGCTGCTGCGTTTTACGCATTTTTCGTCGCACCCTTTCCAGTCTGAATCTTCCATTACAGACGCAGCAGTTGCAATGCGAAATCTAACCACGTTGTCCTACGACTGTCAGCGGAAACGGACGTTGTATTTCGATAAATATTACGAAGACACGCGTAGCTTTGAAATATTTCATCCTACCATTCCCACGCAATTTCGCCACCTCTCGTGTACTATATCTCCTTTTATCGGTAGAAAAATTGAAAAAATCCAGGTATCTCGAGCGATACAGAGACGAAAAGAAGATTTAAAGCTCGAAGGACGTCGGTGGAGAAGGTGAAGTTCGACGGACGGTGGAATCGTCAAAGTTCAAGTCGTTGGCAGTTCAGAGTCCAACTGCGTTATTATTAAATC
Source organism: Bombus fervidus (assembly GCF_041682495.2). Lineage (NCBI taxonomy): Eukaryota > Metazoa > Arthropoda > Insecta > Hymenoptera > Apidae > Bombus > Bombus fervidus. The sequence continues at coordinate 4,433,135 of NC_091531.1, read as the reverse complement.
TGGCGATTTCGTGCAGGAACGACGATATTTCACGAAAAGATGCAAGGCAACGGGTCTTATCTGGTTTTATCAGCGAGGCAGAGATAAGATTTTTGCCCGGAAGGTTCGGGATAGAACCCGGTTAACTTCCATCGTGGTCATCGCCGCGTCATCGGCGCGAAAATCGCGGCAACGCGACGTTCTACGATTTATCGCACGAGGTGACGACGTTACATCATCGCGGCGAAAAAAAACACCTCCATCGAAGCGAGCCGGCCGATCACGTATCGCGTAGACTAATCTTATCGAGATTCGTTAATCTTGTTCCGTCCGAAAAAAAAAGAACGACGTCGCGTTGCACGTGCGAGCAAATCGCCGCCGATTTCGTGACACCGTGCCGAAAATCGTTAAGCGGCGACCTCGAACCCGAAGCAAAGTCCACCAAAGACTCGCGTGCAACGTGGAAAAAAATGTATCCAGCCGGATTATTCCCCGAAGCAACGCGAAACGTATCTTTGCCCTGTTCCGGCCGATCTTTCCACGAGCCTGAATTAATCACGCGCCTCTTGGATCGCTGCTCGCTCGTCTCTCCCCACGCCGTCTTTCTCTCGGCTACTTTATTTTAGTGGCGACCAGAAAATCACATCGCATGGAAAAAGCAAATATTTGGAAACTACGCGTATTCGAATGGCGTCTGTGGAAGCGTAACGTTTCGAGTTGTGTCGGTCCGAGCGAGATCGGAAAATTGATTGTCCGACGAAGCAGCGTAAGTCGGAATTACAAGTATTACGGGGAGCAGCGGCGATGGAATAATATTTAAATTACCACGGAGATCGCATCAGGTGTTATAGATTTCCGATATGCTGTTAGAATCTCTTGAGAGATCAGCGAAGAAGTAGAATTGGTTTAGAACTTTCAGAAACGCGAGCGAAAGACAGCGACGCGGAGAATCCTATGCTGTTGACCGAAATTCGACTTTCATCGTCGGATGAAAGAAAGTTTCAAATTGATACACCATAAGTTTCTTATCGATAGCTTTACCATACAAATAACAATCCTTTGCTATGTACGTATTACGTTTACTCGTTGCTCTCACCAAGTACGTTTTGCAAAACTACAATGTCTTTTTGTGTCTTTCGTTTTAGAAACTTTTCTTTCGTTCACCACTTGCCCAGTCACTGCAAAATCCAGCGCGAGTTTTGATTATGCGATAGCTGCAGACTCGGACAGGCAGAAAAGTCGTAAAACGTGAAAACTCGACGACGATGGAGATGGTCGACGCGAGTGCGAACGACGGAGATGAGAATAAGACGCGCGTGCGACTCCCAGCCGTCGGATCGAGGCTCCAACAGGGAAACGCGATACTCGCAGACCTGCGAACCTCTCGGTCTCGCGATCAACGAGCAACGTTGCTGGAAATACGCGCCCCTGGAATTTGTCGAATAAAACACCGTACGTTCATTGCAAAGTGAACGACGACGTCGACGACGAGTGGCAGGCGGAATTCTACGTCGATCGTCTATACGAAGAATTGCCCGATCTCGTAATTCACATCGAATCTGTTAAATGGGAAATACCGGATTCGATGATTTCCGACGAACAGAAAAACGCGTAGATCCTTGGAGCCAACGTTACCAAGAATTTTCGCAATACGAAGATCTTACTCGATATCGTGTCGACCAATAATTCGATTGTTCATTACAGAAACAATGGAGCACTCGTTCGTGATCTACGATATCGTCGTCTTCGATTTACCGATGACTAGACTTGCGCATTTACAAGAAATTCGAGGGTGTAGAACACCGCACACAATTCGTGTACGATGTCTGAAAGATGTGCGAGATATCCAGAGTAGGATACTTATCACGATATTTAATAAATCAAATGCCTATTTCCATACTATTTCCCTTCCTCTTCTGTTTCTTTCCAGTTGTAGCAATCGGTAAAAATATGAAACGAAGCGAAAATGCGCGGTCTATCGATGACAGAGTCGATTCTCTACGTTTAAAGATGGTGGGACGCGAAATCCGCGTATATAAATTTCCGCTGGAAAAATTCCCTCGTGATTTTCCATTAAATACGCTGCTCCATAGAAGGAACGAAGGACGAAGAATAATTAAATAAAAATTCGAGTAAGGAGAATCGATGGATGGCGAGGCAGGAGGAGGAAGAGGAGGAGGATGAGGACGAAGAGGAGGAAGCAACGCAGCCGGCGTTTCGTCGGCGAAGAGAATGTTTATCGCGAAGAAACGAGCGAATTGCTTCGAATGCATGGTTGCGCTAATAAGCGGAGGCATTTCGCGGCTAATAAATGAAAACAGAAACCGACGGTCGTTTATTATACTTGCAAATTAGCAATTATAGGCCGCGCGCAAACCATCGGCCGATATCGCCTCCCTTCTGCAAGGGGTGAATTCCCTTTGAAAATCATCCACTTTCTCGCCGACTCGCCGCCCTGTCCTCCAATTTTCTACCTGTCGCTCCGAAAAATTCAATTGCCAGCGTCCGACTGGCATATTGGAAACGATGGCAACACGCAGATTACGCTTTGACCTGCGATTTTTTCCTGTTTACTCGACATCCAAACTCCATGGAATCTTACAAACGCAAACCGAACGAGATATTTACAATTTGAAAAGAGACGAACAACGGCCTGTGTTTACGGAGAATGCAATCGACCCGACGTAACAATTGGTCACAGCAGTTGTCAACTTGATGGTTGAAAAGAAAATATGATTGACGTTAACGTATGTTAATAAGCTGCTAAGTGGAACGTACATGGAAACTAAACGCAACTGATCGAGCCGCGTAGAGGATACGAATCGATGGCGATACGATGAAACTTGCATTTAGAAAGCAACGAATATGCGATTCTTTCCCACTTCTAATTCCGCGCTATGGTAGAGAATTTGGTAACTTTGAAAGACAATTCTCTTCGTTTACGAAGCGGCGAATCATCTCGCTGTATCCCTAAAGGGATTAGCTACAACAATTTTAAATCATTCCGCTGACGTCACCCTCGAATCGATCGTCCTTCACTCGCTAATCGATTAGAAAAGAACTGGGAATAGCGGAGCAACTTTTCTACGGAGCTCGTTGCTTCTCAAAGACGATACCTACGACAGACACTAACGACGCTCGTAATTTTCATTTCCGCGTCAACAAATTTCGCTACGGTAGGCAAAGGGCCGTTGCAAGAACAAAGGAAAATCCTGAGTCGCGGAAAGTCCTGACTCACCACGCGTTCTCGCCGGGTTTCTTCCGGTGAGTTGGTCGATCTACCTGCGCCGTCGGAGTTCGATCGACTCCGGTCGCCTAACGCACACACACACACACACACACACACTCTATGTCTCTTTCTGTTTTCGTGGAAATCAAACTGTTAGGCAATCAACCGTAACGAGTTACACGAGTATTATTCGTGCATCGGGTTTCTAATTTGCCATGGAAAGCCGGTAATCCGATCGATCGGAAAAACTGGACTCTCCTATGCCGCGGTTTCCCCTGGGAACCTAAAATTCCGAATCGAATAGGAAGGATTACGCGACATTTCTGTCGCTCTCTGACCGTCTCTGTGCGAGGAATACGCGAGGTAACGCCAAGCGAATTTTCCCAAGATTCGAATTAACTTTTAGTTTCGTAGGGTGGTGTGTACGCAAGCTGAAGATAAACAGCGGAGCGTGAAAGAGAATTAGCGACCGTCGGCGCCATCTTTTCGTCCCACTGCTGTGAGCAAACAAGCAATTTCTTCGACCTCTAAATAGACTGGAGTCAACGACCCATCCGAATAAAAAGGCGCCGCCGTTTTTGTATGAAATCGCAGGCGCCCGACTATAAGCCGTTACATTTTTCACGCGAAGGTAGGCAAACGATAGAAGGACGAATTTCGAAAGCAACCTACCGACAACTTGAATTTCTCCCATGTAAGGACTCGAGACTTCCAAAATTCCAAAGTCGTACTTTCTCTACCAGAAAGAGAATCGGAGTATCGATGGGACTCTGAAAACTCTCTCACACGGATCTCTACAATTACGATTTCTCCGACGTTCGATCTACGGACCGATGGCAACTCTATCGTGATACGTTGACGTTACGACGCAGACTTTGCTCCACAGCGATTGGATTTTCACTCCGCTCTCAACTCCATCGCACTGAGAAACACGAACAGAAACATCTCCTTGGGTGACGTACAACGACCTCCTACAACGACCCTGTACGGCGGAAGGAAAAACAACCGACTATCGAACTATTGCACACTCGGAAGGGAATAGTCCAACGCGAAAGACAGTCGAATGGAGGCGCCAGAGGAAAAGTGTGCGGCGATTTGGCGCTTATTCGCTGGAAATTGTCACGGAATCTACTGCAAATTCGACTTAGCGTTCGTTACACCGATGAAAGGATAGAACGTGGTTCGCGGAGTAGAGTGGCACACGCTGCTCCTCTCTGGAAAAAGAGTCGGCGGTCGGTGGAGCGGCGGTTCGCGATCGTTACGAGCCAAACACGCTTACCTGAACAGTTATGAATTCCGAGTGGCGCGGTATGTCGCCGCGCGGCGTCTCGTTGCTCTGTGGGCGTGTTTCAATATCGTTATCACTAAGTTAGCACCAAGAAGACACTGCACAGTACACACACACAGCACATCGTGGCGTTCGGATGGTTGCCCGCGTCGATAGCTGGGCCCCTGTGTATCGCGCGCGTCGTCCAAGTCGTCGTCCAAGTCGTCGTCCAAGTCGTAGCCGAGCCGTTCGTGAGAAACAACAGTACGATGTAACGAAACCGATGCACAGGGAAAACGAGCACGGTAAATCGTGCACGGAAAGCTGCTGGGCTTGGTGCTCAAACCGGGTCGTCGGGATGTCAGGTTCGCGTGTCTCCGCGCGTTCCCCTGGCTTTCCTTCTGCCGTCTGTTTTCCTCTCGCTCGACTGCTCGATCCGCGTTGGGAGGGGAGACAGATAGAGAGAGAGAGAGAGAAAGAGAGAGAAAGATTTTTGGAAGCACGCGCGCGCGCGCACGTAAACTCGAGTCGATGCGACTGTCGTGGCACCCGGCGCGGAACTAAGGCGAACGAAAACACCGGTCTCGACGTTCCCCTCGCGTTCACCAGCGTTCGTTAGCGTTCGTCAGCGTTCGGCACGACTCGGCACGACCCGGTCACGCCCACCGCCACGGACCAACCTACTAGCGGGCGTTTACTCTCTCCCCACCATAGAACCAACGAGAACGACCCAGCAGCGTTCGTGTTGCTTCTCCTGTCAACACTGACCCTCTCCCTTCTTTCCAGTAGGACTCGAGCGGCGCTCCTTTTTCCGCGGTGCCTAGCCTCTTGTTTTTCCAACCGCGATTTCGCCTTTTTTTCTTTCCCTTGTTCGTTCTAGGGCTGCCCTCTTTACACTCGCTTGCCGAATCGAGGATGTGCACGGAATCCGAGGATTCGCGGTTAATACGTTTGACAGAACCGCTAACGAGTTTACGATTCCAGTTTCTTGCTTTCCGGTTGATCCGTCAACAGCAGCCGGGAAATTTACGTACCCGGCTGAAACATCCCTATGTTCCTTTTGCGATTTTTCCAATCTTTTCATCTCCGCCTTTCTCCGGCTCTCCCTCGAAAAACGACTCAGACTACCGTTTAGCAGGATATTTCAGAGGAAATCGATACGAGAGATCTCGCACACAGATGACGATCCTGTCGTAGTTGCTTCGAACTCTCTATACTTTTGTAACGTCGGGCAGATCGAGCGGAGAAAGAGCGGAAGAAACTGTTGGAAAATGAATCGCAATTAACATAATCGCGACGTCTGTGTGTGAACGCGCGTAGGCACGTGACAGGCTCTCTTCAGCAACCGATAACGGTTACAGGTGTTTTTCCTTTTTCTTGTCACGAACGTCGTAAACGAGAGACGTGTGCTTAATTAATATTGCGAGTGCGAACTGCGGCCAAACGTTGTATCCATAGTAACCTATTATCGAAACACGGTATCTACCTACATACCTACATTATTTGAAAAAACAATGCTGGAAAATCCATCGGAGACGAAGCTGGATCGGAGGCTCGGCGAAGGCTAGCGGCGAGTAGGAGGCCGATTAACGGAGCAAATTTTTCAATCGCATTGCTAGGGACAGTATGCGTGAAAGCGTCTATCTGAGCGATGATCTTCGCGCGGGGCACGCGCCGTGCCTCCCGTTTTCCTCGATCCGATCTAAATTTGGGTCGACCGATCGCGCAAGGCATCTCTTTCATCGCCACAAACGCACACAGGCGCACGTACACCTGCGTAAAGGCACGCGCTCGCACACGCTCGCGACAGAGAACGATGAAATCAGCGCACTGATCCGACGGAATTATTCAACACCTCCCTGGCTAGCAGCCGCATCTACATAATATTCCTTCTTCGATAAGCTGGATTTCACCGGGGGACATCTTTACGGTACTTGGAAAGTCTAGGAAACAGCAAGCCACTCGCCCTTGCACTTTGCCTTCCACCAGATCGAGTTCTCAATAATCCTCGTCGAACGTTGCTATCTGTTGGTCGAAAATTAACTAGTTCATCCAAATGATTCTGCATTTTCCATTGTTATTTTCCTGCTCCCTTAGGTACGCGGATACACAGTGGCGGATCGAAGGAAAATTCATCGAACGGGAATTATAAAAAGATAATTTCACGGCATGGAATTATATTTACTGTAAATAGAATATATATTTACCACGGTTAAAAACTTCTAATACGAAAGTTAGAAAAATTCACTGCACGCATTTCAAGTTAGCTGCGTTTCGCTCGACAGACCACTCGAAAATCTTTCAATTTTCATTAAAAGGATACATCAACCACCAAAGGACTGTATTTGTATCTATACGATTGAATATCTGGCCGCGCGTTTAAATCGTAAGAAACAAGTGCATGTTGCGTGTATAGAAGTTTGTATCGAATTTCGTGAACGAATAAATACAAACAAATAAAGGTGCATTTATACACAACCGTGCAATGTTGTTTCCGTGCGCCGGACGTGCAACGTACCCGAATTAGTTACCATATTTTTGTATGTAACAGTTTAGGTATTATACATCATCCATACCGCGTTCGTCACCATCCACGGTGTCCACTTTTCCCAGTCACATTTCCTAGTCTCCGACGTTTGCGTTGTTTCCCAGTCTGACTGGTTGAGACTGTTGTTCCTGGTATTCGTCGAGATGTTCTCATCGCGAGGATAACGAACTACCTTGTACGCTGTCAGACGTTCGTAGGTCTCGCTCTGGAAACGATTGTCTCGATCAACTGCAGTGAGAAATACGTCGAAGGTTAGCACAGTTGATCTTTGTATCTGCCTACGCGAATTATTACAAAAGCCTGTTACAAAAGTTAGTTGGATTGTACGATAAAACTCGTACAATAAGAAATCTGTGTAACAACAACGCGGTGTTCGCCAGTTTGGATGACGCGGTTTCTTCTTTTGACGGACCTTAAAACGGTGAAATTTGGTCGCTGGATCTCGCGAAAACTGTTGAAGACACGTAGCGGAGGGGTAACGTGCCGAAATATTTATAACGGGCAAACATTTGTAAATTTCGCCGGCGTTCCATTGTAAAATACTTTGCACGTTAGGTTAGACGCGCGGTTATCGGCGATCTACGCAAATTTGTCGTGCAAATATTCCGAGTCGCCGGGGGTTATTAATGTATTCAAAGCAGGCCGTACGAGCATATGGTACGTGCACGGTCTGATGGAACGATTTGGCAGCGTCGAGCCGCAGTATCTGCCAATCGGTGGTGAGAACTGCATTAAATTCGCTCGGGAACATTGAATTTTCCACTGGCGCTCGTTCTATCGCCGCGGATATTCACCGCGTGCCGCCGATAATTGCGCGATTCCGCGTGCCGTTCGAAGAAATCTCGTCCGCCGTTTCTTCCAATTTTTCATCCGCCCATTCAACTACGCCGAGCGTTCTACATGACGCGTACTTTTAAATTATCGGCAACCTCGAACGTGGCCGAACAATTCCGAAATTACGAGAAACCAGGATACACATTTCGCGATGCATTAAAGTTAAATTTCGCGAAAGACAGGTACCGTAGGAAGATCTTGCTGCCACGCGACATCGCGGCAAGTAAAGATCGATCGTCGACGTGTTAGAGACTCAAATTCGCCATTATAATTTTCGTATGTCGGAGATGTGGACGGATAAAATGACGAGCGACAGAATCAGGTTGGAGATCGTCTGGTAATTCGATGATACGTTGTTCGGTTTTGGAGCGGGTCGGGCGACCATACAGAGCTTACGTGCCTACCTAGATACAGGTACACGCGTGCACGCGTTTCCGTAAGCCGATCTCGATGCCGGCGGCCTATCTAGATGAGATACGACGATTAAGATACACGCCCCTCCTCCGAAAACCAGAGGCCGGAAAGCAACGAGAGATGAGACGACAAGAGTGCACCGACTGGCGTTACAAGTTGGCCCAGGTCGGGCGATCCGATAGCGGCTGACTTTTCCGATCCGCTCTATCGCGATGCAGCCGCGAGAACTCGTCGATAACGTCGCCAAACGGCGTTAACGAGTAACCGATTGACTCCGACGATCGATAGGTATCGATAACGCGTCAGCTTTCTTTCGTCCTATCGCGTAATTCCAAACCTGTTCAAATTCTAAAGAATATAGTCTACTGGAAAATACTGCAGCCAGCAAAGTCCATTTCTCTAGGAATAGAAAAAGGCCGATCGTTGATTTATGCTTCCTCTGTGAGATCGCGTTAACGATCCGCGCGTTACTGCACCGGTTTCCACGTTGCCCTCTCGAACCTCTACACGCAATTCGAATCTGTCTTCCACCTAAAAGTCTTTTAAACGCGTCGATTCGGGATCTGTTCACGGGCCAACGATCTTGGACGCGCGATCGTTCTCCGAACCGCTTTCTACCTTCGAGGCTGGGGATGATTCTCGAGGAACATTAGCTTTCAGATAGAATTTCGGTATACTTTGTAGCACGTATTCACCCATTTTTGTCTATTTATACGCATGCGTATGTATTTTCTTATCTCCATTCCTCGGTGTTCCTCCTGTCCTTTATTCTTCTTGCTTCTCTTCTCTGTGACGCAAATACGCGACAGGAAGCAACCTTCCACGCAACTTGTTAGTCGCGCTGTTACCTCGTACGACGATAGCGTGCTCGTTGGACCATCGCGACGGACGACGAGTTTTGGAAGATAAATAATCTCGAGACGATAACAACATAAACGGCGGAATGCCCTGGCGACCGTTTACAACGAACGATATTCCTTCGTTGTCTTATCGACCATCGGTTTCCAAGATCGGCAGGATCCGAACTAGGATGGGAAAAGAGCTCTCAGCCTTTCGGCTAATCGCAAGAACAACGTAATAGGCGCTTTACCGAAAGAAGCATCTCGGCGAGGAAAGGGTTCGGTGATTCTGTGGTCGGGCCAAGTCGGTTCGATTCCGTGGCGGGAAGGACGCGTGTCTCGCTTTCACGGCGCTGCGGGTCGGCTGGGTGGGGGTAAAAGCGCGGTGTGCGTGCGGCGGTGGTGGGGGAAAGGGACGTGGACGGGTTGGCGGCGTTGCCGGGTCGCCGGGTGGCTGGAGTACCGACGGAGAGTACAACCGAACAATCTGTAGAAGCTTGTTCGGGACGAGAGAAGTCCGTAGATCAGCCAATCAGATAGGCATACCCCCCCTCTCGTCCATTGTCACAAAATGGCGGCCCTAAATCAGCCAGACTCCGCCTATCGCGACCCCCACCCTCTGGCGCCTCCAGCGCCGCGTCATGAAAAACTCCGCCTATCGATTCATTTTTACCGCTCTTGTTTCCCCTCTCTTCCCCTCTCTCACACATTCTCTCTCTCTCTCTATTTCCCCTCTCTGTTCTCTCTCTCTCTCTTTACCGTTCTCCCGTCTTCCCGAGGCTCTACGGGATCTTCTGCCGACGTACGGGCCGTGCGTCTCGATTCCCAGCGGTTATTCGGTCTGGAAAATCGGAAATGGAAAATATCGTAGAGATCGTTCGGAGATTGAGGATAACGAGGGTAAATCATCTAAGCGCCGGATACTCTTCCGGGATAATACGCTTTCGAGTGACTTTCTATTCTCCAAATTGTCCTTCGTTCAGCCTCTAATTGCTACTAACAGCCCTAACGATAATCCGACCTTGTAATTTGTCCACGCTGCCCTGTCCATTCTCCATTTCGTATAGAATAGTTCGACCAGCACTGCTTAGCTATTCGTCCTGCGTACTCCTTCATCCGGAATAATAAATCGGCGTCGATATCTTTGCTCCAGGAAGACTCACGTAGCCACCTGATCTATGGCCATTCCCCTAACTTTATCCGCTGGCGAGCCGAATAAAAATCGGCGCGCTCCGGCCATCGATTCCCCAAGTAGCTGCGAGTTACAACGCGAGCAGACCACGATATTCGCTAATTACAACTCACCGAATTCGAAAACTGTGAAATAGGTCGATGTACGAAGAACCGAACGTGTATCGTCGTCGATACAACGTCCAAACAACTTTGTAATCTCGGCTCGATCTTAATCTTCCAAGTACCTACGCGCAAAAGCACCTAAGTAGGTACCTACCTATTTAGATTCCATCGTTCGGGTTGCTACTTTACGGTCGAACGTAATTTTCAAGGTACCACGTATAGTACGAAGTGGTTGTTGCTGAAAGTGCTCGCAAGAAACACTCTTGATGTTCAACGAAAAAGGTTATGTTCAGACTATTGGCAATCAGCAGTCAACAATTAACGATCAATTAATAACCACGTATCTCGAATTGTGTTTGCTTCGCTATAACGCTAAACATGTCACTTCCTCTTATCGCTTACCTCGATATTTCCTCTACGCGCGTGTTTATTAGGTTGCCGCGTATGCATTCTTCCGAATATTCGGTGAAAGAAGAACAGGGATATCAATAGCATAGAGTACATTAGGCGTGTCGACCTTACGTTTCGAAGGTATAGCGCCACGAGTATTATTCGGAATATTTAGTTACGTACAGCTACTTATGCGTTCTGTTCGTGAGCGAGTAACAATAGCGATTTAGGTTACGAAATCGGTAACTTTTTCTCAATAATTATCCGATATTTCTAGCTTCTATCGTCGCTTTATTATCAGGGTTTCACCCGATAGAGCAGCAATTGGCCGATAATTTTCTGTCTCTGTACGCGCGTGACCTTAGGTTCATCGGGTTGCCACGTTATCGCGACTACTTGCACTTTCACCGAGCGCGTATTTTAACCACAACCATCCCCCTTCTGCCTCACCCTCCACCTGATAATCCAGATTTAGCGAAAGCAGCCTTTGGAATAAGCGGCGCGCGAAATAATCCCGCCTCTCACCGGGGTCGAAGCTCATTATCGTTAAATGTGTTCGGAAACTCATTTGGCCGGCAGCGGTCGCGAATAAAGTTCGATCGAATTATTTGTCGACCGCGAGAGTTCGTTTTCGGCCTGCTGCGCCACGATTAAATCACACCTCTAACGATTACTCTATTGACTGCTCTATGCGTCGCTCTAATGATCATTTCGCGCGATACACTGCACTTGCATCGCGTACAGCAACTCGTCGATCGGATATCCACGGTAACACGGTGGCAATTCGCTTGGACATTTTATTCAGCCATTCGGTCGGCGATCCTAGCGTTGCAAAAAGGAAGAAAGAAGATCAGTTGTTGGGGATGGCTCGTGTAGAGTTCTCGGCTAATGCCACTGACTTCGCAATCTCGTTCTCGAATTTCTTAAAAAATCCTACTCGCGAGAATCGATCCCTGTGTTCCTGGTAATTGATCGATCGTCGTGAACATTACGGGGGGGCAGCTGCCCTCGAGGGGCCATTGTGTTTTCCTTGACACAAGTTCCGAGTAGCGTAACCTGATTCGAATTCGATCGCCCACGACAAAGTACCTGCAGAGGACTTGTGTAGGGGATGTTCGATCGTGAGATTTATTAGACGAGAATGTATTTAAAAATAATTAAATAAATTAGTATACAGACAATATTCCCTGAGACTCGTACAGTGTACGAATCGCAAAATAAAATCGCTGATAAATACTCGATAGATAAATACTGAACGATAACTGTTAGATAACTGGTTGATAACTGAACTGCTTACGATCTCGTCCGTTTATTTGTACTAGTCGAGGGAAAGTCGGAAAATACAAATTCGTCTTTGTTCGACGTTGCACGTGGCGGCGACATTATTCTGCCTGGAGTTTGTTTATTAATACATTGTGCTTATCCTAAAGATATTGCTACTCCGAGGCAAAACAACAATATGATCTAGCTCATGTGCCGCTACGTACCTTTTTACCTTCGACTTGTTTAAAACGAGTCTTCTGGCAACATAAGAATATTTGCATAAAATGAAATACTATTACACTCCTCGTCAAAGAGATAGCCCACGTGAGCAATCTTTAATTTCTCCATGACGAGCGTAAAGTTTTTCGTGTGTAACGTATAATATCAAAACACTATAAGCTGAGAATGTGCGGTTCGTTGAAAATAATTAAAAATATTACGAGGTTTAGTGCGTAACAAAAAAATTGTTTTATTTTAAGAACGAAACGATAGCACATGTACAATAAGAAAATAATAATCAACTTAAATTGTAATTAACAATAATTACTTATCAAACGTATATATTTATTTAATAATGGCTACATCCCCATTTATTTTCTGTTACTTCTATTGTACGATTTGCTATCGATTTACATAGTTTCTGCATGTAACTTTGACTTAACGTATCCCATTCGCGTACAATTGCATTTTTAATTCTTGTACGCGTCGATACTGCTTTCCATTCGCGTATACGCCGTGAACAAGTTCTGCCCTGCAATTTTCAATAATATTAAGATCCGGGGAGCGTGCAGGCCACGGCAAAATAGATATATTATTTTCATTAAAGTATGATTGGACCAATCTTGATGCGTGTACAGGTGCATTATCTCGTTGAAAGATGTAATCAGGTCCAGAAATGCGTTCCGCATGATTCTTTATTTGTTCTTTGATTAAATTTATGTATCGGACACTACTCATTCTCCCAACGATGAACTTGATACTTGTCTTGCCGAAACAACCGATGCCGGCCCAAACCATCACGCTGCCTCCTCCCATTCGTCGTCGAATTGCCGACATTGTCCCTTTTCTTGTGTCGTGAAAATAATATTAGAACCCATCAGGACCATCCAAGTTGAATATTTTTCGTCTGAAAATGGCATACTTCTCCATTTATTTTTCCAATGCACTCTTTCTTTTGCGAAGCGTAAACGTTCTACTTTGTGCTTCGTTGTTAACGAAGCTTTCTTTTTCAATTTTAGCCTCTTGATATTTTTGCAGGATAGTAGAACTCGAGGAACACTTGAAACGCTGGCACTAACACTAGATTTTTCCATTATTTGCTTCGTTGTTAACTGATAATTACTTATCAAACGTATATTCTACGATTTGCTATCGATTTATATAGTTTCTGCATGTAATTTTGATTTAACGTATCTCATGCACGTACAATTTTAATTTTTGTACGTGTTGATACTGCCTTCCATTCTGCCCAGCAATTTTCAGTAATATTAAGCTGCAGGTAGCTCTTTGGCCTCTCTGACGAGGAGTGTAAATACTCGCGTGTATATCACAGACAGAAGGAAATAAATCAACGTGGCTGTACACGCGAGTACCGCAAATTCTATCGCGTTTGGTTTTGTTTGTGAAAGTAAAATAGTTGCATTAACATCGATGCGTTTCTATCCGCCCAGCCGATCTTCGGTCCTCTTTCTCTTCCGCTCGCGCTGTCTTTTTCCAAATTCGACAAAATAGCGAGCACTTTCGACCAATTACGAAGAAGACTAAATTTGATTTTGGTGGAGGGAAGCTCGAGAAGCTCGACACCGCGTCTAAGGTATTAAAAGTAAAATTAGAAAGAGATTGGAAAGTTAAAGGCCAATAAAATCATCAAAGGAGTGTCGTTCTTCGGCAAATGACGGGTTCAGCGAGTAGGCAATTTGCGATAAAGCGTCCGCGAATTTGCGGCAGAGACCAATGGACGAGTGGTTTGTCCGACAGTCCAGGTACAAAACCCTGTTACAAAGTGTCCCTTATCTTTTTTTTTATCCTGAAAGCACGACAGTCTCTTTCAATGGCTAATTCGAAAGCCATTGCCGAATGCGACGAAGAATTCGAGGCATAATGAGTTTGGCCTAATGGTCAACGACGAGCCATCGAGTATTACCATCGTTAGGCGTCGTTATCGAAATCACTTTAAGCGGTGGCCCGTCAACCTTCATTTTCCGACTACAGAAAAAAGCGACCCAACGTAGAATACCATTTTGTCTTTGAAACTTTTTCCTTGCAAAATCAATCGCAACGAGCGAAGGATGTTTGCGACTGTCGAGCAACGTTTTTACGCTCGCCCAGTGCAATCTTTTATTCCTAACGTTGCCAACAATTTCCAATATCGAATTAACATTAAACGGACATGAATCGTGTTGCAAATATGGAACATCGATATCGGCTACCTCTGCACCAGGTGCGCTATATTCCTCGGAAAGATAGTTTCATCTTTTTATCGATTAAGACGATTTACTTATACAATCAGGTATGCAAGCAATTTAATAAGAACGTAGCTAACGATCCTCGCATGTTTTTCCCTCGGATTATTTATCGCTTTATCAAACTACCAGCCCAGCGACGACAGTTCTTGGCAAAGCGAACAATCTCGAAGCGAACGACCGAGATAGTCGACAGAAGTTTTTGACGTTCGTCTGTCAGATTTTTGAAAATCTGTGCTGCGATATCGTTTCTTGCTCATAGCTGGAACCGTAGATCGCTAAACGATGTTCGCGAGTGCAAGCTTCCCGGTAAATAAATTGCTGCAAGTTTCGTCGCGAGATACGCGAAGACGCGCGAGAAGGAAGGAAGAAAAGTTATTATCGGGGAAAATTTGACTTCTGGGAGGTCAGCCGGCGAAGAAAAAGAAGTCTCGCTATCTGAAAGCAGACCCCAGAGAGCCTTCCCTCTTTCCTTTTTCCTCTGCCCGTTTATTTCCACCGTTTGATACCGCGCCACAGCTTTTTCTGCGCCGCAGCCGCGCGACTACTTACTTTTCCGAAGGTCCTTTATCCGACAGCAGTCCCTTATCGACCGGCAGACCAACTTTTATTTTCGCTAGAAACGCCAGCCTGAATCGTCTTCGACAGCCAAGCTCGACCCTTTGCGAGAAAAAGCTAATACGCGAGCAAATGGTTGTCGTTGGCGATGGCTCGTCGAGCGATCGAACGCGTTTGCTTAATTTTGCAAAACCGACGAGAAATAGACAGACCCTCGAACCATCGTTATATTATCGCGAATCCGCGTTATTCGCAAACTGCGTTTCCCTAACACGTTCCATATTTATCGATAATATCGAAACGTTTGACGATACTGTTTGTTAATCGTCCGAGGTTACAGTAATGTCGCACACGTGCAATAGCCTTGAGAATTCTGAAAAATTGCAAATAGCGTACATTTGTGGTGGACGCGTTGTTGGTTAAATTAATTAATTAATTTTAAATTGTAGAATACAAAGTTAATCGCAAGCGCTGCTCGCTCGATGCTATTCGTTGTAAGATCGCGCGATACTGCGGTACTGATACTAATTGTTATACTTATTCGCTCGACCGATGATCTTCATGACTCGATACTGATATTGATTCGTACGACTGACTCACTGTGTCTGGAGAACATGATCGTCTATTTATACTAATCGAGGGGGGAAGGTTCGAACTTGTGGCTGGATGTCGGTTCACGTAGCAACGAAATTGCTTTGTCCAGAGTTTCTTTATTATACTATGTGCGTTGGTCAGTGTTAATACTCCGTGGCAAAACAACTGTGCGAGGCATCTTCGAATCGAAACATCCTAAAACGCATACACATTGTTCGTCCGAGGGTTCCTTGAAGAAAATCTTGAAAAAATGAAATTCCGAATTTCTAATATCCTGAACTTTTTACGGTTTCTTCGACGGTTTGCTGTATGTGTAAATTTGTTAGCTTGTGCTGAAAGATTCCCTCGTTTTATATGGAAATAGTAGATGCACGACGATTTTATTAATTTTTATTCAACTACGAATTTTATTTTAATACTAATACTACTTTCGATTAATGCTTTCAACTACGAATATTATTTTTATTTTATTCAACTACCAATGATCCATTTTGTTCTGTTAAAATAAAGACAACATTTGACGGATTTTCATATTGTTATAAAATTGTTGTAAAAGACACGTGTTTGTAGAAAGAAGATTCTTATGCATCAGTTTAATATTTAGTGACTTTGAACGATAGATAGGTTTGGTGATTTTCCTTACAAAGTTCCACGTTCGAAAACTTTACGTCAGAGTCGACTTGCACGTAATGTCAACGTGATGTCATCGGACAGTAATGTTTAACCTGTGCTTAACGACACCGCCCGATGTTATCGGAAGCAAAGGTTCTCGTAAAGTAATTCCTTGCGTCGATGACATACCGTTTGGAGCAAAGCGTATCAAATGCTTGTTAACTATTAACTAAGTGCCAAATTTTCGAAACTCAGGAAAGTAAGCAAAGCCATGAAAGCTCGAAACTTTTAAAATCTACTGATAAAACGAGGATGGAAGCAGCATTTAACGTGTCGCTGTAAAGTGAAATAGCATAAATTGGCATTGTCGGGCGTCGAATTCTATTCCAAGTTTCTTCCTTTTTTTTTTTTTTTTTATTTGTACTTTATCTGTACTTTACAATTTGTCCAACTGAACATTTGGTAAATTTTTCTAACTTAATTGCTGAATAACTCGTAGATGGGGATTTCGAGTTTGACTATTTTATTTCTACGTTTGGATTAACACAAGTTTCAGAATCTCCTTTGCTTCTCTATTTTTCCTTATTTCTTGTCTTATATAGTTCTCTTTATTATTTAATTTGTACTTTACAATTTGTTCAGTTGGGCATTCGGTAAATTTTTTTAACTTAATTGCTGAATAACATGTGAATGGCTACCCCCAGTGGGATACCTTCTTCGAATTTGGCTATTTTATTTCCACGTTTGGATTAACACAATTTTGCTTCTCTATTTTTCCTTATTTCTTGTCTTATATAGTTCGCTTTGTTATTTAATTTGTACTTTACAATTTGTCCAGCTGGACATTTGGAAAATTTTTCTAACTTAATTGCTGAATAACATGTGAATGGCTACCCCCAGTGGGATACCTTCTTCGAATTTGACTATTTTATTTCTACGTTTGGATTAACACAATTTTGCTTCTCTATTTTTCCTTATTTCTTGTCTTATATAGTTCTTTTTATTATTTAATTTGTACTTTACAATTTGTCCAGCTGGACATTTGTTAAATTTTTCTAACTTAATTGCTGAATAACACGTGGATGGCTACCCCCAGTCGGATACCATCTTCAAGTTTCACTGTTTTATTTCTTTTATTATTTATTTCTTTTATTTAAACGTCGTCACGTTTAGATTAACACGATTTCCGAAATCTCACTTGCTCCTCTATTTTTCCTTTTTTCTCGTCTTGTATGATTTTTTTTATTATTTAATTTGTACTTCACAATTTGTCCAGCTGGACATTTGTTAAATTTTTCTAGCTTAATTGCTAAATAACACGTGGATGGCTAAGCAGGATACCATCTTCGAGTTTCACTATTTTATTTCTTTAGTGAGGTCAGTGGGGTGTTTTTTAGTCTTCTTTCTATGAGACTTCTGCTCGCTTCAGCAGCCAATTTTTTTTTTTTTTTTTTTTATTTGGAAGAATTTTTGCAATCAATTCTCATTGAGAAATAAATAAATTATTCTGACGTGGTACTATAACGTGAATAATTAGTGACTAATGTTTAAATCTAAATCTACCTATCCCAAGTGACTCAAATTTCGGTAGCCTTGAGACACATCAAATCGTTTGGAAACTCAGGTTCCAGCGCCTATCACTGACTCTATGATACATATATCGTTTCGCCTACTTATGTCACAGAGTAAACGAGCGATATCGTTGAACAGGGCGAGAAGCCCACTGCAAAGAATTCCAAGGTCGGGATAAACAAACAATGGTGGACGAGTATGCGGAGAAAACTACCGGGAGAAAGGCCTGAAAAAACAAGGAACGGAGCTTTCCTGCGAGAGGTTGCCTACCCTCGTTCGGCTAATTTACGACGTCTGCTGTTGCAGTGCAAGGTCCATTCGACTTTCTTACATTGTGTAACTTGGACTCGTAAAACACAGACACTTTACAGGACCCTGACCGCGAGATCCAACGATTCTCGTTAGAAGGACATCGATACCTCAGCTATGAGACAACCTGGTCAGGTAACGGACCAGGAGAGAAAAGAAACGAAAAAAAAAAGGAAAAAAAAGAACAGTCGACCCCTTTTGTTTTTCGCGGGATTCGAAAGGAGTTTTCCCGCGTGGAAGTTTGATTTAAGACGCTTCTCGCTGTTAAGTCCAGTTACAGTTGCCCATTTCAGTTTCACGGGTCGATTTCAAACGGGTCGCAGCAGATCGTAACGAATGGCACATAAACGTCATTCTTTGGGATTCGGGCAGCTCAACCCGAAAAAGAGAAACTCTGCTATTCCATACACTGGCCGCGGATTCTCGTGCGTTTATGGCATACTTACGGGTTTACGCAATAAATTACGTTTCGTAGCTTCTTTTTGGAAAGCGTAACGTTGCAGCAAATGCACGTAATGTCCGTGAAAAGCTCGATTACATTGGCTTGGAGGATTTTGTCGATACCATCTAACGATAAAATCCGTAATCACTTAGTTGCCAAGCGAATATTCCGAGAAACGCGAATTTGCACGAGACTCTGCAGTTTAGAGCAAGTAAAAATGGCTCCGCGTGGAGGAAACGCGGCCGTCTGATTAAAGAGGACGAAATTGGCCATTTTCTTCGGCGCCGATTGCAAGTTGGCCCGTGGAACTTTAGCGCTTCTTCAGAAGTTGCTGGCAGATTTACCGCCGGCCAACCACATCCTTTTTATCGCCCGCTTCGCCACCAATGCGATAATGCAGCCTTTAACGAAACGAAGCTCGTCGTATCGGCCGGTTGGCGCGATTAAATCCGAGCGGCGATCTCCGTTCCATCGATCGATCGAACTCGCAGCCTGATTTGTCGAGCTGAAAACGATAGCGGCTTCTGGCCTGACGATCGCCTCGATAATCGGAAAGATAAGGGGAAAAGGGTGGGGAGCCAGAGCAACGAAATATCATGTCGGCTTTCAGCCCACAAAAATCCAATTCCTGCAGAGTCACAGCCCGCCTCTCCATACAGTACGTTTCCAAAGTGATCCTCGGCTCGCACCCCATCTCCGCTTCTCCACTTTCCAACCTGCGATCCTACACTTTCGACGTTTCAGTGACTTAAATTCTTCACGATGGAACCGAAAGTTCGCGCTTGAAAGAGAAGGAGCAGCGATCGAGAAGCCACTCGCTCGTGCCTTTAAACGGCACCTTTCTCAATAAATTTCTTGCGACGCACTTATCGCCCTAGTTCTTTTAATTGCCTTTTATGTAAGAATTTAATTAACCAACCTATAGGCGTATAGATACGTCCCTTTATTCCTACGATTACGTTTTGCAATAGAAGAATCATTCTATTTGCAAGAAATGTACACTCCTTTCGCGTCTCAGCTTCACACGGCAACGTGAAACTTCGTAAACTTTAAACTGGATTTTCCTTTTACGAAAGAGTGGTGCGCGAGGAAAGTGGCGCAGAATCGCACGAGGAAGCAACTGTTCAAGTTCACCGAATGTTGACAAGGCTGTAGATATTTTCAGCGAGTCGACGCAGCAGATTCGGGCGAGAAGCGGAGTAGGTGGACCGATTGTAATATATAGACGCGTGTCAGGAACGTGTTGCATCGACCGGATGGAAGGCTCCCGGAAAACGAGCGGTTCGGGGCGGGCGTAAAAAAAGGGAGAAAAAAAAAAGAAGGAGGGCCCAAGCGGATCTCTGTGATTACGCTAATGCACCGACCACGAGGATGCTTTCTACGCGCGATACTTCCCTCACCTGCGCCTTTAAATCTCCACTCGTCTTCCTTAAACGATACGAATTCCTCGTCTCTTATTCGGTAGCCGAGGATTTCCTAAACAAAACTACGAAGATTTGGTCTCGTGTCGTGGAACCGAGGCACTCGATTCCATCGAAACGATCGTCGACAATCGATCGCCGGGCCTAGGACAAAGAGACTCGCCGATCTGTTTGCGTGCTGATCGTAACTGTTCGTGCCTTCCTTTTGTCCGCCATCGACAATGGCAGGAGGACAGAAACTTTTCACGACGCGTCCCTCCACTCTTTCCTTCTCCGAGGATTTTCGTGGCTCTCTTCCACCAGATATCATCTCGTCCCGCTCGCCTTTCCTTTTTAACTGGCAGCGAATCCTTCGAAATTCCGGGAAAAAAAAAAAATGAAAAAGATTTGACCGGCAGACAGGAGGAAGCTCGGAGACGATGAGAGGCTGGCAACAGCTGCGCGTCCGCGCGACTCGAGAAGCGCGAGGCAGCGCGGGGCAGCGTAAAAAGAGGCGCAGAAACGGGGAAACGCGGCGAGGCGCAGGAACGCGGAGAAACTGCTTAAAGCTGCTGGCTAGGATCTCGAAAAGGGCAAAACATAAAGCACGCGCACCGCCGTACAATGTCTTCCCCGTTCCTCGCGGACCTCTCCCGCCCCTCTGGCGCGTTCCACCTACGGACAGAGAGAAAAAGAAAGAGAGAAAGAGAGAGAGAGCTCGACAGCGTTCTCTTGGAAGAAACACAAAGCCAGACCGGAGTTATCTTGATGAACCCTAAGTACTACAAGACCTATTTGGAGGAGAGATAGGCCCGGTCGCGCTGGTGGAGGCAGAGGAGCGACGACGACGACGACGACGAGGAGCAGGAGGAGGCAGCACGAAGGAAAGACGAAGGCGGACGTGGAAGGTAAAAAGAAAGACGAGGGGGAGGAGGGCAACGTCCACCTTGGAAAAGAGATCTTTCACGGTTGTCGATGCCACGATGATAAGAAGACCGGCATTCTCCAATGCTACTCTTTTTACTACCATCGTGCGGCCTCTATCGCTTCGTTGCTTCTGCACTTTCGCGTCGCTCGGTCGCGCGCGCCACTCGTCGCTGACAAACCGTATGAAAATCGTCCGACGATCGTGGAAACTAGGCTCAGGTGATTTCCAGAGGTAGCGGGATTTCCAAGACTTGCGCCAGCAGAGACGGCCGCGTAAATCCGTTACGCCGAGCACCTGGACACCGGTTTCCCGTTTGCGACGAGTCCGGACAGAGACGGAACAGCACGGCCCAGCCGAATAATTAACTATGCAAAGGTTAAGCCGACCCATGGAGTCAGGGAGTCACTGGCAATTACGTTGCGGCGAAGCTGGCAGACCGACGTCCTCTAAGGGCGTGACGACGTTTCGTTGACGTTCCGTTTCCGCAAAGGCAAGGGTTCGCGCGCGGCCACGCGCTCGCATAAATCATTCGTCGGAATTTGCCATGGACACTTTCACGAGAATCGGCTACCGTTTAGGCTTCCATCTCGGCTCGACAGTTTCATATTTGCACAGGTAATATCATTTCCGGGGCGCTTAAGCTCTCGCGTGCGACAATTTCTAGCGTCAGTTGGAAAAAATTGCCGAATGTCCAGCTGAACGAATTGTAAAGTAGAAATTGAATGATAAAAAGAAACAAATTTCTGGCGCCATGAAGCGGCTCAACCGGTGGCTGAATGAGAGGAAAATCGGGCAGATGCGATTTAACGCATATTTTCATGTGTTTATTTTCGTATTTATATATCGGCGGGAAATCTAGTTGGCTAGAAAACTGGGAAAAATCTAGGTTTTACGTTTAGCAAATACACAATTGCTCGTAGACAATGTAGTCCGGTGAGAAAAGATGAAAATTAAGACGAACCAAGTGGGGCGACTGATAAAAACGACCGCAGGATGCATGAACGTCATTGATGTGTGTTATCATTCGCGTGAACGTCATCGACGACGTAGCATAGTGACGTTGTGGTGAAATAAGAAACAGAGCAAACATGCTGACAAAAGACGCTGTGTGGAAAATGTAAAGAAACTTGAAGAAGGACCTTACTTAAGCTGTTTGCCATACTTTAATACGATTCGTCGCGATATGCAATCATTTTTCAATTTTTATAAATGAAAATGTTACGTTATCCGCCGATGCATCTTGTTTATTATGCTTTCTCGCTACTATTAAATAATAATAATAGTAATTTTGGGGATTTGTATGTAATTAGCGTTATACTTTGATAAGTAAATTGAATAAACTGTTCGAGTCATCGTACAAGACAAGAAATAAGGAAAGATAGAGAAACAAAAGAAATTTCGAAAATTGTGTTAATCTGAACGTAAAAATAGAAGAGTCAAACTCGAAATCCCCAGCGGGATACCATCCACGTGTTATTCAGCAATTAAGTTAGAAAAATTTAACAAACGTCCAGCTGGACAAATTGTAAAGTACAAATTAAATAATAAAGAAAACCATACAAGACAAGAAATAAGGAAAAATAGAGAAGCAAAGGAGATTTTGAAAATTGTGTTAGTCAAAACGTAGAAATAAAATAGTCAAACTCGAAGATGTCCAGCTGGACAAATTGTAAAGTACAAATTAAATAATAATAAAAAAAACACACATAAGACAAGAAATAAGGAAAAATAGAGTAGCAAAGGAGATTTTGAAAATTGTGTTATTCCAAACGTAGAAATAAAACAGTCAAACTCGAAATCCCCAGCGGGATACCATCCACGTGTTATTCAGCAATTAAGTTAGAAAAATTTAACAAACATCCAGCTGGACAAATTGTAAAGTACAAATTAAATAATAATAAAAAAACACATAAGACAAGAAATAAGGAAAAATATAGAAGCAAAGGAGATTTCGGAAATTGTGTCAATCCAAACGTAGAAATAAAATAGTCAAACTCGAAGGTGGTAACCCGCTGGGAGTAGCCGTGCACGTGTTATTCAGCAATTAAGTTAGAAAAATTTAACAAACGTCCAGCTGGACAAATTATAAAGTACAAATTAAATAATAAAAAAAACCATGCAAGACAAGAAATAAAGAAAAATAGAGAAGCAAAAGAGATTTCGGAAATTGTGTTAGTCAAAACGTAGAAATAGAATAGTCAAACTCGAAGATGTCCAGCTGGACAAATTGTAAAGTACAAATTAAATAATAATAAAAAAAACATATAAGACAAGAAATAAGGAAAAATATAGAAGCAAAGGAGATTTCGGAAATTGTGTTAATCCAAACACAGAAATAAAATAGTCAAACTCGAAGGTGGTAACCCGCTGGGAGTAGCCGTGCACGTGTTATTCAGCAATTAAGTTAGAAAAATTTAACAAACGTCCAGCTGAACAAATTGTAAAGTACAAATTAAATAATAATAAAAAAAAAAAATCATATGACAAGAAATAAGGAAAAATAGAGAAGCAAAAGAGATTTCGGAAATCGTATTAATCAAAACGTAGAAATAAAATAGTCAAACTCGAAGATGTTATTCTGCTGGGGATAGCCATCTAAATGTTATTTAACAATAAAGTTAGAAAAATTAACCAAATGTCCAGGTGGGCAAATTATAAAGTACAAATTAAATAAAAAAAAAAAAATCTAAACGTAATCGGAAACCAAACATTGAAAGGCGTGTATCTAGAACGTGTCGTAAAAAGTAAGCGACGAGTATACTCGCCAAACAGCGAGTATATATAGCTGTTCTACCATAGAAAATTAAATTAATCAGGGCTCGTCGTAACACAGCTAATCAATTAAATATTCTCAAATTTCTAAAATTATCGATTCTTCGAATTGCTGGATTCGTAGATCGTCGGTAAACGAAACTCCTCGCAATAGCCACGCGTTGGTCGCGTGGTTAATTGAATTAAGCATTTGAAAAGGCGATTATTTATGTCGGGTCACGTACACGTCTGCGGATAATACAAAGAGAGCCGTGAAACGTGAATGCATAAAGACGTCGTAAACGACACGGGACAGTGGTTGAAAAGGAATACTGCGGCGTAAGACGAAGCCATCGAGCTTTTACTAACCCCCAGGAAAGAAAGGGGCCGCGGGCGTGGAAGAGAAGGGAAACGGCACTCGGAGGTTACAAGGCCTGGCGCCAGGTTCACAATGTATCCCAGACCTTTCACCCTAAAATCGTTCTGCTCCAAAGTGTCCCAGGCCCTCCTAAGGAAATTTGCATAAAAATACGGCACGTCCACGCCTCGAAAACTTTTCCACCATAAATTCCTCGTCCCGATAAAATTCAATGTTTTAAACTCGGCCCGGCTATTTTATGAATTTATCGCGCCTGATACATTTAAATCGCCGCCAAATTTTCCCCAACCTTATCGGTTCTAACTTCTTGTTGTAGTCCTGTAGTAGTCCTGCGAAAACAAGAATCGAGCTCGTCGCTCGTAAAAAGTCGACCGTCGTCCGACCGGAAATCGGTCTACGCCGGGAAACCCTTTCGAATTGGCGAGATTACACGTGTTTCCGGCTCGTGTCGACGGTAAAAGGCTCGGGCCACGGCCAGCCAGCCACGCCTCGGAGATAAGACCGACGGACAACAGCCGCATCGATAAACTTCAATTTCGAACAAACGAGGAAAGAGCCCCGACCCTGGATGTATCTTCGACACGCCCCGACACCGTGTAAAACCACGCGGCGGTTATCTGGCCGGGACCAGCAGCAGATAAGTGGCCGGCCCGTTCGATCTCCTTCGGATACCAACGTCAGCTCGTCCATCGCTCCACGCTGCCAGCTTATCGTATTCATTTTCTAGCGGATTCTCACGAGGAAACCGGTTATCTGGCTCGTAGATAGCCATCGATCCTCGGTTACCCGCGATTGACAACCCCTTTCGGACCCACGTAATTTTCCCTCTTGTTTGCCTTTTTGCGCGTGCACAGGGTGGCTCTCGGTTACCGAACGACCACCAATTAGCGCGCAAACGCACGAAATCTATCTTTTTATCTCTCTACTATTCGTTTCTTTATTTTCACGTGATATTTTCAATCTCACTACGAGTAGTCGAGAAAGCTACACTTTTCCGATCATTGGCGGATGATCGTTCGTAAGAGCTCGGTCGACATTGGAATCATCGACGACCAAAGTAAAATACAATTCGTCTCGGGCAAGAAAAACTGCTAGGAATGGACGAAAAAAAGTGTATGACGCAACGAGAGATACAAAGTTTTCTAGCGTGAAAAATTGCTCGGCTTTTGTACTCGGTGGTATTGGATGTGGAAAGGTGCCGTTTCCTTTCGTCCGTAAACGAAGAATCTTGTTGCTACGTGTTTTTAACAACTAACCGATCGAACCGACTCAATTTATGTATTTCTCATTTTTATTAAACAAGGCAGACGAAGGCGACCTTTTTCTAATTCTTCAAATTATCCTTTAGCATCCATTAATCTCAATGAAAATAATTTATACGAAACATGATTTATTGTTCTCCCTGTGAAGGAAATTTCCTTCGAAATCTGACCACACGGTCGATCGATTCTTCGAATTACTGTGTAATGGGTTGGCAACTAAACGACTGCGGATTTTGTCTTTTGTTTCGTCAACGTATCCTTGTTGTTTGGACTGCCACCTTTAATTTAGTAAAAAATTGTATCGATTAATTATTTAATTTCGTTTTTATCCCAACTCAAAAATAGAAGAACAAGACGTGCATTTCAAACATATTTTGTCGTATTATTTGCGAAAAGGCAAGAACGCGTTACAGAATCACAAGAAGTTACGTGCTCCTGGAAAGAAAAACAGTGTGAAAATTAGTTTGCCAAATGCAGTTGAAGTTGATGAGATCCATATCAAGGCCAGTATCGATTCAGATCGTCATAGCACAACGCAGAGAAGCTCAAATATCGCATTCAACAAAATTGAAAACAGCCTGGCTAATTTTCAATTTTCCCTCCTATTCGAAATACACAGTCACTTAGTCGCCAAGCGAATATGTAGCCTGGCGATCAAAAGCATTGGAACGTTTGCTTTAATTACAAAACCACAGTGAAATCAACCCAAGCCTGCTCGTTTGCTCCTCCATAAAATTACCTATCGTAAGTAGCTACGTATAGTAGCACAATCTGTACAAATTCATTTTCACAGCAGTCGATACGCGGCAATAAAATCAGCGTTTGTAATTGTCGTATCTTACGAAACTATTTGCTTTCTCTGCTCGAGCTGTTTATCTCGAAATTCCTTAATTCTCCAACCGTAATACAAATTAAAAAGGACATTCTAAACAAATAAGAGAATTGCCTGGACGAAGAAATCCGGCGATTGAACAGCAGATTTACAACGCTGTGAGAAATTATACACTCAAACTGGAAATATCTTCGAAAAACTATCCACCATATTTGGATATGTCAAGCGAAATTGTAATTGGTAAACAGTCAATTTTGGGAAATGGTAAACGCTAGAAAATACGAGGAGACGTTACGTGGCGAATTATCGCTTTTCATAATCGAAATGAAAAGCGGAAAGACAATTTTTCAACGAGACAATGCTCCCATTCGTATGGTCGTCGCTATGAAAGAGTTGCTTCCAGATTTCGGAGTAGAATTGTTACGATGGTCGACATTAAGTGCCCGGATCTAAACCCGACCGAAAGCTGTGCAGGATTGCGGCAAAAAAAAAAAAAAAAGGTTACGACCAGGAGTAGCTACCTATAGAAAATCCCCTAGAACTTAAAAGGAGAAGTAATGTGCACGAAAGCAGATACTCAAACACGAAAGAATGTAAATAAGAGAATACCTAACGGTCAGGAAGCGAGGAAAGATAGAGAAACATCCATTAAATGTTAAATGTGAAGAAGATGAACAAAGTGAAAGAAGATGTACAAACATTTAAACGTACAAACAAAATTTACTTTTCAAACGCCAAAAGAAAACAAATTTCTCGTCCCCCTATCTTATATTTTGTTCCGTATTGTTACACGATTGTACGAACGACTGCGTCAACTCTTTCGATATTACGAGAAGCTTGAAAATGCAATTGAATTTATAATTATTCACGGCACTCTATAAGTGTATTATTATTTATATATTACACACTATATATTAAAATAAATTATTGTCGCGTGTTTTAATACGCAACACAACTTCTAATACAAATATTCCGCTGGTTCCATAAAACAACAGCGTGTGCTACGTCTAATTGTATAATAATTGATGCAATTATTGATTATTATCGATTCAATTTTTATACTTTGGTTAAATTTCACCTACTGTCGCTACAAATCGACCAACCTGTCCGAACATTTACTTGCGTTCGACTGTTTTAGAATGTTCTAAAACAACGTCTTTTTGTGATTTTTTTCAGAAGGGAAAAATAGAAATGAAATTATTGAATTTTGAGGAATGGTTTTATATATATTTAAAGAATACAAAACAATTTTTGTTAAGTAAAAAAAAAATTGTAACAAATTTCTATTTCATGGGCTGCAGTGTTCAATCTGCGTGAAAGATCCGCCTCGTAATTCTTGATCGAAACGAAAAACCAAAAAGGGGTTAAATTGTTATATATTTTTCTTCCCGATGAACTAAACAAAAGGCAGAAAATAGTGTGAAATTAAAAATTTTGGCGGGTTTAAGGAAAAAATGTGTTTTTAAAAAAGAAAGAATAAACTTCAAGGTGCTGTAACAATTATTTAAATAAACTTTTTGACGAACTTTTTTAGTTCACCCAGAGGAAAAATATATAACAATTTAATCCTTTTTTGGTTTTTCTTTTCAGTCAAGAATTACGAGGTGGATCTTTGCCGCCGATCGAAGACTGCAGCGACGAGACTTCCACGAAAATTGTTTAAAAAAGAATTGTTTTGTATTCGTTAAACATACAAAACCAAACCTCAAAATTCAATAACTTCGTTTCTTTCCTTCCCTTCTAGAAAAAATCACAAAAAGACGCTGTGTCATGACATTCTAATTCACGACACCCCCTTAACAAAGTACAAATACAAACAAACGAATAAACAAATGCGAAAATTCTAGAACGCTTCTGGCAGAATTCTTCGTGCGCTCTTCGACTACAATAAGCTTCTCGCCCCGTTTCCTCTTGTTGGCAAGGGCGACGCGTTTACCTGAGCCTCGACACGAATAGGCCGAACGGAAATTCACCTAGAACCTCGAGTATCCTGGCAGAAACGCCGAGACAGAGGTGACCCAGTTTCGCATTACCGATATTTACGATGACACCGGGGGATCTACGGTAAGATGTGCCGGCCACAGCCCGCTGAGACGTTTACCTGACTCACCTGTGCTTCATAGACGCGATTAGAAACGGGTCTGTGTCGTCTCGCAGGATATTTGCAGTCGAGCCAGACCGTCGAAGCGAACGTGTCCCGTGACGAACATACGTCGTCCAAACGATTGGCGCTCGAACTTCGTTAAACGAAAATCGAGGGAAATTCGAATCTGCTTCTCGTGCAGCTACTTTGCAATTCTCTCGCTGATTTCTCGCGACATTGATAGCCGATTAGTCGATGGAACAGTCTGAGCCAGCTTAGCTCGCAGGTACGAGGGATCACGAACGTCCTGAGAATGTGTCGCTCCGAAATGTCGCAATGTCTTATGTGCCCAAGATCCATTGTCCTTGTGTCGGGCACCCTGCCTGCGCTCTGCCTGTTCTCCTCTCGCTCCTCTGGTCTACTGCAGGACAGTGGGAGAGGAATGAGACGAGCTGCGCTTACTTCTGTATACCTTCGGCGCGAATACCACGGTTTTATGGTCGATCGTGGTTGATTTATGGTCGGTGCGAACCCCGTAAAATGTAAAAAACGTCTCGTGCTCACGCGAGACCCCTGCCATCTCGTGCACCCCCGCGTTTCACGCAGCCAGCTACGATTTATTCCGCCATCTTTCTCATTAACGAGCTTTTCCTCGCTACGGGATTTTCCACGTTCGAAACTGACCATCTTCTGCTCGTTCTTATTTTTTTCCACGAGGAGAGAGCCTCGTGGACGGTGTATCTGGTGATGTGACGTACAATCGGGAACAAAATTCCAGAAGCTTTATGCGTATTACATTGTTTGTATAGGTGAAGTAAGGTTGTAGAGACGTAAGCGTTTAAAGAGAAGAAAGGAAAGGAAATCGTTGAAAATAGACAAAGGTAGGACCATCAGCAAGGTTATATTGTCATAATTGATCTGCAGAGGTATCGATTTCAGCGGTCGTAAATAACGATCCACCCTTCGATGCGGGGTGTCCTTGTGACTGCAGCCATTTCGTATTCTTCCCGAGGATTAGGGTAACCCGGGCAATACCTTTCGATTTTACGGCGCGTCCAGAAGTCGGTCTCTAACTTTTCCACTTACTGTCTCTCTCTTTCTCTCTCTCTCTCTCTCTCTCTCTCTCTCTTCGTTCCATCACGACCCTCACACCCCCACTCATTATCTTCCTTTTTTCCATGCGATTCAAGGAAGAAAAAAGTGGCGTTTAAAGCAGTTTTACGACGCTGGAAAAAATATTAGCGCCGTTTCGAAACCCTTTGGCCGCGAATCCCGAGACAGCTACGTTCGATCGTAACTCTATAATTAGCTTACGAGTGACTCGGACGAAATAAGAGGAGGCCATGGGAGCCTGTAACGCGACTTAATTGGTCTAATTGCGGTTAATCGCGGCGTGATTAGCGTCTGACACGTGACGAACGTCGGATCCTACTCTAATAACAGGTCCTGAACGAACCCTCCTTTCACCGGACCATCTCCTCCTCTTCTCTTCTCTCGCGCACCTTCACCCGGCTCCCAATGATTCGGTGATCTGTGGTTATACGGTAGTCTAGCGCTAACAATCGGAACCGTCAAACACCGGAAGCTGCGCGTCTAATTTCTGTTATTACCGCTCGATATTTTCCACGTTCCCGACAGCCCGATCCTTCCTACGCCTTTCTACCTTCGTAATTGCCGGCTGTAGCCTTCGAACACCGGAGACTATACTTTCGGTGATGGATCGACGCGAAAATTCAATGACCGTTATTTACTATGGCTGTGTAGACTTTCCAATCGCGATCACTTCGTCGTTTCAAGCTTCCAACGTGCGCGATTCTTAGGATAAGAAGAACGATGAGCGATAGGTAAACTGAGCAATAAATGGCTTTAGCAATCATATATCTTCTTATAAATGAAATGTTACAAATTAATCTGCGCAGTTTAGTATGAAAAATTCCTTACGGGACGCGTAGACAAAATCAAGCAACGACGAGTATCCGCAGGGCGAATGGTTCCGCGTTTCACGAAAAACGTAAAGCAAAACGAGAAAGGGTTCTTATTCGATAAAAAATTAAGGATTCGTCGTTGAGAATGGTATCGTTGTTAAAAATCTAGAAAACTTCCAGAAAATAATATAGTAAAGTGCAGAAAAGAATTCGGGAAATAGCCGGTACAAAGTAAAATACACAAATCATCGAAAGTCATCGAATGAATTTGCAGAAAGCATTATACCACGAGCATAGCCGATATACCAAAGAGAATAATCTATATATAATAAGACTATATATAATACTAAAAGATTATATATAACTATATATAATAAGAAAAACAAACACTTTTTTAAAAAATACACAGCAGGTTTACTGGAAGTATAAAGGAAACGTACCATTAAATGTCATTTGTGGTGCCTTTTACTAAAATTTTGAGTTTTATTTCGATACTATACTATATATACTATACTATAGATACTATATATACATATTAATATAAATCGTCCTTTCACGATTTTTCAACTTGTCGCTAGACTGGAATAATTACGAGAAATTACGAAAGAAATATTTCAAGAAATTTCGGACACTGCTCCACCGTCTGCTTCAGCGTTTGTTGCGTGGGCCACGACTGGCGCACGAAGTGAATTAGGCGCCTTACCGCGCTATCGCCTAAACTACAGCTCTATTGTATCAATTAAGAGACGATCTTAGTTCGTTTCGTCTACTCAAAATGGATAAAATCTCAGCAACTGTTACAAAAGCACGAAAGAAACGTGTTTCAAGCGAAAGCTAAAATGTCGTACACGTGGCGAAGGAAGGCGATCGTGTCGCAGGCCGGCAGGAAAATAAGAAAACACGTGTACACGGTAGAAAAGCAAACTGAACGTATTCCCGGGAGAATGAGAGAATACATTGGACGAGGGAACGCGCCGAGGTAAATCCTCAGCCCCGAGGGACGTGATTTTCAAGGTTCCCGAGTTTTTCATCCTGACGGACGGAAAACCAGACACGCCTACCTCGTTATCAAGCACGAGCGACTCATTCTGCAAATATTTTACGAGCTTGTTTCCCGCCTGTCGAAAGATCCAGCAACCCCTCGATCGACGAGAAAGTCTCGATCCTCGATTTAAGTGTGGCGACCTTATCCGACGACAACCAGCCTCTCGTAGCAGCTTAATCGGCAAAAAAGTCGAGAGAACAATAGAGTCGGAACGACTGAATGATCGCTGGAGCCTGGAAATGGAAAGGCGTAGAGGTTGACGTTAGCCAGTTGAGTCGATGAAACGGCGAACATCCGCGAGACTAGCGGCTGAAGGGAGAGAACCAGTGGCACTCGAGGTATCGTTATACAAACCGTGCGAGAGAAAACCGATGCACTTGTCGAGGCGGCTCGAGGAGAGAGGGCTGCGTTAAACGGTTTAGCGCCCTCCACGGTCTATAGATGTCGATAGGGCAGATCGTGGCCCTCCTCGAGCTACCACTCGACGGCCTCAGGGGTGAAAAAGGTAACTCGAGTTCCGCGACGACGTCGAGTACGGCCTTTTCAACGGAGCACACTGCGCACCGGCTCGCTCCCACCTTTTCTCATTGTCGTGTCACGAAGGACGATGACGCCCGGAAGTGCGGTGTTCCACTCCTTTTCTCCGGCCCTTCTTCTCGAGTCTACCTGTCGCGATCGCGCCTTTTCCGCTTGCGAATGGATCGTGACACGGCGAGAAACGCGACTCGTCTTGTTTCCACGAACCTACTGAATTTCGGACGCGACTAATCCGATTTTCTGCTACTCGCGTGTCCAACCTATCGTTAATCGCGAACGACGTAAACGGGCAACGTATGCGCAGGAGTATTCCGACGTTTGCCATTTATTGCGATTTATTTTACCGACGTATTGTATACTATTGTCGTATTAATCGTCGTAACCTGATTGTGCAAAACGCGTGCAGAGGCTTGTTGATTGAGTTGCTTTGAATGACGAGATCACTTGTTGTTGAAACCCTCGAGTGTATTTTAAAATAATAAATAAATAACTACAGACAATATTCCCTAAAGACAGTGCATCGATTCGCACAACTAACTTACTGATAAAAACTGATATTGATTCGACTGAACTCCTTACGATCGCGTTTATTTATACTAATCAGGGGAGGGTCGGAAAATTCGAATTCGTCTACGTTTGACGGCTGCGCGTAGCGGCGACATTGTTTTACCCGGAGTTTATTTATTATTACAATATGTTTATCCTAACGATATTGCTACTCCGAGAGAAAACAACATGATTTGAATTGTCCTCTAGCTCATGCGCCGCTACAGGCGTATTCGCTTTATGTGTTGCTCGACAGCCGAACGATTGCAGATCGCGCGAGACGAGTGAACTTGGTGACTGGAAAGAGCGCAGTGACGGCTCAAGTAAAAATGGAAACGAAGAAAATCCGTCTTCACCTTCCGCGTCTCGTTAGTTAGCGTCGTCGAGGTCGATTAACGCCAAGTCAAAACACCTGGCGCGAATTATCGGCCAATTACACGTGCCATTAGAGGCTCCGGTTGACTTTAAGCGAAACAGAGATCGCTGCTGTCTCCGACAGAGTGGCGGTGAGCTGGCGAGAGAAACTGAGATACAGCGATGGAGAAAGAGAGAGGGAGAGAGAGAGAAGAGGGTCGATGTGCAATCGTCTAATTTACGCAAATTGCAAATCTGGCCGGCAGTTCTCCGTCGCTCTCACGGCGTGTTACGCGCTAATGTCGGCGATCTCCGGCTACGCGGCCGCAAACTAAGATCTAATAAAGCGACAAATCAGCCTAACGAGCGACACGCGGACGCTGGAAATGCGGCTTAATGCGGCACGGCCCGTACGTTGGATTAACGCCGCCACTAATGGCTTTCCTATGCACGCTGCCACCGCATTCCTAGACGCGTATGATTTTCCTTATCTGCCAGCTCGAATTCAGGAATCGCCTCGCCTCCGAATCCGCCCGTTTATGTACTTCGGCGATCCTCTTTGGCCCTGTATTTCGCCCCAGCAATTACGCTTCTTGCATTTCTGACGCCGCCATCGCAGTTGTATAAAATCGTTGCTCTATTTTTACGTCCAGCTACCTTCTCCGGTCGCTCCCTTTCCTGCCCTTAAACTGTCCCGGTTTTTCAGGAAATTTCTTCGAGGGAACCTTCGACATTCTCACGGGTTTTCACTTTGGAGCATTCATCGGATGATTCATCGAAAAATACGGTCTTCGTGCGAGCGATCAGTGGACGAGGCAGAGCCGACCTCTGCTTCCGATGAATTCAGTGGATGGTTTATTTCGCGTGAAAACCTTACATCTTATAAGCATCGAACGATACTCTTAAAATTTGCAATTACCTTGTTACAAGATGATAGTAATCTCTCGATGATTATCGCTTTTCTTCGGAGAAAATTGTAAAGTAAAAGCAGGTATCTATTTCTGTGTACTTTTAGGTAAAGGGAACCTCGTTAACGCTGCCACGAGACTCAATTATCGTGATTATGTTGGTAAAGTTTGAGGCAAATCCCCAAATGTACGTAGAAGCTATAAAGCACTTAACCCAAAAGTTTTCTTCCTTAAGTGGAATACGAGGAAACTAAATACACAACATTTTTTGTTTTACACTATTTTGTGTCATTTAACGATAGTCGCACAACATTTTTTGTTTCGTATCAATTTTTATAGCAATACAACGAACGCAACCCCCTCTCCCACGCCTTCCCAAAATCTCACAGCCTCACCGAAACCAAAAGCAGACTACCGAACTGCCCTGTTTTTTGCGACCAGGTTTTCAGGACAGAGATAGGAAGAAAAAACAATAGCGCATAAGCACCGCTCCACAGCGACTTAACACGTTCATCGTGCAGCGTGATTCGGCTAAGTTTCCTGTGGGGCCCAAATCCGACCGCCGGTACGCAGAAGGTAAATAGAGCGACAAGCAGGAATTCATCGTTTATCGCCTTCGATTTATTGTTTATCCCCTTCGATTCATTATAAAGAAAAGATTATTTATTTCTGAAATGAAGAAAGCGATAGCTATCTAGCTAGAGTATTCCGAGAGATCTCATGGCAGATATCTCAGGTCTTTCATTTAGTCGAGAAGCATACTTGTGAAACGTACATCGGTGATTTTTTCCTCCTCAAAATGTTCAGTAAATAGCGAGAAAATATATTTGAAAGTGAGGAGATTAGTAATGACAGAGTCTAACTATTTTTCGAAATGCCCAAAATTACCCCAAATGTGTTTGGAATGTTTTAACGAATACCATACGATATAGGATAATATAATATATTATCCAG
Organism: Bombus fervidus; assembly: GCF_041682495.2. Classification (NCBI taxonomy): domain Eukaryota; kingdom Metazoa; phylum Arthropoda; class Insecta; order Hymenoptera; family Apidae; genus Bombus; species Bombus fervidus. The sequence goes on along the minus strand of NC_091531.1, from coordinate 4,398,623 downwards.
AATATAAATTAATAAAAAGTATGGTATAACGTGTTTTTAATATTTTTATGTTGTATATCCTATATATAATATCGTATATTTAATTAATTAACTCGAACAAGAAGAGCGTCACCATCCTTTGGTGACGAACGTGTTAAATCCAATTATAAATTGTAACGCTAAAAAAATGTAACTCCGACACACACAATATTGTACGATTATCGGTACTTTTGCCTAAACCACCCCACAACCGAAACTCATTGTTGATGGTGAACAACATACACATGTAATACTCATCTTCTTGGGCAATAAACAACAAACGCATCTATTATTTCCTTACAACATGAAGGAAACTTCTGGGTAAACTCAGATATCATTTTCCAGGTATCATAAAAGTACTGGGACAATGAGTTATTTTTAAAATTATTAGGAATAATAGAAAGAGGAAAGTTTGTTTCTCTGCCTCTTTAGATTTTCGGAATTCCTTTGAATTTGCCTGATATTTACTGATCCCAATGATACGATAAATGTATTCTTGCTAGTGAAACGTTCAAGTACCTTCGTGACTCAATGTACACTTACCAAACGAACATATAAATAGCATATCTTCTATAATTACTATGAATGAATCATGTAAGGTAACAGTAGAAAGCGAGTAGCTATGAATTCGGTTGTACTGGCTGCCAATGTCTTCGTGGAATACGCGAAGAAAAAAAGCAAGAACGCGAAGGAAATAGTAGATGGCCTATCTCGGAGCGGTTTCGAGATAAGAGAAGAGAAGCGAATTTCGAAATGGCAAGGCACAGTCTCGGTGCGGTGGTTGGCGAATTAATTGAACAGCGTATTTATGCGTGCATTATGCGACCTGCCGAGGGATAAGACTTTCGGCCAGGCCCGCGGCTAATTGAAACGCCACTGTACACCCGATAAGCCCGATTGCGACGGAGAGTTATGAGACAATATTATGAGGCGTCGTACGTCAAGCTGAAATTAATTTCGGCCATCGCTTCGCTGGCTACAGATAGCACCCAGCCCGTCTCTATACGTCATCGCGATGCAACCGCGATCGTTTCCAGGCTGCGCTCCTTTCCGCTTGTTATCTTGCCGCGCGTTAGAATCGAAGGAAAGCCGGATATATTAGCTGCTATCTAGGAAACTTCTAGGCAACCTGTTAGCCACAGCGGCGGAAAAATCTGCCCGATGTTTGGTGCAGATGGCCGAACGACACCCTCGAGGGTCGATAAAATAATTTCAACGTCAACACGGCGATTTAACGTCTCCGTTTACGCGGCTGCGAACAGATGCGGCCGTATAGTTCGATTCGGTCGATCGACCTCCGCGGGTGGTCTCGTCACGGGGTTGAAACCGACCCTTAACGACCGATCTGGGGCCGCGAAGCGGTCGTAGCTGCGGTCCTTGAGCAAACTTGGAAATCGCGAGCGCTGACAGCGCGAAAGCGTCGAAACGCGCACGAAAAACGAGTCTTCCGTTTCGGTGATTCTTTTCTGACGAAACAAAATACGAGGTTTGGTGCGCGTTAAAAAGTTACATTTAACGCAGTCGTATTCGGTTCGATGTTACGCGCGATTCTTACGAGAAGATGGCGAGAACTGCGAAACGTGGAACGAGCTACCTGTGTGTCCGCTGTACGGTAAGACGCGTTAAATTAATAACGACACGACTTGATTTCATTAACTATATTTACAGATGTTTTAAAATGGAGAATACAAAGTTAATCGCGAGCGTTGCTCGCTCGATGTTATTCGTTGTAAGATCGCGCGATACCGCGGTACTGATACTAATTGTTATGCCGATTCGCTAGACTGATTTGCTATACTTATTCGCTCGACCGATGATCTCCATGACTCGATACCGACATTGATTCGCGCGACTGACTCACTGTGTCTGGAGAACATGGTCGTCTATTTATACTGATCGAGGGGCGAAGGTTCGAACTTGTCGCTGGTTGTCGGTTGCACGTAACAGCGAAATTGCTTTGTCCAGAGTTTGTTTATTGCATTATGTGCGTCGTACAGTATTAATCCTATCTGGCAAGACAACTAAGTTCTGAGACGCATATACGATGCTTTAGGTAAAAAACGATGGTGAAACAACTGCAGCAGGAGTTGATGGCCATTTGTTTTCGAGCAAAGTAACAAGCTTTTATCGTACTGTATAAATTCTTCTATTATTCTATATTCTAATATTCTGTCTTGATAAATTTTCCATTATCGAGTAAGTAAAAGTAAGTTTGGGAGAAGAGTACTTAATTTCCCGTTGCTTTTCGGGTTCAGCAACGACGTTCACAAGGCGAAGGTCGCAAGAATCTACTTAGCCATCCATCCGTAGACTGGATCGTCGTGGACCATTAATTTCAAATAATTTTTCATTTCCCTCACATTTTTATTCAAATTCCTCTCTGCTTGAAACAAGCAAGATGACGCGTGACGATAAGAATTGGATGATACACCGGCAACTTGCTAGAACATCGAAGAGCGGGCTATTTCGAAGCGCAAAAACCTAAGAGAAGGCTGCGTGCGAAAACTTAGACTCGTTAACTTAGATTGGATAAAAATAAGATTGCAGACGGAGGGCTGAAAGATGGCTACGTAAACATTTGTGCGTCCGCTTTGCTGGGCCGGCGTGTCTCGCCGTTGGATTTATGCCCGTCGAACAGGTGAATTTCATGGCCAGACCGCTTCCTATGCGAAACAACACTTGGTCATCGGTTGGACTCTTGTTCGTCGGATTTGCTATCACCGGAATCAGTTAAGGATCTTGACGCTTGACACTTCCTGCGCCACACTCCGATGAAGACTGTCCCTGATGCGTGAAGACGTAGGGCCAATTACTCCGCGGTATCTCTCGAGAACGATCTACTATGTTGTAGCGTCTAGCGAACGAGAGTTTAAGAAAATTTCGAGAAGCGGCCGGGACAGCGAAAGTCGATACGAAGGAGGATAGCAGGAGACGAAGGAAAGAGAGGGCGATGGCTTGGAAAAGTCGGAGCGAGATAAAAGGCGCGAGCGCGAAAGAAAATTCGATCTCGGCGGAGGGGTTAGGTTCGGTGGAGGAGGTGAAGGAGGAGTGGAAGCGGAGCAGGCATAAATCAGACGGGCACCCGAAGGTACCGCGGAATACAAAACAGAAGAAAGATCGCGCGAGCCCGTTCCATCGCCATCGACCCTCGAGTTCGCCAGCGAAGGATCTCAGAGCGGCCGACTATTTTCCAATAATTTAGCCCGTAGAGAGGGGGCCGCGCTGGGTGGCGGTTTTCCGGCAGGGGTAGGTGCTGGTACTACTGGTGCTGGAGCGCACAGGACTGACACTATCGCGGCCATAAATACTGGGGAGCAGCCTCTGACGTCACCCGGCGAGGGCCCGATATTATACTTTATCTCGAAACTAATTCCCCGCGACCAGATTTATTGCAAGAAAGGGGTGAAAAAATACACCTTCTCCGTCCCCGCCCTCTCACTTATCTGCCTGATGGAAAAGTAACGAGTGGTCTCTCGCGTTTTCCTCTCGGTGCTTAGAGCTTTCCCTCTGAAAACCCAAGAACCTCGCGTCCTCACGACGCCACCGCGACCCCCGCGAGTCCCGCACCGGTGTACTCTTTATTTTCGGGTGTCTCTCCGACAGAAGCCCGGAATTAACCGCGGAAAAAGAACGTTGCGAGTTACTTGGTCAGCGTAGGAGCAGCGAGCCAGGCTGCTTTCCTACGTTCTCGTCAAGTTACGCTGCTAAGTCTTAGAATTATAAACTTGCGATGGTACACGACTAACGATAGAAGCACCGTGGCACGAAACGCGTCAAAGAAATCAAAATGCAAGGAGCCTCGTGCTTCTAGAGGTTGACGTTGACCGATCGAAGACCGAGTGGATGAATTTGTAATAGAAAAGCATATTGAAATAATTAAAGGCATAAGCTTCCGCCGATTCAGATTAGTGTTACTTGACAATACAACGTTCATATATCTTGAAGTGGTCATTTCCAAGAAAACTCTACATCTGGTCCTTTAGTTTTCCCAAGCACTGAAGCCATCGACAGCGTATGGACAAAAGACTGGGTCGAAGGCAAACCATAAACAGTAGATGGGCGACGTTAGCTTCAGGCTTTTCAATCAGCTCAATTATATTCCGATTTGTATTTACACTTCAGTATTTAAAATATATTTTCTGCCTTACAATTTATCCACGTGTTCCTTTGTTCGCACACATCTAATAACCTCAACAATATATTTATGGCAAAAGGACATTACCAAACAAGTTGAGCTTATAGCTTTGGCTAGAGGCTACAGGGAACATAAATAGAGACCTGTTTATTAGTTTCTTTGTGCCCAAATTTTGCAACCCAAAACATGATGTATATTCAAGGGTACAATAACATGCACAGCTGCTTATTTAGAATATTTCTGCGTAACAGCAGTGTGCAGGTCACGGATGTACATAAATGAAGATGTTTTTCTTGATGTAGTTACTTCAACAGTGAAGAACAAGCGTTTATCCACGGAAGATTACAAATTGGTCATTTTGGACCCCCCAGCTGCCTGCTTCTAGCGTTCAATCAAATACGCACTGGAATATATTCAACGGAATGGCTGAACAATCGCCTGCCATCTATCGCTAATGGGATTGTTATTCTCTCAGAGCGTAGGATTTCCGTTGTATCTGAGCAGAAACGCGAGCTCGAAAGGGTTTAAGACTCAACCGACAGCGCGATATTTAGTCGCACGATAAACTCGGGTTTCCAAGGTTAGGTCGAGCAAGTGACGAACCACGAAGAACGCAAATAGCGTCTGATCCGAGCCTCGTCGGGGAGGTTTATCTCGCGGCTAATTCCGCGCGATAAAATTTGTCAGAGACTTTTAATTTTCTCCGGAATTGAACGCGAATCGATATCGTTATCCTCTTCTTTTTCTTCTTCTTCTTCTTCTTCTTGTAGCCGTCCATCGTGGTCGAATGGAGCAGCAGCTCGACGGCGTATAAATAATCTTTCCATTTTTTGTCCGTACGTCGTTGAGATTTCGTCGAACGTTTCGTTCGGTCCTGGAAACTTTATGGGAATTTCCCTGGCTTTTTGTTGTTTTTAATTCGTCCGCCGTTGCCGGAAATATACGAGCAGCAGGAGGAGAAGTTCTGGAGAGGATGCCAGCCAGGACGGCGGCCATATACAGACACCGATATATGTATATCAGAGATATCGGCGTTATCTGCCACCAGATATATCGAACTCGTATACTTCAGCAGGAGGACGCGACTGGAAAGACATTTTTACGAGGAGCCTGCGGGATATGCGTACAAATACTGGCAATATATCCTATTGCCCGACCGGCAGTCATTCTCCTGCGTGAAATATTTTAAGCGAAGATAACGATTCCATTATTTTATTCCATCCAGCGCCGATCCTACGCCATCTTTTTAATTAAATAATTAGACCGGCGGAAAAATTTGTCTATGGAGCTCCACTCGACGACCGTTCGATGCAACGATAAACTGGCGAGGATCGCGGATAGCACCGTATTAAACTTGAAAAGAGGACCGTCCTCTGTTGACCCGGGTGGGGGAAAAAAAACAAGACGACGCGAGGTCGTAGAGAGAACCGGAGGGTGTCGGGACACGAATGGGTGCCCCGAGGTGGTCGTGGAGAGCGCGCACACGTAGGAGGAAGCCGGAGGCGAGTCGCATTTTACATTTTTACTCCACGCTCTCCTTTTTCCCCTGGCAGCCTCCATTGCCGCCGAGCCGGTGAACGAACGAGCACACGATCAACCCCCGACACACCATCCCACCCCCTTGGCTGCCCGTATTTCACATTCAAAGCGTCCCCCAACGAGGCCACCGGACTCACCCCTTCGCGGCTTCCTGGACAGGCTTCCTGGCGTATCTCTGCAAGGAATATAAAAACGCGACCGGTGCGTGGGGGTTGCTCGTTTCTCTGTCTCCGTCTACGTCTCTGTTCGTGTCTCTGGCTATGTGTGTGTGCGTGCGCGCGCGAGCATACACCGGCGGTCGCATCCGTGGATCGCACCTGCACGCGCCGCTGCACCGGCTTTAATTTAGAAAATAATTAAACCGCAAAATTAAACGAGCCTGCACTCTTCTACTTGCAGGCTGTCCCTCTCCCCCCCTCCCCGGCCATCCTGCCATTTCCAGCGCGCCTCATCCTCCCGTTCGTTCGCAGGCTTCCTTTCGATTTTGTAAGTTTCCATTTTCATCCACCACTAAATTTCCCTCTAATTCCTCTCCGTTTTGCCTCTCACCATTCCCAACCCCCTTCCACCGAGTGCCGGCTGGCTGCCTCGTCGCGTCCTCCACGCTGTTCCATCCCTTCGGCTCGTCCCCTCGTCTTCCGCCGCTGTTCTGTCGGTTCTTTTTTCCACGACTCACGTACCACGAAGGGGTACACGCCAGATAGTCGAGTCTATCTGTGGCCCTCTCGTCGCGGCAACCCCTGCCGGTCGGCCAGAGAAACGCGCATCCCGTATGTGGGGACAGGAACGTGACTGGACGCGTGGGAAGGGGTAATTGGAAGTACAAAGAGAATAGACACGGATAACCGATGTCTCCATTAAGCGTTCGCCGATTGCGGCCTGCACGCTCCACTACGCTCCCTCTTTCGCGGCGGTGGCTGAATTCGATCAGCGGTAATTGTACAACTCGCGACCGACGTTTCTCTCGCTGCCTTCTTTTTCCTTCCCTCGCTTCTTCTTTCTTCTCCCTTTTGGTCCCTGGTCGACTCGTGGGTCGTTTTAATGAAATCGCGTTCAAGCATTTGTTTCCCATCCTCGCACCGCTTTTTCCTCCGACACGCGGATCCACCGCGTGCATTTTTTATCGCTGCGGGAGACTGAATTTGCTTCTTGTCGGCGAATTTGTTTCTTGTTGCGAAGAGAGGAAGAACGCAGCTTAAGCCGTGTCTCTACCGAATCAACAGCAACTTTTTGTCGCCTCTGGTCCCATCAACGTTTGCATTTTCTTTCGATTCTCGGACTACGTTTGTTTCCAGCGACAGGTCATCCACGTTTGAGTCGGTTGCTTCCAAGCAGAGCTCAGGACGACGGAAGAGAAACTTGCTCCTTGCAGCTGGAGCCTTTTGCTGATTTCGTTATCAACGACGACAGAAGAAGAACCCCGAAGTGCGCAGCAAATTTAGATTCGCGCGTATGCGAAGCAGCACATCTTCGAAACTTTGCAGTCAACGCGGAGCCAGAACATCAACACCCTAGCAACGATAATAATTCTCCGCTTTTCTTGCATCTCCACCGCCCCGAACGGAAATGGTCGACGAGGGGCGACACGTTCGTCGATCCAACGAAAACACGAAGAAACTTGGAAAAACGCTCGACCTTGTCGCGAAACATGAAACAGCAACGCAGAGTTGCTGGTTGTCGTCTGAGTGGAAATGCGGCTTTAGACTATTTTAGGGCCGACCTACATAGCGACGTTATCCTGTCGCGAGATCGCAGGATCTTCGACATCTTTTGCGACGACTCCTCTAGCACCTACCTTTCAACGAAATCTCCCACTGGAATATCGAGATGAAAGACGAGAGTTTTCCCTCGTCTTTGAAAACATTACGCGTGTTTGACAGCTTAGCCGTTGTAGCATCGAACATTATCTCGGCCCTTATCAGAGCAAAAGTGGAGAGGATCGGGGCAAAGGCGGTTAAGAGAACACGACACCGGACGGTGTCGGAGGAAAACGGAAAATCGCAGCGTGCAAGAGGAAGAGAGTTGGAGTTGGAAGGCATCGATGTTTACGGAGCTTAACGCGACCGGACATTGTCGAAACAGGTTAGCAACAATACGCTCGTATTACGCGGCTCTCGTTATATCGGCGCCAACTCTTTTTGTTGACAAGGATTAAGCAGGATCCTTCACAGCGGGGCTGCACATCTCGGGACACTTCAGTTTTAACCGGAGAAAAGTGGAGCCGCCCACTTGCATTCTCCACAATACCTGAGACAATGTTTCCTTGCTGTAAAAGCTCAGGATTTCGCGATCCTGTCACGGGATAACGCTTTCCTCGCGACCAACCGTCCATCGGATTCCAGCTTTCTTTCCTTTCTCCTCTCTCTTTCGTCCTTATTGTTCGACTTGTGGTAAAAAGAAATCACACGGTGTTACTTTAACTAAAAAATACGCTGTATGTCCCAAGGTTAAGCCAACAGTTTCTCTTCGACCCGTTTCGTTTCATAATTTCAATAGCAAGCGACGTATCTGATGTATCGGAATAAGCAAAGAATAATAAATTTCGCAACGATTTGACTCTTCGTAGAGTTGCAAACGGACTCTTAAATTTGGGAAGCTTTGAGAAATCTCCTAAGCGTGGCAAAAGCTCCGATAAGCGCGGTAGAGCCTCAGTCGTACGGATAACAGGTAAAGGTCTGTTAGTATTCAAACAAAATCGCAGAAAAACTTTGATGCTGTATTAGGTTGTCCGAAAAGTCTTTTTCTACAGACACGTCTGTTACAACGACGCATATTTATACAAACATGGAACCTAATCTCTCGAACATTGTGTTTCATAGAACAAAATCGATCATACGTAATTCGATAAAATAATTTGAAGCGGAAAATGTGCGTGCATTATTTCCTTATAAAACGAAAGACACTTTTCGGACGATCTAATATCATCGTACACGTACTTAGGTTTCATTAATTACTTAATCAATTGAAAGTTTGATCAACTGCTTCCGCAATATTTACGCTTGCGTTCTCTTAAAATTTCTACAAAGAAACGTACTTGCGTTAAGGTTGGAATAACGCGGGACTGGAACAACGAAGGAGACTGCAGCGCGTCCCAAAATTTCGTCAGGTTTTCCGAGAGCTTAGCGCGGCAACGAAATGCAGCGCGGACACGAACGACTCGGTTAGCCTAGCGGAAATGCGGAAATACGCTTGACCATGGCTGGTCAATTTGAAAAACGCTCAACCACGCGCGCGGTAATTAGAAGCGAGCAGGAAGTAAGCGTCAGCCGAGCTGCGTGTCTTCCTGTGCGATTGCCAAACCGACTAATTGCTGTGTGACGACACCAATCACCGAGCACGATGTCTGCCATTCGACACTTTTCCTTCTTCTCGGCGAGGGAAACGAGTTGCGCGCTAGCAGACCGCATTAGCATAAAGCAGCGCGTGTCGCCTCGATTAAACTGGATTCGACGCGGCGGTATAGATAAGCGAAAGCAAAAGAGGAGGACGAGAGTCTCACCGTTGCGGCTCAGGTGTCCCCGAATCGGGCTGAATGCACCTGCATGGTCGAGGTATCACGGCTCTGTGATCGGCATCTGCGAGCAAACGATATTCGATATTATTACGTGCCTGCAGGATCGTTTGAATATCATCGACTTATGCTCGCAATTTCCTCCTAAGCGGAAACCGTCAGCCGCACCGCGCCGCCTTCGTTAACGAATCGATGCCTCTCCTTACTTTTGGATCGTAATCTACATTAAAGCGGATTGGATTTGCGGAGATAGTCGAATAGAGAGACAGAGAGAGAGCTATCTAAGTGTAGCCATCGCTAGGAACGTCGTGAAGGTACGAAAAAGGCTCGGTGCCCGGCTCGTTTGGCGGCTAGATATCCGCGAAAAGAAAACGTCCGTGGAGCCTGGAGTTGCATCCTGTTATCGCGCCGCGCTTCCACCCCTCCCGTCGATCACGAAATTGCCCAAAGCGTTGCAATAAGCTATAAAGATACCGTGTTGGATACTGAGCCGTGCACGCGAGCCCTTCCTTATAAAGATATGTGTATCCTGCATCGAGAATAATTATATAGAGGAGGCCGGTGCACCGTCCGTGAACCGGCAGATTCGTAGCGTAGATGCACCCTCGATGCAACGTATTCCTGTACTTTTTTTTTTCTCTTCGTTTCATTCTTTTTCTTTTACTCTTCTTTTCTTTTTCTTCTTCTCTTCGCTCGTGCTTCTCCAACTTACGCGTGGACATTTCTTTTTCTTCTTCTTTTCTAACCCCGAAGCTTGTGCTGGATTTGTGAAAATTGAAATCCGTTAATTCGTTAAACGCGGAGGAAACAGGCTTCCGGTATAGCCACGTGCATCGCTATGGGACGTTCGTTCCATCGAGGGAACAAACGGACACGGATGGAGGAAGACGAACAGGTCTGGAAACGGGGACGAAATCAAAGGGACACGGTGGAGCGAAGCGCGAGAAGGAGAAACACGATTCGTTGAATGCTATCTATATTATCCGACAGAGCAAGGGTTTAGCCCGGTCGCGGTGTTTGGCGTAGATCGAGATTATCTGCAGCGGTATCTGAGGCCGCGGTCGCCGAAAAGCAAAGGGTGGAGAGGGTTGAAAAGAGAGACAGAGGGCGAGATTATCGCCAGATACGTTTGTGAGCACGCACGTTTCCTCTCCAAATCTAATGTGACGTCTGCGTCACGTAGCTCTCCTCCTATTCGGTCCTTCTATTTCCCTCGGCCTCACACGACCAACCCCTATGTGGTAATCGTGGCGAATACACCGTTCAAATGTCCTGCGCGAACAGCTTTCTCCGAGCTTCATGTGGGACCGGTAGGTTTTAAACGATCGCTCCATCTCGATCTTCCAAGGTAAATGTAAAACATTGGTAAATACAGCGGCTCGTCAGAGTATTCGTACACTTGTGCATATCTTTTACGAACGTGTTGAGGTGCGTTGCACGAAACATTCGTCGTACGAATTTCCTTAGTATCGTAATAAAAAGATATCCAACCATCAGTCGTGGTAAAATGGTAAAATGGTAAAACATCAATATTGGTAAAATGTGAAACGTGTCGGGAAATGTATAGACGAGTTACTAAATAATATTAATAACACATTTCATTAATATCGTAATGACATTCAACTATCGATCGTGGTTATATCGGTAAAATGTGAAACGAGTGGCGAAATGTATGAACAAGTTACTAAACATGTTTAGTACAAATATGTATGTGCACAGCTACATACACAGGTGTTTCGTAATCTCTTGGGGACCCGCCTTGGCGGTGAATTCTCCAGAAGGAAACAATTAAAAAAGTTCCTGTAAACGCAACGCCCAATTTGACCTTGTTTTCCAGCTATAGTTTCTTCTTTAACGAGCTACAGTCGGTCGCAAAGGCATTCGTACAACCTTTAAAACTAATTATTTTTCAAAACAATTGGATCGAACGATTTGAGGTTTTTAGCCAGAAAGACTAGTTCATTGAATAACGCGTAAAAGATATTTAGAAGAAATTGAAATTTATAGGAACGAAGATAGCAAACTGAAGCTTGTACAATTTTCTTATTTGTTTAAAAATCGAATACTTTTGTGACGGACTGTATATCCGCATACTTTCGCAGGACGTGTCGAAAACGACCTCCTTACATCCGAGCACAAACCTGCAGACGTTTTACCATCGACTGTCTTACCCTTTTCATTCCTCAGGGTATTATCCTAATTTCTTGAGAGGCCTGTTCAATTCTTTCGAAAGGTATTACCACGCTGTTAACAAGCAAATTACTGCAACTTGGAATTTCCTATAACTCGAAAACAAAGTCGAATAGGACATACGTTCATTTTATTTTTATTCATTTTATTTCTTATTAGTTGAATGTCATTACGATATTAATAAAATTCCAAAGTGTTTCGTGCAACACACCTAACACGTTGCACTAAATATCTAGTAACTCGTCTGTACATTTCCCGACACGTTCCACATTTTAACAATATTGATGTCTTACCATTTTACCATTTTACCACGATTGATAGTTGAATATCATTACGATACTAATGAAATTCCAAACTGTTTCGTGCAACACACCTAACACGTTGCACTAAATATCTAGTAACTCGTCGATACATTTCCCGACACGTTCCACATTTTACCAATATTGATGTCTTACCATTTTACCATTTTACCGCGATCGATAGTTGAATATCATTACGATACTAATGAAATGCCAAAATGTTTCCTGCAACATATCTAACACGTTGCACTAAATATTTAGTAACTCGTCTATATCTTTCCCGACACGTTTCACATTTTACCAATATTGATGTCTTACCATTTTACCATTTTACCATTTTACCACGATTGATAGTTGAATATCATTACGATACTAATGAAATTCGAAAATGTTTCTTGCAACACACCTAACACGTTGCACTAAATATCTAGTAACTCGTCGATACATTTCCCGACACGTTCCACATTTTTACAATATTGATGTTTTACCATTTTACCATTTTACCATTTTATCATTTTACCATTTTACCAAGATCGATAGTTGAATATCTTCTTATTATGATACTAATGAAATTCGAAAATGTTTCCTGCAACACACCTAACACGTTGCACTAAATATCTAGTAACTCGTCGATACATTTCCCGACACGTTCCACATTTTACCAATATTGATGTTTTACCATTTTACCATTTTACCACGATCGATAGTTGAACATCATTAAGATACTAATGAAATTCGAAAATGTTTCCTGCAACACACCTAACACGTTGCACTAAATATCTAGTAACTCGTCGATACATTTCCCGACACTTTTCACATTTATAGAATTCACTCCGATGCAATACAACACTCTGTATATTTTGCAGAGGTCGCCAAGTATTTGAACGAACGATCATCTACGATGACATTAAGACGTCTCGATATTCAGTGGGGTCGTTTTTTAAATTTTAAAATCACATGCTTAACGCGAGTCTATTCGTACTGTATACTAATTTTTTACTCTGAAGCTGAGTCATCTAAAAGTCGTGATCCGAAATATTTCCAATGCTATCATTTATCATGGGACAATGTTTCGGATAAAAGTTGAATGGCTTCAAGGGGGGCACGTTTCCACGTAACGACGTTAGTTGTATAGGTGTGCGCGTAAAGGTCACGCGCAGGGTACCTTCCCTTTTTTCAATGGAACCGACGAGGAAATACGCGAGACATTAATTTTACATTTGTTCCTCTTGCCTTTCGTACGATAAATCTTACAAACTAAAAATCAAAATATCTACCAAACCAATAATTTTTCGACCTAAGTAGGTTGATCGTTTTCTGCAGAGAATCTCGAGTTGCATCGATTAATATATTTAAATACTATACTTCGCGTGATCTTTGTCCATAGACGAACTAACATAACGTCAAAACGTGTCCCTTCTGAAGCCATTCAACTTTCACCTGAAACATTTTCCCATATAATTAACGATAAATAATTATTGAAAATATTTCAGCTGAAACTTCCAGTTTGCACATAAATTTACAGCAAACATCTTGCAACTTGCACGCGTATCTTCAAACTGAATTTAAATTTCGCCAATACAATAGTCCGATAATAGTGGCAACGAAATATGAAAATGTTTTACGCGCTTGACAATTTATTACGAAAAATGTACGAATACTTTTGTCAGTTACTTTTGACGTACGTGAAACATTTATTGTGTCGAAGATGTGACGAGATTGGAAAGTTACAAAAGTACCGAGACTCGAGGTGCTCCTTAATCCCTCTATTGTTTCGATTCATGGAAACTATGGGTAAATAGTAGATTTAGAAAAACACTGAGTGGATCTTAAAGCAGCACGATCAGCCTCTTTAATCGCGGTCAAATCCGGGCCCGTTACCTGAAAGTAGAGCGGATTTTCAACGCCGGAAGGGAGCCCGACGAGATTTGCCAGTTGGCACCTGACTACCTAGCCTCTTTCTTTCCCTGTTTCGACGGAACAAATTGCGTTAACGACCCAATGATGGTAATCGTTTACAAACCGAGCCACTGTACGTCCTTGCTTATCTATTTATTTTACTTATTTACCAATTTACGTGCATTAGCCTACTGTTACGAAAAAATAGAAAAAACAGTTGCTACGTTAAATACGTCGATAAAAAAAAACAAAAAACCGCGATATGGATTTATCTATTTGTTTTATCCTAAAATTGGTACAAACCAGGTAGAAAAAATGTCAACTTTCTATTCCTAATTTCATTTGCGATTTAAATCTTAGAATATTCGTCCGTTTTAATCCACTGAAATTCTCATAGTAAATGGCATTGTAGAATTTTAATTATTTTCCAATTTACGTGCATTAGCCTGCTGTTACAAAGGAACAGAAAAATCAGTTGCTACGTTAAACGACATGGATTTATCTATCCGTTTTATCCTAAAATTGGTGCAAACCAGGTGAAAAAAATGTCACCTTTCTATTCGCAATTTTATTTGCGATTTAAATCTTAGAATATTCGACCGTTTGAATCCACTGAAATTTTCATAGTAAATGGCATTGTAGAATTTTAATTATTTACCAATTTACGTGCATTAGCCTGCTGTTACGAAAAAAATAGAAAAATCAGTTGCTACGTTAAACGACATGGATTTATCTATCCGTTTTATCCTAAAATTGGTGCAAACCAGGTGAAAAAGATGTCAACTTTCTGTTCGTAATTTCATTTGCGATTTAAATCTTAGAATATTCGACCGTTTGAATCCACTGAAATTTTCATAGTAAATGGCATTGTAGAATTTTTATTATTTACCAATTTACGTGCATTAGCCTGTTGTTACGAAAAAATAGAAAAAACAGTTGCTACGTTAAATACGTCGATAAAAAAAGAAACAAGAAACCGCGATATGAATTTATGTATCTGTTTTATCTTAAAATTGGTGCAAATCAGATGAAAAAAATGTCAACTTTCTATTTGTAATTTCATTTAGGATTTAAAGCTTAGAATATTCTTCCGTTTTAATCGACTGAAATTTCCATAACAAATGACATTGCAGAATGGTTTATTTTGAAAGCGACGCAAGTCCATTTCCCGTAATCTGTATAGTCCGTGGAAACAGTGGAGCGCCAATAATCGAAAACAGGTGATATTGAAATTTAGTAACAGTGTTTTAGTTTTTCCACTCTTATTTAGAAACGAAAGTGGATTGAAGCGTAAAACGTAGATTTTCAGCGATTAAAGTTTAATGAATGCTACTCGCTAATTTCGAAAGTAGCGTGTAAGTCTGTCCGCGTCCCTGAAAACAGATATTGGTCTAGTTAATCGTCGAAAAAACTATTTGTGTAATGAATTCACGTTTACTTGAACACGTTGCAGAGACGTGGTCGAGCTAAGTAGACCTTGTCAGGATTTTTCGGTCGATGGAAACGCGAACGCTTAAACATTTCGAAACAGAGGAAAATGCACCGAAACTGCGTCTGTTTCATTTATTCCATTTAACATCATAATACAATTCCATTTATTGTCGAAATTTCGATCGATTGGGACAAACAAAAATATTCCAACACTTAAACCGCAAATCGTCGACAATCTAAAAATTCGCGTCAAGGTACGTGTGAATTTTCCCCCCTCCAAAAAAATAAACCTACACCGTTTTCCACATGACAACTTATCAAGCGTTAAATGACTGCAAAACTGATCGACCCAACTTATTTATAAGAATAAGCAGACGGAAGATCGACTCGGTCTGAAATGCCATTTACTTACGTAATTGCACATTCTGCTGACGGGCTAAGTCTGACATCAGTCACGAAGCCGAGAATATGGAAGACCGGAGTATTGCGTAAGGAACGCGAACGACCATTGAAACGAACCAGCCCAAGTTCTTAAAGTTCCATGAAGAATTTTTTAAACGAATTTCCGAAATTCCCAGGTCATCGAAAGCCACGTTCCAGACACTTGTTCGCCTCTGATAACTGAGGATTGTCAAACACGTAGAGATACAAAATTACTACGAGACGTTATCATCGCGTGGCACTTGCGTACGTCAGAATGGAAGTCAATCTACGATGGAAAATTGACGAATATAAATGGGATTATCAAAATCGTTGTGTATCTTACGTAAGTTGCCATAATCGTATCCTGAAACGTCTCACGACGATTTGCCCAAACTGTTAAGTAGATGATACATTTATACTGTGCGTGTGAAAGTGTACGTGAGCGTTGAAGGACGTCCAGGTCTTAGTTGAGGCAAAAGCGATTAAAAGCGGTCAGAAGTTATTTAAAAATCGCTAGGAGTGATTAGAATCATCGGAAGAAGAGAAACAAGCGAGCGAGTAGGTTGTCTCTGTACTCTTCAGAGAGTAACGTACATGTGGAGCTGAATAACTTGTAAATAAATTTTTAATTATTTGTCTTCCCAAATCTTCTCTATGCCTTAGCACAAACTTATCTCTTTCTGTTCGATAGTAAACTCGTTCCTCGAGATACTATGAATCGGTTACTTGTTTCGCGTACTCACGTGCACGTTAACGGTGCAAAAGTTCGCGCCACAGCGAAGTACATGGCACGTTCGATAATCGAAAATGTGCGTCTTGCAGTCGCTTGTTCTTACTTGCGTCCTTGAGTCGATCGATTCCTCGAACGAGAGACGCGCTGACAATCTGTGCTTACGAAGCCCAACCAGTGTCCCGATTCGATGTCAGCTCTAGGAATTAACGTATCAGGCTGGTGGAATTTAATTAACGCGATCTTGACCCGACAAACGCCTCGACTCGCCCGTTAATTGATTTACGAGCACCCACGCGCGCTCTTCGTCAACCTGGCATACTTGGCCACGAACGATCTACGTTCCGCGTACATCGTTTTTTACCACGCGCCGGAGGCCTAACGATTTGCTGGGCCTAAGGGGGTGTCGTGAATTAGAATGTTCTAAAACAGCGTCTTTTTGTGACTTTTTTTAGAAGGGAACGAATTTTGAGGTATGGTTTGATATGTATTTAACGAATACAAAACAATTTTTTTTTAAGTAAAAGAGAAAATTATAACAAATTTCTAAACCTATTTCATGGGCTGCAGTGTTCAATCGGCGGGAAAGATCCAGCTCGTAATTCTTGGCCGAAACGAAAAACCAAAAAGGGGTTAAATTATTATATATTTTTCTTCTCTATGAACTAAACAAAAAGGCAGAAAATAGTGTGAAATTAAAAATTTTGGCGAGTTTAAAGAAAAAATGTGTTTTTTAAAAAAAAAGAATAACCTTCAAGGTGCTCTAACAATTATTTGAATAAACTTTTTGACGAACTTTTTCAGTTCACCCAGAGGAAAAATATAAAACAACTTAATCCTTTTTTGGTTTTTCTTTTCAGTCAAGAATTACGAGGTGGATCTTTCCCGCCGATCAAAGACTGCAGCAACGAGGCTTCCATGAAAATTGTTGAAAAAAAAATTGTTTTGTATTCGTTAAACATATACAAAACCATACCTCAAAATTTAATAACTTCGTTTCTTTCTTTCCTTTCTAAAAAAAATCACAAGAAGACGCTGTTTTAGAACATTCTAATTCACGACATCCCCTTAATTCTCGTTCGACTATGGGTTACAGTGACCAGATTTCGCGTTATTCTTCGATAAAGCCTGCAGCTGTAATGACTGCCGTGTGATAACTCGCAATTAAAGCGTTTTTGATGCCACATTTACGAGCATCGAACTGAAAGCGCGTCGTTTGCGCGTTGCACCGTGCAATTGCGCCTGTCCACCGTGTAGCGGCACATGAGTAGAGGACAATTCAAATCATGTTTTTTTGCCTCGGAGTATCAAGATCGTTAGGATACAAGTAATATAATAATAAATAAACTGCATGCGTCGAACGAAGACGAATTTGAATTTTCCGACTCCCCCGACCAGCATAAATAAACCGACGCAACCGAAAAGAGTTCAGTATCGACAAGTTATCTAAGAATTATCAAGAGTTATCTACCGGGTTATCGACGAGTATCTAGCGAGTATCTACCGAGTATTAACACTAGCACTACCGATAATTAACACGAAGCTATTTCTACAAAAATCAGTCGAAATGACTAGTCTTCAAAAAATACCTAATGATAGAACATTTTTATATTTATTGAATTATTACTTTCTCACAGGAGCAATTCCATGTTACGTAGTACATTTTTCGTATTATTTGTAGCACATGAGTCACAGGACAATTCAAATCATGTTGCTTTGCTTCGAAGCAACCGTTGAACAAAGACGAATTCGAATTTTCCGACTCTCCCCCGACCAGTACAAATAAACGGACGCAATCGCAAGCGAGTCAGTTATTAGCAGTTATTATACGAGTTATACGAGTTATCGATTAGTATCTTCGAGTTATCTGCGAGCGATTATACACCGTCTTTGCGAATTCGTTTGTACGAGCGATTTTGGACATTGTCTATATTTATTTATAATTTATGTAATTTATTTCAAATATATTTGACGGGTTGCAACAGCAAGTTCTCGTCACCGTTTTATCAATCCTCTACAATTCCACCACATGTTAATCCAGCTGGGACCATGATCCCTAAACGAGGGTTGACACATTTATAAAATTGTAGAACCAGTCATTTTGATTGATGTGGTATTTCTAGCATTAGCATCTAGCGATCGATCTGGAATTTTCCTGATAACTGATATCGTCATATCGAATGATACGCGGTAAAAATTTGAAAAACGTGTGACAAGTTGTAGAAAACGAGGAAACTGGTTAATTGGGGTTCGATAAACAGATTGCAAAACCCTTTTACATTTTCACTGGTATCGGTATAAGTAGCTTCGATACAAAATTATTTTCAGTTTGAAAACATAGAAAACAAAATAAAATTCATTATATTATTCTTTTAGTTATCGTTGCGAAAGTCATTACATCATTGCGGAAAAAAGATATAACACGAAGTAGGAATTTTAAAATAAAAATTGAAAAACCAGTCGGTTTGACTTTGCGATTTATACACTGTACGAGCGAATATAGCCTGTGTACTAATTTATTACTTTAAATATACTCGACGGTTTCAACAATAAGCAATAACGTTTAATAAATCTCACGATCAAACATCCTGTACACACGTCCTCTACAATCGTATTACTACAAATTTACCATAAAGTTTCCTTTTCGGCCATCGTCGATTGGTGAAAAGTCGATTGCACGTCTTGTCATCGATAAAGCGATCGGAGCAAGATATTGAAATAGGATCGAGCGCGCCAACCAACGATCCATTTGAATTTGTAAGCGAGCTCTGTGCATGGTGCGTTATCACGCAGGCTGCATTTCCTACGTAATATCGATGCGGTTGGCCGATGAGGGAATTTCACGCTCAGCGCGTCGCCCTTGATAATACGAACAGGCGAATCGAAACTGGTCTTCGATACCACGGAGAAATCGCGTAAATTTCATTCGATCGCCAGCGATCTTTCGACATTTCGTAAACGATCGCGCGAGTGTCCGTAACAAAATTCGTGGCGAAACCAGAACAAGAATCGCGATCGCGATATCGTTCGCTCGTGCAGATTTCAGCTGGGAGGCGCCTGACGATTCTCCAGCGATCGGTAAACTTTCCTTTACGTTCGTATGCAGGCTGGGCCAGGTAAAACGGAAGATGTAAATGTGTCTGTTACAATGAAAGATGGGAAAAAATGTCAGAGAGGAAAGTTGTACAGTTCGATGGGATGAATATGACGATACCGACAGATAGCCCGGTTGACGTTATCTTCGAGGTCTTGCAAAGGTCGTCGGTGGTTTTTTAAACGTACTATGCATCTTTGAATTCACTTGGTAGTAGCTGACGTAAAGACGAGTTCAACGATGTAGAATATTACGACAGAAATCTGTGCACAATCGGACGAAAATATCGACAATGCAAAGTTTGCATTCCCCGGTCGTTAGGTTTCGTTCGTGTCAACAGCGAAAGGTGATCTTTAAACGTGTACCAACACGATCATCGATGAAATACAGGTATACGCAAGGTTTCATCGTCGTCGAATCATCGCGACAATGTATCAGTTCATCGATGTACTTTCGATAGCGCATCGAGGAAACATCGTCTGTGCAAAGAGGCACAACACGCTGGCGACTTTCGCGACAGTTTGGAAATCAACATCTACTCGTCTCCTCCTTCGAGCGACGCGCCGTTAAGCATAAGATACATCTGATACATTGCCACGATAATTCGACGACGATACACGTACACTAGAGGCGAGCAGATCGCACATTGTCGGTTCTCAATTAGAAGCCGGCGAAGCGATTAGCGGCGCGAGCCAGCCGTGACAAGGGAGCCTACGTACGTTGCAACAACTTTATGGCGCGCTTTAAGCGCCGTGTCGTGAATTCCAAGCGTCGCTACGAACAAATAAATTACGTATTGTTCTTTCTTTTTTTGTTAAGTCGACCCGCTAAGTTCAACACGTACGTCGCGCAACGAGTTCGAATCGCCAGTTTCGACCGGAAAGAAGAAACGAAGGATTCAATCGCGAGCTCCGATCAGAAAGAAGAAACGAAGGATTCGATCGCGAGTTTCGACTGCAAAGAAGAAACGAAGGATTCGATCGCGATTTTCAACCAAAAAGAAGAAACGAAGGATTCGATCGCGAGATTCGACCGAAAAGAAGAAACGAAAGATTCGATCGCGATTTTCAACCGAAAAGAAGAAACGAAGGATTCGATCGCGAGTTTCAACCGAAAAGAAGAAACGAAAGACTCGATCGATCGCGAGTTTCGACCCAAAAGAAGAAACGAAGTATTCGATCGCGATTTTCAACCGAAAAGAAGAAACGAAAGACTCGATCGCGAGATTCAACCGAAAAGAAGAAACGAAAGACTCGATCGCGATTTTCAACCGAAAAGAAGAAATGAAAGACTCGATCGATCGCGAGTTTCGATTCAAAAGAAGAAACGAAGGATTCTATCGCGATTTTCAACCGAAAAGAAGAAACGAAAGACTCGATCGCGAGTTTCAACCGAAAAGAAGAAACGAAAGACTCGATCACGAGTTTCAACCGAAAAGAAGAAACGAAAGACTCGATCGCGAGATTCAACCGAAAAGAAGAAACGAAAGACTCGATCGCGATTTTCAACCGAAAAGAAGAAACGAAAGACTCGATCGATCGCGAGTTTCGATCCAAAAGAAGAAACGAAGGATTCTATCGCGATTTTCAACCGAAAAGAAGAAACGAAAGACTCGATCGCGAGTTTCAACCGAAAAGAAGAAACAAAAGACTCGATCGCGAGATTCAACCAAAAGGAAGAAACGAAAGACTCGATCGCGAGTTTCAACCGAAAAGAAGAAACGAAGGATTCGATCGCGAGATTCGACCGAAAAGAAGAAACGAAGGATTCGATCGCGATTTTCAACCGAAAAGAAGAAACAAAAGACTCGATCGCGAGATTCAACCAAAAGGAAGAAACGAAAGACTCGATCGCGAGTTTCAACCGAAAAGAAGAAACGAAGGATTCGATCGCGAGTTTCAACCCAAAAGAAGAAACAAAAGACTCGATCGCGAGATCCAACCGAAAAGAAGAAACGAAAGACTCGATCGCGAGTTTCAACCGAAAAGAAGAAACGAAAGACTCGATCGCGAGTTTCAACCGAAAAGAAGAAAGGAAAGACTCGATCGCGAGATTCAACCGAAAAGAAGAAACGAAGGATTCGATCGCGATTTTCAACCCAAAAGAAGAAACAAAAGACTCGATCGCGAGTTTCGACCCAAAAGAAGAAACGAAAGACTCGATCGCGAGTTTCAACCGAAAAGAAGAAACGAAGGATTCGATCGCGAGATTCGACCGAAAAGAAGAAACGAAGGATTCGATCGCGATTTTCAACCGAAAAGAAGAAACGAAAGACTCGATCGCTAGACTCGACCGAAAAGAAGAAACGAAGGATTCGATCGCGGTGCGTTCTCGATGACCAAAATTCCAGGAACACGAGAACAAGCAAAAAGAGAAAAGAAGACGCCCGGTGCCGCGAATCCGGCGCGGGAATCTCGATTCCAGCAATTAATTACGACGTAGCGAGACGCGACACTTCATCGACGTCCTGTCAGCGATTCTTTCCGGCTCGGTCGACGCCAATTGCGCGTTAAGCGGAGGGCCGTGTTTTTTCTCAGCAGAAGCAAGCAGCGCTTCTTAGGATCGTCTGGTTATTCACGCGTCGGCGGACCGCGTGCATGCAGCTTCCTTTGCGCATGTTCCCGGAACACGCCCTCCGGTTCCTTCTTCATTTGCTTCCCCTTTGCCCCTCGTAAATGAAACGTGCACCGGTATCGTGGGTGGCAGCGCGAGGATCGAACCGCGTTTTGGAGGTCGACGCGAACTTGGCCGATTCCATCTATCTTGAAAAACAAAAAAAAGGCAGAGCCGTGCGCGTTTTCGATCGGAACGGCGCGAGACAAAAACGAGCCGAGGTCTGCTGCCGATTTTCCGGAACCGATTTTACGACGGGCGCCATGAGTGGCGGCGCCTGGACGACTGCACGGCCGAGACCGAAACCGATTGAACGACGCATCGGTGACTTTTCGACCTAAACGGCCCGGCCAATTGCATCGTTAACGGTAATGACGGTATTGCCTCGACCAACGACGCATGTAAATTATCTACTTTACGTGGAAATGACGTATCCTCCGCTTTCACGAGCGAT
This sequence comes from Bombus fervidus, assembly GCF_041682495.2. Taxonomy (NCBI): domain Eukaryota; kingdom Metazoa; phylum Arthropoda; class Insecta; order Hymenoptera; family Apidae; genus Bombus; species Bombus fervidus. The sequence continues at coordinate 4,376,287 of NC_091531.1, read as the reverse complement.
CGATTTACGATTCGAGCGGATGTAAGGTAATCGCGAGCGCACTTTCTTCGGTGCCATTCTAAGAATTTTCGGCGGACATGAAATTCTAACAAATGCAGACCGCGGTTTTATAGACATTTATGAGAAATTTAAGGGCAGCGGAATGTACAGAACGCGCGTGATTTGGAGAATAAAATAATATCCGCGGGAAATTACAGCAGGTGAAACAGACGTCTACGTAGGTTGCTCGTTTCTTTGCTTTTGATCCTAGAAATATGAATTTAACGTAAACGTCCGCAGTTTAATTATGAAGTATCGTTCCGTAAGCCCCAAGGTATCGTAAAAGCGCGATCATCGACACATTGTTGACCGGCCACGAGTTAACACGTGTTTTCATGGCCAAACGTTGTCGACCGGCCACGAGTAAACTCGTGATGCGCTTTTTCGCAACAGCGTCATGTAGATCAGAATTTTGCGAATAACATAACTTTAAAGTGCTGCAAAAAATTAGCATTTTTGCTGATAAACTGCACCTTGTTCAATGCATATAAAATGTACTGTACCTATCAGCCAGAAAACAAAACAAGGTACAAGAAATTTCTACTGGAAGTAGAATGGATAACTGTTGATTGCAAAGAATGCAGCATTGCAGCTGACAATTCTCGAATTTCTAAAACAGCTCTTTATAGTGATGCACCTGCAAATAAGAGATCACGTGTTAGCACTTTGACTAGCACGTGGAAATCACACGTTTCGCTGAGGACACCACGGGAGTATTTTTATTATTCAAAGCATATAATGACAAAATAATAATAAATTGATGATGTAAGACAACAGTCTTCCCCAATGGACCGTTTATCTTGTTGGTGGTCACGGGTGACCACCGTGGCACCTTGGTAACAGTTGACAGCGACATATTGTAAGAAGGCTTCGTTTATTTCAACAAACCATTCGCATTTGTTACTTCGTCGTATGCAAAACGTGCAGAGTATATCGTTGAAACGTGTGGAAGATGTTAATAAATAGTATTACGATTATTTTTACGATTTCGACGAAACATTCGGCTGAGATGGTAGAGGTAAAAAGAATTATGTTTCTGATAAACCAATGATAGTGGTAGATTACAAGAGAGGAAAATGTGCTGTAGATTTATCGGATCAAACGATAGCATATTCTACAGCACGTAGAAGAACCCTCAAGTGGAATATAAAATTAGCTTTAGAGTTATTGTTAAATACAACAATTTCAAACGCGATGATACTCTTTAAACAAGCAACGAAAACAAAAATCAAGGTATCAGATTTCAGAATGGCACTGGCAATGCACCTTACACGGTGCCATTCACCAGAACAGTCAAATATACTTACTCGACGAAGAAATCGCGACACGAAATATAGAAAAAAGAAGGACAAGCGTATCTGGCACGAAAAGTTTGCAGAGAGTAGTATAAAAAAATGTTAAACAGTTAGGATCAAAAATTGCTATGAATCGGACCAAAAAGCTGACCTATTGTCCAGATGCAACAACATTTGCTCTCATTTTTTTTTTTTTTTTATCGATGTTCTAATAAAAATGTTTAATCGTTCAATGGGGCACTTTTGTTTCAAAGTATCTTCTATTTATCGGTTACATTCAAAATGCCCTAACTGTCAACTTTTATATATATTTTTACAATTCAAAATGCCCCAACTGTCAAATTTCATGCAACTTTTACAATTCAAAATGCCCTAATTGTCAATTTTAATATGATTTTTACTATTCAAAATGCCCTAACTGTCAATTTCCATATAATTTTTACAATTCAAAATGCCCCAACTGTCAATTTTCATATAATTTTTATAATTCAAAATGCCCCAACTGTCAATTTTCATATAATTTTTATAATTCAAAATGCCCCAACTGTCAATTTTCATATAATTTTTACAATTCAAAATTGTCCTAACTGTCAAATTTTATACAACTTTTACAATTCAAAATGCCCTAACTGTCAATTTTTGTATAATTTTTACAATTCAAAATGCCCCAACTGTCAATTTTCATATAATTTTTATAATTCAAAATGCCCCAACTGTCAATTTTCATATAATTTTTATAATTCAAAATACCCTAACTGTCAATTTTTGTATAATTTTTATAATTCAAAATTGTCCTAACTGTCAAATTTCATACAACTTTTACAATTCAAAATTGTCCTAACTGTCAATTTTCATACAATTTTTACAATTCAAAATGCCCCAACTGTCAATTTTCATATAATTTTTATAATTCAAAATACCCTAACTGTCAATTTTTGTATAATTTTTATAATTCAAAATTGTCCTAACTGTCAAATTTCATACAGCTTTTACAATTCAAAATTGTCCTAACTGTCAATTTTCATACAATTTTTACAATTCAAAATGCCCTAATTGTCAATTTTAATATGATTTTTACTATTCAAAATACCCTAACTGTCAATTTTCGTATAATTTTTACAATTCAAAATTGCCCTAACTATCAATTTTCATACAACTTTTACAATTGCAAAAAGTTGAAGCGCTCCGGTCACCGACGACCACCGTGGCGTAACAGGAGAAACCGTGATGGGTCATATATGACCCACGTGGCAGTCAAAGTATTGAAGAAAATAGTCTAGAAAATAGTCAATAGAATGCGACTAGAGCGTGCAGAGTATACTGTTCAAAAGGAAAACACAGCGAAACTAAATATATTTGCAAAATCTGTTGTGTACCATGACACGCAGGTGATTGTTACACCATAGGAAAAAGAAATATAGAAAGTTGAATAATAAATAGAATTTATTAAAGTTTATTTATATTGTTTTACTTCCACGTCCAATTACGAAATAATAGCCGGTGACGTGAGATAAATTCTCAGTAAAATTGCAGGTAAACAATGTATTAAGCGCACAAGACTAACGGTGAAGTTAGGCGAATTGCAACTTTCCGACTTCGGATGATCATATGGAGTTTCAGCTGTGAAACGAACGCATGAAATGCAAAAATTCGAACGTTATTTTGTAAAAGTAACTCGATATTCGCACAGATTGCCGACATGTCTCGCTCAAATTGTCAATTAACAACGATACAACGCGAGAACTTGAAGTAAAACACGACGATGCTAATATTCCATGAAATATGTTTGTAATTACAGTAAGATAACTTAGCTGCGAAACAAGGCAGAATGCACCGAAGGTATTCGATCGAATGGAACGTATATCGCGTGCATCTACGTTCCTTGCAACTGTGCCATCGTATTTGAAAGTAACGATCGTACGTACAATTTTGATACTTTCGTAATTTCAGATGCCCCAAGGTGTATAAATTCGGTACATTTTGGCCGCATCCTCCTTTCATAAATTCGCCTAAATTCCAGCCAGAAGAAATAAATATGGTAAGGAGCGTTCGATAAATCAGCGGGGCAGCCGAGTCGGCGGAAAAATTTCACAATAAGTTGCCGCGGAGCCGCGTGTACCTGGCCGGCTGTAAATCAGATAAATCCGTTTCCGTGTTATCTAGCGGGCTTTTCAAAAATACATTTTTTACACTTCGTATATTTACAATCGGCAGATGATCTCGAATTAACGCGGCCCATAAATCAGTATTAGTTCGTACGGCCGCAAAAACAAAACAGAACAAAAAAAAAAAAAAAAAGAAAAAACACGCACAAAAGAAAGGAAAGAGAGGAGCGCGCGAACACGCAGCAGGGTAAAAAAAAAAAAAAAAACTGTGATCGAGATTAATTCCGCGCACCCGTTCGACGACAGTCGAGTTTTTATAAGCCGCTGCATAATGCCGATAACTTATCGGATTGGTATCGCGAACCGATACCCACCCCCGTTGTTTCAACGACCACAACCCGCTGCGGAAAAAAGTATATATTATTTTCAATATCCCGGCGCTTTTTCTCCTCTCGAAATCACCAGCTTTCCATGCATTTTCCACGACAGGGAGAGTGGCTCGAATCGATCCGCGCTGTCCAACACGTTTAATCGGCAGGAAGACGCGCGGACAGAGGAAACCGGAGCAGCGACGTGACCGTAGTCCCGACAATGCAGCTTCCATTCGTCGACAAACAGCCAACTCGAGCCTCGTCAAATTTTCCATCCTTAATAAGGATGTGCCGGTTGAACGTGGGTCGAAGCAATCTCGCCATCTAAATTCGCCGTCGAATGATATTCGAGCTCGGAAGCTTCGTTCCGCCGCACCACGTGAATATGGACGCGTGATTCGGTGTACACGGGCGCAAACCGCGACCACGAAGAAAAAAAAAAGAGAGTGAGTGAGTGAGAGGGAGAGAGGAAGGGAGCAAGACGCCTGAGGGGAGGGGGAGGCACGAAGAAGGAGGGATGCAGATGAGATCGTATCGGCACCGCGTAATCGTAGGATCTCCGGGTGCAGGACAATACCGGGTGTTCTCCAGTGTTCGGGAACACTCACAACATCGCGCGACAATGGCAGAGAATGGGCGACAGCTGCCTAACGCTGCCCCCTCTTCCTCTCTCTCTCTCTCTCTCTCTCTCTCGGTACACGCTGCAACAAACCGGAGGATCGACGAACTGGTTCGCTTCACGTTCGTCGAATCGTCCAGATTAACGGGAATTCGCACTGTTTTTCTTTGGAAGATTTCTTTGGAAAATGACGAAAACGAAAGGCGAAGTATTCACGGCGGTTCATTGGACCGACACTGCGGATGAATCGTTGGTTCAGATTACGCGAGAAGTCGCTCTTCTCGAAGTTGGATATTCACACTGAGCGCCTCGAACGAACTCGCAAGCTTCGGATTCCTCGGACAACGCTTCGTACTGAGCGAACACCGATGATAATTATGTTCGTCAATTTGCGAGACATTGAAATTCTCGTTCATCCGTACACACTCGCACGTTCGTCTGCCACGATACGCGCGTGTGTGCTTGGCGTGGTTTCGCTGATACGCGCCATTCGTCCCGTTCGTGCAAAGTAAAAGCTCGGCTCTACTCTGCTCACCGTCCACATTGGAGGATCACCGCGCACGACGAAAGCGAGGGATGAAAATTTTCCGATAAATCATCGACCTGCGATCCTGCGAGGAGAAATAGCGTGAAATTCTAGGACAACGAAGCAAGGGCGAAAACTGTGGAGGAAAAAGAGAGACGGTATCGAGCGGTAAAAAGCGGAGTGAAAACGGTCGCGCCCAGACTAGGGGGCGGCTTCTCACCCCCTCGGCGTGTCGCCCATAAAAACCGAAAATCCGCAGATCGGCGATCACCGATAACCGAAAATACAGCTGCAGTTTGCGGTCACACGCTACGCGCTGCCTGTAGATGCTGGATCGCGATTACACCGCGGAGGGAAACCAAACGGCAGAGGGACGAAGAGCGGGGTATATTTTGACTAGAACAGCCGTAATTTGCCGGGCATTGTCGAGAGCCATTGTCGGGGGTCGCGACGACCAAAATTCTACGTGTCTTCGTGGAAAAGGATCGACGGGAGGTGCCTGCTGGCTCGATGCTGCGCGTCACGCAAGAGGAAACCCCCGAGAATCTGTTTGCGGTTGTTGGTGCCAACGTCACATTCCCGCCATGTCGAGAAAAAGACGTCTATGTCGAGGCTATTGTCCGGCTTATGCCGGACGAACGGTGAATTCGTGGGGAAATTTGGAAAGTCTGACCTCCGCGATTCGATCGTTTGGTCGAAAGGTGGAAAACTGTATTGCTCGTGCATCTCGAAATAAAAATCGACCTGCTACGGATACTGCAGCTTTCAAGCAGCACAAGCTCTGACTGCTGGTACAACTTCTATTTGGAATTTATTAACTAAATTACATTTTTGTCGAAGGAGCTGTTGGACGATATTGTCACGATAACACTTAGCGTTACGAGTTGGTATACTACGGCAAAGCAATCGACGCGTGCGAGTGTTATCGTTTAAGGAGTTGCTTATCCGCTCGTCTGTTGACGAGCAACAGATATCGACGTGTCCGGTATTTTACACGAGTAGAGCTGTTGAACGTGTCCGGATAGTACAGAGGAGCTTTCGAAACCACGAGAGAAGCGTTTCAGATGCTCACTTTCCAACAATAAATACGCAATTAATCATTGATCTTCCAAGTTCTGCCGGACTTTGGAGTTCCATGCGGCAAATCAACGATTTTCGTATTCTCGTGCCTTCCAAACGAATAGCTTTCGAATCTCAAGTATACGATCTGCTCTATCTGTCGAGGTTATTAGATGTATGAACAAAGGAGCGTAAATACAAAATTTACAAAAGTGTAAATACAAGTAGGAATATAATTTGAGCTGGTCCAGATCCGCACGCTCGCAGTGTTACTCTTTGACTGAAAGCCCCGAAGCCATCGTCGGCTGTCCACAGTTTATGGTCTGCCTTCGTCCCAGTCTTTTGTCTATACGCTGTCGATGGCTTCAGTGCTTGAGAAAACTCAAAGACCAGATTTTTTTTATTTTATTTAGTAGATTATTTACAATCAATTCTCATACAGAATTTTAAGTAAATTTCTTTGGCGTGGTACTGTAACTTGGATTATAAAAGTTTATAGTATGTCTGATTCTAGTTGAATCTAATGCTTCGATCCAACGGGTATTGCCTTTTTAGTCTGCGGATCTGATCCGTCGTGTCAAGTAATTGGGTAACGAATGAGATTTGGTAGTTGTTAACTCTTATATTATATCTGTTTCTGAACTTGGATACTTCTTCTTTGACTGTGGGTATCTTAAGGTCGCGATGTATCGTTTCGTTGGTAACACAGCAAGGTGCATCTATTAAGCATCTTAAAGTTTTTCATTGGAATTGTTGGAGAATTTCTACGTTGGAGTTCCTCGCTGTTCCCCATAGTTGGATCCCATAGGTCCAAACAGGTTTTAATATGACTTTGTATAGCATTATTTTACTCTGCATGTTTAAGTTACAGCGTCTGTCAATGAGCCAGTAGAATTTTTTTAGTTTCGTTTTCAGTTCTTTGGATTTATCTACGATGTGCCGTTCCCATGTCATTCTTCTGTCTAGAATCATGCCCAGATATCTGACTGAATCTTTGTTTGGAATTGGAACACTATCTATATGAGATGTAAATCTGTTTCATCCCCTAACACGTTCACTGCTACGGCACCCGTATTCGGGTGACAGTAAAGTTTCCGGCAGGGCCGCGTCACCCGTACTCGGGTGGCGCTTGTTTGACTACCTGCGAAGGATCGTCGTAGGTATTTAAAAAGTTATTGCAGAGGAAATAATAAAACTATCGAATTGTTATAAAAGTAATACGATAATGGTTTATTAAATTACTAAAATATCGATGGGAGTATCTAGCAGAGAACGTTTGATACCGCGGCACGTGTGGCCTTACGGAGATTTCAGTGAAAACACGCGTGACAGTGAACGTGTTAAAAAATTCTAAAACAAGTTTAAAACACCTTTAGGCGATTAAGACTTGAAGGATCGATAAAAATTCGTTAGAATGTACAGATTTATCGAGTTTTAGTGGCATTTAGACGATTAAATAATTAACGTTACAAGGATGAAACGATAATTTAACGGCCACGTGCACTCCAGCAGAGAATCAAGGAGATTAGTTCCGAGCGATAGCCGGGATATCGATCAAATACAAGGCCAGCAGCGAACGTTTCCGGAATTTTGTACGGAAAACAGGTAGGCTGAATTGCTGCTTGTTATATGATATATCGTAAGATACAGAACGGTAAATAAATAAATAAACGAGATTGTGCAAGAAGATCATCAGCGCTCGATGCTCGCAGCGATATCAACAATCGCGAATTTCTATGAAACGTATGACAAAATACACGAAGAGCACATAATATGCAATAGTGTGTAAGGCATGCTCGCTATAGCGTGGCTTTTACGATATTTAATAGACGAAACAATGTTCCAGCCAAGTTGCATTTTTCTTCTTTTTAATTATATTCATAAAAATCATCCAAAATCACGTGAGCAGAGGATTTTCTTTACTACGACCAAGTCGATCCGAATCCTGAGAAACCTTCGTCGCATTCCAAAGGAAAATAACGACAGGGGAAAACGGAATGGAATGATCGTCACGAAGGATGACGCTGGCTGCAGGATGTAACTCGTAGATTATGTTCGGTGTTGGGATAGGTTTGCATCCCGAGGGACTGGTAGCGCGATCGTTAACTGTAGGAGGCCTGGAAACGTCCTGGGGCTTCCACGACTAGAAATCAATCTCGACACCTGGCCAGACTGATTTCCTTACGGACGCAAGTCACTGCAGCAATTTATTTTACGCTCGCCCACTCCCACGCGTTCATTTCAACGTAACGCAACGAAGAAACGCGACAATGCGTTTTCGTCAGATACTTCGAACAGGTATTAAGCATTTCCTAATTTAACGCTGGTCCTTAAGAGGACCGTGTACGTGACAGAGGAGGCAAAACGGAAAGAAAGATTCCTGGGCGACGTAGAAAAGGAAAAAGGGTGTGGTCCGACGGTAGCCGAATCAGGCGAAAGCATCCGGAGATTCGTGCGGTTGTCGATGGATCGGATCGCAGTCTTCCTACGTTAAATATGGGTGTTCCCCGGGGGATAACAGGATGTTCCTTTGATTGCTCTCTTGTCCACGAACATTGGCTTGGCAGAGCCGGGAATTTCTCGGCATATTAGCATTTTTAATATGCCGAACGCGAACGATAGCGAGCAGGATTTAAATATAATCACGGTCAACCACCACCTGGTCGTGGATGAACTCGTTGATCCTCGAAAGAGGATCGCTGGTTTCCAAGAAATCCTGTAACTTTAATCTTCTCGTCGTAGGCAAGTGGCAACTGCAGACTTTTTTTCCGATGGAAAGTCGATGAAACGTTTTACAGTTGACACGAAAAATAAATCACACGTTTGGCGGATGCTACGCTATTTTATTTCGATATTCCATTCGTTATTGTCAGACTGCGGATTTTTACGCAAACTCCTATTTTTACGAATATATCTAAAAGAGGAAAAATGACGATTAGATAAACAATGTTTCGTTTGCTAGATAGTATAACGAGCGTCGCATTTTCCATTTATTTATTCGTTTCTGCTTATTATACGCGTCGCGCGTATCTTTCTTATCTATCTCGAATCTCTCGCAAACGCATAAAAATCCGTAGTCTCGTTATTACGTTATCGAGAACTTGACATCAAACTTAATAACGTTACTTCGTGTAATATTTAGAAAACGCTACTGTATTCTTGGCTAGAAACTCGTCGTTTTATTCCTTTCGCTCTTCCTCTTCCCAAACAACTACGCAACTTCGTCGCTGTCGTCACCGCTGTTAGCGCTATGTTCGAGCCTTCGATTTATGACACGTATAATCGATTCGGCCTCTAAAGCATGTAAAGTCAAACACATCTTCGCTCTCACTGATTCCATGCTAGTCACTCGGCCAATGGACCAAGCTTGAAACGATAACTTTCCTGAGACGCGACGCTTCCTGCACGCCGTTCGATTCGACGCGGCCACTCGGGTTCGAACGCAAAGGGTTAAACTTAAAACACTCGTCGAGCTCTTTGGTGAACCGAACGTGTAAAACTTTCCGCTGTCTAGTGGACGGAACGCGAGGAAAGGTAGAGAAAATCGGTGGCCGAGATGCGGCGTTGCAGACTTCGACCTCCGACGAGACTCGTATTAATTAGAATTAATTATAATTGGCGACGAGATATAACCGGTTACATCGTGGAGGGAAAAGGGAGGTCAACAACGGAAGACGGAATAATTTCTCAGGCACACGGCGGCCGTCTAATTAGGAGAAAAGGAGGAGAGCGGGCGCGGAAGGAAGACGGCGGCCGCTCTTTTCACCTCGTGCGAGAGAGAAGCAAGTTGCTTCTGCAAACAGATCAAAGCGTGTCTGTCCGGGGGTTGGCCTGCGTCAAACAGCAAGAGCGTGCTTTGATCATGGCGACAGCGAGTCCTGCAGCGAATGCAAGGGGGCAGAAAAAATACGGTGAAAACCACTGCACAAGCAACGAGGAATATTATTCGGCTAAAAACCGGCGGACGTGTTCGAAAAAGTTTGAAAATCCGTGCACACAGAGAGCCGAAAATACGTATACGCTTTAGAAAGGCAGAGAAACAGCGAAACAGAGAGAAGAGAGAATGAGATAGACTGGAGAGAGAAGACGAGCGCGACGAGGAGGAAGCAAGAGGTTGGATTAAGGCAGAGAGAAAAGCTGGTTTCCTATGACGGGGCATGAGCGCGCAGCCCGTCGTCCTCGTCCTCGTCGTCTATGCAGATACGCCGGGCTGATACGTTTCAGCTCCCGGTCTAGCCCCCACAGATAGGAGCGATATTATTCAGCTAGCCTCCTCACTAATTCCATTCATTCGCTCGAAATGGAGACAGAGGAAGAGCGACAGCGAGAAAGGGAGGAAACGAGAGGGGAGAAGGTTCCAGCCGGACCGTCACAACACTCCACGTTCTACATCGAGGAACGTGCCCTGGCACCCCTCGAATTTACGTGAACGCACCACCCGCTACTCCACACCCGTTATTTCTAGCGGGTTTTTCTTCTTTGTCGCGATTCTGCTTCTTTTTTTTTTCTTTTTTTGTTTTGTTTCTCAGTGAAATTCTGCCAGCTACCGTGGTTAACGTGAAACGTGCCAGTTATCAGTGGGAACGATGTAACGTGCTTCTTTTCGTTATAATGATGATAATAATAATAATAATAATAATGGGAGAGCTGGAATCGTACACGGTCCATTTCTCATCGCTAGTTACCATACGAATAAAGAAGATTAGTTTGTATACCTTGTCAGCAAAGAATCGCATATTGTTTTTCTCTGCTGCTTATTGTCCTTCGATAATTTTATTATATTATAATTTTATTATATTTATTGTCCTTCATCCACTGTCCAAATTCCCATTGTATTTGTTTCAAATGCTCTGCTGCGGTTGATCTCGCATCACCTTCAACCAGTGACTTGAAAACGTCGTCATCGAAGTTTCATGATCTTCCTCGAATCTTCGAAATCACCGCTGACGTTCGTTTGCCGTTGGCACACTGGTCGATAGGTCGATAATCGATTCCGTTGTTTCGGAAAAAAGCTGCCCACTACGCGGTTCGTCGATAACGGGCTTCGACATTTTGGGGCTTAACGTTAAATTACAGTTACGCGCTGGAAAATAAAGTCAACGGGCAGTAAACGAAAACGAACTACAAAAAGAACAGCACAGTTGGACATCGCAGCAGCATAGACTAGCCTCAAACTCGAGTTCCAAAAGTAGTGCATTTCTTCCCGACAACCTTAATTTACGCGATCGAACAGTCGCGTAACGCGAACTAAAAGAACAGGCGAAACAAGAATAGCCGAGACAAACTTCGCGCGAGGTTACGATTTTACGAGACAAATACGTCGATAGACGGACAAATAGGTCGCAGAGTGCTTATTTAACGATAGCTGAAGAGTAGCACGGAAAACGTCAAGTTTCTCGCAGTTATTTCAACAGCTACAACTATAGACGACAGATTGAAACGTGCTAATTTTCGAGATGAAGAAGATAAACGAAACGTGCCACGTTCTCATACCGCGTTCTCGTTCGAAGTTTGGAAAAAAGAAAGAAACGCGGTTTCTGGGAGAAGCATACGGCCAGGTTGGTCAAACGGGAAATCCCGTTGGCAGTGGCGAAACAAGTCGCTGCAGGAGCATTCGCCGAGGTTTCCAATCAGGTTAAGCCGAAAGCAGATGCGCAGCGCGAATTACACGGCTGGTGGTAGCGACAGAATCGCCACGGGGGTTTCCGCATTATGTCCTGGCCACGTAACCCTCGTTAAGGGCTTTCTTAATGGCTGTAGGCTACCCCCGTATTGCGCGTCGATAGTTTCCGAGGACTATTAACCGAGCAACCTGCTACTGTCGTCTAATCCAACCTGTTTAATCTCGATACTCGTGGATGGACGATAACGTTCCGTCGTTTTAATTGAAATAAAAATTACGCGTTGGAAGAACGTTGAATCTTCGACTCGGCCGATGGAGGGAAAAGTTGCTGAAAAAAGATATTTCCACTGACGTTTTTCCATACAACGTTCGACTATCGGAATTCCTTCGACCGACCGTCTTGTCCTTTTGTTGCTATGAAAATTTCTTTCGGGTGCAACGAATTCTGTTTAGCAGATGTATCGTTTTACATTTTCCTTCTGTTTTTTCCTGATGGTTTTGTATTATTCAAATATATAGGGCGTTGCGAAAATTGTTTTTCGACCAGCCACGTGGTAATTGCGAATGAAAAAACAAGAACAGAATTTGCTCGTTTACGGGTTCGCTTTCGAAAAGGCGAGTTTGTTATTGCTTTTATCTTATTTGCCCGATTCGCTACGAGAAGCGAATAATAATACAGTTCAGAGAGCAGAACTGTGTATGCAACAACTTGATGGAAACACTTGGAACACTTGTTACGTTGGCAAAGTGATTCTTAAAAGCTACTAATCTTATCTTTATTTATGAAACCATTCAAATTAAATACTGGATAAAATACAGCAATAACACAGTCTGATATGGGGAAAGTAAGATTACAGCAAATGCGAAAAAACAAATCGTGATAGTGAAACACGAGCAGAAACGAAAGTTTCGTAGGTCGAAGCTTGCAATTAGTACACGGGTGTCTACGCGGATTTCCAAATTCATTTTTCCGCAAGCGAAGAAACGTTACTCTTCTTCTTCGACCTACTTTTACGCGTATCGTATTGGGTTGGCAACTAAGTGATTGCGGTTTTTGTTGCCAACCCAATAGAACTGTAGCTGCATATGCGTCTTCGGTTTTGTTTTGCCACCAAAACGCGCATAATATAATAAACAAACTCTGGACAAGGCAATTTCGCTACTACGCGCAACCGACAACCAGCGACAAGTTCAAACCTTCTCTCCTCGATCAATATAGATAGACGACCATGTTCTCCAAACATAGTCAGTCAGTCGTGCGAATCAATATCAATATCGAGTTATCGAAATCATCAGTCGAGCGAATCGGCATAACAATTAGCATCGAGCGAGCAACGCTTGTGATTAACCCTGTATGCTACACTTAAAAATATTTGTAAATGTACGCTCCTCGTCAAAGAGATAGCTCATGTGAGCTATCTTTAATTTCTCAATGACGCGAGTAAAGTTTCTCGTGTGTGACGTATAATATCAAAACATTATGTGCTCAGGATATGCGGCTTGCTGGAAATAAGTCACAACGTCGTAGGTGTTTTTATACAACAAAGGAAAACTATTCCAAACTAAGGTCGAAATGATAGCACACTGTGTTAATATGTTTAGAAATTGCTCAATAGTTGACGTTGTATCAACGAGAAAAGATTACAGTATATACATTATATAAATTTGTAAGTATGGGACGTGGAAAAAGATTAAACGACTCTGAAAAAAGGCAAATTCTAGGACTAAAACAGCAACAGTTATCAGTAGCAAAAATATCGAAAGTAATAATAAGAAGTCGTAAAGTAATACAGAATTTCTTAAAAAATGTTGGAGATTATGGCAAAAAGAAACATACTGGTCGGCCGTCATCGTTATCCGATCGTGACAAGCGAGCGATTTTGGGTGTAGCTTCCAACTCGCAGTTAACAACGAAGCAAATAATGGAAAAATCTAGTGTTAGTGCCAGCGTTTCAAGTGTTCCTCGAGTTCTACTATCCTGCAAAAATATCAAGAGGCTAAAATTGAAAAAGAAAGCTTCGTTAACAACGAAGCACAAAGTAGAACGTTTACGCTTCGCAAAAGAAAGAGTGCATTGGAAAAATAAATGGAGAAGTATGCCATTTTCAGACGAAAAATATTCAACTTGGATGGTCCTGATGGGTTCTAATATTATTTTCACGACGCAAGAAAAGGGACGATGTCGGCAATTCGACGACGAATGGGAGGAGGCAGCGTGATGGTTTGAACCGGCATCGGTTGTTTCGGCAAGACAAGTATCAAGTTCATCGTTGGGAGAATGAGTAGTGTCCGATACGTAAATTTAATCAAAGAACAAATAAAGAATCATGCGGAACGCATTTCTGGACCTGATTACATCTTTCAACGAGATAATGCACCTGTACACGCATCAAGATTGGTCCAATCATACTTTAATGAAAATAATATATCTATTTTGCCGTGGCCTGCACGCTCCCCGGACCTTAATATTATTGAAAATTGCAGGGCAGAACTTGTTCACGGCGTATACGCGAATGGAAAGCAGTATCAACGCGTACAAGAATTAAAAATGCAATTATACGCGAATGGGATACGTTAAGTCAAAGTTACATGCAGAAACTATATAAATCGATAGCAAATCGTACAATAGAAGTAACAGAAAATAAAGGGGGATGTAGCCATTATTAAATAAATATATACGTTTGATAGGTAATTATTGTTAATTACAATTTAAGTTGATTATTATTTCCTTATTGTACATGTGCTATCGTTTCGTTCTTAAAATAAAACAATTTTTTTGTTACACACTAAACCTCGTAATATTTTTAATTATTTTCAAAAGTTAACAAGTGATATCTATGATCGAGTGATCGAGATGTCTATGACGATGAATTTAGGTTCGATAACGAATACACGGGATGACGATTGCGATTAGGAACTCGATGTACGTGTTCACTGGGCTAGTCGAACTTATCGGACTGCTCCCTCAGTCCAAGTGGAACTGCCCGTATTCCTCGGGTCAATCTCTGTTTTTAAGGAGAGTTATTAATTACTTTATACCTCCGTTAGATACACGTCCCTCCCATGACCGTGGCTACGTTCAGTGACCCGTTATGTCACTTCAAGCCCAAGCGCACTGTCACAAATCTCGGACAATCATAATCGACTTAACTCATAAACGGCTAATAAAATAAATAATAATAAAAAGTCTGGACTAAAGTATTGAGGACCTTCCCAAACATTCCGAAAAAAGGCTGCGGCGTCCCTTCATCTCCGACATATTTATTTAATAATTTTGCATTTATATTTAGCAATATAATTTAATCGGGCGAAAAGCAAGCTACATATCTGATCGAGTAAAGATGCAATAAAAGCTACGTAACAGAGAAAGGAAAGTGGCTGGATGAGAAAAGAAGAACGTGACTGTACGAGTACAGGAAACGAGGAGTATGATGTAATTGGTCGATCAGCAAGTTGAAACAACGTAGTGGTCTAATAACAGGGGAGGATAGGGTGAATGTGCCGCGTCATCATCATTCCCGGTGGTGCTTGCAGGCCCTCGTTCGAAAGCCAGAGCAAGAAGGTCACACGGTTAATGTATTCAGATTCCGTAGATGGGCGTTTATCGAATAAAGTGCTGGGCGTCCACTTGTGCCGGCCCTTCGAAATTTCGGCCGGCTTACTCGATCGCTTCCTTTTTCCTTTCCCTCTCGAGGCTGCCCTCGGCCTCGAAAATATGCTTTTCGAAGCGTCATAGCCGCGACGGGACGTTGCAGTAACAATTAATCCGAGAAAAAAAGAGCGAGAACACGCTGCGAGTGTCTCGGGTCCGCTCGTTGTCGAGGCGGAACAACGCCGGTAAAACTATCGCCGACGATCTAAAGTATCTATTTAACACTTTCGGTGGACGCGACGCGACGCGACGCAGGGGAAGGTTAATCGAAATCGGGAATCTCGTGTGCCAAGAACGGCGAACCTAATTGGCCGACTTATCGAGCGAGCAGCGCCTCTAAGGTCCAACTAAATCTAAAACATATTCGCCGGTTAAACGAAGCGGAAGGTATATGTTTAGTCGATTTACTCTCACCCCGGGGGTTGCGGAGAGCAACCCCTCGTACACGGGTCTCGCCCCTCCCCTGCCACGTTCTGCCACCGCCGACCTCTGCTCCCGCTCGCACCAATGGTTATTTATGCGCGATGATACTACTCACACAAGCTCGTGAGAGTATTCCAACGCTTGTACACATCTCTTACGAATATATCGTCTGCGTTATATGGGACGTTTTCAGATTTCAATGGCACCGTTACGAGACTCGACGCTATCGCGATTGCGGTAAAGTCTCAAACAAATTTCCAAACGTACCATTGAAAAATCTTACGTCTTCTGTTTCTCAATTTTCAAACTTGACCGTTTCACGTAGGTTACGAGCTTCGCGATCTAAGCTTTAGGATACGTTACGCGTTCGTATTGGCATTCCATGGACCATATTGTATAAAATATCGGGTTGAATAATATTCTGTCAAGTTTACCATTGCTTACGCTGTTTGTCCAATTTTCAAACAACTATGGTGACTATGGTGATAAGATTTTTCAACCGGCTGTATACACATAGAAGTTACATATATATGTATGTTGTGTACACATGGTCGCAAACATCGTAAACAATTTTACGTATTAATAAACTCAGTGAGATTATCCTTGACACTTACTATACTACTTAAGATACCTATTCATGCCAAAAGATATCGTCAAACTTCTATACACATTTCCAAACTGAAGTATTTTTGACCAATATACGTAATAGTGATCGACCAAATTAATTATTAAAACCACCCGAATAAATTGACGATTTCACTATGAAATGAAAATTTGCTGCAAATTCTTATCGATACGAGCTTCTACGTACATTTCCCGATCAGTTTCCTCGACCGACATACGCTGTGGAGTCGCATTGCGATGCTAATGAAATTTCAAATTCTTTTACGTATAACACGTAGCACGTGGACGCGAAAGCTTTGGAGTTCGCGAATGTTCAAAATGCTGGATCTGAGTCAGCCAGTGCCGTATACAGCGCGCCTTTCTCCAAATTTCTCGCTCCAGAGAGAAAAGAATATTCGACGAAGACACGTCCGAGGATTTCCCTCCGTGAGATTCGACGATTGCAACTGCATCGATTCTCGGTTACACGCGGCTCTCGGGAGAAAAGGCTGGCGAAAGAATCTCCTCCTCCCCGCGTAGATACGAGCCTGAGGTCGACATTCCGTCCCCGTTGCCGTGCTCCGTAAGAATACTGCTTTGCAGAGATAAGAGTTATCTGTCGGCCTCCGATACGATAGAGCCCCTGGGTATTGGTGGCCGCGTGTGCGTGAACACATGCACGACTCCAGGGGCGCTTTTACCCTCCTTTTCAGGGACGTGTATGCGCTGGGGCGCTTTCTCTTCTTCGAGGGTGTTATGAGCCATTGTTGGCCATGATGCATCGCCTCGTAAATATTGTATCGGGACGGCAAGTAGCTACGCGTTTCCACGATAAACCTCGCTTTCTCGCGACGGCGGTGGCGGCCGTACCGAAGAAGAAGAAGAAGAAGAAGAAGAAAAAGGGAAAAAAGACAGGAGCGAGTTTTCCCCGGTGGTTTTTCAAAACTCGCGCGGAAGAAACTGGAGATTACGAATTTTTCGGCTCGAAAAGAGCGAGCCGCACGCTAATGCTCGCGGCTCGCTAAGTATAAAGCTGCCCCGCAACGGTTTTGTCCCTCTCGCTGAGTAGCCAGCGCGTAATCTTGGCCGATGCTATCTGCGAGCAAGCCACGGACTATAATTATATCGGATCCCCGAGCCACCGCGTATATTATTATTAATATACTTACTCGGAGCGACTGCTCGTATGTGTAACACGTTCCAGTACTCGAGTTTCCCCGTGTGTATGCGTTCATACGTGCCCGTAGCACAATGGACGCCCGAGGACGGGGGTGGAGCCCCGACAACCGAGGGAAAGAGAGGCCTTATTTGCATACGGATACACCCTGTAGAATGTGGATCGGCCGTTTCATCCTCTACAGGGTGTACCGTAGGCTTTCGATTAAGGAAACGGCCCTCTTCTCCGCTCGAGGAGAACGTACTCCTCGGACCAGCAGCCTTTTTGTTCGACGTCCGAGCACGGACAAGGAAGAGACTCGATTCTTTATTGAGAAATCGAAGGACTCGGGAGGCCGAGAGAGGAATCGACGTCTCTCCCGATGGAAGATGGCTCGCGAACGGAGTGACAGATTCATTTTCACCGACAGAAATTCACCAGCGGACGATTGCCTTCCAATGGAATTTTCGTCTTAGGATCCTTCAATCATCGAAGCAAACTTTTTCCTTACCCCCGACTAGAACTTTATGATTCAACTCGGGAGAAGAAGACGGTCTGGATTTAAAAAAAAAAAAAAAAAGAGGAAAGAAAAAGAGAAAAAGGAAGAGAAACGAACCTCGTAGCCTTCGTTCCGAGAAATTTCAGGGGGAAGACAGCCAGGCCTGGGCCGAACGCACGCTAGCGATGCATCGGCGCGACGCCTTCCTTCGTTTCGACCAGCGTTTTGACGTTTTTTCGACATATTTTGACGCATCGTTCTTCCAAAAGGATTCCCAGACTGGCCTTTTCCCTGCTGTCCGAGTCGCCGCGAAACACCACAAGCTTTCCCGACCATCGTCAACCCTCCTAAATCGAGGCAAACCGGAATACAAAGCGATCCTAAGCTGTTCGATAAACGGCTGTCTTCGAACTTTGTTCGACGAAATATCTCGGCGTTTAATTCGCTGTGAAAGGCACGATAACGCGGTTCCATGTAGCGATGGCATCTGAAACGCCTCCAATCTGTATCGTATGTGACGACAAATTCCAATCGCTTCCAACATAATTCGAAGCTTAGACTCTCGAAAGACTTTACAAGACCTGCTTCTTGATTGGTTTTCGATTTTCAGAGTGTCCAAGGTCTTCAGAGTTCCGATAGATTTTGCAAGCTTACGAACTGCTTTTGGATTACTTTTCTTCAAACAGCATCATTGTCCGTATCGTTGTAAATGTAAACGGTTTCTGCGTTTCTCGGGACTTTCAGCATTTCAGATCTGTCAATCGTAGAACTCGGGACTTTCAAGTGATTTTTCTCACCGCGGTTACCTCACCAGCGACGATTTTTACGAAAAATGTTTCAAGCGAAAGTCGAGCGGTTTTAAATGGTTTTAATCCGACAATTAAATTGAATTAACGTGAAATATCAAGGATAGTCTGAAGTTTGTAAGGACGATCACGTATCCCAGGACTTTCAGCACTCCAGATCTGTTAATCGTAAGACTCAGGACTTTCAGCACTTCAGATCTGTTAATCGTAAGACTCAGGACTTTCAGCACTCCAGATCTGTTAATCGTAAGACTCAGGACTTTCAGCACTCCAGATCTGTTAATCGTAGGACTCGGGACTTTCAAGTGATTTTTCTCACTGCAGTTACCTCACCAGCGACGATTTTTATGAAAATTTTTGAAGCGAAAGTCGAACGATTTTAAATGGTTTCAACCCGGCAATTAAATTGAATTAACGTGAAATATCAAGGATAGTCTGAAGTTTGTAAGGACGATCACGTATCCCAGGACTTTCAGCACTCCAGATCTGTTAATCGTAAGACTCAGGACTTTCAGCACTTCAGATCTGTTAATCGTAAGACTCAGGACTTTCAGCACTCCAGATCTGTTAATCGTAGGACTCGGGACTTTCAAGTGATTTTTCTCACTGCAGTTACCTCACCAGCGACGATTTTTATGAAAAATATTTGAAACGAAAGTCGAACGGTTTTAAATGTTTTTAACCCGGCAATTAAACTGAATTAACGTGAAATATCAAGGACAGTCTGGAGACTTGGAGTTCGTAAGGACTATCAAGTATCCCAGGACTTTCAGCACTCCAGATCTGTCAATCGTAGGACTCGGGACTTTCAAGTGATTTTTCTCACTGCAGTTACCTCACCAGCGACGATTTTTATGAAAAATATTTGAAGCGAAAATCGAACGATTTTAAATGGTTTTAACCCGGCAATTAAACTGAATTAACGCAAAATATCAAGGACAGTCTGGAGACTTGGATTTTGTAAGGACGATCAAGTATCCCAGGACTTTCAGCACTCCAGATCTGTCAATCGTAGGACTCGGGACTTTCAAGTGATTCGAAATTTTCTTACTGCGGTTACAGCAATAATTTTTACGAAAAATGTTTCAAGGAAAAGTCGAACGGTTTCGAGAGGAACGTAGACTGATTAGTTTATCTTCTTTTAAATGAAGCTATATATTTCTCTTTTTACGTGTATTGATCATTGGGAACATTCCACGCCAAAAAGTACCAAGGTACGATATTAAAAAAATAAAAAATATATTTGCAACGAAGAGAATATTATTAGATCGTGAGAAAAGTTTCTTTCGTTCTACGAGAAAATAATAGACGCACAACGTTTCCTGTTTTATATTATTTTGTCGAATTACGTACGATCGATTTTGTTCTGTCGAGCTAAACCGCGACATTTCTCAGATTTGATTTTACCAAAGTAAATATGAAGGTGCACTGCTGTAAGAAACACGTTTGCCAAAGAAGGACACTTTTCCGACAAACTAATATAATGCGCATAATATAAATTTGTATAAAAATCTGAAATATCTCAGAAATCGCTGGTTTTGTTGCAGTATACAGATCGCTCTCCGTATAAACAGAGACTCCAACTGTTTCCGATCTCATCAGCGATTCGAAGGTAGTGCAGGTTGGGGGAATCAACGATACGAATCGAGAGACATCGGGAAACGGTCGATTCGAAGAAGTCATCGTTCGTTCGGTTGGAATCGATTAGGGTAGCCAGCACGGGTCGCGCTCGATGAGATTCCAAGCTCGCGCTATCGATTTTGTATCGGCTGAAACTCGGGCCAGCCACTTAGTCACGAGATTAGCCGGTCCCGAAATTCCACGCGTCACCGTGCCGGTTGCCCGTTTCCTTTTCTATCGAGCGGAGAGACGCATCATCGGGGGAGACGTTCGAATGGCTGAAATGACAGAAACACAGAGGGACGAACAGGATGGAGGAGCAAGAGGGAGAATAAAAAGGAGAAAATGGAGAGAGGGCGAGCAGCAGCACAATGTTCGTCAGCCGGACAATGAAGTCAGTCTGTCGAACGATGGGCCGAGGACCAAGTATCGATACTAATCGATGTACACGCACACCGACGCGCGCCCATACGTTACACATTCTGATGCATACAGTGTCGTTCAAAAGTTTCTTCTCGCGTTATTCCCCGAGTTTCCAATTCGACCAGCGATGATAAATAACATTCACGCGTGAAACAAATAATAGGAACTGATCGTAGTTGCTAGCATGTACAGGGTGGCCAGTAATTCGTCGTACAGTTGTAGCGATTTTCAAGATCGAAGGACGTTTTCGACGATAGAATTGCAGGCGGTTTAACGAAACGATAGGAAACTTTTATCGGACGCTGTACGCGAATGCAGACTCGCAGAGAACGCGAGATTCGATTAGTCTCCGCATTGTAGCGTTGGTCGGATCGACGCACACCACTAGCCGCGCGTCCGAATCACGCACTCACGAGCGAAGAAAACGAAGGAAGCTCGGAGGAAGAAGAGAGCCGAGTGTGTCATTGTTAGCCAGCCGAAGGCCTAAGTGATTCCTGACACGTTGTCCGTGAAAATGCTTCCTGAGGAGAACGAGGGTGGCTCTCTGGCTCAGAAAGGAATGCCAGTCGAGGCCCCGATCGATCGCTATTACCGTCCAGGCTTTTTGTTTCCAGTTCCCTCCGAGGGGAATCCCTGTAACGGCGATAAGCGAGACGACGGTCATTCGTTCGGCTCTTCTTCCTTTCGCGCACGTTACAGTCGCGTATTCATCCGGCGGCTGCTTCTTCCTTCGATACGCTGGCGCTCGATCGAGCAAAGCTGGCCGTTCGATCGCGTAACATCGGTTTCCATGGCCAAAGGTAGAGACGAAGAAAGGCCAAAGTGGAGGATGACGGGAGGAGAAGAGAGGCTGCGATGGTTCGGCGCGAGGCCAATAAATTTCCCGGACAAAGACGCATTAAGAGGGTCATTCTTCTCTCTCGGCTCGGCCCGAAAGCTCCGAGACAATTTCACGGGCTGTTCCACGACCGGCCGTCTTTAATTTTTCATCCCCTTTGGAAACCGGGCAATCCGTGCACGATTCTACCGAGGTTGCCCCGAAGATAGTCAAAACAGCCCCACCTCCGCGTGGTCACGCGCGTATACCTACCCTCTTGGACGAGCGGGATCCTTCGAGGTCGACGTGGCCCAGAGAGCGCGTGTCCCGAGGGTAACCACCGCCGCCCGTCGCTGCGTTGGAGGGGGTGAAAAGTGCCGAACGGAGACCGTGACACCATCGAATTACGCCTGTTTTGTACACAGATTCGCCACGGCCAATATAATGCCTATTTCGCTGGGCTGTTGGAGCTGCAGCTCGCCACCGCCTACCGATCCAATTATCCAAGGTACCGCATTATGATACACTCGCGTGGATGCGCGACACTGCCGGAGGATCCATTGTTCGGAAGCACTTGCACGAGCATCGTCGACTGTTTCAATTACCGGGATACCGACTCGTCGATGATAGATGCGAGCGCGGGGTCGGCCGCAGAATCGAACGGGCGTGTGAACTCGCTCGAACGTTGGCTATTAGCTCCGTCGAATGGCCCATAAAAACGTGCCTTTACGACTAGTCCGATTTGCCACGCCACGCGCCTCTTCGTCTCGCCACGGTAATTCAATTTTAATCGAAGCGAGAGCCAGATTCGCGGCAACTAGCATTCGCTGGCAACTAGCGGAAGCGACACTGACGGAGAATTCGGATGGCAAGTTGCAGCGAGAGAGAAACGAGGCCGGTGCGAAGATTTCGGCGGGCATCGATCAGCCGCAGATTGCAAGGTATCGTAACTGCATTAGGTAAATTACACGTTGTAACGTACCGCCTCGCCGATGAAGAGACTCATTATCGTTTAGTAATGATTCAACGACGTGTTATATAATTTACGAAACACGCGATGCCAATTACCACGAGGCGCGATCCTTCTTTTTCCACGAGGGATCGTTGATCCTGCGCTACTCGCGCTTCCAATCGACGAAACGTCGTTCTCGTAACTTGTGCCGAAGGAAATGAAGATAAAACGTGGTGTAACGCGCGCGATAGCGGCTCAGATAAACACACGTTGCGGCCAGCTTGCCACCATATTTCTTAAACACATCCAATTCGAACTTTCCGGCCGCGAAACGGTTGCGTGTCTGAACTTCTTCGGACCGCCTGTGTCTTAACTGTAACGATGAATAGCCGCGCGTTGCTCCAACTTCCTCGGCTAACTTTGTGTTTTCGCAACGCGGGGTCCGTGGCGCGCGTCGAAACTTGTTAAATTTCCGCGTACACGCGTTGCTCCCCGTTTATCAGATGCGGCTCTTAATTGGAAAAACCAGCCCAGTCGGCGCCCGAGTATTTTCATCGGGGCGTACGATTTGCCTCCAGACAGACCAAAAGTATATTATTTATTTACGCTACTGGCGCCACAGGTATTAGCACAGCTCCTGATACTTTAGGTTTTTCCTTCGTTTCATTTTTCATTTATCGTATTAGAAATCTGTCGGATCATATGCGTCGTGCAACGTAAAATATATTGCATACACTTTATTGAGATATGTATAATTTTATGTGCTAGATTAGGTTAGTTAGTGCTGAGACGCGTGCAAGTGTGTATCGATGAATATCTTTGAAATCGTTTATCAAATAAATATAGAACTATTTTAATATAAATACCAAGTGTAACTTTAGTGTTCCTATACCATTATTTCCTTAATTATTAAGACACCTAATAAAATTTGATGGAGTTTTTAATAAATATTAAAGCAGTATCTACTTATGAACGTATTTAGTTAACTTGCATGCGTTTGCTCTGTGTGCAAAAAAAGTGACTTATAACGTCGAATGCACAAGGGAAAAGGATGAGAATTTTCCTTGACCCCTTCAAACTGCTTGTTATCCCTTCGCACTCCTATGTCGAGTGTGACTCGACATTAGTTTTTATCTCAGGAGCTCCTTTATCGATTCCCACTCGACGTTCTTTCGTATCCACCGTTTTTGTTAAACGTGCGAAAGAAAAACAGGATTGGACATTGTTTCACACGCTTAAAAATTACAAAATAATAGTGTGAATAAAACTGTTATTTAAGTGAATTTCTTTCTTCATTTATTCATTTAAATCGTCTTACTTCTTAGTTAAAGTAAATTTCAAATAAAACACTTAAAAACAGTAACGAAATTGAAATAAAATTCGCAGTGCAAAGGGTTAACGTACGTACGTTACAGCTGCGCCCTATTGCTCAGCGAATACTCGGTTTAGCATAAGAGCAAAGGAATTGCAATGTTAAATTACAGGAATAAAAGAAGGAAAAAGGAACTCGTACATAATAACCGATTAAGGGTAAAATATCAGCAAAGTCGATCGCCTGCGTTTACAGGATGAGGCAGAGAAGAGATCGACTCGGACGGAAATACCATTTACGTAGTTGCACGATCTGTTAACGGGATCGCTAAATCTAAGATCACTCATGAAAAAATCAGTGCGGAAGCGTTTCGTAAGGAACGAGAACGAGCATTGAAATTAATAAGCTAATTAATAAGCTAATTAGTGGACAGCAGTACATTAGGAGAACAGTGAACGAGATCATCGATGACCTTGAATAAGAAAACGAATATCAGCAACCTTGGTGCGGTCCTGTAAGCGTTAGCACGAACATTTTGCGGAATACGGGATCGGTTGTGATCACCACTGTAAATTGGACGAGCGAGTGTACGCGATGCAAATCGCGGCAATTTATGCTGCGCTTTTTCAACAAGCCGTATGTACTTGCTTCGATAAGGAGATCACACGATAAGCAGCATATTCTAAGCCTATTATCGCTAAAGTATAACAAGAAATTGTTCAAATCCCTGTAAAATCGAAAGACAAATACGAGGGACCTAGTTTGCCTAGTGGACCATGTTAGTGATAGATATGCTTCGTGACGAAATCGCAACACGCAAATATTTAAAGAGACGGAAAGATGCGGTCACGCGATCGATATGGAAGAAGTCGCGGATATCAGAAAAATACTGGCATCGACGTGGCTCGTAGGGCGTCGGCGGATTTCCAGGAAGCCGTGAAATCAATCAAATCGACCAGGATGGCCCGTTGGTTCGGTCGATCGGTCGCGAAAAAGGAGCGTGAAGCAGCGAGGGATCGAAAAAGAGGAGGAAGATCGGTAAGGTGCGCGCAGAGCCACGGGGGTGTCTGCTTCTCATCCACGGGCTATAAGCGTTTCTCCGCGGGTTCCCATGGGCAGGTTGGCCCACCCATGGGTTTTTGAGGACGCGGCCCGAGGTATTCAAAAAGGACAGGCGGAGGGAAGAAACGGATAGAGTCCTTCGTTGCCGTGACAGCGGGGGCTCGGCGACCTGGCAGATATAAACGTGTAATTCTTTCGCGTTTCGCACTCATTGTTCCCCTAAACTATGGATTGCGCCATTGTCGCGAGGAACGCACCGCTCCACGGGGGTAGCGAACGATGGCATTATTCCCCGACGCTGAATGCGCAAACTCACGCGGACTCTTCACTCGTTACCTCGTGAAAACGATGCACTTGACTCCTGTCCCGGCTGCAAAACACTCGCAAACACCTGCGAGCAACGAGCAGACGAGCTCGTTTTCTTGTTTTCTTTATCCCTGCCAGATGATCCAGCGAGATACTCAGGTGTTAAGGGCTGACCACAATACCGAAATCGATCGAGCAGCGGTAAATCGAACGAGGACCTACTTAACCCGTCTAGCTTGTCCGTCAATGTCGTCCACGTGTCGTATTCCGTGTTCGAAAGCCGGAACGTGCTTTTTAGTGTGAAACTACGTACTAGTGTTTCAACGTTCTTAAGTCTTAATACGTATATGTTGGAATACAACGATATCACACGCATAGACACAAATACTCTTACACAGACACCTACACAGGTCATACTCATTACTGTATAGAGAATGGGGTTCAAAATATTTAAGGGATCATGGGTCATTACCTACAGTTAGTCTGAGAGTAAGTGACCAACTGTCAACAATCCACAAATTCATTACCTGCATACTTTGTTAATTATATCATATCACTCGCTTATATTTTGAATACATTTGGTTCTGTAGTTCTGTTTAATAAATATCACCTAATATTATTTTAACATAAACATCGTGTCTTCCACAGATTATTTATCTTAACTTGAAGATTAAATTCTAACAGTATGTCGTATATATGATATTTTGGAAATTTATTAGGGACACGGTGTCGCGATGAATGATGATGATATTGGTCAAGGGAACCAATGTGAATATCTATGCGGAACTTGAAACATATTTAATAAAGTAATAATAAATAATAAAACATATATAAAAAAGTAAAATGGCCTAGCGAATATCCAGTTTCATTAATGCGTATTATCGATCGAATACTCGTAATTTCTATATACATTTCCAACCTTGTACACGTTTGATTAAAAATTACAATTTTACTATCGTTTTTGAAGCGAATTGTAGATGTTAAAAATTAGAGTGAGAATTGCAGAGCCATAAAACGTGATACAACGTAACATAACGTAACGAGAAATTCGTCCGGACCCGAAACAAGACTATGCAAAAATACTTAAATAGTTTCGTGATCTCGCTAAACTCTTGTAATTTCTATATACATTTTCAAACTCTGTACACGTTTGGTAAAAAATTACAATTTTACAATCGTAGATGTTAAAAATTAGAGTGAGAATTGCAGAGCCATAAAACGTGATACAACGTAACATAACGTAACCGGAAATTTACCCAGACAAGACTATGTAAAAATAGTAAATCAATGTAAATAGATAAATATATATCTCCAAATTTGTTTGAAACTTCACCACATAGTCAGCCGACATTCGTGTCTCGTCTGGAGAAGGACTAACGGGATTGAAAACAATAATGGAAAAGAGAAGGGCAATACAAGACGGGGAGGAACGACAATAAGGAAGCGCAGCAAGGAGGCAAAAGCCCAAAAGTTGCCATAGTTTTAGAGATAGATTATACAACGGAGTGCAGTATAACAGAGTGGATAAGAGGGGAGGTAGATACATAAGAAAAGAATTTAAATAGATACAGACAAGGAAAAGAGTTTCGAGTTTAGTTAGATATAAGGGAGGAGGCAATAAGGTGATAACACCGTAAGACTGAGAAAATGTAAAAAACGCGATAGGTAAACGAGAAGTAAAACCGAAAACTCGTGCAAAGCCGAAAGGCACGGATTAAGTAAAAATAAAATAAAAATAATAAACATTCGTGTCCCGTAACACAGTGGCGATGAAAGTTTCAAATATTAAGATAATAAAATGTATCATACGCGTTGATATTAGATACCGATGTGTCCGTTTCTACGCGTCTCGAGTCTCGAGGCGTACGAACGAAGAAAAGAGGAAGAAACGGAAATAAGACGAACGAAATAAGACTTTCACACGACCCGACAAGGATTGCCGGAGTCAAAGCTGACCAATTAATGACCCGGACTCGCTTAATCCAGCCATTTGGTTCGAGAACGACTTCTCATCCCTCTGTAGCATAATTCGATCCACGCCACCCCCTTGGGCTTTGGTCGGGCGAACGGCGAAACCGAGGGTGTTACGACGACCCCTCGAGAGCGTTTTAACCCATAGACGAGAAACATCCTCGTTCCCCGTACTAAAGGCATCAACCACTTATCTGGCACGCGCATCGGATTGCGTTCCTTATCGCGGCGCTGCACTACTTTCGCTACGATCCACCCTGGCTGCGGCCCCTGCACGTTGGCCCAGAACGACGGAAAGTAAACGGAAACGACATGGAAGAAAAGAAACGAAATCGTCGGCGGTGGTCCGCGGCGCGTCTCGTCCCTCGGAATATTATTCGCCGCGATCGTTAAAAATAAAGTATCGCGTGTCTGCGTTCTCGAAGCTAACTTACAGGACTCTTTCTGGTGTTTCGTGAAACGATATTTCATCCTTGCACGAGTCACGCTGCCGAGATGATATATGATCGGTCACGGAGCGGAGGAATCACGCGAGGACTCGATAGAAACCTCGAGCGATCTCGAAACGAGGCTGAAACACCTCGGCGCCGTAATCCGTGGCAGATCTTTTGGAAAAAAAGCATAGTTACACCGTCGTACGTTATACCGCGGACATTGTGTTTGTAAGGGCCCCACCATGTGTCAACGTCTTATTCTTATTCTTAGGGGGGTCTATAGAGGAGCCTGGGAAAAAGGTTTGAAGGAGTACATTATACTCCGAGTCCATTATGTAGCCGGAGTAGTACATTAAAATGTTGATAAATTGTGTCTGGCAGTTGCTTAAGAAAAAACGAAGGGAAGAAACACCTCGACGAGTCTCTTTCTCTAGTCTCGATCTCGCGACCGGCAATATCGACTGGGGACGCGTCCCAACACAGAAAACGACGCGGACAGGTACGTTGGTCGGCACAAAGGGAACACGAAGGGATTCCTAACTGTTTCAGAGAACAGGCGTAATGGGTCGGGAGTAGCGTACGGGAAAACGTTCTCTGGCCGGACCATGCGTCAACCAGAAGGTCGTAAGTCATGATCTTTACGACGAGTCTGCTGGAAAGGCGGCGGAAAATTATGCAGAAATACGTGGACCGTAGCCGAGGGCCACGCAGCGGCGGTCGAACGAGAAGGAAATGAAATCCCGACGAGCTACTCGAGAGGAAGAGGCGGTCATGCAATACCCGGGGCAGGCATCCTCTCGGAAGATGATCAATGAAATAGACCGCAGGCGTGCGGGCCTATCCACCTCTACGGTCGGTGCAACTCGTACACGAAAACCGGGAGGCAGCGTCTCGTAATTGATAGACTGAGACGGCGGCATAATGCCGGACGATTTGTCCGGCTACCCGAATACAATCAGACCTATTGCCGGCGAACCGACGCATCGCATTCGTAATCTTTTATGTCTCGCGTGGCGGCCGGTATTCAGGGGCGAGCTGGCGCGCGCACACGCCCTCCGCACCCACACCCACGCAGACCGCAGCCTCTTTGGAAAAGTGTCTTGTTACGCGGCGATATTAATCCCGGCCATTAAAAACTGGACGAGTGAAAAATAGTCGCGCAAAAGGAGCACATCGAGCGAGAAGAAGGCTCCTGGCTACCTGTGTTCGGATGGATTGCCGGCATACCGGCTGCCTTTCTTCGCAAGATGGCTCGATTCCCGGAGAAAGAAGAGAAAGGGGCACAGCTTCTGTTCTCTTCGAGCCAGTTTAATCACTCATGAACGTGTATCGAGACATCGTAGTTTCACCGTGTCACACGTAGGTGCTGTGGCCCACGGGAAGGTTAAAGAACGCTACATATTGCGTATGCGTGTTGCTAATTTTGTAGCTGACATTTTGTACCACGACACTCTATTGTAGAATACACATTTGTTGTATCTACTTATCGACAATTATAATTCAATTTTGTGAAAATTTTTAAACACTGTACTTTCCCTTTTATCCTAAAAACTGAGAAGACCTTAACGACTCTATTAAATTATGACGATTTTTTGACGATTTTCGACGAAATCAGCGCGGGTCGACTGGAACGAAAGTTCGAAAATAGGCCGCAAAGGGTTAACACTTAAGTTATGTAAATATGTAAATATATACAGGAAATGGATTGACATATTCGTGAAGAGGAAAAGGAAGCGGGAAATCGTACGTATGGGAAATGATTAGACGCGAACGAGTTGTATAGATACGTCACTATCACGGCAAGCAGAATCCTAGGAAGTTGCGATGAATGGGGCGGCAGGGGTCTAAGTTTCTTCTAACTAGGAGCAGACACCTAACGTTAGCCGCGCATAATGTCCCCATTCGTCATGAGCGCGCCTCTTTCTTCCACCGTAGCATCGCTATAGAAGCGCATAATATGAAGTCCACCGATCGTCCAATGGAACCTTGAGGTTTCTGTCGGACTACGTTGGGGGTGGTCTGCGGGTCTCCGAGGGACGCCACGCTGAGAGAGACGAGAACTCCCTAATTGAAACGTTCTCTTTCATTTATTATTCAGGGGCCACGAGATGTCATCTTCCTTCCACGGAATTGGTTCGAAACGAGCCTACGCCACCGACCAACGCCCTCTTCTCCGAACGAAGTTCGATCTGCCGATCGACACGACGCTTCTATTTAGTACGAGCAGCGACCGCGATACACTCTACGTCATCGAGTAGAAAATCCTAACGTGACTTAAGCGAAAGCCAAACGACCGCTACTTTACGAACAACAAGATCTGCCTGCCGACTTCTGCTCGCGGCGAACCTGTCGAAAGACAAACGCAAGAAAGACAAAGGGACGATTGGAAGGAGGAAAGTGGAATTAATCCGCGAGCGAGCGATTTCTGGAATGGAGGATCGAGCAGTGCCACGCACAGGTACACCAACAAAGCAAATAGGATTGCCGGACAACAATGTGCATGCAGCAGCGAGATCCCATCTACGGAGTGATACGGATCGACAACGCGGATTTTCTGGTGGTATCGGACATAGAAGAAGGGGCAGGAGGCACGCGGTAGCTCGCAGTTACCAGATAAGATCTGTTCATCCCCTAACGGGAGGGTAGGACATCGCGGTTTCAACGTCACTCCCATCAACCCCTGTTTTCTAGCTTGCCCGGACGAAAACGCTTTTATACACCGGTCGTTTCGCTTTACTACCGCGATACTTGCTCGCAGGGGTGACTCGGAGGCCTCCGATTTTTCCTCCGGTCCAAATCACCCTCCTCTGTTTCTCGTGCGAGTTTACAGCTCGAAATCTTTTCGTGCAACTTTTTGTATATTTACTTTTTCATCGTAGAATGCCGATCGGCTCGTTCTTTCGTGACAATTCGTTCGCGTAAGACGTGGAATAAAAAGAAATTTCGGTTCGTTGACCGACGATTTTTCCAACGCTCGCTACGCGTTCAACTCGGTTACCAGATATTTCGAGATTATCGTTCTACTATATCCGTACGGAAAACGATAAGAAGATAAAAGCGAATGAAAAAGGAGGGGAAAGACAAAGAGGAGAACGGACTTATCGTTAGAAACACAGGACCGCGGCAAAAACCTTCTTATTTACGTTCTCTCTTATTTTACTTACTCGCCTTTTACTTCTGAGCTGGTTCGTTATACGTGTTAGTTTATTAAAGAGACGAATGATTGAATTATAATAGTCATATTAAAATCACTTTAAATATAAATAGAGAGATACTGTATGTCTCGCTATACTGATTCGCTTTTCTCATTTATTCTCCTAGAGAGAACGTTCGTTTATTTATATCGATTCTGTTGACGATTCTAAATAACGTTGATAATATTTTTTCCGAAATACATTTGCTTCTGAACGTAGCAAATGTAAACAATGTTGCTCTCCAAGGCACAACAGTATGAGTCACTTCGATTTGAATGACTCATGTGCCGATACAAACTTTTCCAATATATTGTTCGCATAATGTATCATTTGCGCGTTTTATATCGCCGTTTGTTTAGCTTAGTCTATTTCGCGTCGCTTTATTCTATTTCATTGGTTCTCTCTTAATTTCACAAGATCATCAGCTATTGTTATTTACAACTAGGCTAACCGGTATTTTAAATTAAATCGAGTCAAGCCAAGTATATTCGATCATCGTTTACGTAAATAAAAAGCCGACAAATTGTAATAGTCGATCAGGTAAAGTACAACAAAAAATATACATACGTGTAATGCGCAGTCTTAGTTATCGCTCTCCTTCCTGCAGAACGCCATATTTTAATTCCACTGTCTGTCTTTGTACAGGAAACAAACGCCGGTCGCTGCGTAAGTGCTTGTTCCACAGTTCGAAAGTTACTGTGCGTCTACTGGCATCGCGAGGTAAACAGAACGTAAGGCACATGGAAGAATTTCCACGAACCATACCCGAAATATTTCCCATTAACTGATCCGAGGGAAGGGGGAGCGGTAAGCGAGCGAGCGGTATCGCGACAAAGGTTACAGGCTCATCTCTCCTTTTATTATTCTCCCAGCAGTCCACCGTAAAAATTCTAATTTCGCGAACCCTTTTTCGCGTGCTGCGCAACCCGGCCGTATATCTATGCCGCTCCCTTATCGGACTTTATGGTCTTATATACGTTATACTTTATATTTTATAGCGTATACACCTTTCCGCTTGCCTCGTTCGCCTCGACCAACCCCCGTCTCGCGCATTCCCACCCCCTTCGGTCGCCTCCAACCCCTTGTTCGGTGGTTGCATGCACCTAGCGTTTCTCGAGGCGCGGATATTATGCCGCTGGCGTATCCACTCCACTTCCTCTCTCTCTCTTTGTTCGGGTTCTCGAACGCACTACACACGCGCTACAATGTCCCGCGGTCTCTTCAGCGGCGCGGCCCGTTTTCGTTCCTCACCGCCGGCCGCGCGGCAAAAGAGAAACATTTTTCCGGGGCATTACTTTTATCGCGCGGCCGTACGTGAGCTCCGGTCCGCGATACTATCCGCTAATTAATTGCCATGCGAAAAAAGACCACGAGAGAAAAAATCACGAACCGCCGGCGGGGGGCGGGAAAAATTCAAATCGGAGGAGGGATCGGTTTCGGGACGGTGTGTATGCGTGTGCCGCAACTCGGCCGAGTCTCGTGTCTACCGGCAGTTTTCGAGACGCGGCCAGCAGCGCGATACGTCGCACCGATGGAAGCGCGACTTTCGTCCGACTCTCGCGCCCATTTCAGTCCTGCGATAATGAATAACGCACTGGCTAGTTCCGATAGGCGATCTTCTAAATTACTACGAAGAATCTACTGCTTCAATAGCCCATTTGCATCATGGCTCTACTTCAGAGGACTGGTCCCTACCACCGCGCGCGGTCGGTCGTAGATACAGTAAATGACATCCAAATTCTTCATGGAGTTTATGGAAAATTTACCGTTCAAAACGATTGGTAGACAATGTTACTTCGCAAACATCGCATCTTACATTCTTTATAACAGAGGAAGAAAGTAAAAATTATTTTGATAAAAGTAATAAAACCTAAGCCTAACCCAGTACCCTCTGTTGATCTCTCACGCTCGTTCAATTCAGATTCTAATGTATTTCGTCGCAAGTAGACGCAACAAATTCACAAAGAAACTTACCGAGATGCACGGAAACCTTTTACTAGCGAAACACCTCTACGAAGTGCGTATCTCGAACGGCGCTGCTCGACGTACCGTGTCCATCAGCTGCCAGTCAATTGCCGAGTGTGGAACTGAAACTAAAGAGTTAAAGGTTAAATTGAAGCGAGCACCGAGAAGACTGAGAGGCGGATAATTACACGATATTACATATGGTACTTTAACTTCTATTTTCATTATCTTTACATGTTCCGCTAATATCGCAACGACGAGGCCTCTTTTCCTTTATTCGTAACACACGTGTAACTAAACGAATAAATAAATAAAACAAAGAACACTGGGAATGCTCGAGGTACACCGGGATAGTAAGAGGTCTGCACTAAAAACCGATGCACCAGCGGCTGGAGGGAAAAATGTCCCGACAAACACGCGCGCAGATGGCGATCGATAGCCGCGTCAAGATTCGAGATACCGCGGCGGAATCCCGGTTCTCTCTCTGGCATCGATTCAAAGATGCTGCTTGGAAATCTAATCGCGCACGCGAAACGACTAATTACTCGTCTGACGCACCGTAATCCTGGCAGCGGAACTGACAGATAGCATTGAGAAGGTGCGCGATTATCACTCGTCATTGGCTAGCGTGGCTTCCATGGTAGTCGATGTCATCTCGATATCGGGTTATCGTATCAGATATACACGTCCATATCCCGCAAGGTATTACGATTCACTTCGGCACAATAGATATTGTTGCCGGCTGACGTGTGACTGACAGACGCGGCTTTTGCCAATGCCTCTCAGAACCCTGCTCTCTCGTTTCCTCCCTGTTATCTCCGTTCGCGAAGGATATGGATTTCGGATCGATCGAACGTTGATTTAACCAACGCACCGCAACGTGCCAATGAATGGCCACGATCCAACGCGAAAGAACCTCCATTCTCCGGCGATGATCGTTCCGACGCGTCTAAATTGATGCGAGCGAACGTACCGCGGTTTCCATATGTTTCAGCAATAATCTTTGCCAAACGAATATTCCACGGCCGTACGACGTCTTGGAACGAGCGAATTGCAACTACAACAATCGCGATGTCTTTCTTTTCAAACAGCGTACGTTGCCACTGCCGAGCGTCCGGGCACCTACTATTGGGTTGGCAACTAAGCGATTGCGGGTTTTGTCATTAGGTGGTATTGAGAAAACCCGCAATCACTTAGTTGCCAAGGCAATAGTAACGTTATGCGAATTTGATCGCAGAGTGGAAATCAACGATGAATTAATAATTGGAAGCGGAGCTTGATATCTTTTTGTGGAATCAGCATATTAAGCACATTAAAACATATTAGAAAGCATTTGTGTTTTAATATCTGCTGTATCCAATCAGGAACTCGAAGATCCTTA
Source organism: Bombus fervidus (assembly GCF_041682495.2). Taxonomy (NCBI): domain Eukaryota; kingdom Metazoa; phylum Arthropoda; class Insecta; order Hymenoptera; family Apidae; genus Bombus; species Bombus fervidus. Next base: position 4,342,074 of record NC_091531.1, on the reverse strand, counting down.
ATACATGCACTTTGGTATGTTGTCAAGGGAACAATACATCGCGATCTTAGGATACCTACAGTTAAGGAAAAAATATCCAAATTGAGTAATAGATACAACTATTGAGATATGTATAATTTTATATGCTAGACTAGTTTAGCTCGTAGTAGTAATGCTTGTATGTGAATATCAGTGTGTGGAAGTATGTGTGTCTCGAAAACAAAGGAATGTAAACTGTTCAGTTAACAGCCTGGTATGGAAGAAAGTGCCGAGACGCGTGCAAATGCGTATCGATGAATATCTTTGAAATCGTTTATCAAATAAATATAGAATTATTCTAATATAAATTCCAAGTGTAAATTTAGTGTTCCTGTACCATTATTTCGGCTATTAAGATCCGAAATTCTCAAGAATAACGTAAGAATTAGCAACCAAAACCCACTAGTTACTCAATTACATGACACGACAAACCAGATCCGCAGACTAAAAAGACATCACCCTTTAGATTTAAACATTAGATTCAGCTAGAATCAAACATACGATAATCATTTATTATTCACGTTATAGTATCACGCCAGAATAATTTATAATTCTCAATGAGAATTGATTGTAAGCTACTTCCAAATAAAAAAATAGAAAATGAAAAATATCTGCTGTAGGAGCAGGAGCTAAGTCTGATTAAACAATTTTTCAATTTTTCTTAATAGAAATAATTTACATAAATCTAGGCGAACGAAAGAAATAACAAGAAATATTCAATTTTGAAACGGATCGTTAGACTGGGACTGCTGAGGTTAGCATTTTATATCGCTGGCTCTTACTCAACATCAGATATTGCTGTTAATCCGCCTTGTAATTTGAGAGTCAAAGGATCTGTAGATAAAGAGCTTGAGAAGAAACGAAGTAGTTCTGTAAGAATTGGTATTCCACAAACGCCTCTAAAATCTGCCTAATCGAGTTGCAACGTACCATTATACATAGCTATGGTCCTATTGCGAACAAATTATTACATATTTGAGTAGTTTTATAATTGAACAAATTTCTGAATAATTTTGAGAGACATAATTTTGTCACACTCTATCGTCTCTTGACTCTTAACGTAACAACTGTTAGGCATCCTTGCTCTTCATCTTATGGCGAACACGTCATAGACGAAGGACGTGTATCATATGGCAAGTTTTGGAGAATCTGAATTCGCTCTTCTCAATCTCGACTCCGAGAAATATCATGCTCGTAATTTCGCGATTAATTGATTAATTCACGACGCTATTCTTCGTGAATTGGGAAAGGCTAATAAATTTTGTACAACGATAAACACGGCCCGTCCGAGTTTTAAGAAAACTAACGATGGTCCAGCATCGTTGTAAGTGGTAGAATTTGTGATATCCAGAGTACTATGGATGATACGGTGGACTATTTCGAAAAGCAATGGTCGGAAATCCATCAGTGTGGATGGAACAAGGGAGAAGCGAGTATGGACGAAACCGGCCTGGCTGGTTACGAGTTGGTTCCTTTTTTCGTCGAGGCTGTCGATTCTCGGTCTCATTAGCTATTCCGCTTCGGATTCATTGCCATCCGAATGATATGACTAACCGTGCGCGACGCGCCGCTGCATTTACTGTCAAAATTCGCTCGGTCGCAATTAAAGCCCCGTAGCAGATACAGCGCGAACAAATATCTTGGTAGAAAGATAAAGCAACGTCTGGAAGGCGAATAAACGGATAGGGAGGTGTCGTTAATCTTCGGAAAGACGATGTTTAACGTCGCTGCGGTTACACGCTCGGATGGGAGCGTAGCCTTTCCGCTTCGATCTGGATTTTTTTTGGCTGAAGGGTGCTGCGTGAAATCTATCTGCCGGTGTATTTCCAGCGAATACCGGTGTATTACACGGCCGAGTACATACAGGAGGAGGATGCTCGCATAGCATTATGTGTATCTGGCATCGTAGCTCGGCAGGGATGCGGCATAGGTGCAATCTTCGCACGCATCGACATGTGTATTTAAATTAGTCGCTCCTACGGTTGGTAGCTCTGAGTCCCGGGCTCCTCGGAGTATCGGGAATCGAGCTACACGCTACACGTTTACACGTATTCACGCACAAGCGGATGCACGCACACGTCGATCGACAGACCTGTGTGCGTTCACACGTACAGGCGGCAGCGACGTGTAAGCTGCCCGGGCAGCTTGTATTCAAATTAACTCGCCGAGAAGCTGTTAATTAGCGGTCCTATTGCTACAGGCCCTTTCATTAGCGGCCCTCGCGCTTCGTTATCCGCGTAACTCTTAAATATCGGGGGCGCGCGCGCGCGCGCGCCCGTTCACGTGCCAACTGTTTGGCTGCTTTCGAATTCCGTGAACCTCGACGCGCCTCGACGAGATCCAATCCAGAAGAAGAATAAATTTACAGCCAAGTGGGAACGGTTTTGTGTGTCGCGCGAGTCCAAGGACGAGCGCGAACACCAACCGTTCGACGATAAACGACGACGAAGAACGAGAACGGGAAGCAGAAACAGATGTCCCGACGGCAATAAAGACGTCGACCGCAACAAGTGCCAATCCCATCGGCCAATTTCGATCCTATCCGGCTGACGTCCGCGTACAACGTTGTTTTCTATCTCGATCCATCGGCGGAATATCGGGGCGTCATGCATCGACGTGCTCGAAACGCGCGCGTATGTAAATGGCCGGCCGCAGCCTGCTCGCTTAGCAGATACCCAGCCTCGATTACTTCTCCCCTTCGCGACAGCCTCGCTTCCTCGGCGACACTTCTCCTCGGCGTGAGTTAAGGCCGGCCCGATATCCAACTTCGAATTAAACGGCTGTGCCGAGAAAACAGCTGCCGCGGTGCGTTTCGATCGGATAAGCGGCTTAATTTCACCGCGAGACACCTTTCCAACGGATATCGCGTCGCGTCTCGTCGCGCAGTGCCGCGGCCGGTGCATTAACGTCGCTCGGCGATCGCCTACGGGCGAACGCGAACGCCACGTCCGACCGACGAAAACGGCCACCGTAGTCCCCATCCGCCGTAGATCAACGTCGAATAACGCTGCGATATTCCGCGAAACGGTAGATACCATTTCGAAGAAGCGTTTATATTTCGTAGATCGGACATGCTGGTTCTTTTCTGGAGGCCAGATGCACGCCATATTGGTGCAAGCGACGCAGTCACGCCTATGATCTTCGTGGCGACGCGGCACGACGAATCAAAGTTAAATCCTCCAAGTAACAACCCCGTCAACAGAGGGTAGATGCTGTCTGTAGCCACGGAGATGCGATCAATATTATGCTTCTCTCTCTCTCGCTTCCACCCTCTCCTTCTCACCCTCGTAATCTCCCTCTTTCCCTCCCCCGCCCCCAGCACCCTCGTTCCCACTCGCCGCGCAGTTTCTCTCTGGCCGATTATTCTGCTTCCTCCTCGTCCACCGTTCTCTACCGTTTCTCGCTTTCTCTCTTCCTCCACCCTCATCCCCTAACCAACCTCTTCCCTGGATGCCGCCCCGCCGTCTCGCTTCCGCGCTAGTGATGGCCTCAAAACGCGTGGGATCGCTTGAAACTCGCGGCACGGGCTTCTTTCCTCTACGAACGATTCAACTATCATCGAAGCTTCGAACACAAGCCGAGTGCGGAATTTGGTCGCGCGCAGATCCAAACGAGTTGGAAAAATCTACCGGTCGAATCTATCGGCAAACGAATTTCCATCTACCGCTTTCAAAAGCTATTATACGTATTCGATGGCGGTCGTTTGCCAGCCAAGATTCCAGTTCCTCGACTTGTTAGATCTCAGCTTTCGCGGAAACTTCTCGACGCAGAGAGCCTGACACCCATCGCTACTCCTAGACCTCCGCCTTCCGGCATCTTCCTCGCATCCTCTACTCCCCGTTCCACCCTCTTTCTGCCTTCCATCCCGGTGCCTCTCGCGCCGCTTTCCCGCTCGTCCTCTCACCCTCGGCCATCTCGACCCACCACCTGTGACGTCACTATCGTGGGACGCCATCTTGCCATCAGACAACCAAGGCCTTCCGTTATCGTTCCTCTATATAACCGTACCCCGGCTGGCTTTTCCAACCCTCTCTCTCGACCAGGAATCTCGGCAAGGATTCCGCCAAGGATATCCTTGTCCTGCTTCCTGCCATCCCCCTGGCAACCCTTGCCTAAGTTAGCCCGCACCAGCACGCAAATTAACGAGATTACTCCAGGGTTTCCATTCCTTCGGGGATGACCTCCTCTCGTTCTCCGATTCACCGGCTCCTTTGTCGACGCGCACGCCAAACACCCTCCTCGGATCGTTCGCCTATTTCGAAACGCGTTTAGACCGTCGCATCTCCACGGATGACACTGCTCTTTTATTTCCTTTTTTCCAAGAATTTTGCGCGAAGAAAACGTTCAGCGCAGAGACGGTCGAATGAAAGTCGAAGTTGGAGTTTTTCGTTCGGCTTGGAGAAGATGTTAGAATTCAATTAACGAAACGGCTAATTATATTGTATACGATACAGAAATGAAATACGATAGGATGAGTGTAACGTGCGCTAGCGAACACGCACAATGAAACGACTAGACTGCGGATTTTTATGCAATTTCATGTTTTTATGGATGTAGCTAAAAAGAGTGGAATTTATATAGAGACTTGTTCTACCCACTGAATATTACAATGAGCGCTTTATTTCAGGTGTTTTAGGTATTTTCGCGTACCGTGTGCGAATTGCTACGCAATTGTACATTTTCACGGTGTTATAGTTCCCATAAATGCATAAATACTGTTAAACATCCGCAGCCTGGTAACGAACAGGTTTTCTTTGGACGAAAACACTCGACGAGGAACGAAGATAAACAAAAGACGCTGGCGCGTCCAAGGCAAAAGCGTAGGATCGTCGAATCCGTTCGACTTAAACGAGCGAAGCGAGACAAACAGTGTCGATATTTCGTGTGTTTAATAAAACGTTGCACGAAAAAGTATTGCGAAAGGTTGGAGAAAGTGAAACGTGATTCCGCCCGGCTTCGACCGAATTAATTGCAACGATCACCTTCACGGGAAGCATATTCGTTAATCGTATTCCCTCGGCAAAGAATATTCCGCGTCGGTGTGAGTTTGCGTCACTGTTTCCTCGTCTGTCAGCGTCGAAACGAATATTAATTTCCACTAATTTGAACGAAATGCCTGCGCAGCGTGGTAACGGCTGGCTAAGCAGAAACTTTTGCCGCGATAATTAAGAAAACTAACCGGAGGCAGAAACTTGCAAATAAATCATATAGCCAGCGACTCGGCAACAGAAGTAAAAAAGCTAAAAGATTCGCCGGACAGGGGGCGATTAAGCAACGAACAGGATGGATTTTCGCTGCAATTTCAAAGACGTTCGAATGGAAAGGAAAGACACGACTGGAACAGGTGTACAGCTGTGAAGCAACAACCAGCAACTTCTCGCCTCTCGTTGCCGCACCTTCCAAAACGCTTTCGACAACGTTTGCTCCTCGCAGCTGTATCCTTTGCTGTTATCGTTATCAACGACGTTTCAAGAAGAAGAAACGCAAAGTGCGAGTTCCAGCGGTCCACGTGTTCTCTACGTTTCCTTTCCCCGATGAGGACACGGCCTGGCAGCTTCCACGGAAAAATCGAGAAAAGGGGATGAAGCACCGGTTGAACTGTTACTCGAACTCGACCCCGAGTCCGCGCAAAGTGCTGCAACCCCCTGCACGGACGTCGTTGTTCCCGACGTCGACGCACGAGTAACGAGCATACTGTCAGCCCTTGCCTAGGCAGTTGGACACAATGGCCAAGCAGAAACGTGTGTGTCGACTGCCTCCTGCCTGGTGGTGGAGGTGTGCGACAGGAGCGGCGGCAGCAGCCCCTAAACCTACCGCAGCCTCGCCGGTGCTTCGTGTGACAGGGGCGCGTGCCCTCACAAAGAACACTTCAGGGATGACTCGAGTGCCGTCGTGGTGGTAGTTAAGCTTTATTGTTTCAACTTATAGAGGCTACCGTTCGTTGCGGAAGATCGCGAGAGGCAGAGGGCGAGAGGGGTGGCCAGACCACACCGCGTCGGCCGACAATGCTTTCAATTTTAGCTCGCAAACTCCCTCACCGACCATCCAATAATATAACTATGGACGCCCCCATTGTTAGGCGCGCGCGCGCCTCCCCGTGCAGCCAGATCTTGAAACTGCTGCGGGATTCGGTTCGTAATTGTCTTGGCCGCTCGGATCTCCGCCACTCGATTCAGTTAACGCCTATTGGTGCGCGCCGACCGAAACCCGCTTCCTTGCTTTTCCGAGCTTTCCATTCCGAGCTCCTCGTTGCACCTATTAATACGTTCCATCGAAATACAAGGTGTCTCAGTATCGCTGATACAAACGAGAACGGACGAGATTGCAGGCGGAAAAGCGAGCAGAGAATCCCGGGAAAATCGAACCTGAGATCGAACATTAAATTGAACTGAGATTGAAAGTTGGCTTTGCGGCCTCTTCGACAAACGTGTACCTGAAACGTGTAGCAAAGAGTCAGCCACGACGAGTATACTCATCAACCGACACGGACTACCTGTGGCTGTTATAATATGGAATTAAGTTCTAACGAAACGACTGTTTAATCTCTTAATTGTATTACCGACAGGTCTGGTCGTAACACGAAATATCGCCATTTATTCGTGACGAGTATACCCGTGAAAAACAGCCAACTGGTTTAACACTAGAACTACCACACCAGTCAAATCGACTGGTTTTACAATTTTTATTTCAAAATTCCTACTTCGTGTTATTTTTTTCCGCAATGACTTTCGCAACGATAACTAAAAGAATAATATAATGAATTTTGTTTTGTTTTTTACATATTCAAACTGAAAATAATTTTGTGTCAAATGTAAAAATGTCTTGCAATCTGTTTATCGAACCCCAATTAACCAGTTTCTTCGTTTTCTACAACTTGTCACACGTTTTTCAAATTTTTACGTATCCTTCGATATGACGATATCAGTTATCAGGAAAATTCCTAACACTAGAAATATCACACTAATCCAAATGAGTGGTCCTACGCTTTTATAAATAGCAATCCTCATTTAGGAATCCCACATGGATTAATAATACCAAAAATGTACTGCATGGCATGGAATTGCTTCTGTGAGAAAGTAATAAATCACTAAATATAAAAATATTCTATTATTACGTATTTGTGAAAGACCAGTCATTTTGGTAAAAAAAACTTCGCGTTAACTATCGGTAGTTCTAATGTTAATCGTGGAATAACGTTCGTCGTAGGTGGTGTATACGTGGAAGATGCAAGCGACTCGAACGGAAATTGGCAGAAAAAGCGGGGGAAGGAAACCTCTGGCGGTTGCATTAACGAACGCCGTTTCCAAAGTTGTCCTTCCACGGTCAGTTACTCTCCATAATCTGCGACATGCTCGGCGAGCTGTGAATTGAATTTCGCAAGGATGGCCGCGTGCCGACGCGCTGCGAAAGAGGAAGTTTCGCGGCCGATAGCTGCCGGCACGAACTGCGTGCACGCCTGCAGACAATCGGCCGGATAAGTTTCGCAACTGATTCGAAACATATGCGGTGTACTCGAAGCGAAGTGCACGCGGCATCTGTAGTAGCTGCGCGTGCCCCACAATGCGCACTCGTAGCTCGAGCACTCTTCCATCGTCCTCCGGTTATTTTATCGTTACCGTCGAGCCTCCGAGCCTTCGATCCCCCTCGAACGGACCACACAACGCACCACAGGCCACAGGCCACACTCGCATCCAACGAGTCTATCTGCACTTTTTCTCTAAAACCTAATGACAATTGATCGTACGCGAAACATCGACGGCGTAAGTTCGTCGAGTTGATCTTGAGATCTCCGAAATCTCTGAAAGTATTTCAAGTTTTTTGTATATTCAACTATGGGGAACAGCGAGGAAATTGCAACATAGAAATTCTTCAACGATTCCAATCAAAAACTCTAAGATCCTTAATAGATGCACCTTGCTATGTTACCAAGGGAACAATACATCGCCACCTTAAGATACCTACAGTTAAAGAAGAAATATCCAAATTGAGTGATAGATACAACTATTGAGATATGTATAATTTTATGTGCTAGACTAGGTTAGCTGTATAGTAGTGATACTTGTATGTGAATATCAGTGTGTGGAAGTATGTGTGTCTCGAAAACAAAGGAATGTAAACTGTTCAGTTAACGGTCGGATATGGAAGAAAGTGCCGAGACGCGTGCAAGTGCGTATCGATGAATATCTTTGAAATCGTTTATCAAATAAATATATAACTATTCTAATATAAATTCCAAATGTAAATTTAGTGTTCCTATACCATTATTTCGGCCATTAAGATGCGAAATTCTCAACAATAACATAAGAATTAACCCACTAGTTACTCAATTACTTGACACGGCGGATTAGATCCGCAGGCTGAAAAGACATTACCTTTAGATTCAGCTAGAATCAAACATACGATAGTCATTTATTATGCACGTTATAGTATCAGGCCAGAATAATTTACTTATAATTCTCAATGGGACTTAATTGTAAAATTCTTCCAAGTAAAAAAAAAGGAGTTTTCCATATAACGTTTCGCATATCATTACAAATGATGGAAATGTTCAAGGCGAACGTAGTTATCTGCACACCCTGTATAATAGATTTTTACTGCTGTTAGATGCAACGTTTGGCAATTAATTAATATATCAATGAAAGTATTATGTATATAAGTATGAACGATGCGTATAGTTGAGTGATAAATATATATAAATTTATATATGTGTGTGTATTATCGCTCACAAGTATCTAGATAGATTTGGTCAATTTGTAGTATTTAACAAGATGTGAATTTGATCAAAAGTGTAGGAATTAACGGTGAATTAATAATTGCAACGCTTACTACTTTTCTGTGAAATCATCGGAATATAAATCTGGTACGTTATATATTATATCTAATCTAAGCTAATTACTATATTAAAAAGCATAGAGATAATTAATTTTAATAAGTTCACTATAATAACGTACGATGGGACAACGTTAAGGGGAAAAGGGGAACGTTAAGTTTCAGCATTTCTCACGGAAACAAAATTTGTATGTATAGCGTCTTTCTGCAACTTCGTCTTTCCTCGCAGACGTTAAATCAAAATAAAACGTTTCGTTCTTTCCTTTATTCCGCGTCGTTTCCAACTTTTGCTTCTAATTTTAAGTAACACGTAACGCATTAAATTGTAAAATAATACAAGCTACGTTGTATACCTCGGTCTCTTACAACTAGCGCGAAACTCGGAAAATTGTTATTCAAATTAATACGAGATAACGACCAGTGACAAAAGGCGCGCGCAAGAGCATAGGGGAAAAAGTTAAACTCGAAATTCGATAAAATTAACATTTCCCCTTTTCATTTAACGTTATATGATGTTATATTTACTTCTAATAAATTTCACTGGTTGTACCAACATCGGTTAAGTCACCCTATCTGTGTATTTAGAATGCGCTTCTTAATCTGTCTAAGCGATGCTTATGGAAAATGTAGAAATACCAAGGTTCAGAGAATAGAAGAAGCTTTTCGACAAATTCGGGAAACACCAGGAACCAGGAACAAGACGAAGATCTACGGATTCGCCTTGAAACGTAAGGTGGTCCCTTTGAGCATCCTCTGCGAAGGTAATTAGATAAGAGAAAATCCGCTGTATCTCGTGAACGAAGATAGATAAGAACATACGTTCATACGAACTTTTTTCATTGTTTTTAGGTGTACAATGTACGAAGTGGGTCCCACATGTTCTGTTACAGCCTTTATAATTGAAGTTCGTATAATACAATAGGAGCTGCCCGATTGTCCTCACTGCCTATTATTTTTCGTTCATATAATAAACGCGGCTGCTCGGATAGATGAATTCAACGAATATTCGTTAATCGTGCATTAATTAAAATTTCGTTCAGCTAAATGCAGTTTTACCGTAGATGCGGTGCTTACGAAGAACCAAATGATCGCAGTTTGATTTCACTGTAGTTTTGTAATTAACATATACTCTCTTATCAAAGATAGTATTATTATCTTAGAAGCTGAAAACGTTGAACGAATGAGAAAGATGTCAGCTTCTTTTCACCAGTTAGCTGTTTTCGACGAGTATACTTGTCATGCGAATAAAAAGTAGTTACGACTCGCCGTTTAAATCGCAATTTCACTGAAAACTAAAGTATATTCGTAAATTTAATTTTGAATATTCGCAGGCCAAGACGAAATAAAACGAACAAATAGAAAAAATATAAATAATTATTAGGAAAATTATTATTATTGTACATAGCGTGAACGAAGTGGTTGTTCTTTCCTTTGTAACACATTTTAGGCACGCGCTTCTCAAAGAGGCCGCAACAGCTAACTGGTTGAAGAAGGCTATCCGCATCGGTTTCTTTCTGTTTGACGAATCACCGAAAACTGTCGTCAACGCGACCTAACGACGACGAAGATCTATTATATATGTCAGACATGACAGAACACCGGGGTGCTTCCTTTGAAATTTTTGGGAAAATCCCCAATACTTTAGTCTAGACTTTTTCTTATAGCTGTACTTAAATAATGAAACTTAGAAGCAGTTGTTTATGATTTAGTCCGAGTATGTTTGCCCGAGATTTAGGACAGTAGATTTGGTCCGAAGTGACACTTCTGGTCGCTAAACGTAGCTACGGTCACGGGATGGACGTTTTTGCCTAACAGAGGTATGACGTAGTTGTACAGCTCATCTTAAAAAGATAGTTGACCCAGGGGGTACAGCAAGGTACATAGAAAGGTACAGAAGTGGAGTTCCACTTGGACTGTGGACAAGTAAGCGCATTTGCTATCCTGTTGACCGTGTAATCGTTATCGAACCTAAGATTATTGTCATTAGCATCTCGAGTATCTAAGCACTTTTGTAGAGGACTAGTATATAGGATGTTTGACCGTGAGATTTATTAGATGTAATTGCTTGTTCGAATATATTTAAAATAATAAATAAATATACGGACTATATTCGCCGAGTCGCTCGTACAGTGTAGCAACGCAAAGTAAAATTGCTAATTATTACTCAATAAATGCTCGCTAGATACTCGTCGATAACTCGGCAGATAACTCGTGATAACACGATCGTCACGGTTAATTGTCAAATTCTGTATTAATCATATAATCACCTTGTGAATTTATTATTATATTCATTCAGTGACTAAGTAATCATTGTTATTATAATATTGTTGAGAATTTTGGATCTTAATAGCCGAAATAATGATATAGAAACGCTAAATTTACACTTAGAATTTACGTTAGAATAGTTATATATTTATTTGATAAACGATTTCAAAGATATTCATCGATACACACTTGCACGCGTCTCGGCACTTTCTTCCATACCAGGCTGTTAACTAAGCAGTTTACATTCCTTTGTTTTCGAGACACACATACTTCCACACACTGATATTCACATACAAGTATCACTGCTATGCAGCTAACCTAGTCTAGCACATAAAATTATACATATCTCAATAACTATAAGTCTTTAGTGAGAACTTATTATTATGTGGTGAAATTGTTTATTGCTAGTGAACTTTATTCTGTAATAATCGTATTTCATCTATATTGTATAATAACAATGGCTAATCCAAATGAAGGTTAGTTAAACACCCTAACCTCAATGCTACATATATATATATATTATATCCGACACGCGTGATTCGTCAAAGCTAAAATTTTCCATTTCAGGTCTAACGTCTACGAACGAAATTTCCATCCGATCGTCCACCGATTCGTCGGCATTGGGAACTTTATCGGTTTTGGGGTACGGAGGGAACCGCGAAGGCGGGCCGAGGATTATTCGTCTTTGGGGGGCATTATAAATTTCAGGGGTAATCAGGCGGCGCGATCTTAGCGGCGCATGTAGGGTGGAGGGTATGCAAAACGCGAGCACCAGATATCGGCCTAAGCATAAATTCCTCAAGCGTTGTGACACACGCCGCGGCATAATCTCACTAACGGTGTTGTTGTCGGCCCTGCGACGGCTCGAATCTGCGCGAACCGTGCAATATCGTCTGAGATTTATGGCCGACAAAGATAGACCGGAGTGATATTCGACACACGATGAATCGCGCTGCCACCCCGCGATCTAGATGCACTTCCTAATTGGCGAAATTGGCCCGGGCGCCCCCTTTCGTTAACCCGCCAGCTCCGTCGGCCGGCGAAAACCGAAGGATTTTCGTAAGCGTTTTTTAAGCGATAGCTCGGCCAAGTTTCTGAGGATCGGATCGGCCGAGGCCAGGCCGGCGTCGGAGGCCGCGGGTGGAGCGCGTTCCGGAGTGTGAAAAAGACCATCCTGTGTCACGCAATGTGTTCTCCGCTCCCATTGGCTCTCCTTTCCGAGAAGATCGTGAACGCCCCCGCGCACGCACGCGGGACGAGTTCTCGTGACCGGTGACAATATTCCCAGCCACCATTTTCGTCCCGCTGCTTTTTCCTTTTCTTTTTCCCTTCTTTTTTCTTCCTCTTTCATTCTTTTTATCCTGTCCGCGGCTTCAACACACCGCCATTTTACCCGATCCGAGGGAAGATCCACGACACGCGGAATTACACGCGAGCTCGCGTTTAGCCCAACCTCGCTGCCAGACAACGCGCCACGTTAATTAAGAAAAATCAAAAGGTCCCCAGGATTTCAGCCGGTTTTTAATTAAACGGGCTGGGGGGACGAGAGGCTTTCGCGACAAGAGGCTGAACCAGAGAATAACGGCGCACCACGATTAATCCGTTATGAGAGGTAGCCGAAGACAGGCACAATCAATAATTCGCTCCCAGTCTTGTCTGGGCATCCATCTGCCCGGTTTCCTCCGCCGATCATCCTTCCTCGAGAAGGAGCTCTTCGTCAAATCATTTATAAGACCGAGGAACCTACTGTCAGCCGGACGAACAAATGATATCTCCGCTCTCCGCGAATCCAGCGACGTCGACAGAATTTCGTGCAGCACTTGTGCCGCGGAATGTCCGCTGTAGTCCAGAGGATGCGTTAATTGACATTCTCTCTCCCTCTCTCTCTCTCTCTCTCTCTCTCTCTCTCTGTCTCTCTCTGTCTCTCTCTCTTTCTCTCCGTATGTCGAAGTACAATGAACGATGATACTCGCAGAATTACACACGTGTTAGCAAAAAGTACTTAGATGATTAGCTACCCACGATGGATCTAAATTAAATTTAATATAAAATTTATTTGTCCGATTGTAGTATCTATTATTGGTCGATTAACAGGTATTATGCCATCAAACTGATCTACCGATACTATTTTATCGCATGATGCACGTTATGTGGTTGTGGCTCGCGTTACGTTTCATCTATAGGATATCGATATTTCCGATTATCTCAAGATTTATTCACCGGTTTCCTTTAGCTTTCGGATGAGTACGACGAATCCAAGATGAGATCTTGATCCGTAGTTTCTTCAGGAGTCGGAAAAATCAGTTCGAGCAGGTTCCTCGAGGTATGAAGGCGATCACAAGACACGTTCATTTATTCTTTTGTACGCTACACGACGTTAGCGACGCGCTGTTTCGATAAATGTTATTACTATTAGTTTTGATAAAAATTTAACACACATACATGCGCGCGTACACCTTCCCTCTCTCTCTCTCTCTTTCTCTCGGGACTGTTACATGGAATATATTCACGCGCGCGAGAAGCAAGCGAACGACGAGGCTAATTGGACGTTTCCACGTTGACTCGCACCTCGTGCGAGTTTCACGAACACGAGAGATTCGCGCCGAACGTGGCAAAAGCGAGAGAATTTGGTGGACGCATTCCGGTAGCGGCAGCTGCGATCCACACGCCCGGTTCGATAAATCGATCATAAAGCAGGGTGCCTCGTCTGGTAAACGTTTCGCGGAGGAACCGGTGAAACGGCGATTCAAATAAATACGCAGCCATTGGCCATGAATCACTGATACCAATCGTCGTTCCACCGTCGTCGTCCTCGTCGTTCGCCCCGTAGGTTTCGAGAGCGCGGCGGCCGCTCATTTGGAACACTGGAAGCCTTCTGGTTTGATAGGTGTCGCATGATTGAAAGGTTCGCCTCGCGAGCCGATCGCTTATCGATCGATGATTCCATTTCGGTACGTTCTCCGGGAACTTCTCGAAGGGGCTGAACCGAGCCCCATTCGGAACAGCTTTCTTCGACGACCAGGAAGATATTCCACGAGATATCGTTGCGAGAGTCGATCCCGGTTCTGGGACTAGAGACCTCTTTTCTCTGTCTCTCTGGCTGCCTGACGTTTGTGTTTCGGGACAGCACAGATAACGATATTGAGATATTGACTCGACACGGTCAACGTTTCGAGCTATTAGTCCGAGAAGCGTACGAGATCCACGACGAGGGTCCGGGCCTCCGCTAGGACATTGAATAACAGAAGCCTGTCATGGCCAGGGCGAAACTTATTGGCCGCTTCCTTCGGGAATATTTGTACCGGTCACCGAGCCAGCGTCTCCGAATTCTCCGCGTCGAGAGTCGCCCGGGCCCGGAAAAAAGAATTATCCATGAATTTCGACAGCGATAAACGAGTGACGTGACGAAGAGGAATGTGACAGCGCGTACGACGCGCGGATGAATAATTAATAACGCCAGGGGGAACGTAGTCGGGCCACGTTTAACGTACTTTCGCTCGGCCTCCTCGAGCACCGCTATCGGAAACTAATCCGACCATTAGGGTGACTTTACCCCGCGCCGAGGTGACGTTGCGCACGGGGCTGCCCTTTCAGGGGTGGGCGGTCTGTGTTCGGCGACGTCGCGTCATACAGCATCGATACATCAAGCTTTGCATGCCTGATATGGGAACCGGTCGCTTCTTTCCAGCCCACTCGCGGAATTACGTCACGAGCAGCAGCAGGTTCATGGGAACCGAGGAGACGACGTTACCGATACCGATCTCGCAGCAAAGTCGAAGAGAATCGAGGCGCGCAACTTAAAGCGGAAATATTTTTCCTAGCTACTGCATACTTGGAATAAGATTTCCAGCGGCGAACGAAATAAGAAAGAATAAGAGGGCGAACAGCGAGTCTGTTTGCAAACAGTTTCGAGTAGCCGAACAACGACGCGAACAAACGATCGGCAGATCCTAAGGAAACAAACGGTGGTCCCTGAGCAAATACTCGAAAAATCTGATTCCCTGTTGACGTCGGTGACTTGGCATCCGTTTACCCTATGAATCCGAGTTTGCTTGTCGAAAGGAAGAGGCTTGTCGCCGGGGGAGGGAATCGCCCCGACTTTTATGCGGACCGATGTCAGAGGGTGCGACAGCCACGTGCCGATCTCTGTGGGATCATTTAGGGCAGGGTGTTAGGATCAAATCTACCGTGAATCGATCTCCCTGCACCACTCTCGTCTCCTGTAACTTTAAACCGTCGATTGTTCAATTTCTCTCTATTTTTCGTCACCAAACTATTCCCTCCCCGCCGGCCCTTCTTTTTTTTTCAACTGGCTCCTCTTCGTCGAGGGAAAAATCAACGACACGAGCGAAACTGCGTTTCGAAACGACCTTTCAGCCATCCAATCGCATACTAATTGGAATTCGAGCGAGATAGGTGGCCTCGAATTCTGCTTATCGATGCATACATCGTGTACATTTTCGCGTATCCGACACGTTCGCCGAGCTATTTCCAGGTAGAGAAAATAGCAAATCTAATCGACCCAGAGAAATTCTTTGTGTTGGCAATATCAAACCTGTACGGATTATTTTCGAGTACCTCGCGTTCTTCCGTACGTGTACATGTACACACTCGTTCGTTAGTCTTATCTGTTTGCAACGCAATAATCGATCCAGATCGTTAAGAAAATGATTAATCAAATGGAAGTTGCCATTCGTACGACGTAAGGACGTAAAGTTCGTGGAAGGAGAAAATAAAAATCGCTTGGTAGAGTTGAGTTAAAGATGACGAATTGACGCGATGACACGCACAATCCCGGGAATTATACCTCGTTGATAATTTAGAACGAATTAACAATTAACGTGAAATATGATACGTTTATCTGGCAATGTTTATACGAACATGAGACACAAATCAAATAGAAATGTCAAATGCAACTGGAACGGCGTAACAGAACACAATGGATCACACGTGATTCAATAAAACAATATAAAACAATATGAAATATTGTGTATCTGCTATTTTCTTATGAAACGAAAGAAACTTTTACTGCAACCTAATGCAAAAGTAAACGAGAAACGTACAGTTGCTAAGGTTTTTATAACGTCGAACATGCGAGTTCTTTGTCTTCACAAGTGCAACCGAGACAAGTTTCTTTTTTTTATTTTATTTGCGTTTATTTTACAATCAATTCTCGTTGAAGAATTTTAAGTAAATTTATCTGACGAATATCTATGACATGATTAATAAGTGTTTACAATATGTTTGATTCTATTTGAATCTAGTGGTTAGGTCTAAGGTGTAATGTCTTTTTAACTTGCGGATCTGTTCCGACGTGTCGAGTAGTTGAGCAATTAGAGGGTTTTGGTGGTTGTTAACTCTTGTGCTGTGTCTATTGCTGAATTTTGATATTTCTTCTTTGACTGTGTATCTTGAGGTCGAGATGTATCGTTTCGTTGGTGACGTATCAAGGTGCATCTATCAGGGATTTTAGGGTTTTCGATTGGAATCGTTGGAGAATTTCTATGTTGGAATTACTCGCTGTTCGCCATAGTTGGATCCCATAGGTCCAAACAAGTTTTAATATGGCTTTGTATAGTGTAATTTTACTTTGCGTATTTAAGTTGGAACGTCGGCCGATGAGCCAGTAGAATTTTTTAAATTCTGCTTTGAGTTGTTTGGTTTTATCTAAGATATGTTGTTTCCGTGTCAATCTTCTGTCCATAGTCATGCTCAGATATTTGACTGACTATTTATACCGAAACAAGTATCGAAGATTTCTTAGATTTCTAAATAGAACGATGGTAAGATGTCGTATTTCCGAAAAACAATGACGTTGACGAAAATCTTGTTGAGAAGTTTCAAGTTCCTGGTATCGGATCAGGTTTATTTTATTTATCATCGGCCTATCAGAATATCTTATTCCGCTGTAAGTATGCTGTTACTTACGTACGTTACGTCACGCACACACGTAATTTGCGTCATTACTTAACCATGCAATTACGAAGTTTGTTGGAACCTAAGCCGAGCTACGTCTTTCCTATCGTCTTTAATTATCAAGATCCGTCACTTGGGATCACGCTCGATGGAAATCGTGCGCGAAAAGTTGGCGAGATCGATCGGAGCGTCTCTTAGAAACGCAAGAAAGGAAAGCAAAGATACGGACGGTTGAAAAAGCAAGTGGGAGCCGAAGTCGGAGGGAGAAGGGAGGCCGATAAACGGGAAGAAAAGGGTGCAAAGGAGCCGGAGGCAGGCACGTCGTAGGTGCAAAGTTTAACAATGCGGTTCTACACGCTGCAGACCGCGCAGTGCGTTCACCTAGCACCTCGGCCTCTCTCGCTAGAGCAACGATTTATGTACGGAGAAGTCCGCCCACTTCTAGTATCTTCATCTCGGCCGGAGGACGTGCCTCTCGGCTCGAACGAACGAGCGGAGAACACGGGCAATCACGAGGAAGAGAGGGAACGAGAGTGACTGTCCTCGGTAACGGCCATTCCGATCTTTTTGCTCGCAACTTTTCGACGCCACCACGACTTTACGTTTATCCTTAACCGTGTCCTGTCACCTGGCTCGCCCATTTTCTCCGCTAAAAACTTACACAACGAACGGAGAAGGGCACAAAGAACTCTTCCGCGGACGAACGGACTCTTCCGCGTCTCGACGAATCGATCGACGCAGCGAAACAAAGAATCGAGAAACGGTCGGTTCTTTAAAAATCTGGCGAAAGAAGCCAGCTCCGATGACGAATATACCTGCGTACGAACGAGCTCGAAGCGATTCCTTAGGAACGTGTTCGAAGAGAAGAAAGGAAGATAATTGAACGAGGCTAAGTTTTCGGGCCTTGAAGTTGGAACTTGTACTCGTGAATTTCGAAGTACAGGCAGATTTCGCAGAACGTACGATCATGGTTTGAACGTGTTAGAGTGGTCATCTCTTCTAGGAAAACTCCACATCTGGTCTTTTAGTTTTCTCAAGCACTGAAGCCATCGACAGCGTATAGACAAAGGACTACGTCGAAGACAAACCATAAACAGTAGATAGGCGACGCTGACTTCAGGGTTTCCAGTCATAGCTCAATTATATTCCGAACTTTGTATTTACACTTTAGTATTCAAAATATATATTTTCTACCTTACAATTTATCCGCGCGTTCCTTTGTATCCGCATACATGTAATAACCTCAACAGAACGAAAGGGTTAGACTTGAAAGAAACGAAAAGTAAAAAAGGAAGAAAGTGTCGCAATCCGGCGGAGGGTGGAATTTATTTGCACGGTGGAGCGGTGAAACGCGAAAGATAAATATACACGGTGTTTATCGATGCAGCAACTTGACCTGTTCACGGGGGAAGAACGATGCCAAGGAACGATAAAGGGTGGAAGCCTGGACCGTGCAAGTTGGCGATACTCTGGGCGCTGGCTCGTTATAAATCAGTCGGCAAACCATCCCTAACTAAATCGACTTTGCGTAACCAAAATTGGGGAGGGTGGTAGGTGGAGGGTTTGCGGTGGTTACCGGTGTGAAATGTTCCCATGGGGGGTCCCGAAGAAAAGAGAACGACCCCATATAGACGTTCCGGACGATCCCTAACAGGACAATATGTTAGTCGCCTTTCGTTACGCTAGCCACCAGACATCCGATTATACGTATTATCCTGTAAGCGGCTGATCTCTGTGAGAGAATCGACTTTTATCTATCGTTTTCCTGCGGCACGGAAGGTCTCGTGACTCGTCGTTTGATAATTCACGATTACTCGTTACGTTGCATCGTCGTAATTCGACCGAGCGGCGTTTCCGTGCCTCTTGTTAATCAGCCACGATTTCGACGAGTAAACATTCCATTTTCTCAGGTAATTAAAAAGAGCGTTCATTATTTCGGGCAAAAATTAATTGGCCGCGCGGTGCGCCAGCGTTAACGAGAGTGTTTTGCGCGTCGATCATACGGCACGGATGGAAGAAGGAAACTCGCAGCACGATGAAAAATGGAAAATGCGACCCGCGAGCGAACGAGGTCGTAAAAAAGACTTTCGTTTTCTCACGTGCCGCGCTCGGTCAGACGCCGCGCCGCGCCAAGCCGCGTCGGGGTTACGTCAGTCTAATTAAAGGAACGATGAAACTGCGCCTCGATAAAAAATTCTTGCGCAACCCGCTGAGAAAATACGCGTTCGAGGCCATTGTAAACGATTCCCCGGCTGTATTTTTATCTCGCACCTTCCTCCACGGATTACGATTCCTTTCGTAATCACCGATCGCTCGGTGATCGCTGTGCACGAGATTCCGGGCAATCGGCAGAGCTCCGGTTTTTAACTCGGTGAACCCGGCTAAATTCGTACACTGTCACTCGTAGGTAGTTGCGCGAACAGCTTGCTCGATTTACGATAACAATACGCGAATATCTATAAATCAATGACGAACTAAAGATGGAAATCAATGCTCGCTATCTTCTTTTCAAATCGATTCGTACAGATTATACGAGATAAATATTTCTCATTTCGAGTCTTATCGATGACACGTTCAAATGAAATATTCGCGTTCGTCCAGGTGCCAACTAATTTGAAATACCGTTTATTCCCTTTATTAATTCAACAGAATCTTCTCTATCGTTTTTATGTAGCATATCGATACGAGAATAACAAAGTCCATAAATGGTAAAGCTGGTGCGTGACGTTTGCAGGTGCCACGATTTTCTCGTTGCGTAGTATTGTAGCCTCTAAGTGGAAATTTTATGGCGTCGTAGGGACGAAAGATCGCTGGAACGCAACGTGGAAACGTTTCTGTCAAGAGCAAAGAAGAATACGATGGCTACGGAAGACGAAACGCTTCTCGTTAGAAACTCGTCCGATCGCAGAATTAAACCGCATCGACGTTTTCCCAAGTGAATATTCATTTCTCGCCGGGAGCAACCGACAGATCCTGTTTCACGGTTTCTCTTTCATTATAAATCGCGGCTGGAAAGTATAATAAACCATTTCCTTCGCGCGTGCACGAGAGCCGCTTCCTTCCACCAATAAAACGTAAAACAACGACGATACAAAATGGAGAGAGAGAGATTCGAAAAGCGTGTGCACGCTGGTCTACTAGCGAGAGTGTAAATCCTGTGCAGGAGGAAAGAACTAATCACAGAGGGAGTATCCTCGTAAATCTCAGCTCCGTGTCATTCGCGAGTCGCAACTCAGGATTTAATAACACGCCAGAAGAGCTGGCCGGTGCAAGCTGTTATTTGGCTATGCACCACTTTCGCCCTTAGGCTAGTCACACTTTCTCGATCGGACTTTCATACTCTACATCGCGGCCAACGGTCGAATCGTAGGACCCGATCCTCGAAAACGTTTTACATCGGCCGCTTTGTTACAACGACGATAACCGATGTACGATACGACGAACGCTAAATCGTTACACCCTTGTCGTACGCGAGTATCTTTGCCGGCGAGAGGGGAGGGTGGAAGGGCGAGGAGATCGATCGGGACCCCGCGCCACGGCGCCCAGACCCGACCCCCTACGAAAATGATTTCGTAGGGTGAGCACGGAAATCTGGCCTATCGATGACGGTGTCACCCTCGAGTGTCGGGATTAGAGATTAAATAACCAGCATCCCCGAGTTAACCGCCCTTTTAACGCCGCCCCGGGACACACAAGTGCCCGCACGTGAAATCGCGACCGAGGAGAATAAACCGTCGCGATTCCAAGTCGCTACAAGTAGCACGACACATTCCTTTCGCTTTAACTAAACGAACTTGGCATCGCTAAAATTCGACATCTTTGCCACTGATATTTATAATCTCGCTTGAAAATACTTTGCCACGGGCAAAGAATCGACGAAGAATATTTTCTGTTCTGTATCATTGATCCATCTTGTTCTATTGATACAAAACGAACGAAAGAAACTCTTGAGACAACATGGTATTCGCTAATTGTGCGTGTGCTAATGGAGACCTACCCCGTTTATTTTCGACTGAATAAAGGTGAATATAACTTATTTTTTATCCCTGGGGTTGTAGAAATTACCCGCAACGGAGACTTCATAAAGTATTTCCGGCTATTATTCTTTTATACCTCATTTCCGGGTAATTGTTACTTACTTACTCTGTACATTTCTATTACTTCGTATACGTTTACGACTGTATTTGTACGCGATATTGCACGTGCTAGGTATTCGACCGTAATTTAATAAATTTCAATCAAATTGAATCAAATGAAATGGAATTAAATAAAATTCTAAGCAAATATTGCTTTAAATCATTCACCAAAACTACCTTCCTGGTCGTGTTCCCCTCTTTGGCTACGCCACGACACGGTAAATAAAAAGGTCGCGAGTATCCTTATCTCCTAGTGGAGGAATTTCAGCCACGCGGTCAAGCGGTTCGCATTTTTTCCTCAAATTAACATATTCTGGCCGAGTTGTGCGTTTCTTGCTAGTCTTCTTTCCATCGTCGATAGTCTTTTCTGGGCTGTTCCTTTAGAATCGCCCAGTTGTGCACTGTCTTTACGCCGGAAACGGATGGCCGCGGCCCATAGGAATGAGATCATTAAGAGGAGATTAGAGGTGGTCGGGCCAATTAAAATTTTACAACGGACAAGCGCGTCTCTTCCGAGTAGCGGCAACGAGAACGATACGCCAGGTCACGAGTAGTCGGACTGTAATTGCAGGCGCGTGGACATCGTGGTCGATCAACCTCGATAGCATCGACGTGACCGACGACGACTTACGATTCCACTGGCTGTCGAAAATCCAGCAGAGGTCGACCTTGCCTCGTAATTTCTAACGAAGTTTCGCCAACTTGTAATTGTTTACTATGAGGCACCAGCATCGGTATATCGATAGATTGACACAACGCAGCGGCGCGTTACGCGGCACGATATTGCCAAACAGTAAGAAACAATAAAGCGTGGTATCTCGGGCCGCGATCGAACACGAAGAAAACAGCACGCAACACGAGCTTCTTCCTCCGAGCCGTCACATCGAACCGTGTCCAGGCATTGCGACACACCGACGAGACGCGACACGACGTGACCTCCGTTTCTTCCTACGCGCCAGCAGAGCCCAGAATCTTTTTATTTGAAATGAATATGACAAATGAATAGGACAAACAGTTGGTCGAAATTCAATAACAAATGAGTCTGTTCGAAGATAAGGAGTTCTATTATTTTTTTTTTTTTTTTTTTTTTGAGAAAACTAATTATAGTCGTGTAGTTTATTTATAATAGTTGTAATTTATATATTACTATCATTGGTTTTTTCCAAACCACAATTTCGAATAGTAACGTAAAATAAGAAATAACAGTTTTTGGTTGTACACGTATAATAGATGTACTAATTATTGTAAATTATTCGCTGTTAATAGCATTCCACATTCAAACACTTCGTCAGATAATGGACTGCATGATCATTAATATAACAGTAGAGGAAGAAAACAGCCGTTCAACTGGACCTGATAATGGAAGAAGAGCACTTGTTGGCAAGATCAATCATGTTTGAAAGGGTACGCACTATGCTAGTCGTATTATATCTGAATAGAATTAAGAATATAAGAAGAATGATATAATTAGAACGGGGCATCAGAATATAAAACGAAATTAATTAGACAGAAGTAGAGGCTACCAGCGATGACACGTATGGGAAGTCTGTAATTTTGAAACGGAAGTTTCATACTACGATAGAAAGACAATTATGTTTCGAACGTCATGTTCAAAGTCAAACAACGAATATCTAAATTTCAAACGAGGTAACGAACAGTACGATGATTTATTTTTCAAACTCGCTGTTGGTCGATTGACATCGTGCAAGATGAAAGAGCAACTAACGAATAGATACAAATTTTATCAATTAACGTATCATGCTTATATAATTAATTAATATACAAGGTGTCCCAGTATCGATGGTACAATCGTGAAGGAGGAGATTGTATAACACGCGAATAAATCGTTTTCTTTCGAGGCTTTGTCCTCGAGAAAATCGCCCTTGAATTTCCTCCGAGTATCCACGCACTTCACTACTGTTAAATAATAATAATAATTGTTAAAAATAATATTCTTCGTAAACGGACCTCGATCCAATTATACAGAAACGAGTCAAAAGTTTATTCCAAAGACAAGGCAAATCTTCTACAATTAAAAACGAGAAAATAATTAAAATAAATTGGAAAACATGCGCGAAGATTTAATTCGAAGAATACACCTGTGTGTACCGTACAATTTTTCCATTAATAAAGCAAACCCTAAGAGTTGCATGCTTTGTTATTACCCATAAACCTACGGCATATGTTTCGTATTGCCTCGTATAGTATCGTTTGTATGTACATTACGTTGTGCAGGTATTATTTTATTTGATATATTTGAGTAATTACTTGAATAAACGATTATCTCGATAATGCCCAGTGCTGGTGGAACCACAAAGGTGTCCTGGCCCCAGGTTTATTGGGTATTCAGCGGACGTTGCGTATCACCTGCTGGCCGGGCCTGATGACTGCTCGAATTCTAATTTACCAAGCAACGAATATTCGTTGGCTCTACACGGCCCGGCCGGATTGCGGAACTAGCAGCGAGCAACACGAAGTAGCAACCGAAGCAACGCGAGGAAAGGTGAAGCGAGGCGAGACGAGGCGAGGCGATTCCCCGATCGGGCCACCGGGCCCCACCGTATCGTTAATTCCAGGTTGTAAGCGCATAATGTATGCGGCCATTAACCGTAATGAACACGGCCGTGCTTTCTTCCGAAGAACCATATTCCGGAGAATTTGCCGGGAATTTACGACGCACGACACGCTAAGAAGGCATGAATTACGTCAGTGCAGCGTTAAAACCGTCTACGATCGACGTCGCCTTCTCGCTAGGCTGGTTGCTAGCTTGAGTAGCTGGACGGATAACACGGACGAAAGATCGGCCGGATTTTGGGATAATCGTGAAAAGCATGGCGCGAAAGACGGTACACGGTGACTGGGACGCTCCTGTCTGCCTCTTCGATCGAAATATTCATGAGGGCCTGGAGAAATTTGTGGTCGAAAATTGTCGGGAATTCTCGTCGGTGTCCGACAAATCGCCGGCTATTTTCTTAATATTATAATCGCGCTGTTTGATCGGCGCGGAATAATTTTTCAGTTTGTCATCGCAGTGTTCTCGTCATGGGAACGGGAATTACGCTTCGAGATCACGAAATCGACAGGGGGCGCGTAATCCCCGTTAGATCCGTCCACGTAAAACAAACACACCCACCATTCTCGTCGAGTTTGCCATCGTATTCTCACAGGCTGCAGGAATTATACATCCCCCTAACGCCGTTTAACTTTGTCCGCTGAAACCTTACGCCCTCGTCTCTGCTGTTCCGCGTGCGTTCCATATTCTTCGATCGGATTAAAACGCGCCATGACTTCTCGTTGGAGAACGCGGAATTTCGTCGAACGAGAACGAGGGTAACGTGGCTCGTCGACGCCTCGTTCACAGTCCAGTTGGCAGGAACGCGATTAATCGACTATCCAGCAGCGCGAACAGAGGGCCATCCTCCATCAACCAGTTGCGGTTCCTTTTTGTCCGACGACATGGGAAACGAGCATCTCTGCGCGCGTCTGCTCTCGCTCCATTAACCAGATAATGAACCGATCGCGAGTTAGTCCATCATCTTCGTAGCCGTGGAAAGGGGACGCGAGCATCGTCCGACGTGGCGCTCAGACCACAGCAGTTTAGAAAGTATATACGCGCATTGATATTTTCGTTCGGTGAAATCCGAATAATATCGCGGCGGAGGCGGAGGAAACGCGCCGCTGGGAATGAGATCGCAACGATAAATCGCTGTAGTCTCGAACCAGCCTCGCGCAATAACGATAACAAGCTAATGGCCTAATAAATAAGTAACCGGAGTCGCAACCCTTTCCGAGTTTAAAATTTTAGAGGGGAAGGGTTGGTCGGTCGGTCGGTCGTCGCGTGTGAAACGTTTCAAGTATATCGATTCGAGACACCGACAATATGGTCCAGAGAGGGGTGGACGTCGGGCGAACAGGAGGGCCGTCAAATTTGTAACACCCTTCCCAGCCAATCGAAAACTAGTTTTCTCTGGAACTTTTATTTATGTATTTATTTAGTAATTTACGAGCGATACACTGTATTTGTTAGCTTCAGCCGGTATGCCTGGAAACCCGCATGATTAACACTAGAACTACCAATTGTTAACACGAAGCTATTTCTACCAAAGCCAGTGAAAATGACTGGTCCTTAAAAAATACGTAATAATAGAATATTTCTATATTTATTGATTTATTACTTTCTTGCAGAAACAATTCCATGTTATGTAGTACATTTTTGGTATTATTAATCCATCTGGGATCATGATCCCTAAACGAGGGCTGAGTATTGGTATAAGTAGCCTTGATACAAAGTTATTTTCAGTTTGAATACATAGCAAAACAAAATTCATTATACTATTCCTTTAGTTATCGTTGCGAAAGTCATTACATCATTGTAGAAAAAATATAACATGAAGTAGGAATTTTAAAATAAAATTGTAAAACCAGTTCATTTCACTGGTCTGGTAGTTCTAGTGTTAACGCGCACGTGTTCCTTCATATGGCAACGTTCTTCTGATCTAAAATTCTGGGTCGTGTCTTTAGTCTTAGTTTCACCGTCCTTACGCTTGTCACGTAATCCCGCAATTATTTGTATCTTGTTGCCAACTATTACGTACAATCGCTAGTGTTTTTTAATTCCTTCAAATTGCTTGTTGATGTACGTACAATACACCTATGGGTTATCATTTAGTGAATATCCAGTATCCTTTGATTAATTTACTGGCAACATAACTGCGACATAGCCGACATGTTACACGAAGATAAAGAGAAATTACAATGTAAAACACACAAGCAAAAGAAACGCATTCGCAACAACTTGTTAATGAGAGTTAAATAACTGGGAAGCTGGTCGTCCGAACTTACAGAAGGAAGCAGAGAAGCTCCTACTCAGTCGGAAATACCATTTACTTACGTAATTGCATGTTCCTGTCACGGACACGCTAAATCTATCGTAATATCATTTATAAAGAAGCGAACACGGAAGACCAGAGTATTACGTAAGGAACGCGAGCGACCATTGAAATTAACAAGCCAAGTGAAGTAGCGGAAAACAGTGAACAAGGTCGTCGATCACTTTGAATATAAAAATAATATCACCAACGTTTCCCGCCTCCCTCGATATTAGCATATTATCATTTTGCTAAATACGGGGTCCTCTGTGTCCTGCGAATCGAGCAATTTCCTCCGCGTTTTTCCAATGAGCCGAACGTACTTTGTTCGATAAGAAGACCGCAGCTTATTCTACCTTCAGCTACGACCACGGAATCGTAAACAGCTTTTTAAACGAAAGGATTTCTCAGATCCCACAGAATCGAAAGGTAAATGCAACGGATCTGTTTGCCACGTTCATCGTGTTAATGTGCGATACACTTGGACAGCTTGGAATCTGCAGCGAGATTCCGCGACGCTGGAACCGCTGAGTACGAAAGAGAAGCGTGAAGCTGGAAATCAGCAAGTCAACGCCGCCGTTGCTCGCAGGGACGATTCCGCTCGTCGTTTTTCCCCGTCCTTGGTGCAGGCATTCATCGACGACTGAAAGGAAGCGGGACGCCGCTTGTCCTAGAGCAAAAAACGATGGCCGATACAAGACGGATCCGCTTCGCTTCCGCGTGCATCGAAATGACAGGAGGCGTGCTCGCGGCACGGCACGCTTGTCCCGCCGCCCCTCTTTGCCATTTCAATGCTCCAATCGACGGTGACAGTGACAACTGTAACACCGCACACCCGATACCCATGAGAATCCCGTGGCTGAGCGAGTTTGTTCGCTGCCAATGGAAGAATGCCAGCCTATCGCGGAAAAACTGCCGACCGATCGACTAGTCGACGGATACATCGGCGTTTCTTCGTGAAAAAGCGCTCTAACGTTGATGAAAAGTCGAGCGGTACGCAGGATGACCCGCGATTCGTACGAATGGGATCAAGCGGACTCTATGGCTCGAAACGGGACGAAGAGCAGGAACTGCGTCGCAGGATGTGTTCTTGAGAAAGTCTAGTTCGGAAATCTGGCAGACGTATGCGAACTTGACCGATTCTCGGATAGGAATGAATAATTAACGGAGATTGTTGCACGCGCCAAAGTAAATTGAAAATGAAGAACGATGTTTCGTCGTTCCAGGGGATTCAGGAAAAATAGCGGTTGAACGTGTTGGCGAGGAATTATCTCGATACACGCTGGAAAGATTGTTTATTTTTCACAAGGTATATTTTCATTGCAAAATTACGATCAAACGGCGACCATTTGGTTCTTCATAATACTTGGCGTTATACAGCATATTTCTATGTTTAGGTTGTCTAAATGTTCCTTTCATTTTATAAGGAAATAATAGACGCACAATGTTTTGTGTTTTATATTAGTTTATTGAATTATGCGCGAACGTAACAATAGAAATGGAGCACACCTAATTCAATAAAATAATATAAAACAGAAATTGTCGTTCATCTATTATCACCTTATGAAAGAAAAAAAACTTTTAGGACAACCTAATATATAGTTACGTACAATATTACAATAGTACGTGATAGTACATTATATAGTGTATGTATATTATTATATAGTATTACACCACTACTATGATAAAATAGTACTATATTATCGTTTGAATTGAGATTCGAAAATCGATATATAACAATAAAAGCGACCCTTGTAATTGCCCTATCTTACGGAGCAACCATTCTTTAACCAGGTAACTGCGGATTTTAGTTTCAGAAATCTCTCATGGGGTTAGGTCGTGGAGTAAATAAATAGCAGGGACGACGAGTATGCGCGTGGAACGCAGCTAATTGGTTAATTCTCGAATTTTGAAGAGATTGAGAAAAATATTCTGAACAGGTAGAAAGACGACGGATGTGGGTACAACGAGCGATGCCTAAACAGCGAATGTGTTTATTATTATATAGAGTAAATAATAAAATAAATTGTTTAATTATATAAAAATGTGGCAAGTGATCGGGATACGAGCAGAGGCAAATTTTGAAATTCGATTCTCTGGAGAATGAGGCTCGGGACGAAGAAAACTTCTTTTTACACGTAGAGTAACCTCCCATCGATTGTCCAAGCGGGAATTGACCACGTTTACGTACACCTTGCAAACCTTCGAACCGTATTTTCTGAAAACGGGAAATCTCCGACGCGCTATCGTTATCCGCGATTTTCGTTTTATTTCGAGCCATAGACTCGCCCTGGTCCCATTTGTACCGCGAATTACGAGCCACCCTGTAGTCGCTGGAAAAACGATAGAAAAAGTAAATTTCCCACTACGCCCACTTTAAAGCCCTTTCGGCGGAAGGGTTGCGTACGAAATTTCTACATCCATCATCTCCGTTGGCAACCCCTTCACGGCCAACCCCCGACCGGCACGCGCCATTATAATGCTCCGGCTGAACTCGCTCGAAATTTAACTGCCCTTTAAAACTTTAACTACGGTTTACGAGCTCGCTGGCGCACGTACGACGAGAGCCAGAGAACAGCATCGAGCACGGTGAGGCGCCGTCTGTTTTTACGAGCCTTCTATCTCGCGCCCTTTTGTTGCACCGGCGAATCGACCAGGCAAAATGGAAATTTCATGCAAGAGCTTCACGACGGAGACGTTATCCCAGGCCTCTGGGATACGTTCGTAAAATTTCCCGTAGAACAGTAAAATTGCAATAAAAATTCCTGCCACCGCGCCATGGACGCAGCGAAATTTCCAAGGGTGAAAACACGGCGAGCAGGTTTCGGTGCAGAGGGTTGTTCGACAGAACGAAGCAAGTGAAACAAGCGCGACTAATCAGCTCGCGGCGCTATCATCGTCGCTATCACTCTGTGTCATTACGCACTTGTTTTACTCGCTTTGTTCTCTCAGTCAACCGAATAGTCCGTTACATCTGCTCGCTATGTTTTTACCTTAACACGTTCGTCACCCAGCGTGAGTCGGCTAAGTTTCCTGCGGGGTCCAAATCCGACCGCCGGTACGCAGAACGTAAATAGAGCGACAAGCAGGAATTCATCGTTTATCGCCTTCGATTCGTTATAAAGAAAAGATTATTTATTTCTGAAATGGAGAAAGCGATAAGCTATCCAGCTAGAATATTCCGAGGGATCTGATCTCATGGCAGGTATCTGAGATCTTTCATTTAGTCGAGAAGCATACTTGTGAGACGTACATCAGTGATTTTTTCCTCCTCAAAATGTTCAGTAAACAGCGTGAAAATATATTTGAAAGTGAGGAGAGTAGTGATGACAGAGTCTAACTATTTTACGAAGTGCTCAAAATTACCCTAAATATATTTGGAATGTTTTAACGAATACCATACCATATAGGATAATGTAATATATTATCCAGAATATAAATTAATAAAAAGTATGGTATAATGTGTTTTTAATATTTTTATGTTGTATATCCTATATATAATATCGTATATTTAATTAATTAACTCGAACAAGAAGAGCGTTACCATCCTTTGGTGACGGAGCCCCCACGGAAGTATACCCGTCGCATAGATATGTGCGACGTGGCGACGAACGTGTTAAGAGAATAGTTTGGTAGGACGGTAATCGCAGAGCGGCAAATTCAAAATCTCCTTCGGGAATCTAAAATCCTTGTTAGAATTTAATCTTAAAGTTAAGATTAATAATCTGCGGAAGACACGATGTTTATGTTAAAATAATATTCAGTGATATTTATTAAACAGAACTACAGAACCAAATGTATTTAAAATATAAGCGAGTGATATGGTATAATTAACAAAGTATGCAGGTAAAAAATTTATGGATTGTTGACAGTTGGCCAATTACTCTCAGACTAACTGTAGGTAGTGATCCATGATCCCTTAAATATTTTGAACCCCACTCTCTATGCAGTAATGAGTATGACTTGTGTAAGTGTCCTGTTCAAATGCCTGTGTAGGTGCCTGTGTAAGAGTATTTGTGCCTATGCGTGTAATATCGTTGTATTCCAACAATCCTAATGAGGCATCTGTAGAGGACTGATATATAGGACGTTTGACCGTGAGGTTTATTAGACGTTATAGCTTGTCGTCGTAACCGTCGAATATATTGAAAAATAATAAATAGATATACAAACTAACATATATAAATCGCAAAGTAAAATTGCTAATTAATACTCGATGAATGCTCGCTGGATACCCGTCGATATTCGGTAGATAACACTTAGATAGCTCGTTGATACAGAAAGAAACCCGTAGATACTAAACTGTTCTCGGTTGCGTCGGTTTATTTATACTGGTCGGGGGAAAATCGGAAAATTCAAATTCGTCTCTGTTCGACGGTTGCGCGTAGCGGCGACATTCTTACATTACTTGTATCCTAACGAACTTGATACTCCGAGGCAAAACAACATGATTTGAATTGTCCTCTACTGGTGTGTCGCTACACGTCGTTCTATAGGTTCTAAGGTAAAAGTAGGACGAATCTTTCACGAAAGAAATGTCCGAGTTCGTACGATGAAATGTAACGACGATTCATCATGCTCGATACATTGCAGTTTGTTCCGTGATATTTTCATTTTTATTAATACACTCGCATTTGAGCGATGCGTAACGTCTATGTAAATATTTAATTTTGTTCGTAAAATAACGTTTGAATTTTCCCATCTCGCGCTTCCATTTCAAAGTTACGATCATTTCGTGTCAAAGTGTTCCAATTCGCTTTTCGGAGTATCGCCGACTACATCTATACATTTTACAACTTTCCCATGACTATACGTTTATCGACTGCCGACATTTATGCAAATTCGTGCTTTCACGAACAAGTATAATTTAAAAAATAGCGCTCGAAGATCGTTTCATCTACTAAACCTTGTAAAAAGTAATTTCGGTGTTTTATACGTTTTTGCATATCGCGAGCTTGCCCTTTCACGTCTTCAAATGTCCCGCGAACGCATAAAAATCCGCAGTCGACTTATTGGAATTTGAGCCGAAGGACTACGAATTTGCCGCTCTTCTCCTTCTGCATCCGTGCGCGTGTTCGCGCGTATCGAGCGGATAGGCGGAAATTCCGGTTAACGGTCGATGCAACGAGGTTCCACGAGCGAGCGAACGAACGTTGGTAGCCGGCAGAAGGTTTCCCAGAGCGGAAAACCGGAGGAAAATTCAGTCTGACTGGTGGACTCGCAGGGAACTCGCTCGAGAGAACAAAACCGTGCTATTGTTTCCCTCTAACAAGCACGGACAGCTAGGTTCTGGCCTTCGTGCTCGAATCGAGCGATGGTATCGCGCGTGACCCCGCGTTCAAACGTAAACGGAGAGATTTCAAGTGGCCTGAAGGGTGGAGGCCAGAAGGGAAGAGGGAAAAAACGCGGAGGAGACAAGAAAAGAGAAAAGGCACGCCACGCGAGAATAGGAGAGGAGAGGAAAGGAGAGGTTGCCGTGCAAAAATTCCGCGCGTAGGACGAGCGGAAATCCTTATGGAAATGGCTCGCGACCGCGCTCTCGCTAACGGAAGTCGAGAGACGTGGAGGCTAGCGTATCCTGTTTGATAAAACGCTGCAAACCAGATAGAAGGGAGTCACTGCGCCGATGGTACACGAGATTATGGTAATCTTTGCCCGTTCCAAAGAGACCTCGTCTTTGGATTTCAACGGGCCGCCAGATATCATCTTTCACGGTAGAGATGGAGGGAAAAGGAAGAAGACGAGCAAAGAGAAGAGAAAAGGAGGAAGAGAGTAAATTCGTCGAGAAGCTGGCGTTAAAATCGAATCGCTCGGATTTATGTGCGGACGACGCCATGCAACGAATATTCCTGATAATATCCCTACGAGGTTTATTCGCGAGGAAAGGTGAACAAAGTGGCAAAAGAAAAAAGAAGAAGAAAAGAAGGAAGCTTTGATAAGTTGGAACCAGTTGCTGCACAAGTGCGTATATCACGCGACATGGATGTTTTCGTTTATTATTCATGATGGGATGTTGGCAGCGGTTCTTCGCGAGCGGTGATTTAGCGAGAAAAACAGCGCCGTTTCCAACGACGACGAGGCGGAGGAAAGCTTGTCCCGGCATTCTCATAGATCGAAAGCGGACCGCGATGTTGCGTAATTGAATTAGGAATGAATCGAAAGCGAAATCGAAAGCGTTTGTGTGCAAATCACCGCGAGAAATCATGGCGAACCGATCGGCGTCTCGCTTGCGAAATACGCCTGCGAGAATGCGTTTCGAAAGGGGATGACGACGATCAGGTCCTTTTCTCGCTTGGAAAATTCCCATCTTCGAATCGATGACGAGCTACGAAATATTCGCTCGTACCGGTGGGTTCTTAAGTGCTATACTTATTGAATAATTTCGATTAGGCTTCGATATCCTGAAACTCTTGAAACTCTGACGAGCCTTAAGAAGATCGTTGGAAGCTGTCGAAATTAACACTAGAACTGGTTTTACAATTTTATTTTAGAATTCCTACTTCGTGTTGTATTTTTTTCCGCAATGATGTAATGACTTTCGCAATGATAATTAAAAGAATAGTATAATGAATTTTGTTTTGTTTTCTATGTATTCAAACTGAAAATAATTTTGAATCAAGGCTACTTATACCAATACCAATGAAAATGTAAAAGGCTGCTGCAATCTGTTTATCGAACCCCGATTAACCAGTTTCTTCGTTTCGTACAACTTCCCACGCGTTTTTCAAATTTTTACCGCGTATCCTTCGATATGACGATATCAGTTATCAGGAAAATTCCAGATCGATCGCTAGATCGCTAGATGCTAACGCTAGAAATACCACGGCAGTCAAAACGACTAATTCTACAATTTTATAAATGTGTCAACCCTCGTTTAGGGATCATGGTCCCAGCTGGATTAACATGTGGTGGAATTGTAGAGGATTGATAAAACGGTGACGAGAACTTGCTGTTGCAACCCGTCAAATATATTTGAAATAAATTACATAAATTATAAATAAATATAGACAATGTCCAAAATCGCTCGTACAAACGTATTCGCAAAGACGGTGTATAATCGCTCGCAGATAAGTCGAAGATACTAATCGATAACTCGTATAACTCGTATAATAACTGCTAATAACTGACTCGCTCGCGATCGCGTTTGTTTATTTGTACTGGTCCGGGGAGAGTCGGAAAATTCGAATTCGTCTTTGTTGAACGGTTGCTCCGAGGCAAAACAACAACATGATTTGAATTGTCCTCCGACTCATGTAAAGTAAGAAATCAATAAATATACAAATATTCTATTATTACGTATTTTTTAAGGACCAGTCATTTTCACTGGTTTTGGTAGAAATAGCTTCGTGTTAACAATCGCTGGCTCTAATGTTAATATATATGTAAAGTCACAATTGATACCAGTCTATAACAGTAAACAATAAATAGCAAGTTCTGTGCAATGTCTACCTGAAAATCGATGAGCTACCCATCTTTCTCCGTCAATCTTCAACGTTTTAAATAATTATTTCGTGATCTTGTCTATCTCTGATCCCTTTGGCAAATGAGTGTCTCTCAAAATGGTTATCCGTAAGACAAAAGAAAGTCGCTCTGTTCGTGAAACAAAGAAAGTCGTGCTGTCTGTAAACACACGTGAACTCTAGGGAGTTTACATATGTGTATATATATATACAGTGGCTCAATGAATGGCCGAAATAATGTGCATTAAAGTAATTTGCTTAGACAAGTGGATGTCAATAGGAAGATGAAAGTCTTGAAATTATGTCAATAAAATTTGAAATGGATTGGACAACGTAGTCAAGACTTATGATACATCTATTAGAAACACGCATTGACTCACAAAAATATTTATATATATTGCCAATACGATATCGTCGTTACGTTCTTATTGACAAAGTACATTTTCCTCGTACGTTCAATATTTATCGACGATGTCGAGGCTACCTTTCCGCGCGTACGGTCATGTTGAGAAGCCTGAAAAGATATTGCCGATATGTATATTGCTTGTTCGAGGGTCGCTTAAAGAGCCACGGAAAATCTTAGGAGTCGTGGAAACATCGAAAGATCTCGAAGATCTTGATTATTTCGATGAGTGTTGTAAACTCGGCGTACGGTCGATATTCACAGACACGTGGAAGTGACGGAAAAAAAAGAGAACGCAGGAAGTTGGAGACGCCGGAAACGCAATTGACCTCGAAATATTCTCGCGAGATTCGCAAGATCTTGGAGACGTTCGAGACGTACGCCAGTTCTATCGAATGCCATCCGAGGCGATTCGAACGATCTCGAAAAAAGCAATCGAATCGTTCGGAAACTGAGGCTCGAACGGCCGCTGGAACGGGAGAACGCGCGTATCTGCTGCGCGATCGACGGCAGAGGATAGAGAGACGAGTGATCGTCATCGGTAGCAGGTGCGTCTCGACTTGCAAGCTGAGAAGACGGCAGCAGAGCGGAGCAGATTCGAAGTCGATGAAGACGAGGCGCGAGAGGGAGACGGTGGAGAACGGGCGAGAGGGAGGAAGAGGGACGGGAAGAGAAACGTAGAAGGAGAACCGCGAGGGAGTGAGTTATCTCGGGCTATCTCGTTCGCTGAGCGATCGTCTTTTGGTTCAGCTAACGCGGCAGTGCCGCGGCGAAACCGGAAATTACGTCTGGGGTTCCATCTCCGGTGTTGTGCGGAGAGTTGGTGCGCGCCTTGGCGGAATTCTCCGTGAGAAAACGCCACGCCAACCGCCGCCGCGCCGCACCGCACCACGGCATCGCTTTCCAGCAGTTATTAAACTTCTAACCGCGCCTCCTCCTTTCCGCCACTTCGCCCCTTGCTCCGTTGTTGTAATGACAAAACGGGGCTGGGAAAGGGGTTGGAGGAGGAGGCTCTCGCCACCGTTTCGTATCGTTTCCCCGAGAAATCCACACAGTTGCTCGCGCTTTCGTCTCTCTATCGGCGTATTCGCTCTGTCGCAAAGTAGATCTCGTCGTCGACGTCGTGGCCGATTAACGAGTTTAGAACAATCGGATCGTTCGGTTCCCAAGCTTCTTCCCAATTCTCTCTCTCTCTTTCTCTCTCTCTCTCTCTCTCTCTCTCTCTCTCTCTCTCTCTCTCTCTCTCTCTCTCTCTCTCTCTGTCTGTCTTTCTTTCTTTCTCTGTTGGTTTTCACCACGTTAATCGCCCAACTCGCGCATTTTTCTCGTCCCCGACGCGCTATCGATTTTTGTAATCTACTCTCGACCGTCGAGGAAGGGGGTTGTCTCGTCGGTGACGTCACTAGGTCATACATCAACTCGTTATCAGCACGCCGCCTCCCTTCTTTCTTCGAAGGGAGGCCTGCAGGCAGTGGAAAATGGAGAAAGAGTGGACCGACGCGGCGAGAGAGCTAAGCTATCCGCGCGTGAAGGACGATGATGAAAAAGCGCGAAATTTGTACCTTTTCGAGCACCGAAAATTTGAATAAAGCGTCGCTCTGTAGGTCGTAGAGTATCGTAGGATTACGACCGTTCGTGGGATACGCGTCGGGAAAGCGTAGAATAGAAAAGTTACCAATGCTCCGATATACGTTAAATGTTAGGCTGAGGCAAAAGTTTCTTTCGTTTTATAAGAAAATAACAAAGGAAAAATGGATCGTACGTAATTCGGTAAAATAACAGAAAAGAAAAAATCGATTGCTTCCTTATGAAACGAACGAAACTTCCCGGACTACTTAATTTCGTTGCATCTTATTTTAAAAGGAAATTGCAGAATGTACAGAGAAACGTACAATGTCGTGAGTGTAAATGTCGTGAGTGCGTGCGCTCGTAATTTTCGTGAACGATCAAACGAGAAAACACAGGATAAGGATAAGGAAAGAGAGAAGGGAGGGGGAAAAATTCGCAAGAGTCCAAGCAGCGGTTCTAATTTTATTGCGGCGGATCGAATCGGACGTTGCATGCAGCCCTCGGTGCTTGTCAATCCTCCCCCAGGAAAAGCCAGTCGAGAGAGGAAGGGGAGAGGTCCGGACGAGAAGAAGGAGGAGGACGAAACGGAAGCTGAAGGCGGTCGGTATCTGACGAGATAAGAGCGCAATCTCTGCTCCCTGTCCACCCTCTTCCCCGTCCCTCTCAGAGAGATCAAATTTTCTCCAACCCTCGCTCCTTCTCGGAACGCGTTTTCCCCTATTCTTCGAGAAATCGTTCAACCTTTCCGCGTCCGAATTTCCTCCTCTAGTTCGTTCCTCCTCTTTTCTCTTTTTCTTTCCTCTTCCGTACAGGATGTCCGCGCGCTCGACGAACTAACTTTCCAAGCTTGTTCTACAGACAAAGACGAGACTAAAACGTCAACATGTAACAGCAACTGCGCGAATGATTCGTTAAAAAGTTGTCACAAAAGTATGCTACGTAAAATTATACACAGATACGTATTTGATCGATGAAAAGTTTCTTTCGTTTTACAGGGAAATAATGGATGCACAACATTTTCCGTTTTATACTATTTTATCAAATTACGATCCATTTTCTTCTATCAAAATGAAGATCACAATTAGGTTTAATATTTGTATAAAGATGCATCGTTGTAAAAGAAAGACACTTTCCGGATTTTTCGCATACTTTGTAACCAGGACGAAAGCAAATCGCATGATACAATCACGCACAAGAATAATAAACACACCTGTGTGTACCTTATGTCGTATATATATATTATAATTATTGTCATATATTATTAACCAGTTGCTCAATTTTTGTTGATACAGGAATTTACATAAAGTTGGCTGGACGAAAGAAACAGCGATTTTAAATGAAATTTCGAAACGTTTGACCGGACCTGTTAAGGTCAGTGTTAAATCAACGACGAGAGGAAGAGCATCGAAGTGGCATGTTCGAACGAAGCATTTACCAAGTTCCCTGCGTTACGCTCTTATTTTTATCTGCAAAACACACCGGCAAGGTTTGTACAGCGAACCGCGGGACACTTCGTGCGAGTCGATTCTACATCTGCATACGTACGCGATAGCCAGTCTCGTTCTACCAGGTATTTTTAAACCCACGAAACACGCGTCAGGCTTAAATGGCCTGTATATCCTACGTTAGAAAATATACGATTCTTTAACCGCGCCTTCCAGCTAAAATACTCGAAACCGCGGACATCGATAAGAGTGAAATCTCTTTCTTAATCTCGATGGCTACTTGTCACGTGAAAACTGACAAAATGGTAAGCAAACTGAGAAAAAAGTGGGTAACAGACTCGCCAGTTGCGCCTGCACCGACGTGACTTTCCTTCACGCGTGCACTTAACAACGAAGAGAGGAAACCGGCGAAATATCGAGCGGAATTTTCCGACGATTAAATCGGTTAAAAATCCGAAACAGAGGGAAAATCGAGAGGCCAGCTCGGTCTCTCTGTGCGTCTCTGTCTAGGGAGGGTGGAAGAACTCTCGGGCGTAGAAGGGGTTGAAAGAGACAGAGAGAGGGACGGTTGCCTGGCAACGACGAGAGGGGTGCCCGGCAGTATAGATCGCTATCCAGCCACCTCCTGAGGGGCGGGCTGCGAGGGTGGAAGAGGCGAAACCACCCCGTTGGCAAGATGGCTTTATTACCCTCCGCCGAGGAGTTGCCGATGTTGCTGCAGTAACTTGCTCCAAAGCTCTAGGAAATGACTTTGGCGTAGGTGCTTTACGCCCGTGGCCCAGCCCGGTCTGCGTTACGCTACAGGCTGCCTCGGCGCTCGATTTACGGCCGACACGCCGCAACTCGGACCTTCTTCCAGCCATGCGAATAGACGGAGTCGTATCGTGCGCGCAGCAATTGCAGGCGAGCCGAATCTTCGACTCGCGGAAATTTCTACGAAAACGTGGAAGCAACGCGTTGCGCGCTTCCCCCGTTATCCGTTGAAACGGCTACACACTCGGTGCAAGCTGTTGTTTAGATGCACCGGCGAACAGGACACAGCGGGGCAGACGAGGAAGCGCGCGGAATCGTAGAGGGTGCGATTTACTAAGATGAAAAGCTACCCCCTCCATCTATAGCGGCGTTGTCGGCGTTATCTAACGCAGACAGAGATTGCCTGTGTTGCTTACAAAACCCTGGCAACGCGTTCGAGCTATCTTTCGAGGCTCGAGCTGCCGCTTGAACCGCCTCGGCCGCTTCAGCCGGCGCGGAAAGGCGAGTCTGCGCCGGGGAAAAGCGACGAGAAAATCGATGCCCGCCGAGGGTAAATCGCGCCGCAAATTGCAAATTGGACCGAGATCGAGCGAGATCGATGCGCGCAATGTGCGCGACGATTCGTTAAAAGGTAGCTGGGAAAGGAAACGCGTGACTCTTTAAATCGCGGCGTATCGATTGGCCGGCAACTGTGAAGAGGAAGGAACGAAAGGGCGCGCAGCAAGGGTGAAAGAGAAGAGGATGGGAGTTATCGGGATCGGTTCGACAGGCAGCTTCCGGGCGATTCATTCCCACTATCGACTTCATTTCTTCCGGGCAATTTAATTTGCTAGTGTCAGCGTTACGCCCGCCCGAAATTATCTACCCTTTCGCCCGTTATTATTAACGTTATTCGCAAAAACTCGGCCCGAAGCGATCCGTTTCTACGCGGCTCTATCGCGATATAAACGGTCCAACAAATTCACACCTGGCCGACTTGACGAAATTACGGGGGAAAAATGGCCAACGAGCGTCGCTACACTGGCAGCGATCTTCAAATTAATTCGATAACGTCCCTCTTGCCTCCATATTTACGATACCATCTACTACGAAAGAGTTCTCCAACGATCCCGCTAACGGCCCAAACAATCGACAAAGTTTTTTCCTCCCCGTGACCGAGCCAAGAAGCGGTGGGGAACGTTCGGAGGACGAGGCGGGCAAAGACGGAGAAGAAGGGCGAAACTCGGGCCGAATTGATACCGGAGGTGTGTCTCGAGGCCATCGCTATCTCGTGTCGTGGAAGCAAGGCGAAGACGAAGCCAGGGGTGAATTTGAAAGAAAGTCGAAGTGGGTGGCACGTCATTCCGTCAAACCAATTAAATTTTTATATCTCACGGTGAGAGTTTGAGCGATAGGAAAAGTTGGACCACCGCACTTTTCGCTTCTCGAAAGTCGAACCGGTTCGATCGCACGAAAGTGACGAAGAATGTCGATCGAGATTAACGCAGTGCGCGTGTAAAAGAAGTTTCTTTGTTAAATATGTCGCTAAATTGCAACCATCTGCCTCTGCGGGGATATTGCCGTTCCCTCGGTGCGATGGCTTTGCCACCATCCTGACGAAACGAATCACGTTATGAGAGTCTACGGATTCCAAGTCGAGGGATTTATCGTGATGAAATAGAAATTAGTCGATTCGAGTAGAATAAGAGATAATAAGTATCGCGGGTAGTAGAAGCGAATTCGACATTTTGCGAAAAATTCCTCGTTTCATCGACCTGATCTACGGTAGCCAACGTGTACCCTTTTCGTCTTTGCTGGTATAAAGACGACGTTTTGTTGTAAATGAGAAACTTTCGAGTGTTCATGGTCGTTGCATCAAAATAATCGAAGATCGTCGAGAAATATCGTCGAGCTGCATTCATCGAGTTGGCCCTTAAAAAGAAGGTTTGAAACGCGTTTCTCTCGAAACATGTTTCTATCGAGTTCGGCCTCGCTACCAACGTAATCTCGTCGCAATCTGCTACTTACAAGCTCTCTTGCCTTTATTCGAACGATGTAATTAACTGGACGGAGGAATTATTTGAAAATGATTTATTGGAATTTCAGACGAAACGAGCCTGCTCTTTATTTGCAGAATAAAAATAGTGGCGGTAACTCGTTATTTCAAAACTGTTATCTTCCATTTTATTTCGAACGGAAGGTGGTCAAGTTTGCGACCAACGCGTAAGCATAAAAATGTTTAATTCGTTGCCATCGATTTCGCGTGGGACGACGCTTGAAAAACAAAATGGCATTGCACACCTGTCTGCCTCCCTGCAACTCCGATGGGGGCGCGTTCTCTCGCCGCGAGACGAAGAAACGCGCGGCGCGAGTTACGAAATCGAGTTTCCGCGCATCAAATTCGACGACCCCGGAGTTACGATCGTCCGGGGACCTTAACCTCCGCTTTTCCAGACGAAAAGCACCGAGAACAGAAAACAATAGAGATCTTGCGAGCCAGCAGCACGAGAGAGGCGCACTCGTAAAATTGGACGAAAGGAAGGACCGTGACTCTGGAGGAGATTCGACCGATGAAAATCGAGGAAACCGAGGGTTAAAAAGCGCGAGAGCGCCGCTTCAACTCATAAACCACGTAATCCCTCGTAAAGTGTACCTTATCCCGAAAGCGACCCCTGCGACGATAGCTTATCCTCGAAAGAAGGCGAGTTTGATGAGAGAAGCAAGAAATTACTTTCCTCGAGTTCGCCTTCGTCTGTGAAAAGTCGGTTGAAACCGTTCGAATCTGTCGATAGTTGCCTATTCTCGCAGAGTAGAATCGTAAAGCGAGCGCTTAATAGTTCAAATTGGTCCCATCGATCGCCACCGGAGAAACACGGAATTTTGTTCGTCGATCGATACGGCAATTTAACTTGCCGCTGACAGAAGAAAAAGAGATGCGAAGGGTAAAGTTTCGAGACGACTATAATCGTCGTCGGATATATTCCACCTCCATGTCCCTCTCCGGGACACAGATTTTGCTAACCTTTCGACTACCATTTTGCATTCTCTAAGCTACGCGCTATAGTCAGCGGTTCTTCGTCTTTCATTTACCATAAATGTCTTTTATTTAAACGGTTCTTTGTTGTCGCGGTATCTCACGACTTGATTCTAAGTTTGAGTCTGTCGTGATGTGCTGTATTTAACACTTTGAGGACAGTATACTCTGACAAGCATAAATTCGCCGGAATTCGCGCGTATTTTCCGAGCGATTGAAAAGATTCGAAAGGACGCTCGGAAAGTTCCTCTTTTATAGAGTTTAACAATTTCTTTTCAAACGTTTTAACGTTCATTCGAAATTTACATTTTAAGATGCTTTTAGTAATGTTTTTTAGCGCGATATGCTTGAAAACAACTTCCCCAATGGAAAGCTACCAAGCAAAATTTATTATTTTATTAAATTCCTTAAAAATCAGAACGAACTTTCCAAACAGCATTTGAGAAGTGCAATATATTGTTAAAACTCAACCAGCATATTTAAAGACTTCTCTGGTAATGTTTTTTAGTGCGATGTGCTTGAAAGAAACTTCCCAGATAGAAAGCTACCAAGCAAAATTTATTATTTTATTAAATTCCTTAAAAATCAGAACGAACTTTCCAAACAGCATTTGAGAAGTGCAATATATTGTTAAAAATTAACTAGCATATTTAAAGACTTCTCTGGTAATGTTTCTTAGTGCGATATGCTTAAAACCAATTTCCCCAATGGAAAGCTACCAAGCAAAATTTATTATTCTATTAAATTTCTCAAAAATCTGGGCAACATTTAACGAGTGCAATATGTTGTTAAAAATCAACTAGCATATTTAAAAACTTTTCTGGTAATGTTTTTTAGTGCGATGTGCTTGAAAGAAACTTCCCAGATAGAAAGCTACCAAGCAAAATTTATTATTTTATTAAATTTCTCAAAAATCGGAACGAACTTCCCGAGAACAATTCCGTATTATTCGATTATGTAATGTAAAAACACATTCGTAACATTTCGTTTATAACACCCATTGCTTCTTGTTTACTGTTTCATTTAACAATAGTTAACATTTTCATAGGACACCGCATCAAATATATAAGACGCGAATTCGCTCCCATTCCTCTCCCATTCAAAAAGCGTTAAAACAGCCTTCGATCGCTCGTCGATAACCTTCGAATTTAAGGGGAAGAGATTTAAAACGAATGATTGAACACACACGCACTCCTATTAAACGTTCTTTGTACATTATTATTTTATTAAATAATAATAATAAATATTGTTCGAATAGTAAAATATTATCTCGCGTGTACGTGTAAGTTAATATCGTTGCTAGACTCGCGTTATCCCAGTCGACCTGGTGGAATTCGAGCGGGCGGTAGGTAGCTCCTCTTCGAATGATTTACATGTTCTTTGGAACTGCTCGGTCGAGAGGAGGTTTGGAGCGTATTTTCGGACGACTGGAGCGCGATTCGAGGACGAAAACGACAGCGTTTAGGCCGGCGAGCCGAGAAACGCAGTTCGACTTGCACCGAATACCTTGTAATTTTCCACTTTCTATTCGATCTAAGCTAATTAATTTACCTCCAATTAATTACCGACAATTGCTGCCGCTCTAATTACGCGCGCTCGATTAGAATCTACGAAAGTTTATGGCCGAACGGGGCGATCTTAACGTCTCAGGTTTTGCATGTGATTTCTCCCTAATGATAGCCGGCCTGGCGTACACCTAAATGCACGAAACCGATCTGTGCGCGAATATTCGAGTCGTAATCGGCGATGGTGGATTTGGCGTAGCGTGGCCGCGAATCCCGCGGCCGCTAAATTATCTTCACAGTTTCTGATTCCGCATTAATTGCTCGACTAATTAAGAAACCGGAGAACGCGTCTCGTTAGCGCGCGGTGAAGCAAGTTCGACGGAAAGTGAGTCGAGTATGAAAAGGAATAACGTTACAGACGAGCCTACACAGTGAATCGATTAACGCGTGCCCCGTTCCAAAAGAAACAGAGATACAGAACGTTGGAAAATCGGCCAGAAAATATCCCATCGTCGCAGCGTAATCGCTTTCTCCGATGTATATACCCTGTGCCATCGATCAAATTAATCCGGCCGTATGCAAAGCGACTCGTTGTTTGGCCGCGCCGTTTCTAACTGACGCGCGCCGATCATC
This sequence comes from Bombus fervidus, assembly GCF_041682495.2. Taxonomy (NCBI): domain Eukaryota; kingdom Metazoa; phylum Arthropoda; class Insecta; order Hymenoptera; family Apidae; genus Bombus; species Bombus fervidus. The sequence continues at coordinate 4,299,261 of NC_091531.1, read as the reverse complement.
GCGATCCTCCTGCCACACGCTCTATTCCACCGTATATATGCAAATCGTTGGAGAATGATCGAGAGCCGTAATCCGATCAAACATCTTTGTCGATTGGCAAACCTGTGCGTCACTCGACGCCACGCAACCACCACAAAACGTAGCGCGTTTTCATCGCTGAAACTCAACCTTCCACTTCGTTTCCATTCGCTTTCCCCTGAATTCTTCCATCCGAGATTCGACAACGAAGAAGGAGCAAATACGAAGCAAGAGAAGGGAGCAGAAAGAAGAAATAGAGGGAGCAAAAGAGAAAAAGATAGAGAGAAAAGAAACTGTGGCAGATGAAGGCTGCTTTGTAGGACGATATCGCTAAGTGGAAATCAGTGGCCGGGTGGCGCCTCCGCCCTCTGCCCTTAAGGGCTCCTCTCGTTCACGCTCCTGGAATCGCGACGGCGACCCGCTACCGGGAACTTGCTAACTTCATTAAAATATTGCCATCAACACCGAGGCCCATTGTCTTGTAGCTTAACCGGCCGATTAACCCTGCCCGACATCCCTCCGACGAGAACAGTAGCTGCATTTTCTTTCTGCCGAGCAAAAACCATCTTCCACGGCCAACCTCCACCACCGCCGCCTCTCCACGCCAATCTATTTATCGATATCCCGCTATCGGCTCTATCGGTTCTTCGAAATTTTACAGGCGCGAAAATGTACGTAGGTAGGTAGGCGCGATTGAAAATCGCGTGCAAACCGAGGCTGAGAAAAATTGGCCTGCGAAGCAGCGAGAGAACGAAACGAGCCAACGACCGACGAGGAATTTTACACGTTTCCGCTTTGGACGATCGCCGAGGATGATTCGTTGAGAAACATGGAACAACGATTCTCTGTTGTATCTAACGATTCTCAAACAACAGTTCCTTCGATGAATCGAACGATGATTCGTTCGTAACGAAACGCCACGAGATACAAAGCATATTTTGCGACGCGCGTGTTTGTGTTATTCGAGCAGCTACGACTGTACCAAACGTGTCTCGGACAGGCAGTTCTTACTGTTTTTTCCAAATACGAACTGAACAGTGTCCTGAATAAGCGCTTCAGATTAATCAAAATAATCGAAAACAATTGTGTCAACATAATCAAAATTAATCGAATTAAGCGAATAAGAGAATCGAACAGAGGAATAAAACGTGTTTTCTAAGTACGAACCGAACAATGTCCTGAATAAACGTTTCAGATTAATCAAATTAATTGATCACAATAATCGAAATCAATTGTATCAACATAATCAAAATTAATCGAAATAGGCGGATAAGAGAATCGAACAGCGGAATAAAACGTGTTTTCTAAATACAAACCGAACAATTTCCTGTATCCAAGCGTTTCAGATTAATCAAATTAGCTGATCGAAATCAATTGTATCAACATAATCAAAATTAATCGAAATAGGCGGATAAGAGAATCGAACAGCGGAATAAAACGTGTTTTCTAAGTACAAACCGAACAATTTCCTGCATCCAAGCGTTTCAAATTAATCAAATTAGCTGATCGAAATAATCAAAATCAATTATATCAACATAATCAAAATTAATCGAAGTAAACTGTGAAGCGAATAAGAGAATCGAACAGAGGAATAAAACGTGTTTTCTAAGTACAAACCGAACAATTTCCTGCATCCAAGCGTTTCAGATTAATCAAATTAGCTGATCAAAATAATCAAAATCAATTATATCAACATAATCAAAATTAATCGAAGTAAACTGTGAAGCGAATAAGAGAATCGAACAGAGGAATAAAACGTGTTTTCTAAGTACAAACCAAATAACTTCCTGTATCCAAGCGTTTCAGATTAATCAAATTAGCTGATCAAAATCAATTGTATCAACATAATCAAAATTAATCGAAGTAAACTGTGAAGCGAATAAGAGAATCGAACAGAGGAATAAAACGTGTTTTCTAAGTACAAACCGAACAATTTCCTGCATCCAAGCGTTTCAGATTAATCAAATTAGCTGATCGAAATCAATTGTATCAACATAATCAAAATTAATCAAAGTAAACTGTGAAGCGAATAAGAGAATCGAACAGAGGAATAAAACGTGTTTTCTAAGTACAAACCAAATAACTTCCTGTATCCAAGCGTTTCAGATTAATCAAATTAGCTGATCAAAATCAATTGTATCAACATAATCAAAATTAATCGAATTAAGCGAATAAGAAAATCGAACAGAGGAATAAAACGTGTTTTCTAAGTACAAACCAAATAACTTCCTGTATCCAAGCGTTTCAGATTAATCAAATTAGCTGATCAAAATCAATTGTATCAACATAATCAAAATTAATCGAATTAAGCGAATAAGAGAATCGAACAGAGGAATAAAACGTGTTTTTTAAGTACAAACCGAACAATGTCCTAAATAAACGTTTCAGATTAATCAAATTAATTGATCAAAATAATCAAAATCAATTGTATCAACATAATCAAAATTAATCGAAATAGGCGAATAAGAGAATCGAACAGAGGAATAAAACGCGTTTTCTGAGAGAGGCGAATGGAGAATACCTCGGCACGTTTCATGATCAATTGGACGCGATCAAACTTTTCAAGACTAGCGAAACGAAATCGTTCGGTAAACTGATATAAGTACTCCGACTCTCATCTTTCACATTCAATAAATCATCCGCGTTGAGTGAAAATGTCGGTGGCCTACCGCGCACACACACGCGGTACGTCCGCTTCTCGCGTTTTCCAGGCGAAGTTTCAAAAATTCAGTGTAATAATAATAATAATAATAATAATAACGATAATACCATTAGGACTAATAATGATAACAACAACAATGACAATATAATACTACTTTATGTAAATATTTCTTCTACTTGCTACATCGTATTTATCGCTATCGATGCTACTGTTGTACGATCATTTTAGAAACATAAATTGACAAAGGTAGACCATGATTCTCGTAAATATCGCTAAATAATATCGTACGATACTGTACGGTAACGATAAATAGACAGAAATATCAGGTCGCAGAAATTTATAAAGTAAAATGTTGCGCGTAGAAAGTGGAATTTCGCAAAAAGTAAACGATCCGGGAGTAGATTCGGCTGTAGATGGAAGACCTCCTAGGAGCGGGTACGCGCGAGGAATTCCGAACGTTTTGCACGTAGGAACGAGCGAGGGGCCATAATGGCAGCCGGTCGGGTAAAACGGATGACAAAGAGGCTTTAACGATGTCCGCGGTGTGCTCGGTTGAGTGACGCAGGACACGAGCCCGCGGCCCTTCTTTCCTCCTTGAAAGAGACGAGAAAACGAGCGCGCGTGTACGCCGAGACGAAGCAGCAACGAACACGGACCACGCACGTCGTACGAAGAAGCTACTCGTTCCCGTGCGGTTTTTTGCCGCGACTGTAATTGAGCCTGTCTCGTCGAGCTACCGTCTAAATGAATTACGAGGCGCCGTGCACGGCACGAGCCCTATCCCCAGGGCCATTACACTTTTTTCCCAAATCACCGCGATTCTTCTGCGTCCATTACTAGACTCATCTTTTTTCTTCGTCGTTTCGCGTCATTTTTTCTTTCGACTTTCGTTTCGTCTCGTTTCGTTTGACTTCGGTGGAAGAAACTGGAAACTCTTGTAAATCGCTGTGAGTAGGAAGCAGTAGCACGCGTTATACGCTTACAAAGAATGCCTTTGTGATTATGATTCAAAGTTCGTCGCTAATTAAGCGCAGCCTGAAAAGTCATATTCCGCGAAGAGAAATAGCGAGTGGGCGGCTCGATCAAAGAGACAGCAGGGAAATCGCAAGCTGGTTGCAATTAACCAGGGGGAAAAAAGCCTCCGACTCGCGTCTATCCTTTCATAAATCGCCAACGAACTAACTCTGATTCTATGGAATCTCTAAATCCATTTACGTATTTCGTTTTACTTTATAATATCGTTGGAAAGAAATTTTGACGTATTGTGAGTACGTCGAATGATATAAAGACTCAGTCTATTCGTTGTTTAAGTTTTTCTACGTTTGTAGGCAGAAAGAAATAATTCGTATGATATCTGACGTCGATGTTTGAAACTAGTTACTACTCTACTGAGTACGTCGATTACTTATTATCGACGCGGGCGAGATGCAAAGGATTGGTCGGTAAGGTTACCGACATTGTAAAGGGGAAACGTTTATCGTTGGCGTAGATGTCACTAAATAGTCAAATTCAAATCTCGCGCGCAATTAATTTCCAGATTTCATTCGCAAGCAAGAAACGAATAATTTCTACCACGTATAATAATTATAAATATATCGAAAACTGCAACATTCAAAGTTTTCTAGTGTTCCTACTATTGACAACTATCAAAATTTGTACTTGTTGTTTATCCTATACGTTCATTCTAATATAAATTCTCTGGATTACCCAAATATGTTTTTTGTAAACCATGGTAAAATAGTTTGAATAAAGAAAGATGAACGCTGATTTATATTTTACGTACCAATTCCGTTAGTCGACTCCAAGCTGGTACTTGGACGTGTTCTGTATACGGATTTTTCCGTGTATCATGTATAAAATCACAATAAAAATATTTCATTATTCATTATTGTTCTAAATGATCGTTCTTCTCTCGTACAAGTTTAATCCTATTGTATATATATAGCAAATTCTTTTTCGTTAGACACATATGCTTCGAAAGAGTTTGACAACGAAAGCTATGCCGATAAATATAAACCTATAATATCATGTATTTCATTGAGAATATAATTTAAAAAACAGAACCTAACAAATTGTTTTATCCAACAAGTATTATAGAAAATACTATATTTAAATGTTTTACATATTTCTTCATATCATGTAAATTTTGTACAATTTTACACTTTTAAATTTCCAATAGATATATAAGAATCCTCGGTCTACTTATGATTATAATAACTATCAAGAGAGAAAGAAAACTCACCGTCGCTTATTTTCATTAACGACGCAAATTCAAGCACAAATTTCATTTTTGCAAGTACACGATCTGCACGCGATCTTCGCTCGATAATGCAAAGTTATTAACTACTTACTAATTTCGAAATTTAGTCGTTGAAGATACGTCATCACTACTCGAACGCTGTAATTAGTACGTCACCACCAGCTCGACCAATCGCGTTATCGCCTGAATATATATAACGAGAAAATATATAATACAAGAGTACAACTAATTTGGAGTAAATTAATCAATAATAATTTTATTAACTTGATGATAAATACTTAATAATACGTTAGATTAAATTTTATTATCGCACAATCTATCTTCTATCACCTATAATTATTGTTTATATTACATCAGAACGTGTGTGATTCTTATAACCTATAACACTTTAGTTTGGAAAAGTATTTAAGTGCAAGGTATTTATTGAAACGTCAAAATGTTACGGAGACAATCGAGGCTTCGTAGAGAATATCTCTACAGAAAATCCGTTCAAGATAAGTTAAAAAGTATCCAAGAAAAGAAGGAAAAAATTAAACGCAGCCTAGAGCAGAATATACCTATACATCCAGATCTAAGAAAAGATGCTTTGAACATACAAAAACAACTAGCTTGGGAAGATGCTGGACCAGAAATGGCTGTTGCTATTGGAACAGAAATGGGAGGTATTGTGGGATCTCACGAAGATGATGAATATCGTTGGGCTGGAGTTGAAGATCCAAAAATTGTGATTACCACTTCTCGTGACCCAAGTTCCAGATTGAAAATGTTTGTCAAAGAATTACGTTTGATATTTCCTAATTCTCAAAGAATGAATCGAGGAAACTATGAAATGAAACAATTGATACATGCCTGCAGAGCAAACAACGTTACGGATTTCATAATTGTGCATGAACACAGAGGTGTGCCTGATTCTCTTATTATTTGTCATCTTCCCTATGGACCTACTGCATATTTCACCATGTCGGATGTTATTATGAGACACGATATTCCTGATATTGGAACCATGTCTGAACAATATCCTCACCTTTTATTTCATAATTTCAAAACAAAGTTAGGTGAACGTGTTATGAGTGTTTTAAAATATTTATTCCCAGTACCAAAAGAAGATAGCAAAAGGATAATTACTTTTGCCAATCACGATGACTACATATCCTTTCGGCATCACACTTATAAAAAGATCCATGGAAAGGACATCGAACTGGTAGAAGTTGGTCCCAGATTTCAATTAAAATTATATCAAATTAAATTAGGTACTTTGGATGCAGAAGCAGCAGCTGATACGGAATGGGCATTAAGACCTTACATGAATACTAGCCACAAGAGAAGATTTTTATCTAACGAAGATGGATGGCAACAAGAAGATGATATTTAAATTTGTATACATTCCTTTTAATTAACTTCGATAAACTTGATAATGTAAATAATACATTTTTTTTATAATATATTCTAGATTTATTATTTTTCTATCATTAGATCTACTAAATTTATTATTCTAGATTCTTATCTTTTTAAATAATGTAAACTATTACTTTTATATCTTGTAAGTTGGAAAGTTTATGCAACTTTTAGAACAATCTATGTTTTCCACAAAAACTAAAATCAAACACTTATATTTAAATTTCGCGCGTTGCGTCCTAAATGCGTAACTCACGCTGCGCAGTGCATTCTGGTTTCCTTCGTAGCAGTTGTTTTTAAAATCGCCATAAAAATAAACAAAGTTTGGGGTTTGAGGAGTAATTTCTGTTGGGAAGAGTGTTGAAGATTTGAACAGATGCATTTGCATCAAAGAAGCAAGAACATATTAGCGCGTGATGCGCGCCAATGTTCGTAAACCCGCGAAATCTGAGAAAACGCCGCGGCGCAAGAAGCTCCGAGATCAACGGAACGACGCTATGGATATGTTCGTGACTCCGAAACGTCAGAAGAATGACGGTGAGATCAGCTTTCACTTAATAGGGAGAGATATTTGGTAGACCAGTTGCTTGTTTGCTCGTATCGCTTGCAGTATTCCGCATGATTTGCGCGCGTTCGTAGCAAATTTATCAATTTCTTTGCAATATTTACTCCAATTTGCGTTTTGGTTACTAGCGCTTTTGTCCGTAGCGGAGAGTCATTAAACTAATGATGTGTACAATTCATTCGTAGTCAGGTTTTTTAAATTCGAGAAATTTCATGAAACAGAGACAGGCTCTAATGAGAAAACGATTATTACAAAAAACAAACAAACAGATAAAATTTTATTCGAATAAATGGCAATTGTCTTGTACTCATAATCTGAAGTAGTTGTAATACTCGTTATGTTCGTTCCAATATATAGTATGTTTATGTACATCAGGTATAGAGAAATTTCTTTGTACTTATGTGTATGTATTAAAATTTATGTGACACATAATACGCGTCCACGAGATCTAATAATTGGTATCAGACACATCTAGTTTAAAAAATTTCAAAATATCCATCAAAAAAATTATAATTCAAACAAGTATACAGTGAACTACGTTTGGATACCCATGCACACTCTTCGTGTAAAGTATATTTGCATAGAAATAATGATCTTGAATCCCAGAAGGTTATGAGAGTGGTAGTTAGATCTTACAAAGTATTTTGGTCCCTTTCTCTTTCTTGGCAAGGTGCAGTCCGCTTTATCTTTCAGATCTAGAGGTCACGGGTATCTCCCGCAGTGGCCGTGTGAGAAAGAAATCTTCCAAACTCGTTGACTTTGAATCGCCAGATGATTTTACGGATAACAAGTACAAACGTCAAAAAGCACAGCAATTACAAAATCAACAATTATTGGACAGATATGATTCCCAACGTATGTCACCAAATCAGTCGATCCAACATGCAAGTAGTGGAAGACAAAGGAAGAATTCGAATTCCAACTCTGGACAGCAAAGAGTTAAACAAGAGACATTGTCAGATAACGAAGGACAGTCTTCAGGGTCAGAATCTGATGATCCCTCTGGGTTGAACGAGGATGAAAGATACAGTATGGATTCTGGAAGTGACGATGATATAGATCCTCTTATGATAGACGATAGAGAAGCAGGGTTTAGAAAGCTTGAACCACCTGGCCAAGAAACACCTTCGCAAGCAAATAGTTTGTACATGCTTGAGAAATGTAAGAAAAAGCTAATTATTAAAGATGGCAAAATAATAGGTAGAATGAAGGCACAACGTAAAGACAAAGGGGTATGTACACATGAAAGTTACTAAGGGGATGATTATTTCACAATTCGATAATGTTTTCAGAAAACGAGATTTACCGCGTACATGTTGTGGGCTAAAGAAATTAGGCAAGAGTTACTAGAGCAATGTCCTTATATGGGTATATAAGCTTCACTCTTGTTTCTCCATACTATGTATGGTCAGTTTAGAAAACCGATGCTAATATTATTCGTGAAACGTTGCTTTTTGTAGATTTTGCAGCAATTTCTAAACGGTTAGGAGAACTGTGGGCTACAGTACCAAATCTGGAAAAATATAACTGGCGCAGACGCGCAAAACGCTTGGCAGCAAAACCTCATTCTTTACCTGCAAGTAAAGATGAGCCTGTTTGGAAAATGCCGCCGCCTGCTTCGCGAAAAAAATTCATTAATAAAATTGGTGGGTTTGTTGGTTCTCATGTATACATCATTTTTACGAGTATATATCTCTAAAAGTTATATGGTAGTTTATTCATCTTGATTTGCTTCTCGTGCACGCGTATTAGTCAAAAGTCTTTCAAATGATATATCGTTTATATGTTTTATGCCTCTAAGAATTATATGGTAGATGTCTTATTATCATTTGTTTTGTGCATGCATCTCGTTTAGAGATAGGCAAATCGAACAACACGATAACATTTGTAACATTTTATGTTCTGTCTTTCTTTGTATTACAGGTAATGGGAAAGAGCAAAAGCCTGCTACCTCCAAAAAAACTATTCAACTAGGTCTACCCTCGGTTGTAGGAAATGTTCCGGTATCGCCGCCGTCGAATCGAACTGGGAAAGATTTAGTTAACGAACCAATGATAGGAACAGGAATGTACAAAGTCGTTGGTACTCAACCTATCGATGTAGCTGCTCATCTCAAGCTTCTCGGTGAGAGCTTAACGATCATCGGTGAACGGTTAAAGGAACACGATGGGCAAATAGCGGTATCGGGCAGTCTGTCGGTCTTGCTGGATTCTCTACTTTGCGCACTGGGTCCTTTGATTTGCCTAACACAACAGGTACCAGAAACTAATGGAGCTAAACACGAAACACTTTCGCAAATGCTCGACAATATTGCGTATCTTATGCCTGGCTTGTAATATATGTAAAAATAATGAAAAAGATAACCTAATAATATACAATGTAAATATATCGATAAATTGATAGACGTACATAATTGTTAAATGAATTAAGAATAACGAAGAAATGATATAGTTTTGTTTGCTACAAAAGGAGAGAATTTTAAAGTGAAATCTTTGTTATATTTTCTCTGCTTATAAAAGTAAGAAGTTTTATATAAATAATATGTTTGTACAAAAACTTACAATAAACATTTGAATAATTCTATAACTAACTGTACACGAAAAATAACTACAATAACTTATTCATATGGTAAGACAGGGGGACACGTACAGAATAGATTTTTGTCTCCATATATATCATTTATCCTTCCAACACTCGGCCAAATCTTGTTGCTTCCTTTTACAAATGGCTGTAAATAAATATGAATATAGTTTATTTATTATACATTCCCTAATGAATGTCAAGTATAGTCACTTACAGCTGGAAATGCTGCCAATTCTCGCGAGTATGGTCTATCCCATTTACTTGATATTACTTGTTCTGGAGTGTGTGGTGCCATTTTCAATGGATTCTTAACAATGTCTAATTTACCACTTTCTATATCATCAATTTCTTGTCGTATATCTACAAAACAAAACTTTTGAATATCTATTGATGTCTTTCTTAAAAGGAAAACAAACATTTTTAGTGAATATATTTAGTATTCTTACGAATCAAAGCATCGCAAAATTTGTCCAATTCTTTTTTGTCCTCGGATTCGGTTGGCTCGATCATTAATGTACCCGCTACAGGCCAGCTCATTGTTGGAGCATGAAAACCATAATCCATTAATCTTTTAGCAATATCTACAGCCTCGATATTTGCCGTTTTCTTGAAATCCCTTGTATCCAAAATGAATTCATGCGCTACCAATCCTGTCTTTCCCTTATACAGTGTCTTGTAATACTTTTCCAGTCTTTTACTCATGTAATTTGCGTTTAGAATAGCAACTTGGGTAGCTTTTCTTAACCCGTTTGGACCCATCATTTTAATGTAAGCCCATGAAATTGGTAGAATAGCTGATGATCCGAAAGGAGCAGCTGATACAGTGCCAGTTTGTTTTATATTGTTATGACCATTACCCGTACAATTAATTACAGGATGAGATGGAAGAAATGGAGCAAGATGCCGTTTTCTATACATAAAAGTCATCAATTGTACTGCATATTTACATTAAAATATCAAAATAACGTTACTTACACTCCAATAGGACCACTTCCAGGTCCTCCACCACCGTGAGGTATACAGAATGTTTTGTGTAAATTTAGATGGGAAACGTCACTGCCATAATCACCAGGACGACATAAACCAACTTGAGCATTCATGTTAGCACCGTCTAGATACACTTGACCTCCAGCTTCATGAACCATAGCACAAATATCAGCAACGGTCTCCTCAAACACGCCGTTCGTCGACGGATATGTTATCATCAGACAAGACAACGTCTCTCGGTACTTATCGATCATTTCTGTAAGATGTACGATATCCACAGAGCCGTCTTTCTGTACGAGGATAGGCTTCACTTGCATACCGGCCATTTGAGCAGAAGCAGGATTAGTGCCGTGAGCAGAAATGGGAATCAAACAGACTTGTCGATTCTTGTTTTCATTTGACTCATGATAACGTTGTATAGCTCTTAGACCAGCGTATTCCCCCTGAGCTCCACTATTTGGTTGAAAACTTATGTTATCGTAACCAGTTATAGCGCACAAATCCTGTTCCAGTTCAGCAAATAGTTGTTGATATCCTTTGGTTTGTTCAATAGGTACAAAGGGATGGATATCAGTGAATCCACGTAGGCTACAGGGCATCATCTCCGTCGTGGAATTCAATTTCATCGTACAGGATCCCTGTTAAAATAGCCGAAAATATAAGTGTGTTGACGATAGTGTAGAATGTTTTTCATATGGCCCATTCAATTACCAGTGGTATCATACTATGTACAAGAGATACATCCTTATTCTCTAAGAACTTCATGTAACGAACTATCCTTGTTTCAGATTGATGGCTATTGAATACAGGATGTTGCAAATACGGTGTAGAACGAGCGAAATGGGATTTATTGAGGTTTCTTTCTAGGCAAACGTCTTCTCTACACATTTCTTCAACGGTTGTATCCGCACAGAATATTTTAAAGATATCATTTATATCTTGTTCCGTAGTAGTTTCATCCAAAGATATTCCAACTCCGTCCTCGTAATACCTGAAATACATTACTCTCATGATACTTGTATTTTATTAGTTTACAATATTTTCTGCTAAATTACTTAAATTACCTAAAATTTATTTTAAACGCAATCGCATTTTCTTTTATAATTTTTGAAGGCACTGCAGGTAATAATTTTATAGTGTCAAAGAAGTACTCATTGACCACCTTATTCCCTGCTGTTTCTAAACCTTTTGCTAGGATCAGGCTGAAGAAGTGTACCCTGTTTGCAATATTTCTTATTCCTTCAGGTCCATGGTACACAGCATACATCGCAGACATGTTTGCCAGTAGTGCTTGTGCAGTACAAATGTTGCTAGTAGCTTTATCTCTTCTGATATGCTGTTCGCGTGTTTGAAGGGCTAGGCGATACGCATCCTGACCGTTCGAGTCCTTCGTAACACCAATCATCCTTCCCGGCATCAAACGAACTAATCTTTGACGACAAGCGAAGAATCCAGCATGAGGTCCTCCATATCCAAGTGGAACTCCGAAACGTTGGCTGGTACCGACGCATACATCAACTCCAAATTCACTTGGAGGCTTGAGTATGGCCAGCGCCAACAAATCAGCAGCAACGCAAACGAGCGTCTACAATGAAATGCATCAAACGTAATTGAATTTATTTGTTCAAGGATTTCAGATCTCGAAATACATACACCGTCTACATGTGCCTTCTTCACCACATCTTCGAATGCGTAGATAGATCCAGTTGTGTCAGGATATTGAAATAGAATACCAGCAACATCCTTTGAGCTTGTATCAACTCGAAAAACATCTCCGATTTCAAGATCGAGACCCAAAGAAGTAGCACGCGTTGCAATCACACTGATTGTTTGAGGATGAACTTTGTCAGAAACGAACAGTTTTTTTCTCTTGTTGCTCCTGTGAGCAAGACTTAAAGCTTCGGCTGCCGCAGTACCTTCATCTAGGAGAGATGCGTTCGCTACTTCCATCCCGGTTAGATCGCATATCATCGTTTGGAAATTCAACAAACCTTCGAGTCTACCTTGCGAAATTTCTGGTTGATATGGAGTATATTGTGTTGTCCTATAACAGAACTTTTTCAGTTACTGTAGTCGCGTTAAAATCAACGATAAATTGCATTCTAAGAAACATACCACCCTGGATTTTCGAATATGTTCCTCCTAATGGTGTGAGGAACGCAACAATTATTATATCCCATGCCAATATACGAACGCCATACGTCGTTCTTTTCCGAAATCTGTGTAATCATCTTTGACAATTCGTATTCAGCTAAAATGTAATTATCATTTTATGCAATCTGCTCTATCAGAATATTAGGATATATTTGACATTTTAGACGAAACTATTACAATTAGTTTTTAGCTTTCAAAAATCACGTGAATCCTAATCTGACCGCACGAGATTAATCTTTGACCCAAGATACGTTCATTTCACAATAGGAGGTCATATTATTTAAAGAACATAATGAAGCTAATGCGTGTTTCAACAGAAAAAACTCTCATTTTTTAACACAATTAATTCATCGACTTATTAAAATATTTAATGTGCAAAATTTTCATAAATTATGAATGAATATACTTCAAGAATGTTTGCTACTCATCCACTGTGTTCATTTCAATATCATGGGGTTATCAATTTACACGTGTTTCATATCTGTAGTCGCGTGACTTCACACGTTTCTACGTATCGTAATAGTTTCTTTTGCAACTGCTGTAGTATATTATTTCAAATAAGTTATACATTTTACTTACTGACTGACTGTTCGATCTTTAATTCTTCCTTGTAAAGAATTTTTGCTGGGACAGCAGCGTTTGTTAATTCTTCTAAACTCTATTAAATTAATTAAATAACTTAATGACTATCTTAAAATAATGTTTCTATTACTAAGTTAAAATACTACCTTAAACCCAATAGTTTTCAACATTTCCAATTGTTCATACTGTCGAGGACCGATATGTCTAATTTGAAATTCATCTTTTTGAAGAGAAAGTTCACTAACATTTTCTTTTTGTAAGTTATTCAACGTTAATCCACGTGCATATCGATATGTATTACGTTTATTCAACAATCTTGTACACTTTGCTAGCTCAAAAAGATATGACATTGTAAATTACAAAATAAAGATTTGATAATAATTAACTATTTTTCTAATGGTAGAATTAAACACTGTAATTGCTTGACAGATTCCAGACAACTAAAGAGTGTACTAAAGGAAACAGGACTTTTATACTCTACGACACATCATCTAGTGATGTCATAACTTCTGATTACAGTTTTATCTTTTGTGACCCTAAGTTATAAAGTATCTTAAACAATATTGGAAAACTACCTTTGCGCATATATGTTACATGTATGTTTACTTTACACTTTATCCAAGCAAATAAGGTTTAATTAAAACAATTAATACTTATATTTCACATAAATTAAACTTTATTTATGGTAAATTAATTAAGTCAATTATAAAAGCATGTATGTTACAACTAAATATTTTATGAATTTGTTAAGCTACAGGAAACAATTCATTAAATAACAATCAGTCAACCACATTTATTTCATAAATTTATCTTTATTTTGTGTAAGAATTTTCGCAGAGGATTTTGCATCTAAGAACAATGACCCTACTTCTTCGATGTCTTCTTTTTTAATTATTGTCCTTTCGTTTACTTTGGCTGTTAATGCCGCAGGAGTTAAAAGTTGCACTACGTATCTAAGCGTTGTTTTTGTACCTAATTCACCGAGAGCTGACAGAGCTTCATCTTCGATTTGCAACCCTTCTGTAGTGGCTCTTAGTTTAACAATTTGTTCTATTTCCTTTCTGGAATATGGAAGCGTTCGTATGATTAACAATCTATCTAAGAGATCAAGAGGTATTCCATGCGGTGATACGATATCTTCAGTTCCTCTGATTATGCAGCGACCTCGATTCGTTGCAAAGATAACTATTGGCGCAATTGCACTTTCTAGTGCACGGTGAAGATATGTAAATGTCTCTATATCCAACATGTGTACTTCGTCTATAAATAAAACTCCCGGTACTAATTCCGCAATTCCTTGGTCAATGTATTTATTTACAACTTTGTTTATTTCTTTGCGCAATTTATCTGTAATATACAATATTAATTTACGTTTAATTTCAAATAAAAATACACAAATATTTTTTAACAATTTCAAATTATGTTACCTGTAATTTCTGTCTTTTTAGGTTTCATTAATTGACCCATCATAGACATAATATCTTGACCGCCTTGTGGTTTGGCATTAGCAACATCCAGATCATGCAATGTTACATCCTGAATGACTTCCTTCTTTTTGTGTACGTCACCTTTAGGTAAAGGAACATACTCTTCTGCTTCCAAATCAAATTCAGTAGCAAAATTATCGCTTCTGCCCTGTCTCTTCACAGCACCATTATTTGCCTCAATGTAAATTACATCTCCTGTTTCGACCTTTTCCTTTTGCAAGGACTCGTATATGGAGGGATCTAATTTCAACTGCTTCGTACCTTTAGCTGTCTTTAGCCCAATTACTACATGCGATACAGTTTTTCCATATCCACCCATAGGATTTTCTGTTTCAGATGGAGTCAGTTCTGTAACCTCCCCTTCATATACTTCCTTAGTCTCTTTGATTCTGAGACCAATGGCTCTTCTAAAATTTTCCATCAAAACTTCTGTCTTTTTTATTTCAGAACTATAGACTTCCGAGCCTACCATGGGACAGAATGGTACTTTGTTACCCAACTCTTGAGCGATAGCTAATGCAATTGCAGTTTTTCCAGTGCCAGGAGGACCAGCTAATAGCACTGCTCTACCAGCCATTTTCTTTGATTTTATCATGTCAACTACTACCCCAGCTGCCTAAAACACACATAATAAGGAAAAATCATTTTTATAAGCGCCTTTTTAACATTGTTACAAAACGAAGTTCTCATACAAAAATATTTGATTTTAAAAATTAACTATTAGCATCGATATATTTCAACAAAAAGATTTTCAAAACGATATTTATTATTTTTTTCTATTTATTGGCATGGAAATAATTCTAACCTCTCGAGCCTCCTCTTGACCGACAAGACCTGCTGCAGCTTGTATTGCAACTCCATTTTCGTCAAGACCCAATCCTTTTATGTGTGTATGAGCTGATATTCTTTGAGTCTTCGCGGTACTTTTTACCTCTTCGATCTTCATTTTCTTTGTAAATACAAAGATTTTAATACCAGAAAGCACGTTGCATAAATACTTGTTTGGTTGATATAACGTCTATCCCCACTACATTAAATCGTCATGGAAACAAAGTTTCAGGAATTGGTACATAAGGAATGTTACTAAGTGGAAACATTAAAATTCATGGTATCACGAAAATTAAATCTTTTTTCTAGAACTCCAAATCTCATTTCCATTTAATTAATTAATAGTAACAATATAATACTGAATCAATTAAACATTGCACGAATGAGTGAAAAAATTATGAAATATATTGTATGAAGTATGTAATAAATATTATTATAAATATATATTATAAATAATATTATAAATATATATGGTTAGTAGAATACCAGAGAGGAAGTTCCTCTCTGATATATTGGCGACCTCCCTATTCATCTCTGCTCTGGGTCAACTTATATGAAGATCACGATTAATTCTCTTCCTCAACAATAGATGTCTTATGAACGCATCATTTTCTCTAAAGTACTCGTATAGGTAGTCAGTTTCTATATAAAGATGTTATAAGACATGAACTACCGGGTCCGATACACCTGGCACAATATTCGAGCAAGTTCATATAATTTAAAAGTTTTCTCATTGATTTGACATCGTTGAGTTGTGTTCCTTCACACTTACACAGGCTCTAGGTGTGACGTTGACCTCTCCTTTTGGATTATGTTATCTTTTCTTTTTTTTTTAATTTTTATCTCTCAATAGATACATTCTATTTATTAAAAAAATTGAAATAACAAGGAAAATAAAAATTATGTAATCAGGCAATTTAATCTCTATTAACACGTTCGTCGCCTCGTCGCATATATCTATGCGACGGGTATACTTCCGTGGGGACCCCGTCGCCAAAGTATGGTGATGCTCTTCTTATTCGAGTTAATTAAATATACGATATTATATATAAGATATATAACATAAAAATATTAAAAACACATTATACCATACTTTTTATTAATTTATATTCTGAATAATATATTACATTATTCTATATCGGATGGTAGTCGTTAAAACATTCCAAATACATTTGGGGTGATTTTGGGCACTTCGAACGATAGTTATAGACTCCATCATCACTACTCTCCTCACTTTCTGACTCACGCTACTGATTCACGCTGTTCACCGAATATTTTGTATACTTTAAAATGAAAGATCTGAGATATCTGCCATGAAATCCCTCGGAATACTCCAACTGGAAAGCTTATCGCTTTCTCCATTTTAGAAATAAATAATCCTTTCTTTGCAATGAATCGAAGGTAATAAACGATGAATTCCTGCTTGTCACTCTATTTACATTCTGCGTACCGGCGGTCGGATTTGGGCCCCGCAGGAAACTTAGCCGAATCACGCTGGCGACGAACGTGTTAAATCGTATATGAATAGTCATACAAAATCATATTTTATACAATTATGTTCTTTCTTTGTCTTCACAATCTGGTACTACAACCTGAGTATCCTTAATCTGAAATAGAAATTTTATTTGTAAACTACTATTTGTAATGTTCTATGCTTATAAATTTATTGTATTCACCTTAACATGGGCATACAAAATAATGCCAACCAAGGTTAAAATTATACCAATTACTTGATTTATGGCCAATGTTTCATGGAAAATTAACGAGCCACCTAAAAGTAATAGGCAAAATTTGGAATGTCCTACCATGTTGTAGCTAATTAATAAATAAAGAATAATAAGAAAAATAAAGAATAATAACATGTTAAATTTCATCTTTCATAAAGTAGTGTGAAAGGATACGTTAATGGAGATGTTTTTCCAATTATCCAATAGGAAGTTAAGTTAACAAAAAATGCTATTATAGCTGATAGTACAACCATGACCTATAAAAAAGGGACACTCAATTATCTAATTCTATTCCTTTGTAAATCCAATGAACAATATTCTCTGACATAACTATATCTACAAGTGACCAACTTCTTGTAAATGTTTGTTCTACAGGCTCTAAAAATGGCACAATAAAGAATAACATAACAGCAGATAGAGGTGCTTGATAATATAACAATTGCATTGGATCCATTTGAAACTCTCTTTGCTTTATGTTTACCATCTAGAAACATTAAGATATTTTAAGTAAAATTTAATAAGTGCTGTATAAAAAATAAAAGCCATACCACTTGGTATAAGGATGTTACAAATACTCCCATGGTTGCATATACTGTTCCGATAATGTTAAATTGTATATCATAACAAAAATTAATTACTACTCCTAACATAATAGGAATTAATGTTAATTTAACAAGTATACTAAATTTTTTATTATAAAATATTATTTGCATTATTATCACGCAGGGTGTAGTTAGCATTTTAGCTACTTGATAAGTTCCAACAGTATTGTGAGCTAAACTTAAATTTGTTAACATAACAAATCCACAAAATGTCATTGCAATTAAAAACATTTCTTTAATCGCAATATCTTTTATACAAAATACATCAAATTTTTCACAAATTGTTAATCCGATAGAAGTAATAACAAAGTGTATCATAGATAACGTAATGTTTGGAAAACCAGTATGAACGTAGAGCCATTTATTCAGTAATACAATTACAATGGAAAAGAATATATTCAGTATCAAATAAAATGCCGTGATAATTGTTTTATTCATGTCTTTTTTTCACTGTTTTATATTATTAATATATAATCGGTAAGCTAGTTGTTATTGGTTATGTTTTATGCGACAATGATGCTTTATGCATCTTAATTTTAATAACAGGTCTAATCAAATCCATTACATCCTTATTCGTATCGTAAACTTTTTTTTCATTTATATTTATTTTTTATAAGCATCATTTTGATCGAATTTTTCGTAAAATACATCATCGTTTAAAATTTCGATATGTACCGGGAAAAACACTGAATTATGCAAATTAGCAACAGAAGGTAAAGTCGAGGGCGCCAAACTGAGGAGCGCGAAGCGTGAAGAAGCGTGACACTCGGTGCACCGATGTTTGGTGCCCGCTAAAATTTTGAGCAATAGTGCAATATGATTTAAAAGTTAAATTGACATAATACTTATTCATAAACAAAGTAAAAAATGGAAGAATTTCCTTTGGGATATCGAGAAGTTGTGCCTGATCAAACTGTACCAGAGAAATGGAACGAAATCACGTTGAACACGGGTATGTAACCATAACCTTTTTATTTTCACGGAACACGAAATTATTCTTTCAAAAATAATTTAAACTCAATTTCTTTATTGTATATCAAAGATATTTATTTTCCATTTATGAAAACATGTATTAATTATGACAATGTTACGCTTTAAACCTTATAAATTGAATTCCTAACCTTATTTTTCAAATAGAAAATAGTTGTACAGTATCTGTCTCTGTAATTATATTATTTTATAGGCGGAAGCCAAAGTACCTTACAGGACATAAAAGTTCCAGAGAGAGCAGGAGGCTATTCATACAATGATGGCTCAAAATATTTTACACGGAATCGATTTATTTATTGGCGTATTTGTCATGATGTACTTGAGTTGGTTGAACACAGTCTAGATATTAATTTAGCCAACTGTAGAGTAAGATATAAGTTTACAGATACACCCATTTTGGATGGCATTTCTATACATGAAACAATTAATTCAGTCATTATATTAATAGCAACCGTTTCTAGTGTTCATAAGTTATCATTTCCTCATCCTGAAAGAATTCACAAAAATGTAAGTAGCTTCCAAAAGGTAGTAATTGAATATTGTATGATTTTAGATATTGCATTAATGAATTGTTATTTTATAGGAACACTCATTAAGTACATATAAAGATTTAGGTACACAATCAATATTTAGTGAAATGTCTACACAAAATGTGAAAAGAACTAAGGAAGATCCACATATGTTTCATGTCATCACAAATGCAGGAACTACAAGTTAGTAATTCATGACAGAACTTAAAAAATAACATTTTTTAAATATAGTATCCACAGCAATTATTTTAATTTTTTCCTCTTTTCTTTTATAGATTCTCCAGTTCCTCATGCAGCTGCATCATGGCTTATTCCACCACAAGAAGCACTGTTTGCTCTTGCTTATAATTCTGGAACTATACTTCTCCTGAGGCTAGATACAAAAACTGGCCTTGTGCACAGCAGTGAATTAAAACAAGATTCAATAGTGCCAAGATTTCTTAGTGGTATTGCAACTGCTTTTAGAGGACGCAATTCTGAAGCCCACGTGGCTATGTCATTAACAATACATAGTTGTGAAAGTGATACGTATTTGTTTGCATTGTGTCGTGAAGGTAATATCCGTATGTGGTCTTGTAACAAAGCTCAATGCGTGGCCGTGACTGATACGGCGATAGATAATCGCATTGCTTCGCAAGGTGCACAGGGCCATATATTAAGAAAAGCATTGGGTCCTAATAATGAATTATACTTGGGAACTTTTTTAAAATTTAGTACTAGATGTGAATTTAGTATTTTAAAGCCAATTCAAGATAATGGGATGTTTAAATTTGTTAGATTATGTACCAAGTTCGCACAAGATGTATGTACTATTTACATTTATTCATATTGACTACAAATTAGTTGCCATTTAAAACAACTTTTATATGTATTAATCTTTACAGCAACATTTAGTTGACTTTTTCTTTACCACTACTCGATTATGGGCTGTTTGGAGAACCACTGATATGGATACAGTTGAAGTAACGCATGCTCAATTATCATTGAGTGGTGGACGCGTTAACTCTGAATGGGAAGCTGCGATTCTAGAACAAACGCCAGACAGAGACTACATTCTTAGTGATGCTGATACTGATCCAAGACAAGCATATATCAATTACATTTTTCACCCTGGTCAGTTCTCTTTGGCAGATATAACAAAAGCATTGAACATATACAAAAGATCTAATTTTTTGGAAGATAAAATTCTTTCTGCTGCGGAATTGAAAGAACGCGTATGTATTGCGGTAGAAGCTGAGATACAAGCTGAAATTATGGATTACGAACTTATGGATGAAGATTATTTAGAAATTGCCAATCGTTGTTGGTCAAAATTTTATTCTTGGGTTATACAGTATCATGCCAATAGTACAAGGCCAGTGGGATTGTTACTACTGCCTAGCGTTTACGGAGTAGTTTTACTTAAAAAATCGTGCTTCTCGCTTTTGAGACCAATGGAAGCTTTAGAATATTTAATGTTTTGTAATGAAAGATCATATACATCCCGATTCAAAACAACGCCGGTTTTGTCACAAGACGAAGATATATGTCAGGATCTTATTACTTTAATGTCAGCATTGGTACTATTAGAAGAACAATTATCCGAAGAAACTAAGACAGCGGTAAAGAGAGAGCTGTATCATTTAAAAAGTCCAGACATTATTATTGATGATTTATTGTCAAAACTGATGTTGGAGTCGGAAGAACCGATTAGTAATTTTGTTACGCATCATCTTAGCTGTCACAAATTATCAAACGTTAGAGATATATCCAGCGCTATGGCAATGTTGTTGGAATCATTAACATATGATCTTGGACAACCAAACAAAGTACATCTTAATAATGATCATGATGCCTCGATACTGTTGCTCAATATAAATCACTTTTTTAGTAGTCACTTAGGCATCTCCGCAATATCGAAAAGTGTAGCACAAATAACACAATTGAGATTCGCGATCTGCAGAAATTTATTAATTTTGCAACAAATGATACTACTACGACCTGAATTATTTGATTCACGATCATTACATTCCATAAAATCATCATTAGCACCTAAGACAGTTGTGTTAATGCAAGCTTATTATGTTGTGACGTGGATATGTGAATCCACAGCATTACCAATGCCTGTACAATCTCTATTAGATTCTAGTGTTCAGCGTCTAGCATTATTGAAACTTGTTGATTCGAGAGCAAATATAGGATTCAAGCAACATCGATCTTCATCATTATTAGAATTATTTATAGAAAACAGTGGTGCAAAACATGCTCACAATTTGATGGCTCATACAAATTTAGATGCGACTAGTTTAATTCCATGGCATTATGGGATGTTAACGCATATTACTTTTATCGCACAGCTCGTGTATCCTTTCATAGAACTATCGATTTATTTATGCACGTACGTATATATTAGTTATATACGTGGTATACGTTTCTTTTTTGTCTTAAAATTTTTATATATTTCCTTAATAAAAAATATATCAGATGGCCGAGATCGGGAAATTTTATCTTCCCCGAATGGCTATTGTCTAGTTGTCAGTTCTTGTTGGTTCAAGAGTATGTGAGGCTTCTGAATACATGGTGCGAGTGGAACAGTGCATCGAGGAAATTTATATTAGCAGTCGCGTTGCTTGAAATGGGAGAAGCGCATAAAGCTTGCGATCATTTCCTTCGAGCTTCTAGGGGAATTTTGACAGATGAATTTTTAGCTGATGCCTTACTCGAATCTAGCGTACTATCCGAAAATAGTTCGTTAATTCAGTATTACTTGAAAGTTATCAAATTATTTGAGGAACATAATGCTTCCGACTGTATCATAGAGCTCGCTGAAACAGCTATATTAATGGCTGATAAAGATGATCCTAATTTGCCAACACTTCACTCAATAGTATTCATGCAACATTTGAACTTGGGTCACCATATAAAAGCTTACAATTGCTTAAATTCGAATCCGGATGTTGCACGTAGAGTAGATTGTTTGAGACAATTGGTAGTGACTCTCTTTGAACGTAAAAAGTTAATAGATTTAATTTCATTTCCGTATGTCGATATGTATGAAGATTTAGAGAGAATAGTAGAAGGTAGGGCCAGAAGTGTGGACCTCATAGAAAATAATTACTACAATTTTTTATATAGCTTTCACATAGATAAAGGGAACATGCGAAAAGGTATTACTTTAACTTATTATGAAATCAGTATTAAACCTTTTTTCATACAGTAATTGATTTGTTTTACAGCTGCGTCAGTGATGTATGAGCAAGCTATGAGATTAAGTCAAGAATCACAATCTGTTGCGATCGTATCAAGGCAAGCTCAGTGCTTGTTAGCTTGTATTAATGCATTACATCTTGTCTCTGAAAAGTATAGATGGATCGTTAGGCCTGTAATTGATCAGAACTATTTGGAGGAAATGGATTATGAAGTACAAACGAGAAGAAGCATCAGTAGCGAAGATATTTTGCATTATAAAATAAAAAAACAAGTCGAAGTTCTTGAATTAAATGATATAAAAAGGGAATACTACATTGTAGATGCAAGATTGAAAGTATCGAAAATAAATTCGGAGTTGCATATTGTTTCACATGCTGGACCCTCGGAGCTTATTATTATACTACCAACTATTGGATTGTACACGACAGCGTTGCATTTATGCGATGAATTTAAAGTTAATAAAAGTTCTGTGCTTGAAAGTCTCGCTTCACAGTGTATACGTTTAAGTCGAGGAGAAGATCCAGACGCATGGGACTGGCTTATTCAAAACGATATATTTGACATTGGTTTATCGAATACAAATATTACAAACACCGCTTGGAGATTGTTAGAATACTTAACATTGAAGCATGAAAAAGATAGATACAGTGAGTTGCATAAAGCAGTCACTCGGAAATTACTTCAAGAAGGAGCGTTTATACCTCAATGGTTATTGATGTCATACAAGGTAAATAATTTTTTAATCATCATATCATATTGTATAATATATTGTTATATTATATTCTATAATAAAAGATCACTTGGTATTTACTATAGAAACGAAATGCTGCCGAACTTCTTCGTCTTATGTTAAATGCTGGTAGAATATTAGAAGCTAGCGAGTTAGGAGTTGAATACATTAATGCTGTTATGGGTGATGGCAAAGAAAATTTCGGTCTTAAAACGCACTTAACATCCGTAACTACACCAGTCTGGTTGCCACTTAACATTTTAGAAGTGCTATTATATGAATTAAAAGAAGTCAAAGACAATCCTACCTTTTCCGAGGTACGTAATTTTCCTATTGTATACATGTATTTTTTTCACAAAAACATTAATAAAAATATTAATATTAATTTTAGAGCTATCAAAGATTACAAGGAGCATTGCAAAGCTACGAACAGAAAGTGATAAGGGTGTCAAAGGATATGATCGAAATAAAATTAAGTAACAAGAATTGCTAGTAGTAAGTAGAGTACTTATATTAGTGGTTAATAAAGTAATACTTTGTTTTTCTATTATAAAAAAATATACATATTATAAAAATATTTAATATGTGCGGACGTGTGTGTAATTGTCTCCGCTGATGATACAACTATCTTTACACCAGTCTTTATCTATAATGTTTTAGGAAAATCTATACTATAAAAGATAAAATTTTATGTCACATATTTGGAACAATAGTATTAGAGATTGTCAAGCATAAATCGGTGCATGACTAATTGATATCACCGTCGTAAATACAATAATAACGCCAAGAATCGCTGCGACAATCACGGCAACCATTTGTGGACATCTTTTGAACAAAACCTGAAATAATTGTAAATTTAAAATAACCGTCATTTATGAATATAATTTATAACAATTGATTATTTTGTTATGAATATATGAGAAACTATGAACAAAATATTACCATCAAAATAACTATCAAAGCAAGAACGAAAATTGTTCCGACAGGTAGAAGAAAAGATGCTGCCCAATAATGTCTCTGTATTTCGGGATCTAAAGAAAATCATGAACAGCTTGCGGTAACAAAGTTATGAAAGAGAAATTAACTTCTTAAAACTACGTAAAGATACATTATTGGAACTTATTAATTTTTATCCTATATGGAGATATCTCACCATTGCGCCAATGAGTTTTGTATACTTCGTAAGGAGGTATGCGAATTCTCCTTATGATACTCTTATTTGTTATAATTACAGAATCAAGGAGATTTTGCGTATCTACGGATTGTACTCCACTTGTGAACCAGTCTCCTACAATGTACATAGTTATTATAACAAGTTTTATCTCTATTTTCGCGTGCTCAAAACGTTAATGTAAATGCAATTAAGAAAGCAGGTTCGGTTCTATATAACTATAATTCAATATCAACATTTCGCGTCAATAAAAAGCTATTATTTGTACTACAGTATACGAGTGCCAACAATAATAATTATTGTATATTGTAGAATTAGTTAGGATATACATATTTGGGGACAAAGAATTACTACCATATTCCTCAAGCTGTTTCTATAAAACTGATTTTTATATTTGTAATCATAATTA
Source organism: Bombus fervidus (assembly GCF_041682495.2). NCBI lineage: Eukaryota > Metazoa > Arthropoda > Insecta > Hymenoptera > Apidae > Bombus > Bombus fervidus. Next base: position 4,274,392 of record NC_091531.1, on the reverse strand, counting down.
GCTGTATTTTACCTCGTTTATTATTCCAACAATGCCTATTACACTAATATTTTTATTTAATTTGTTGTAATAGTCTGTGGTCTTACTAAGCTACTAAGAGGTAAATACAAATTTATAGTAGCTGTTCACCATAAAATAAAATACTTTTATATAATTTATAATAAAAATGTACTCAACATGTTGGAAATAGTATAACTACATTTGTATAAACTGGTGTTTTTATGTAGATTATTTTTTTACATTAAATTTTTCGTCAAACTTTGTTACTAAACACGAGAAAAACACTAGTTTATAGATAGGTACATCTACTTTCATATGTGTTAGCAGTGTATGTATTCGCGTATAAGTTAGATTTTAAGTACTATTATTTTATTGATGTTTTGTGTAAAACATGCGGTGTTTAAGTTTTTAATAACAAAATTTATTAGCTTATAAATGAGTACATACAATAAAATGTTAATGTGTGTTAGTAATACTTACCCCAAATCATAAACATTGTTGCATATTAAGTACAACAGTTCAATGACCTGAGTGTATCTTTTGATTTGTAAAAACTGCAGAATTTGATTCCTTCAAACACAATTTTCTACTTCGCGCATGAAAATTGAATGTATTTTATTTATGTTTCACAATTGGGATAAACGAATGAATAATTAAATCGTACTTCTAATGATAAAGATAATTAAAACAGAAGATGATTAAAGCTATGTTATGTCGATAAACTTACATAGTAGAGTTTTATAAAAGCTTATACGATTGCAAAATGTTAAATAAATCAAATAAAACAACTATAATATTATTATTTTATTTATATTATTACTAATATAAAATGAGAATTAACATTACAATATGTGCAAAACCTGTGCATTAAATTATCTCGAGGTTCACAGATAATCCATATACAGGGTGTATAAAGAATAATTTTAAGTAAACGACGCAATATACGCGTGAAGAATACACATGCGTCTGAATTACATTTCTATAAAGAAATTATTAATTTAAATTAATTTCTATAAAGAAATTATTAATTTAAATTAATTTCTATAAAGAAATTAAAAAATAAATAAAAAACCTTCGAGTTATAAGAAATACATGCTTGTTTTTTGAACAGCCTATATGAGATGTATACATACGAAGTAGCACGTTGTATACCTTCAGTAACATGGCGACATTGAATGGAAGTGCTTGATTTGTTGATATTTTATATGTAAGATCGAATTTGTAAAAAAAAATTCTAAAGATGATAAAGATATCGGCGTTGAATGAAGAATCCAGTGAAGAAAGTGAAGAGGAGGATTTACCGAGTATCACGAAAGAAGCACAAGTACGTATCAACACTGTTATTAACTTTTTATTTCCTTAAGAACTTAACCTATAAACTTGTCAGTTATTGAAACATGGTTAATTTCTACCGGTGTTCAAATTTTATATAAAATTATACACAGAGAACATTCAGATTATATATCTATTTAGAAAATTAAATATCTACAATAATCTGTCTTAATTTACTATAATTAATTATATTTTATTTAAGGTTGTTTTGTTTTATAGATCATTTTATAATCGAAAAACACATTATTTAGTTAAATAGTCATGTATGATTCATGTAAACTCTTGAATCTGCTTCCTTTGAATTTTTATTCTTCAGAGAAACTAAGATTTATTATACATTATTAATAACATATGTTTCATTAAAATCTAAAAAATTTGATTTGTTTATATCTGTTTCAGGAACAAATAGCTCTTACTGAATATAATAAAGCTTTAGTATTATTAAAAGAGAATAAACAAGAAGATGCACTGAATATTTTTAAAGATCTTTTAGAAACTGAATTGCTGGATGAAGTTGAAAAACCTGAAATACCTGATGGTAGATCTAGGCCAATGTTGTCGTTAAAATATTCTTGTTTCAAGAATATCGGGGCTATACAGGCCATGTTGGGAAACTATGATGAAGCTGTAGAAAATTACTGGGAAGCAGCTAATTTAGACGATACAGATGTAACATTATGGTATAGAATAGGTATCTTAGCTATGAAAACCTCAAATTTAGAATTGGCATGTTCATCATTTAAGCAAGGTTTAAAGTGCAATGCAAACCATTGGCCATGTTTAGATAACATGATAACTGCCTTATATGCAGTTCCTGATTATATGAATTGTCTTTTGTACATTTCTATGGCATTAGAACGTGATCCCAATTATGTAAAAGGTTTAGCTTTTCGTGATAAAATATTTAAAGACATTCCATGCTTCGAAGAATGCTATAAATTGTACAATAGTGACTGGCAATTAGATCCACCATTATATACTCAATATGATCATCAAATAGGAGATAAGTTAATAGAAGAAGCACAGGATATTGCTAGAAGATGGGCAGAAACATGCAGAGTAGAATTCTGTCCTAAACCATTGCCAGATCTAACACTAAGAAAACCCATAAAAAACTATACTTGGTTAGACTTAGGAGAATGTTTATTGGATATGCATAGATATATTACAGAAAATAATTTGAGTTTTGTTAGTAGAATTAATCTAACTGTTCATAATTCTGAAGAAACAGCCAAAACTCATACTGAGGGAGATACTCAGGGAAATAATGATGTTAATACTGATCAGGAAATATTGCAAAATACCATAACAGAGAATGAAAATGAGGTTGAAAAATCAATGAAGATGGAAATAGATGATGCTAATTCTCCATGTGAAATATTTGATGACAATCAATGTGGTGGTGCTGAATCTATGATGGATATTGAAATAGAAGATGATAAAAAATCATGTTCCAGCGATGTACAAATAATAGATGATGAAGACCTTTTGAGAATTTCAGATACTGATGCTGTACAATTTGAAGAACAAAGTCAAGTAAAAAATGATTTAGATGAGCAAAATAACTTTGAAGTAGATGAAAATGGAGATAAATTACAATTGGAGAAAATAATGGATGATGCTGGCAATGAAGCACAAAATGATAATATTAGTGATAAGGATAGTAACAAATCCAATGATGAAAAAGACTCAAAGAAAGAAGACAAGGTACAATGTAAGGCAGAAGAAAAATTGAATGAAAAGATTGAAGGAAAGGAAGAAGTACAAAAGGTGAAAAAAAGGAGAAGAAGTGCTCTATGTTTTCTGCAACAATGGGCTTGGAGTTGCAACAGTATGAGACGTTCTGCGAGAGTAAGAAGTTCGAATAGAAGAGAAGCTGAAAGAGATGATGTTCAATTAGAAGAAACTCTTAGAAGAATATTTCCTAGTACATTATTGTATGTATTTATATCTATATTTATGTAACTTATAATCAATATTATATAAACTGTTAATATTTTAGGCCAGATACAGTAAAATTAACCAAAGATGATCATTCTAAAAATATGGATGATTCTATGGATACAATGGATTTATATCAATTGTTTGCTAATCAAGAAAATAATAGTAATACTATAGAAACAGTTAAAAGTTCTGACAGTTCAAAATCTCCGAGTCCTGAAACAAGGTAGGTCTTATTTAAGGATGAGCAACTAAGTTTTTGCAATAATTAATTTTTTTTCTTCTATAGTCAACAACAAAATTATTTCGGTACAGAATCTGAGATAGCTGAAGTAAATATGTTCATTAATGAACATAGTAGTAAGAGTAATTTAATGATAATTATAGCAAAATATACGGAATTTTTAAGCACCAAATGGAACCAAGAATGGTCTAAAGGAATATTAGAGATATATTTGCAAGCATATACATTTATGAGGTATAATAAATAAATGTGAGCTCTTTTATGTAAACATGTCTCAGATAATAAAATGCATTTCTTCTTTTCTACAGGGAGCACATTCCACATCCATCACCATTTGAAGAAGATATAGATGATGATATTTTGAAACTAGATACTGAAATGACTTTATTATTTGGTGAACTGCATACAGATAAATGGTTAAGCAATAAACCAGACATAGTACCGTTTTCAACGTATGTTTTATTCCATTTGTTTTATTATACTTCTCCAATTAAAATAATTAAAGAATTCCATTGTCTATTTTAGATTAGATAAACTTGGTACAGGAATGCCATCTGAGGAACTGGGGCATATAATTTTTACAAGCGTTAGGAGGGATATTTTAAATGAAGAAAATATTCTGATATTTCTAAGGGTTTTGTGGCTCAAAGCTAATATCTTTTTGTGCCAAGGAGACACAGACATCGTCATTGAAACTTTAGAATTGGTAAGTAACTTCAATTCCAGCACAAAGAGATTTTTCCTAATTTACCTAACCAGATATTATCTTTTTAGTTGCTAAGTCATATGCAAGAATTGGCGAAACAAAACAAAATGGTTTATTTAAAATTGCCTAATTGTAAATATCATTCTAACATCAGTATTAAAATAGTGGAGAAGAAACTTAAGTCTATTCAAAGAGGACAGAAATTAGGAGAAATACAAAATCTGTATGACGAAAAAAAATACGCTGAACTAGCCTACATATTACAGGATACATTCAAGTTCGCAAAACAAGGAAATAAATTTTTATCCGTAAATGATAATATCGTTGATAGAGTACAACAGTTATCCATGTTACTAGATAGCTTATGGCAGCTACAACAATACGAAGAATGTTATGTATGGGCGGAAGCTTGCCTCAACGAAGCATGGCAAAATTATTTAAATGCTTCCGATGATGTAGAACAAAAGAAATGGACGAGGTCCGTCCTAATGGCGCTTGAAAAATTAGAAGCTTGTACAATTGAAGTAAGCACTTTTGTTGTAAAATATTTACCGGAAGCACGTCTTTCGAGATTAGTACAAAATTTGGTTCACATTGTTTGCAATCAATTAGATGTATCGGAAAATACTGTAGAGATGCCACTTGAAACTGTTTTGCCGTGGATCTTATTGCATTATGTTTTGCAATATAAAGAAGACAAAGAGAGAGCAAAGGCTGAATCGTCATACAAAAATAAGCATAGTTCTAATTATTCTGAATCAGATGATGAGGATGAAGGTGTTCCAGCATCTATCATGATTTTATTTATTGCCCATGACTTTATGGGAAGACACTCATGGTGTTGCTACAACGAAGCAAAACTCTTATTTTTCACTTTAAATTTAGTTATCCCAAAATTGGAAACCCCTCAATTTTCCAGTATAAAAAGTAAAGTTTCAAAATATTTAGAACAAATATTTTATTGTCTATATGGTCATTATAATAAAGTGAACAAAGTCCGACCAAAACATATAGAAGACCATGGAGTACCTCAAATGAAAGTGACTTGGGAGGGAGCACAGTTATTGTTCAATTTTTATAAACCCAAGCAAATACCCGAATTTCATTCACCCAGGACTTTAACAATTAATGCAGACACGGAAGATCTGTTTAAACGTATAATAAAGTTAATTCCTCAAGAAAGTGACCCGAATCAAGTGATTGATGAAATGATGGCTTATATAATGGGTGAACGAGACACAATGCCGACCGTTAAGAAGCTTCTGCCGCATTCCATGTCCACTATTTATTATCTCCTAGCAGATTTTTGTTTCAAGAATTGTAAATGGAACACAGCTATTCGATATTATTTATTGGATTTATGTTTTCATCCAACAAGATTGAGTTCTTGGACTGGACTAGCGATGTCATCCGGCACCGTAATAGAAACCTGGTTAAATAAATATAAACCAATGTAAGTAGTGCTTCAAACTTTTTTATTAATATGATATAACACAAATTAATAATAATGACTGTTTATTTTATGTTTAGAAACGAAGACTCACTTTTAGCAAAAGCGAAATTAACCCAATCCAGTTATCGACATGCTGTCGAATTGGATTCCTGTAATCATATTATTTGGACTGAATACGGGACATTCGCATATGTTGTTCATTCATTTTGTTCACGATTACTAAAACAAGAAACAGACACGTTAAGTATGGAACGATTTGAAATCTTAGAAACGAGAAAAGAAGAAATGTTGGAAATCGCTTATCAGTGTTTTCAGGCATGTGCTCGTTTATTTATTGGTACTAAAGATGGAACAATACCGCATGATGAAAGATGGCTGTATCAATATATGCTCGGAAAGATAGCCGAAAAGAAAAATCAAGATCCTCCTATATATTTGGAACATTACGCGAAGGTATTTGTAAATCTGTATACCATTTATATTGGACATAGGTGATATATATTCTAATTTGTTTATATTTAATTGCAGGCTAGTGAATTATTATATCACAATAATGCACAATACCCACGTAGAATAAGTCATAAATGTCCACAGCATTTTTCGGTTGAAGCATTAGAAGTACATTATCGAATTCATGCGAGCATATTAAAATATCTTGAGCAGCATGAGGGGAAACCTCTAAAGAAAACTTTAGGACAATTGCTTCAATTTCATCTTGAGAAATGTGCCAAAGGGCCCTTCATGAAGTATACTTCAAAACTAAACGAGAAGGTTAAAGAGGAAAATCTTTTTACAAATAATAAAAATGCTGGAGGAGAAGTGGAATTTACAGCTGAAGGAGACAGAAATATTGTTACGATCGGTCGACGTTCAAATAGCATTGAGGAGATTGAAATCATAGACAGAACAAATAAAGGATTTGGAACGAGTCAACGTATTGAACATGGGAAGACAGAAACACGTAAGAGATCTCTTGCAGAATTATCACAAGATAATGCAAAGAGGATAAAATTAGGTAACGTATCTCATTTGCAATTAATGCAAGACGTTGTAGCTTTAATAGATGACGTAATCACAAAAGTTTGTGATATGGTTTCACAAAAAGAAAGGAACGATGAGATTATGGTATTATCGAGCGATGAAAGTAATGAATCAAAATCACAAAGAAAGAAAGTGAAGAAAACTATTGAAAAGACAAAGGTGAACATAAAATCAGAAGACAATAAGAAAGGTTCATTAACATCTTTAAAAATTGGCACTGTATTCGAAAGTGAAGGAAAGTCGGAAAATGTTCAAGACTTAATGGACGCTCTTATGAAACAAGCAATGGAGATTAGTCAGGAAACACGACAATCTTCGCCTGAAGATGAAGATACGAGAAAGTTTGAAGGGAAATGGTTACAAAACGAAGATTTGCAATTAGGTAATAAAGAAATGAAAGATAAACCTCCCGATAAAAAGAAACTTGCAAGTACTACGAAGGAAGAGCTAACTTTAAGTAGGAGAGGTTCGCAAGAAAGTACAACAACTACACAAACAACTACGACAACGACTGAAACGAACAATTCTAGCTCTAGTAGCAGCGATGAATCAAGCAGTAGTGATGATAGTTCTGATAGCGATAGTTCAAGTGACACCGAAAGCGACTCTGGTGAAAGTGAAAGTGAGAAAAAGAAAGAGGAGTCGGTTTTTGTACAAAAAGAAGAAAATATGACTGAAGAAGAAGTTACAACTCTAATAACATATTGTTTAGCTGGTTTAGAACAGTGCGTCTTAAGATTTTCGGAACATTACAAATCGTTTTACAGATTATCGCATTTCTTCTTCAACAATAAGACTGCTAAGGACATAATAAAATGCAGGAATCTTTTGTTGGACAGTTATAATTGTCAATTTTATCGAGAGGAAAGATTTCAAGGACTATTTGCTGATAGAAAAAGCACTAATTTTTTCAATGTAAGTATTTTTTATTATACTTCTTTTAGTATAATATTATAATATTTTTAATATTTATTCTTCTTTAAGTATTTACATGCGAAATATGCGCGTTTAAGAAAATTTGTCCAATAACAGTTGTTGGAAACTATCTGTATCAATCGCTTGTATAATTTTTGCATTTTTTGGCCTGTCAGTTAGATTAGTATAATCTACAAGTACCGAGCCCCTTGCGAGTCCATCGATTACAGGACTCACATTTGTTACTATAGATCTTGTTACAAGTTGTGGCTGTAGCATAATTGCAGCAGCCATTCCATCTGAAATAACCCATGAATTGGACTTTGTTATACTTTTTCGCTCCGCTTTGTTTAAGAAATTCACAATAGAAGAATTTATCTTTCCCAATACATTTATACGCCAATCCTGCTCAAAAATCAGATATTTTATATCATTTTTAAAAATATAAATTAATATTAATTATATTAATATATTATATTATATTATATTAATTATATTATATTATTTTAAAATAATTACCATGGATATGTGACTGTTGATTGTTGTTTCCCATGGTAATAAAACACTTGTAGTGTTCTTATTCAGCATCATATAATTACCTTCTGGATCTTGATAGAAATTGAATTCAATATTAGGTGAAATATTACCAACTCCGTTAACACTAGAACCTAGTACAATGTGATCTTTTAAATACGTTAAAAATAGAGGTTCTAATGCAATTGCTGTAGCAACATTTGTTGATGGGCCAATGCTTAATAAAGTTATTTGATCTATAAATCGTAATAAAAATAATTAAATATAAAGTCTTAAATTAACTTGAATTTATTACGCTAAATAATTTGAAAATAATTAATTATTTACGTGGATATTGTTTTACTAAGTCTATGAGAGCTATAGCTGCATGTTTACTCTCATCAACTTTAGCAGTGATCTCTTCCGTAAAATTAAAGTCTCCTAGACCATCGAAGCCAAAGTAATTATCTTTATCATATTGATTATATTCATTTATTAATGCTTTATGTGCTCCTTTATACACAGGTATCTGGAAGATATTGCAATATAGAATGTTTAGTTTATGTAAAATTTATGATATACTTACATCACTTCTGTTGGCGACAGTTAAAATCTTAAGTACATTACTAACTACATTTTCCATATATGTATTTCCATAAGAACAAGTAATTGCTAAAACATTCTCTTTGGACTTAAGAGTCAAAAATATAGCTACTGCATCATCTGCCCCAGCATCTGTGTCTATTATAATCTTTTTCGAACCATTGACAGACCTTAAAAAGGTTTTACTACTGCAATAAATTGCGTTTAAATTTTTTGTAACCTACATAATTGACAAGGCCAATATAACAAAATCGTAAATTAAAGCGTTAAATAGTAACATCAGTAATTTAGCCATACATAGAGCCGTACATGTCTACATTGTATTACATTCTAGATTGCAAAAGTCATTTGTAAATTAATACATTCATATTTCATTCAACTTTCATTACATTTAACTTTCGTTCATATTAATAAAAAAATTAATCTTATATAAGATTATAAGACGCAAATTAACTTTAGACTTGATATAACGCAGTTATTAAAGATTATATTTTCGGAAAAGAACAGGAAGAGATAATTCTAAATTTGCTATCAATGTTGAATGAGACTCGAACTCCTCATGTTCCTCCAAATGTCGTAAATTAATTTTTTCGATCTCGGAACGTAAATTTTAGTTCCCGATCAAAGTTGTGACTTCGTTATATCAATTTTTAAATAAATTATTAAGTTTTTACCTGACACTGTACAGCAACAAACAAAATGAGATTATAGCAAACAGGTTGCAACAGAACATACATTTCTCCATCTTTTTTTTTCCAAGCAAAAAGAAATGTTACCTACATGAGAACAGTAAGGATTGTAAGCAAGAAAATAACGAAGCATATATTTATTTAACATTTCCTCCCATCAGCTGTGTTATTTTATCAGATATATTTGCTCATGTATTTTTATCGTAACGGTATAATTGTCATATAAATTTTCCAGGGCGTTTGGCACATACCAAATAGGGAAGTTGATAGACCAGGAAGTTTTGCATTTCATATGTCCCGTTCCGTAACGTTATTAATGCAAGTATTGAAAGAGACAAACGATGGTCGAATGTTAATGCAATTGAGCGTGCAACTTGGAAAAATTCCAGAATCAGACAAGTACATTTTAGATAAAAAATATATTTTACCTTCTATACACATATTTATCAACAACACTTTTTCCAGCGAAATTGTTTAACGTTTCAATTCATAAAATTGGTTCATTTTTCTAGAAAATACTTACGTGATTCGGAAAGAGAGCAGTTATCTCGTCAAGCATTGACTCTTTGTTTACAATCTCTTAGAACTAAGATGCAATTAATGGGAACAAATACCTCTGATCTTGCATCCAACACAAATGCAGATGCTAGAACTCAAGTACTTCTTGACACATATTGGGTTTATCAGAGAGCTTTAAAAAGTTTTCAAACTAAGGAGCAAACTATACAAACACTTGCTTCTCTGTTGGTAGATACATATAAAACGTATATCGGCAATAAAGTAAGTGAAGATTTTAAATAGAATATATATTATAATTGTTAATATATAATTATTTTATTTGATATCTTATATCTGTTTTAATAGAATTTGGAAGGAAATGTCTTAGAAACTGCTACAAAGTATTGTAATGATTATAATTACAATCGGACGGTTTTAAACAAATTCTTCTCCAGCCTTGACAAACCACCCACGGAGAATCAAACACAGCCTCAAGCGACATCTCCAACTCCTGTAAATTTTATGCTTTTATATCATTTCATATTATTAATCATAAAGTGTTGTTGAGAGGAATTCAATATTATCATAAGCGATAAGTATGTTTAATGACGCGTTAACACGTTCGTCGCCATGTCGCACATATTTATGCGACGGGTATACTTCCGTGGGGACCCCGTCACCAAATGATAGTGACGCTCTTCTTGTTCGAGTTAATTAAATATACGATATTATATATAGGCTATACAACATAAAAATATTAAAAACACATTATACCATACTTTTTATTAATTTATATTCTGGATAATATATTATCCTATATCGTATGGTATTCGTTAAAACATTCCAAACATATTTAGGGTAATTTTGAGCACTTCGAAAAATAGTTAGACTCTGTCATCACTACTCTCCTCACTTTCAAATATATTTTCACGCAGTTTACTGAACATTTTGAGGAAAAAATTACTGATGTACGTCTCACAAGTATGCTTCTCGACTAAATGAAAGATCTCAGATACCTGCCATGAGATCAGATCCCTCGGAATATTCTAGCTGGATAGCTTATCGCTTTCTCCATTTCAGAAATAAATAATCTTTTCTTTATAACGAATCGAAGGCGATAAACGATGAATTCCTGCTTGTCGCTCTATTTACGTTCTGCATACCGGCGGTCAGATTTGGGCCCCGCAGGAATCTTAACCGAATCACGCTGGCGACGAACGTGTTTTAAGTATCATATATCCAGATATCATATATCTCACTACAACAATATTACAATACGTAACGGTGAACGATACAGATACTATACTCTTTTTTCCCTGTATCGTCCAGCTAGTATTCTTTCCAGTAACGCACAGTACAAATATGTCAATATTAATGCAATTTTTATTTTCAATATGTACAGGTAGTTGCCTCTCAACCACAAGTGACTTCTACGTCGCCACAATCTTCTCAAAATCGAAAACCATACCGAAATCTAACATCCACTGGCCGACCAAGAGGACGTCCACCCAATGTAAATAAATATCTACAAGCCATGCAGCAAAGTAGTAATGCAATGAATCAATTCAACGCGAAACCTACTTTCGCTAATTATATGGGGGCATCAGGAAATCGTTCCTTGATGAATCCCTATTTTATGCATCCATTAGTTGATCCAAATATGTTGTCCGCTTTATTAACAAGCGGCTTAGGCAATAGTATGATGGATCCTTTATCGGCAATGAATTACTTAAATCAAATAGGCAATTATCAGGATATTCTGAGACAGTATCAGAATAATCTTACTTCTTTGTCAAATTTAACTAGTGGATTAAGTAATACTATTGCCACTGCATCTAATATTAGCAGTGTACCAACAATGAGTACCTCCAGTTCTAGTATGAATGTTGCTCCTACCATGAGCAATTTGAGTAACTTAAATAATTTGACTGTGCAACAATTACTAAGTCTAAGTAATTCTACGGCACCAACAGTACGTTCCACACCTATGTATGAACAAGCAGCCACGACAAAAACTACCACAACTGTGTCAATAACTAAAGATAGACCAAGTATATCAATAACCCCAGTAAATACAGTACCACCTAAAAGTAAACCATCGAAACAGAGCCCTCAAAATGACTCTCTACCAGTTCAACTTCCAAAGTCTCTACAAATATCACAACCATCGAAGCCTATCTTACAATCACCAACTACACAAGTGTCTCTATTGAAGCCATCCGTTATACAAACACACGTTAAAACTAGCCCGCCAAAACAAATAAGCGCTCCTCAAATTCGAGTGTCGAAATCATTGACAGAGCCTCAACCAGCGCACAATCCTTCCTTATCGCATTCTCCTCTGAAAAGTAGTGCCACAACAAATCCATCTGTGATTTCTCAAGTCGTACACACAGCGCTAAGTCCATCGATTGGAATGAAACAAACGCTATCTATGAATGTACCAACTTCGCACTCAGGAACTTCATTACAACATAAATTGTTGTCAAAAAAAAATTCGCAAAGATCGTATTCACAGATGAATGTACAAAATGTAGTTAGAAAAACAAAACCAGCTAAAACAATGTCTACGTTACCGAGTAACTTATCGAATATATTAAATGCGATGCCTGGGAACTCGACAATGACGCAATCCCCTTACATACCACCAGAATTGAGTGGAATTTCTGTAAGTCCGGTAAATCCTCAAGCTAGTTTGAAAGGTCCAAGTACAAAATATTCACAATACAAGAAGTCCTCTACAAAAACGAAACCAGCATCAATGGATATTTCTAGTTCTTTGCCGAGTTCGTATTCTCAAGGAAATCCCGTAGAAGCTTTCTCGATGCTTTCCCAATTGAAACAGCATTCGCATTTAGAAATTATACCTCAACAAAAACCTCAGCAAATGAAGACGGCTATGGAATACGCGAAAAATTTGTCTTCGGGAGTTAGTGTAATTCAACAAAAAGTGTCAGAATCTTTGAGGCCATCAGACTGCAAGAATATATATGACTTACCAAGAGGAAAGTCGAGTAGTGCTTCTAACAAGAAAGGAGAGAAATCCACTAATGATAGTGTCGAAATTATAACATTAGACGATTAAATCGTCGCTATGAAAACATTTTTAGTATTTCATCCTTTTCTTCATAATTTTTTTTTTCATCCCAGTTTCGTTCATTGATGTATTGTTCATGCTGAATGCAATTTGTCATCCGCAATTTACAATGGTCGTGGTATATAAATGATAAGGTACATAGTCATGCAAATAATATTTTCTAACGTTTTTGCAGTGTACAGTTTTATTTCCATCAAGAACGACTGAAATAGCCTTCGTTCGCTAGCCTTCTCACTTCTGTGCCTAATGGAATCATTCTATATGAAAGGTTTAATTATCACATGTGAAAATAGATAATAATAGACGTATTCTAAAGTATTAAAATAATTGAGATGGAATTTTTCCATAAATTATACATATATCTAAGAGACTATCTGTATCTCAAGAAAAATGTAGTGAAAGTTTAATTTTTCACTAGTTAGGATGACAAGCCTCAGGATGACAATGCTTGAATATCACTACTTTTCACAAAGTTCTCGTAAAGATCGAAATAGCAACACAATAACGAATATAATTTCACTATAATTCCAAGGAAACGTTCTTGCATATTAATAAAATGATATATTATTTTTCTACTCTATAAATTCAGTAATCAATACAATTTTCTTTGTACGTAAAAAAAAGGGTAGGCAAGTGTAATTAAACATTAGCAAAACACTTGTACATTTTTAATGAATAATTTATAGGCATCTTTTTTATTAAAAAGAGTATATATGTACATATATATAGTACTGTTTATTTCAAATAAGAAACTCAAAATAACCCTTTTCTAGCTTATAATTTGTTTCTTTGCAAAAACTATTAAAAATGTAACTTTTATATATATATATATATATATATATATATAATCTACAAATTCATTATGCTAGTAATTTAATATTAAAAAAATGTTTTATATATTTATACAATATTTTAAATATTTATATGTACATCTATGTTAATTTATTTGGTAGTTTAACCGAATTTGCAGGAAAACCGCGAACACCCAAACCTTTGATGGCAAATAAGTAACCAGCATGTGGTTGCTCTTTTAACTGATTTTCGTTTAGTTGCACGGTCGCTGTTGTTACATATAAGATATCCAGATTAGGACCACCAAAAGCAACACTTGTTACGTCGTTGGCACCATTAATCTTAACAAAACGCAACAATTTGCCCGTTCTCGGATTAATATTGAGAACCTAAACATTAAACATATTTTCTTCTCAGAAAATAAATGTCAATTATTTCCTCTACAATGCATTTTATAATAATTATGAATCACCTTAGGAATGTAGTAATACTCACACAACCTCCGTTAAATACAGCAACCCAAAGGTTTCCATCCGTATCTATAGTCATACCATCTGGGAATCCAGGAATATTATTTTTTTTAAGATCAAAAACAATCTTCTTATTTGCTATAAAATAGAGATTTAAAAGTGTAAATTTTGGTTAACATAACACAGAATGTATACCAAATACATTGTAAATTTCTTACATATGGTTCCTGTTTGACAATTGTAATCATATGCCACAACCTGATACGTAAATGAATCAATATAATAAAATATATTATTATCAGGATTCCAAGCTAATCCATTACTTATGGATACCGGAAATATTTGTTTTTTCAATAAAAGATCATCACCCATAGAATAAAAAGATCCTGCATCAAATGGAATATCTCCATCCTTTTCAAGACCCATTGTTCCTAAGAAGAAAAAGAAATTACGTAAGAATTTATACTATATGTAAGAATTTATACTATGTGAGTAATATACTTTCATATAAAATAATTTATATTTTTAACCAACCAGCCCATAATCTTCCAGAAGAATCTGCTTTTCCATCATTCCATCTGACCTCTGCTCTCTTAGCATCTGCAGTAGTCAATGTTTGAGGTGTACATTTTGCAAGATCTTTTTCACTATTCCAAGAAAGTAGCATTACATCTATACCAGATCCAACAACAAATTTGTTGGTGCTACCTTCAACAGGAATAACAAATCCAACTGGTCCATTTTCTAATATAATTAATGATAAAAATATATTTATAAAACAGATTATAAATACCAAATTACATAATACAAAATTCTTAATTACTTACCTACAAAAACAGATGTAAAAGTACCTGTTACAGGGTCAAATCTGAATACTTTCTGGCCAACTATATCAACGAAATATAATTTTTGAGAAGCACAATCCCAATGAGGGCCTTCGCCGAGACTGTATGGTCCAGCTAATGGTTCGACAGTTACTTCTGACATTTGCCTGATTTAATAGTTAACTGTTAGTTATTAGTTATTATACACACGTATAATTTATACAGTAACAAATGCTTTTAAAACACAAAAAGTACAAAATATAGAAAGTAAAAGTACTTAATCTTTCAGCAAACTCTAGACTTCAGAATTTGCCAGATTGAGTTATTTCTTCAATATATATCATGGCTTATGAACTTTGATAACAGTATCTAGTACTTTTATAATCGTAGCTAGTAGATAGTAGATAGCAGTAGTTCACTAATATCATTTAATAATATATACGCACAATGATCCATTATGACACAGATATGTTAAGGTTATCATTTTATTATAAAGTGGACAAAATAAAAAATAATAATACTATTAAATGGTTTGATAAAAAAATAAAATGGCAGTTAACGATATAAAAATTGATTGTGCAACATAATGCAATTATATTACACTCACGCAATATAATGTAACTAATTTACGGAATTGTTAATAGTGATGATGCGTTTTTAATGCTAGGTTAATCATTTTATTACTGTTCTTAAAATTTTAAAAATAAAAAAATGCAGAAGTTTTACTCAATTATCTTTATTGTTTTTTTTTCTTAATATTGTTTGTGCAGAATGATTATAAAGTGCATAAGAATATTCATTATTAAAAATTATTATGCTTTGAATGAATTTGTAGGAAGGCCATGTACTCCTAAGCCTTTTACAGCAAAAACATAACCAGCATGTGGTTGTTTTTCAAGTTCCTCTTTGCTTAAACCACGGCTAGATGTTGTTACAAATAAAGTATCTAACAAAGGTCCTCCAAATGTGCAACTAGTTACTTTTGGAACAGGAAGTTTCACAAAACGTATTACTTTGCCAGTACGAGGATTAACATTAACCACCTATTATATAATACATTTTTTTCATATTATTATTTTATATTACATTTATTTCATAAATATATTATTAATTATATATAAAACTCTTACAACAATACTTACAGCACCTCCATCATACAAAGCTATCCAAAGATTTCCACTGACGTCTATAGTCATACCATCAGGTATTCCAGAAACATTATTTTTTTTAAGATCAAATACAATTCTTTTATTAGCTGAAATGAATTATATTTATTACAAATTTAATTCAACATGAGTTTTGTACTTTATATTTAATGTTTTTCAAAGGTTTCATACATATAGTTCCATTGATGGGCTCAAAATCAAATGCAGCTACTTGAAGCGTAGGAGTATCAATATAGTACAATGTATCATCCTGGAGATTCCAAGCTAATCCATTACTATTAGTAACAGGAGATAATTCCTTTTTTGGTTTAAGATCAGACTTAATACGATAAAAAGATGCTTGATTAGGAACAACAACTTCATTTACTTCTGGTCCTATTGTTCCTATAGAAATGTAAATGAAATATGTAGTATGCTTAAGTTATTATTTTTATCTATTAGACTGATAATTTTCAACTAACCACCCCAGAATCTTCCTGAAGAATCTGCCTTTCCGTCATTCCACCTAGTACCATTGCGATCTGTATCAACAACAGCAAGTACTTCAGGAAGTGATTCTGTAGTATTCTCATGACTATCCAATGTAACTAGGATGAAATCTGTACCACTACCAGCTACAAACTTATTAGGTTCTCCTCTAATGGGAATAGCATATCCAACTGGTCCATTTTCTAATCATTAATTCAGAAATCAATATTAATTTATGAAAATGAAATTGTTTTCTTTTTTACAGACTTTAGATATACTATATTAATGATTTACCTATAAATATGCAGGAAAGATCTTTTGTTACAGGGTCAAATCTACATATTTTTTGTGCTTCAATATCAACAAAAGAAAGTTTTTGTGAATGATGATTCCATAAAGGACCTTCACTATGTTGAAACCTGCCAACTATTGGTTCAATAACTAGTCCATGGTTATCTTTTCGTTTCTCATGAGTTTCTCTGCGAATAACAAAAAAAAAAGAAATTATTTCAAATAATACGGAACAATAATTCTCACGAACTATCGGAAGTTTTCACATTTATAATACAGTTCATAATATAAGAGAATATTTCTATTCACGCGGCTTTTATAATTTTCGTATCTTATATATATACATATTATTTGTTACCTAGATATCGTCCACGCATAACTAAGAACCAATATGAGTTTAACTTCGCGAATCTAAAATCCCTGTCATTTATTCGTAATAAAAATCAATATATTAAATGGTATTCGAGAAATATTTGTAGGAAATGACTGCGTTCAAACGAGGCACAACCGTACAATGGAAAATTTGGAAATTACATTAATCAGACTTGGGTCTCATTTATACTTATTACTCGGTTCTCTAAGCCCGAAGGAGTAAGCGTAACGAAATGTAATCTGTGTCCATTTGGAAGAAATGTACTTTCCAACTGTGAACGAATTATCCAAATCGGCTGAATACGTACAAAATTTCTCTCTTTATAATATTAGTATAGATAGATGATAGAGTTCATATTTTCTCTGATGCTTAAAAACAAACAATCGATTAAAGATCAATAAAAAAATCATTTGTTTATATTTATAATCTTTGTGCGCAAAGGACTGACATTCTATGAGTTTCAGGAGAACCTTTCACTTACCCGTCGTGAACGAAGAAGCCAAGATACAGTCCGAGAAGTAAAACTGTACCAGCAATACTTTGCATTGTATATGAGACAATGTTAATATGTTCAAAAATATAGACGAAGACTGATAATTTTCGTAAAACACTTTTCAAGGAAAAATATGGAACTAATTCCGACAGTTATCTGCTTGCTCCTTATATAGTATTTCCCCATTCACTCCTCGCTGATAGCAAATTATTTAGAATGTACATATTAGTAGGCAATAGTATAAACTGCTAATAAAATCAATATTGCTGATATGTCTAATGCTAGGATAACCTATATTTATATAAAGATAAATTTGGCTGATTATTTATTATTACTATTATTATTATTTATTTTCTTCGTAAATGGCAATTATGAATAGTTTTCTACAATAATGTCGTTTCAAAGAAATTAGGTAATGTTCGCTTAGAAATATATACATGATCCTCGGTCAAACCAGAAATAAAAATTTAAATTATAGTTTTTTGAATAAATATATTCCTTCTTTAGAAACATAAATTTGTTCATACAAGTATACAAGTATAAATCAAAGATTATTTATCTAAAGATATAAAAATGGTTCTACAGCAAGAACGACTTTTTATACTAAAATGCGCATTCTGCAATTTGTAACAAATCTTTTTAAAAATTTTATTGTCGATTTTGAAAATACCTGTTATATATTATAATTTACAAATTGCGCATACAAATTCTTCGTCTTCGTTTTTACGATAAATATTTATGTAACTGGTGATTCTTACGCATTGTCTCCTAATGGAAAATTTATGTAAGTCAATATAAATTGTCTTGTGATTACGAGTTAAAATTTAAATAATAACGATATTTTGACAAATAACTGGACTTTTTCAAAATTGTATCTATAGACTTCCTGATTATTTATCTTTTCTAATAATTTTTCTAAATTAACTTAAAATTTGAAATATTTAAGTTTTAGTACATTCTTTGTTGATTTAATTTGTATTCCATACGATATATATCAGAAAATAATTTTTGTATAAAATTTATGTTTATATTATATCTTGTTTTGTAATTGTAAGTTGAAATTCGTATAACAACAGTATTTCGATAAATAGTTATACATTTTTCCAAAATTATGTTTATAAATTTTCTAACAATTTATCTTTCTTATAAATTTTTCTAGACTAATTTCAAATTTGAAATATTGAAGTTTTAACACGCTCACCGTTGAATTTCTCTTTCGTACGATAGGTCATTAATTAATCATATTTCTGTTTTCTGAAAATTTATAATGGAAAAATTTATAACGAAGTAACAAGTAAAATAATTGAATTTTATTTTCAGAATCAATGCTCCATCTTTCTAATGCTGTTCTGGTAGGAGACGTAGCCTATTTTCATCTTAATAGGTACTTTAATAAACAGAATACCAGGCTTTATGACACCAAAATTCAAGAGTTGTTCATCAACGAGAATCAATTCTGTAAAGATTACAGTTTGACGTAACATTCTGTTACAAAGAGTAATCGGATCTTATTTTTTTGAAAATTCTTTCTCGTTGCTCTGTTATGAATATCTTGAAGGCACTTTAAGAATTTAAAAATCTCCGACGAAAGTTTAAAAATATACAATAAGACAAAGTTATACAACTTTTAGATAAGAAAATGCACTATGTTAAAAAATAATTTTTGTAAAAAATATTTGTCAAAGTATTATGATTTTTAATTTACTTTCTATATCTGTATTGATGTTATACGTTTATTGAAAAATTATTTATCAGTTTGCATCCAAGAAGTATACAAAGAACATGTTAAATTAAAGAAATTAAAAAAAAAACATTTGACAATGCGCACGTGTCATTTAACATAATTATAGCGCCATCTAACATCATTTCCAAGAATTTCTGACTCGTGCCGGCCAACATCATCAGGTCACGTGACAATAGCATATTGATACGTGTCGACGAAGGGAGCCACGACTCGCTACGCTTTGCCAATCGAGCATACGCAGCCGAGTTTGCTCGGATTCTTACTTTAATTTAGTGTCTTCGCGGCATTGTTGATCATAGAGTAAGTGGAAAGTGTCGTAGCATCGTGATCCTTTAGAATAGTTACATCTCGGATTGAAAATGGGATGTAAGTACACTGTTTCCAGTCAGAAATTCAGAAAATCTTTTATTTAGGATTACAGTCGCTGTGATTAACGATAACCGTAACCTCTTAATTTCATTTTTCGTACAACATATTGTTCGCTTCGTTGAACTTTTAATATTTCAGTTTCTAGTTTGGTATTTTGTTAACGTGAGAATTAACTTTCCACCGTATGTTTTTCAGTCAAATTTCTAGAGGTGATAAAGCCGTTTTGCAGTATACTCCCGGAAATAGAGAAGCCGGAACGTAAAGTAAGTCTATGTCAATTTATTTTTGTACCACATTATATAGTGTATTTCAGTCGCTTAAAATTAATTTTATTTATGATATTTTAAAAAAGTTTCTTTATTGATGTATTAATCAAATTCAGCTTCATTTAAATATTTTCTTTTAAATGTTTTTAGCTTCTTTATGCTTTAAACAGTAATTTAAGAGATCAAACATTTTTACAGATTCAATTTCGAGAGAAGGTATTATGGACTGCGATTACCTTGTTTATTTTCTTAGTATGTTGTCAGGTAAGAGTTACTTTGTAATAAGCATTGTGTCTATTCAATGAAATTTTTGTATTTAACAAAATATTTTCTGTCTTTCCAGATTCCTCTATTTGGAATTATGTCTTCGGACAGTGCAGATCCCTTCTATTGGATTCGAGTTATACTTGCATCAAATAGAGGAACTCTTATGGAATTGGGAATCTCTCCCATTGTTACATCTGGTCTGATTATGCAACTGTTGAGTGGTACGAAAATAATTGAAGTTGGTGATACTCCAAAAGATAGAGCTCTCTTCAATGGTGCTCAAAAATGTAAGAAAAGCACAATGAACCTTCAAAATATTGTATGCCTTTAAGTTGTAACATGCAATCTAATTTTTACTTTTTACAGTATTTGGAATGGTTATCACTGTTGGTCAAGCTATTGTATATGTAATGACTGGAATGTATGGTGATCCAACAGAAATTGGAGCTGGTGTTTGTTTATTAATTATTATTCAGTTATTCGTTGCTGGATTAATTGTTTTATTATTGGATGAATTGCTCCAAAAAGGATATGGATTAGGAAGTGGAATCTCTCTTTTTATTGCTACAAATATTTGTGAAACAATTGTATGGAAAGCATTTTCTCCAGCTACTGTTAATACTGGTATGATCTTATTTTCATTTTTCTATTGATATTCTTGAATATTGTAACTATGACAATGTCTTTATTTCATTGTCATTAGGACGTGGCACAGAATTCGAGGGCGCAGTAATCGCATTGTTTCATTTACTTGCTACAAGACAAGACAAAGTTCGAGCTCTCCGCGAGGCGTTCTACAGACAAAACCTTCCTAATCTTATGAACTTACTTGCTACAATCCTAGTATTTGCTATTGTAATTTACTTCCAGGTAATAGAGTAAAATTATTTTTAATTTAAAAAAATATCAATTAAAATTCTAATTATGTATTTATTCCTAGGGATTCCGTGTTGATTTGCCAATTAAATCTGCCAGATACAGAGGACAATACAGCAGCTACCCTATTAAATTGTTTTATACAAGCAATATCCCTATCATTCTCCAATCTGCATTGGTGTCAAATTTATATGTTATTTCACAAATGTTGGCAGTCAAATTTCAAGGAAATATTATCGTGAATTTGTTGGGAGTATGGTCCGACATTGGCGGTGGTGGTCCAGCGCGATCTTACCCCGTTGGAGGATTATGTTATTATTTGTCACCACCAGAATCTGTGGGACACATACTTCAGGATCCCATTCATGCTATTCTTTATATTCTCTTTATGCTTGGTTCTTGTGCTTTCTTTTCGAAAACGTGGATCGAGGTTTCTGGCAGCTCAGCAAAAGCCGTAAGAATTTATTATATTATTTTCATTCTTTATGTTTTTAATAAATATTGTATTTTAATCGAACCTAAAATTATTCTACAGGTCGCAAAACAATTAAAAGAACAACAGATGGTAATGAGAGGCCATAGAGACAATTCTATGATTCATGAATTGAATAGATATATTCCGACCGCGGCGGCATTTGGTGGATTGTGTATCGGTGCTCTGTCTGTACTGGCTGATTTCCTTGGTGCAATCGGTTCAGGTACTGGTATTTTACTCGCCGTCACAATCATATACCAGTACTTTGAGATCTTCGTTAAAGAACAAAGTGAAATGGGTGGCATGAGTACACTACTTTTCTAAACTCAATTTACATAGACTTTAAAAGTGAACTTTTTTAATTCTGAAGAACTGAATAATAATTTATTGTAAAGTAAGTCCATTTGACGTCAAATACTGTTAATTACTTGATAGAGTAATGGAAGGTCTTCAACATGAATCAAATCACACATTTTTATTCTTTGTTTGCCGTTGAGAAGATCACATATATAAATACACGTATATATTACGTAATAGTTTTTTCTTTTATTTTTTACATATGATTGTAGCATACTCAAAAATATTTAAGTATCAGTTGCTCGCAAGCATGTATCAGTTTCGCGACTACCATCTATAGATTTTACAATTAATATTGTTTATTTGTACATCATGAAAAATAATACCTCCTTTTATATGTGAAACATAAATAGTAATTCTACACTGTGTCAATCTATATCAAATGGAATTTTGAATAATGTAACACGTTGACAAAGCGTAGAAGTTTGCACTCGAACGTGTAAAATGTAAAATGCTCGAATGTAAATACAGGCATTCGGTGTAGTTTGAATGTTCTGGATTTACACACAAGATGTTATATCTTCCAGACAACGAGCAGTGTACATAGGAAGAAAGTGATTAAATATTTTCAGCATTTTTTACTAGTGTTTTATGCTCCGAATAAAACGGGGTTATGTAAAAGACTCTCTCAAAGCGCGCGATTAAGATCGTGACGTTTATGCGAATCGAATCATTGCATAATGTATAATCATTTCGTCAGGACGAGACACCCACCTAGGGTATTCGTACAACCAATTAATTCGTACAGTGTTCGCTCATTATAGATATCATCATTCCTATATTAATAATGATACAAAGCAAAGTAACATTTCTTTCTTGTATGTATTTAGTTGAATATGCTTTTATAAAAATTAAAATTTATTATTTGTTTTGTTTTCCTTTTTAATCTGACCTGTATTAATTTCTCTTTTTACTATTATTTGAAAGTAGCGAACTACATTTGAGTGAATGAAAGTAATATTCATTCGACATAATTAGATGAAATTGGAGAAAATTATTTATAAGTTATCTGCATTGTATTTGTATATCGTATTATACTGTATATTATTTAGTTGTATTCAGATATTAGTAAACTTAAAAAATTCCTATTTTATATAATACAAATGGTACCTTTTATTTTATACATAGAGTTGTTGTGAAAACATGATTAAAAATGTATTTATTGTTATACACTTCGAGGATAGTGAATGGCGAACCCAATGTTTAGACATTAATCCACAATATCAGTTTAAATAAATATAAACTATATTAATGCAATATTAATTGAGAAGTTGTTCTACAAATGTAATTTAATAAAATAATCTAGAAATATTTTTTACAAAAATGTAAATTTAAAGGATGTGTTAATACTTATTCTAAATATCTTCTTAATATAACATTAATTTCTTAGATTTATATCATTTTATTCACAAAAATATGTACATATGGTAGAAAATTTAACTATTTATTTTTATTGTAAGAAAAGAGCAGCATAAAGTGGACCCAATGTATGAATATTGGATAACAAAACTAAACGAAGTGTTTCTGTAAACCGTGAATTTGGAGTAGAAGTGTCCGTGTCTCGCCAAGCTATGTTAGCTCCCTCGCTACGTGTAAAAAGAGCAGGTGATGGAACATTTTCACGCATGTAAGCCCATACACATTCTTTCATTATAGTATTTATCTACAATAAGATATGTTTTATTTTAATTTCAAATATTGTGTATGTGTATGAGGTTATTATTTAATCATAGAAACCTACCTGATGCGGTTCTAAAACTGGCAGAACATCCCTTATACTTGCTAATGGAGGTGGTAATAACTGACCAAGTGCCATAACACTCACGAGTAAAATACCTTCTTCTATATTCCAGTTAGCCATAACTGTGGCAGCAATACCTCTCAATAGAACTGAGCAGTAAGCTAAGGCTGGTCTGTACCAAGCTGTCAGTTCTAATAATGACCATAATAATGGGACATCCTTGAATGTTCGATGGATTTGTAAATCTCTTTCTATAGTAACCTAATATAACAATTGAAACATTATATTAAAGTCATCTGTTAGGATTACAATCATAATACTTCAAAATTATTAATATGATACCTTTGTAAATTCTTCATCAGGCCATGGTAATCCATTATACATAACATCCGGTGAAACTAGCTCAACTAACAATAAACTGACCATTGTCAAAGCATCTAGGTTCACAGGATATCGTTCCGATTCACGATTACTACAACATGCCTATTGAATTTAGGCATTGAATAAATTATTTAATAATTTTATCGAATAATTGTATTATATTTTTGGAAATTTTACCTTTATTACATCAATCAGCAATATTTTATTGAGAGAAATAATTTCTTTATCGATATTATTTTCTGGTGGCGGTCTCCGAGGACCATGTCCAATTACTCCAGCATGAAACACTGAAGAATGTTTCTGAGCTAACATTGTACTTGTAACCTAAGTAGAATAAGATTCATATAATTCTCAAAAGCAGTTATTAATTTTTAAATATTTTATAAAACCATTACCTGTTTGTGGTTTTGATGCAAAAGTAACGTTTCCTCAAACACTGGTTCAAATTTTTCTTTCGCACCAAAATATTTTGCAGGATTATTATTGATACTATGTCCCAGAATTTCTCTTAGAGCTAAAACTCGAGCACATGGTGAATAAAAAGTTAAATCTTTTAATAAATGACAAACGATCTTCACACCCTGTTGTTTTCGTGTGATATCTAAAATTTAGAACTTTATTGAAATTTTATTTATAAGTTTTTGATAAAAAAAGAGACTAACTGAATACCTACCATCTTCCGTTATGCATAAAAAGAAATACTGTATCACAGCTCTCGTTAATTTCAAAGTGAGTTCTACATTTGGGGAAAAATTATCTTTTTCAGGCATACTAAATAAATCTAACATTTTAGCAATATCATTAGCCAAATCAAAGTCAGTTGTTTTTGTTAACAGAGTGGAGATTTGGTGCAGATTGGATTTTATAGCTTGAGTTATCATTTTTGACCGGAGTACTACTGCCTTGTTATACTTCTCCCACCTATTAAAGTAAAGTTATACAAATGTATAAAAAGTATAACACAACTACCTTAATGTACTTACTTTAGCAATATTGTAAGATTTTGAAAGAGTTGTCTTGTTTCTTGTTTTTCTATAACATTTTTGTAGTTTATTTCTCTAAGTGCTTGTTCAACTACTTGTGTAAAGTAACTGTAGTTGGCTAATACATTTTCTGTTTCAGAGTTATTAGAGGAAAATAATACAATGTTATTAGAAACAAGCCGAATCAGAGCGGCAAGATGGAAAGTAGTTACAGCTTTGATTAACATATATGATGCTGCAGATATTAACATATTAGGATTTTGACTTCCAAGAAAACATAGCAGCCTGATAGCTGTTTGAACTCGCAGTGGATTTTGATTCAAAAGTAATGGTAATATTACTGGAAATTCTTGTTTGACTGAATTTAATAAGGCAATATTTGCAGATTGTGGTCCATGCGTCCTCAAAAGTAGATCTATCTCTTGCAATACCAACTCTAGTATCTCAGAACATACGCTTTTTACACTTTGAGCAGCGTTAACACTGTGATACCCAACATTACTTGTATTTAAACTTGCATCTAGTAAAATATTTATTAGCTGAGATGCTCCTTGTTCACATCCTAATATCAGATGAACAGTTAGATCTATCAGGGCTTCAGGTTGGTTATCAAAGTATTTGCACCAGTCTGAGGCAAATAAAGCTAACTGCGGGATTATATCTGGCTTTACTACAATAAAACAAATAAATTATACTTTATCTCTATAACGTTAGATACATCTACTTACATGTTTGTAATACATCACTAGTTATTGCTTTTAAAAGAGTTTGCGAAAGAGAAGCCAGATTTAAAAGAAATGGAACAGTAGCCAATTTTTGATTCTTTGTATCCTCATCGATATTTACATCTTCCTGCAGACTCCACTGAAGGTATTATTGTTATTGTTATTATTATTACTAATATTATTATTAAATGTATTTTGAGAAGAAGCATTAGTTAACATTATAGTATGTAGAAGAGTTTTTACCTTGAATAAGTCTAACAATGCTGCTGTAATATCTTGAAAGTGACTACCAGCCAAATGACCCAGAATTCCAACTACTGAATTCAATTTTGGATCTTTAACATTATGTTCATGGTCCATTGCACAAAAATCTTTTAAACCACACGATAATACTCTGGTAATAACTGTATTTGGGAAACAACTTCCAACATGAGCTACTACCCAATCAAAATGAGGACTATGTAATACACTAGTATCTAGTAGTGCTTTAATACAAGATCCTGTATCTGAATGCATAAGACATTGAAGACATTGAGCAGTGATATCAATTAAAGTACGGGTAGCACAACAAGACATCCATTGTTGAAGGAAATCATTAATTCCAGCATTTGCAGGTAAGTTTCCACGTTTTGCATATTCTGAAGAAAGTTTACCTGTAATAAAATTAACATTATTTCTAACAATCT
Organism: Bombus fervidus; assembly: GCF_041682495.2. Lineage (NCBI taxonomy): Eukaryota > Metazoa > Arthropoda > Insecta > Hymenoptera > Apidae > Bombus > Bombus fervidus. The sequence goes on along the minus strand of NC_091531.1, from coordinate 4,247,613 downwards.
GACTTCAAACAATTTAATGATTGCATACCTAATAATTCTAGTGACCATGCTGAGATAATTGGTGCCCATGCTTCTGGATTGCCATTAATAAAGCTACTTAAAACATTGTGGATTTCTGCTATTATAGATTCCTCGCATATTGCTAAGTTTTGATTTGTCTAGAAAAATGAGATATAATTTAATAGACATCTTTAACTGTATCATGCATTTTGTGCAATCATTGCACAATTACTAAACTTACTTCGAGCTGACGAACATATTTGGTAACTGCAATGAAAAATACATTGCAGAAATATTCAAGTACTGCATCTCTTGCAGCAGGTACATTTCGAAGTAAAGTCAAAGCTGTTCGCGTTACATCAAGCGTGCTCGTACTATGAGTCGGCCGAACAGCTCCGGAAATAAATTTTCTAACTTCTGCCAAAATGTCTTGTGGTGACAATACTCCCGTTGAATGCAACATCTTGTATTACTTTCTTAATGAAGCGGAAGATATAATTTGGGAAATATGATCATATTTACTTTTTCATATTTTTAGGGTTAAAGCATAATGTTAGAACCAATTAATTCCAGTAAAGCTTGACAATTACTATGTTTATGAAAACCATTTTTATACTTTTATTGTTACTATTATTTACATTCTTAAAGTTAAAAAGTATAAATCTAAATAAATGCAAAAATAGAATAACCTATTACGCTAAAGCATAAGATACAACGACATAACTTCTTCGTCACTCCCTTTAAATAGAGTTGTTACTTGTTGCCTGTAGGTTGCGCACTTTGTTTTGATCAACATTGGTATATAGAAAGATCGATTTTTTAATCGAAATTTTAAATTTTGATAAAGAGAACATTTATTCAGTAAAATATTTAAAACATTGAGAATCAGTTATAGTCAATTATAGTATGTGATATGTGTATTAATATGAAAAAATGTGAAATGTAAGTATGTTATTAAATATAAAGTTATTTTTATAGAATTTATCATATGAAAGACAAAAAAGCATAAATACAAGCTTTACTACGTTATATCTCTTTTGGTTTTGATATGATAAATTCTACAAAATTAAAGATAAAATATTTTTTATACTAATCAATTTTCAATCATGTTATCCTAACACTTTTTAAGTTTAGTGAGCGAGTAAAGTGAACGATTCGATCTATGTTGTATATAATAAAAAATAAATGTTCCTATTTTAAAAAAATATCGCAATGTGTAGTAAAATGCACATCTATTATTGCATTTGTGAAAAAGCATTCGTGTATATGTAGTTCATCTTTTTCCTCTAAGATCTTGTTCTAATTTCGGCAAAAAAGAAATTATGGTTTGTTACGTGAATCACCCCGTATAATTATAAATTATTTTATAAGCTATTAGCGTCTCCTGCAGGTATTCAGATTACATCTTTTTGGGATTTATTTTTCATCTGTATTTTTTTCACTAACAATAGTTATACGATAATAAATAAATGTATTCACGCAAAAATATTATTTAAATACGTTGTTTTTACAATATCAAAATTTCTTAAAAGTATAAATACAAATTTATATTAATATCATATATGATATAATAATATATAATAATTTATACAAATATGAAATGATTGACAATTAAAGTATGTTTTTGTAAAAACAATTTTATTTCATTCATATTTTTAAATATTTCTTAAATAGTCAAAATGTAATCGATACATTTAGCATACAATACTTCATTAGAATTGTACAAATAATAATATATAAATGTAGTTTTCCTAAGAAATATAAAAATGATTCAATAATGTTTTTCTTTGTACAGGTAAAGAAGCAATTCAGCGTCTTTTTTTTTTTTCTTGTTTTCGTGGTCTATGAGGTCTCCTTGGGGTTACTTGAGGACTATTTTCTGAACACTCTACGTCGCTTGGATCATCCTGTTATTAATTCATAACTTGAGAATATCTGTAAGTCAATTAAATTAATCATAAGACATATATGCAATACCTTTAAAGCAGCTATACCATCGGAAGGGCCCCTTTGAAAAACCACTAGTATTGCCAATAGACATATAATTTGGTATAATGCACTAATATATAATCCAAACCTTAAAAATTGTTCAAATAAAGTCTCTTCTGCTGGGAATAAAAGTTCTTTTAATTGTGGATCAGTGTCTGCCATTTCCAGATACTAAAAAAAAAAGGGATGATTATCTCAATTCCTTTAATCTAAGAAATTAATTTTTATTCTTCAACAATTTTTTTTAGGAACACATAAAAGATTAATACTATTAAATTAGTACAACCGATATTCCATAAACCTAGTCTACTTTCAATTTACAGTGGCTCATAAAAGTATTTGAACACTCTTACAAACTTTTTATGTATGTATATTTTACAAAGCATTTTAAAATTTCATTAGCACTGTAACAAAACACAACTATCGTGATTATACTGACAAAATTTGAAACAGATCTTTCAATTTTTTACTAAGTATATGTTTGCAATAAACGTCATTAACTCCTGTATATATTTTCGAAATGGTATCAAATTTTACTATTATGATCACGATATGTAGTTGTGTCTCATTATAGTATTAACGAAATTGTGATATTTTCATATAATGCGCATATAGTCATAAAAATTTCCTGCAATAAGTATTAGAAAACTTTCGTGGGACACTGTATTTATACTATTTACACTATTACTAAATTAAAAATATTTTTAATTGTGAAATATGGGTAAGTACTATTTTTCTAAAATATAGCAAATACTTAGAAATCAATAATCTAAGCAATATAGCGATCGTAAAATTTTCATAGCATGCAAGCTTGACAAATACTACCAACTTTCTCACTGACGTTTATGTCAATAATTATTTAAATGTCAATTGACTTTCATCAAGATATTGAGGTATAACTGACATTTAAAAACAGTTGAGCGAAATAATCAAACGTTAATTCATCTATTAACACAACGATGTTTTATTATAAACGACACGTAGTAAATTTTGTAATTTTTATTTACTTTTTTTTGACGAAGGAAAAGAGACGAACATAAAATAAGTATATGCTTACTTATTTTACTTGAAGTTGGCAGCAGAAAGTTTATTCATATATTTCAAACCAGATGTCATTCTAAACTGACGATTCGATTTAGGCGCCAGCTACCAGTAACATATGATATTAACATCTGAAATCTAACGCGACGAAAGATAAGTATATTCTTCGTCTTCATAAATGAAAGTCAAGACGATACTCTTGCGGTGATGAAGTAACGTAATCGAAGTGTTGAATCAAATCTTATTGTACATTTATCGAAAACAAGCTAATACATTTTCGAATGATTGAAAATAGCGGGCTGATGGTAGCGCCGGAAGTTATCTGGTTTCGAGGCTTCATTGCTTGCGAGTCCGTGGATGTGAACCTTTGTTTTGTACAGAAGAATGGCTGCCATCTTTAGTTTTCGATGGATGTTTTCCGAAGAGATCGTGAATTCTCGTATTTATTGTGGTATTTAATAACGTAATAAAATCTCGAATAGTGAAATAACGTTTCCCGCGATGTAAAGAGTGTTTTTTCGTTTATTATTTAAGCTGCCCTGGTGTGACTTCCATTAAAAAATGCTTGTGTTTACATCCAAGTTTAAAGTGAGCTTCTGTATTCCTGTCATATTAAGGTAAGCAATACATTTTTATGAATTTCTATTACTCCAAAAGAATAGAAAGTTGCAATTATCGTGACAAATGTTCAAAATTCAATCGAACTGTCATATGAAAGACAGGTGTAATGCTCCATTCTGTTCATATTATGAATCGTTTGTGACGTTCAAATTATTTTGCATTTCGTGCCTTTTTACAAATCGCTTTCGAAAATATAAAGTAATTTTATCATCGAGAAGTTTTTCACAATTTTTATTGACATCTGTCTTGTTTTACCGCTTACTGCTGTACTTGACTTAATAAAAAAAGAAAAAAAATGTCTACATTGCGAAATTTCGATTTCAGCATTTTAAATTGATTTCGATTGCAATTTTTTCATTGTCTTTTTGCAACAAGAGAGAGGTTTAAAAAGTATTTGTTGATTGCAATTTTTGTTTCCGAATGGTGGCAACAATGATTAGTAAAATGGTGAACGAGTACAGGTCAACCACATCGTACACATACTACTTAAGTTGTCTAACTTACGTGATTATTAACTTTCGTGTAATGTTTAAACATTTATCCTGCGTTCTTCATCCTTTCTTTTATGTCTTTACTCGAGAATTTTACACGAATGACTACTTTGTAACTATCCAATCTTTTTCTACTTCTTTTTGTTAGGCTAATAAGATATATTTTTGGTTTGATTCGGATTAGTAGAATTAATCGTGTATTTGCGAATTACTATACTTGTTGATATTAAGAAATAACTAACGAAATTGCTGTATAAATATGTAAGAAGATGAGATTGCATTCTTACTATTTCATGTTAGAGGTGTTCATAATTGATTGACAAGTTTATAATTCTACTTATATATGTATAATATAATTATTATATGTTATTTGTAAAAGTAGGAAGAATAAGTAAATAAGTGAGTGACAAAGTTCTTCAAAATGATTTTGCTTAGCACATTTACTTATTTCAAATGAATGGACATCAAATCTAAAATTAATTTGCTTACAGATACTCTAAGGTTGTATGGTGTGGTTGTAATAACAAATATGTTCCATTCACACAGTATTTCAATTAATAATGTTGCATATACTGTTACAAACTTTTTCATAATTAAATGATCATCTTATGTTACTATAAAATACTGTTTTCAAGATTTCAGAAATATTTATTTCGAATACATTTGGTATATTCCAATATATACTAGTACATTGGTATATAATATCATAAGGTTATACGACAATTTTATCAAGTTTTTATCAAATTTACAAACATATAATACTAAATAATTCATGAATGTTATTTAATGGTTATAACCAAGGGAAGAAAGTTTGTGTATTGAAAACTATTTCACGGCGGGAATGGAAAAATCAGCCAGGCGGCGCTGGTTTCTCTCTCAGACGGCCATATTGTTGCCCCCTCCCTTCCTTCGTTTCTCTGTCTCTCTTTTCTTTCTCTTCTCGTCCGTTGCACATATATATAATGTACAGATGTATATGTATGTACATACGTATATCTTTCCTTCCTCTCTTGTTCCTTCATTTACTTTCATCGACCACTGTCATTTTCTTTTTTCTTGATCCTTTCGCGATCCCTTCCAATTCCCACTCTTATCTCCTATTTTCTTTCGCTACTTTGCTCTTTCACAAAATTCTCCGCATCTTTTTTCCTGTCGTGTCAAATTCTCATTCGTATGTCTTACTTTGCGTCTCGAGAATTTTAAATTTATCAATATTTTTATCACATTCATTTTAATCGAATGATCGAAAAATATTCAATGCATATCATCGAATATCAAGTTATAGCAGCCGAATTTCAACCGAAATTGATAAGATATTATTGTAGAAAAGTTGATCTTTACACATATATAAATCTCTCGAGGCGAGCTGAATGGTTTCTGTTTGTCAGATCAAGTTATGTGTGCGGGAAGGAAGTCGCTCGAAGTTATAAAGTCAAATTTGGAATTCTCGTAGTAGGATACGGCACGATTGCAGATATGGTGCTCATGGGTAGCTGTCAGTAACCAGAATCGTCGCTACGAATTTCCTCAGTTGGCCGATCGTAATCATTTCCTCCATTTTTATCTCTTATAGGATACAATTTTCAATTAATTACAGAACTCTGCGCATTGTACCTGATTTTAATGACCTTGAAATGTATTGTCAATTTTCAATGAATTGATTGATATATAGAATGTTGCACTTTATTCTAATTTGCAATTGGTTAAACATGTAACAGATATATCTACCATCATTGAAAGACTGTTTACGGAACAAAAATGTTATTCTATACGTTAAGTATATGTTAGGTCTGATATAGCTTTGTAAAAAGAAAATTTTTTTATGAATTCAAGTGTTTGAAAACACGATCGAATCGTTGAAACAAGTTGAAGTTAAATCGATCGAATGCGAACGGAAAGAAGACAGAGGTTTAAAATGCTCGAGCTCGAAATTTAGTTTGGTGGGGTACGCCTCTGGTGGTAGCATTTGCTGGCTACGAGGTGAAATCGTATCGACCGCAACCAAGGGAAGTTCGCGCGCAGTGACGGGCACGCGCGACATATACAATATATTACATACTTTATTCACAAGAGAATCAGAAGAAAGTCATTCGGAAGATCTATCGTTTCTTCCATCCAAACTAGAAGGAACTAGAAACTTCAATTGTATTTCCCTATTCAATTAAATTTTTGTTATGATTATTATTAATAGATAGTTCTTCCTTATTCTTATATCTTTTTTCTATGTATAACATTTAAGAGTTTAATTATTTTAAAGCTTAATGATCTTTGGTTTTTTTAACCTGCCAATATCAAAGCAGGTTACTTTCAGAAATCTGGGTTATATCGGGTAACATTTGTTTATTTTTTTTATTAAAACAATGGTAACGGATTTGTCAAGTTCGCTGCTAGTGTTCTGTCTCTCCTTCGTGACCATTACCATTGGTCAACCCTACTGACGTCATCGAGAAAGATCCAATAGGACGATGTCAGTGCGTATGCACACTACTATATCATAACTTATTCGCAAAGTAGTGGTTGGTGGCGCATCGTATGGACGAATTCGTGTCATCACTTAGCAATAGTTAGGACAGGTTATATCGATTACCGGCAAGATATCTGTCGATCGAACAAATCCAAACATATGGTTCGGATAAACTCTGCTTGTGTTTTTAGATCAAAAAGTTGGGAGATCTCTTAACCTTTGGAGTGCTTAGCCTGTACATTACTTACTTGCATTACATTACATTACGTTAGTAACGCTGGTTACTAAATAAATATTTAAAAAATACAACTTTACTTAGTTGCATTCTACTCTTAATAAAATGGCTTTGTACAAAAATTTTATTACCAATCCAAATAAAAAGAAGCTTATAAAAACAATGATTTATTTATTATATTAAGCGTGTAATTGGAAAGCAAATTATTTAAAAAAGCAAGATGTTACTATAATACATATTAAAATATTCATTATTTTATCAAATAAGAATGAGTTACTAAAAATTGTAAAAAGATTTCAAGATTAATAACAAAGTAACTAGTAGGAAATTAAAATATAAATAAAATATAAAGATCAAGTTACAAACAAAGACTCGAAGAGTTAAAGTATGTTTTGTAAGTAAATGTTTCGGCAAGGAAGTCCTAATATTGATGGTATATTCGAAATGGAAGTGATTCTACATGAAAAACAAGTCGAAAATACGGAATAAATTTTGTTCATTTATGTTCGAAAATATTAAGATTGAAAATTTGTCAAGAATACTTGAATTTGGTTAATTCCGGAATGTGTAGGGGTGAATAACCGACAAGAGGTTAGGTATATAGAACAAAATACCTACGTAGGACGTTTCGTTCCCGAAAAAATGAAATTTGAAAATTGATCAGGCCTATTCTCAACTGTGCACGTTCGAATTCAATTTTTTTGAGAACTAGCCATTAAGCCCCTAAACAGACAAATTCTATTCTACATTTTTCATTTATTTTCGCATGTAGAGTAACACCTGATGATCGATTACTCGCACTCGTTTGGTAATTAGCCAAATTCACGCGTGCTAAAGAAATCTGCAAATTCGATTTTTTCGAAAACGAAGCCTCGAATGAAAATATTTAGTGTATATTTTCGGCCTGTTCTTTCATCTAGAATAATCCCCGTCTCATTTGTACCATCAATACTGGGGCTATATATAGCTATAGTAGTTGCACGCATCTGGTTAATTCCGCTGGAAAATCAAACGCAATACCGAGACCGGCAACGATTTCGCAAGATTTACGCCGCAAAGAACCGATGCATTTCTTCGGGATGACATCACAGTGTATTAATGGTGCTCGCGGTTACTATGGGTTACGACGTATTCACACGATAAACGGAGGAGCGTGTACCGTGGCAAAACTTTTTGCTGTTGACAGAGGAATACAGGCGTGCTGGGTCAGCCATAAAATATATCCCACGAAAGTAAACCATTCTCGATTTTTCCACACCACAGTTGAATCGATGCATTTCCCTTAGCTTTTATGTTTTCTACGTTCGGGATAGAAGTTTATCGCATATGATTACGATTGCATAAAATTCCGACGCGATAAGGTTGTCCCACACATGTAGTTAGTTTTATCTGAAGCGCGATTAAACAAATATTTTAATCTGTTTTACCGAGTAGCGAACGCCAATAGTTTCCGCGCGGAAATGGTTCTTTTCGCGCTACAAAAAGATTATGCAATCGTAGAAGTAGACGAGGACATCTTTCGAAAAGAGAGGTAAGGAGAGAGAATTCCTAAGCGTCCAGATCGACGGTGCAACGAAATGTATACATAATAATAAGATTTAGTCCGGTTTGGAGACTCGCAGACTCGACGGCGAGAAAGAGAGAAAGAAAGATGCACGCTTCTCGGTAACCTTGGTTTTAATAGCGGAGGTGCACAATGCTGAATCTTCGTCTCTCGTCCCCTCTATCTTCCAACACTCCCACGTAATGCACAGAGCCGCGTTACGCGTCCGATTTTTCGCGGCTAACGAATGCTTTTTCAAGATATTTTTATCCATCGATATTTCTTACTTTTGATAGGAATTCCAATTGAATTCCCGGACTTGAACCTCGGCCAATAGAGGCTGATTATCGGGCAATGGGATGATTTCCAATCGGTTTAGCGTGAATGGGTCTTTCTTTAACCATAGTGCGGTCGCATTCCTAAGTGATTAATCCGCAGAGTTGTTCGCTATTGCAGCTGTCGGCAAATAGAACGAAATTGTCCGCAGCAATCTCTTCTAGCCAATTCTGTACTCGCGCTCTTCTCTCTTGTTAACCACCGATCGAGAAGTGTTAGAAAGTTGAAACGATTCAAGATTATATTTTAGTTGGTTAAGGAACAAAAAGGAAGAAAGAGATTTATCAACGACAGTGGCTCGCAAAAGTATTCGTACGCTGGGCGAGACTTTTTTATGCGCATATTACGTGTTTTATACGAAACATTTTGAAAGTTCATTAGTACTGTAATGACACCCAACTGTTGTGGTTATATTGGTAAAATTTTATACGATTCTGAAGATGTATGCAGAAGTTACAAGATATGTATTTAATAGTTATAAATAAATAAGATACGTATCACAAAAGTATTTAAAATAGACAGTCATCCACGATATTGGTAAGTAGACTGCAGCTTTTTATGCAGATCCATATTTTTGGCAATATAATTAAAAATGTAGAATCTTGCTAGAAAATTATTTCACTTGTTAAATATTATAGAAAGCATTATACTTTTGATACTTTATGCGTTTTTTGATATCATGTGCATTCTGAACAATTTTGCACTTTTGAAATCCTATAAATGCATAAAAATCGGCAGTTTATTAATAAGTCTCAGCATTCGCTGGGACCATCTTTAACACTTTTTATATGCTTGAAGTGATTATTCATACTATATATTAATTTTTTACTAAATATAAATTTGCAATAAATATGTTGTAATTTGTATATATATTTTCAGATTGGATTCAAATTTTGCCAATATAATCTTGGCGATCGTGTCTCATTATAGTGCTAATGAAATATCAAAATGTTTCATGTAACACGCACAATATGCACATAAAAATTTTCTATGGGAAGTGTACGAATACTTTTGCGAGCCACCGTAGAAGAGGGTTCATAGTAAAATTTGAAGAGGATAAAGAGCAGCAGTTTCGTGGAAACGCCAAGCCATCTTTTAGGAGTTTGCCGAACGACTGCGATTCCCGTGGTGGTGTGTTGCATATCGACCGCCGCGAAAGTACGAAAAGGGATTGCAAAACTGCGGCGCGGCGCGCACGAGCACATTCGCAGGCCTCGTGACGCTCCCATTCATTTACATGCATGATCGAGCGGAGTAGCACGAAACTCTCGCGGAATGGAGTGCTTGTTCTTTGCGCAACAACCATCTTCTTCATGAGTGCCGTTTAAATCCCTCCTCGTTCCCTGACCATCCCCTGCCTCTTGCGTCTCTTAATTTTGTGGAATTATCCACGTAACGATCCAATGTACCGTCTACGTAATAGAAAAAAAGCAGGAGAGTTCCGAGAAAGAAACGGATATTTTAGAAAGTTAATCGTGGAAACATACTATCGCGAAAGAAAAGCTTCGCGCAGTGGCATCTGTCTCGGGCATAGTATTGTTTCGTATCTCGGTTTACTTCCACCAGCAATTTCTCGTTCGCCTTTTTCAACTCTGTCTTTCTGATTCTCTTTCTCCTTCTCTTTCTCCATGTGATGTTGTGTGCGCCGCGTTGTCCTCCTTCCACTCTACGCCGATCTGCCGTGAACGTAGCGAAGACAGCGCAAATGTGAAGAGAGGACAGCGCGATACCGGTTATTGGCGGGGAACTGGCATATTTCACCGAGTGTCCGGCAATCAGGCCTTTGTATACGGCTTACTGTATGTTATACGCTCGTGCTCTCCCTTACCAGGGAGGAACAGAGAGCAGAGCGAAAGATGGACTCGCAGAAAAACGGGCTTGGACGGGGAGAAAGAGAGAGACAGAGGACGAAAGAGGGAGAGAGAAGTCGAACGTTTATTTAACGGCGTAGAACTAGTCGTAGGTATGGTTAGTATCGTCGTTGGTGGGAGGTCGCGTTATGGTCTCGCTGCTTTTCTTCGATTCTACGCGTATTTCGAACGAACGACGAGAAAGTGGATGGAATTAATGCTGCTTTTAAGGGGAGAAAATCAACGTCATTTTCGATGGGCATAAGCATATGGGAAGCATGCTATAGAAAGAATCAGTATAGATAGGATTCTTTGTATACGTTTTTACGGGAGATCGAGTTACTTTGATTACTAGTATCCCCCGTATAACACGATAGTACGTAGTTAAGTTCCGAAAATATGCCGTGTTATACGAAACAGAGAACTGATACAAAAATAAGATTATGTTCCAAAGATTAACAAAAGTGTATTAATGTTTATTAAAACAGTCAATAATTAATCAAAAGTTTTATAAATTTATGTTACATAATATTTTCTTTTTCATCATTGCTAAATTATATTAAACGACGTTCGTTAATCTATGTATGATTTCTATTTTTGTTAGTTGTAAAATATCTTATCGATTTTTTTTATCAGAGAAGCTTCGAGCTGCTGCTTCCCTATGGCGCAAAGGGTTAATATTCTGCAAACTAAGAATGGATTAAAAGTTTCAATATCCCAAAATTGCGCAAATCTGAGACAGTACACATACGCTGACTTCAATGAAAGATATCGAATGACGATGCTTGCGCTTAAAAATTCTGATTACGCGCCTGTTTTGAAGAATTACTCAATCCTCGAACCGTGTTGTAGGAGTACCGTGTTGTACGGTTGATACCTGTACCTAATTATCGAATCAAGATTTAAAAAGAGAGAGGAATCGGGATATCATTGCCAATTTCATCCGCACGATTGCTTACAATCGGGCTAGTTACATGGCAGTAGAATGCGCGTTCCAACTGCGCACGGGTTGCTGGTGAGAGCAACGCCGTTTTCCTGCAACGTTGAATTGCCCTGTGGTTGAGAAGGGGTCAGCGGAAGCGTCAAACAACTTGTTGGAGACGCTGTCGACCCATGTCGAGTAACAATACTCGATTGATAATATTGTAAACAGCGTAATATTGTATCCAACGAGCTTCCTTTCTGCTCCCGCCGATACGCGATTCTTCGATAATTTGCAGCGGGGAAACTACATAAAACAGCGAACGACGTTTTATCTGGCTGAGCTAGTTGGAGAAATTGATATAATAGCTTAACAGAAGCAGGTAAACTAGAATGGCAAATATCCGTGAATAGATGTGATCAGGGATGGAAAAGAAGCGAGATAGTAGGACGTGGAAGGAGAGGTCAACATCGAGCGATAATCGTTCAGGAATAATTTTGGTTCGTATCGAATCAATGCAAGGGTCGAGGTACGCCAAGTAGGTCGCCACAAATCCCATTGCTGCCAACGTGACAAACCAGCCCGTGCAGCGCTGCACGCTCGCGCGCGAAACCTCGTTAACTTCGCGACTGGTGGAAACATCGCGGCAAAATAGCAGCCAGAACACCCGCCGTTGTTACATCGACGATAGTTGCCTCGCTGCTGCGACCACCCAACTAATCCTTTACCCTCCGGAAAAGATACATTGCCTTCGCAATATTATCAAGTCTTGGATAACTCCGCAACAATCAAACCAAACAAAAGATGCTTTCTTCTTTCTTTTCTTTTTTTTAACATTCCTAAATGTTTAATATAGTTAAATACATTTTGGGGGAGGAGGTTTATGAAGAAACAACCGTTGCCTGTTCAGATACACACATCAGAAAAACTTCAACTTCATTAACAACCAATAAATCTTACGCAGAAATAATGAAATCAATCACTAATCAAACAGAGCAAATGCACAAGGAGAGAAACAATCAGACAGTCTAGGTAAACTAGACAAATTGGTATCAAACTTAACCAACCAAATTGTCGATAATGCTAAAGATGCTTTGTTTAATCCTTCGAGTGTTCACAAAACCCAGCAAAAGTTTTAAAGTCTGATACGTAACGAACGAGGGAGGTACAACGAATTAGGAATTTTGGATACATTTATTCGGTATATTGTACTATAGTGTGTGGCTGTGGATGTTTATATAATTTTCATGAACGTAATTAGGAAGATAGAAGGTAAATAAAAATTCGCTTGGTTTACTAAATATTATAGTAAGTGCTCTATTTTGAATACTTGTTATATTTTTGCATATTATATGTATTTTGTGAATTTTTGAAATTTCTCAAAAACGCGAAAACGTTCGCAATCAGTTAGTAATGTGTTATTCTGTCCACATCCGAATTCAGATTGGCCAAGTTCGAAGCATTATCCATTTCCAGTGTTGGCTGTGTGATGTACGGATTAAATACTAAAGACGTTTATCGATATGATATTTCCAGGAAATCATAGTTACACACGAAGGAGAAACCAGTCGCCTAGAAAACGCTCTACGTTGAGGTACTATTCCGTAGGATGTTTAAATATTTTATAAAACGATGTTATTCTCGGTGAAATGTAAATTGCATTTTACGAAAGTGCATCGCGGTACGTTTATTAGCCAGCTCGCAATGGAACGCAACCGCTGAAGCAAGGTTTATATTTAGCTACGCGAATATAGTTTTGTTTCTGTTACAATGCTGCAGTTGGTTCTGGCAATTTCCCTGATTTCGTAGCATCTGAAATAATACTGCGTTCCAGCGGTTCTCGGCGCGTTCTAAGCGACTACTTAGAAAAATGCATTTTTCAGAAAGAGCGAGGACTGGCAAGAGAGTTGCCTGGTAAAACGGACGATGAAAACTATCGAAATCTCTTCGGAATTTCACAAGATTCGGTTAAAATTAAATCGAACGTAGCACACAACGAGGAACTACAGAGTGCATAACCTCGGTTAACAGACGCCTGCGTGGTTGCGCGATGAAAGTTGAATCCTTGCTATTGGCGTTTTGACAGTGCCGATAACGTCGTTACACTGTAACCAGTCACGTGACAGCTATATAGCTGTATAATGTACGATGGCTATCGTCAAATCGACCACGACAACACCCAACGAATCGGCGAATCGAGGGTTAAACTCGATCCTATGCACCATGTAGATCGAGACATCTGAGCAGGAGCGTGGCAGAATTTACTGGAAATGCATGCTGCTGTTTATGTGTACATACAGTGACTCACGGAAGTATTCGTGCATTCTTAGGAACTCCTTATTATATATATATTATACAAGACATTTTGAGGTTTCATTAGCAGTGTAACGAGACACAGCTGTCGTTATTATATTGGTAAAATTTGAAACGAATCTGGAAATGTATACATAAAGGTTACAAGATATTTATTGGAAGCATACACTTTATAAGGATTACCGAAATATTAATACAGACAATCATTCATTGTAATAAGCCACAATACGTAATGAGATCATCTTCACTATTAGTTGTATATTTAAGGTTATTATTCATGCTGTATACTAATTTTTCACTAACAAAGCAAATTTTAGACCTGATGATGGGTCTACATGTGAAATAAACGTACACATTTGTAATTTTAGCCTCGGATGGCCAACCAATTATGAGAAAAATCGATTTACTTCAATACAATTACATAAAGTGTAATTTACTTTATTAATATAGTTATTTGATCAGAATGTTAATTGTAAGAATGATTTACATGTTAAAGTAAATATTATAAATAAAACAATTAAAATATTTATATAATTTGAAATATACAAATTGGGATAAACTATTATGTATATTCCACTTTTTTAATAAATTGTTTTATTAATAATAGATACAAAATAATGCTTATAACAGAGAAGACATGAAATAATCCAGGCTTCTATAATTGTAACACTAAAAAGGTAATTGTTCTGAAGTAAAGTTCTCCCAACTGAATGCAAACCCGGGATAAACAATTCGAACCCCTTTATGCTTACCGCTACGCTACAGTTATTAATAAATGATCAGTTCCAATATCTGGGAATATGCGATTTTTTCAAACTTTAAATGCATTTTTCTCATAATTTATAGATTATCATAATTTTTTTATGTTAATTTGTTGATTATCTCATAATTTGTTCAAAATTACAGATGCATTTATTTCATACATAGAACTATTGTTGAAATCCGTGAAGATCAGCTCTGAAGCTTACCAGTAAGTGTATGTTTATACATTTTCAGACCGGCTTAAAACTTTGCCATCATAATAATAATATTCGTGCATCGTTACAGTGCCAACGAAACTTCTGAAAGTTGGGTGTATTTAATACGCATAATATGCATATATATAAACAAAAATTCTGCGCTAAGTGTTGGAATATTTCCGTGAGCCACTGTAAATTGTAAATGGGAGATCGCGTTAATTATAGGAAACCACACGATCTCACTTTCCATCGTTAAATTACAAATTATACGTTTTTGGACGAAGCTGTTATTTGTTTTTTGTTATCCAATAAAATTGGATACTGCGTTTCCTTCGCGCGATGCTAATTAGTTGCAAGTCTTTTCTTTTATATCAACTTGTTTCTAAAAAGCCTCGTCCAATTACCGTCCAAACTACCTCTTTTGAGAATGCGGGGACAAAAGCCTGGGAAACGACTATACTGCCGTTAATGGTTTTCAGTAGTAGCAGCACGTGCCACTGACAATGAGTGCGATAGAAAAGGTAGCATACGCATCGAACAAACTGCCTCCTATTTACGCATTCGTCACGTGATCCTGATTCTAGTTTCGTTCGCCGTGGAATTTTACATTTCGCGATACCTGTATACTCGCGTTACCTCATCAAGTAATTAGCAATATTTGGTTTGTAAATTAAACAAAAAAAAAAGAGGAGAAAAAGAGACAACGATAGAACATGCTGTTCAAAGTTGGAGGAATGAAAATTATGATTACGCTTACAAGCGTAAAAAATATATATAAAAAGTGGACAAACGATAACATCGTTATGCAAAACGCTCTTGATCTGAGCTCGCAGATTATCATTATTGCTTCGGCTGATTTACAATATTTACATACGAGTAAAGAGCGGATATACAACCGCTCTTCCTTACAATTATAAGTCGTATTGGATTACTAAGGCGATCCGTAAGTTCGTGCTTTTTTTTAATATATTCCCTTGTACTATTTTGTAGTATCATTTAATAGCTCTTCAAATGATTATACTTCATTTTGATTAATTAATTCTATTTTATCCCATTGTTCGTTTAGAAAGGACCATGGAAAAGTCGGAAATTCGTGTACTTCTGTGTCTCTACTTGGAGCGAAACTTCAAAGTAGCAAAAGCAGCGAAGGAAATGCTATATTATATTTTTAAAGAAATTCGCTTCGAAGTTCTGCTAAAATGATTCAGAAGACTTTATTCATTACGAAAGTAATGTATTCAAAAAACGTACTAACTTATAAGCCACCCTAGTATTTATTTATTAATCAATTTTAATTAATTCATTAATCGATCCAAGTTAAAATTCATTTACAATTGCAGAAATCTGTACTCTCTAAACTTTAAACTACAGTTGAAATTTTTCTAAAATGGAGAAACAGAAAAACGGAAGTAAAAGAAAAATACGCACATGCTCTCTCACTTCTAGTTCGCTTCTCCTTCACTTTCCCTTGCATATTTGAAAGTATTTCCATATTATTTGAATACGTTAGATTTTCTCTTTTATCGATGGTTGCACGAAACGATTTCAGCTTGGCGATAGCTCCCACCACCGTACCGCAGCCGGCCAATGCCTCGTATCTTTTATATCCGATCGGCTGTTTACGCAATTCGAGTTCAGTGGAAGATATTGACAATACTAATTTATTAGGTGTGCGCGTCGTACACACAAGGTGGTAGAACACGCAGGCACATTTGGCGCAAGTTCAGCTGCACGTGCGGACTTGACACGAGCTGGCAAATGCCTATCGCACTGCTCGTAACGTTTCTTCAAAAGGAATCTTCTTGCCACTTCTGAAATCGCACGCAACAATCTCGGTTTGTTGCGCTTTTTATTCTGTTCGCTTAGGATATACGATTTCTTACGGCCAGGAAACTCGGTTTTCGTTGGGAGAGAAAAGCGCAACACCAAGTGATTCATCGTTGTACGTACGATTGCGTATTGCGTCGTTTCCTTCGCAGCTGTTATATGCAACGATATTTTAGCAATGGCGATTTCCCTAACAGGTCGCAATAGGATATCGGTGTACCCCCACGCCTTTTCATCATTCTGTTCGTCTTTGAATCTTTTTAAATATATGAATTTTTATCCAGTACAGTCGAAGAACGACTTTTAACACCTTCGAGTGTTCACTCTATATTATTACAACTAGACTGCGCACTTTATGCATTTATAGGAAATTTAAAAGTGCAAAATCGAACAGAACGCACGTAGTATGAAATATGCAAAGTATAGCGCCTTCTATAACATCTGGCAGGCAAATTTACATTTTTCATTCTATTCTCAAAAATATGAATTTGTATAAAAATCCACAATCTAGTTATAACGCTAGAAAGTGATAATAGTTTATGCGAATAGCGTAAAATTATCAGTTTACTTTAAAGATTCACATAGAATAATACGTTACAGTATCATGGATATTGTACTACAACATATTACACACATAATACTACAATATATTGGTAAATTACTCGAATATTAATATTATCTCATTATCATTATATTGCATAAATTACGTGTGCTTCTTGTGAAATTTCACTTTCTATGTAATAGTTTTTCATATTTTCGTTATTCTATATAAAAACTATTATATCCATTTCATAAATTTGTCGAAAATAATAACTTTGTTTACTGCATATAGTGTACCTATATGGAGATATTTCCAACGAGCATGATCTATCGTGATCATTTTATATTCCTAAGAAGCATCAATGCACGATTTGCAACCAATTTTACAATGACGTTGATAACAATAAATACAATGCAACAAATATTTATTTATTATTTAAGACTGGTTTTCTAGAAAACGCTAAAAGTTGACATACGATATTTATGCAGTAAGCCATCGGCATATTAATTAGTTTCAAGTATATTAAGCTTACGATTAGTATTATTTAATGGTACATACTTTCACACGACTAGCAAAGTTTGATACTATGAAAGTGAAATGTAGAATCTGATAAAAGGAAAAAAAGGAACACTTCGTTAGAAAGTAACGATATGTACAGATACTTTTTGTAGCCACTGTATGTGAATTTTGTCAACGATAGTCGATGAACGACTCTAATATTAAACAATAGAAGACATGATAATTAAACGTATTAAACGCTTTCCATCGATTCGCGGTCTAATCTAAATTGATTTTATCGTGGAATTCCGAACCGGTTCCACAGCGAGGGATATGATTGTTAAACGCGACCAGAAATGATCATTTCGATCATTTTTCCCTTTCTCTTGTCGATATTGCCATCGTAATTAAATACTTAAGACATTAAATACCGCTTGGTTCCTTTCTCCCCATTTCCTTTTCACCGTTGCTAAGTATCTCAGCTTTCACGATATCGAAACAATCGTGAACCGGTTCGATAGATCTTTATACAGATTCGTTGAAAACGATATCTATTAGATAAGCATTAGTTTTATCGAACGATTGGAAGGGAACGTTTTTCTGGATCAATATCTTTAAATATTCCATGGCCACGTCATGAACGCTGAATAATTAATACTTTTTAAGAGATGTTTGGATTAGGGTACATAGCCAACGACACGTATCGCTCTCCTAAAGTTATCGTTGAATTTTTCAAGGGATCTTTTCTCAGAACTCGTCTGCACTGAAGCAACATGCGGCGACTTTTTCAAGAAACTTGGAACAGCGACAAGAGATTGCTCGATGGTGCTTCAACGAAGACGAGCCCTTACACTATACGTTTTGCTTAACCGAATATCGTTGAAAACTTACTATCGACGGAGACTTATTATCTCAAGACTAACAAAAGAATCACCGATTATATGTTGCAGCTTATGGTTCAGAATCCTCAAATAGCGGAATCGAAGAGCGTGGTATCCCGTCAAGCAGGGCGAGGATAGCCATCCCATCCTAACTCTCTCGAGTTTCCAGTTGGCGTGATTGAAAGGCCTCCAAGACGTCGACTCCGTCGGTGATCAAGTTATCGGGGGGTGGAACAGGTGGAGGTGGGGAGCAATTGTCCCCAGGGCCTGGCCCACCTCCCCCGCCGTCCCCAACCGAGCATACCGATGCTCACGAGAACGATGGTGCCACCGCCGCGTCAAAACGCATTGACAGCTTTCCACAGAGCGCTGAAACCACCATGAGCTTCGTCTTAAAGTTGGGCACCGTAGAAACATCCCTCGAGAAGAAGAACTCCAGCAGCAGTCAACCGTCTTCGTCGGTGAATCAGGAAACATCGAACACGACGGGAACCGACGATGCCGGCGGCAAACCACAGATCCTTCAATGTTTGGAGAGTGCCGCAGAAATTCCAGCTGGTCATGTTATTTCCTTTTCCACCGTGAAATCAGTTAGCGTTACCTATCCAGTAGCAAAAGCCGTTAGGGAGGTGCAGAGAATCACTGGACCTCAAACGAATACCACCCAGGTGCTGTCGACTCGCGTCATCTCTCAGAAATTACCGTCGTCTAGCCATCAAACACAGCCCGCGCCTTTAACGCTGAACGCATCCTCCAACGTAACCCATGTTCCGGTAAACGCTCAATCTTTATCATCTCCAGGTAGCGGAGTAGCACATGTGTATCCTTTGCAGCATGCTACAGTATCCACGCAGAGCAAACAGCAAACTAGAAATCAGGTGGTCGTCACCTGTGAGGGCAAGCAACAACAGCAACAGACGACCACGATATCTAGTTTGCAGGCTAGCATGCCTTTAAAAGTTCAACCGGTCCCTTCGCAGCTTGTCGTAAGCAACAACGCGGTTAGAGCCATCACTACCGCGACTTCGTTGCCCAACATTCAAAGGATACACGTGAAAACGCAAAATCTCGTCGGACAGGGTCAGACGGTTAACTTGCAGAAAGTGAAGGCTGTGACGAATGTCAGTCAAGGGGTAACCGTGCAGAGGAACTCCGTACCTAGGATACAGACCGCACAGAAGAACCAAATGTCGTCGACTGGTACCGCTCAAACCACCCAGTTTGCTGTTAATCAAGTCACGAACAACACCAACGTACAGAGAGTCCAACAACAAGGGAATTCGACGCTTCAAAAAGTGCAAGCAAACGCCGCGAACACGCAGAAAGTAGCGCAAGTCTACAATAATCAAAAGGTATCGTCACAGATGTTAAGTAGTCATCCGAATCATAAAGCACAACTACAACAGATACCGGGTAATCAACAGCAGGGATTACAGAAATTACAGGTTCAGTCGCAGAAGACCGTGACTGTGCCTAGGCAGCAATCGAACGCTGCGGCGGTGAATAACGTCCAAAAATGTGGCAACTCCGTAGCTGGTATGCAGAAGGTACAAGTAATGGGGCAAGTACAATGTCAGCAACAGTTACCGCAGGTTCAGAAACACGTGCAACAAGTTCAGCCGCCGACGCAGCATCAGAGATCACAAACTGCGACGGCTTTGCAAAAGCCTCAGACTGCGACCACGGTTAATTCCAGCAGAGTACAATCTTTCGCGAGCGCTTGCAAGAGTAACAGCGTTCCAAATATCAGTAAAACGCTCCAAAACGCCAACTTATTAACCGTAAACAAACAACCAGTAATCTCACAGCCACAACAATCGCAGCAAATACATATCCAGAACTCGTCCCAATTGCAACAACAGTTGCTACAGCAGACTTCGCAAGCACAACAACAATCGCAGCAACAAGTGGCGCAGAAACAACAGCCTCAGCAGCAACAACAAGCGAATACGAATCCACAAACACAGAAAAGTCACAGTATTACGAATGTTCACCAAAAGGTTGCGACGATCGCCGCGACCATCCCCAATAACCAACGAACTCAGGTAGTTAACTCTAAGATACAACAACAACAAATGGTCATGAGAGTAGGTGTGACAAAGAATCAAGCGCAAAATTTACAGCAGAGCAACTTAAAAAGTAGCGTACCTCAGAAAATTGCGAATACCGTAAAAACTTCGAACTCGCAGAACGTCGTGCAACAGTCGTTGCATAGAAATGCGAATGCGCAGCCAGTGAAAATAATTCAGCAACAACAGAACGTTATAGGGCCGCAGAATGCTCAAAAACAGCCTGGATGCATCAAAACGATACCTCCTCAAAAACCAGCTCAAAGGAATCACACGCAAAAAGTTTCCGGTATTAAGACCTCTCTAAATACAAACGTAGCTGCGGTAAAAGGTCAAGGTCCGGCAACTGCGATCGCACAAAAGACAAGCATCAAAACCTTGCTTCCTCAGCAGACTGTTGCCACGAATATGTTGATGCATAAAAATCAACCGATTAAAATACAACAGCAAGCTATACAACAAAAACAACTTATTACAACGTCACAGTTTCCCCAGCAAGTTAGACAACAATCTGGACAAGTAAAGACGTTACTGCCAGTAACTAGCATGGAACCTCGCAAAGATGTTGAGAACAAGTTAGTGTCTATTTCTGTCACTTATATATTCGTTGATCTTTTATTTTACCCCGTGCGCACATTCTATAACAATTGAATAATTAAATTTATTATTTTTTTAGAATTGAACCCGAGCTGCGCGAATCTAAAGAAGACGAACGTCAACAACGTCCTATAACTCCAATTATAAGAATACCTCCGCCTTACGAGGTAACACATATATCGTAGTAAACATAACGCGAAGTTTAATCACGAATCTTCAGTGCCATTTTTGCAGTGTACACTGTTGCATTTTGTAGTCTGTATAGTTGTTCCTAGAACACGTAATTCTTGATTATAGTGTCTTCAGTACGTCCTACAGGATCACAATTATGGGGCACCACCACCACGAACACCGTCACCTCCGTCACCCCCATCTCACGCAAAACAGCCTATCAACGGTGCCGGAAGTTCGTCTACGACTTCTCAGCATCCTTACATTTATGGAAAAGGTACGAAGTCCTACTAGCTACTCGATTAGACTCGCGATAACAATAAAAGCAGTGTATTTTTCATGCGACATTGTGTTATTCATCATAGTTGTTAGTGGCGCTAATATGGACGACGATGCAGCCAGTGCTATCAGTAGCGAAATAGGCAGGGACGCAGAACTGGAAGGCGAAGAAACCGAAACTGCTCCCGAGGGTGAAGGGGATGATGAAGACAGTGTTACTAGATGTATATGGTAATTATTTGTATTAAAAAAAAATATATTAATTTATATTTATATATTGTATATTATATTATATATTCATATTTAAAAATTTGTTCATTTCTAGCGATTTTGAACATGATGACGGATACATGATCTGCTGTGATCGTTGTTTGTAAGTTTAAATTGTGATGTCTAAGATATTTGATAGAATTCAGCTCAGTGCGCCGCCATAACAAGTGTAAATTTTTCATTTCAGAGTTTGGCAACACGTTGATTGCATGGGTATAGATCGTTCTAACATTCCTGACGAATACCTCTGTGAGATTTGTCGACCGCGACGAGTAGATAGGCAAAGAGCTCGTGCTTTGCAAATGCGTAAACGCGAGGAATTGCTAAATTCAGATACATCATCCGATGCATCGTCCACCAGTTCGGCAGATACTGACGTTGGAGTCAGTACGATCCCCAAGAAACGAACTTTGCAACAGCAAATTCCTCGACGAAAATCCGAACCACCGCAAGTAAGACGACTGAACAACAATAACAATAACAATAATAATAACGTCGCGAAAAGGCAGAGGAGAGATTCTCATCCGAGACAATCCAGTGCTGTTCGTAAAAAAGAAGCTACAAAGCGAGGCCCAGGTAAACGCAAAGCTAAACGGAGAATGAGTTTGGAAGATAAAGAGGAGGAAACTCAAGATACGTGGAGCTCCAACGTCGCGCCACTAAGACAGTGGATCGAACGTTACGAGGAAGCAGTGACAAATCACTATAGTCCAGAATTACGAGCCAGGATATCATCTATCAAAGTAAATGGTACACATAGCGATTTAAGACAGAGTAACATGAACGTCATTGCCACCGGAAAGTGTAGGCTCAACGTACATAGTAACAACGTTAGGGTAAGTATTTTTTCAGACGAGAACAGTTATTTTTTAATGAAAATAAGTCTTGAAAAAATTTTTTCCTCTTTTTATATAGTTTCTGGTAGCAACTATGTATCTCCCACCAAACACACCTGTCGTTGAATTACGAGGAAAGTATATGTTAAGTACGCAACATCGACCGTCCTATCCTCAAGGAAGGCATCATACCCAGAGGCCCGGACCCTTTGTATTCTTTTATCGATTACCACGAGACGGAACAGAAGTCTGTGTAGACACAAGAACGTATGGAAACGATGCTAGATTTGTGCGACGTAGTTGTAAACCTAACGCGGAAGTGAAACATTGTATAGAAAAAGGAACGTTACATTTGTATATTGTGACTACAAGCGCGATTGAGAAAAATGCCGAAATTACGATCAGACACGAACAACATGATCTCTTGCTATCGCCTAATCCAAATAGCCCCATGATGCCCATTGTCTGTGCGTGTAATAACCCAAGGGAATGTCAAATAGTGTCTCTAAATCAGTTGAATAGAAGAGGAAGCAACGGAGCATTGGCTGAGAATGCAGATGGCCGAGAGCGGAGACGAAGGGGTAGACGAAACACAATTTGCGAGGACAGCGATTCCTCGACCGTGATATCTAATAATACTGTCATCACGCAACCTGCACCACCGCCGACGACAGTGTCATCATCGGTATCCGCGCCACCAAGAAGGACAGTTACAACCACCGTTGCAAATACGGTGCGCCAAATACCTAAAGAAGAACCGCTGACGTTAGTGCAACAGCCGCAAACTTCTCCGAATTTAAGTCAACCAATAGTGCCAGAGACTAAGAAAGACAAGAAGAAGATGACCAGAGAAGAGAGAAAGATGGAAGCTATTATGAAAGCTTTCGAGAGGCTCGAGAAAGCGGAACAGAGGAAACAAGAAGTTCAAGCACGAAATGCACAGCGGAAGGAGTCTGGTGGTACGCATAGCGATAACGAAGATAGTCATAGCGTCACGATACAAACAAAGCAAAAACAACAAAATTCCGATAGACCTTTAAGGCGGAAGAGAAGAAAGGGTAGAGCAAGGACTACTAGTACTTCTCAATCGCAAAATAGCAGTCGAAGAACCAGATTGAATTCCGCGGACTCGGACGAATCGTCCGGAGAAGAAAGCAATTCGATGCAATCGCCACCTTTGTTGAGCCAAAATCATTCGCAAAGTCGAGATGCTCCTTATCACCTGCATACTCCTGCCAAAAGTACGAACGAGAGCGTAGCTACAGCTGCTCATCAAGGAATACCAACGGCTGCTGGTTTATTATTGGCTTTAGCAAATTCTAACGCACCTGGACCGAGTTCGCCTCCTTTGCAACAACCAACACCAGTTAAAAGTCCAACTTGTGATAGCGGTGCAAGCAGCAGCTCCCAAAGTTCAACTCCATCCACTCCTTTATCCTCGGCTTGCTTGTTGGTCGCAGCAGCGGTTGGCCCTCTAGCTCCTGGCTTCAAATTTCCAAAAACCAAGAAAGTTCTAATGAATGAATGGTTAAAAGAGTCACCCGACCCACCGCAAAGCAATATATCTCAAATATCACCGTTACCAGCATTGCCACCGGCTTCTGCGACGAATTCGATTAATCCTCTTTGCAGGTCTTCGGATTTTTCTTTACCAACGGACTCATCCGCAGAATTCTTAACGCAGAGTTATGCAGCTAAAAGTTTAGCTACTCTTGTGCAGGCGGCTAATTCGGTATCTGGAATATGCGATTCACCGCCACAACGCAAACAACAGGCAATCAGTGGAAATACGATTTGCCCTGTTTCTACAGGATCTGCGAAGAAAAGATGGTTACGTCAAGCCATTTCTGAAGAATGTGATTCACCAAATAGTCGACCAGAGAGTCCGCCGGCTAGTGAAATGGTAGCTCCACCGAAGAAAAGAAGAATAGCTAGAGAAAGTTTATCGTCAGACAATTACACTCCACCCACTACACCTACTATGTTAGTCCCTGAGTCCACTCCGAATAATAGATCTTTGTGTCCTGTTGAAGTGAGTTGCTGTTTGATTGTATGTTGAAATGTTTTTTTGTAAATTAATAGGAAGTTGAATTTTTAATCAAACCATTTTTTTCAGGACGATTTCATGGAGCATCTACAATCCTCTTTGGTTGATCAGAATGAAGAAGGTCACATGACAACAGCATCTGTAAAGCAAGAACACGAACACGCGAATTCAAACGAGGCCGTACGACAAAAACTTTCGATAGATATTCCACAGGATTTTCATCTTAAAACTGTAAAATCCGAGAAACATTTAATGATAGACACTTCGATAATGAAAGAAGAGAACATTGGGGTGAAGAAAGAAGAGAAAGACGAAATGGATTGTGACACTTACATGCACTTGGAGTCAAAATCTTTTATCAAGAATGAATTGCGATCTGTTAAAAACGAACTGGTTAGCCATCAGAAAAGTAAGAGCAGAAAGGAATATATTATAAAGAAAGAAGAGAATTTGGATTTGGAGAAGGGCACCGTCGAGATAGTCGATCAAAACGAAGGAGACACAGAAATGGAAGATTTCAGCTCTCCGATCGCTGTTATGGAATCGGATGCAATTCTGAAGGAACGCGTGGCTGAGATGAAACTGGAATTCGGAGGTAGTATAAGTGAGATGGTTAAAGTTGAAGACTATAAGTGTGATGATGATAAAAGATCCGAAGACGTGAAATGCGAAATCAAATCTGACGACAACATGTCGATCGACGAATTTGATGTTGAAGCTCAAATGAAGAAAATTACTGGCGACGATGGAAATGATTATAAGGAAAAAGTAGACACTAGTTCGGAGAAGGATAAAAGCATGGATGGTATTGAGGGTTTGATGGAGAGCTCCAAAGAAGATTCCGAATCTGAAGATAAAGAAATAGATGATGTGAAATACGAGTCGCCATCGTTCAAATCATTCAATTTAAATCATGAGGAAAAGTTATTCAAAGAATTCGGAAGCAAACCCGAACCAGAATGTATCATTGAGAATAGCATTAAAGAAATCGAACAGAGCCAGGAATCTCAGAAAATTGAACAGCCGTCCGCGTTCATTACTTCATCCGAAGAATCCATTTTTGAGTCTGTGTCTTCCAACATGGACACAGAATCTATGACAGAACCACCAAAGAGTTTTCATTCCATTCCACCATTAAGTGAACGAATTCGTAAAAAGACAGAAGCAACAAGTGCTCCAAAAAGCCAGTTGAATTTTGAAGCCGCTATTATCGAGTCTACCATTGATATGGAGACGGAAGATGAATCCAAAAGTGGTGAACAAAAGTCTATGCTCTCGACGGCGTTAAGGGAATTGCTGGAAGCTAAGCTGGATGATCTAACAAACGAGAGCGCTAAAGAAGAAGTGATCGAAGAAAATAATACACCATACATCGAGCCAAAGTCTGAAACTTCTGAGCAGATTATAGAGATACAAGAGTGTACGACAAAACCAATCCCTCAAAATGTTCACAATGAAGAAACTCCAGTAAAAGAGGAGGAAGCTCCGCCTAAGGAAATCAAACGATTAAAGGATCCGAGAACTGTCGTTCCAAATAGTATGCCAGCTCCTGCATTTAAACCCGAAACAATCCCTCCTGTTAAACGAAAGGTTAGAATAACTATAGAATAAAATTTCTACTTCGAAGTTATTCTACCATGTGTTTCTTGTTTATTCAAAAGTAATTTGCTGTTCTAGTTGTCCATATCAGAATACCGTAAACGCAAACAGCAATCGTCTGGCACGCCTCCAGAACCTGAACCGTCAAGTGATGCTTCTACAACAGATAAGGGAGGAGCTAGAGGTAGATCAGACAGTGCGAGCAGTGGAACATCGTCGCTCAGTTCCGATGAGGAAGGTTCCAAAATCTCATTATCTCTTGATGTACCGACCTTAACCACATTACCGCTTTTCACGAACACAGAAGGCGAGGAAAAGAAAGGTTAATATAGAGGATACTAAGAGGTTTAAGGTTGAAATAATAACAATAGGTTTAAGCATCAAAAATTATAAACTACTTTGTTAAAACATTGTATACTCTTATAGGTGGTGAGGAAGGGACAATTGGTTGGTCTGCCGCGCCAACTTTAGTCGAACGTCAAAGAGAAAATCTTACAGAAAGATTGAAACGAGAATTTGGATTGTTCCTCAGCGACGACGAAGAGGAAAGAGCTCGCAAACATGGTAAATATTACTATTCTCTTTTGCCATTTCATTACTTTTTACATGATTGTAAATCGTTACAGGTTTAACGGCAGAGGCAATACTGAAAGCGCGTAAAACATCTCCGCCTCATCCTACTGTATCAAATACTCCACCAGGTTATCCGGTACCTCAATTGCCTCCTCAACCCTATATACCTCCTCCAGGATCTGCATCCATCCATTATTCTCAGTTCCAAGCTAAACCTTGTCCCGTTCAGTACCCAAACTTCACAGTTCCACAGAATTCTTCGCAACAAGTCTATTCGAACGCTACACCTCAGACATCTGCGAATAAACAGCCACAACAATTCTTAGTACCCCAAGCGTCTCAAGCACCACCAGGCTCAAATCCGTATCCTCCCCAGTTTATTCCGCCGTCTACCACAGCAGTATCGATCTCCAAGTACACGCCTGTTACACCGCCACCTGGAAATCAAATGTATCCTGCATCTGGCCAATCGCAGAAACAGTTTTATAATCACCCGGCACCAAGGTCTTAACCCACATAAAAGGTAGCGCTGTCGAAAAGTTTTTAGCTGGAAAAATTTTTATTAGACTTCGTCGGATCGCGAGTTAATTTGTCGATTGGTTTCGAACAAAAGTGAAACTCGCAGCTGGTCGCTTAATTCCATTAGATTAAAGTGTTAAGTTATCCTCCCTGGCCTGAGAGAAGGGAAGGGGGTGAAACATGATATCTTGAGTGGAACAGAATATAAATTCACGATCTCTTCTATTTAACGTCGTTCGTGTTCTAGCAAAAGGGTATTTAGATTATATGATAAGATGATGATTCGCGCACGCAACTGACAGGAAATCAGAAGAGATTCGTGATACCAGGTGCTACACTGTTCTCTCTTGTATTAAAAACGTTTATGCGCGTACATCGTTGACTGCGAAAGGAGAAACAAGGAATATTAATATTACTGATGGTTTCGGAGACGCACTCGATGGAATTTGCGTGGCCTAAAATGATAATTAAGTATTTTAAACAGAAAAAAAAAAAAGAAACTGAAAGGAATGAAAGAAAATAAAACGTAGTGCTCTCACGCATTATACGACCGTGTTTAAGGAAACTACTGGCATCTAAGCATTATGGCCAAAAGTGTATCGTACGCCGCGTACACTTTTTATATCGGAGAAATGGTGCCCTAAAAAACGTTTATATATATATCACTAGTCCAATTGTGGCGAAATTGTAACAAAGCTGAAATTAATCCGAACGATAATCGTGATATTCGGAGCCCACATCTGATAGTTATATATATTATATATGTATACACACATACACAAAAACAGATACACAAAATGTGCATACCAATATTATACGATTTTTCTGTAAATATCATTTGCATATATGCATAATATAATGGTATCAAAATGTACATTTAAGTTAAAGATCGAGGGAGAGATACAGAAAAAATTCAAACACTGTGCTGTGAGTTGCAATTTTTATTTTTATTATCATGTTTTATTTTTTCCTTTCTTTTTTCTTTCTTTTTCTTTTTCTTCTATTTCTTTTTTTTTCCTTTTTTTTTTTTTCAATAGAAAGAACAAAAAAGAAAAGAGTATCAGCATGATCGGAATTTTAGGGAAAGTAAATAATAAATTCAAGTGGTGATGTCATTGTACAGTACCAGGTTTATTATCGGAATTACAATTGGAATTTTCGCTTTTTGATTCCATTGTGACAATAATGTCGATTCTATGGGAAGGAAACAGGCCTGTTTAGGGTAAAATTGTACAGGCCCTAGACTGAATGTTCCCACGTATCGATTTCGTCACTCTGTATCTCCTGCTAAGAGTTTGACACATCTTTTCTTTTAACAATTGTTCTTTTGCGCTCAAATTTTCTAATTTCTCTCCGTTGTTTTTTCATAACACGATCGACAGTACAACATGTTTTTAGTTGATACTGAGAGGCGTCTCCGCGACAAATATCTTTTATTTGACGATCCGTGGAAGTGCTGAAACTGAACATTCATTCTGAAGTACAAAGCTCTTTAAGAGGCGATTTAGAGAAAGAATGTATAAAAGAGAGAAAGAGTGTGAGAGAAAGAGAGAGGGAGAGAAAGAGAGAGAGAGAAAGAGAGAGAGAGAGAGAGAGGAAGAGAATATAAGCTGCAGTAAGAAAAAAGAAATTAGTACGACAGGAGAATCGTAAGCTATTTTTTGTAAAAGAAAAAGTGAGAAAACGAATTAACGAATACATAGGTAGAGTGCATCTTTTTCGTTTCTGAAATTTGTAAATTGTTCTAGTTGTTCTATACGCGTATTAAAAAAGATATCTAATTTTTTGTTTTCTCTAAAACTTTATTTATTTGTGTTGTAAATCTATTTTCGTTATTTTCTCTTCTTTCTTTTTAGTCCGGTGATCATTAATTTTGTTGTATTTTTATTTGACGAATGTAAATGGTACATTTGATTAAGGACAATTCTCCCAGTGTACACAGCGGTGTAATTTAAGATTAGCGTGTTGTACAAAGACTTCATATCGGAATTCTCGCGTATTTGTCGTGTGTACATATATATATATTAAATACGTTAATTAATTACGATTTCTTATTGGGAGTTCCTCGTTGTAATATGAGTTATAACTGTCCGGCTTTTGTATATTTCGCAGATTTTAGACTCATGGTTAACATTCTATCCAAAAGAAATACACACAACGAATTACTTTTCTCGGTCGAAGGGAAAATTTCTAGCTGAAAAGAGTTTAAACTTTGCTGAATCTGAAGGCCATAAATATTTCTTACTTTCCGCTGATCTTTTCCCATGTGCAACAACAATTATAAACATCATAGGATATAGGAAGCAATTATCGAATCAAACACTAAACACAATACTAGAGAAAGAAAAGCATTTTGATCGATATACTTGGTGTCTAAAGAACTGACCTAGAAAACTTTTCGAGGTACTAAATTTTACTTATTCGCACAGACAAAGAAAAATAAAGTATTTTCTAATAACGAAGAAATGAGAAATTATGTACAATTTAAGATTTCGATAACAAGGTTTCGGATAAATGAAAAATATATTTAATACATATACATATAGTTCCTCGAAGAGTTTTCACGAGCCAACAGATCGATTTGTTCATCACTTTTTTATGTATTCATTCAGTTTCAAACGAATAGTCAAATTGGTAAATTTATGTAGTTACAAAAAATGCGAGGTTTTAGCAAACGACAAAGCCACGTTTTACTGTTGTAACATGCTTAAAACACAAATTTTTAAACACGACATTAAAGTTTAGAGAGATCTGTAACTAGGGAATAAGATATTTAAAAAAAAAAAAAAAACGGAATACAGAAGAATGAATTTTACTGAAATCCCACTGCGTTCTATGGATTTCGCTAGTAATAGAAAAAATATAAAACTACAGTGTATCGAGTTCTTCAACTACTTACTGTTTAACTTGTGTTTATTTGACCGCAGATTTTATTTAAAAAAAAAAAAAGAAAACAAAAGAGAAGGAGCATAAACAAAATAATGACATGGAAAAATACTTGCAATTCGAGAAAAAAGGTTATGGGGAGAGCTAAACGAGCGATATTTTTGGCATTTGGTATTCCTTTATACTTTAGCCGATATTTTGTAATAAACATGTATACTAGTGTAAGTTACTTGCGTTAACCAGGTGCGAATGTGAGATAAGGGTGTGTATAGCTTTATGTTCATCACCTGGTTGGCAGTACTGTGAAACTTGTACATACTTTTGTAAGATAAATTTAAGTATGAACGTCTCCTTTGAGATCTTTCGAAAGAAAAAAGGAAACATCTATTAAGAGACGAGTGAAAAAAATCCATGTAAAACAGAGAACGGCAATTGAAAGGAAAAGTAACAAAAAAGAAAAAAAAAAACAGAAGGAAGGTAATGAAATTGCTTTTTGCGATTACACATACGTTCAGCTTTGTAATGTATTTTATTCGTTGTATAATTCTCTCTCTGATTGCTCTAACCTATCTGTATAATGGACATTCTGATAAAGTGACAAAGGCGTTCTGTTGCTACATATAAAGATATAAGTAAACCGTGTTATAGAGATGAGAAGACGAAAAACTTAGTAAAAAAACTCGTTAGTACAATAGTTTCAATGTTGTAAATAAAACAGATCAGTAGTGATTATTATTATTATTATTATTATATTATTATTATTATTATATGTACATATATATATATACACACACATATATATATATACATATACATATATATATAAAAGAGAAAGTTCGTCTCTATAATTATACCTGAACACATAATTTTTTTATTTGCAATTCATTGTTACATGTATGTGCCTAGTTATTAGCCACGTTGCAGTATATTCTACATTGTATAATAATTTAATTCGTACTATCGATTATTGGATGTAACAAGCTCTCCGATATCAATCTCTATATGAATATAATATTATGGCGTAACGTGTAAAGAGCTCATATTTAGGCATACATGAAATTTAATAAATCGGAATACATTTTACGAATTAACAAGTCTTAACGATATCTTTCCATGTGTAATAACCTTGATCTCTCGCATCCTCTCTCGTATCCACGTGTACTCAAAGTTTGTTTTTCGGTCATCATCTTTATTTATTTAATCCGTTATCTGATAATGAAATCAACCGTCGTATACGTACAGTGGCTCACAAAAATACTAGAATATATAGAACTAGAATTATTATAGAAAATTTTGATGAGTATATTATGTTCATTACACGGGACTTTTGGAAATTTCATTAGCATTATCATGAGACATGACTATCGTATTTATAACAATAAAATTTAAAACCAATCCGAAAATGTACTTAGAAGTTACAAGACATCTATTGCAAACATAAAGTTAATGAAATATTATTATACAGTGTGAATAGCAGTCTTAAATATACAAATAGTGTTAAAGATCGTCTCATTACATATTCTGGCTTATTAATATAGCGAATTGTATACTTGATTTATATGGTGTAATGTATGCTTCCAATAAATAGTTCGATCCGTTTCAAATTTAACCAATATAATTACGATAATAACGTCTCTCGTTATAATAATAATGAAATTTCAAAATGTTTTGTAAAATATATAGGTAAAAAGTTTCTAGAAGTATTCAAATACTTTGGTGAGCTACTGTATATGTACATTACATAAGTATTTGGACACTTCCAGATTATTACAAACATAGAAATACATCAAATAAAGCTCTGTAATCTAATTTTCGTCTCTGACTTTATTTCAGCTAACTATATACGATTTAGTAAATTGGTAATTGACTTTAAGTATATCTATTCAATGTTGACATGTTAGAATAATTGGAATGCAAATGTGTTTCCAACCACATTCTAAAATTTTATAGATTTTAAAAAGTGTCAGCTATTTATTAGAGATAAATACGAAACGTGATTGATACAAGTATATTCCTTGATTCAATTTTAATTTAGTAGAACATTTGATCCCATTTACGCCACGAAGTGAAGAATTAATAGTAGAGAAACATTCTTCTACTGTAATATTCCAAATATAGTGAAAATATCAATGTCCTAATTCAATTGTACCAAGTATCTAAATTTCTTATATACGATATTGTACATCAACTGTTATCGGATGGTTTATCGCAAAAACTTTCCGCACAGAAAGAACGTATTCATTGATCAAACAAAGTATTTTCGTTTTCTAATCTTATCTAGTTTTTCAAAGAGACGCTTGCGAACCCGCCATTCCTGTCCACGCGTTTCGATTGATCGAGTTTTGTTTACGTCACTAGTGATAATCAACGGCAATTGGCCGAGACAAGCGGCAGGCGTCTGCTATGAGTGCTAGGTATGACAGTCGACTAAGCGGCATCCGACGCGACGATCAGCAGACGGTACAATGTCTTCGTCCTCGCAAGCTCAGCTGAACGCAACAGCTGTAGAGAATTTTCGCGAATATTTGCGGATACCTTCCGTCCAACCGAACATCAATTACGGTAAGCAATTTTACATATTCGATCTCTAATTGTATTTTCCTGATTTATTTGCCACGATAAACAACGCGAATACTCTTTCAATCATCACGCGTGTACCTTTAAGCACGTACGATCATGTAAAAATTATGCACGCATATTGTGTACCGGAATACGGACTCCGTCATTTCCTTGTTAAACAAATTACGCATTTTTGCTATACTACAGAATTTCTAGGTTTGCATGTTAAATCCTTCACGTTAATTCACGATGCTCGCACGTTTTCACATGGGGACAGAACAGACCTGCCAGTTAGCCCAACCAACCCAACTTCGAAGCGTCGGAGACGCTATCCAGCCATTGTATGCCCCACCCTGTGTGGAATGTTATTTCTATCTCTGTATCTTTTTATCCAATTGACGGTGTGCTTCTAGACCTTTTGTAAAATCATCTCCGAACTTCTGTTTTACTTTCTGACAAAAATTTGAAATTTAGCGTGGATGAATTTGGCTTGAATATGATCATTACGCAAGTACGATTCGTGACTGACCTAAATTACACGTAATTAGAAATTCTTTTTAATTCTCGTATTGCATTGTTTGTTTTTTATGTCTGTTCAAACTAATTCAGTTTACCGACAATAACGAGTCGTCGGAATGATGATTGCGCTGTAAATATTGGATTTTATAATTTATCAAAACAGTTACGTCAAGAGTAATTAACTGTTTGTATCTTCGTAAATCTCTTCGTAAGAAATTTCGATCATAACGAAAGATAAGATAATTTTGTTTATTATAAACAAAATAAGATAACCGATACGTAAAAGAATTTCAAAAATTCTTGCTCCAGTTATAAATAATAGGATGATTTGATATCTTTGTGTTAAATATAGATATATGATATTAATTAATTGATACTAATTCAAATCTTTCATTTTGCAGATGACTGTGTTGCATTCCTTCGAAAACAAGCAGAATCTCTCAGTTTACCTATTAAAGTGTATCATGTCCAGGCGAATAAACCAATTGTTGTCATAACGTGGATAGGAACAGAACCAGCAAAACCAGCTATTCTATTAAATAGTCACATGGATGTTGTACCTGTATTTGAAGTACGTATGATAACATAAACGTGTTAATTTTTAATTTCTCAGAATTCTGTTATTCCATTCGTATGATCTGCAAAGCGATTGACTTTTGTTTAGTATTTTATAAGTAAACAAGTATTTTCATTACCAAACCTTTCATTATCACAAAGTGATCTTCGGTCTGTCTTATAGTATGAAAAACATATTGATATGGTATGAGAAACGTATTGAAAAAGTTGTAAACATCAGTGTATCAACCTTGAGGAAACATATGCCGATACAGTGAACTAATACCTAATACTAAGACCTGAGAAATTAATATTAAAGAAAAAATCTAAATGAATAAATATAATTGACAAATAAAACTTTTCAGGATAAATGGACCTATCCACCTTTTAGTGCTCATATGGATGAGAAAGGAAACATTTATGCTCGTGGTAGCCAGGACATGAAATGTGTTGGTATTCAATATTTGGAAGCAATTCGCCGTTTAAAACTTACTAAACAACATTTTAAGAGAACAATCCATATCTCCTTTGTACCTGATGAAGAAATAGGAGGAGAACTTGGCATGAAAGATTTTGTACGTACCAAGGACTTCAAAGAGTTAAATATTGGTTTCTCTCTGGATGAAGGTGTAGCTTCGCCCGAAGAATATTTTTATATGTTTTATGGCGAAAGAGCAATTTGGCATGTCGAAGTAGAATGTAAGGGTACTCCTGGTCATGGATCCATTTTACATGATAATACAGCTGGTGAAAAAATAAGAGTTATAATTGATCATTTTATGGACTACAGAGCTCAGGAGAAAGAAAAGTTGAAAGATCCAAAAGTACAGCTTGGGGATGTTACAACCATAAACTTAACGCAACTGAAGGTATATAGTTTTTGGGGATGTATTGCTTAGCTTATATTTTATCATTCACATTATAATTTTATTTATTCATGCTTTTATCTTATATTTTGAAGAAGCATAATTAATTTGTGTTTTAAATATTACATGTCTGCGCGTTTAGGAAAATATTACACAGTGAGTCAGTTTTTTAAATTTTGATGTTTAAAAACAACGAAATAGAATATTCCGTGTTGTACTAATAATGGAAAAATATAATTTGTTTCAGGGTGGCGTACAAACAAACGTAGTACCTACTTCGTTAACGGCAATTTTTGATATTCGAATTGAGCCTTCTGTCGATCACATCGAGTTCGAAGCTATGATCAAAAGATGGTGTGAGGAAGCTGGTGCCGATGTTACGTATTCGTTCGAACAAAAAGATCCCAAGATCGAGAACACAAAGTTAGACGATTCTAATCCCTTCTGGATCGCTTTTAAAAAAGCTTGTGACGATCTTAAAATAAAATTGCAAATAGGAATCTTTCCAGGCGGAACAGACAGTCGCTATATAAGACAGGTAAATATCCTTTCTATTAACTTTTTATTGGTATAAAACGGTAAACGATATTCTGTCAACTTTTAATGGTGTAAAACGATAAACAAATTTTTAAAAGTATGCTTTCTACCTCAGGTTGGAATACCTTCCATTGGTTTTTCACCCATGAATAAAACGAAAATACTTCTTCACGATCACAATGAATATCTGAACAAAGATATATTCTTAAAGGGCATTGATATATATATGAAAATAATACCAGCAGTAGCAAATATCTAACTAGATGATCTCTAACAGCACACGCTTTTTAAAATTGTGTACCTTTATTTCAAATACCAAAGTCAAAAATTAAGATTAATAATAGGAGTTAAGAAGAAATGCAGAAGTTTACTAACGTTCCTGAATGAACGAAACATAGTGCAATAACTCATAAAGATTTAGAAAGTTATATATGTTTCAAATATTTATAATTGTTACAAAAATATGTTTTTATTATTATCAAGTTGTTATTAATTGAAAGATTTATAGAAAGCCATAACTGTCTAGTGGAAGTAAATGTATTAACACGCAGTTGGTCTCAATGATTAAGGAATAACTTGGAACAAGACTGAAAGAATGTAGAACAACAAACAAATGGTTTAGAAACGAAGTGCGTCGTTGATGAGTAACGAAAAGAAGGTCTTATTGAGAGGAACAAAACACAACAGTCAAGTCATTTGGAACCAGGTATTGGGAAATGCATTTATCAATTTCTTTAGTGAACTAACTCTGAAATCAGAATATGTTATTCAGTGTACAAGAACAATTGATACTATTTTTTTAAGCACAAGTTATGTTGTAAAAAATCAAGTACCATACTAAAAAACAATGAATGTTTTATTTTTGATTGTATAATTGTACGTAGCAGCATTTGAGACCATTTAATGTTCCTTATTATCTGCAAAGCGTAGAATTGCTGAAAAAAGGTTTATAAACATATATTATATATACATAATGCACATATATACATAAATGTTTAAATAATTAAATATATTTTATATAAACCATGACAAAAACTATGTCTATGGTAATTATATATTTTGCACAATACAACAAATATATTTCTTCTTTTTCTTCTGCGCTTTATATCACATTGACTGCGAGATCATGAACCAATCTCAAATATATGTATTTATTTAAAAAAAAATAGATATAACAAAGCTATTGATCTCGATGGGCTAAAGAATTAATATTTTGCCCAAAATTCTGCAACAAATTAATCATATTGATACACGTTAATGTTATATTTAATTCGATACAGTGAGTACAAATCTGTTTCACAGGGTAACGTTGACTTATGTTTTTCCACATAAAGTCGATAAATATGTATGCGTGTGTGTATATTCCCGCCATTATTGCTGTGGTTCATTCTTGACGGGACTGCCGCGCTCCCCTCCCAATTAGAACGATGGACTCGTCCAATGTTTTCGATTTACTGTCACGAATGATTTTCGCGTTTCCAGCATAGATTGTAAAATATTTTACATTTAGGGAATGATAAAAAATATTAAGATTTTTTTGAGTCGCACATGAAATTAAAACATATCGAAATATAACGAGAGTGAATGATTTTCTGTGCATTGTTTGGATTCGGCCATTTTGAAGTGGGGAAGGTAAGGGAGAAGTCGTACAATTGTTGCCATTCTTAACGCGGATACTGCAGTGTCTATTGATTGATTGCCGATTTAACGAATAATTATTAGTAAAAAATTATTACATTTAATAGAGATAATAATTCTGTAAAAAAATAGAAAAGAAAATTCCCTGGTGCGTATCCCTTTGTCAGCCATGTGCATAAGTACATCGTTTAAAATGTCCTCGCAACCCGTAGTGAACAGCCAATAAGGAGAGGACGGTAAAGCCACGTGACTGCGGCCGGCCAATCGTCAGGACGAGATTTGAAATCGTGCGTGGTCTTTGTTCACGAGCCTCCCGTCAACGTTACTTCAGTTCCGTAAAGGGGGTCTTGTGTCGGTGTCCGTTTATACATGGTCGCTGCCAAAAATCGCATAATTCTCTTGTAAATATATGTGTGAAAGTGGTGCTTGCCCGCGAGGACGACGTGCTTTAAGGATTGTCAAACACACGGTAGGTCTAGTTACGCTTTATTTACGTGCCGTTCACGCAAGCCTCAACGAAAAATTATGAAAAAATATTTCGTCTTAGCCGGCCCGCCGAGCCATCCTAGCTTTCGAGTGTCAAGGTACAAGGGGGCAGTCATGATGCTTTCAACTCTAATTTTTTTTTTTTTTCTACCTTTCTTCCTGCACGGAGTTTATTGAGTATTACGATACATCTATGTTTACGTTCGTGTTTGCACACGACTGTTAATAGCAGCGGATTAATCTGTCAGTAATTGAGCGGTTCGATGATATTTTTCTTTTTTTTTGCCCCTGCGCGTTGCCGGTATTTTTAGACCGCTTGGACACGATAAATTCACGATCGGCCACGAGATTCATACATTTGCCGCGCTCCGTCGATTCGATAGCGTAGGCGGCCGTGAGCACATCACCATAGCAATTATTTATCAAGCGTACAACGCTTCGTAAAAAATAAACAATCGGTTGGCTGGCTCGTGTGTCAAATCGAACTGAATGAGTGATTCATCGTAAGCAGAATGGACCTCGACGTAACTTTCGGCGGGAAGAGAGTGAGTGTATTACCGGGAAACCTCACTGATATAACATATATTTCCGGTGATGAAAGCCATTGTTTTGCCGCTCAATGCACTCCGTGCAATGTCACGTTTGCACTCGTACGACGAATCGTCATTTTGATTCGGGGTCGTGTTCGCTAGCGACGAGAGAGGGAATAATTAATGTGCACAAAAATTATTTTCGTACTAGTATTTTCTTCTTTTTGATAAATCATTTTTAACGAAAAGAATTAATTTGTAAATAATTTACGATATTCGTGTCCACATAAATTATGGATTTCTAATTGCACATCAAATTAAAATCTTATACCGCTTACTGCTTTAATCGACGTTTGCATGTTGCACAATGTCGTTTTACGTATGTGTCATCAAAAAAGAATTACCATCAAAGATGGCGAAAGATTAACAAATTAAGCGATTTACACAGTGTTTATCGAGATTTATTGATTCGTGGTTAAAAAGCTTATTATAACAGAGTTATTTTTTTTTTATTAACGTCGGTTGCAGTCTACGCTTAAAATAATTAACGAAGCTAGCCGAAAGTTTCCCTCGACTTGGCGGCAAGTAATCAATAACAGGAGTAGCAATTAAAAGCCCTCGTTTTCAATTGGGATTAGAAGGATCTATGGGAAATAATCTATTGATTTTAAAGCAAAAGTGATTTACACGATGTTATTAAGAATGTATAATGAACTAATTGTAACGTTAGTAGATGTTCGTAACGATATATCATTCGTAGAAGATTTATTGGTTTTTGTGGAATCGCTGTCTCAGAAAAGGAGATTTTTTGAAAATATTGCGAATAACGAGTAGTAGGGAGGGCCCCTCGAGCACTTTCAAGCCTCACCGCCACGAAAGCTATTGACCGTGGGAACCTTCTCGGAACTCTACCCCTCGCCATATGCCCACCGCAGGAAATATCCTAC
Source organism: Bombus fervidus (assembly GCF_041682495.2). Lineage (NCBI taxonomy): Eukaryota > Metazoa > Arthropoda > Insecta > Hymenoptera > Apidae > Bombus > Bombus fervidus. The sequence continues at coordinate 4,208,619 of NC_091531.1, read as the reverse complement.
AGGCTCGACCGAAATTTACTTCGCCATGTTTCGTGTTCACGAGTTATTATTTGTCACTGAGAAGAGTTCCCTGGCTCGCGTCAATATATTTTTTTCATTTAGTATTTTTTCTTTTGCGTTTCGCTAAAGAAAAGTTGTTTCTTAACAATCGAATCGATGCTGCCCGTTTTCATGCCCTTTCCTTTCTTTTCCTTTTTCCTTTCATTATCAGTATGCTTCGAACAAATGTAATCGTTTTACGAATCAAAAGCACAATTACGCTTAATATGGATTCACATATTTTAATTTATTATTTTATTTCCTAATACGTGTAGCGAAACAAGCATTTTTACAAACTCTAAATTAGACACGTTACAAATAAATCGGAATCCGTTTTCGTCAGTTACTAAAAACATTGTAATTACACGTTTCAATGACTTTTTGCCTCGTTTTTTTTTTTTTTTCTATTTATCAAAGGATCGTTGGAGACGAACATTTGATTCGCACCATTGTTTAGAAACGAAACTGAGAGAGTGCCTCTCGGACGCGTTAGAAAGTTGTTTTAAAAGATGTGAAAAGATAACCGTAAAAAAAGTTGGTGAATTACGGTTTCATGCGATGCTTATAGCTTCGGTTCTCCTACGGTTATCAAACAAAACTCTCCCGTAACGTAATTTTTCGGAGTAACGATAACGCGATGAGTTTTGCTTTACACGTTTTAGTAAACGGTAGAAAATACCATCAAGTTGAAAAGTGTTCATTCGTTCGCACGTGTTTTCATTTTCATGGTGGCTCTGTCTGGTCTGTTACGGTTAAATCTAATCGAGATCAAGGATCGATTTTGCGCTGCCGTATTACAACACGCAACAACTTGTAGCTTGCGTATGTTGAGAGAAATTCGCTTTGCCGAATGCAGATTGCGTGCCATTCGTAGCAACACGCGAAATTTTTCATGAAACTGAATCGGTTCTCTTGGTGAAAGCAAAATGATTCAAATAGAAGGAGCAGTTCGGTCGAATTTATTTCATGCTTCAAGTTATTATCGAAGGTCAAATAATAACTGACGCGTTTTTACCATTTTATCTTCCATGTATCAAAACTGTTTCTAAGTCGTCGAAGATATACAAAGATTACGTATGTAATGGAGCCCGTAACGATAAGCCGAGAGAGATTTTTTTCGCGCCAATTTGCCATTGGCACACGTCCACGTGTACATGAGGTTCCCGCGTTCGATCTGTGTGTCTTTCTCCCTCTCTTTCCATCGTCGATGTGCAATATCGTATCGAGTACCTACTACGAACTTAATCTTCCAGTTAGTGATGGCATTTGAGTCTCAATTTCGAAACGATTCGATATTTTTCAAGATTGTCAATATTCGAATCACTTGGAATTTCTATTCGAAATTTAATAATATATCTATAAAAATAAAATATATACATTTATTTATTTAAAATTCCTGAAAGTTTTGTGAGTTTCGACAGGTCTGGGAAGTTTGACGAGTAAATGCGCGACATCTTTTTCCAATTACATTTATTCAGACAGTATCATAAATACTTTACCTTTTTCATTTTTAAATTTACCTTTTTCATTTTTGTATCTTGCAGTACACATTACGAATGTATCAGAGTTCTTGTATAGAATCTTTTGCATAAAAATATTATTTTTATTATTTAATTACTACTAATTATATATATTATATAGAATACTACATTAATTTTAAATAGGATTTTCATTAATCAATAAATAACATGCATAATCAATAAGCCTATTTTTTTACAAATTTTTGTCCCAATTATCAGAAAAACCTTTCCCATTCTCATTCTTTCGTTTCAAACCCTGCGAAGACTCAAACCTCGAATCAAATCTGATTTGAAATTGTTTGCTACGTACACAGACTCGAAGCGATACGAGGTGTTCCTGATCCCATCAATTCCAACTCTCGCAAGTTATTTCCCAGTCTATTTCCAACTGATACACGCGAATAAAGATAGCGATAAATTTCTTGCTATAGGATAAGAGGGTACACTGTTCCGTTAGAGAATTACCGCGCGGAATAATCGAAGCGTTAAATCGTATTCATGAAATATTTGATTCGTAGAAAATATTTGAGGAGTAATCAAGATCGATCGAACGGTTGACAGGGATAAAAAGCTATGTATCAGGAATCAAGAAGGAAGGCTATAGTGGCTCGGTGCATTTTCAAACTGTCTTGCGGCAGGCAAGAACCGAGGCGTACCACCACTAACGACAGCTTTGTCGTGCGTTAGTGAGCGTGCACGCGCATACGGCGTCAGGCAGTGCAGACACGCTCATAGCTCTTTTGCAAACACTGGTCGGCCGGCGCGGCGCGGCGCGGCGGCAGGGATATCAGATCGATACTCGGCGAAAAGCGCGGGTAGGAGAGGAGAGCACGGCTATACGTATATATGTATCTCTACGGTTGGTCCATCGCAAGATGCAGACTGCCGGCTCTCTCTTTCTCTCTCTCCCTATGCGTTCGCGGATACGCCCCACCATCCCTTTTAATATCAAGCAAATTCGTCGGATGCACTCTACTAATCCGCACGTTATTTAACATCTCGCCAGGATACACTACCGCGCATAAGTATTTACACATTTCCAGACTATTGGAATTATATGAAATATATTTAAAGTAAAAATCATTAATCTAATTCTCGCTTCTGATATTATTTCAGACAACCGTGTACAGGTAGTGGATATCGTTACAGATAGTAGAGCTGATGTTAATTAGTATAAATAAGAAAGCAATCATCGAAGGTAGATGAAAATTGTTTCTACGGAAATAGCCAAGTTAAGTGACTTTAAGCGTGTCTGTTCAATGTTGAGATATTTTCAAGTACGTTTTAAAAGTTTCTACAGAATTTATGAAGCGTCAATTATTTATTAGAGATATAGATGCAGGTATATTCCTTGTCTCAGTTACAATTTAGCCAGAACATATGGCATTCCAAGAAGTAAAGAATTGCCAGTAGAGAAATGATTCTTCTATCATAATGTTGAAAATATTATGAAAATACCAATGTTTTGGTTGGACTAGACCGAGCGTCTAGTTAATTATGCACGGTAGTGTACACTGGAGAAAAACAAACAGAGTGTCTCCTTCTTCTTCTGTCTTCCATTTTCCTTTTTTCGTCGTTAGACACGACGAGTTTCGACAAACAGAGGAAAAGGATTAGTTACGTTGTTCCTAAGGAGTGGGACGCTGCACGATGGTGGAGGTAAATCTTTGTAATTGCTCGATGACTCATCGTTTACATTACCGCTCTTTGTTATGGAAGATAAATTGTATAATTACTATATTATAAAGTATTATTAACGTAGGGAAGAAAAGTAACAAAATGGGAATAATTCGAGTATCTCGTTTATAAAGAAGTATCGCGTTGAAGAGCATCAAGTGACTCGCTGCTCGGAAGATGAAGTATTTCTTCCGAATAGATAAGGAAAGCGAAGATTATGTTGCTCAGGCGGAAGCGGTTCATCTTCTCGTCTCGCTATGAAGTTCCACGCGTTACTCTTTTTTTACCAGTCTGATTGACCTCGTTGGGTAATCTCTGGAGCCAAGAGGAAAAAGAAGCTAGCTGTGCTCTCGATCGTTTCAACCTTATAGCGCGAAAATCGTATCAGAAAACACGTGGTTAGATCGACACAATCAGCATCGTACGCCTCTTACGGCTAGAAGACTTTCACGTTGTTCCACTCGATAGGAAGCTTGTTTTCACGCGGATGCCTGTCCTTCGTGATTTATTTTCAAACCATGAAAATTATGTCACCGGTAACGTCGACGCTCTTCACCGCCTCGTGTCGTTTGTAGTTCGTTTGTGCGTCTTTTAAATGTTTTCGTACGAGTCGCTCGATGATTTGTTTGCGCCGTTTCTCTTTGTCTTCGGCGAAGCGATCATCTTTGCATATAAACAGGCTTCAGAAAATATTGAAGGAAAGTAAACAAATAAAGTATTTTAGGATTATACGTTTTTCATGAATATGTTGACTATTGTGATTGTAAAGTTTGAAACAAAAGTGAAAATGTACATGGAATCTATAAGATATTTACTGTAAGTACAAAAGTGTTTAAACAGCGAATTACTTACCTGAATATTGGCTGGGGACATATTTAATACTTATTACATGTTTAAGATGGTTATTCATGCTGTATAATCGCATTTCACTAAATATATATTTGCAATAAATATCTCTTAGTTCCTATGTACATTTTCAGATTGAATTTCAAATTTTAACCAATACAGCCGTAACAGTCGTTTTTAAAATTGAAAAAATCTACAGAATTCATATAATGTATAAATTAAAATTAAAAAGAAATGCGGTACTCCATAAAGATTCCACAAACATCCGCAGTCTACTTGTTAGTCTAATAAAATGTTTAAAATGTTTTATGTAATGTATACAATGTAGAATCGAATTTTCTATAAATGTTCACATTTCAAATACTTTAGTGGGCCAGTAACAATAATTTTGTATAGCGAAACGAGCTGCTGGCACTCGTATCAGTTACTTCTCGGTGAAGCTTCTCCGATGATTCGTAATTGAGACCCGCATACGAATCATTTCGATGAACTCGAGTTGGAGTAAAATTGTTAGTCCCTCGGTTAACGAGAAAATTGTTACTTCTTCCAATGCTATTTGACGTTGCCCTTTTCCATAGAAAATATTCTCCTCACGTTTTTCCATATACAGTCACAAAGGGGACCCCATCGTTAGAGGAAATGGAAAAATTCCAACGATAATTTCCAAGGCCAAAAATTCTGATACCTGGGTTTAGGATGTTTTTGTCAGCAGCTCGTTGAGCCGTCCTAACCGATCCTTTTGCTGTAGCGTAGCAGAAATAGAGACAACAAAGCGTACAATGTGCATTCAATAGTTTTGTACAAGTTGGCAGGAGATAATTCCTCATAGAAAGATAACAAAAGAACAAGGAATAATATTTTTTTTATGACGCTGCGTTTTCGAGAAAATCGAGTCCGAAAATTTTATTTATTTATATATTTATTTATTAACACGTTGAATGCTACGTCAGTTTTACAAGGTTTGGCCGTAGCGCCACGATGAATGTTTTATTATGCGATACATATAATGTTGAAATATTACTTGCGAGAGATATGTTATGTCCTTTTCTATGTGGTTGCGTCCCGAGACCTTTCATAAACCATAATCCGTCACTCGGTCATACTTATTTTAGTCAGCAATAATCCTAAAGAATCGTTATGAGACTTACCATTTCTTATTTTACTGTTAACTCCCTGAATTGTTAACAATACAAATTTATGACTATTGACATTTGTTCAAACGATGTATTCCTATTAATCTTGGTGCGTTAGTCACCGGTGACCCCCATGGCATTCAACGTGTTAATTAATTTATACAGACTGTACACCCTACAGTATATATCGTTAGTTACAATTGGAAGAACAGTTAGCTTAATGGTAAGAAAGTAAAGTAAGCAAGGCAGAAAGTAAATGACGCTTGAAAGTGTGGTTAGGACAAAAAAGATGGGTATCTTCGTAGTAGAAATTAACATTTAAGACTATCATTATCAGGCCTGACCAAATAACCGGTTTCAAAATTTCATTTAAAATATACGCTCGTCGTTATTTCTTTTGTTCATCTAACTTTATGTAAATTCTTATATTAACAAAAATTGAGAAATCGAGTAATCAGATAACATAGGGACTTACATAAAATTAGGCGAACAAAAGAAGTAACGATGAACGTACAAATTTAAATTAAATTTTGAAACTGGTCGTTTGACCGGACCTGGTAAGAGTAAATTTTTATATTGACAAAAATTGAGAAATCGAGTAATCAGATAACATAGGGATTTACATAAAATTAGGCGAACAAAAGAAGTAACGATGAGCGTACAAATTTAAATTAAATTTTGAAACTGGTCGTCTGATCGGACCTGATAAGAGTAAATTTTTATATTGACAAAAATTAAGAAATCGATTAATTAGGTAATATAAGAATTTACATAAAATTAGGCGAACAAAAGAAATAACGATGAGTGTACAAATTTAAATTAAATTTTGAAACTGGTCGTTTGACCGGACCTGGTAAGAGTAAATTTTTATATTGACAAAAATTGAGAAATCGAGTAATCAGATAACATAGGGATTTACATAAAATTAGGCGAACAAAAGAAGTAACGATGAGCGTACAAATTTAAATTAAATTTTGAAACTGGTCGTTTGACCGGACCTGATAAGATTAGTATCAAGATAAATAATTGGCCTATTAATAAAATATCTACAATGTTGCTATTAATACAATTTGACCATAAGAGTCTCTGTCAAGTATACTTGAACTTGAATCGAAAGCATGTTATCCTACGCGTGAGAACGATTAAAAAATGTGTAATCAAATTTTTCCCTAGAGTCTGAACGTGATTTTTAGTTAAGAATTTAATTAAGAAATAAATTTTCAAATTTATTTTTCTCGGAAACAGAGCGTTTTACGAACAAATTTTATCCTACATTTTTTACTTATTTTCACACGTGGAACAACGTCCTATCGATTATTTTCTTCCATTCAGTCCGAAAGTGCCCATGTTCAAGTATACTCGACAAATTTCCAAATTTAAATTTCTCAAAAACCAAGCGTCATGTGAACAAATTTTGTTCTATACTTTCTTCTTATTTTGTCATAAGGAATCACTTGATAGCCGTTTGTACCTAACTTTTGGACGCTCTTTGTATTTTGAATCTGACGAGAAAAAACAAAAAGGAGCGCATTATCGGAGCAGCGCGTGATACCTGTTCGCACATTGGCCAGTGTTCTCGTTCACGTGGCCTTGTTTAAACTTTTTATCGGTTATGTAACGAGTAGAGAGAGAAAAAGAGAGGTAGAGGAGAGAAGAGCTGGAAGAAAAGATCACCGCTTTCTCAAGCGTTTTGTCGTCGTGACGAGCGACCGACGTATTTCGGTAATTTCTATATTAGGAAGAAATTTGTCCGAGGATATCTACCTTTTTTCTTTCTCTATTTATTAAATATTCAAAGGGATTATTATTGGGAACAGAGGAACTTTCTCATTGAAAAGGCTAGCGTGTAGATCGATGGAAAGATATCGCAAAGTCGGACGAAATCGTTTGATCGAAACAATGCGATTCGTTGGTGCATCCTTTCGCCAGTCTAAGGCCGATATTTGCTTATTGACCGAAGAATACTATTAACCCGTTAGCTATTTCACATTGTTTCGATGCCGCAATAAAATCTCGCATGCAAATGTTGCTCCACAAACGCTTACAAAAGCTCCGGATAATAATAGCCGTCTCCGAAGCGTTTCTCTGTAAATTGCGTTTATATTCTTTTTAAATTGGTAGGACGCGATTTATTCGCATAATAGTTCCATCAGGGTCATCGTTACGCAGATGCATGGAAAGGGGAGAGAAATTGCGTGACCTATTTGCATACAACGGCGGAGAAAGAAGAAGAAAAAACGTAACATCGTTCGATACCCCCGAGTAATCCCCGGATCGCGAACATTATCGGCGGAAGTATGGCCCGTTGAGGAAGTAGCCGGTAAGCACCGCGGCCATGGGAAAAGATCTGCCGTGAGATGTCTTGTGTTTTCACGACCGTGAAACCGACGTTCGACGTATACGTGCTTTACACATTCTCCGTGTACGTTGAAAGGTTGAGTTGTTCTCGTGGAACGTCGTCGGAGTCGACTTTTTCCCCCCTTTGCTCTGTTCTTCATTAGAAGCACGGAGAAAAAATTGTCGGCGTATCACGGTAGCGAATCGGTATTTCTTCTTGGAATAATTTTCGACTTTCGAGGCGGCTACGAAGTTTACTGCGGCACTTGGCGATGGCTCGTCAAGCGCTTCGAATCGCATCGCTTTACTTTACACGGCGAAAAATTCGAATTTCTTCGAGTAGAATTCGATACCCGAAAAGCTCGCGAAAGTCTCGAGGCTCTTTGTTATTTTGCTAACTTTTGAGAGCTTGGCGTTTAATCGATATTTTGCAAGCGCTTTGAATGCTTCGATCCGAAGGCTATCGTTGACAGAAGATGTTAAAGAAACTCTGGCAAGTTCAAGATATCGGAAATCCATTTACGGGATCATTCGTTACGACATTGATGACCTACAAAACTTAAACGGCTTGTAGACGATCGATATATACATATGGCCAATATTTCAGCGTCTCGAAGGTCTAAATAGGTTTGAAATGAAAGAAAAAGGAACAGGTTCCCCGATAGTGGGAGAAAATTCGTGGAAAAGTTTCTTTATCGCTCGAGTATGCATTTTACGTATCGAATAACGAAATCCTATGTGAAGTTGATGTAGCATTTTATACAGGGTGTCCCAGTATTGATGGTACAACCGTGGAGGGGTGATGGTACATGAAAAAATAAGTGGAAAATATAGAATACATTTTGTTCACTCGAGGCTTTGTTTTCGAGAAAATCGACTTTGAATTTCCTCCGAGTACGCATGCACTTGACTGTGTCATAGTTAAACAGATCACGTTGCAACCATATGCTGTAAGTTTATGAATAATAATAAAACATATAATTCTTAAGATTTATCTTATAGTCATAGATAATAAATTAATAATTGAACAATATTACTCACATATTTAATAAGAAAATTTTATCGAAAGCGATACATTCGTAACGTATACTGCAAGCTGTAAAGATGAAGCACGTGAATAAATGTATTTACGATAATTCAAAGCTTCCGGACTTTCTTCAACGCTTTACGTTAATAGCGTTGTTTGAAGAAAAATAATCAAGAAGCTTGCGAGATATCGAATACCAATGGAACATTCAGTATCCGTCGAAACTCTCAAGACTTCCAAGACTTTCAAGAATTTTAGGCTATTCGAATCCCATTCAATTTCCACGATCTTGAGAAACAGAGAGTCGTTTCGAAGCTGAGATTCGAATGCCCATGGCAAGTGGCATCGATCGGAAAGTAGTATCGTGCAAGCAGGTGGAGCGAAGGGAAAAATTAATAAAGGGCAAAGGAGAAGAATAGTTAGGGTATCGAAGCATGAGAAAGCCCGAGTAATCGAGTCGGCGCTAAAAATTCGTAGCTACCTGCCAGGAAATACTTCCGCCGTCCGACACGCATCGACTCTTTTCTTGGCTGTAATGGTAGTTTCGAGAACAAAGGGACGACCAGCTTTACACTTGTACCTTGCAAATACCACAAAAGCGATTCCGTGGTCTTTCCATTCCCTTTTGACAAAAGTATTTCTTCGGCTGGGTAAAGTGGCGGCTTCCCACTGTTTGCGAATTATTGGTCCACCTCGAAGTTCTCATCATCGATGCAAAGAGCCCCTTTTTGGATCCCTTCACCTTGGCAAATTCTCGGAAACAATTGGGGGAACGCGCGCGTTCCAAAATTTCATTTAATCTACAGCAATAGTAGGATACGATGAATTTCGTCGATCAATCGTATCTCTTCGATATAGGAGAATTTAATTAATAGTTTCGATGAATCGATCAAAATGTGGCTGACGTTCTATTCGAAACGATCTCGCCCTGTATTTTTTTTTACTTGGAAGTAGTTTACAATCAATTCTCATAACGTGAATAATAAATGATTATCGTATTGATTCTAGCCGAATCTAATGTTCAGATCTAGAGGGTAATGTCTTTTTAGCCTGCGGATCTGATCCGTCGTGTCACGTAATCGACTGTGCGTAATAACTAGTGCGTTTTGGTTGTTAATTCTTACGTTATTGTTGAAAATTTTGCATCTTAATAGCCGAAATAATGGTATAGCTAACTTAGTCTAGCACATAAAATTATACATATCTCAATAGTCGTATCTATTACTCAATTTGGATATTTCTTCTTTAACTGTAGGTATCTTGAGGTCGCAATGTATTGTTCGTTGGTAACATACCAAGCTGCATCTATTAAGGATTTTAGAGTTTTTCATTGGAATCGTTGAAGAATTTCTGAATGTTGGAATTAATCGCTGTTTCCCATAGTTGGATCCCATAGGTCCTGTATAAACGATAAAACTACCTACTGTTAAGACGAAGCTACTTCTAGCAAAACCAGTCAAGATGATACGAAGAAATACGTAATAATAGGATATTTTTATATTTAATGATGTTATTTTCTTACAAAAGAAATTCCACGTTACGTCGTACATTTTTGGCATTGTTAATCCATCTGGGACTGTGATCCCTAAACGAGGATTGGCATAATTATAAAATTGTAAAACCCAGTCATTTCGACTGGCATGATAGTGTTAATATAGCGATCAGATCGGCTCTTTGCTATGCTCCCAATGAATTTTGGAGATCGTTTCTCCCAGCCGCATCGAGCGGTTCAATTTGCGTTCCTTTCGCAATGTGCCTGGAGCTTCGATTTCATTTTTGGGAAAATAGAAAGAAGTCGTAAGGAGCTAAATCTGGTGAGTACGAGTAATTAATTTTTATATTAGGCTCTTACGACCTCTTTCTATATTTCCAAAAATGAAATTGAAGCTTTGTGTTTTGATTATACCAATAAAATTGCCTCGCAAGCGCTTCTCCCTGAAGAACAGACAGTCGACGCGGATGGAGAAAATGATTTCTAAAAATCATTTGGGACATAGCAGAACTGACCCGATCGCTGTACCAATGCAAAATCAAGGGATTATGTTGAAGAGGACGGACACCAAATTTAAATCGGATCGTTAATAATTTTTTTAAAAACATTCGATAAATTATTAATAAACATTTAGAAACGTAGTTCGGATCTTGTTTGATAATATCTCGTACTGTTTCTTCGCTATCATTTCAGGTGTATTATTACACCTTGCACAGTTTCCGCTGTTCCTTTTGTAGTCATCGTCATACATATCTTGATCACCGCTGAAGACGAAGTTAAGGAGACTAGGACGGCTGGAAGAGGCGCGTTGAAGGTCGAATTTTCGCTAACGACAGGGGGAGAAAGCTCGACGAGAGGGGCGCGAGTGCCTGCAAGAAAATCCAGCTGCAGAGTTCGACGACACGTAATGAAATTGACTGCTCCCGGCAGCTGGCTGCCGTCGAGAAGTAATACCGAGCAAGGATAAAAACACGTCGAACTGTATTCGGCATTGCAAATTTATAGCCAACGTTCGTACGATATTTGTCTCTAGAGTAAGCTGGTTGTAGCAGAGAAAAAGGATATCTGTGAATAGAAACGTATACAGTGTACAAACATTACCAGTGCGTTCTATACGTAGATATAAAACTAGAGCAAGACTAAGTAGCGAAGAGTTCATAAATGTTTCATTAAAATGTTTCATTAAAACGGTAACGTGAAACGTGAAGCTATATATATTTATGTGAGCATATTGAAGTATCGTCTGCGAAGTTGTCAATGCAAAGTTTATATCCGTGTGCTACTGAAATTCATCGTTACGTATGCCATTTAACGTTATGTATCTTGTATTTAATCTAACAAAGAGAAAAAGTATCGACATACGTATCTGTCGCATTTAATATTCTTGTTATACTAACGTTTTAATAAAGCATTTATGGACTTCTTGCCACGTGACATCTTACTCTTACTTTTATCTATAGAGTACACTAAGTTCGTATATTAAATTGCGGGACACCCTGTATACTACTTGCATCAGTAAGACGAATAAAAGTAAATTAACGCGTAACGATAGGAAAGGATACGATTGATCAGAGGCCGTTTCATCGAATCGTAAAATTATTCGTGCACCGTAAATTGCCCATATACACGAATCGCAAAATTATATGCATCGTAAATTAAATTAAATAATTAAAGCATTGCCGCTGTCTTAATGCCGCGCCGGCATGAAATTAACCGTACCTATCTCGCTTGCTATCTCGAAAGATATTATATTTTTTTGCTACACAGTTTGCGATCGAATGTGTGTAAGCGAACACAAAGTGATTCCTTCTGAAAAAAATAAGAAGAAAATATGGAATAAGGTTTGTTCGTATGATGCTTCGTTTCCAAAGACATCGGGTTTGAAAGTTTGTCATTATTTGCTAAACATGTTCGAGCTCCGTCTTCTTGAAAATGAAGCTATAAAAGAGTAAATTCTGTTCCACGTTTTTCTTTTATTTCGTTTATTCGTACCGTTATGGGTTGACTCAGTAATTAGTCAAGTTACCAAGAATACCTGACAAATTTTCAAAATTAATTTTCTCGAAAACAGAGTCTCATATGAAAACGTTTTATCCTCTATCTTCTTATTTTTTTTAGAAGAAATTATCTGACGTCTGCTATTCGTTTACTGTGTATAATTTCTTATTGCGATTTGTCGTAATTTTGGCGTTAAAAAAAAATATTTAGATGTACAAGAACATTAGAATAGTTGCATAATACGTGTCAGGGCGACGTGTCACAGCAGACGGAAAGCTCTTAGATCGTCGTTATCGAGCTGGTCGACAAAAGTCCATTTATTAGACGAACACGATTCACATTCGACTCACTTCATAAGCCCTCTTCTGCGTGATTCAAACCGGTTCTCGAGAAGCGATCACAAAGAATCCCGCCGTTTTACGTGCACGCAAACCTACACCGTCGATTGGCCGACTTCGCCTCCTCTCGATATTTATCAAAATAATTTTCCACTCTGATAAGTTTGTTGTCGAGACAAATATACGAAATGGAATGTTAAAAAATCGCGAACGATTTCGATTTTCCTCCTAGTTTTCCCCCTCTTTGCTTAGATTGGCGATAATTTTAGTGCATTTTATTTGTTACATTTTGTCGACTGTATACGTTCAGCGGAATATTTCTCTTTCTTATATATGATTGGGCTGTGTGCAGCTGTGGCCGCTTTCCACGACAGGGAACACGTGTTCCTGCCCCATGGAAGGCGCGTTTAGGCTGTTTGACCGCGTCTCGGGACCAATATTTGTTCAACCAGTTTCTCTAGTATCACTTCGTGAGGAAACTGTTTTCAAGGGGTTCTTTTTCGAAACGATCCCACTCTCCTTTGACTTCCACCTGTGTGATTAGACAACCGATCCCCGGCTTCTTTTTACTTCGGTACATACTGGTTTCAGTGTGGAAAGAAGTTGGCTAAACTCGTTGGACGGCTAGTCGAATTCGAACAATACCACCACCCTCGTCTTTCCAGCTTGCTCGATAACTTATTCATGGACGTTAGAACGTAGCTTTTTATCATCATATTTTCTCGTACACATCTTCCACTCGACAAACGTACAACTGGATTGACGAGTTTTATAATTGGCGAGGTTTTCCAGAAGAAGGAAGAAATACCAGACCTTCCCCCTTTATTCGGTGTAGGTCTTCCTGCTGCTCCCACTCGCTCATGTTTATCAATTGCTGCATCGTCTTGCCACAGACGTTTCGTCAGGTGTTCCATGCAACACAGCTGCGCCCGTGTGCACGCACACATACACGTACACGCGCACACAGTTACGGAAGCCCGGTGAAAGGGAAATCTCGTCGATTGTTGTAACGCGGAGGAGTTATCGTGCTCGAGTTGAGTTTTATAGCGATGTAACGCCGTTTCACCGTTGCTGCCGCTCTTTTAACCCTTTAACCACCAACGCTGCACATTTACGCCCTGCTGGGATCATTATCTTCTAAACGTGCAAATATATGCACCCTAGTGCCGCAATTAGTGGAGGTTGCTCGATGTACATGGTGAAATAGGTCTCTGTTTTTTTAAACGCTCCTGGTTTCATAGAGTTTACCCTTAGTAGCTTGTAGATTAATTAACTTAACGGTAAGAAAATGGCTAGTTTTCCAGAAAGCTGTGTTATCCTCATTGCTGGAGAATAGATACTCGGAAGCATCTGTTTCATTACCAAGTGGACGGTCCGTAATAATGTTCATTATCTTGGCGGAAGATTGGATAATAATCATTTTTAGAAAGTTTCTCGTACGTTACGTCCACGTATTTACGAAAGGCATTATACACAACGTTCAGTAGCGTAAAGCCTCGTTTCCACCGAAGCAACGCGGAGGAAATTTTTGTCGCTGTGTCATGTTTCCTGGAAAAGTCCGTATAGTGTTTTCGATGCGTCTCCCTAGTTCTAACTGGATTTTTCGAAAGAACTTGATCGTCGAATCCACACGTACGTCTCGTTGGCGCAAGGAATACAGATTCGCGTGAATACGATGAAAATTCTACTTAGTAAGCAACAGGCCCTAACTGCAGAAAATAATATTAAACGTCGTAAACCTGAAACTCAAGTTTCCTCAGTTTACAAACTGGTGGAGATAGGACGATTAAGAGCTAGTAGAGAGCGAGGATACGTCGCCTTGGAACCGAAATAAAACTCAAATGGTCCTCGGAAATGTGTCGTTTCAGCGTGGACAAAACGTTTCTATAAGTTTGGTTTGTTTTTCTTTAAGTTTCGTTGGAAACTTCTTGTTGGAACATACAGCGATAAAAAGTTGGTCGTTGTTGCTTCGGTGGAAACGAGGTTTAAGGCGAGAGAACGATCTTCTAAAAGATAGAAAGAGGTCTGCTAAATCGGCCCGTGATGTAAGTTGACTACTCGAAGAAAAATCTGGCATTGGATCGTTCGACTAGGATGAAATAGAGCTAGCTGCAAAGAGAGGGGCCCTTTATGACCTGCGAAGGATTTCTGGTCGAATAGCTTCAGGGACTTAGGATCGTCTATCGCCGGAGGAAGGGCTCTTCTCGGAATTTGAGCTTAAAGAGGCAACGAGGCAGAAAGATAATCCTGTTGCAGGAACGAGATACATTTTTCCATAAATGAACAGGCATAAAATTACGCGCTCGCGTCGTCCCACAGATTCGGTTTGAATTAACGCGTCACTCTGAAAATTCCTCAGTCAGAGGAAAGTGGCGAAATATAGAATAAAATATGAAATAGTACGCCTAATAGTATGCAACAGTGTCATTTTTTAAAATGTTACAGATGAATGTCAAATGGCTATAGGCCATCCCACTCACTCACTCACTCACTTTGGCATCGTTTATTTTGCCAAGAACATTTTGCGCAATACTCTGCTGGAGAAATATGCATCAAGCGCATAATGTGCAGACTCTGGACACATGACCAATGTGCTGATGCAGAGTTTGACACTTGGATACGTGATTATTGCAAATAGCTTTCTTCTTATGTAATTAAAAAAAAAATGTTATTTTATAACCAAAATACTTTAATCGATAAGAGAAATAAAACTATTTTCTGCTTGTTTTCTATGAAAATATTGTACCCGATGTCGGTGTTCCATTTTTAGCTACCTATTCCGATTTTTGTATTTTCTTTTTATGCTGCTTGTTCAACATGGAAAACTGTTCATCATGCAAAAATATAATACCCTGGACTGGATAAAATAAAAACATTTTATTTGTCGCGATTAATTTTGCAAAAATGATATTCGAAAGAAAAGATGGTAATTGAATATTTGGCTGCTTTCCATGGAAATTTCCATTCGCAAATTCCACGTATTGGGTGTTGGAAAGTAACTGTAAATTTCTTCGTACGTTCCCGTTTTTCTCTTCGGTTTATCGATGGGGTACTGACACTATCAGCGAGTGTATTTGATCGTCTAATTTTCTCCGTGTAACTTGTTTTTTTATGAGAACGACTGGCTGGAACCATTTAGTAGTCGATGAAATTATTACAGACAAGCGGTCGTTCTTTTTCGAATTCTGTTTCTTCGTTGTACGTATCTCTCGGTCAAGTTTTCGCCAAAGACATTGACCCGACCCGGTTCACGTTTCGCTTTCAATCAAAAATTGTTTACTCGACGCTGCAATAAACGTCCTCGTAATTTAACGATAAGAATTTGGAAACGAGGAGAAAGAAATAAATAACAATTTTAGATCCTCGACTGTTTTAATCTGGTTAGCCTTCGTGTTTGACATTGCCTAAAATGTTTGAGCACTCAACGTGGCGCCCATCGCGTCTGATTGCGTCAAGCGTGTCTGCTCTTCTTGCTTTTTTTTTTCCTTCTGCCCCCCTCGACGTTTCTCCTCTCCCACTCTGTTTCTTTTAGAAATTTTCATTCAAGAGATTAATTTATCTTTGCCGCTCCTTATTAAAGCAAAGAGTAAAAGAGAAATTTCTCTCTCATGTAAATTCGATGATTCGAATTTTATTAACGTTTCTGTATTCCCCTCTACAAGTTAGTCATTTCAATTAAGGGAAATTAACGCGCAATTGAATTTTCGAGAGAGTTTGTCTCGTAACTAATTTTGTTTATCCGTTTGCTCGAGGTTTCGGGAACACTTGAACGCTAAAGGAATTTAACAGCTCCAACCTACGCGGTGCGAATTTTAACTAAAAGAATTCTCACACAGTGAGATTAACTTTATCGCCTTATAAATGCTGGCGCTTGTTGATCTCGACAGGTCGATGACCCATCTCTGACGTCGTTCGTCACTTTTTTCCACATTTCCCATTTTCTCATCGATCAACCACATATATACCTTATGTCTACCTGTTATGTATCTAAATCACGACAATTTTCTTCGTAAACGGCCAAACAGTTCGTCGTATGTTCATCGTGGATAATCATGCAAGTAACGCATACGGTATTGCGCTTAACCGCAGATCTGCTGGAATTCTCGATGTAAACGTGCACGGCTCGTTCCTAGTCGGAACGCAGCATTTAAATGAATTTCTCATGCACGTTAACTTCCTCACTTCTGAGAAAGTAACTTCCTACTCGTAGTTTTCCTCGCGAAATTATTTTCATTTTCCTGGACTTATTTCAAGTGCGCGCTAACGTTATTCATAGGTGGAGAGGAGGGAGGCGTGGGTGTGTTGGAAGCCGATGGAACATAACTGGCGAGCCTCGAAGCGTAAGTGCATCGAACAAAGTTCCATTACACTTCCACGTCTAAGAATATCGTTCAGTCACGTAGAGACTTGAATGTCTCGTGCGCGCGTAAAGGCCACACTACGATGGGAATTACGTCGAGCAGGGTCAGTTCTCCGTTTGTCTCTCTTTTCTCTCCTTCGCCACCGACGATTCAGTCGTCTATTTCTTTCGCTTCGTATGGATATTTTTAGACCAGCATTTTGTACCAGATCAAACACGCCAAGAAGATTTCTATATCGTGGATTCAGATTCCATAGCTTAATTCGATTAGCATTCAATCTGAGTCTATGAATTATGTTGTAAGTATCGCGTTGTGCTAAGCATTTTACGATACGAGCAACATTACGATAGAAGAATGTTTCTCTATTGCTAATTATTTACTTGTCCATAAATGCGATCAGAGATGTTTTGCCCAATTGAAACTGAAGCAAGCAATATACGTGCGTGTTGATCGATTTGCATATCTGTCTCTGATAAATAGCCAACAGTTGTTCAAATCTATAGAAACTCATAGAATGTAGTTGAAAACTCGATGAAGAATGCTGGTAGAAAACGCTACAAGTGCCAAGAAACCAGTATTTCACGGGCATTAATGCAGCGTAAATTCGTGAAAAAGAAGAGTGTATTTGTAGAGAACTTTGTACGTGCCAGCTCTTAGTTGTAAAGGAAACTCGATGTTTCATTCATTTTGATAGATGGCATAGACAAAGGTCAAGAAACGATTGACTAATGTTCATTAGCACTTATATTTTTCCTTATTGAGGCGACGCTATCACGTCATCTTCTAAAATTATTAATAACTGTTTAGAAAGGGAATTTGCACTCAAATTCACTGTAGTATTCTCATTGGTACGTAGAACATGTAGATGTTTTTCAACTTTGCCACTTTAGTGTTATCTACGAGCATTCTCTTTCCGATATCTCGCTCGTTCCAAGATCTTAACAGATTATACCGATTAATTTTGTAATAATATTTTAATTTTATCACTATGTCTGTCCGAGATAATATCAGAGATATTAAAATCTAAAATAGAATTAAGCAGCTTTATTTGAAGTACATTTTGTACGTAGTAAAATACATAATAATTTGAAGATGTCCAAATACTTATGTACACACGCTAATGTACACAGTATGATAACAATATCTTAATAACAAACTTCGCATCCATCGTTAGATTCGTTCAGGAATTTTTGTCTCGTAGCCAGCTGATGATTCGGTTGCCTTAACAGTAAGTTATGGATATACTTGAACTGAAGTTAAGTAGTCTGTTCGGTAAACCAGAGCTTAGTATCGCGAGCTCGTCAAACCAGCACAGATCCAGGAGAAGAACACGTCGGACAGAAAAAGATAAGGGCAAAGACTCTTCGCAGCGGAGGCACATCGAATTCGAAAGAGAAACGTATGAAACAAGAAGAAGAAAAACTGCCATTGATGACAAAACGTAAACGTCAAAAAGTGACAAACCTCTGCTGCTTCGGGCATTCACGATTCTACCTTTTATGTAAATTCATATTTTCCGGCGTATAATTAACGAGGTACAATAGAAGAAGCTCGGTGAAAAGTTGTTTTACTTACCAGCTGCTATACATGTAGAGAACTATATTGATTATTGTAGGATATTTTGTTTCTTTCTTCATATTATACGCATTCTCTGCAACTGTGCGCTTTCAAATTTTCTGTAGAAGCATAAAACTTTGTAATTTACTAATAAGTCATCGTTTTATAAATCCTAAGGTATAAAAGTACAATCGTAAACTTGTAAAAACTGTAGATGTAAAGTTGACGATGTGCCAAAATACATGAAATACGTTCCATCTTGTTTTAGAAGTTGTAGTGTAGTTAGAAACATATTTCGTGGGATACTTGCACCGTAACACGTTATCTTAATTTCACGTGTTTTATCGTTTATTAATTAGCAATTTGAGAAGCACGTTTTCACGTACTATATAAGTATCAACTTTCCTCTACAATATAGCATTTAATTCTTTTGCACTTTGTGCATACATTTTAAAATTACGATCAATTGAAGTTAGAAAGTTTCAATTCGCATTTCTCAGCACCGTCGATTTCATTAAATTTTTCACAACTTTCCCACCTCATTTGCCATAAGTGATCGTACTTTTACGATGCTGTAGGACTCACAGAAAGACGTCTTACCGTTATACCGCGGACATTTATGCATATTCATGTCTCTACGAATATAATTTAAAAAATCCAACTCAAGCAGAAGATTATCGTATCTACTAAATGTCGTGAAGAGTACTATACTTCGGATGTTTTATATATTTTTCCATTTCACGAGATTTCTGCGTATCTTTACATTTTTAAATTTTCTATAAACGCATAAAGACGCGCGATTTCATTGTCGAAATTTCAAGTAGCTCAAGGGGTACAAGTTTCTCACCTTTGCACCATGCTCCTTTGCAGAAGCGTCAGGGTCAAATTTCAGCGAAACAATTCGTGAAATCGATGGGAAATATGAAAGATGGACGATAAAGAATATTCGTGGACTTCAGAGAGAGAGAGAGAGAGAGAGAGAGAGAGAGAGAGAGAGAGAGAGAGAGAGAGAGAGAGCGAGAGAGAAAGAAGCCTGGAGAAGGCTGAGAAAACCGATACAGGATATCAAACGTGCTAAGAAACGCGCAGGAAAAAGAGTTAACAAATAAAAACACGTGGTGTTGGATGAAGATGGGAGAAAAAGAGAGTCGTGAACGAAGAAGAAGAATTAAAGAGTAGAACGAGCCGGGTTGCTTCGAGTCGTAAACCAGACGAAGACGGGACGAGTCAATTTGACGAAGACAGAGAATGGAACAGAAAGAATGAACAAACGTGTGAGACGTGGGGAGAAGGTGGAGAGAGGGAGAGAGAAAGAGAGAAAGCTCGGCGGTGCGGAACGAAGCTGACAGAGAAGGGCCGAGTGGAATAGTTAAATGAGCAAGAGTGGGGCTAGGAGAGGAGAGCGAGAGCACGGGGGACATATACTACGAGTCCACGCGTTCTATAGTAAATCGACTATAGTACTATGAGTCAGTCACACCCACAAGCCGGTTGTGGGTTCAAGACCCTCGTTGCGCGCTTGTACACACTGTGTACACCACGGCACACAGGCGCGCGTACGCGAGGTCACGCGGGTACGGACACGGTCGAGAATCTATTGGCCTTGCTACAAAAGATCGCGAAGATGATCCTTAGACTCGATAAAATCAACCAAATTTACCGTCTCGCTGTTTTTAAAGATAAATATATTAACGCCGGTATCACGCTGTCTTTTCTTTCCTTTTCTTTATTTTCGTTTACCGAAGCAAAGATAGACGGCTTTCAGCTTACGTCTCGACGCAGGCACCCTCGGTTAGGCTCGTAAAAATATTTTTCAAAGTGGAACGATGACGTCGATCGTTAATGCCGTAGCATAATATTTCGCAAGTTTCTTAGCTTCGTCATGCTACTGCGTATTATCCACTCGAGTTTTAAACTGCAGTTGAAGCGAACAGAATATTAAGCGCGATGCAGCTGGGACAGGCATCTATGTGAGAATAAACGAGAAACCGATATAGTTTCTGTGACCAGGCAGCGGCTGGCTCCCATTTTACTTCCTCTTTTCCAATAAATAGAAGGAGTATGCAATTTCAAATGATCATTCCCTATAACGATTAGTAACGTTCCATTGATCACCGCGTTATAAAAAAGAAAATCATTTTTCTAAGACGAATATTATGGTATTGCATAGAAATTTAAAAACAATTTTCTTTTTTTTGTATTCCAGTCAGGTGAATGTTGGATACGGAGAGTAGACACGGTACTGGGCTGGTTCAGGGACCGACGAGGGACCCTTGGCTCACGATGGATTACTATCTCGGTACGGACAGTCTATCCTTGCAAGAGATGCTCGATGTCGACATCAAATGTGAGATCGAAGGTGTCATCGGTGGGCATACAGAGCTTGGCTTCAATTTTACCGACATGTCCGGCTTAGAAATGGACGACGATCCCATTGGATGCCAGAACGACCTCAGTGGATGGTTTGGTTCCACCAGTTTGCTCAATGGCAACAGCAACAGTTCGAACAGGTGTCTTATTTGTACCATACCAGTCAAAATATAACATGACTTTCTTCTAACGGAGGCAATAAATGTTTCTAGAAACTGACTCGATCCCTTGATTTCAGTAATTTTAATCTTGATCTCAGCGGAGGCGATGCGGCCTCCATTATGGTGAATCCCAACTCGGTAATGCCTCACATAGCAATTCGAAGTCCTACCCCAAACAACGGTCGAAGACACTTTTCGTTTTCGTCGAAAAAGGATACAAAAGAGAAGATCGATGTAGAGGAGGAGACGGAGAACGAGGGCAGCAGTTACACAGAAAACGAGAACGAAAACGAGAATGAGAATGAGAATGAGAACGAGAACGACAACGAGAACGAGCAGGAAAATGAGATTGAGAACGACACCGAGACGGAAGAGCAATACGAGAATGATATCACGGAAACGGAAGAGGATTCCGAGGACGAGCAGGAGATCTCAAAGTCGGTGACACCGTCCAAGTCGAAAACGATTGCGATATCCGTCGCTAGAACGACCTCTCCACAATACCCAAAGGCACAATCTACACCAAAAATGAACGGCATGACCGGTATCAGGATTCAGAACTTCAAGGTGTTACAGAGTCCCAACCAGACACATCAGCACGTGCGTAAGCAGATCTATAACAATAACGTGCACATTAACAATCCAGGAGCTACCTCTGTCTCGACGGTGAAAAGAGAAAAGGAATTCGATCTATCAGACTACGACGACAAACCCTACCCTAAACCAGCTTACTCTTATTCGTGCCTCATAGCGATGGCGTTAAAAAATAGCCAGACGGGTTCTTTGCCAGTTTCAGAGATCTACAATTTTATGTGGTAAGTTAAAATTGCAGCGATTACGACTATAACGATACATATTCTGAAATCCAATAGTCTTCCTATAAAAACGATAGCATATATTTTGAATGTGTAGTACTTATACATCAGAGGAAATGATGTTTGAAATGCAAATTTTAAACGATAAACCTAGTAAAATTGAGAGGGAGATGCTTTTATAAAAAGGGAGATTGGTCCGATAGAATTCAACTGAGATTAACATTTTTTTTTGATACATAACGTACAATAGGGTAGATTCCTATTTGACAAACGATGTGTCGCCAGCCGCTTATTTTCGACCATTTGGCCGGAAGGATAAGGGCTGGTCGAAACCCTCTGGTACTTGGCCCACGAGGGGAAAAAGTATTGTCCTCCTTTCTCTTTATTCCCAGGTTACACAAGGGGGAAGCTGCCATTTTGTATGGGGCCCTCCGTGTTCCAGGTGCATGCCTGGGTACAGTCCCCATAGAAAATGTGGGGCTTATTCTTTGTTTAACGAGCTTCCATTCCCCCTCACTGCAATCCATTGTTACACTGTTGCCATAATAATGCTTTGACATTAACAATTTTTATTCTGATATTTATTCAGTTTCTAACAGTACCAGCGAAATATAAATTTAATATAATTTAATTTTTTAATTGTTGAGAAATGTATTTCTTAGAAAATTACACGACCATAATCGTCAGACGATAACTGTCCATTTTTTATTTCAGCGAGCACTTTCCGTACTTCAAAACTGCGCCCAACGGCTGGAAGAACTCAGTTAGGCACAATTTATCGTTGAACAAGTGTTTCGAAAAAATTGAAAAACCTGCCGGAAATGGAAACCAGAGGAAAGGTTGCTTGTGGGCTATCAATCCGGCCAAAGTAGCAAAAATGGACGAAGAAGTACAGAAATGGTCTAGAAAAGATCCTTTAGCTATCAAAAAAGCAATGATATATCCAGACCATTTGGAACTACTTGAAAGGGGTGAAATGAAGTACGCAGGCAGCGGTGACGTATCTGAAGAAACGGAAAGTTCAGGTGACGAAGCAGTCGAAGAAAACACAACGTACGAAGAATCTATTCACGGTCATATAGCTGCAAACTCGGTAACAGATAGTTACGATGAGAGCAGCCAAGATTGTGATGTAGATATTCAGGAGCATCTTTATGACGAAATTGACATCGAGGACAATAAGGACGCGTTACATATGCATTTAAATATTTCAAAGCAAGAACCGTTCGAATATGAGCTTAGTTCCGGTACGAAAAGGCAAAAGACATTAACCGGTGCGATACAAGGGAATTACGTGTATCAACCTGTAACTACTTCGCGAAGAAAAACACCTCTTTTTTTACGAGCCGGAACGGGAAGCAGTTCATTTCTTAAAATTGATTAAGTTTAAGTTCATCGTCGAATTATAAATTACTAATTTTATGTGTATCCATCTATCTATCTATATATACATGTATATATACACACATATATAGTATATATTAATGTATGTATATACATATACATATATGTAGGTAAATCGACAAGTACAACGCTTCAGGAAAATATTTGATACGCAAGAAACATTCCACTTCCAAACAACGTAATTTATTCTCTTTTTTCTTTACATTCATTTTCTTAATGCGATCAATAATCCTGCTATTCTATGCTACACAACAAATTTTCATTTACTTATAAAACACGAATTTGTAAGTAAATGAATATAGATTCTAACAGAATATTAGGATTATGCAAAGGACTTTTGTATTATAATAATGACTACTAAGAGAATTATCGGGAAACTCTATGATCTAAAGAATTGATTATATAAGTCATACTTTTTATATTTTTCTACAAATACTTGACTGCTATATAATTATACAATAATTACAATTGTAATTTTTCACACAAGAATTCTTCGCTTCCAGATAATTCTCTAGTTTGGTGATACGCGAGTCCTTTGACTCGTAGAAATTCGTAGAAAATATATATGACCGGTAAATATATACGAGTTAAATTCATTTTATTTATATCTTTTTATTACATTTGTAGAATTTTAGGTGAAAAATTAATGATATTGTACTGCTGATTTCTCATACAATTCCCATTTAATCGTATATTCATCTATATACTTGATTTATTTTATGTAATTCCATCTAATTTGATAGCGTTTTGTTCTTTGATTTGGACGAATCATCTGAACAGAAGGAATATTTTTGTATCAAATATTTTCTGTTGGCGGTCGTCGGCTATTTTACGAGTGTTAGATTCATCACAATCGTAAATGTTGGTCCACATTATCTAAATTTTTTTCTTTTTTCAATTAATGTGTAAAATAGATACGACAAATATACATTTAGCTTTCTTTAGAAGGCAATTTTTTTATATATGATCAATTCGCGTAGTCATGACTGTTGCGAAACAAACAGAGACAAAGATAAAGAGGAAATAAGAAGAAAAAATATTCATAAAGCGTTAGCTAACAATATAGATCGATAAGTATTTGGTCAATGAGTGGCCAGACTGATGTATTATACTTTTTTATACATTGCTGGACTAAGTAATTATTGTAAATTTTTACGCGATTGTATACCTGACAAATATGAAGTTACTTAGATTCGCATAACCAGGTAGAGTACAAAGGTGAGACAGCTATAGGAGGATCTGAATTTGTAAAAGTTTGTAGAATATGTAGAAACAGTTGGGAATCGTATACCTGATTCAGTATCTTAAGTTCCCGATAAAATCTCGTGTTTTTTCTTCTTTCATTTCGTTCATTGCTTCTTTAATATTTTTTTTATTTAAGTATAGCATTGAAACGTTCCTTGATATTCAATTTTAGGCCAGTGGAACTAGGTAACTTTCACGTCGAGCATGTAATTATTTCTTTTAAGCAATGACTATATGTATATTTTTTAGTCATTCGTTTCGAGAGTAAAAGAAAAACGGATCTACTTAAATCTGCTCATTTTTTCTTTCATTGTACAATTTAAGATGCGAAACGTCTCAATATTGTTTTAAGTATTGTGCGCAAAAATCTGAAACTCGCTATGAAAACACATCGGAGAAAGTAAAAAGAGTGAAATACAACGTATATCTAAAACGATGTTTTTTCACACTTAAGGACAACCTGCAAAATGTAATCAACAAATTATCTTGTTCCCAATCAAATTTGAACGTAGCTGAACGAAATTAGCAAACCAATTCGAATCATATTTTCATTCTTTTTTATGTTTATCTCAGGTGTGTTTCGCAATGCAGAAATTTGTTTTTATATTCTTACGCATTTGTAAAAAATACAACGCAAAAGCAAGTAGTAAAGTTGGAAAATCTGATTTATAAATCTTATATTGGAATGTTCAAAGTAGATTCAATCGAAACTTGTAAATAACGGCGAGCATCGTCTTTTTACAAACTAGTTTTACACAATTACAGTAGCTTTGTCTTACAAAGACGTTGTAGGATATTGCTTTAAGGTGTACAAAGGCTACTTTTTTTCTATAAAATAAAAAAGAAGAAAAAAGAAAACGAAAAAAGATTCGAGATATGGGACCAATCGTATTTAGAGTTTATCTAAGTTTATATTTAACTTGTACGCATTATTTTTTCTGTTGACTGTTTGTGAAGATTTTGTTGAACACACATATTTTTGTACAGTCGTTGTAAATACTTTCCATTTCATTTCTAATGTGCGATCAATGAATTTTGACCGTACTACGTAATTTAGAAAGACAAACATTTTACGTAAAAAGGAGATAACGATTATGTCGAAGTTTTTTAATAAAAAATGAGCGTAGAGATTAATATTAGAATATTTAATGGAAATTATTTTCTTTCTTTGTGGACTTGATACTTCAAGTGAAAAAAAAAAAAAAACGTGTAGAATTATGTATTTCGTCATTTTAATTGATCGATCAACTTTAGCATCTATTAACTTAACGCACTGTCTGATCTCGACAAACGGGTAAATGTCACTCTTTAAAAATAAAATCTGACATTAGATATTATTTTTGGCTCGTGTACACCTTGAAGAATGCCATAATAATAATGGATGTATTTTTTTAATGCATTTTCAGCGGTAGGTGCTGCGAGAATCGAATAATAAATACAAGTGTGTATAAGTCACTTTTTTAGGCTCTTTGTAATTAAAAAACTTTGTACGAATAGTGTAGCCACCTTCGAGTTACTGAATCCACATCTGAAAAACTTAGTATTATCGAAAAAGTATTCTCATTGATAGTAAGCTATAAAAGCTGATATACAGTGGCTCATGAAAGTATTCGTACAGTTGTCGATATCTTTTATGAAAATATTACGTGTATTATGGGAAATACTTTTAAATCTCGCTAGTACTGTCATGATATTAGACTATCATTATCATATTGGTCAAACTTGTAACTATTCTGAAAAAATATATAGAAGTTACAAGACATTCAGTGCAGTTTATACATATCTTGATCAAAAAGATATTTAAACAGGCAATCATCCAAAAGATTAACGAATTCTTAGTATTCAATAAAACTATTTTAAACACTGATTATATTCTTAAAGCGACTATTCATACTGTGTACTAATTTTCTACTAAATATAAGTTTGCAGTAAATATGTTGTAACTTGTATATGTATATTTTTTGATTGGATTCAAATTGCCAATATAATCTTGGCAATTGTGTCTCATTATAGTGTTAATGAAATATTTAAATATTTCATATAACACGTACAATATGCACATGAAAGTTTTCTATGATAAGTACACGAATACTTTTACGGGTCACTATATTACGTGTGAATCTTTTTATATAACAAGAGCGTTCAACTTCTTTTCGAATTAAACATGCAGGATTTCTGTTGTTCGTATCAATCGAAATTCCAAACTTTTTAAATAAGGACATTTCAAATTAGGTTGTAAGTTTTCATTTATTCTTTAGTCAATTGTTAGTGTACACGTAGTCTCTTTAGCACTGACAAAAATACGGAGAAAGATGAGCAAACGGTGCCCTTGTACAGTTTCAGGTACCTAAAATTCTATTAATGTATCACTTTATAAGTCCTAACATATAAAAATACAATCATTTGATGATGCCTCGAAATGCATTTAATACATTCCATCTTGTTTTAGAAGTAAGTTATAGTATATGTAATTAGGAATATTTATCATGGAATATTTGCATCATCTTATCTTAATTCGTCGCGTTTTATTGTTATTAATTAACAATTTGAGCAATATTTCTTTTACATACCGTATAAGTATCGACTTTCCTTTATAAAATAACGTTTGAATTCTTGCATTTCATGCATTCATTTCGAATGCTATAATCATTTAAAGTCAGAAACTTCCAATTCGCGTTTAATGTATCGTCACCGTCATCTACATTTTTCACAATTTCTCATTATATTTATCATAAATGATTGTACTTTTATGACACCTTTGGACTTACAGAATGATGCCTTATTAGAATTTCAAGTACCAGAAGGAGTCTAGACGTACTTTTTGATCATGCTCCTTAATACTTGCAGTGTGCAAATCATACTTCTACTCGTTTTTGATTGTGAAAGATAATTTTTGTCGAAATTTTTATTCCACTGCCCCCCTACCCCCTGTAATCAATGGCTAATGCGAAATGAAAAATTACACTGCCAACTAGTGGTTAGAGCATTGCAAAATCTTTACCATTGTTTCATAGATCTCTCCGCACCATTGATGATATTTATATATGATAAACTAGAGGTATGATTGAAGTATCAAGTTTTTTTATATATAACGTGAAAGTATTGTAATTCACCAGTTGAGTAACAAATTCATCAAGTTAATCAAGTACTTTACTTTTAAAATAACATATTCATTAGATAAGGGAGAAAAATAAAACAAAGTCACTTTAAGCAGCTGGGAAATAATAAACCAATTTTTTAAATTAAGTAACGAGATGAATATGTTGTACATAAATACAAATAGCGTTCATTGTGATGAATATGTATATCAATCCGATTAATTAGCTGAAAAATTACTTGTGCAGAACCTGCATTCCATTCGACGAAACTATTAACCCTTTATTTTTTGTAAAAAAGAGTAGGAAAAGATTTGGAAGATTTCTTCTTATTTTTTTATATAACGAATCATTAAAGTAAAACATATGACAAGATCATTCAATTTCAACATTATTCCATCGATAAAATGTTAAACTCTAGTGAATGATTATATTTATAATTCATAATAAAAAAAAAAAAAAAAAATAAGAAAACGAACAATAAAGAAGTAGTGTAGCTTTTGTACCTGTTTGTAATATTTCTATACGATATTATTAGTGTATGTAACATCCGTGTAGATGCAGCAAAGTAATTTGTAACAATAATGTATATGTGCAATGAGAAGTTTCAATAATAAAACGTTGAGAAATGTATTTTATAGTTTTTTTTTAACGTTATTTTTTATACGCGTAATTTCAAAATGATTGTGTATTCTGCTCTACAATAAAATAAGATTGTCATTATCGGATAAAGTTTAATAAAGGGGCGATGGGAGATCATTAATAAAATTAACGTCATGGATATGAAATAAACAAATTAGATGGTCGTAGTTCTTAGGAAAGTTCAAACACGGCGCACTTAAATTTCGATATACATTTATCGAATTATATAGGTGCCTACCATTTATCCCCTTTCTTACACAACCTCTATCTATCTATCTATCTATCACGCAACTTGAATATTCCATCCTTTCAGAACTTCTCAGGTTTTTCGGCGATAAATTTTAGAATATGATTTTTTATGTTAAGGGAATTTTGTACTGATCCAAATAGGTGAAAATCTATGGGTGCAATGTCTGGTGAATACCGCGGGTGGGGTAGTATATCCCAATCATGGCCAACAGCTTTTGTCGAGTAGTCAGAGAGATACGAGGCCGCGCATTGTCCTCACGAAACACGACGCCCTTCGGATTTGTTAGTTCTGGACGTTTTTGTTCAATTTGCTGTCTTTAATTTGTTTAATTACGAACAATACTTTTTCGAATATATTGTCTGGTTGTTTGATAAAAATTCATAATACTGGATTCCTTTCCAGTCCCACCAGACACAAAGCATGACTTCCTTCGGTTAAAGATCGACTTTTGCGATGGCTAAAGGTGATTCAATCCGCTTTCCTCAAAATCCTTTCTGTTCAACATTATTATAAATAATCCATTTTTCATCTCTCGTCACTATCTTCAAATGTCACTTGCTTCAAAAATGGTGTCTCCTCGTTGCGTTTATACAACGAGTCGCGAATGAAAACGCGATCCTTCAGATTTTTTTCCGTTAAATCGCGAGGAACCCATACATCAAAACGGTTTATATAGCCAAGCTTCGCAAAATGCTCGTGGGTGGCGGATTTTGATATTTTTAACATTTCCGCTAATTCAGGTGTCGTATAGCGTGGGTTATTCTGGATCGGTGTTTTCATCTGATCTTAATCAGTAGTAGAGGGCCTATCCGAGTGTTCTTAAACCTCAAGATTGAAATCACCAGCTTTAAACCTGACAAACAATTTCCGCATAGTTCTTAGAGCTATAGTATCGTCACCATAAACACTGCATATCTTGTTTGCTGCTTGTGTGGCATTCTTGCCTTTCCGATAAAGGAAAAGCATCAAATGCCTATAATGCATTTTGTTTCCTTGCACTTAAGAGCTTATATAGCTAACAAAAATTAATATATCCTAACCAAACTTTTTTCTAAAGAAACCTGAAATATCACCTTTTAAAATATGTGCACATGTCTTTTGTTTTTATCCATTATGATATATTCAGACCTGTTCTAATGCTACCTATCGAAAATCGGTAGCGAAATTTAACGCTATAATGTCACAATCGATGAAAGCCATCCTGAGATCAGCGCTATCTATTAAAAGTATGATTTCGGGTTAAAAATCGTGATTTGTTAATAAGAATATAGAATACCCAAAGAGGTCGTCGATATCTCTTTGCATGATGTCACAGATAAAGAAAGACAATGGTGGGAGTATGATAAAGATAGAGGAATTATCAACTGTGGTTATGTGCTCTAGGTAATTCCTAATAAATCGTATCCCCATTGAAAATTAACGAATTTTTCTCTTTCCGTGATCAATTTTCATACATCTAGAATTTTATCATGTAATAAGGTTTACCATTACCACTTAATTTTTTGAATTATTTAGTACCAAAGAATTTCGATAGATGGCGTTAAAGAGGCTAAAATAGGCCATATTGCATTAATTATTACATGTAATTAATTGATTACTTTGAAAACTGGAAGTATTATAAAGGAGGATTCTGAGAGTTACAGCTTTAATTTAATGACTACATTGTTTCAGAATCTGGCTTATAGATTAAGAAGTTTCATCTTTTAATTTCGTCATAAAGATATTAATTCCATGTCACTTATCCTTTCCATTATCCAATTTCCCAAAAAGTAAAAAGTATGAAATTAGTATATGGTTTAAAAAGATAGTTAAAAGAGACTACGATATAGGTTTAAAAAATTCAAAAACGATGACAAATTCCAAGAATTATCGTGTTCGTGCCACTTCCTATACTGTTATATTCTCCTGATACAAAATCACAAAACAGATCGAAGATTTTGATTCCGAAGAATTCTTGCAAAATGACATCATTTCCAAGAAACCCAATGTAATGGTGAACAGGGCTATTTTTCGCGTTTCGAGTTTTAGAACTTTGTTCTAAAACTTGTTTGTTAAAAAGTCTGCCACTCCACTTTTCGTTAAAGGATTGGGATTGATCATTCTAGGATAGCTGAACAGATCGTGAAATGATTAATTAAAGTTAATCAGCTGTTTAAACGGTTATTGAAACCTTCCAGTAATGTACAGTGCAGAAATTATAAGATGCACAGAGTTATTTAATTAAGATATATCAATTTCGTATTAGAATTATATAATTTATATAACATTCTTATAGATTAGTACTTCATTCATTTCTATTTAAAAATAATTTTTATAATGAAGTTCTTGTAAATTACGTTTACAAATCCGTTTACAACCCGTCTTAAAACTATGTATGTGTATATATAGATATTTACATGAATGGAATGGAAGAAAAATTAAGGCTCCGTGGATGGTTGCCTAGTAATAGGCGCGTAGCACAGCAGGGCGTCATCTAAAATTTATGTTGTATGCTGAATCGTCTATGCAAAAATCCTCGAAGCCTAAAGTCACTGCTGCATCGTCCAAGAGTTGCAAGCAGTGATCATCTCCGTAACACAAATTCGCGAAGACTAAATCAATAATTTTGTATTATATTTTTTACTTGTTTAATGGTAAAAAGAAATTTAAATATTAATGAGAATTTGTATTCAAAATTTATATTCAATAACAAGATATGTACAACTGATACACTCGTTACAAATCTTAAATGCTGCGAAACATATTGATATAATACAATGATAACTTTAAGAATTGCAAAACCTTCTCGTCTAGTATCGCTCATATTGTATATCCTTGCCGCACACTATCGCTGCCTTCATCTAACAGAAGATATATATCTGTCCTTGTTACACAATATGGCATCCTTTGTCTAACACATGGTAAATCTATGCTCTCGTAGCACATTATCTCACACTAATGTATTCCTTGTCCCACGGACAAAGCATGTGCTGACATCTATTGAAAGCGGAAGGAATAACGACTGCAGCATGTGAAGATAGATGGTAATATCGTCTGTGCTTGTCGCACAACCTTGTGTTTTTTGTCTATGGACAAACCATGTTCTGACATCTATCGGAGGGGGAAGGAACAATGACTTGGAGCATGTGAAGATAGATGGCATTACATGGTTTATCCGTATGCAAAAAACAGAAGATTGTGCGACAAAGACAGTCGATCTGAACGATTCTAGACACAGAGGGCGGTGGTGTGCAATAATTACAGATTCGTTACATTGTCGCCACGAAACATGTGAATTTGTCGCGTAAGTGTAGTGATGACGATATCCTGTTATTGGATCAGTAGTTGACTGACTTCAGTAGATAACTGCCGTAAGGATAAAACCGTTGTCTAGACTATACGAAAATTAGAAGAACAGTAGTAGACTCGTCTCGTACTATTAAAGAGGAAAGCTCGGTATGGCTGTGCCATTTTGAACTAAAAACGCGGTTCGTTGTTCACACTTTTCGGTAGGAAAGAGAGGGTAACGATCCGCAATACCCATTGTTTATAGCCAACGTTAATAAGTAAAATTATGAGGAGAAAGTCTCCTGCAGATGTGGCTCATGGGTGTCCTTGTTCATGGGAAAAGCCTGCTATTTCGCTAGACGAACATCCTTTTTCTCCGTAATTTGTAAAAGCGTGCAATAAACATAAGGACTGTTTTAAGGACCGTCCATAAACCGAAAATACTTATATGAAGCTAAAAAGATTCGGTTTATGGTGTTTCCTTAGGTTTATTGTGAGTCAGTATAACAATGTGTAACTCTTGGCGGCCAGACCGTGAGCGACCTCCCACGGACCATCTCACGCGAGATATCAACACGTGGCAAGCAGAACTTGACCCGTGACAAACTCATCGCACGGTCTCACTGAGCTTCGTTACATTGTCGCCCCGAACGCATGTAAACTCACTCCGCCAAATGTTATGGTCATAGTGCTAATGATCTTCTGAGTTCGGGGTACTCATATCGTCATGGTCACTGTTCTTGCCATCACTATAGACATCCAACTCAGCAGGAATACAACTATTTGGCATTTTTTTTTTTTTTTTTTTCTTAATCTATCATGACTGTATTTATATGATCATTTACCTCCTAATATTTTTAAAATATACCTATCTCCTTCCAAAATCTCTACCATTACAAATGGACCCTTAAATTTTGGATGTGATTTAGTTTGATTGTTTTCCTCGTTTTTACGTAATACAAAATCACCAAGATTAAATCTAACTACTTCAGCTTTCGTCTTGTTGAATCTATCTTTATCACACTTCGCACTAATCTCTATGTTCTGTATAGCCTGCTGTCTGACATCGGAGATTTCTATTTCTCTTTCTTCAATATTTTCGGATAACGATAAACCGTAGGGTCTTGCTGTTTTACCGATTGGTAATTCCAGCGGACTCGATTTAGTCACATGATTAATAACGGACTACCTGAAACCTCTTGACCAATAGGCAAGCGGAGAGTTCTGCCTTTTTTTTGTATTTTGCGTTAAAGGGTACCAGATCGTAATTCGTATATATTCGCGATATTTTCCGCGAGCTCATCATTTTGCAATTTAGTAACGATTTCCGAAATTTGAAGATCGCCATGTTGTTCCTCTAATAGCCAATCTCCTGAGATTTCGGTCAGATTAATTTCTCTTTCTTTAACTTTGTTAATTATACTATGATCAATATCTATGGGATTCCGCGAAAAGAAATCATTCGTTTGCCTTCTCGATGCATAATATGAAAATTAAAAGTTTGTAAATAATCCCACCACCTGTAAACCCTGTCATTTAAATTCATTTTATTACTAGATGTTTTCAAAGAATTACAACCATTTACAAGGAATTCTCGTCCATGTAAATAGTGGCGAAAATGTCTAACGGCGTTTACAACTGCCAACGTGTCTAGTTCATAGGAATGATACCTGGATTCCGCGGGACTAGTTATTTTACTATAATATTCTACTATTCTGTTTTTACCCTCAACCTTATGCATTAAAATATCCCCATATCCATCCGAACTATCATCAGTATGTGATTAGGATAATCAGTATGTGATTTTCAGTAGGATAATTAGGGTCAAATATTATTAATACTGGCGCATCAGTTAGGATGGAAATTACCTTCCGTTTTATCTTTTCGTGTTTATCCAAGTTATGTTCTTTATTATCGGAAGTAAGTGTATACAGAGATTCCATTACTTGTGGAAATTTAGGGACGAATTTTCGGAAGTTAGACGTATGAACTGTCGAAGTTATGTGACGTTTATCGGCGCAGGTAAAGAACTCAAGGTTCGTATTTTACCGGGATTAGGGCGAACTTCTCCGTTATGGATTAAGTATCCAAGATAAAGTACCGATGTCTTTAGAAAGGAGGAGAAATGTACAAATAAGCGAGGTCGTCCAAGGCCTTGAGAATGGCCGTCTGAAAAACGAACGGTACATTTTTCAATCCAAACGGCATCGTTATATACTCGTATTGTCCGTCGCGAGTAACAAATGCTGTATATTCCGTAGAATTAGGATGAATAGAGATTTGACGAAACCCATTGGCCATGTCCAAGCTAATAAAGTATCTCGCTTTTTGCAATCTCGCGATTTGGTCCGCAATAAGGGGTAGAGGATACCGATCCGCGACCGTATTTTTATTTAGCCCTCGGAAATCTACACATAATCTACCTGAACCGTCTTTTTTCTTCACGAGTAACACAGGGCTCGCGAATGCTGAATTACTAGGCCTTATGATTTTTGCTTCAATTAATTCGCTTATTCTCTCACGTACTATTCTTCGCACCCCCCTCGTTAAGTCTATGAGGACTTCTTTGTACGGTGACGTATTTCTAACTGGCCTGCATTTACGCGAGTACGTGGGACACCCATAATGAATGAATCTCTGGATTTTCAAGAACAGAAATTAATCGACTTCTATTATTACTAATTACATCAGTGTCAACTTCATTAATGTCGCTCTCGTTTGCAGCCGTTTTATTACAGACATTAATTATTTTTGTTTTACACATAGCGAGGCTATTTTGTGTAATCTTACGTCAAAACCTTGATTTAAAATTTCGCGACCAATCATGATATTGTATTTTAAAGGACATGAAAAATGATCTCCAATGTAAACTCATCAATACAATGGACAAAATTTGAGATGTACGTTTGATACAAGTTCCTCGCATTACTATTATATCGGTTGTTCCTTTGCCAGAAAATCTCAAGGCTACGGATTCGGCTCCAAAATCGGAATAAAATGGAAACGACTCACCGATAACTCACAGATGACTTGATTTACCAGTTGACACTTCCATTACGTAGAGGTCGACTCGATGCTTGTTATTGAAATTATAGTTTCCTTTCGGGCGCTGCCTTGTAAAGGATTTTCCTCCGTAATCTGATTAACACTTGCGCACCATGCAGCGGGGCCGGAGCCCGCGGTGTCAGGATTAAAACGCGGTAGCGAAAAATTTTTAGATTCCGCACTCGATTTTTGCACTAGCGACTGAATTAACTCGCGCACGATGGTCGTAAACTCTTGCACTGTTATATTCGGCACTGATCCCACTTCTGATGTCGGGTTGTCGAGTTAGGGGCGTGTAACGAATCTTTCTTCGGATTAGACATTGTTGTTGTTGTGTACGATTATGATTGTGACAGAATTTGACAAGTAACCGTGGTAATTAGATACTCGGGATGTGAATGGCAATGATCTTAGACTCAATAACGAATCCACGGTCAACGGGATGACGTATGCGATTTCTTCCACAGTCTAAGTCGAACTCAACTTAGTGATCCACGATTCGGGTGTGACTCAACGTATTTGTCCACAGTACAAGTAAAACTTATCTGACTGAAACCCAGTCCAAGTGGAACTGCCCTTACGTACTCCTCTCCGTACATCTCTGTACCCTTCGGGTTAATCTTTATGTTTAAGGAGAGCTATTTAATTACTTCATACCTCTGTTAGGTACACGTCTCTCCTGTGACCGTGGCTATGCTACCGGCTACTCGTCATGGCACTTCGAGCCCAAGCCCACTGTCATAAATCTCAAACACCCATACTCAGATTAAATCATAAATCATTATTTGTTAGTTTTATTATTTAAATACAGCTATAATAAAAGGTCTGGACTAAAGTATTGGGGACGTTCCCAAACATTCCAAAAGAAAGGCCCCAATCTCCTTTCATAATAAAATAAAAATAAAAAATTCATGAAAGTAGATGTGAAACAGAAAGAGGAAATCTGCCGGAAACAAAAAGAGGAGAATACATCGTTTTTAGAATTTATTTGTTTAATTTAGGCTGGTATTACACGAGCGTAGAAACGACGGACGTTACGACGGACGTTGCAATGTTATATCGTCGCAGCCATTATATTATTTTGTATAAGATCAGTTACGCGAACCACGTCCGTCAATTTAGACACTAGAGACACTGGGATACGGCTTTGAACCGACGACTATTGTAGAAATACAATAATTGTTCGATAAGTAATCGCGCTAGAGGCTCTAAAAAAAGAGCTTTTTTAGGAAACGGCTATTTATCGGATAGCCAATGATGTGCGCGCTTTTCCCGCTGTTTGTTTATCCTTTATTCGGTTTCTGTTTACGTTCAGGCACACGGTGATTCATTAACTTTTATCTCCTCAATCATAATATAACAAGCAAGAAATCATAAAGGAACGCCGTATACATTTCGCTCGTCAACCTAAATAACTGGACTTGGACTTAGGCCGCGGCTACACGAGCGTTATGCGTACAATGCAAATGTATATGTGCATTTCTATACGCAGCCACGCAATGCAGCTTCAATGCTCGCGTAGCCTCTGCTTGAAGATGACAGAAAAGTATGCGTATGACTGTGCGAGAAATGCGTGCGAGCGAGAGGAGTTCCGAACGGCTACATAGTAGGCGCTCCTTAACGGACGGCGATATACATATATTGTCGTATCCATATAGAACACACATACATCTAGGAATGCGCGCCACTGTCAACGTACGATGCATGGGTTGCTAATAGTGCTTGGAATATAATACGAAATGACGTGTATACAGTATAACAGATCTGAAGTCTGGAAACTTTTGGAGTGAAGGCAAAGCTCTTAGCGACCAGGAAATGTTTCTCAAGTCAGGCGCAGCAATCGATTTCTTAGGCTTTGTCATGCAGCGCGATCTTACGTCTGCAACGTGCGAGAGAACTGTGTCTGCAACTGAATTTTACGTTACTATGTAAATCCACATTTATTTGAACATTTTCTCTATCACATAAAATACTGGATGTTTGCTTTAAATAAATTGTGAAAAGTTATGAAAAGTAATTTAGTTTATATTCTTTATCTTCAGTGGTAAGGATGGCGTTGAATGTAACAGTTAAACAAATCGATCCCAGCGCTATGGCTAGCGGCCGGTTTGTAAAGCACATTTCTCGATATTAAGAGCCTCGTCCCCACCACGGGAGTTTCCAAACCTGTGCAAAGATAGGTACATATGTATGTATTACCGTCACACAGTTATACAGCCAGACGTCACACCACACAAATTGCGTCCGTCAATTCCTACGTACGTAAGACAACGTTGGCAACATCGCGACGCAGTCAGCAATCGCTATGATACAGACGCAACGTGCGTCGAGCAATTAACACGGACGTTGCCGCATTCTTTGTGTTTCTATGAGACTAGTCACACGAACGGCGAGTTAACGTATATTAACCGTTATAATAAATTATGAACATGGAGATACTGATATCCGAAGTTGAGAAACATCCCGTTTTATGGGATATTTCCAATCTTGAATACAAAGACAAATTAAAAAGAAACGAAGCGTGGTTGCGTGTGGCGAGTATTGTAACCCCTAATTTTATGCAAAAGATGGAAACTGATAAGAAGATTATTGGTAAGTAAAAAAATAACGAGTAATATATTTAATACATTTTCATTATTTATTTTATGAGTACACCATGAACACGACGCAATTATATTTTTCCATCTTGCCATGGTACCTGGCCAACATCGTTTGCAATATGCTATGCTTATAATGTCATTGGCGTCAAGATAAATTCGCCCCTAAAAACGTATCTCCCTTATCCTTATCCTTGAGAATATATTTCAAGATCAATGTAACCGACGAGTTCACTTCTATTGTCAATAATTACCGCACTTTCTTTCCACTTTTCTATCATTTGGTATTGGCATGCATCCTGCATGCGATATTACCGACGTTTTTGTGCAGTGTAGGTTGTACGTATAATATTACACGAGGTAGATCAACCTATTCGATATCGGTAATGCAAATCGAGGATGCTGTTATTACTACTCAAATACCTAAAAACAATGTACAAAGACATATGAAATATTAATTTATTGGCACTTAATTGGTTGAATTATTGTTAATCTTTTTTATAGTGCAGGAGGTAACTTCTAAATGGAGAAGCGTACGCGATAATTATATTCGTACTTTAAGAAAAAGAAACGGAAATAATAAGTCAGGCTCTGCTGCAAAAAAAAAAATACGATATGTTTATGAAGAACAATTAGGATTTTTGAAAAAATGTCGGGAGCCAAAAGATACCAGTAGTAGCACTAAGGTAGAAAAGAATGATCCAATAAGTACAGATTCAGAAACCAACATTAGTAATGGATTTGAATCAATCTTTGATAATGAAGAAACGAATAATGAGTTCAGATACCCTCCACGAGAAAAAACAAAAAGAATTAATGCAGAAGAAGAGGTGGATAATTTGTCGGAGTATAAGAAAAATACAAACAGCGACGATGACGACATGGCATTTTATAAATCAACATTACCACTAATTAAGTCCTTTAATTTAGAACAAAAAATGGAATACAGAATGCAAATCATGCAATTAATTCAGAATATAAGAAATTCATCTGTTCAACGCACACTATTAAAATATAATACGTAGCATATCAAACTTCATTAAGAAAATTTCCCTTTCGATCACAAATTTTCATGGTAGATATAATAGAAAATTCCTTCAAAAATATATCATCATAACATTACTTATTATAAATATTATTTTATTATTATTAATGCTATATTAATGTACATTATTGTTATTATTTCGTATTTCATAAATTATCTTTTTATTTATCTTAAATTTAATTCTCTATTACATTATTTTAATTAGCTTATGTGTATTAATATAGACAACATTTTTTCTATTCACCTAGTTTGGTCTTCTAGTTACCATATAATTGCACATCTCATTTTCGTATCCTTACGCATTATGCTTTGCTTTTTCTTCTTAAGTAATTTGTCGAACGATGACCGCGACATGCGAAAATTGAAAAATTTCTCACCATCGCTTACAAGTTTATTGTAGAGCGTGTGAAATGTACCTTTCAGTAGTCTTGAATTGTTTATAGAATGCATCCAGTACCTTCTTGTCTTGACTTATATTTTCTTTTGAATTTTTAATGTAAACGAGCGTAAACGAAAATCGAGAATTCTACAGCGTTAATTTTGGTCACATGAATATCTTTCTCAGCGTATTGATGAGAGAAAATACGGAGAACCAAACCAACGCTCGTGTGAGTATAGTTCTAACGTCCGTCAAAATTGACGTCCGTTATAACGCTTGTGTTTCCCCAGCTTTATTTTACAAAATATCGAAGTAATTATTAATAAAATTAGCTTTTCTAATTACCGCTTTATACCAAATTATTCTTTAAATGCTGTTAACCATAAGTTAACTATGTATATATGTATATACAGCGTGAGACCGGCCGGTTGGTACAACTAGATAAACCTATGTAAGAAGATAACTTAAAAATATAGAATAAAACTTTTTTATATGAAAAAGAAAATTGAGTTTGAAAATTTGCCAAACATAGTTAAACTTGGCTAAGTACCAGTAAACTAGGTACGAGTAAACAATCTGTAAAGATATAGGAGGGATTCGGAAATACAAATAATTTACTTTATTCAGCACACAACAGTTATACATATATCTTATACAATGAAGACCTCGTAAACATACTCGCACGCACGCTTGTTGTCAACCAACTCTTTCAAATGTTTCTAAACGACTGCCAATCGTCCTTTGTCCCAACTAAGGCCTGCACGCCCTCTGACGCTTACACACGCATTCACATGTACAGTGTAAATGTATCATCTTCCTAACGCAATCAACAAGAGGTCATTAGACGTGCAAAAATAAGTCGAACACGTAAAATAAAAAAATTTCCAAACTCGATTTTTTTGAAAAATATGATTCATCAATTTCTGTAACAAGATGTCACGTCAAATCAATGCAATGTAAATGTATTACGGTTTTAAAAAATAAAAAAATTATACATGAGATATTAAAATAAAATAAAAGATATTAAGATTATATACTTGAAATTTAAATAAAATATGAAAATAGGTAAATCCTCCATGTGTCTTTAAATATACATTCGCCAAAATGTTGTTATTCCAAATGAAATCTCTTCCGTATTCTGTTATAGTTTCAAACAAAAGAAATTTCTTTTGCTATACATTAATCTAAATTTCAGATACATACAATAAATATTCAAATAGTTTCTTTGCATCAAAGTACACACCTCATGCAATTGTATACATGTATGGTCGTCGCTGATTATATACTATTTCGAACAATAAAAAAATAATGTTTTAAGAAATTAAAAATGGATAAAAGGAAGTTAATTAAAAATCGAATTACATGAAAATATTAATAGTTCGTGTTTTATTTAAATGTATATTTAAATACCGGATGTGACATGCAGTCGAGATATATCGATATAATCGATATATATTCGAGTTGGTGATTTCGAGAAATAATGGTCTTCCTTCCGTAACTCTACATACTAAGAAGAAGATGGAAAAACCGTAAGTGTACTAGAAATATCTTTCTCAACTTCATCATTAATCAATATTAATTTTCCTTAAAACGCATTTGTGTTATACTTTTAGAAATATAAAAAATTCTATAACTAATAAATATCTTAAAAATTAAATTTTGTATTAAAAATTTTAAGTATGTCTATTAGTCATCAGAAACATGTGTTTCGAGGTTAGCGTGGCAGTAACTTATAATAAATAACTAGCCCTATTCCAGGAAGGTTAAATTAATTACATATCAGATAATTATTCAATTTAGTGACTGATAAATAAAAATATTTCTATCCTTTAAAAATGCAACTTAAATCTAACCTAACCTTTTTGGTAAATTTTAGACACTGAGTGGATTAAACAAATATCAAATTTTTTTAATTTTTCTTTATCTCTAAAAAAAAAACTAAATAGTAAAAATTGGAAAAAGTCGATAAACTGCGTAATTATCGATAGTTACGCATCAGACTAGTGAAAGAATTTTATTACATATATCGTTTAATTATTCAGTTTTCGATTTAATAGTCCATAAATTCCATTTTTCTTGGTTAATTTCAAACAGAATGGCGGACACAGCTCCAGCCACGCGTGGAGGTTTTCGTGGAGGGTTTGGTTCTCGTGGAGGGGGTGATCGTGGAGGTCCAAGAGGTCGAGGTCGCG
Source organism: Bombus fervidus (assembly GCF_041682495.2). Taxonomy (NCBI): domain Eukaryota; kingdom Metazoa; phylum Arthropoda; class Insecta; order Hymenoptera; family Apidae; genus Bombus; species Bombus fervidus. The sequence continues at coordinate 4,167,787 of NC_091531.1, read as the reverse complement.
GTGGCAGAGGCCGAGGTCGTGGTCGTGGACGTGGTAAAGAGGATAGCAAGGAATGGATTCCAGTGACAAAACTGGGACGCCTTGTTAGAGATGGAAGGATTGAGTCTTTGGAACATATTTACCTCTTTTCCTTGCCTATCAAGGAATATGAGATCATTGACAAGTTCCTTGGAGTCGAATTGAAAGACGAAGTACTGAAAATTATGCCAGTACAGAAACAAACCAGAGCTGGTCAACGTACTCGTTTCAAGGTAATTTTATACAAGCATAATTTTTAAATGATGGTGTAGTGTGATTATTAATGCATTGAAGATCTCATAAGTAATTCTCATTTTACAGGCTTTCGTAGCAATTGGGGACTACAAGGGCCACATTGGCCTAGGAGTAAAATGTTCCAAGGAAGTGGCCACTGCCATCCGTGGAGCTATCATTCTTGCCAAGCTGTCAGTTGTGCCAGTACGTCGTGGTTATTGGGGAAATAAGATCGGTGATCCTCACACTGTACCCTGTAAAGTTACTGGTAAATGTGGGTCAGTTCAGGTGCGCTTAATTCCAGCACCAAGAGGCACAGGTATTGTATCAGCGCCTGTGCCCAAGAAATTGTTACAAATGGCTGGTATCGAGGATTGCTATACCTCAGCTAGAGGATCCACCTGTACTCTTGGCAACTTTGCCAAAGCAACTTACGCAGCTATAGCCAAAACTTACGCATACTTAACACCGGATCTCTGGCATGATCAGGCGCTAAGAAAAGCTCCTTATCAAGAATTCGCGGACTACTTGTCGAAGAATCATAGAGTTGTAGGCGGACAGAGACCTGCTGAAGTTGCCTAAAGAAATAAACCTCCATGCAAAGTATTTAATTGTAATCATTTTGCCTTTCCTTCCCTATTATTATTACATCTCATAATTCGTAAATAAACTGTGGATGTTTTATGCAATTACGGGAGTTACAGATACAAAAGTTAGCACCTGAAAAATACATATATAAAAATACATAAAATGTATACATACAAATAAATAAAATACATAAAAATAAATAAAAAACACATAATATTTTGTACGTGAGACAGATTTATATAACTTTCGTTTTTTTAGTCATTTTCATAAAAACATGAATTTGTATAAACATTCCCAGTCATAGGTGTTAAATTAGTTATAAAATAATACAATTCACTCGATTTTTATTTTTGTAAATAATATCTACAACACATCTCTAGAAGTCTTAAACTGTCATAAGCATTATGATAAGTATGATCGCAAATCCTATAATGTAACAAATAATAGTATGTCTATAGTTCTTTTCTTTTTCGCTTAGATCCTTAAATATTGGTGGCTCTTCTTTTTTTACTATTGACAGTTGCACGGTCTTTTTAACACATTTTATTTACAATTACACTATTTTTTTAGAACGTTTTATCCACATTTACTCGGTTTTTCACACATTTTACTTATTTTTACACGGTTGCAAAAGTGCACACTAATAATTACAGTTCGTAGATAATGTTACAAAAATTATGCATATCTTGTACGAATATTTCAAAATCTTCTTTTCTTAAACAAAATCGCTTATGCTAATATTTGTATAGCGTTTAATGCAAAATAACTTTTTTTAGAATTGGGCTAAATATCTTGAGTTTTTTTGGAGAAGTTAGGATATTTACTATATATTTAGTTTTACTATATACTATATATTACTAGTTTATTATATATATAGATGACGTGTAAAAAGAAATTAAAAGAATTGCGGAGAAAATGGTGTAAGTCGCTTCTTACGACTTTTTTATGTGAGCCTGTAATGAAAATGTAAACAATATGATTTGTTAATTTATATCAGTTATTTACATTCTGAAAATTTCATCGAGATCGATTAATACTGGAACAATTGACTGGCATCAAAGGATTTAAGAACCTTTAAATTTATTATAGCTATATAGATCATAGGCTGAAAGCTGTAAAAAACTGTGATCTTCACTAGTTTTGACCGATTTTTATGACATTTTCAGCATGTACAATATAATTGACGAAACGTATTGTCTAAATTTTCATTACAGGCTTAATAAAAAAAAGTTGTAAGACGCGATCTTTACTACTTTCTTCGCAATTCCTACCAATTGTAATTTTCCCAAAATTTTCTTTATACATCATTTAGTAAACTAACTATTTTAACTTTTCAAAAAAGTTTAAATAGTTGATCCAATTTCAAAGAAATTATTCAGTTTTAAAGGTTGTTTGGATATTAATGGAAGTAACTGTATGAATGTGTTTATTAAATAAAATATTTTTAGTGAATGCAATTCTATATTTTAAATAGATTTTTGTGTAGTTTACGTTACTTTAACACAAATTTTATACTTTATTACAAATCAATCCTTACGCAACTTTTTTTGGTACGATTTTTTTTATGGATACTATGCATCTATCATGTAAAATGATATCCAGCTGTATACTGTATATCTCTTTCTGCTGTCTGATTAACGAAACACGCAAAAAATTCCACATTAGGACTGTAATAAAAGCGATTAACTTTAGCCTAGGTAATAAAATAGATGGTCACTGTGACATTATTCGAACGACTGTCAATCATATCGATCGCTTGAATCGGCGTGTGTAAAAGTAATCGACTTCAAAACACAATAGATATGTATAATTGACGTTTTTTAAACGAAAGTGTAGTGTAAAAAGAACATTGCTAACGCTAGATAGATCTCGATTTCTCCCGTGAAGTTTGACCAGGACCGAAACAGCTGTTCTGCTGTTGGATGGTTAATTTGACAGGAAAGTCGAAGGATAAAACGAATGTTTTATCTAGATTTAACCCTTTTAAATGATATCGCGAATATTCCGTGGCGAAAATGAGAATGTTGCAGTTAAGAGAAAACGGCAAATCGACACCTTGAAAATTTTTAACGACAAGTAAGAAGATTTTTCAATTGTAACCTCTCTTGTTTAACCTTATTCGTATTAATCTGTCTATATCATTTAACAATTCCATGTAACATTATTTTTTATATACGTAAAATTTGCATTTTATGGTTCATATACGACGAATAAAATAAAAAGCTTATTACGTCTGCCATTAAATATTTGGTTAAATCTTAATTCGCTCATTACGCGTCTGTCATACAAGGAGATACACGCCTAGTTTCTCGAGTTCGATTGTCCAATTTCTTATTTAATTTTAAAAAAATAAATATTTCATATATGTTCCTGTGTTGTCTCCATCGAATTATTTTTTATATTGTGTAACTGTTTGTCATGGTAGCTTAACTGTTATACATAATTTGTTACAGTGTAGTAGAGTTAAGAGAAGATGTGGAATATCAGGTACAATTCAATGCCGGGGAAAGGAGAATGGCTATTATGGTCTCTTTGTCACCGGAGTTTCCGTTGGAAAAACCAGTACTCAGGGTTTCTCCACCCATAAAACACCCTTGGTGTAATGAACACAACGAAATCACCAGTGCACCAGGACTACTTAATGTAAGATCTCTTATATTTCTAGCATATTTAACTCGAATCCTAAAGATCATTTGGTTTTACATATCAGTTTACAGTGCACAGTGATCTTGGTCGTGTCGTTCAAGCTATCATTAGAGAATTTAGTAAAAATCCTCCACAGTTGTTAGAAGAAATCTCTCCTGGATCTGTCAAGTCCCACAGAGGTACATAGATTTTTATATTACAAGTGATGAGAGCAAAAAGTCAAAATTTTTGTTACTATTCTTTTATTATACAAATCACAGATTCACAAGGAAGAAATTCTCCGTCTTATTCCCTGCAACAGTATCCAGAAATTACACTGGCGTCATACAATTCTTATTATAACACTCAATATCCGCAGTATTCATCTGCCAATGCAAATACTTGTATCTATAATTACAATCATACAAATTCGGGTACGGTGTACGTGACGGAGAGCCATACAAAATTCGGTTCTCCGTCACAGCATTCAGCATATGTTACGACTTCGCGAAGCGGTTCGCTTCACAATACAGATGCAACTAGGTACAATTCAAATCAACATGGAACGTATTTGAATTCGCATTACGTAAACGCAAATTATCATCAGCAATCGTTGCCGAATCAAGCGCAAATTAAGCTGCGGCAGAGCATAGCGTTTCCAGAATTGAATAACTTGAGTAACGAGGAATTGAGATGGTTAAGCGAGGATGATGATAGATTAGATGAATTCCTGGATAAACATTCCGACTTAAAAGACATTAACACGGCTATCGACGATGCAATAGATTGGGTCCAAAAAACTGCCGGTAAGATTACTTGCGACAAAGCCATTTTCTTCTTTTGGATATCAATCTTTTTCTATCTATTCCTTAGAGGCTAATGTAGCCAAAGAACCCGAGCTTAGAGAATTGCAGTCTGATGTAGCGAATAAAGTACAGACTGTCACTGCACTAAAGGCTAGATATGATCAGCTTATACAACGATACAACAAGTTGTCCGAAGCATTTACTCCGGATCACATAAAAGAGTGTTTAAGGAAAGCTGCAGATGAGAGTCACGAAGAAAGCGAACGAATCGCCGAGGACTTCCTTAATAGGAAAATTGATGTCGAACGTTTCCTCAGCACTTATATCGAGTGTAGGAAGCTGGGCCAAGCGAGAAGAACTAAAGAGGAAAAATTAGCACACCAGCTGAACGAATTGAAACGAGCGGGTTATTAAAATTATGTATAATCTTATCTTTTTCTATGAATCGAACAAACTGTACATAATGCCTAGTTCAATTAAATGATACTGTGAATTTGAATAGTATTCGTGTTTATCAAATATATATGCGGAAAAAATACTCGCTGGCAGAGAACATTTTTATAACATATTAATAGGTTACTACGTTACAGAGTTATGTCATTGCTTGTTATACGTGGGCTGCGTTGAAATTAATTAGATTATGTGGTATTCCGTACGAAAAATAATCGGAACTGCAACACACGAGTGAATTGATTGAAATTACTTTCGAAAAGAAATTATCGAGTATATGTACGAAAACCAAAGGCGTTGGTTTCAACTGATAAAAGCTATCAAACACTTTAATTAATTTAAAACGTACTTATTTTTCCATACAAAAAGTGTCTTAAATGAAATTAATTATTCTGTTATTACGCTGTGACATATTACAATTGCATCAATACCTCTGATACCAAAAAAAGGAACTTTTTTTTACTGTGTAAATAAATGTGCGGGAATATAATTAAATCGATTTTTCAAAGTTTGCTATTCAGTAATGTTAATCTAATTACTTATCCTACGAATGTTCCTAATATTGTAATATACTGATAATTGTATAGGTACGAGAAGTCTGAAATGAGAAAATGCTTTTTTTTTTAAACAGTGTGGCGTGTGTAATTTTATTAGAATATTCATGACACTATTATCGAAAAACACAGCTTAAGATAACAAAGAAAAGAAAAGTTTTCGTGTTGAAATTAAAATGTAAAGATAATTGTGTAGAAATCGTAAGTTGTAAATAACTTAAAAAAACGAGTTTTTAATAATAACAATAAAACAAAAGGGATGTAAAAAATTAATTCTGATTTACTAATAACCATTTCATGATATCATCAAAATGATAAATACAAATGCGGGTTAACATTTTATTTCCATACAAATACTTAATATTCACTAAATGTCTCAAATATTCTTCCTATATTATAAAAATAACATTGATACAAGAACCTTATTTTCTTGAAATACATACTTTGTTCGTATCGGCAGTTTTAAGTTTCCCACTAATATTACTGTCTCATATATTTACATATATGGGAACATAGTTGAACATTCTTTATACAGTTATTTTGTTCCTTATCAGTCAACATGTAATATGTGTATAGAATTCGATACAACGATTAAGGATCGACAAATGAAATCATAATGTATCTTGTACCACTGGTAACTCGAAGTCCTTCGTGATAATGAGTCAATCTTCCAGGATGCATCAACATCCAACCTGGTTTTGTATCCGTAACAGAGCAGTTATAACGGATAAATCGACAACCTCCACCTTCATAATCCACCCCCGCCCTATTTAGAGCGATGTTGATAGTATAAGTTGAACTATCATGATGTGGCTTCAATGATGGTTGTTCATCTGGACGATATCTTACGACGAAATTCATGAGTGCACGAGGTGGCTGTAAATTTCAATTACGAACATATTCAATTAGTATTTTATTTGTACTAATTATCCATTAATATTCAAAACAATGCAGAGTATTTTTTATTCAATCTGTGATACTCTCATTTTATTTGAAATGTTTCACTATAATACGATATGCATACTTCATCTACAACAAGCTGTTTCATTTAACTGGTGACGGTAAAATTTCTCACGAGGGATTGATTTTATCAAAAAAGTATTCTTACAAGAATTGTTTAGTATGTGAGTATAAGGAGACATTATAGATGATATAAACAATTTTTATCTAAGTCTAATAGTGGAAGAGATATTAATATCAAATTAACCTTCTTAAATGGAATCCTGTATTTTCCGCTCATAATATGATAGCGTTTGTTGAGATGAATACAAACAACATGTCACATAATGTCATTTCATGTAGTAGAATGACATAGATTAAATCCTAAAAATGAACCAGCGGAAATCAGTAATTGAATTCTACACGACTTCATGGTCTAACGCCATCAAATGATTGCGCTATGAACTAGACAAAGATCGAGTTTCTTATCTCCCTTTATGCTTCTTAGATTCATATCTTTAGTTTCTAACAGTCAGCTTAAGAAGTGTCTTTTGCAAGTCAAGAAGTCCTCTTATGTATCACACAACATTGCAGGAATATTTTTCAATAACTTTAATCTCTTATGAGATATTCGACCGTTTCCAGTTAAATAGAATATCCTTTATACATGTATAACAATATAACTGCAGCCTAGTAAAAAGGTGCAACGAATCCGAATACGAAGCCTATCGCCATTCCCTATGATGTAACCATTTTGCCAAATAATGTCTTGCAATTTAAAATTTGTGCAACGGTGCATTAATTTATATGTAGATCAGGGTGAGAAATATTGTGCAACCAACAGACTACTTATTCCCATATATGTATCCTGTTTTTGGTAACTCTTACATTCGTATTATATCCTATAAAAACATGTTCTTGCAAAGGACTGACATATTCATAAAGAAAATTTAACCAAGATTCGTGGAGGCCGATTTGTTTCATGTGAATATCTCGTGTCGGTACGGCTTCGTATCCACCTTCGATACGTGGGTCCTAAAAATGATTGACACATTTTATAGTTAAAAGACAAATATCTTACATCGTGATAATATCCGGCGAACACGAGTTCCTGAAGAGGTCTAACATACTCCTTTAAAAAGTATAGCCACTGTGGCTCATATTTTACTTGATTCATATGTATATCACGGGTTGGTACATTTTCATAACCACCCGTTAATCTCGGATCCTGTTGGAAAAATTATATTATTATTGTTTAGTGATAAGGCAAATGTTTATCCTGTGACTGTTTTATCTGAAAAATGTAACTATCGCGTTATTACTGTAACTGTTACTGTAACTATTTAAAGATAAATAATCATACATGATTCGATCCATCCGACCACTTTCCGAACGTTTCCATGATATCTATCAACTCTTTCGTAAACCTCTCGTTTACTATAGGGAATCTATAAACATCTGGGCAAACCTAGAATGAAAATTTAATTGACCTGAATAATACCGAGAATTCATATATTTGATAAATATTAAACATTTCGATAAAATATATATAATGAGCGGGAAAAAGAGTATGAGACAATATCGGTCAATTGGGTAAGTGCACTATACTACATATATATACGCAGTATATATACCAATAGTATATCCAAAATCTAACACCTGATCTTACATTGCACTTTAAATATTATAAGTGCCTCTCGGAAAAGTTAATAATTCTGACGTATTATCTGACGTATCTACATCTCTTTTATCCGACCACTAGAAATGTATAAATGTGTTTTTACCTGCACCGGAGTTTTATTCGGATTAAAGTTTTCCGAATAATTTTCATGTATGTATGTTTTTTCCCAATCTAATTTGTTGTTGAGAATTTGATAGAAATCCGGATGTGTTACCGTAACGTCATAATTATCTGGATCAACGAGATGTCCAAAGTCAACTCTATTACTGACATACATGAAGATGTTTCGTTCTCTGTTAGCATAAGCGAAAGCCATCTCCGTGTCTAAATCGCCTTCCGAATAGGATGGACGAGTCTCTTTGTTACTTAATAGAGTTGCATTAATTAAGTAGCAGTTGCTGATAAACGGCACGTTCCATAGTCCTCTGTAATAATATTATATACTATATATTTATGTATGTATATATATATATATATATGTATATATGGTGGGGCCCCTAAGTCACTTCCGCGTTTAAAAGTTGTATGACTCTCTTTTTTATTGTATTACATAAATATTTTTAAATTTTTGTTCCAAATTCACAAAATCCTCAAAAAAAAAAAAAAAAAAAAAGAAAAAGAAAAAGGATTACTCTTTGATATGATATTCTTCAGACATAACGTCTCACTAAACTGTAATCTTTACAGAGTGCAATTTACGTTAATGAATAACTCTCGGGTTTTCAGTATTTCAAATCCTGGTGCTCTGTTTATGAACATACCGATTGTCGTGAAAATAGGCCACATCTGCCATTAGAGTAGTGTTAGAAAAATGTAGTATTAATTAAAAAAAAATTCTATTGTTTTTACTAGAATTATTTACACTCAAATTACACACTTTAAAAATCTGCAACAAAAATTTAAAAGTATAATACCAAGAAGAATCTTATACAGCTTTTAAATGGGAAAGTAACTTATGGGCTAGCCTATATGATATTATACTAAGTTTTTCTACTGATATGAAATGCAACACAGTAATTATTGTGGTGAAAAATAATGATTCGATTCAGCTTAATTCATATGAACGATCGATTTAATACATAATAGCACGTGGGTATCCAATCGGTCTGCTGTTCTCAGGACCTCAAGGCCAGTGAAGAAGCAGACGCGAAACCATAGAAGGGACCAGCATACTTGTTTGTTAGTCCCGCGAGACAATATTTCGTAAGGCAATCAGTCTGATGTCGTGATTGGCTGATGAACACACTGGCAATGGGTTATGCATAATTATCCAATTGAGATTCATAACTCTGTCACCAATGACGCGACATGCCCATCGTGCATAGTCCATTCATATTTTAGGCTGTAGGCCGAAGCCCAAAGATTCGGCTTGACCACTTGTCAAAAGTAGCGGTTCCGTGTAGCCGGTAAGCACCTGAAGATTGTGTCACTTTTATCACCAACAATTGCTTTCCGGTGAAGTTCGATTGGTATACAAGCGACTATCTTTAACATACATAAGTATAAACACGTTTAATGTTTTGCAAAAGTTACTCAAAAACATTTCAAGTGTTCTAATTCCAAGTTAGAATAATCAAAATCAATTGAAAACTAAGATACACCCAAGTGTAACAGCTCTATGTAAAGTGCATAGAAATATTGACACTTTGAAAAAAGATTGAGAACTATATAATCGTAGAACAAATGAAGATATATCAACTTTTCTGCCTGTTCTTTTTTGCTGGTTTATTGGTAAACACAGACGCGGCAAAAGGTGGAGGAGGTAGAGGAGGCGGCAGACGCACTGGCGGAAGAGTTTACAAGTCTCGGATGCCTATTCTGATTCCTCACAGAAATCCTGCTAGTGCTAATTACTACGAAAACAAAGATGTGAGTTTAAAGATATTAATCGATATCAGATCATCGATCGCCTAACTTTTAAAATTCGTAGGGAGCGAGAATAGTGAAAGCTTCACACTTTGAATTGGATTACATGTTGGGTAGGAAGATCACGTTTTTCTGCATGGCCACTGGATTTCCAAGGCCTGAGATCACCTGGTTGAAAGATGGAATCGAATTGTACCATCACAAATTCTTTCAGGTATTCTCATTATTCAGAAAAAGGGATTCCTATAAGAGAAATTTGAGGAAAGTTGTAAAATCGTGCGTATTGCAGGTACATGAATGGCCTGTTGGTAATGATACATTAAAATCAAAGATGGAAATTGACCCAGCCACCCAGAAAGATGCGGGATATTACGAATGTCAAGCGGATAATCAATATGCGGTTGATCGTCGTGGCTTTAGGACGGATTATGTCATGATCTCCTATTAAAATCAGTACTTTTGTCGTAGTTGCAATACTTAAGTTTAGACGTCAATCTTTTCAACTTACCGTAATAGCAGAAAAGCTAATTTTAAATAGCAAGTTTAATTTTTTAAAAGCTATACACTTTCACTTTCACTTTTCTTCGAAACATATCGAATAATGTTGAATTTAACACTTTTATAACAGCAAAAGCATTATATTTACAAAAATATAATAAAAAGAAAAATGTACGACACGTTCCGATATTTGTTTTAATGCACGAATACCATAGATTGTTAAGAATTTCAAAGCATGAAGGCGCACTTGGAAATTTAAAGTTCCCCCTATCTTTTACTCATTAAATCACAATTGACTCTTACAAGGGTGGTACATCTGTAGCGTAAAGCATAAAATAAAACATAAGATAGCATATCACAAATTTGTTTGACGAATTGCCATTTTGTTCACGAATTAAATGAAAAAATTCCTGAAACAACGTTCAACCTTGTCATATTCAATCTTGTTTTATTAGAACCAATTCGATTATCAGTACTAGGTAAAACGAACAATCAAGTTAGAGCATTTGGAATTTGGTGATGACCGAGTTGCAATAGGTGTCGAATGAATAACTAGCACATGTGCGTATAATACATGCAGTTCAGCAGTATCTGTCTATACATCTGTAATAGATAGGAGAGAAGACTAGGGGAGTAATGAGTAGGTAACTGTTAGTTACATCGGAGTTCCGTGTGATCGTCATACGTTGTCTGTACTCGGTGAGTATCTGCGACATATTAACACAGACTTCTCTGTTTCCTCTACTTTTAACCATCTACTTGATCTATCCATTTCTAGTTGCTTTGTTCAAATCATCATGCCACGCTCTATGGTGATGTTATTTCTGTTAATCGTACTACTACTAAATAGCCAGGAAATTCTTGGACGAAGAGGACGAGGCAGAGGAAAAACCAGATCGCGAGTCCAAATAGGACTGCCTATCACTGGAAAGTATCGCGATCCAGAAAGTGATCAATATTATAATAATCATGATGTACGTAGACTTCTTAACCAAGTTAGAAGTCGCTTCTAATTTGTTAATTATTTTCTGAAAATGTTTATCTAGGGAGCAAAAATAGTATTGGCATCGCACTTTGATTTAGAGTACGTTTTAGGACATAAAATCGCTTTCCTTTGCGTGGCACGTGGAAACCCACGGCCACACATCACATGGTTCAAGGATGGTGCTGAAATCTATACACATCTTTATCTACATGTTGGTATAGATAATCTTAATTGCGATGATTAAGTCTTAATAAACGATGATTATAATGATGAAAATTTTGTATGTAAAGGTACACGAATGGCAAGTTGGACCAGATAAAGTGAAATCGAAACTGGAAATAGATCCTGCGACACAAATGGATGCTGGAGTCTACGAATGTACAGCCGATAATATGTACAGTATCGATCGAAGATCCTTCAAGACTGACTTTTCCATCGCTTTCGATTAAATTTCCTTTTTCACAATACTTTAGTACGAATATAGATGAAATCGAAAATTATTGCCTTTATGATGTCGGTTAAAATAACTAGTGATAAAAAGGACATGAAATGATTCTCACGAAATGTATAATGTTTGCACATGTATGCATAGTTAGACTATAAATAAAGTACGTTGCATTAAAATAGCAAGTTTGTAAAATATTTTTAAGACATACCTGCGTTCATTCTTGACGATCTCTATGTAATCAAAACTTCGAGCATAGAATCCATCGTCCATTATAGCTCCCCAGAAATTGCTCCACATTTTATATGGTCTGACTAATAATGGTGCGATGATATCTCGCTGTTGTTCTATTAGAAGTTTCAAAGTATGTTCGTTATCCAGATGGGAAACGGAATCAATTGAGAAATATCCAGAACATTCCTTTAACAAGCAATAATCCCTAAAGAACGATATTTATTTTAAAATTTACAGTAATTTCATTGAAAGTAATAAGGTTAAATATATCTTTGATGCATACATGGCTAAGTTTCTTGCATCAACTTCACTCATAGCATCATTCACAGAAATTTGCTTACTACTATTATATTCCTTTCCAACCTTCTTCATAAAATTATCAAGTACATCTTGGTGATACTCTACGTTGTTATGTATAAGCAAGTGTAGCTTCGATTTTGGATATGCTTGCTGATATATCGCCGATAGAAATTCGTTCAAGAAAGGAGTCGGCCGTTCTATAAATATAGCGATTAATATAATCGGATATGATTCCGGTGTTGTTCTATCCAATTCTATTGTTTCTTCCCAGCACATTACGCATCCTTCCTCAGGATTCCATGCATGAGCCAAATAATTCCCCAAAGAATTCAGCGATAACTTGCTGTAACCATTTCCATGAAGAATCAATGGTTCTGTGCTATAAACAGTATTCAAAAGCGAAGCCTTGCCACCCTCAAATTTTAACTCCACATCAGCTATAAAAAAGGATAATCTTATTCATTTTATTCATTTAATTCTACTTTACTTATTCACTTACCTACAGCACCATATAGATTCTGAAATATCTCAGACTTATGATCCAGTTTAATTTTATGACGTTCCCTTAATTCCTCGTCGAGATACGCCAACGTATAAAATAATTGATCGTCATCCTTATTTTTTATCGGGGCGTGTGTTAAAATCGCGTAAACGTCCGAAGCATAACCCACGAAGCCTCCAGAATTTAGAAAGCGTTTCCCCAGAGATGCGGATGGATATTTGGATGCTAGCGATTTATCCGGCCAACAAGAGCCTTCTGCAGAAAACAAAACTCTAGCGTCCATGCTCTTAAACTTATTAATGATCTCAGTCAAGTCGCTTAAGTATATCACGTCGTAACTAAAATACAAAGGTAGTTATTAAAATTAAACATTAGAATTAAAATTACAAATGAAACAAGCTAGAGGAGGAAATGAAATATGCAATAGACCTGTCCGTAAATATAACAATTTTCTGGTCATCGTTGCCATAATTTTCTAGAGCCTTCTTTAAAAGATTTACTTTGTATCCTCCTCCTGCGCTGGTTTTTATGTTATCACCACCTAACCAAGGTTCTCCCAAACCAAGTACCCTCAAATTATCGCGAAATCCATAGACATTGACTGATCTGAGATATCTTTTGTAGCCATCGGTTTCGTTCGAAGCAATAGTGAACACCAATACATCTGTAAACAATTTAGATTCTCATACTCTAAGAAAAATGGAAAAGAATTTGATGTAATATATTTGTACATATGTCACATTTCATTGAGTAAAAGAAAAATAATTTTTTTCCTCTTGGCCGTTTCATCTGAATTTCGAACGCGACACTTCAGCCCTGAATACAGAAGGCCAAATGGCCCTTTACAAAAACGCTGCGCAGAGATTTATGCATATATGAATGTACATTGCGGCCGAATAACATGTACAAAATATAGAATATCGTATATAGAAAATTTGTCCATATGACGGTTCGTTTTTGAGAAAGTCAGGTTTGAAAACTTGTCGGGTACAATTGAACATGGCTAACTGCGATCTACAGAATGTTATTCTGAAGATAATAGAAAGTGGAGTCGTGAAGTCGAAAATATAAAATAAAATTTGTTCACGAGACGCTTCGTTTCCGAGAAAAATAAGTTTGAAAATTCATTATACATGTGTACTAGGATTAATTGTAACCCGATTCTGAACTAAACATGTTCAAACTTTATTTTCTTGAAAATGAAGCCTTGAAACGGAAAAATTTTAATGTTAAATTGTCATATACACAATTTTGCAATATTTTATTTAATAGCTAGTTCAATAATACTGGTAACGAGTAAAATTTTATTTCGTCTTTGCTCTTTTTCAAAGCATGTATGGCTCCCCATATTGGAAGGGGTTATCTATTTTGAGCAACTATCAACATATGCACCGAACGAGCAAAAGCTAGGCAAACGCGATTCACATAAGCGCTACATTTTCCACATGACATCATGATTCGAATTACTGTACGCGTTAACAGTCACGTCAGCTCTCAGCTCTCAGCGAAACTGGATTCACGTAATATATATTGAACGGAATTTCAATTGTCAAAAAGCCGTATTATTTTGAAATCCAACATATATTATAATCCAAGATATATTTATATTTTGGCACAATTGTAAATTCAAAAACAAAAATTAATTTTATTTCTATAAGAATAATAACTAGTTGAATTCAAAAATGCGATGTTTTTATCATACTACATAGACATCATGTAGGCGCATATTTAGAAGATTCTTATAAAAAATTTCGACTTCTGTAAAGATATTGTCTAATCTTATTGTCCTCCTCATAAACAAATCTAAAGAATTAATTAAGAACATTCGTGGAAAAGCTGCCATAATAATGATAAAAGGTTTCAGAAAATTGGAAACAGAGGCATTTTCAGGGAATATGCTTATGTAAACGGAAATGGAAAGATAACCAGATCCCGCGAACGCTATTTAATTGTTCATCAAGGCATTGTCAATCAGGCAATTTCTTTGTGTATTAAATGCATCGTAATAGCTGTAAAATACATTTATTTTCTTGTAATTATAAAAAATATTTAAGCATATCCTTTTTTTAATGAAACATTTTTTTATTGTGTTCTATATTTAATTTTCATAATATCAAATTTTGGTAGTCATATAAAAATACACTAAATGATGCAAAATTTAATATATTGAAGTCTAATTAACTAGTATGTAAATGTTATAATAAATACAAATACTTTCTTTAGCCACTACAGTATATCACTGTAGCCACACAGACATATATATGTATACAGTATTAATCAAGACTGTTTGTACATAATAAAATAAATATTTCGAGAGAGTTTATTCTTTGCTACGCCTTTAAAGGAGATATCAAATCGTTCCGTTGAGATTCAAGAATATACATACATACATACATAATGGTACACGTGTCTGCCTTCGAATATAATCTCTCTGTTACTGTTCCAATTATTCTTGTAACTATACTGTGCATTAATTAAATGTATAAACGAACGTGTTGTGACAATGTATAACGATTTATCTTTATAAATCATTGTTTTTACTATTTATAAGATTAGTTAATTTACTAATAAATTGATCACATGTTTGGATTCTATAATCTTTAGTAATTCTTTAGCAATCTTTAATAATTCTTTCTACTTCTTCTTAATTCTTACGCCATGTACATTAATTTCAATATGACAAATTAAGAACAATGAAATAGTTTCCTTTTCCATAATAAAATTATGTCAAGGATAAAGATGTTATAATCTCACATAAATTGAAAAAAGTCAAGATGCTTTTTCCTCACTTGTTGATAAGTATAATAAGATAAAATAATTCCTACGCTCCACCAACCAATTATAAGTTAAATAAATATGTAAGTTTTAAACGATCGATTAAACGCCACAATAGTCGTAAAATCTTATCGTCTTTAAGGTCAACGTAACGAAAACTTTCCCCGGTAAATAACCACGAAAAGAGAACCAATAAACAAAATTGTAAGATTTCATTTGCGTATAGCAATTACGCCAAAATGATGAACATGATTTTTTATAAATTCACATTTACCTTAGTAGAAAGAAATATAGTAAATTGGAATATGATTATTTTAATAAAACTTATATTATTAAAAAGTTTATCAAAATAATACTTATATTATTAAAAAGTATATATACATATATTTTCACTCTGTTGGATGTTACCATTTTCAATTTCATTTAATTTAGATGATTTTTTTCAATAACTGTTTTGTGTAGATGTACAAAATTGGTATGGTATATAATTCGTAAAATACGTAAAATTTGAACAAAATAAAAACAAATAGCAAAACAATGTCCCGGCCTATATTTTCTTCTGAACTACATAAATGATTATACAATAAAATAGACGTTAACAACCAAGAATGATAAGAAGCACATTCACAATTGATCGAATTTATCTTCTCTTCATGCAGATTAATTTAGATGAGTTTTTCAGGAACACTGATGAAAGAGTTAAAAGAGCTAGGATGTAACTATTACCGTCTTTGTCTGTTGATGGTAGAGTCTCGCAAAACACGTGGTAGGTCAGAAAGAGGCTCCAAAAAAGACAGCATCCAATATTTTTCTCACGCATTTTCAACTAAAAAGAACCGCAAACGCGCCGAGGAATGAATGAAATGCACTGTTCTGACTTCTGACTAAGAGTACTAAGACTAGTCTCGAAGGACGGAAAGCAAGTTCGTTGCTACTCCCACACTTTTTGAACAAAAGTTACTATCTTCGACGATTACGTTCGGCACTTGACTCTCATTTATGATTTTAAAGAAACGAAATGAGATTCTCGTGGACATTTTTGATTATATAATGTACGAATAATGAGTTCAATATTCTAAGTCATTAATCTGTATCTTAAGTGTTAATCGATTTAATAACATTGGGAATAAGGAATAATACGTTTCATACGACACGGATGGCGATACGCGTTGTATCACTCTGATGTTGATTTATGTAGATTTAGAATACAAACAAGATTTTATTGTACTATCTGTAGGTTGCACATGTTAGTTAAAAATTAAATAATGTTTAGCTGAAAATTACGAAACACTAAACACCAAGTATATATTATACCAGAGATTCTCTGATTATACACTACAAAGTTATCGACTGCATAAATGGTCATGTGCATTGTCGATAATATTTTGAAGATGTCACTCTTTAACATGTGCCAACCTAATAAAATTTCAGACGAAGTTGGTAATCCTTTCTGAATTACATATTTGAATACATACCTACGTGTTATTTGGTATTATACCACAAATGATTTCATTGTTGACTGTTTGAAGTAATGAAACATCAAATAGATACAGAGTGATTCGTAATTCATGATACAATGGGGTAAGGGAGATTTTATGATACAAAATAATGTAAAATCAAGAATAATAAAATTGCATTGAAGATTTCATTTTTTAGAAAATTTAGCGAAAATTTGTGGAGCATGCATTGTTTAATTAACAACTAGACAGGAATAAATAATCTAGAGGAGCAAATAGGATGTTACTTTACATGTGAAAATAAATAGAAAATGTAGAATAAAGTGTTGCCTTCTGAAATCTTATTTTCAAGAAATTTGAATTTGAAAATATGCTTAGTACGCTTGTATACCGAGTTAGTTCTTAGCTAACATATTCAAATTCTATTTTCTCCAAAACGAAACCTTAAACGATAAAATTTTATTCTTAATTTTCAACTTATTTTCACATATAGAATAACCTTATATCAAATGTCCATTCCTGTTCATACTTACTTCATAAATTTTAAAACACGATTTTCTTAAAAACGAATCTTCCAACGCAATTTCGTTATTCTTAATTTTCATATTGTTTTAAGCCGTAGAATTTGTATTATGAATTACAGACCACCTTCTATATTATAAGTATCTTTAGCAATCATATAATATAATGCAATACCCTTACCGTTACTCTTTGTGCTCCTGTCACAAAAATTTATATTTGCTTTATAGCGTTTAGCAACAATCTGCTTGAATGTGCTTATCGATTCTTCAACACATGTTGCATTCTCGTTGCCAAAATAATCTTCTTTAACTAAAGCATCAACACCTATATAATTTAATATCAAAACACTAATCAGTATAATATTTCTTCTGTTTATCATGATTTACACGCATCGCACGTCATACAATCATATAACAAAATGTAAATCTTTTTTTGTATTTATTAAATAAAAATTTTAAAAACTATTGAATAAATATTTTAATACGGTACATTACACGTATTATCGAGATTTTTTATGTAATTGTTTATTGTAAATAAATGTAATTATGTGTAATTATTTATTGTAAAAAATACATTATGTTAAGAAAATTGATTATTGAAAATGATGTATAGATCCGACTTTGATCGATAAATCAATAGAACTATATGAACCTAAACAAATCGAATCATTTATAGGCGAAATGGAATTCGAAAGCGAGACGGATTAAGTTTTTTGTAAGGACTCGGACACCGTAACCGCGTACTTTTTCCTTCTTTCCTCTTCCTGTAGCTTCTTTCGTTCATTTTTTCGTGTTTTGAGGAAGAAAAGGAAAGAATTTTATGTTACTATATATATGTATAAAAAATAAACAATCACATTATAAAAACAGATTTACGTACTTGAAATAATAAAGGTTATCGCGCATGTAGGTAATTAAGTTAGGTCAGAGAGCCGAACTAATGCCCAACAAATAGGATCAAGCGTCAATTTAATACGATTAGTGGGACAGCAATGTAGACGAAGGCTTCTTTAACATTTTGATAAAAATTTGTTCGCAGTATCCATACACCTATCATCGTCGGTGTTTCGTCCTCAGAGCCACAATAGTTTTGAAATAAAGCAACACTAGATCAAACAATGGGGAAGGATGACGCGGAAACGGTAGCTTTGAAAAAAGAGCTGGAAGATTTAATCAACAAATGCAAGGTTGTATTAGAAAAATTATACATATTACCTGTATCGCATTAATTGTACAGCAATTAGAAAGAAAAACCTGTAATGAATTCATACTTTGATGTCAATTAAGAATATATTTCTTACACTTTGAACACTTTATTACATAACAGGAAGATCAAAAGAAACAACAAGATACAACTTTGGAAGAAGCATGTAGTAGTGTACCGGATGCACCAAAAGTTAAATTAACTACAAAAAAGTTACTAAAGGGACATATCAACAAAGTGAATTCGGTGCATTATAGCGGTGATAGTAGGTCAGTATTGATCATCGATCCTATGATTTGCTCTGTGAAATCAACCGAAACGATTGTGTCCAATCTTGAGCTATCAAAATGAATATCTCCTTCCAGGCATTGCGTGACTGGTTCACTAGACGGAAAATTGATCATTTGGGATTCGTGGACTGGAAATAAAGTTCAGGTAATTCCATTACGTTCAGCATGGGTGATGTCGGTAGCTTTTGCACCCTCGGGAAACTTCGTTGCTTGTGGTGGTATGGACAATATGTGCACTATCTACGATGTAAACAATCGTGACGCCACAGGATCGGCTAAAATCGTTCGAGAATTACTAGGATACGAAGGTTTCCTCTCATCCTGCAGATTCTTGGAGGACAAAAAGATTATCACTGGATCTGGTGACATGAAAATGTATCCGCATCTATAAAGCATTAATAAATAATATAATTATTTTTTGCCACTATTTATTTGTCATTAATTTCGATATTCTTTTAGTTGTATATGGGATTTGGAAGCAAACAAGAAAACTACCGACTTTTGCGCGCATGCTGGAGACGTGGTTAGTATTAGTTTATCTCCAGACGTAAATACGTATATTACCGGATCGGTGGACAGAACATGTAAATTATGGGATATAAGAGAGCAGACTGCAAAGCAAACTTTCTTTGGACACGGAGCTGACGTAAACTCAGTTTGTGTTAGTATAGAAAGTATATTTCATTATTGGGAGACTGCTGATATTTATGCAGATCTGTATTTTTGTAAATATAGTTTATAAAATGGAATTTAGGTAGAAAATTGTTTTATCTATTAAATATTATAAAAGGTACTGTATCTTGGATATCTTATATATTTTTGCATATTATATGTATTTTGTGTATTTTTGTATCTTCAAAAAAATCAAAAAATCTTTTGTTTCTTATAAATGTATAAAAATCCGCAGTCTAATTATTATTAGTTACTTAATAAATACAAGTATACTTGAAAGGTTCCCTTAAAACTATATACTTTTAGTAACTTGTAAGATTACCTTGTAATGAAAAGAATTATTTTCATTTAGTATCATCCTTCGGGACAAGCTTTTGTAACGGCATCAGAAGATAAGACGGCAAGACTGTGGGACTTAAGATCAGATCAGCAGTTAGCTACATTTAAGCCTCCCAATTCAAACCCCGGATTCACAAGTTGCGGTTTATCCTTTAGCGGAAGATTCATATTCTGTGGAAGCGATGACAACTCCATTCATATATGGGATACATTGAAGAATCAACATAATGGTAAATATTATAGATATTAGAACTAAGGAAATATTTATAATAATTTTCGTAAATTATAATCGACTTTACCTTTCATTCAAAGGTGTTTTAACTGGTCATGAAAATCGGGTAACATCGCTCAGCGTTTCTGGAAATGGTATGGCTGTTGCTAGTTGCTCCTGGGACCAAAATGTTCGAATTTGGGTGTAGAACTTAAAAAAAAGTATTACTGTCCAATAATATTGAAGAAAAATGGAGCAAAAATAAAAGAGAAAGGGCTTATTTTTTGTTGAAATGTTCTCCGCTCGTATTTTACGACTGTCATCAAAATTTTGATACACGAAAAAGTAGGTCTACGCTTTTGCAGAAAGATTACAGAACTACTCTATATTATACGCATTAAATTAAATGCTTACTTAAGTGATGTACCATAAAAATATATATATATCATTTTAAGTATAAATATCCGTAATATACATCTTGAAGTTATTGAAGCTTAAAAAATTCGTAATAATTTTAATCTTTCCCAATTAGAAAGTAATTATAAAGTAAGTAAGCAATTAATATTAGGAGAAAAGAATAAGATAATGGTAACAAATTGAATGAACTGCTTGTGAAAGATAGACACATTCGTCGTTTTCTTGCCACTTATATTATTTGTATGCATTTATAAATAGTGCACATGATATCCACAAAAAAAGATTACAATTCTAAACAGCGTATTTGAAAATATAGTTATTATATTTCCCGAATATTTTCAATTTCGTGGGAATTTAATTTTTGAATTTTCTATGGTAGCCTCGTAATATGATTTACAATGGTATCGCTTTATTTCTACATTATACAGATAACATATTTCTTGATCGATGCTGCAAAAAGTTGTGCTTTAAAAAAAAAAGAAGAGAGAGAGAGAGAAATTTTTACCTGTATGTTATTAACATTTAAAGATTTCATATTCGTTAGGCGTAAAGCTTGAGGGTTAAAGTGCTTCTTTAATGTAGCGACAAACCTTTGGAATTTACTCGACATAATTCTTATCGCTGTGAACCTAGGCCAGTAGCTACATTAAACGTGTAACATAATACATATGTACTATGCATTCGATATACAAGCTACTGTATACTTTGCTGAACTGATTATTACAAATTTGTTCGTTCCATAGTCGATAAATTACACCTACCATGAATTTTTCTTTAATACTGCATACTGAATTAAGAGCAAGGTAACGAAAGCCTTTACGAAATGATTGCTATCGGTTTTTACTGACAAGTACTTAACATAAAATTCAACGTAAATATACACGGCAAAGATTCGACGGAATAATTGAAGATAAAAAATTGATTTTAAAAACTTATCTTACGGTAATTATATTACGTTATGCATATAATCTTTATGTACAATTGTCAACCTTAAACGAAAGTGTATCTCTCGTAACCGTCGCAACGCTGTATCACTCTCTTCTATTACTTTCGTGTTATATAAATTAAAATTCATCAAGATGAATTAAGAGAGCCATAATAACCGTAGCCCCAGCTTCTTTGGTAGCCCATTTGACAGATTCGAACTGCTGGTCATCGCTATCTTTACCACCAGAATTAATTGTATATGAACCAGGCCTTACTAATAGTTGAAATGCCGTTGAAGCATTTAACTTTTTATTTGATTGAGTATCAATATATCTATGAAATATGACAAATTGATAATTCATAATTAATTACTACTACATGTGAAAGTACTTACGGATATCTCTTGGTAAATTCCTCAGATGCTGCATACTTTATACTAGGAGAGAAGACTACCTGAGGGTTTTGATCTTCGGTCTTTATATTCATTGTTAAATTACTCATATCCAATTGTTCTTTTGTCATAAGTTCTCCTGTGTCGAGAATTAGTCTAAAACAACACATAAAACTAGAATTATGCTAAAAGGTCTTTTTTGTTAAATTCTAAATATGTTTGTTTACCTAATTGCATCCAGACGTATACCGTAGAAAGCAACATGCCATTTATCGGTTGTACTCTGTGGAATTTGATTGGCGTTAATACTTTGTTTCAACGGAAACCTGGTCCATCCAATCGGTACAGCAAACTCTGCCGGTGGTTCACCCTTTTTGCAAATTGCACTATCCCCTTCTACTTTATAACAGTTGTTACAATAACAAAGTACATCTTCTAAGGAAAAGAATTCATCCGGTAAAACCAGTGATTTCTTTAATCTCATACACGCCTTTAAATATTCACACTTTTTCATGGGTAT
Organism: Bombus fervidus; assembly: GCF_041682495.2. Classification (NCBI taxonomy): domain Eukaryota; kingdom Metazoa; phylum Arthropoda; class Insecta; order Hymenoptera; family Apidae; genus Bombus; species Bombus fervidus. The sequence continues at coordinate 4,145,338 of NC_091531.1, read as the reverse complement.
ATTGTTTGTTCCAAGAAGTATGGACGGTAGCAATGGATGCAGCAATGGTGCATTATGAATGGAGACTGTATTTTGTCCTAAAATCGTATTTCCACCAACGGAATTATCAATGGATACTGTATTATTCCAGGATATATTTGAACGCACTTCGTTGAAACTAGAAGAAACAGTGTTCGAAATATCAGATATTGCGTTACTCAATGTATTTTGAGACGAGAATGTCTGAGATGAGCTTAACATATTAACAGATGCATTATTTTGATGCAAGGAGCTTATATTATTTCCTTGACTATTAGATACTATGCTTTCGTTTATCGCATTATTAGCGTTAGTATTTAAGTTAGTTATGTTATTGGTGCTGTTTGCGGTGCCATTTTTAATATTAATATTAGTTGCATTATTTATCTCTACATTTGTACATTCGTTTCTAATAGTCAAATTTTCTGACTGACTATTCAATATTGCGCTATTATTTAACTGATTTGAATTATCGTAAATCTTGTTTTTAATACTTCGTGTTGTATCGTGATTTATATCCGAGTTCGAATCCAAATTATTACCGTCTGAGATACTGGGCATAGCTTTGTTCTCAACATTATTTGTTAAATGCACATTATCGTTGTTACACGTTGCATATTCCACAATATCATCGTCTTTAGTATTCGAACTGCACTGACTCGGCACACTTGGTGAGGTAGACGAAGATAAATCCGAAGAAGCAGCTGCGATGACGTTTTCTTTTTCGTGACACTCTAAGTCTGCTTTCTCTCGCGAATTTTCCGTATCTTCTAGCTTCGTTCTCATAGATTCCACGGATGTTATACTATTATCGGTAGTAGATGAGAACGGCTCTACATTATTTGCAACAATGGAAACTTGTTCGCATTGACCGTACAGATCAAATACAGCATAAACGTAAGGTGGTAAGTCCGTTGCAGCTACGCCTCGATCTACACCATTGATAATTAAGTGTAATCTGTTGTCGTCATCGATAAATAAACCTACTACAGAATTACAGTGAAGACTTTCCAAAGCAGCTCCATACTTTGTCTTTATCTAAGGATAAAGTTTGTTAATATATGTTTCATGTCTTATATCAATTTGTTTAATACTTACCCTAATACCATTATGTGATATCCAGTCGCTACAAATAATCCAAGAGTGTTTTTTAAAGCCAAGAGCAGTTAAGGGAAAGTTAGCCTTTTCAGGTGAAATGCAAGTTACTCCACAATAAATATTAGAAACCCATCGTTTGTTCAATTTCTCTATTTTCACTAAAAATGGCTTTCCTTTTAGTAAAGGACGACTAGACATTACCACTCCTTAAAAACAACATATGATGTAAGAAATGTTAAAGTCAATAAGTGTATGTAGATATGAGAATAAATAATACCTTGATTATAACTCGCAACTCTTCGTGCAGAAGTCTTACTTTCGAGTTGTATGTTTCTGCCATGATTTTCATGGAATTCATAACTCCAATCGTTTTCTCCTATAAAATGAGCAGCAGATTGCGTTGGTGTAAGTGTTGCATCATTTACTAATTTTCCTTCAGATACATCTACAGATGTGTCCATTCCAGCATCACTATATATGAAATAACAATATTGTATGTTTTCAAGTATCAAGGAAGATGAGCACGCATACTCTGAATATATAATTAAAGACATACTTTCGCAAAACTGGTGGCATTGGATCTAGCAATAATTCCAAAGAATCTTGCAATCTCAAACTAGCATTTGGAGATGCTGCATTATTTTGTTGTTTACTACTCGTTATATTTATAGTTACTGTACTACCAAAAAGATCGATCACAGCGTACACCATTTCCGGTATACTCGATGCCGCTATACCCATATCCTCTCCATTTATATAAAATTTTAAATTACCCTCGTGTGTACGTTTCAGTCCAATTTTATCACCAACACGTAACCATTCCAAACTTGGACAATAATTCATACATAAAACATATCCATTGTGTCTTACTTCATTACCTATATATATAAGATTCTAAATTGTAGTAAATTCTATATATCATATTCATTTTATACTAATATTACCTGTTAAGTACCAAGCATCTGTTGAAATGGACCCCATGCCAGGTACAAGATTCATAGATGTTAACCAGTTTCCACTTTCATTTTTCACAACACCTATCCTTAAACAACCACTCCATTCACGAGCTACTTCTTGTATGGCAATTTCAAAAAGTTCATTATTTTCTAACGGTGTTTCGCTTAATAATATAGCATTATTATATTCTCTACACCTAGTTGCTACCGTTCTATCGTTATTTAATTGAACGTTTAAACCAACAGATTCATGAAATTTATGCATTATCTCTGTCTGAGCTTGAAGTTGAATTACCGATGTAGGTTGCTGACTAGTACTGTTTTCTGATGGCAAATACTGTTGCGTTGCTGGATCCCTGCGTTCCGGTTGTACAATTGTAACCTGATGCATTGATATTAATAAATAAATAAATAAATAAATATATACATATATATATGTAATACGAATAGCGTATCATATTTTTTATTATTTTATCTTTGAAATTAGATAAGAGTCTTTAAGTTTGATATACCTGAACACATTGTCCATACAATTCAATCACAGGATAGACATGTGGTGGTACACCTGTACAAGCAGGTCCCTGATCTACTCCATCTAAATAATAATGCAAACTACTATCTGAACATCGCATCATGCCAATGCGACTTCCCTCAATTAGTTTGTCTAAATCACAAGCGTAATTATTCCTTAAGATAACACCATCTCGCATAACGTTAGATCCAGACAACATCCAAGTATCGTGATCGATATCCGTCATCGTAGATGGAAATTCCAACTCGTCGGGTCTTATAAGAGTTACACCTAAAAAAGATATTTCCTTACTAATATCCTAGTAAGGAAAAGAATGAAAATTATACTTTTAAATATATACCTGCTTCAATTGCTCCTGTCCATCTATCAACCATTTTATCGATTGTCACTTCAAACATTTCACCATCACGCAGCGCACGATTTGCAATCACAATGGCTTCATTGAATTCCCCTAAAGCTCTAGGCCTCAATGCAGTTAATCCATTATTTATTATCTTTGCATTCTTACTATGTATATGATGAAACCTCAAGTCACTATTTGGGAAAAATAATTAATAATAAATATCTTCTATTGCATGTTCAAAAGTGAACAAAATTTACAAACCTATACAAGGTTGTATTGCTGAAGCTTGAATTGTTTGTAGTAGGGCTATAGAAGTCTGTATTGTCAACTATAGTTGCCTGTGCTGCTTGCCCATAAAGATCTATGACACCATAAACTTTCTCAGGCACGTTCATCGCTGCAGCCCCTTGATCAGCACCATTTACATAAAAGTGCAATGTTGCATTGTCCTTTCTCATTACACCTACACGATCACCCACTTGTAATCGATCAAGATTCTGACCATATTGGTCTATTATCATAGTACCATTGTGCATCACTCCATTTTCTGTCATCATCCATGTACCGGATCTGCAAGGGATATGACCACCTTCGAGCAATAATACAGGCGATAAACTTAACATAAATTTAGAAAAATGTATATATGTATATTAATATTAATTGGAAATATTAATTTACATACCTAACGTTTGTCATAGTGAAAGGAAACTCTAGTTCAGTTGGGGAATGAGTGGTAACTCCTATTTCGATAGAACCTGCCCATTTTGTTACAATTTTGTCCAACCTCACTTCGAATAATTCATTTGGTTTCAATGGTCTTGAAGTCAATACAACACCGTTGTTAAAATCATCCATTACGCTAAAAAACAATGGCATATAGATTTATTACACACACATTCTAATAAAATTTCATGTACATCGTTAAATAAGTTTTTATTTACTTAGGCCTATGCGCAGTGCGTCCGTTATTAATCACTTCGACATGTGTACCACAGCAAGAATGAAACATAAGTCTGTCTGGCGGCTCTTCTTCGGTTTCTAAATAACAGAAGTATCCGAAAAATTTATTGCAGTGCTGTACCATAAATCAATAATATAAGAAAAATGATTGATACTAAACTCTTACCGTTTAAACCTTGCAATTGTAACGTGTTTCGTCTAGTAACTAAGTTTTGTTCCTCCCTTTCATCACGATCGACGATTGTTACTTTTACCGTCATACCGTACAAATCTATAACACCCCATACACCTACAGGTACTTTAGCGGCAATACCTTGATCTAATCCATTTATTAGATAATGAAGATTTCCATTGCTTCGTCTTATCATGCCTACTCTATCACCTTCCTAAATAAGTATTTTATTGAATCACATATAATACAAAATATTCTTAGTAACACTCCACTTTGATTTTAATTACCCTTAATTCATCTAAATTAAATTCCCCATATTCACGACATGTGCCTTTTCCGTTTACCAAAATTCCACACCCTGACATCATCGTTGTTCCCGACCGCATATTAGTCATTGTTGCTGGAAATTCTAATGCTGTTGGACTATGCATTGTAACTCCAACTTCTATACTACCTGACCACTTGTGCACAAGCCTATCAATTCGTACCTATAGTAATATATAATTTACACTTATGTCTCATGCATTATAAATCATTTCTTATTTTAGATTTTCCTTATTTACCTCAAATAATTCATTGTCCCTTAATGGCCTATGAGTCATTACTACTCCATTATTAAATTCGTCTAAGGGTCTTCGCCTTTCTGCAGTTCTGGCATTGTTAGACAATTTTACCAGCGAGCCAACTCTCTCATGAAATCTTAATCTATCCTCCCTAATAGCTGCAGGACTTGGATTCTTAGGTAAATTAACATTAACATTAACATTTAAATTAACATTCAAATTAGCGACTAGATTAGTTGTTGAGGAATTAGATGCTTCTCCAAGAGCGAAGTCATTATTAATTTCAACTTCATCTTTTGGTTCGTTACATAAAGTGGAGACAACTTGTGGGTGAGTTATAGTCACCTGCACACAATCGCCATACATGTCTACAACTGCAAAAATGCGTTCTGGAATATTGGATACAGCTACCCCTTGAGAGACACCATTGATATAAAATATCAATTCATGCTATAATTAAAAGAAAACAAGAAGTGAATAAAACTATTTATTAAAACAAGCATTAGAACATTAATAAACAAAAAAACTTACATTAGATGTCCTCATTACTCCTAAAGTACTTCCTTCTTGTAATTCGTTTAGACACATTCCATACATTTCTACCGTTCTTATTCCATCATGCATTATGCCAGAATCAACCATAATCCAAGTTCCCTGACGAAGATTAGTAGCACAAGCTGTTAATTCTATTATTTCTGGATCGCATTCTGTTACTCCTATTTCTATACTGCCACTCCATGATGTCATCTGCATAACAGAACTTGAACTTAAAAAGAAAATAACTCAATATAAAATGACTAATAATTTCCATAGAAATGTTAACTTTTTCACTAATACATTTGATATATACTATATGTGCAATTGTATTTTTATAAAAATAATAATTTTAAACTATATTACAATACATGATAATTTAGAGTATATTACAGTACATAAAAGAGTATTAATCCTAAATTTGATAATCCGACACGAAACCTACATTAAATCGTTAAAAATAGGAGTCAAAAGCAATAAACAAAGTACGAGCATTTACAATTTGATTTGTTACTGATGCATTCTATGACAGTTTTTAACAGGAACATGGAATACGCGTAACTCCTAAATATAAATGAATGGTAAATTGAAAACTTCAAATTATCAACATTGTAAACAACGTTTTGACAGATTCGAAGGATTCACTACTAAACTAGCAAGTTCAAAGTTTGCGATTCGGTACCTTTTTATCGATGCGGACTTCAAAAAGCTCATCATCCTTAAGCGGTTCCGCGCTGAGAACCAATCCATGATTATATTCTGAAAAATCCCTTATGGCCGTGCAATTGTTGTTTGTTAAAGTTACACGATGACCGCATCGTTGATGAAACATGTCGACCATTTGTTGTGCACCGACCACCGACATATAACCAAACCATGCATTGCCTTCTTCTTTCCACTATCTCTCTATCTTCTTTTAACTAATGTTTTCCTATCTGCACTATCTCACTTTCTGTCGTATATCTCTCTCTCTACGCGCAGTCACGAACGATGTAACAATTGCAACTATATGTATAAGATTGGCACGGTCATATTTGGTCATATGCATATATTACAATAGCCTTTTCCTTACCAGTTTATTATTGGATAGTGGTAATCTAACTTTTATTCTATGTTTCAATAACAAAGTAGTAAAACTTAATAGAAATGAAAAGAAATTTATAGTTAGATTACGAATTGTTATATGTTCGTGAGAAATTTGTATGATTTGTAGGATATTTGCATATTATATGTAATGTGTGCATATAATATACAATATGCATGCAATATGTACACATTGTGTATAAATGCAAATAATCATTATATATTACTATTATTTATTTATTTGTGAATAGAAGTGTAGGAACTGAAGGTATAAATCCAATATATACATACAATTATATATATATACATATTACGTATCACGTATATATAAAGCAAAAAATAGATAAAAATAGAAGACAAAACGAAAAGTAAAAAAAAAGCAGTAATAGCTACATAATATATGCAACATAAAATTAAATATAAATGCAATTACAAAAATGCTATAATTAAAACATAATCTAAAAATATCTAAACAGTGCGTAAGTCTTAATATAAAGATTTCTTGAGATAATAAGTAGGGTTACAGAAAAAATCAATCTTATCCGTAAATGTATTGGCTAATGTTTGATTAATTGAATTATTTAAACCATATTTAATTTTTACAGTAGCATAATGAAATACTTAATTTTTTCTAGAAACTTTACTACTATATTATTTTTATAGTATATATTATCGGCAAACCACGGATTTTAATGCAAATTCATATTTTTGAAAATGTAATTAAAAAAACAGAACTTCGATAGAAAAGTGTTGCACCTACTAAATATCACTACTATAGAAAGCATTATATATGAATATTTTACATATTTTTTCATGCTATGTGCGTTTTGTGTGATTTTGCACTTTCTAATTTTCTATAAATGCGTAAAAATTCGCAGTTTAATTTTAATATTTGGTAAATGAAATAAATTCCTGTTTAAATTTCTATTTCTTTAATTCATAAAAATATAAAAATGCATAAAAATCCGCAGTTTATGATATACAGTGGTATATGATTGTATACATCTTGGAATAATATCATTTTAGAAATTAAATTTACGATATACCAGAAATTTCAGGAACTTAACATGTTCAAAGAAAATAATAAAGAAAAATAATATTTTTTCTTGTTGGATTTTCTACACCTTGCGGCATGCAATAGATTAAGAAAAAATTCAATTTTCTCGTCGACTGAATATCGATTTTCGAGATACAAAATCTCGAAACTCATTGATATTAGTGAAAACTCGAATCATTTTTATTCAATTGAAATGTATTTATCTCCATTATTTGCTTTGTTCATAATGAGTTTGCAACGAATTTGTTTATGCTAAGAGTATTTGAAGAACATGAATACGTTGACCTTTGCAATTAAAATTAGAATAATAAGAGATATCAATTCATCTTTACAGATGTACCATAGGAAATTCGAAAGAATTTTATAACCTTATCTGACTTCTTACGTGTGTAAAACACTCGTTGAATTGAAATGTTTTATGCGGAAAGATAAAAACGATTATTTAGAAGTTAGTTTTACTTAGTATTTAATTACTTACTTATTTATTTAGTTATTTAGCAAAGTTTTTAATATGATAAACTTGTCAACGAATATCTATTTGCACGTGAATCAATGTGCAGAGAGTCATTAAATACTTCAGATGTTCTCAATTATATTCAACGAATAGCACGTATTATTTCATTACGTGAGACATGTTTCAATTTAATCGTCAATATGAACATCATAAAGCATAAGATATGGTTTGTGATTATTATACTATTTAAAATATCTTAGAAGAAACGTCATTATCTGGTGTATAATAGCATAAAATAAATTTTATAAAAGAAAGTACTCAACATCTATTCAATTTTCCAGTATGGTGTCTGATTTTTTTTATCCTAACATGGGTGGTGTTGAAGAACATATCTTTAATTTGTCTCAATGTCTAATGAAGCTTGGACATAAAGTTGTAGTGCTTACTCATTCCTATGGTGATAGAATTGGAGTGCGTTATATGACAAATGGCCTAAAAGTAATGTACAGTATAAAGAATATTTGTAATTTGAAAGTATAAAGTCTATACGAAGAATGTTTATTAATGCTAAAAATATTTTATTTTTAAGGTATATTACATACCAGTAAAAGTATTCTACAATCAATGTGTTCTTCCAACAATGATTTGTTCTATCCCTCTCATTAGATATATCTTTCTAAGGGAAGAAATCCAAGTAGTTCATGGCCATTCTGCATTCTCTGCTCTTGCTCATGAAGGGATGTTAATTGGCCGTTTGATGGGATTGAAAGTAAGTTGTTTGTTACTTAACGACAAAATATATGTTCATACAATACATTCTTCTTGTATGCTGGGATTTTAGACCATTTTCACAGATCATTCGCTTTTTGGTTTTGCGGATGCCTCTGCGATTTTAACAAATAAATTTTTAGAGATATCGTTAGCTGATTGCAACCATTGTATATGTGTATCACATACTGGAAAAGAGAATACAGTGTTGAGGGCAAAGGTTTTAAAAGAGAAAGTTTCTGTTATCCCAAATGCAGTTGATACTACTTTATTTATGCCTGACATCAGTAAAAGAGATGATAATTTTAGTAAGTTACTTTTTATTTTCATATTTATATTATGCCATAAAATTGATACATAATACTACTAACGTCACGTATTATTAATTATAGTTACAATAGTCATAGTATCGCGACTAGTATATCGCAAAGGTGTCGATTTATTAGCTCGTATTATACCCGATCTTTGTAGTCGATACAAGAATGTGCAATTTCTAATCGCTGGAGATGGTCCCAAAAGATGGCTCATAGAAGAAATACGAGAAAGAAACTTATTACAACATAGGGTAACGTTGCTTGGAAGCTTGGAACATTCTCAAGTTAGACATGTATTGAATAAGGGTCATATATTCCTAAATACAAGTCTGACAGAAGCATATTGCATGGCAATTGTTGAAGCTGCATCATGCGGGTAAAATATTATCTTTCAATAACACTAAGTCACTTGTCACTACTTATAATGTTTCCATTTATTATAGTTTACAAGTTGTTTCAACAAAAGTCGGTGGTATACCTGAAGTACTGCCACCTGATCTAATTTATTTAGTAGAACCCACAGTACCTGCTCTTATTAGTGGACTAGAATCTGCTATAACAGATTATAAAGAAGGAAATACTAGATGTCCATTTGAAATGCATAGAAGGATAAGTTTATTTTATAACTGGTTTAATATTACTAAAAGGACTGAAGTAGTTTACAATTTAGTAAAACAAGAAAATAAAAAGAATTTAGGTCAACAATTAGCAAGTTATGTTCAAAGTGGAGTATTAGCCTATTTACTTGTTGTATCATTGTGCTACATCATTTTACAAATTTTAGAAATCCTTGTACCGCAAAAGGTAAGTTGAAAGTTTGTAACAATTAACAATAATAACATAATAACAATAACAAATGTAATAATTTCTAGTACATTGATATTGCAAAAGATTATGCTGAAATTAACGTCATACAGCGAGGAGACGAAAAAGAGGATTAATATTTTATTTCCAAGATGTACTATAAGGTGATATAAGCATTTTGATAGTATGTGTTTTATATACCAAATACATTCCTATCAGTATGATTTAAATATACCTTCGTGCAAGAGGTTCAACTATTCATAAAAATACTTCCTAACATTCTTTTGATGTAACATATTTTCATGTTGTATAAATATATATGTACAAAAACAGAAATACAGTGTTCAAAGTACAAATATAGTTGTTAAAAGAAAAATTAAACTAATGTAAAATTATTTTATTATTTTCCTGTCAAACGTTGTTTTAATTATTATATACTTTTACGTACATAACTTTTTATGAATGATTGATGAATTTGCATAACATTATAATCTATAATCATACACACGCAGATACACAGTGATTATTTACATATGAAAAATATATTGCACCAATTACTCCCTTTTTTACATCAGCTAAAATAATAGGGTCAAATTGAAAATATAATAATATTTATTTTATTATACGCTGTACGTTAGATACAATAATAATATTAATACAATATCTCAATTATCTGCTTTTTTCTATTTAATTATCCTTGTATTACTGTACATTTATCTATTTATACATAAATCTTTCATGTAAGGATCTATGATCTTCTAAAAATACTCTTTGTCATATTGAAAGAAGACCAATGAGCCTTAATTAACAACCATTATAATATTAAGAGCGGTCAGATCTGTCGCAACATTTTCCGCTTACTTACAGAGTATTCGTACCACTTTATGCAAAGATTAGTTCAATTAGGAAAAACGAAAAAGAAGAAATCAATATTTTTTATACAGGTGCTAAAAGTTTTCTCCTTTAACTCCTTGTTAGAGGTGGGACAGTTCACATGTATACTTATAATTATAATTAAAACTTTACAAAAGATACTGGTTTCAATTGTTGCATTAATTAAAATCTTACATAAAATTCCTTGTTAAATATTTATCATTAGATTGACCTCAATATTAATAAGAAGGCTATGCCGACGAGAGTGAGATCCACACGTAGGCACACGCAGTAATCAATCTGAAATTTCCTTATGTGCTATGTAAATTTTTCAAAATCGACAATACACGTTCCTAACATTACATGAGCTTACTTTCATATTTTTTCTGGTGCAAAACAGGAGAATGGAAGATAGTTTATTTTCTTTATAAATCGTACAACATGCAAGTACTATTTTTTTTCTTCGAAATATACCATTGTATTCAAAGTGTTAAGAAAGTACAAGAGCTTCTTTTTCTTTGCAATATTACTGCTTTGAAACATACAATTTTTTTTTTAATAAGTTCTTCCGTTCATGGTTGCTTTATGTAAACAGAAGTTCGGAATAAGGAGTGATTGGCTCTACGTATAATGTACAATTCATTGTTCGAATTGTTGCTAGCATTCAGTCATTCAGTCAAAATATTATTAGTTCTTTATTCTTAAAAACGGTCATAAATTGATTAAAAAAAAGTTTTTCAATGTATTAAACACAAAATTATTCTCTTAAAACGTAATAGGCAAAACGTAATCCAAGGCGAAGTCGTATCGTTATCATGATGTTACAATAAAAAAAGAAATCCATAGGATTTATATTATCATACTTGGTGCATTCGATAATATTAATGTACTCCACCAACATCGTGCTTGATCGAAGTTCTTTTGATTACGATCACATATTAACAATTTATTTTTGCTTGCTGAACACCTTCATGAGCACATATTGCTTTCGACTGCGATGTTTCCGCGTGTACGAGTTATCGATCGGCATAATTTCTTTACTTACGGCGATGAAAGTGAAATATTACAAAATGTGTTAATGCAATATATGTATATAGTATGTATCATACATACACATATATATATAATATATATATATTCATTCATTTATTTATATTTATATGTATACCATGTAAATAAGAGATGAGTTTGTCTTGTTTTAAGAAGTATCTTTCTTTGAGTAGTATGTACAATTGGGTTTTTTTTCGGAGTGTCTTTCAGTTCCGTTTAAAAAGGAAATAATGCCACGCTATAATGGTATCTAAGGCTCCCATTAATGTACGAGCAAAGGACACGAGAGATAAGATCCTTACACGCATAATCATAGAAAAATCTTATATACTTTTAACGAAGTACTCGTAACGGGTTCCTTAGAACTTATTTGGCATCTACAATAAATAAATAACAAACCATTTGTTGGGCCAAGCGTTGCACAATTTCCATAATACAGTTAAAGTTGTCAGAATTAATTCAAACACCTTCTCCATAATCGCGATCACCTACATTGATTCGATCAGGGGCTGCGGTTACGCTAAAGCCAAGAATTCTATTATCAACTTTGTACATTTTTCCCTTCTTTGGCTTCTTTGACTTTCCCTAAAAGATTATATTAAGCATTTAGGCACTTGTAAAACATATCATCCATCATTACCAGCTTTTATTACATCTACTCAAGATACCTTTACTTCCTGAAATTCCGTAGGTGCATTAGGATTAACAGCAGGCGCTGGTTTGCACAAGTCATCCGCTTGTGCTTGAGGTCGTTGGGCCGATCGCCATTTACTACGTTTTTCTAAAAATTGCTTTGCGAATTCTGAACTTTGTTTGTTATCGCCAAGATAATCTCGAACATATTCTTTTACTTCGTACGCAGATTCAATGTCCCGCAAGAATCCAACAAACGTGGGGACTGTGTAAACGTAAAATTTGCTAATTAAACCATTTATAAACAGAACAAAAATACGTACATGAAAGAGTCTCTACTTACTGTCTACAGACACCTGTAAACCACTTAGGGCTTTGTTACACCATTGTGTGAAATCATCTGTCTTGGCAGTGTTTTGTTCAAATAATTTCTTAACCAATTCCTCTTCTCGTTTATTCTTACTCTTATTTGTTTTATTACTTTGTTGTTGTTGTTGATTGGCAGTAAGAGCTTTTACTGTAGTAGTCTGTTTAACAGATTGCTTTACGGCCGTAGGTTTAACTGGCGTAGGGTCGTCCCAAAAACCACTGGTACTACTATTATTCGACCAAACTTGATTATTATTAGAGCTACTTGAATTGGCCCAATTCAAACACTGAGAAGCAGCACCCCATATTCCAGCATTTTTCAGTACGTTCATCGATTCTTTCTGTCCTGCCTTTTCTTGGCGTTCTCTTTCTTGCTGCTAAAGTGTCAATAATAACAATCAGCAAAATATGATTATCATTAACAATTGTATTTCTTTTCTTCACTTTTATAGGAATGTAAAAAAGTTCATGAATTTAATAACAAAATCTCAAGACAAATGAAAAGATATATCAAAATTAATATACGATAGCGTAAGATATAGAAAAAGTAATAAGTACCTTTACCTTGGCGATCCTTTCTTGCTCTTCCTGTTGAATCTGTGCGAGACTCTTTACTGGTACAGATTTTGTAGAAGTTGTAGCCTTCTCTGCCCATTTAAATTGTAATCTTTTAGAAGAGTCCATTACTGATGCTTCTTGAGCTGTTTCTATGGCTTTCTGCTGTGCTAATTGTTGCTGCATCATTTGTTGAAATCGTTGCTCTTCCTAAACAAACATTTATAGCTATCAGTATATAGTCTCTACAGGAATGACAATACTTTCTTAAAAATTTCGAAGTATACCGCTTTCTTTTCTCGTTCGAGTCTTTGAATCTCAGCAAGTGAAGCAGCAGGAGTAGCTGGAGCTGGTGCACGAGGCGCCTGCGCCCATGGCGCTTTACTTCGTTCTTGTAATCTACGAAGTGCATCCGCTTCCCGCCGTCTCTGTTCTGCTCGCCGAGCTTGTTCTTCAGCTTCGGCCTGCTTACGTGCCTCTGCCTCTTTTCTACGATAGGAAAAGTAGAGAAATAGGTTTTAATAACTCCTTTTTTTCAAATAATTAATATTTCACAAATATACATAATTATTTGCAAAATATACCGCATTCTTTCCTCTTCTTGCTTTTTTTGTTCCTCTTCCAACTTTTTTCTTTTTTCTTCTTCCTTCTTTTGCTTTTCTTCCTGCTTTCTAAGTTCCTCCTTTTTTTTCTTTTCTTCCTCTTGCTTTTTCCTTAAATTTTCTTCTTCCTGCTTTCGCTTCTCTTCTCGTTTTTTCTCTTCCTCTTTACGCTTTTTCTCTTCTTTTTTCTTTCTTTCTTCCTCTTGTTTACGCTTCTCTTCTTCTTTCCGTTTTTTTTCTTCTTCTTTTTTCTTTCTCTCTTCATCTTTTCGCTTTGCTTCTTCTGCTTGCTTTGCCTGCTCTTCCTTTTTCCTTTTCGCATTTTCTTCGTCAGCTTGTCGTTGTAATTCTTCTTGTTTTCGAAGTTCTTCTTTTTTCCTATCTTCCTGTAATCGAAGATTTTGTTCTTCCTATGACACAATAATAACTTTCAGTTTTTAATTGTATTCTAAGCGATAAAGTAATTAAATTTTGAAACCGTAATTACCAATATCTGCTGTTCAGTCTTTATTTCTTTAGTATGCAGATCCCATAATGATGTAGGTAATTGGCCTGGAGGTACTGCTGGTATCGGTCCAACCTGAACAGTATGTAATATATTGGCTATATTTATAAACCTATATCTTTCTGAAAGCAAATTCATTCAAACTAACACATACTTGCGCTAACCAACTCTGTGCATTAAATTGTGGATTTATTTGTGGCGGGGGTTGTGGCCAAACGGTATCGATATGAGGTGTTTGTGGATGGCCATTCGCATTAACATTGAGTTGACGCAACAAAGATTTTATGGGATTGTCCTCTTGCGTTGCAGCTGACGTTGAATTTATACTTGATTGTTGAAGTCCCGATATATTTTGCATACCACCCATCTGCTGTATAAGTTGTTGTATAGGATCGACCGTAGGTGGATGCGCTGTTGTACTTGAATGTGGATTTGACGTTAAATGAGTTTCTGGTTGCGTTTTAGCCTGAGGAACACAAGATTATAGAAATTTAATATCACAATTTTTTACAAGTATACATTCTAGATGAGATAAATTGGTACCTGTTGCATTTGAGTGAAAAGTTGCATAACTGGATTCGAAGCTTGTGATGGAAGATGAGGTACGAATGGATTTGTAGAGATTGGCATCTCTGGAATCTCTGAATCGTGAAAAACATATTGAAAAATCAATTGGTTTTGTTCTATAGGACTTAACGTTGCCCAATGCTCGGACTGAGAAAGTTTTGCTATAGCCGATGTCCGCATTTGTCTTAAAAGTAATTGTTGATTTTGTATCAAGCGCATGTGTTGATACTGAAGTAGAAGAATTGGATCTTCTATACCAGATTTTGGTAGTGCAGTCATACCAGCTGGAACTGTGTTAGGAACAGATGGTATTACCTGATCCGTTAACTAAAAGAAACAAATGAAAAAAATCTTTTTCTATATGCATTTTCTTTAACATTAAAACATTTCTTATATTCCAAAAGATTACAAAAAGATCTTGTACCTTTAAGGGAGGAATGGGAGGTCCAGGTATAAATGGTACTCTGCCACACATCTTCATTAAGTCTCCTAAAGTGCTATACCGTTCGTCACAAGTTCTTCTTACCATTAATCCTGCTGTAAAGTAACCAGCTTTACACCATTCTGCCATTTCACTAGCTAAGAATGGACCTTGAACTTCACCCTGTGGGTCCCGGTAAAACCATTTCTCCTGTCCATTCGTGGATGGAACTGTAGAAGATTGATTACCAATAGAAGGAGATATACTAGCAGTCTTCTCTCTATGATTTTCTTCATCTGCCATCAATTTTGCAACTAATGCGTCCGCTTCTTCCTTCATTCTGTCTAAATCATCTTCCGACTTGTGCCTTACGTTATCCGTTTCCGCGCTATGTACGAGTTTTTGAGATTCCGTTTGCACCGGAACTTGTCTTTTCGCAGTAGCAGGAATCGGATCCAACTTCGTTTCCTTTTCAATATCTTCTTTTTTCTTTTCTTTAGTGGGAGATTTATTAGTTCCTGAATCGGACGATGGCATTTTTTCAGTCTTCGTATGCTCCGTACTTGCTGCTACTGTATTTCTTTTCTGTGAAGTTTCAGACGATGTTGACGTCAAGCTTTTACTAGCAGTATTATCCGTTAAAACTGTAATGGGCAGTTTCGTTGGAGAGCTGCTTCTCCTTTCTTTCTCGATGCATTCATTTTTATCATCGAGCGGATGTAAGGACTTTGGTCGTTCTTTACTAACTGAACTAATTCCGCTATTGGAATTGCGACCCGCTGTTTGTCCCTGAGTTGAGCTGTAAGATGAAGGTTTGCTACTAGGTTTTTTAATATTAGTACCGCTTCCTTCGGAAACACGCCGAGTCCTTGATTCTTGAGTACCACCTGCACTAATCACTCCATCTTCATCATCATCCGAATACATTCCACCGTGAAAAGCACCTGAAGCATCGAAACTTCCTCCACTTTCGCTAGGATTTTCAGTAGCCCTAGAATGAATTTCAATCATTAAACATGATTAAAATATATTTAGTTTCCTAGTAGATTATATTAGTAATAAAAACAGTTAGAAAGTCACCATTCGGGAAGATTGTCATGATTATTATCATGATGATTTGAATCCCAAGTGCGCGTTGTACGAGGGGGCGGATGATGACTTGAATCGTGTGTAACTCTATGACTACCACGATGTTCCCATCTACTACCACTACTTCGTCCTTCTTCTCCATCTCCTTCATTTCTTTCTAATCTATCTCTATCCATACTCCCACTTTCGCGCCAACTACTCCTACCTAAAATACAAATTGATTATTACATAAGCAATATTCTTTACTTAATTATACATGTGCAGAGCTGAAGATACACGTTTATATACCCCATTTGCGCCAACCGTCATCGTCTTCTGTACCACCACGATGACGCCGCCAATTACTTTCCATAAGAGAACTACCACTAGCCCCACGACTTAATTCTTTTCTAGGACTAGTAGAACCATTCCATTCACCTGGATCTGAGACTCCATTTCTTTCTGACCAACCACGTTCACTTTGCGACCTATCAAATGGGCGATTTCTTCCCTAGATATCGAAATATATTCACTGATCAATTAAAAAAATTATACTTCTTTTACTGAAAATAAAAAATTTTCAACCTTCTGGATATCATATTACTTAATGATATAAACATATTTTGCCTGCAAAGTACTTAAAAACTAAGTTTGTTTTTTTCATTTAATACTTGCATCGACATATTATCTTTTCCATAGAATGAAACAAACTACATACTTGAAATGGTTGACTGTCAATTCGTGATCCATCTCCTGAATCATCGAAACCAACGCCACGGGAATAATGAGAAGAATACAAGCTACCTCTTCCACTTCTTCCACGTCCTCCACGATCTACACTTCCACCTCTTCCTCGACCGCCGTTAGTTATTCCTCCATTCCACATCCGCTAAAAAAATTGTATGATAATCAAATGAATATATTTTTATTTATCAAATAATTTGATATTTGATATTAATGTCTAAGAAATGTATATACTATATGTTAATAAATGAGAGGTAACATTTTAATTTGTAATGGATACGTCATTGAAAGAAGATATAACATAGAATGATAATAAACTAGTAATGATTATGTAAAATACACAACAGGTAGGAGAGTGCTATGAAGAACTGGCACAAGGGCTCCAGTGTGTTATATTTTTAGATTCAAACTAACTTGAGGCAGTTCTCAATATAGGATGTATTAAGAATATATATAAATCACTAAATACACAATATTAATTAGCATTCTAAATAACAATTAATGCATGTGCAATCATAATATTGCAAAGTATGATACATTAACAATCATATGTAAAAAAAGTTATTTTCTTGATATATCTACTTATTATAACTAAATTACTTATCATAAATAAATATCCTTCAAATTTCAATATAAATATCAAATTTGTGAATGCAAGAAAAGTATACATGGTTAATTACCGTTTCATCTTCTGTCATTTGTATAAGAGCCAAAGGAAGTTGAGTTTTCTCAACATATAATGATGAGAAATTTGTCAATGGTTCAGGAGGTTTACAATTACGGTCAAACAAGATCAACATTTCTTCTCGCCCATATCTATGCTCAGCTAACTGATAACGTGGAGTAGTTAAACTTGTAGTACCTCCACCACCACCGCTACTATTGCAAGTATCTCCAGACAAATTGCGCAACCTATATATTCATCATAACAAGTAAAATGTATGAACAAAGAAATACACTGAATTAATAATTGTATTGTATATATAAAACATTACAAACCATTCTGGACCAAATTTCATAGAATCCGTCATGATGATCTATTTGCTGAAAACATAATATTTCATCATAGAATAGAGTTTTCGAAAGATTATTATGTTGGGAATTATATTTCTAAACTAACATGTAAATTAGTTAGAAAAATATAGTAGTAAAAACAGTATGTACGATTAACAAATATTTAGCTTTTCTGTCTTAAAAAATGACATCAATAGAAAACATAATAATGTGGGAAAATATTACCTATACCAAGCAAGTCTTATGGCAATAATCACAGATATTCAAGATGAACCTAATTGGTATAATTATAGCAAATTGTATCGACAATCTTTACCTGTTGCTCGACGAAAATCGCGCAACCACGATGATCAATAATAATTACAAGGATATGAAATGTAATGTTATCATGAAAGGTATAGAACTAGGATATATAAAAAGTACGAAGTAAAAGTGAACGAAGGTAGGAGAGGACGGCAGACGATGGCAAAGTATTCATAAAAGTTGTGATTCTTTTGAAAATCAACCAATACCTAACAATGATTATTTTAAACGAAGAAACAACAATGTAGAAGAAAGTGTAAATATCATATGAACATCCCAATTCAGTGAAAATAGCACGCATTTATTTACGACATGTTCTTAAACAGACCGATTTCCGTGAGCCCAGGTGGCAACATTAACCAAACTTTTTCCGCTAATGAATGTCACAAAAGTCCATAAGTGGCCAATCTATTCCGACTAAATATCATACTGGCAATCCCGATTATTCGTAGAGCAACGAATATGAAAAAGATTGTATGATGAACGCAAAAAATACCTTACTGATCTTCGAAATTACTGAGGGCAGCGATACAACACACCAATATGGCTGATGGTTTTTTTGGAATAAAGCGCATGCGGAGTTGCTGGTATACCTGATGTATTGAAAAGTTACTAGCGACATATGCTATTTTTCGTCACTATCAGCTGAAGACATTTTTTTGATATGCATGTATCTTTATAATCTTAGAATCAACTTTCTAACTGGATCGGTACGTTAGAAGCAAAGGAATTTTTTGTATTCGTTAATGTTTCGTTCTTATTGTCGTTTATTTTTGACAAATTAAATTTTATCGATCTTTTTTTGAGATTTAAATTTCCAAAATTCAATGTCATCAAATACTGAAGTGTTATAGATATTAATATTTATGTTATAATATACGTATACAATAAAAAGATATCGAAATTAATTTTTCGCATAAAGTATAATATATTTAAATTTCCTAATCATTTTAAAACTATCATGTATGACCCTCAAGCTACATTACTTTTACAGTTTTATGTCTTTTGTTAGAGCATGTCGCTCAATTTTTATAAAAATTGTACAATGACATACTGTATATTAGAAATTCATTCTACATATGTGCAAGAATATTAAATAAATAAAAATTTTTCATGAATAAAAATAGATAAAGTAGGACGCTACTGAATTAAACAAAATAATGTGGTTTTTTAACTATAATGCCATATTCTGCAACTGCTGGGGTCAGATCTTCCATGGTAAGAGTATAACGTCGATCTTTTCCTTTCGTTTTTGTATTTTGATTGGCTCCACGTGTTTTACAATGTTGCAGTGCATCATTTGCTATTTCAGATATAAATTTTTGTGCAGCTAGTGAAACCAATCTCACTCTAAAATTGTTATACACATATTTATAAAACAGTAATCATTAAAGTTTCATTTATATATTAATTAAGCTTTTTGCAAATTGCTTACATTCTGGGATCTGTCGTATTAAAACCAGCAGTATGTAAATAATGTTCACTGATGGCATCTGGTACCTGTTAAACGAATCATTTGATATTATCGATTATACTATTAATAATAATGAATAAACTACAATTATAATGTTTCATTTGCCTACCGTTGGCGTATAATCTTCGAGTTGTAGTAAAAAATCCGAAAGAGGTTGTCCAGCAGTTTTTGTTTCTTCATTTGCTGTGTACATAGGTGGTGTATCTCTTCCAAAATCTTCTGCCATTTTGATTTATCTTCTCCTATACGATATTAAAACATTACGTAGAAAAAATTTGAATAAAATTCATAAACAAATAATTTTCCAAACTACAAAATCGAAATGATTCATAAGGTACAAATTGTAACCTCCAACAATAAAGGTATCAAAATTTCTTGCAATAAATGTTTCAAGTTCTTTCAGATAAAAATCTTCTGCTTGACTTCTCTGAGTATTAATGGAAAAAGATATTCTTGAAATAACGGCAGAACGTACCTAAAATATCAGTGTCCTGTCCGTGAGTGTATATTAAAGGAATCTGCATGCATATAAACAAAGAACGAGTACTTGAGAATTCTCTAAACCGGAAGAAAATCTAGGGCCTAGGGAATAAATGTCAAGAGAATATATCGATCGATTACTCGCATTTAATTCAAATAAATAATGCAAGTATTTATTTATTTTTCATATGATTCTTTTATTTTTATACAATTATAATAAGTAAACAGTAATATTTAATGCAAGAAAATGCTTAAAACATACTTTAACTATTACCAAACATAGATTTAACTATTAACATAATTACTATAATAGTGGAATATAAATAAATCATGTTGGTAGTGGGTTTTTTAGCGACAATGATGGAATCCAAGAATCTTTCTTCAAGTTCTCATACTTAAGTTTATTTATTAACATACTTTGTATAACCTGTTCAGCAGTATGAGTCAGACCATAATAATCCACAAACATACCATCTGGATCAACGAGATATATGATTATCGTATGATCAACCTAGAATGTAATAGAAATAAAGTGAGTTTATATTCAAAGATAGAATTTAAGCTACTTATAAGGAAGATAAATGACTAACAATATAGTCTGAATCTTGATCCTTGGGCCCATTGCTGTAGTATACTCTATAAGCTTTGCATACTTTAGCAACTTGTTCTTTGGTTCCAGTAAGGCCAAGAATTTTGTCAGAAAATTCTTTAACATATTTGCCTACAACTTCTGGCGTATCTCTGTCAGGATCCACAGAAATAAATATAGGCTGAACTTTTGTACTATACTGGGTCTCTAAAAAAGTAATTTAATATAAAAGATGAGATATATACATTTTTTAAAATACTGTCATTTAAACCTACCCAACTTATCAACAATTTCTGTCAATTTTTCAAGTTCATCAGGACATATGTCAGGGCAATGCGTAAAACCGAAGTATATTAAAACCCACTGTCCTAAAAAATCATCTGACTTCCATACTTTTCCTTTAGAATCAACTAATTCAAATTTTCCACCAATTGCTGCCTTGCCTAGCGCACGCCTTCTCTCACGTTCTATTTCTTTATCTTTTGATTCTTGAAGATAATACATATACATTAAAAGAACTGTACATCCTATACTCGTAACTGCTACACTTTTCCATGTAATAACACTGTCTCTAAAGATGGATTTTTTTTTACTTGATAATGAGCGTATTTCATTAGATTTATGTAAAGATGTAAAAATATTTATGGTTCTAACTTGCGGATAACATTGGCCAAAATTTAGTGAATGTCGAAATGTAATTGTCTGTAAATAATATTAATTTTATTATTTTGTGTTTATTTTGTTCTTTTATGAAAGTAATCCCATTTGAGTACAATTATTTGGAATAACAATTACTTACACTTCTAAAAGCTTGATTCGAACATCTTAAAAGAAGATTTTTCAAACAAGACATTGTTCTTTGTTGCACACAATTAGTTTGATCGGTTTAAAATCATGAATAGGTTATGTTTCCATTGTATGTTATCGCAGCTGACTTTATACAGTCTATTTCAAATACTCGTTTCTTCTTTTTCCGGAAATGATTTAATTAATTAATGGGTTATATAAAAAATGAATCCTGATACATTATAGAAATTGATGATAAAATTTATTATTAGGGAATTGTTGAATTAACAAGAATTTTTTTATCCGCATCTTTTTTTATTTTCTTTAGTATTTTGCATATAATAAATATTTTATTAAAATAACTTGTCTTTTCTACATAAATGAGTTTATTCTTATAAAAAGGCGCACTGTTCTTGACGAAGTATTATCAAATTTTCTTCGAAATTTAGGGCAGTATTTCGGGTACAATATTTCCATCTAAATATGCAAATAAAACGTTAATTAAAGATTAATTAGTTTTAGATAACTAGCATTTACGTACTTGTTGCCTTTTCTATCCTCAAGAGTAAGAGTGTCTATTAACAACATATTCGAGTTAGAAATTATAGTCGCATCTTCGTTTTTCTCATCTTTATCTGTTTGGTACCAAATACGTGCTTCTATCGTTGATCGGTTTTTCGACAAAAATTGAAATTCTGCTGCGCCAATATCGTAGAATGTCGTCGATTTATTTCTTCGAGTAGGTATCCTTGAACACATAATATTTCGTCAAAGTTATTTATAGATACATACATGGAATAAAATTTCCAAGTGCATCGCAGTAGTAATGATAAATTTTTTACGAATCAAGATCACGTATTAGCGTTATTAAAGTATATCTTACGTGCATCGAAACTTGAAATTTATTGTTGAATCACGTTCCACAATCTTTAAGAATAACATTCCTGATGTCTTTGTCATCGTTTCTGAAATTGTCACCGATGCTCTCAAAGGCTGGCCTAATAAGAACAAACAAATAAAAAACGAGTTGTAAATGTTTTACATAAAAGTTGATTTTACCACAAAATGGCTCTTTATCTCTCGTGGGCAAATAATAAATTCCTAAAGGACCGTGATTAGCTCGGTAGCCCATTTCTTGGGACCATAGCGTAGATTCCATAGGAAAACACATTCCATTCGTATACGAAATCGTTCCTTGGGGACAAGGCCAAGCAATAAATTTACAAGATTCATTCGTTGTACGTATGCTTTCCAAAAAATATGCCCAAGCTCTTAAATGACTACAAGCGATCTCTTTCGTTAACATATCCTCTGAAATATTATTATTTTTACAATTCGAAGAATTTCAAATAACTTGGATCGCGTGGGTCAACAAACATCTTATCACGTACCTTTCAAATGGCTAACAACAACAGAATTCTTCACATCCTTGCAACCTGGCTGCTCTCTACCGCCGTTCGGAAAGAAATCGATGTGACCAAGTGGCTTTAAAAGACCAAATCCATCTGCAAAGTCCTGGGATCCATCCGTATGAATCACATCTACTAACCGAGCATCGGTAGCATCTAATTTCCTGGACTTCTCTCTAACCAAATGATTTCTGAAAAAGGGTGACGCAGGATCTAGGCCTGTTATACGACCTAGAAGAAGACTTTTCTTCTTGAGGATCTCTGAGGCACAGCCAGCCACATGAGCTCCGAGACTAAAGCCAATCACGTGAATGTTTTCAGCAAGAGTACCCAAATTAATAGCGTCTAAAAGGGCTAGACCTAACTGCCGTCCTACGAGTTCCGTGTTCGCCACTGCTGCCGAATAGGTCGTTGCTGCTCCTCTTGTCCAATCAAGCACTAAGACGTTCGTGTCTTCCTAATGGATATGCCACCATTTATATACGTAAGTTGTTCTGATAAACGAATTCTCTATCGATCGACAATAGACATTCGCTTCTTATTAATTACCAAGTCCAGAAGAGCCTGTACCAAAAGAACCGCACCAATATCGCTACCGCTTCCTTTATAGCCGTGTATTACAACTTTCAGAGATTTCGTCGAATCAAATTCTGATTGTAGAATGGATTTCAAATCATCACCGTATTGAAGGCTTTTAGGGGATTCTCGTCTCGAGCGAGTGTACAATAAAAATCTCGTTTGAATTATGCTAGGATGCTCCGGCGGCCTTTTCAACGTCAAATGGGGCGGTGGATCCGCAAAGCAGCCAACTGATTCTGCAATTTTCACTTTTTTTATATTTCTTACTTAATTGGACGAATACCGCTTCTTATGCTATACATACCAAAGCAAATTTTCGCTTTCAAATGTTCAAGACCAACTCTTACTCGCCGCACCATCGCTCGACTCCTTCCAGGGAATCTTGCTGGGAAAAGAAGAGAATTTAGTTTCTCAGTGACAATCAACTATTCTTATCTTCATTAAAAGCTTGCTTACCAGCACGATTAACTTCGACGATCCAAAGAACAAGAAACATTGAAAAGATGAAGCGTATCACTAACGCGAGTTGCATCTTTCATTTGTTCTCTTCGAATCTTGGTCGTATCCGATGGAGGCTATTAGCTATTTTCCTTTTCCTCTTTCTCCTATGTTTGTTCGTCACTCCCCTTCTTCTCTTAGGTTACTAACGCGATTTTCTACTTAATCTTCTCTATTCTACCTACAATGGAAAACTAAAGCGCAGTACAAATGCTTGGATGAATTTTTTCCACCTTACTATTATAGCAAAAGTACCATCTTTTTGCGCAATCGATTTTCCGCTAGCGAGCACGCGACAACCAGTTTACTTCCTATTTCACTGAATTTATACCTGTTGTTGTATGAATTATTATTTATTAAATAAGGATTAAATGGAGGATCAAACTACATATAGCTATTCATAATCGTCGCTCTACTTGCGGTTGGTACGTTTTGATAGCAAAGCGAATTACTTTAACAATTCTTCGTTCGCCTTAGAACAGTAGAATGTGTTAAATACGTCAAATGATAGTTATCAATGGAATTTGGAAAGAAATATGCGTTGAACCAAATGCTCGGCTCATGATACTTTCTTTCAAGTTGCAACGATTATGACCTTCTTTTTCACCATTCAATATGACGCAATATTTCCAACTTTTCTCGTGTGCAAATAACGGTTTCTTCTGCATATAGAGACGTTCTACTTTCACTCGAACGATTTCACTAAAATTGTTGCGGGCAGATAAATGAAGAGTCAACTTGTTAATGTACAAACCTCGTTTACAGAAATCTATTATTGCGATGGAAATTATATAATTTTATAATTATATACGTGTATACGTAATATGGTTTATCATTTCATAGTAAAAGCCTGTTGAGATCTTGCAGCGAAGCTCTGATGTTCAGGAAGTCGAGAGTCACGGACCGTCTTTTACTAAAGATCTCTTAAACCGGACGAACGAGTTTCACGATTGTATTTAAAAAAATAAGCTTACCAGCGAAGATTTGCCAAGCATCTTCCATTTACAAAATTAAACTGTAGCAATTCCATCTTATGCATGCCTAAATATTGCTCAGTAATGAATTTACCTAAATATCATCTTGCAAAAAAAGAGAAAGCAATCAGGCTGCATTTTTTAATCCTAAATACCTTATTTTGTAGTTAGGCATCCTTTAAATCAGTAGCAAGTACAATGGATCAGAAAATATTCGAGCACTCACCAGAGAAAATATTTAGACAATAATAAATAATAACTCACAAGTTTTTTCTACTACTTATTTTTCTACTTATCTATACATGTATAGTATAGTGATACGTAATGTAACACATTT
This sequence comes from Bombus fervidus, assembly GCF_041682495.2. Classification (NCBI taxonomy): domain Eukaryota; kingdom Metazoa; phylum Arthropoda; class Insecta; order Hymenoptera; family Apidae; genus Bombus; species Bombus fervidus. The sequence goes on along the minus strand of NC_091531.1, from coordinate 4,119,852 downwards.
TTGTTGGTCCTTGTACATTTACTGAAAATATAGAGCTTAGAAGTTGAAATTGTACAATATCTTTCTGTGATCGATTGTGTACATATACAGAAAAATTTCTAGAAATGTTTGTATATTTTTATGAATAATGAGATAGTAGTATGCTCATTCTTCACAATGGATCATGAATTGATACATATCAGAATTTTTCATACTTCAAAAGTTGTAACACCTGCGACATTTATTGATATTTTCCATGTTTACTTGTGTTTATCTTTAAATCGTACAAGTAACTGATCAAAGTCGTAGATCAAAAATCAAAAATCATTGTTTTTCATCAGCTAATATCTACATATACCTATTCCCTTTCTGTCTGGAAAGAGAGAAATCTGAAGATCTATAAAAACATAAATTAGATATAAATCATATCTTGTAATATCGATAAAAGATTTATTTTCGTAGCAATTTAATAGCCAAGTGGTTTAATAGCCAAGTGGACAACATTTGATCTGATACTCGATAACTGATAACGACTTAATGCGCTACTTCGCTGCACGAATACATCTGGAGATGATTCTTTATATAAGTCTATGAAACAATTCGAATTGTTTGAAGACGCACTACCCACCATGATGTTCAAGATATCTATTATATGTTGCGTGTTGCCGGTGATTTTAGGAGTGCCATTTACAGGACAACAGCATGAATCGAATCACACCGCTAATACCGCATTTGAGTTTAATGTTCCAACCCCTGTAAGTAAATTTTACTGAGATCGTCATATAATTCCTAGTATTTACGTTGAAATAAGAGTCAGCATTTCTGCAGAAAGAACTTGCAGAAAAAGCGGGATACATAGCCGAAACTCATCGAGTCGTCACAGAGGATCGGTACATTTTGCAACTGGATAGAATCGTAGGATCGGACAAAATACCTCCATCTGATGATAAAATAGCTGTATTACTTCTCCATGGAGTTTTCGATTGCTCGGCTTCGTGGCTTTTGTCAGGTCCTGAAAAGGGTTTAGGTATTACCAATTTACTATTCGTCTATAGAATAAACTTTTTGAAGTGCATTTGTTTTCTCTTTTCTTTCTTTTTTCTTTTTTAAATCATCGATTTTTGGAATAGACTTACATCGCGTATTTCATTCCCAAGGAAAAACAAATTTACGCTAACTTTAATCCTCTGCACTCGGCTGTTCTCTTTGAAGGGACACGAAGAGCTTTCTGGTGATTATATAATACAAACTCCACACAAGTTTCAAACTTTTAAAAAATGAATGTTCCCTTGAAGTTTCGCCTTCGCATTGTACGAAAAGAACAAATAAAAAATTGAAGAATATGCCGAGTGCAAAGGGTTAAATTATATCCGATTAATATTTTTCTCCAAATTTTAGGTTTCATATTAGCAGATTGGGGATACGATGTATGGTTGGGTAATGTGCGTGGCAACAGGTACTCACGAAACCACTTGGATTGGACTGTTTCGGAGCCAAATTTTTGGATGTTCAGGTATAATTGGAACAATCGTTCGTTAAGATGCATTTTGGTAATTAATACGATTGCTGTATCATTACTTCCTGATAATATAACGATTGATATTTTCGTATAGTTGGCATGAAATCGGAGTGTACGATGTGCCAGCGATGATCGACCATATCCTCGCTCAAACAAAGAAAGAGAAAATCTTTATCATATCACATAGCCAAGGTGCTACCTCATTCTTTGTAATGGCTAGCGAACGGCCAGAGTATCAAGAGAAGATAATCGCCTCTTTTACTTTGGGTCCAGCAGTCTTCATGTCCAGGACAAAAAGTCCTCTATTCCGTATTTTGGCTCCTCATTCCAAAGATATCAATGTACACTTTAGAAGCTAGCATTTATTAATTTTAATATCAAATCAAACGATGCTGAATTTTTTTCATCTTTGGTCTTTTTACAGTTCATAACGGATTTGATAGGCATGTATGAATTTAAGCCATCGGATAAACTCATACAGATGCTTGGAACAATTATGTGTGATGATGAAGCACTTTTGCAACCAATATGTAAAAACATCGTATTCTTGTGTGCTGGCTTCAGTAAAGAACTTAATACGGTAATCATATGCATGTACATTCAATGTAATCACTATACATATACAATAGTTCTCGATTTAACTTGATTCTAATTCATAGACTCTACTGCCTATTATTGTGCAATATGATCCTGCTGGTTCATCTGTTAGGCAAATCGCACATTATGGACAATTGATTAATTCAGGTTAATATTTAGTAATATAATTATATAAAATGTATACCCTTTTGCTTTTTACAAATTACATCTTTTCTTCTCACAGGCAAGTTCCGGAAATTTGACCACGGCCTTATCGGCAATATGAAAAAATACGGTACGATACATCCTCCTGATTATAATTTGGCCAACGTTAAGGTACCAGTGTATTTGCATTACAGTGCCAATGATATGTTTATCAATGTTCAGGTTCGTATGCTGTTTATCGCGGTGCTTCAGTTTCTACTGAATTTTTTAAGTTTCTCTTCACTGTTAATATCTTTACAGGACTTGCAAGAATTGTACAGAACACTACCCAATGCTCAGAAATTTTTAGTTCCATCCGACACCTTTGGGCATATTGATTTCTTATGGGGCAAGCATGCAAATGTTTGGGTATACAATAAAATTTTAAGTCTCATGGAAACTCACAAAAGAATGAATATTATTGGACTATGAAGTGCAAATGTTAATAAGAATAAATGTTAATAAGAACATGATTGACCATAAATTTAGTGTTTTAATTTTAATTAATTAATTCTATCCCATGTTGACGATAATGTGATCAACGGCTTCGTCAATGTTCAAAAATCAGATCAACATTCTAATCAGAAAAGTACCGAATGAATCTATTCAGTTTATAAGAACCATACTATGTGACAATAAGAATTATTAAGACATCAATTATTAATTTTGTATTATCTTATATTTTTTACATGTAGAATCCATTAAATGATCATAGATCAGCAAGAATATACATATGTATCAATTAATTAAAATATATTAATTCATAAGCCTTTGAATCACTTCCATGCTTTCTGTTGTGAATGCATGTGAACATTGAACGTTCGTAACAAATGCACTATGATTGAGAAATAATACAGGCTTCTTATACATATATCATTACCACCTAATGACAAAGTCCGCAATCACTTAGTTGCCAACCCAATACATACAGGGTGTTTCACTTAATTCGAGTACCGTAGATATCTCATTTATTATTGATAATCAAAATTTCAGAGGAAAACATTATCTGATTTGAGAGGGCAAATATGATGGTAAACACAAGATTTATCTCAGGGTCATAGATTTCGAGATTTTAAGGTCATTGTTGTTTTTCTAAACGCGATTACATACAGCTACGAACAAAAGTATTAGCATACTCTTGAAAACAGAATAACATTCTTAAAATTGGAACAAACGACTTGAATTTTTTTTTATAAGTTAAAAGAACTAGTCTACCGATGTGTAGAAAGAAATTTTTAAAAAATTGCAATTGATCGCAATCGCGAAGAAAATAATAAAAATCACCTTTCAGAACTCTTTTATCTGTGCCTCTAATGGAAATTTAAACAACACATTTTGAAAAGTTATGTTATGTAGATAAACAAGAATCTATAATTAATAAAGTTATAAGCCGAAAGTCATAGAAAATTATGTTAACCGATTTCGGTGAAATTTTCAACGTGTATACAACTAACATAAATCTAGAAAATCTACTTTTTAAATTTTCATTACAGGCTCAGATAGAGTTGCAAAAAGTAACCCTTACTATTTTCTTCGCGATCCCGACCAACTGCAATTTTCTTAATATCTTTTTACACATTGTCTAGTAAACTAATCCTTCTAACTTATACAAAAAATTCAAATTGTTGGTCTAATTTTTAAGAAGGTACTCTGTTTTAAAGGGTATATATTTATTCGTGGTCGTATATATTTTTATTATCATGGCGTCAGCGCTGAAGTTACGATTAATCCTAAAACTATGAACATCCACTTCAATACATTTTCGAGAGCGAATAACGTGATTCTTGGCCGCCCGTATAACGTGACGACTAATATTACCACACGCAATTCTATTTAATGCATTCTTTCATATTTTATAGTATTATACTAATATCATGATAAATTGTTTCTTTAATCGTACTCCACAGAAAGAAGCCTAGAGGTTTAAGATCAGGCGAACGCGCAGGCTATATCGAATGGCTGTACAAAGGCCGATCCAACGCAATGTTGAGGAAACTTTTCTCCTATTGATAATTGGCATCCTTTTTAACACTTGTTGAAATAAATTTTCCTTCATTGATCTTGCTATCGTAGCATCTTTCATCATTCACAGTTATTATCAAACATAATAGGTGATCAACTGGTTTTAACTTCAGCTGTAACGTCATGATGATAAGAAGATATAGCTCCATTTAAAAAAATATCGATAACCTTGAAACATACAAAAAAATATGATTACTATCATATTTGCCCTTCTAAATAAGATTTCTGTTCTCTAATATATTTTTATATTATCAATAGTGAATGAGATATTGAAAGTGTTTAGTTAGTTGGGCATATAGTTGGATGTATATGTTATTTACTATTGAAGAAGTACTTATTCATAAGAATATAGTAATTAAACATTTCACCTAACGATATATGTAAGAATTACATTCCTTTATTGCATATAAAGGACATATATAAAATTATTTTAAAACTAGCATTAAAAATTTACAATTTTAATAATTAATTATAAAATTCTGAAATGAATCAATAATAAAAATAATTTTTATCTCATTTTCTCAATAATTTGTACAAATTTATTGATATGCAGTAATATGCAATGTATAATATACAAAAGTTTACTTTTACATAGATTTTTTAAGAATTATTCTTGAATTGCCATTATAAGAAGTATGTTAGCCATATCCCAAATATCATGAATTTTCATATCTATTAATTGCGATAATTTTGAAGCTATAACTCTTACAGATTTACAATCTATACACAAAAAGAATGCCCCACAAAGAACAATAGAAGCTCCCAAAAATAATATATTTGACATTAACATCATAAGACTCCTCTTTTCTTGTTGAGTTTTTGCTATGTGTTCTTGCAATAAACATTGCAAATGAAAATATATTTCTTCCCTCTATAATCATATATATCTGCTTTATTAACCATGCTAATGTCATTTATAACATATCACTAATGTCTTACAAATATCTATTAATAAAATTCAAACCTGCAGATAAACTAGATCCAATAAATTTATAGTAAGTTCTTGCATATTTGGAGTATCCTTGAGTCCTGTTGCAGCTAAAAGAATTTCTACGCAATTTAACGGAGTGTAAAATGGCATTCTGAATCCAACAGTCTTAAATACCTTATATTCTGATAGAAAAATTACATTGGGTGTGTATTCAGATTTTTTGTCTATACACCGCAAGATACCAAGTACCTGTAGCATACAAAACATTAAGATACCACTATTGATAAATTCAGAATAAAATCATGTATATGTACTTGCGATATTCTTAACTTGTTGAAATGTGAATCCATTTTATTTGCTAATTGCAAACAAGACATGAGATATAATTTTGATTGACTTGCTACTTTTTTACAAACTTGAGACCAAGAACTTTCTGTTTGATCAGCATTTCTATATACTTCCCAAAAATAGCTACACATAAATTTATCATATAAGTGAATAGCAATGTATCTAGTATCTGGCCCCAAATGGAGATATTCTGTTATTTTAAATATTGCATTGATAATTGGAATTGGTATGGCTGAAAACAGTATTTAATGTGAATGAAAATTTTGTTGTTATTATGTTCTATCAAAATAGGATCAAAGATATAAATAAAAATGAAATTAATATTAACAAAGGGATACAATTTCAAATGCAATAATTACCTACAAACGGCATGTAAAATTCGTCTTTAGCTTTGATAAAACTTTCTTGTGCTTTAATGATTGATTGAAGTTCTTCTAGCCAATCATCAAGTAAAGGTTCTGTATTAAATAGATATTTGTTTCAAGAAGAGAGTTTAGGTTTATTATTTTTGTGTATTAAACATCTATATTTGTCTGTCAACACTCTTATTTATGTGAAATGCTAATTACCAATATAAGAAGTATCCAAGTCCATATTTTCTTTGAAAAATTCTTGCTTAATACTATTATTATCAAATATTATTTAATTACATCACACACAACAATGTTACCTTTCAAACAGTATACAAGATACTATTTAAAAGAAACTAATTGGCAGGAGCATAAGTCACGTGATACATTTCGCGATATATCGAAATCATACATTCAAATTAAAATTAGAATTCATTTTACATAATATTAAAACAAGACGTGTATAAGATAGGCATTTTAAATGTATGACAAAATTTTATTTAATATATATATATATATACATTTTAATACTTTAATTAACAGATTTTATTCTATGTTCATCCTTTCATTGTGATGTTGTAACTCTGTTAACAATAAAGGTTCATATGTCCATTTTGGGAATACTCTTTTGTATAAATTCATTAAAATCGTGTCCTGCGACTTCAGTTGACCATTAAATACACATTTCATATGACCATGAGTACCTAGGAAAAAATAATAAGTCATTTTTTAATAAAATATGTCAATAAATTAAAAACATTTATGATCTATCTACCCAATGGTTCTTTTATATGTCCTCTACGACCATATTTCGTTCGTAGTTCAACTGGTTTAAACCAGTTTATATCTTCTCGATGAAAGAACATAAATCTTATAACTGCTGATCGTTTATGTATTTTGTATGCATGGCCGCTAAGAACAACACGTTTTACAACTATTCTATCTGGATTCACAGATAATACACTTCCGGTTGCAATTAATTCCTACAAAAATATTGTAACTTTTAATGATATAAGAATGGAATCAACCTTTAACTTGTGTATAATTATTGCCTCCTTACCAATGATTTATTCAATTTTTGAACATAACATAACACTGGACATGGTGGAAAAGTAACTGGAGCGTACATGCTTGCTACGACAGTGTTTTCTGGACGAAAATACCGCTCATACTGAAAAATATTTCTATTCTTAGTAATAAGATATAAATAGAATATATTAAAATCTCACAGAATATAATACATGCTTTATGTTTGTTTCCGTTTGTGTGTTGACTAAATATTGGGCACGCAGTGAATCTTCTAAACCCACATTGAAATATCAATTTTTCTTTAGATTTCACCGGTTGTGGACTAATATTAATATGTTTCAATGCCACATTTAAGACAGACATTTTGTGCTCGTTCGGTAGTAAACCAAATACAATTAACGGATGATTTTCCAATGAAGAAAATGCGATAAAAAGATCTTGCCGTACATTTACAACGTGAATTGTGATATACCAACCAGGCTAAAAATATTTGTATAATTTAGCATGAATAGATAATTAGTTTTTAATTAATCAAATATTCATACCATAGCACCCTCTGTTTCCTGAGATTCTTTAAATATACGTTTTCGCGTTCGATCAAAATTTTCAAATTGAAATATTCTAGCGTAATCAATAGGAAGGTTTTCTTTCGGATCCCACGGGCTTGTTCTGAATGATTCAAGTCCACGATACTTTTGAAACCTCTGTTTTGCCAACATATCTTGAGGTGTATCTACTTCGTCAGGAAATTGTGCGTCTAATTTTGCGTCTATATTTGAAAAATTGTGGTTAAAGATTATAAAATACATATTCAATAATGTAATATACATATATTCAACAAACATACTCTTCAAGTTTTCCATTGCTTCTTTTTCTTCTGTCATATCGATATTCTGATCGTATCGTTCATCAGGAACTTCGGATACAGTAATTGTCTCGTATTCTTCCTCGTCTTCTTCTGCATCTGGTCCACTATCTGCTTGAGATTTTGGTTCATCAATAGACATCTCATCTCCTGATTCATCGATCGAGCACTCACTCAATTCCTCTACAAAATACAAGGAATGAATAATATGTATCTCCAAATTTAATTTATGACTAAAAAATAAATACCTCCATCCTCATCAGGAATCCAGGCTGCTTGATATTCAGAAGTTCCTTTTGGAACTCTCTTTACAATTTTTTTTCTTTGAGCTTTAGCTTCAGCTAATTCTTCTTCTGTAGGCCAAGTTTGTTCAGCATCCATAGGGTCAGGTATATTTTCACTTATGAGAGATTCCTAAAAAATTAAGAAAATTGATCATTGCTTTTAAAAATTCAAAGTCTTATTTTATTTCATGAATTTACTTGTTTTCCTGGATCTGCGCGTTCAAGAACCCGCGTGGATGGTTCATCGTCCATTGCATTACAATGTTTCCTCAACTTTTTTTCCATTGGATATGGATCTTCAGGTGCATCAATTTGAGACATTTGAAAATCTCCCAATTCAGGTATGTGCACTAGACCATTAACTGATAATGGTAAGTTTCTAAGATATCCTGAGATCATAAGAGTTCCAAGCTCTGTGGAGTTCTAAATGAAATCAAATTTGAATATATACTTATCTTTTAATTAGTATAGATAATTATTACATCAATACCTACTTCATTACATTTAAATTTTATTTCTTCTGCTAACAAATGAGCTCTTTTGTCTCTATATGATACAGTTCTTTGCTTTTGAGTACCAACACGCCGTAAAACATTAAAAGCATCAGTGGGAGTATCTAATTGCAAAACTTTTTCCTCAGGAAGCCACTTAGAAAGTTCGGATTGTACATGACTTTTAAAATCTTGACGTTTCTGTAATAAAGTTCGTAAAGTTGAAATTATTTTTCCACAAAATATAATAATAAATATCAAAAACACAATACCTTTATGTGAAGACTTTCAACATTTGTAAGTGCTATTAGAGGAGTCGTCAAACCTTGGGCAACACAGGGCATAATAATTTCTTTTCCCCAGTCATCAAGTACCTCAAATCTGGGACTATTATCAGATTTATTTGTAGCGGATACAATAAAAAGAATAGTTGTAGCTATTTTTGCTATATCCAATGTGGCAAACAAATTACCAACTGGTGGGACCACAATAGAAAAGCGTTGCTTGAACCTAGGTACACTGTCATAAAAAAAGATTGATAATCAATAATTCATATTTTTATTAATATCATTTATCATAGTAGCATTATACCTTAAATGTATTGTACCACATGGGCTATTAGTTATATTTGCAGACTCGTCAGCTTTTGTTATTATTGATAATATATTATCAGTATCTAAATCTTCTTGTAATGGAATAATGCATATAAGAATAGGTGCAGATTGGGATCCACCAAAATTCCTTTTTTGCTGCAACACTTCCTCTCTTTTTCTTTTTCTAATTTGTGAAGATTGAAGCCTTCGGGCATTCTTTCCAAGATTTTTAGTAGCACGTTTCGATAGAACTTTTACTCCAACTTTTCCTATATTGGTTGCAAATTAAAAAATATAGAAAACAGTAAAATATTAAGAAGTTATAATAATATAAATTGCAAAGAATTTTACCTTTAACCTCGTTACTTATTGATCCTTTACTACGATGTCTACCCGTTTTATGTTGTTTATTAACTTGCTTAAATGCACCAGGTCGATGTACTTCTTGCTTTGTCATTTTATTTGAAAGTATATATTCTTGTAAATTAAATATCTTTATAGTAAATCTAACTGTTCGCCATGCGTACAACCCCACGATAAGACGTGTGTTGCTTCACATCCTCACATGCTCCCAGTTGCAGTTCCTTCCATCTTCTATAGATGGCAACACATGGCTTGTTCATATACCAGGGATGCAATACTGTGCGATAAGGCTTGTAACGCCATCTGTAGAAGATGGAAAGAACTGCAATTTGGAGCATGTGAGGATAGCTAGTAACATATGGCTTGGCCTGGAATCAGGAATGCAATACTATGTGACTAACAGATGTCCTCTGTGGCATTATATTCGCTGACGAGTCGTCTGTGATAATTCCTATGTTTGCCCTGGAGAACCACAGGGAGCGTAAGAAACACTCTGATCCTTTGGCAGGTCGGTATTTCATAACCTGAGACACATGTTCCATTTAATGTCACGTCTACCCTATTTTTAGTCAATGGTTACACTGAATTGAGGTGAGCTTTGGATAATTCATTGTTTATGCTAACATGCGTTAGTTTTGTAAAATGGCATGTTGTCAAAGTTATATCCCGGATTATTTTGCAATAACTGACATTTTATCTACTGAAGAACGAATATCTTGTAAAATTGAAGTAGATTTACCTGGTTTAGGTAATTTTTCATTTATTATTTTATTATTTACTGAAATATATTCTATAAAACTATATTCCAATTAGTCTATTTCAAAAAATTCTACATTATATTTGTATATAATCTATATAATAATCACAGTATATTCATATTATGTATACAATACCTGATAAGAATGATATATAATATTGTTAAAGATATGAATACTATTGTTTAAGGTTTTTTGGATCCTTCGTGTCAATCTGAGGATTTACAAGTTGGATCCAAAGTAGAGTTTCCATTATGGCTAGCAGATGCATTAAAAAATTTACAAAATCCAGCAGTTAATATTGATATACCAAATATATACAAAGAAGGATACAGGTTTGATTTTTAAATTTTTATTTGTTTTTCAACAATATATTATTTAAACAAATCTTTACAAACACTTTCCTGTGTATACTTATTTATATCATTTGTGCTTTTAGAGAAATTTTAGAAGCAGATGCTGATGCTATAGTTTTAAGTAGATGGAATCCATTTTATTATGAATTAGGAATGCATGTAAGAAAATTCAGTGGCAAAGATTCTGAAATAATTGCAGAAAGTTTACTACAGGTAAGCGAATTATAGTAAAAATAGGTACTATGTCTTTTTTATTTTTTAATAAGATATAATGCCTCACAAAAGTATTCAAATACTTTTATGAATATATCATGTGTGTTATGTAAAACATTGGAAATCTTATAATTGAAAGATATTCTAATTAATCCATGTATACAGAATTGAAGTTACAAATTTCAATAACTATAAAACTAAAGTATCATGATAAGTAGGTCACAGCCAAGAATTAATTTCTATCTTTTCTAATATATTTTTCGAAATATATGGGGCCTTTTCATTCTTCATTTTCAGACATTTAAGTCCCGTTTCCAATTAGTAATGGATTGGTCTCAGAATCTAACATCTGATCCTACATTAGCAATTCAACTTCCTCGACTTGAAAGAGATCTCTTCCTTATCGGTCGACAAGCCAAAGTTCGTCTTACAGAATGGTTAAAAATGGGTACAAATGGAATGGTTATTTCCGAAATAGCGACAAATTTGAAAAAACGGAAACGGGACAAATATGAACTTGATTAGCTTTTTCGTTTTACAATGATATAGCATACGAATGTCAATAATTTGTAGAATAATGTTTTTATCAAGTTTTTAAATAATTTGAAAATATCAATATTGTAGAATAAACTGAGTTTATTTAGAATAATCGAGAAACAGGTGTAAAACATTTTATAACATAAATCATATAACATAACTTTTTTAAATTACATTTTCAATGAACTTGCATATTACTACCATATTGTAGAAAGCTGATTATTGGAAATATATTAATGTATTTGATATTGCAATAAATATTCTTTCATTTATTTAAAAATTAGAAAATAGTTAAAATTTGCTTGAGTAAAAAAATAAATACAAAGAAATTATGAAAAAACGCACTTGTTATACATTTTATAATTATAATATTATCACTTTCACTAATTTACAGTTTTTGTCTGGGCGTACACACATGCTACATAAAATGCTCTATTTTTATATTTATATATTATATTTTGCGTTATATACTAACAATAATATTACAACTTAAAATATTGTTATAATTAATTAATTACATTATCGTTTCTTATACGGTCATAAATACGAAACTTAACAGAAGTCACGATGAACATTTGGAATTAACAACTTGTTTAGAATTTTTTAAATTATATTTCTTGTGTGTATATGCATTCTGTATATGTAGAACAACTATTTATTTTTTCAACGTATAGTTTTCATTTATATTTAATTACATTGTCACGATTAATTTTAGTTTCCTAATTAACTATTACTATAGACTGTTTATTTTTTCAATATTCCCATATAAAAATATACGTATTTTATTTATTAAATATTTACTGTGTTTATAATAATTTCGAATAACATCAATTTTCAAATTCTACAAAGTTTTTTACTCGTAATTTTACAATAAATTTGGTAAACAGTTCTGATGAAAATGAAAAACAAATCGTACTCCAAATGTACAGGACATTAACAAAAGTACTCCTTTGCTAAAAAAAAATTGCATTGCAATGGCGAGTGCTCCTCTCTTCGTTGAGAAAGGTGCTAACTACTTGCTAATTAGTTTTGATTTTTTATGTGGAATGTCATTTATTGTGCACAAAAAAAACGCGAAACATTTTTAAATGGTGAAAAAAATTCACAAAAATATTCATATTGCCTTCTTATATAAACTCCAATATTTTATTAATATTTTTAGTTGATTGAAAAAAATAAAGTTTTGTTAATTTACATGTTTTTAATTTACTGTTTTTGAGTAACAGTATCAGTTGTATTGTCAGTTAATTAAAGCATTAATATATAATAACACAAGAACAAAAATAATTTCTATGAAACATTTAAAAATAATTGTTATTATATTTAAAAAATGAAGAGACTGGCCCCTATTGATAGTTTGAATATTTCATTCATTTCAAATAAATATTTTTATATTTACAATTCTTTATTAAACATTTTATGCACTGAATGTAGAGAAAACGTTTTAATTCAATTTGAAAGTTATTTAACATTAGAACCTAACAAGTTACAAATATTTCCTAATGAACTTTTTCAAAATAATACAAAAGAATTATTTTGAATAAATTTCTTGACAAAATTTCAAATTATTATAAATGTATGACATATTACTTTTGTTGTTTAAATAATAGGTATTTTAAAATAAAAATTTGAAATTTTTTATATAAAGAGAATGATTAAAAACTTAAAAACTTAAAGAAGATTAAAGAAAATGATTAAAAAAATTTAGGTTTTAATATTAAATAATTTGTTATGTATATTAAGAAGTATCTAGACTAAAAATATCTCCTATGTGTTGAACGAATGAGCATGATATTAAGATGAAAGTATTTGTTAAGTTTAAAATCTTTTATTTGATTGGTAAAAACAAGAAACTTTGTCATTGTAATAAAATTATAAATGTAAATAAAATGAATTTATTATGAAAGTCATATATTTTATATTGGCACATTTCCTAGAAAGTATTAGATTTTGAAATGATAATTACATGTTTGTACCCTGATCTTTGTAAATGACATTAAGATGACTTCATTAGATAAAAATTAGTATGTATACAAACATAACTTATCCTTATAAAATACTATGTACAATATTTAAAATCTTGTTGCACACACTCTTATGGATATTTATCGATGTGTAAGAAAGAGATGGTCGATATTGTCCAATATTCTTTTTAGAAGAATGTAACGTACGTTTAATTTACAAAAGTATTTATAAAAATAATCATCATCATAATTAACATGTACGTATAATACAATGCATATTCTATATAACAAGAATAACAAGATATTTTATTGTGGTAACAAAAATATTCTCTGGTAGGAATACATTATAAATAATATAATTAATAAACCCTTTGTATAAATAACTATACGCTTATATACTATGAATATAACACTTAAGATTTATGATTGCATTTATGTGATCGTACATAACAAGATCCAATTAAACAAAAGATCTTCTGATGAAATTAAAAATAGAAAACGTTGATGAAGCATAGCTCATGAGAAAATAATAAATCTAAAGAAAGATTGTTCCTCTGTAATAGAGAAAATTATACAATTTTCTATAAACGCCATGTCTTTCTTTTCTTCCTTTTTGCCGTAAGTTAAAGATTTGTTTACTTCCGATGATATTTATGAAATACGGTTATTAAATATTATGCAATAAGAAGTAAATTAATGTCATTATATATTTAGTTTAAGTTCCAAGTAACAAAAGTATTTTATTATTAAATATCGACTGATTTTGATTGAACCTTATGATTACGACGATTAAAATGAGTAATTGAGCAATTGATTGAGCGCGACTTTTACTCAATAATCAGAAATTTGGTAACACTTCTGATATTTCTTAATCTAGTTCTAAAAAGTGTTCTTAAACTACAAACAAAACTGATGAATATGAATGCGAGAAGTTTGATAAAACTTTTTTAAAAATGATCACTTAAGTTGCACCATTTTAAAAAATGTATTTATAAACGTAGCGTGTGAATAAAAAAATGTTCTGTTTGTTTATTTGTAAATCTAATAAGGGTTATCATTAGCATTTAAAAATTGTTCAAAAAGATCACTAGAGATCGTTAAAAAATCTGAGTTTCTTGTCGCAAAGCTGATAACGATTTTTAGAAATCCATTCTTGTTTTTGGGATCTCTGAAGAATTTCGATACCTTTTCGAAAATCTTATCGCATGTTTCGAGATCTTTAAAAATGTTTGAAAGCAGTCCTCCATCTTATGTATCATCTTCAAATATCTTCAACGAGTTCTTTTGATTCACTCAAATCACAAAAAGTTGAAAAGTAATAAAACGAATAATGTCAATTTAAAACATTTTATGCTTTATAGATTATGTGGAATCTTTCCTTTTCCATCCACCTTAAAATTTGTGAATTTGTTTTAATGTATTCTCAATATTTGTCTCCAATTTAAACATTTGAAAATCAATCATCCAAAGGAAGTTTTATGACACACAAACTAAATTCTTTCTTGTTTTTTGATAACTCTGCAATCATTTTCTTTTCGGTCAAAGAATTTGTTTTAAGAAACAACTTCTGGCTTTATATTGCAATATGTTTTATGTGAAAATTTTCAGAAGTTCAAGTAGACTATAAACTTTCGTAGAATGCACTCTTGTTCCAAAAATCCGAGAAAATGAATACATTAACTCTTACCAATAAAGTTTAATCATTTAAATTTGATCTCAAAAGTCCTTCTGCATCCTTTCATAATATTTTAAGTTTCTGTATAGGTATTTAACATTTATAGAGTTGGTGTGTCAGTAATTATGCATTTTGTTAATCAATGCGTCAGAATCTTTAAACTTTGACGTCTTTTAATATCATTAAAAGGTTGATTCAGTTTCAAGGCTGGGCTCCTGTTTAAACATCCTGAATCCTGTTACACTAGTCACGTCTTCTTGATTCGAAATAGGTGTAAGATCCCTCAGGATCATTACAGGACTTCCACTACTCAACATATGATCCTGAGGACTTAATGGAGCCATATTTGTTGGGGTTAAAGGACTGCTAGGACTCTCGTTGCTGCTCACATAACTACCAGGAGCGTTTGAAATTGGTATTGGAGTTGCAACACCGTTGATCTCTGCTGTTGCACCACCTAAGAGCATCTCCTGCAGTAAGTTGTCAATGTGTGCGACTCCAAACAGCCTGACAAACTGGATTTGTTCGATCATTTGCCAAGAAATGGATTGTAGAGCTGGTAAAGTCAGAAGGATCTCACCGAAACGACCACGACTATCGTATTGTCGGTCACTTATGTAATCCTCCAAGTTAATCTGAATTTGATAACGCAGTTGCTTGATTCGCTGTGGTTCACTTAGGCCTTTTGCATCTGTTAACAGAAAGATTTTGGATTATTTTGGATTAAAAATGATATCAGTGAAAATCACATTTTTCCAACCAATTATTAATCCAAAAATTTTATGAAATAAATATACATATTACATATCAAAGTAACTCAGCCCGCATGAGCAAATTTTATTTTATATTTTCGTCTGACTTTTATTATACATATATTTACACATATTAAAAAGCAGAGCATGCGTGCATTGCTTGCAATCCATTTCGGCATAGCGACGGTGACCGCGCCGATCATCAATTAAATCTCATTGAGACAATCGTTCTCGCGTGCCGGCAAATCTTCGCCGAATGACACGCAAATTCTACGTTGTTCTTCAACTTGACATAATCAATAGGATATTATCGAAGATTATCTTGAACCAAGAATAACCGTGATCGAAAGAAGCTTTTGTTTCTTAAGACTTCATAAGAAATTGATTTAAACACATTAGAAGATTTGTTTGTAATATGCATAATAAACGTTTTGTTTGTTACTATGAGTAATAAGGGGTTTCACTTATTTATAGTAGGAGTTAATGGTGACAAATGGTGATTCAATAGGGAATAAGTGAGTGAAAGTGAGCGAGGGATGAGTGAGAATGGAAGATGATATAAATAATAAGATACCAATGTATTAGATGCAACTGTATATCAACAAATTTGTACTTTCTAAAATATTAAAAAGATATTATACTATATAGAAGAACTTCAAACTCTTAGAACAAAAATACAATAGAAGCATGTCAGGTATATACCAAAAGGAAGCTAAGGCTATTCAAGTTTCTTAAAACAAAAATGAAAAAAACTTATTTTACTACAATCTAACTTCAAAATAACAAAGTTATCCTAAAGAATTGTTACCTAAATCGGTTACTTTTAGACATCACTACATTTACCTATTACATGAAACAAGCATTTGTTTTTATTAAACCATGTTTTATTTTATTTCAAAAGAATATGATCCGGACAACAATGATTTTAGGGACAATAGTTCAGTCTACGGTTATATTATTTAAATCAAAGAAATACTTACTGGGATCGAAAAAGACGATGGCCTTTAAGCAAGCAAACTCCGTATCGTCGATCTGTACTTCGTTCAAAGGCTTCACCAATTCATCCATTACCCTGATGCCAACTTTACTAATGTCCAGATCCTGATTACGGCCCTCTGCGGATAATGATATGACTGATAAACACGGTTAAACCATTCCTATCGACACCTACTACCATTTGACTGAGCCCGGATTATAGTTGGTGAAGTATTAAAGGAAAGCAACGACACCCCAATAACCAATACGTCAAACCTATTTTTTCTTTGCACTCATGCTACTGCAACTAGCAACGTGAAGACCGGACTCAGTCTCTACTAGCTACTACCCCAAATATTGTTCGTGCAATTTATCCAACGAGACTATCGATAGCTTTGTAAATATTTAACTAATTATTTTGAAGAATGGAATTTATGAAATATCTTTTTTTTTTATTATTATTAGAATAATGAAGTTTTTCTTTGTTGTTGGAATAGTGAAGTTTGAGAGGTATTTTATGTTAATGGGACAGAAAGATTGGAAATTTAATCTACAATTTGAACTGAATCGCCAATAATCTATTGTAACAATTGATGTAATATAGATTAATTAAAAGAAAAATTTGAATAATTGTATTTAATAACAGCTTTTTTTGTAGATATGTTTGAATAATTACTTTTAGGAAACTTATGACTTTTTATACATTAAATAATTTTTTATGCTATCTTATAGTTCACTATAAATTGTATTAATTAACGTATCGATTGTCTCGGTTCACCATAACGATTTCAATGTCACATTATCCCAGTGTTAAGTACACGATTATTTTCCACAAAACTTTAACAGAAATAGAATAATACATAAAAATAAATTAAATATTTATTCTTAACATCTAGTGACATATGAGAGATGATTCATCATGCAATAGTTTATATTTTTCTCACCTATATTTTCCTATAGTTATGCCAGACCTATTTTAACAAGTACGAATTACAATTAAGAAACTTATCAATCACAAGTAAGCTCTACTTTTCACTTATAATTATTTTATACTTGATTACACGTAAGCTAAAAGATTGCAAATAAAAAAATTGAAGAAATGTTAGTTTAGCTGGTAATGGCAATTGAATAAATCTATCATAGAAGTCTTAATTAACACTATTTAAAATTTTTGACATATATATTTAAATATCATAAGATAAATTGCAAACATTATATCATAAGAACGACGTTTTCGATACTTTAGAGAATGAATTGCAAAAGTCTAAATACACAAATTAAGATACTCGCTCGGGAATTTGATTGAAAATAATTTTAAAGTACCTCAGATAAAGATATAGTAACAGGATTAGTATGTTATCGCAAATTTGGAATAACCATAACATCTTAGATATCTTTTTATAATATTTTTCATAAAAATTTGCAGATAATTACAAATATAATTTTTAAGAAACAAATAATTATAAGTAGAAATAGAAATACAAGATTAACAATTTACATTTTATTTTAACAATAAAGTTAACATAAAATTTATAACGAAGTTGTACAAATTTCGTAAAATATTTCAATTTTGATAAAATAATGTTAAAGATATCTTATTATGTCTGCGGCAACTTTTTAAAACAAATATGATTTATTCTTATCTCTTCCGAGACTCGCAATCTAATGAAATCTTATCTGTCGATGACATCGACGGATCGAATATTGCGATAATATCTTTATTATGTCGGGATAATAATACCTTCAGTTGTTTCATACCGCCAAATTGATATCGTGAGTAGTCACGAGAAAATATATTTTGATGCGATAATCGATTGTTAAGAAGATTACTTGGCAAAAAATTTTCCCTCCTTTCCTGTCTTGAAACTTGATAATTTTTTTACAAACAAAATATATAAAAGTTTCTTTTAATTTTTTGGTGCTAGATCATAATACGTATTATGTGGTCTATAGTGAATTATTATACATTTATCACGAACTACTTTTTATTTAAACTATTATTTAAATTATTTTATAAACAATATTGTATCATCTCGTTTATACATACGCATGAGGGTGTTAGGGATGACCGAGATATATTTATTTATAATTTTTATAATAGTTTTATGAATTTTCATGGGTCTTTAAATCTGTAAATCAAGGTGACAATCGAGGATATTTTATTTCAATGAATCAGTTTATAAATAGTTTAATAAGGTCCATAATCATTAGTGATTGAATGATATACTGTTCAAATGACATAGAGAATACTTCAAGCATGAATAGGAGCATTTATTTTATCAATTAGGAACAGTTATATCAGATTACATATAGAGATATAGTCAGATTTAGTAGTACAGATCGTATATTATATTGGTAACAGTGAAAGGACAGTTGATAATTGTCTTGGAGAACATTAAGATATGTCACTATATTTTTAATAGGGTATTCTCATAATTATATGTATGTATTATATAGACTTATTTGAGCAAAATAAATATTTGATCCAGTAATAATAACAAGTTTAGCATAAATTTGTAACAAGTTTATTATTCAATGTGTCAAAAATTAAATAATCTGATTTAAAGCAATTTATATATATATTCATTAAATATGCATTCTTTGCTTAACTATTGCTGAAAGCTATGTTACTACTACAGTAGTTAGTAAATGAATGTTTTTAAATGATAGTTGTGTTAGTGTCAATTTTGTTGTTAATAATTTTGGGTTAATCTACAAATAATATGATTATTTAAAAAACTTATATAAGCTCGACCATATAACCTTTTTTAATCCCTTGATGATAGCTTTTCTTATTTATGCTTTAATATTACTTATATGAAATCAAAATTTGTTATTATAAATTTTTCATTACATTATATGAAATTTTTTTATTATATGAAACATTATACTGCAATCTTACAGTAATAATCACAGTAATGTAATGTGTATAGCATAATATAAAAAAAATCATACATATTTTATTAGATGACAAAACCAAACTTTTTATATTATTATTACTAATATTTTAATCGTCGAGGGATTAATTATAAAAAACCTTGTACCACCACCCAGAAGGAATCATAGAGAAACGTACCAGGACAATTCTTGGTTATGATACAATTGTTCCCAAGAAGAAGGACATCTTGCAATTGCATACTGCGCCTGGCAACGCCTAGGAGAAGATGTTCACCCGCGTGTGCCCTCAGGAGTGCTACCTGATCATCAAGGGTTAATTCGCTGAAAGCCGGTATGTACTTGGCCCATTCGACCAGGATAAGAAGCTGCTGTTTCATACTATCGCAAACATCGTTTATGTTGGCGATTTGTTTTGTGCTCAGGTCTATATCGCTGTTCGGACTGCCTAACTGTTTAAACATAATCTCGAATTACTCATTACGCGACTTATGTATATTGAATAGAGTAATATTGAAATATATTTTGTAGGTTTATTAATTACATAAATTATTTCTAGTTAAGAGAATATATGGAGATTGTAGGTATTAAAATACAATAATTTATTACTCTCAATGTATAACCGTTCTACATCTCAATTGGCGCGAAATTTAAATAATTTCAACTTTAATACTGCGAAGAACAAAAGTAACCGGATGTTTATCAACCTTGATATTTGCATTAAGCAGGTCGATATTCTAATGTTAAAATTACTACATTAAATTTGTTTCATTACAACCAAGAAGCAAAAGAATAAATAAAGCTTAAATTTCACACAAACTGACCTCGAGAGCAGCACCAACTTGTCTACTAAGCATTTCCGCCTGAAGAAGAGAAACAACAGAAAGTCCACTTCCGTTGTTGCTTTGTTCTTCATAGCTTGGCCTTCTACAACTTATCCGATCTCTTTCATTTTGTACAGCTGAAACAAAATAAGCAAATAGAAAGTTCTTTTCACTCCAACGATGATTTATAATGTACATAAATGACTCATTATTACAAGCCCTTTTGTATACTGGTATATTTTCTTTGAGTCATTAGTTAACTGCTTGAGAATATACTTCGTTCTTTTTGTCGTATTATAAATAAAAAAAATATTTTTTGACAGATGAAATTATTACAAATATTAGAAAAAAGCATTATTGTTTTTTTTAGAACTTTTGCAACGTCATTTATTATATATATAAATTAAATATAGCTTCAAGTTACTTTTGCTACTCATGATTCGATTTAATGTTAATCTTAAAAAAAAAATTACTTGATAAGTAAAGAATTTGAATAGTTTCTTCAGTGGTAATATTAGCTTCTATATTTAAGTTTATCATTCCACAGAGGTGGAAACTATGAATTTTTAATTAATGATTCATGGTAAGTTTCCAGTCTCCTAAAAAGGCTATAATGCGATTAGGTGACTATTATAATTTTGCACAAATAATATCAAAGTCGTATAAAATCTTACTAATAACTTACAAATAATAGTAACTTTTTCCTAATTAAGTATATCGTTTGCTATAATTTATTTTATTAATAATATAATTGCCCATTCTTACTTTTAATAATCATGCGGAAAGAGACGCGGAATATTTATTGAACATGAAAATATTTATTAAAAAGATGTTAGAACTTTTGCGCATACCTTCCTTTTTCATGCCAGCCTTGAAACATTTCCTTAATCTGCAATACCTACATTGATTCCTCTTGTCCTTATCTACTACACAATTTCTACTAAATCTGCAACAAAAAAAGTATTACATTTTCAATAATTTATAGATTTTTGTATAATATAATATATAAATAATCTATATATAATACATATATAAATAATAATATATAATATATATAAATAATAATATATAATATATATAAATAATAATATATAATATATATATATAAATAATCTATATATATAATATATAGATTATTTATAGATATTATTATATATAATAAAATCTATAAATGCTATAGCAACTATACCGTATAATATATGGGGAAATAAGAAAATAATTTGAAGAAAGAATTCACCAATCTAGGATTATATGAAATACAGAATTAAGCATTTGATGAATTCATGAATTAATTATTCACAATCAAGTAATATTCATTAATATGTCCAATATATGTATGTCATAATCAGTTATTACATAATCTCACTTCACATTCATCATATATTACAGTATGAGTAATTTCGAAATTTATAACTAACTTTAACAAACTTATATAACATTTTGGTTTGTATCTACTTTATAATTTTAAAGCTAATTATCATATAATCTTATTTGATGCTTAATATATTTACTACAACCAATGATTTGAAAAATATGTAATTTGTAACAGAGTGAAGCATTACATCAATATATCATTGATATTAACATTTATCATTATAAGCGAAAATGTTTAGTTGATAATATGAGCAATTTTTATTGAATATTACATAAGAATATTGTAAGAACATTTATAAAAAATTGCTAATATTAAAATTATCAAGCAATTTTTAATTTTTCATTAGCCTGATTTTTGAAAATTCAAGTGCAAGTCATCCAAGTTCTAAAATTCCAAATATACTTCCAATTAATTATTAGAAATACATTTCCCATTAAATCTATACCTTAACCGAAATTTAAAAATTAAATTGTTAAAATCATTTTTAAATGTTGTTAACATCTTAATTTCTAAAAATATTTCGTTAACTTGTTAATTCGTTATATTATACGTATTTAAGAGTAAAAAATAATTTGCTTAAAAAAAGTAGAATAAAAACTTTAATTTATATATAACATAAATGATATTTCAAGAATGATACCGATCTTATTTACTGACTAACGAATTTTCATTATTAGCCCATTCGAAAATGTTATCAACTATCACGAAAATTCATTAGTCATAGATATTTCTCAAATGGAAGATACGGCTTTTAAAAATACACGAAAATATTTGAGTTTTAAACATAGATAGGACTTCTAAACAGACAAGTCATGGAGATTTTTACAAGTGCAACATTTCAAATATTTCATAAAAGTGAAATAAATCGCTCATTTTTCTATGAAGCGAGGTCCTCCGTTGTGTCTTATGACATAAGTATCTTATGTGTAAAATTATTGGAATTATAATTAATGCTCGACTAATCGAATTTCTGCTGATTGAATTCACTTATCCGAATGTGAGCTCCTATTATGTGAACGAAAAATAATAGACAGTGGGGGGAAATATAGTATGCTTCTATTACATGAACTTTATATGTATCAACTTCAACAAACATACTGTTTGTCTGCCGACAAGTTAAAAAAAATGAAGTTGTATTGTAGTTCTAGGCCTCCAAAAATTTATTCCGGCCCTGGGTCAAGATCTAATTTTAAAGGAAAGGAGAAGAATTTCACCAACCTGCAGGTGTAAAGATGGTTCTTTCTGACTGATCGCCGGAAAAAACCCTTGCATCCGTCGCAAGAAGCAGCGCCATAGTGCTTACCAGTTGCACGATCACCGCAGATCGCGCAATGTTGCGAAAGCACGCCACCTACCCCTGATCCTGGCAAACTGAGAACCGATCCTCCAGCTGCTCCGGCACCCATGCTTAGATCGGTATCTGTAACACGATGAATTTTCATTTATTATTTCATTTGTAGATAAGTGAAACTTAACAAAAAATTGGTGATCGTTTTACCGTATTCAAAAATTTAGAAAAAATACTATACATATTCTGATACTCACTAACATTTTTCTAGCACACAGCACAGATAGCTGTGAATATGGTTCCCCATTAATTTAACGAATCTATTAGGAAGAAAATGAAACATTTTACTTTTGAAATTTATTCCGAAAAATTGTATTAATGTGATAGTAACAAAAGGAGTTATCCACACTAGATAAAATTCTACGTTTATTTATAATGCGTAAATGTACCTGTTTATATACACACCAATCATTGTAAATATATGTCATATCTTTATTCCCTAACTATCCAAATAATCCTCCAACTGTTTATCATTTTCTATTTGCTGTGTTAGTGCTTCGTATCTCTTCGACAAGTCGTTTATCATAGCTAACTGTGTTTTAACTTTCTACTCAAGTATTTCTGGCCAAATACGACTATTTAAGCCATGTTAAAATTCCAAAGAACTAAAAATATGTATTTTTTACAAATATAATCGATGTATTTGTTAGAAAAAATTCAAATTAAGCCGTTAGATTGCAATAAATTTTTCTTTCGCCTAAAATCACAAGTGAAACAATTCCACTGTAGACCTAGTTCAAACCAGACAGCTAATTGCAAGCTACGAACAATAAATGATCCACTTTCAAGCAGACTTATGAATAGATAGCTCCTATCGTAGCTGTACAGATTGCTATGTACTTTACTCATTTGTCTAGAAATATCTTCCCAGAAAATACGAATTGGACATAATTTTACATATATAGTGAAATTGAATCTATTTAAAATCCAAAATTAAAATAGAAATATAAATATATTATATCGATGGTCTTTTTCAAACTTCTTTATTAAATTAGTGATAATCTCGAATCAAATTCTGATGTCACATCATTTTAAATTCCTGCCGACCAACAAACTTGACATCAATTGAACACATTATTTTTATTTGTGTGTATTTAAATCAATAACCTCAGTTCAATAAAAATCTTCCTGAATATCGATTCAAGTAATATGAGAAAAATAACCTCAAAGGTACAAATATAATCTAGCAAACGGATAACATTTCCTAGATAGGATAAAACCAAAATCTTGTTCCGAGAACGAGGATCATTTCTTTATCGATACGAGACATACATACATATAAATGCCGATATTTAGTGATAAAGAGCGTCGGATACGTCGATTTCTGTTCTAGCACGTTTTCTTTACGAATCTTCTGTTAACAATAAACCTACTGATAAGTCGCGTTCTTTATCAATCACGAATACTAATGTACATGTGTTCATGAGTTAGATACATTGTTGCCTTCCTGGGGAAATTTTCAAGGAAATAATTACAACTTTATAAATAGATCTGCATGATTCTCAGCAATAACTTCTTCTTTTTATAAATACAATTCCCAGAAATTTGAAATCTCTCAATGTTCAACTTTTTAACTTTAACACTCATGCGACGATACTGAGGAAATTCTGAGCTTCGTAACAATTAATTTTGTTTATCTTAACTATGTTATTTACTTTTATCATAACTATGAAATATTTATACTTTTCGTAATTTTAGGTGTTACGATGTCAAATTTTGCAATTAAAAATTTTCAAGAAAATTCATGAAAACAATATTAAAGAACTTGTTGAACACTGAACACTGAATTCTTTAAATCTCTGATTCCTAAATTTTCTACTATCGAATTAAAAATACAAGTTCTTCGACAACCAAAGAAGATAAAGGAAGAAAGCGGCGACTAGAAAGAAAAAGTTCGAAACTGTTCTCTTTATTGTTCCAACTGGTCAGAGTGTATCAATGATCACTCGGAACAGGACCAGACGTTCAAATATTTATCCATCTTGTTTTCGTGTTATTTTTAAGATTGTTTGCGATAGTTGTTAAGGAATCGTACTAATACCGCCGTAAAAATAGGTGAGGCATCAGTGTTGGGATAACAAGCGGCTTAAGAGGCATAACATTGGAATAACACGAAAGAAGGAGCCAGAAGTGTTAGCACTTGCTGAAACAGGAGTCAAGAATTTGACTACTGTATTAACATTGAATAATTTCGGTAACAGATGTATATGTGCATATAGTAAAATAAAGTGAACAACAAAGCAAGATTATTTACAAAATAAATTTTGTTTACAAAATAAATATTCGTCTGAAAAGTAAAGTAATTAAGCCAATAATTTCGAAGTAAACAAGAAAAGTTGCAATATAGCTAATTGCGGGAAGTTAGATAAAACTTATTAAATATTATCTGAAATTAAAAAGATTATTTTTTTGCGTATTCAAATTTAACCATGACTCTACAAAAAAGGTATCAATATGATTAAATATATATAAATATAAATATATATATATATATATATATTATACAACAATAATTAAATAATCATCATTTACATTACTTTTAAATAAATAAAATTATATAAAATTGTTTGTTATTTTATTTTCAGAAATAACGCATTGAATTTTTATTTTACTGCGATGGAGAGACGTGAAGCTATTGCACAGAAATTACAATTTTATTTTCACGCGGTAAAAACATCGAGTTAGGTCATCACGGGGTTAAGTATGCAAAGTACTTAAGGTCCTTGAGATAATATTTGAATATTCTTGATAAACTATTGCAAAAAGACTTTCAGCTCGCTATGAAATACCGATAACGTTAAATCTTCAAGTATCTATTACCATTATAATTCAATCTAATTACTATTTCTATTATGATGTTCCTTTCTAATTATACAATTTTGTTTAGTATACGCTTATTGGTTCAGCATTAGTATTATTATGATCTTTAATAATTTACTTTAATTATAGGTTTATTAAATTACCATAAAATAAATTGCGTCAAATACTTTTAATTCGTCATTATAAGTAATATCAATATCAGCAATACAATTTTAATTTTTTTCAATTTTATATTATTACCGCAGTTGATAAAAAATTTTTACTAATATAATTATATATATATAATTATGCGTATTTCTGTATTTATATCATCGTTCTCACCATTTATATTTATATCTATATATTTTATTACAGTCATAAGCCATATATACCATTTATAATTTTGAAAATTCACACTTTTGACATTTTAAGGATGAATTTAGGGATCTTACAAAGTAAACACTTTGTAATATCTCTAATCCGAGAATTATCTTCATTTATCCAACATCGACCATATTGTCAACAGAGTTCAGTCAACAGAAAGAATATCTTGACGATGAGAAACGAGACCGTCGTAAAAGTATTTCATAATAGGACAAGATAGGAAAAAGAATGAATACTGATTGCGGTGGAAAATGGTGTAGGAATAAAAATTAATTAATCGCATGTCATAAATTATTTCAAGGACCGTTCACTGGTTTTTCTTCTGCATATATTTTTTTTTATAATACCTGCAGTGTCTCGTGCGCATAAGATATAAACGAGTTCTGCATTATCGGTCGTAACAAGCTTTTTTCTTCATTTTTCTGACCCAGTGACATCTCACGTTCTTATCTTGCAGATTTTCCACGCTTTCTGGCCGTGATAGATAAAGGATTCTTTTGAATAATAAAACAGCGGACAGATGCTATTTAACGCATGCCACTAGACGATGAATAGTTTAATACGTTTAACAAGAAATATTCCAGAAGCTCAAGAGATTGTTTAACGTTTACTGTCGAATAAAAATTCCTTTTTAAATTGTTTTATGGCCAATGTTAATATCATTCGATAATGTTATTCAAATGTTAAGGTTTATTTTAATGTTTATAAGAAATATTTTATGTACTTTTCTGTAAAATTGCATATACAAAAATGATGTTATATAGGCACATGAGGGCATATTTTGTTGCATAGATAATATATAGGTTATATTTTCAGAAATTAAAAATTTGGAGAAATTTTTCCATATAGAATTTTGTTTATATGAAACGATGATTCTAAATGCATTTTAAATGCAGAAATTCTCGAGATATGAATATCGGAAGCGGATAAATATCACCGAAATTCGAATTATTTTTTTGAAAATAAACCCACGGAACAATGCTCGACCTTGGTGATGAAAAGGAAACCATCAGCCATTCATACCACTCATTCAAAAAAAATTACTTGAATTCAATACTAAACAATTCAATTCAATTAATTCATCAAACAATTGAATTCAATACTAAACAATTATTTAATTTTGTTAATATCCAACACGAATAATAATTATAATTAGTGATATTTCGTATCATTCAAATATATCATTTATAATATACAAATAAGTCAGCAATGTATGGCATTAATTTGATTTTTAAACTTTGTGTTACACAAACTTATCATGTGTTATGTTTTATTAGTTTCTCAAAAAATTCTTTGGAAGCATTCATTGGCATGCATGTGCATAATTCCTTAGGTTATCGATGTTTAGTTTTTTATATTCAAATTTTTATTTTCATTATAAAAATAATTTATATACGACTTTAATGATGCAGGCATAAATGAAAGTATAATGAATCATTCTCATCGTTTCAAACGAAATTTTTGTTCGATAAGTTTAAAAAATTTAAAATTAAAAAAGCAAATTTTTATACAACTAATATTATTGCGTAAAGAATATTATTATTTTTACAAGTAATAATCAAATTGAAATTATTATTACTACTACTAATTATATTATTTACTATATATTAATTGATAATGTGAAAGGAACGGTTTTAAATGGTTGACATTCTTTATTTACTGACGTTTCATTAAAAGATGTTCAATATATATACATAAAAGTTCACGATTTTCGGTTTTTAGGAAATGCCAATGAATTAATAGTAAGGATGGAATGGAAGAAAGAAAGTTAATAAATTATATTGTAAGCGCTTACTTGAAATTCATAATAAATGCAAATTATTATCACACGCGTATTGTCAAGTATATCAAAAAATAGAAAATCTGTGTATAAAATGATGAAAACGTCGATTCGACGGTGACGTGATTTCTGAAAGAGGGAATAGTTATGAAAATCAAGTAGCTTACGAAATGATTTATGTACTTCATAAATAATCCAAATTTAAAATTCCTTAAATCGCAAGCCATGTTCAGCAAACACTATTTAATAAAGATATTAAATTAAGGTTACAATTGAAATTTAAATGGATAAGAAATAAATATTTTCTCAGTGTTAGTTTTTAGGTTAGGAAATATTTTGAATAATCCATTATATGATAGAAATTTTAATTAGAACTATACATTATAAAATATCTACAGTTGATCCAAATATTTTAAAACACCCGGTATAGATAGTTTGTTCTTGCATATCAGTTTACGTCCTGTATACAAAGAAAATTTTCTCATCATAAATATACGACAGAGTATAACTATATAGATAATACATCGATGCTGTGATTATGTGAAATATAATATATCGATTCTATTTCGCATCGCATACCAAAGTGAACGAGACCTGCCTTAACTCGAGCCAAAGTCTAGTTCCTGACCCTATTCACTGGTATCTTTCGACGATTGTGTCTCTGATTATACGTCTCGATATTCTTCCAGCCAGTACAAATTTCATTCTAAACGTATGCAACATATATGCAATTTATAATCTGATGACTCAAAGTATGAAAAGAGAGATGGAAATAATTTTTAATTTAAAAGGAATTCATTGTTATTGTTATTAATTTAATTTGTATTTATTATAGTATTAATTATTGTTAAATGAAATTTTAAAATATCTATTTCCAAAGCTTTGGTTTATTTAATTATCTTTGAATATATATTTTTTTCTAATCTAATCAAGCACAAACAAACATCTTAGATCATCCAGTATAGTGCTTTCTACCTCCTCCATTATCTTCCTATTAATATGAACATCACAAGATCAGTAACAAACATACGCACACATGTATCACCAAAAAAGGAAACAACACATATAACGAGATCCGAACACGCGTTAAGCAATTAATTGGTACAATGAAATTGTCCTAACCTCAAACCAGTCTGATTATTTTTCAGTGAAAATAAATTAAATGGGAAAACGAAATGAATCTTAAGAGAATAAGAAAAGAGGATGACAAAAGGTGATAGTGTTTAAAAAAGTTCTTGCTTTCTTATAAATACACATCCGCTAACTCTAGACTATTTTGCTGACACGCGATGACAAGCAAAACTTGCAGAACTGACCCTCATGACGTAATCATCGCGATTCGCTATATGTATAGCAGCTTATTCTACCTCCTCTCTCAATCTTCTCCACAATGCTTGTACGTGGCCATTCTATTTCATTCGATTGATGTATATGTATGTGCATATATGTAATATTCCAAATTTTTATTTGCAAAACTATATTTGTATAATAATAATTTGCATGAAAAGCTAAAGTTAGAAATAAAGGTAAATGAAGAATAAAGCCTGTGAAATGCTTTAACAAAGAAAATAGTGAGTTCAAATAAATATAAATATAATTTAAAAATACATACAAAATAAATCTTTGATTTTACGATAAATATAAATATAAAAAATTTAAATAAAAAATTTGGTCTTCCAATATAAATAATTCAGCAGAAATAATTTCAGATATATAATAGCTAACATAAGCCAGTATAAATATACGATTTTGGAGAGTTTCCAATTTGTTCTAAAATTAATGGCTGTTTTCTGACTGCAATTAACGATCGTAAGAATGACTGAACAATTTGGCAATAGCTCTTTCCAAACTTACTGCAAACTTTCACTTTGCTCACAGTTATTGGTAAGTTCCAAGATTTCCTGTAGAAGGATTGGAAGAAACACGTGGGTTAATGGTAATATGTTTAAATTGTATATGAAGTGTTTCAAGGTTATGGAAGCTCTACAATTATGTACATAGTAGGAAGCGAATGAAGAATCAAACAAACAAGAAATGAATTTCTTTAGATGTCGTATTTTGTATGCAATACTATGTAATTACGAGAAATAAAAACTAATATTTAGTAAATCAGGAATATGTTGTAAAACCTTGTAATTTTATGGTCAATAATAAATTATCGTTTCTCTTTTTCGTTTGTATACTCGTAGGATTCTCATATTTGTCTGTATGTTTCAGAATATTAATGGAGAATGTATTAATATTAATTTCGTTTTATACTTAACCTTGCAGTAAACTTCGAAATCCTCGAGTTCGTAATAATTATTTGAGAGTGTATAATATATATTCTATACATTTTTTTACTACTTTACTTGTTATATCATATAAATGAAATAAATTAATGATCATTATCTTAATGCTTTAAATACTTTAATACTTCAACGTACCAATACTATTCCAATACCTCAATAACTAAACGACTGTCGTTTAGCAATTGTCGATTTTCTAACTTCCCGTGGGAATTACCCTCCATAACAATCACAATTTACATTTCCCAAACACTTGTACAGAAAAATACCGCAGAATTATATGAGAATTCGGAAATTAGTTTCCAATCTTTTTACGGATCTTCCGTCACTGTAAGGGAGCCGCAACATGTCATGCAAATGATGCACACGTGAGCATAAAGAGAGTGGCGAGCGAATAAGTAAAGTGTCGCTAGAGCAAAAACACTTGTCAACTAGTAATCCCCCTTTTTGTCTCTGTTCCTCCAGTAGGGAATTATTGAGTAACACCTTGATACCGTGCAAGCAAACCAGCCATTTTGTAACACCACATTCAATACCACAAAAAAGAACTAGAATGACTGAGTGCTGACCGGACCTTGATCTCGCTGACAAGATACTGGCGTCTCATCTACTTTTTCGTTCCTGACGGCTCGCATCCAATTCTCTGGCTGATTGTAAAAATCACTGGCTACTTGATTGGGTAGTGTCATAGTGACAAAAGGTGAATGTTTTTGTTTCATGAAACCTTTGACACTTTTGCTGGAAACTTTGATATCTTTTTTTAGGTTATGTTGCAAGAATTTAATATCATAGAGAAATAGGAAGGGATAAGAATGTTTTTATTTTATGAATCTACTATGAAAGATACTATTTTTAGGCGCTGTTCGAAGGATTTAATATTACGATTGAATATTAAGAGACGAATAGTAAAATGAAAATATTTTTTAGTCAAGGCAACTATGTAGCAACGTAATTGTGCAACATAATTGTAGCCTGTGTAGCGTATTTATGTGAATGTTCTTTAAGATATTTCTTCTTTTTCCAAAAAAGAAAGCTCCTAAACACCCTTCTTAACGTAATATTATAACATAACCACAAAAAACGTAATTTTCGTCAGAATACCAGAATAACAGAACAAAATAATAATAAAAGGATCAAATCGATAATTATATAATTCATAATGAATTATTGACCTTTTCAATACACTAATCTTACTGTTATTTTGAATAATTCAAGAATGTAATTTTTTCGAGTACCTGAATAATTATCATCAAGAAACTGAATAATTAATTAGACACTATATCTAGATTTAAATGGCGTACACGTGTCTACATGTTAACTACGTATTATTTCGTAACCTGAGGATCATGTAAATCCACTTCAGAAATATTTACACATGTGCGACACTAGACAAATTTTACGTAACTCCAATGTGAGCCTATATAACTGCTAAAATTAGTAGCGAAAGAACGAAGAAAGAGTTGATTGAGCGCAATCAACACAAAGAGTAAACCAACAGATATCGGATTTATTACGATCTAACTTTGCTGAGATTTTCGAACTTTTATGTCTATATCTCTTTCTCGTTTCAACGAAGAGAAAGATTTTGTTATATATTAAAAAATATTTTGAAGATGTTTAGATTTGAAGAAAGACAGGAATTTAAGAGCATATAAAAATGAAAGCATATAATTAATTGGACATTATGAGTCGGAATACATCTATCCTTTTTCCAAGGATAATTGCAAGGGAATTTTACTCGGAGATTTCTTAAAACACTGTCTATATTTAACATTGATTTTTTTATTTGAACAGTTGGAATAATAAATGAAGAATAAACAGTAAAACAAACATTTTATCGATACAGTCGATTTAGTACATTAGAAGTGAAAAAATGAAATTATGTTGCAATTGTAAAAATATTTTGTAAATTGAAAAATATTTAAATAATTTAAATATTCAAACATTTAAAAAATTGTACAGTAGTAAAATAGATAATTTATTCAGTCTTAAGGTTAAAGAAGAATATTCCTATGTAGTTTGTTTGTGAAGTTTTTGCTGATTCGTCATGATTGAACATACATACTTGCATAAAACGCAATACTTCGGCATGGACTGTCTAACACCAAACTCAAACACGAATCCGTAAACATGAATTTCAATGTAAATTCTCCTTAATGTATATATGCTTCGATCCGTGCCTTTTGTCATGTAAGAATTTCATTTAGTATTACCGTCAAACAATTGCAGAACAATTTTTTCAAGAATACGTCGTATCAATAAAAGATGGCATCAATGCTATTTATAATTAATTTGTGCAATTTCTATTCATTTCGTCTCTGTTCTGATACATAATGTGCAGACAAAAATTTTCGATCCTTTGATTCACTGATTTGATCCACTGATCTAATCATTCAGCAATCATTATTGAATGTCCAGCAAGAATGTCATACTTTACCAAGATGTCCAAGAACAAACACGTTTCTAGCGTGCAAATAATTACTTAGGGCCACGACCATGATTCTTGGAAAAATTGCAGCAGAAATATCCGTGGCCTTGTAATCGAAATCTTCGCCAAAAAAAAAAAAAAAAAAAAAAAAAAAAAAAGAAGAAGAAACGAAAATCTATATAGTTCCCATTAAAATATTTTTTATGAATATCTTTCCTTTTCTTAATTAATGGTGTGTAATATTACTTATTTATTACTTAACTTATATACTTATTTTATTTATTATTATTATACTTATTTTATAAATTATATAAAATTTAACATTAACTTTATAAGATTTGTATATCTAGCAAATGTGAATTCAATTATTCTATATTTAAATAACAGCAATTATTATTTAAAAATTAATTCTGTATTTCTCGTTGACAAATTATTTATTATTTATCATAGTTGTCTGAATACTAAACAATTTCTTTTCTCCTAAACAGTTTATCTGAAAATTTATTCCTCTTCTGCAAGTTTATCTTGCTCACAGGAACAGAGATACCAATTAATCTGAATGATATATACAGGGAGTAAAAAAACATGCAAGTTCATCATTCTTACAAATCTTAGTCTATACATTCACGCTTATGTATTTACTATTCAACTTTGGCAACAAAACACTATTTCCAGTGCAAAAGGAAGAGAAGATAAGCTGTTAGGATTTTTCTTCAAATGCAAACATTCGTAATGATCAAAAAGTGAAAATTATGCAACAATCAATGAAAATATGAATAAGGAGTCGGAAGAAAAGTACGAGGTATGCAAATAACAATTAGTTTTATAATGTTTTAATGTCAAGCATATTCATGTCCGTTCATGAATGTAAACCTGACGACGTCAAGAGATAAATGTTTACTATGATAGATATCAGAATTTCTATAATATCTGGCATATAATTCTTTTCCTTCCTTTTTTCGATATTTATCACTGTATTTAATGTATTATTAATGAGTACAATGACTACGATTATAAGGAACAGCGTGACGCTATTGATATTTATAATGTGCACATATCTTTATAGTATATATCTAAGAAAAGGTAATAAAGAATGGAATTAACCTTAACCTGTAAACGTAAAAAAAAAAACGAAAGACTAAAAGAAAATAGCGAAATATTCTATATTCTACTTCGATTAAAAAGAACTATTGATGTGGAATTATGATTCATTAGGAAAATATCTGTTCCTAACCTATAACTCATTGTAAGGGAAGAAAACTCGTACGGTTCAAACTTTTCGAGGAATAATCTAATTATGAAAATCAACAGTAGCAATGTGATATAGGAAATCGACGACAGAGAAATAGAGGGGGAGGAGGAGGAAAAAGAAAAAAGGAATGGCGTTTTTATTGGCAGCAAAAGTAATCTTAAGAGTAAAGCGATAAAAGACGTCGCCGACTGTGGTTCACGAACAAGAAACGTGGAAAGTTTTCCACGCTTGAAGGATGAAGCAGTTCTCATGTTTTTCTATTGATTTGCGATTAATTGTCCATTAAATGATCCCTTGTTAACGTTTGCCTGCATTACGCATCATATTATTCCTTATATCATATTAACTTATGTTAATCAATATTCAATACCATATACCTTTAATGAAGTTATTTATGTTACTTTGTTAAAAATAATCACTTCGTTATTTGTTTACGTCTTTGAATGTAAAGTACTGTGCATTTAATTATGTATAAAGATAGAAGTAATACTTCCTGTATTAAGAATATTCCAAGAACTCTAGAAAAGTATTTGTGATCTATATTAATCTGCAATATGCACTATTTTTCCTATTAGGTTTATTATTTACATCCTACTTCACATTATCGCATATTCTGCCTCCATATCCAACATCCACTATCCACTATCACATATCCAGTCCACAGCTCACATTTTCATCCCTCATTCCATGTACTTTATCTCACATTTTATACCCCCACCCAGAATATTCCTAACACATATTCTTGATCTTATCTCTCACATTCCATTTCTCAATTCCATATCTCGTACTTCATATTCCCTTTCTCATATTTCACATCACACGCCCAGTATCTCTAGCTCATAATTCTCAAAATCCTCAACTTCCAGTAAACGAAACAAGCCATCCCACATAATGAAATCAGTTGGCCACAAATTTCCTTCAGAACTCACAAGAAATCGTTACCTACCATAAACGAAACTCGCTATCCTACAAAATGAAATGTGAGCCATAGATATAGGATAGTAGGTATTAGATTTTGGACATATGATAGGGAGCATGTGAATAGTGCGAAAAGAGGGATGGAGGTCGTAGAGTCCAACGTGCAGCTTTTAACTTAAACTTGCACTTACCTTCTTAGGTATGGAAAATGAAGTATTGCTTGTGATATACATGGTATGATGTAGGATGCGAGGTATGAGATATGGAACGTAGAAGATGGGATAGGATTCGCCGATTAGTTAAATGAGCGCGTAAATTACAACGTAGCTACAATATGATGCCATAAATGACCAATGAATAGATAAAAACTATAAATTAACAATTACAAAGGAATGATTAATTTAACGAAATTATCCAACTAATAATTTTCGTTTATCATTTTATAGAAAAGGACATCAAATGTCGATCAATTTTCTTCTAAGGCCAGAAGCGATTTACGATCGTTCGCGCGTTACATATTAACAACATGTGAATCGCATAAACGCGTACAAATCGCTGGAGTGTGCCTTTTTTTTCTTATCTGGCAGAGAAACACGTGTCAGGATTGAAAACTGTTAATTGCATAATGAGACGGGAATCGCGAACTTCCTCAAGAAAAC
This sequence comes from Bombus fervidus, assembly GCF_041682495.2. Classification (NCBI taxonomy): domain Eukaryota; kingdom Metazoa; phylum Arthropoda; class Insecta; order Hymenoptera; family Apidae; genus Bombus; species Bombus fervidus. The sequence continues at coordinate 4,084,121 of NC_091531.1, read as the reverse complement.
TGAAACGATTACATCACTTTATGTTTTAGAAAGTATAATCGCGACCGACGCGGGAAAAAGGAAAGAAAAGATGTTATTTCGATCTTTATTTAGCGGCTAATTTATTATATAACTTTCCATTCCGACATTCGAAGAGCGACTTTAATATTTCCAAGTTAGATGAGGTTTCCCTACTTTCATTTTCGGGCTACGAAATATCCACTGTATGCTTCTATATATTTCCATTTACCGTTCCACATTTTGGCTTGAATTATGCATAGAAATTATTCTTAGGGAACGTTCCACGAATGTCGATGGATTATACCGCGAAAGCAAAGATAACGTAACGTTTGATAACTTAATTTTTTAAAGTCGTTTATCATTTAATTTTAATAATTACGACTTGGCGTGCAACTGCAAATAATAAATTAGAAATAAGTGTGTGCATATTATTATTGTTTAGAGGAAATATTTTAAAAATTATCAAAATAGTGATTATTATAAGACTTTAAGTTTGGGTATTGAGAAGCCTCGTTTCCTATACTGTCTGAACAAAAATGGAATAAGAAGCTCCTGGACATAATAACTTTTATTTTATTATGCTTAGAATTTGTATAAAATCTGGGTCCCTATATAAAATTCTGCACTTTTGCTATTGAAACCTGGTTTTTATGATTTTCATTAATGACACAAAAATTATAATAATATTGTACTATAAGTACCTGCATAAGTAGAAATCCAATAAAAATTCAAGTCACAAATAAAGAAGATAGTGAGAATGACAAAGGAAACCAGAATGTTCACATTAATTATAAGGTTAAATACATTTAAAGTAAACATTCTAATGAAGTTTAACTTTCTTCTGATTGTTGGAACAGATGAGAAATATTCTTCTTAATTTTTACTCTAATATTTAATCTTTCCACTGTGCTAAAAAGTTATGTATAAACATATTCTATTGTACTTTCATTTCTGAACCCCCTTACACAAATAAACAAAAGCTTGGAAAATATTCTACAACTCATTTATGTAAGTTATTTAATTATCCGTTGACGTAGAATTGTAAATAGGAACTTATAGCCTATAATTAGTAAATTATTAGTTCACTGATATTATTATTTGAGAAATTTTATAAATAACAAATTACTATCTTATCTTATTGTATATAATATCTTCTTTAAAGTAAAATTGTAAAATTTTAAATGAAGAGTTTTCGATCTATACCCTATAATTAATATTATTACTTAATAAATTTTACAAATTACAAGACCTCGTTATTCCAAAATTACAAAGTCATAAACATAAATATATAATAGCTATAACTTGTAATATATGCCTAATTGTTTCATAAATTACTATGCAAGAGGGCACTGGTGACATTACGCATCACTAGCTTGGCCTGACAATGAAAATGTACAAAAAAAAAAAAAAAAAAAGAGAAAAAACGAAATAGAAAGAAGAAAAACGTGTTACCAGTGAAGATCAAAATCGGATCAAGGCTATGAAGTTTTATGTATTCACAAACATCAACTAAGTGTCTCCGATTGAACTAATACGCTAATATCAACACGTTCTATTCATTATGTAAGTGGTAGCTAATTGCAGTTACGTTCTCGAAGGATTATAATTGTAAATAGTCACATTACACATAAGCACCTTTTTCCTTAACATTGTTATTTTACGTATAAGTAGCGATAAAAAGTTACATTTTTTCCGTCGCAGTTACCTACTTCTTATAGCAATAATGCCAATGATTTCCATAGAAATGAATTAAGTAATTCAAATTAGAAATTTTAATTTATCTAACCAATTATTGCATTTGTAGAGAAGTAGAAATAACTTGTATGAATTAATGTAAATCAAGAATTCTGTCACTTTTTTCAACAACCTTGTGACGTTATTTCTAAATTATACAGGATATCCCAGTATTTAACAGCCAAACTTTGTCTTGGATGACGTGATGTCCAAATATTAATAAGTGTCACTGAATCCTTTAAAAACTCTTTTGCATTTTATAATTATGATATGATATAATATGATATACATTAACTATCAGCTAGCTCATATTCATTCTGACTTAATTCTTTGTATCTGTTACACGTGTTTTTTTTTCAAATTAGGAATCTTTCCATCTTGCTTTTAAATAATTTATGTCTACTCGTTCGATATATATATATTTTGTTTAAGCTTACGCTGACATTGATATAATAATGTAATTACCAACGTGTTATAAAAGAACATTTTTTCACTCATTTAACACTAAATTACAAGAAAAACACTGAGTATCGTTTAATTTCTTTCATAACTCGATTACGTATTATTATCCCTCGTCAAATGTAAAACTACTTTTTCTCGAATGACGACAATTATGAGTACCGGCTAGTCCGTCGAATGACGATTTATTTTCTCTTCTCACAACCGTAGATTGCTCACACGTGTTCTTTTTGACCTTTTTGTGGATTTATTACAGATTTTTTTCTTTACTCGAAAACCTACGTGTGTTAAGTGTTTCCCAGAGAAAATATTTGAAGATTTACGAAAGATTGATGAAATATTCGAAGAACTATTAAGAAAATAATTATTGTATAACACATACAACAAGAAAATAAAGATTTTCTATAATAATTATTCAAATAATTTTTTATAATGTTATCAATATTTTGATATTTTATAATATTCGATATTTTGAAAAAGAAATGTTATTTTCACAAATTCATTTATCACAAAGCTGCATCGTAAATAATTGCAAATTTCAAGGAAAATAAAAATTAAAGTAACATTAAAAAAAATATTGCTCGCAATCGTCATTCTTCTATGTATTTTAATTTATGGATTTGATCGTGGCTTCTCCGCGACTCACATAAGCTCGATTTCGATAATACTCATCTCAACGACCTAGGGGACCAATTGAGTCGTCCACAAAGTAAATATGAATTACAAAAGCATCGATGGATAGAGACAGTGGGACCTTTTTTGGACGAGGATAAAAAAAGACACAAGGCACTGTGTTCAAACAGAGGAACTAATTGTATATATGTATATATGTATAGCGAGATTAGAGAGAAAGATACGTCGCGTGCGTGTCCTATTATATTACGTAAGGGAAATGAGCCAGTGGAATCTATCTTAGTGTGGTTAGACACCGTTTCCGATTGAGCTCGGGGAAATTTACCTGTTCGAACTTAAGAAAGATCTACTATATGTATAGTGTTCTGAAAACATGTAACATCTAATATTGCAATGTGATCATTATGTATATAATAAAATTTACTCCTTAAAAACTGTATAATAGTTGAGTTTATGAGAAGACGAATTTCCCACATTTCTTTAGATTGCTTAATTATCGATTAGAAGCACCGCGTAGAAAGTGAAAGCAAGGATAACGATTACACATAGTGTTTAACCAACGAATATACGAAATTTCTAGCACCGATTTTTCTTGGACTTAATGAAAGATTTCGGGCGCCATCTGTAAATGTCAATCAATGTAAATGCGCATGCGCAGAGATAACCATATTAAATTCCTAATTGTATCTCTCGTTCCTCGTGATCTTTTTATTACAAAACAGCATGAAAATTTTGGAAGATAATAAGTAATTAAAATTAGACTGAATAAAATTACGGTGCCCTTTGACAACATAATTTGATTTGAAATGGATCTGGGTTTACTTTTGGGCAGGGAATAAAATTTCAATAATATTAGCAATCTCACTATTTAATTCTAACACGAAGATAATATGAAGATAAAAGTGGCTACCTTTTATTTCGTCAATATAACAAAAGGCGGATCCACTGCTTATGCACTATAGAAGAATTCTTTTCATTTTATACACATTAAATCACTGTACATAAACCCTATCTGAATTACAAATGTGTGATATTACACTTTATAGGTTACGTGTACAATGTAAACGATTAAATTGTATCGTTCACAGTATCAACTAATGAAAATATTCTGAAATATAATACAATAGAAGCATAATACATATTTTTAAAAATTCCTGTTTCTTTTCTCAAAGCTTTAAAGAATCCAATATGTGAAAATTTTTTAGAAATACTTTGATATACAACAAGGAAAAGGCGCAATATTTCTAAAAAGTTTTATATTTCTTAAGTAAAGTCATTGGTACTTTAAACCACTAAGAAATTAAAAAATCAATTATTTAGAATATATCGATATATTTATATTAAATACTTATCGGTATTCTCAGAAAAAATTGAAATACTTCGAAATTCGATAGAATAAAATGAAACATATTTTTCAAGACAATCCCGTACAAAAACGTAAATGTTCTCATAGATTAAGAAGGCAAGGTCTTACAATAGAAATAGAAGTACATAAAGTGGAAACGAACGATCCGTCGTATTTTTCAGAGACACGTTTATACGACACGGTGACGGACTAACAGTATTAATAATTAATGCGAGTTCTTCCGACTAAAAGCTTCTTTTACTTGTTAATTCGCAGTTCCCCTTCCGTTTGTCCACTGAATATGGCATTAACATAAGCAAACGGAGAAACGCATGAAAATAGCCCTCCAATAACTGAAACGCTTATTTTGATTTCACGAGTTGTGATTGGTGGTGGTGGTCCATGGAAAGGTTATGTCACTTTTCTTACAACAAACAGTTTGTACATATAATCAATCGTTTTCTATATACATAACTTCATTTTATGATTTTCAGGATTGTGGAGACCATGAAAGACCTTTGCCATTCTTAATCTCACTGCAATTCTCACGATTATTGTCCTAGTCTTGCTTTTGTTTCAATCAAACAAAACATTTTTCATATTCTAAGAAAATTTTACATTTTACATAATTTAAGAGTAATTTACCGTGTTGTAATCATTTTTAACAGTCACGTAAATTTCAACTGTTACAAACTTTATATATCAATATATTCAAACAGCTGTGAAGTCGAGTATCGTATGCGATCAGTACAAACATATAAAAATAAGAAAATAGGGCACTTGAAATACTACTACTAGAAGAATTAGGATAAGCAGTGAAGTAATATATCACAAGAGCAATTCAATATTTTGATACGAAAAATTATTTCAGAGAAATGTCGTACGGTAGCTAGGGGGTTACACTGTGCTTTTATCTATTTGACTTTGCGATGATATTGAAATTACCTTTATTTTTCGAAACATTACAAACTCGTAACTTTCGCAGCATTCGCTATCAAAATATAAATTTTTAATTCGACAGGACAACATAGATTCCATTAAAAAATTTTAATGTCATCTTTACAGGACGTTTCAAAGTCAAATATGTCCCCCTCGATACCATACAGCTTTTATCTGGATTTTGTCAGAAGGGCCATGCACTCAAATCGTTTTGGGGTTGTTTTATGTATAATTGTTATTATTACTAAATTTTAGAAATCATATAAGGTAAAAAGAAATTTTATAGAAATTATATTATGTCACAATATGGAGACATCTCAATTAATAAATTTTTGTATAAATAATAATACTGTCCTATTTAAGAAAATAAAAGGAAAAAGATTCGCGTGCATTTCAGAAGATTAATTACTGAGATCTCATCGATACCTGTTTCTTCCCGAAGATTATAAATCATCCCGATTAACATAAACAAAAAATTGCACGTGCTCAGCGACGACTAAAAGATCACATCAAAAATGAAATTTTACGTTCACCCTACACTTGGCCAATCACGTGTGTCGAAAATTGCATAATTTTTTTATTAGCTCATCAGTTTGTTCTTTTGCTGCTTTTACTTTCTGTTAAAAATAAATTGTCGTCCTTACGAAATTCACAGAGAAAAGTATCATTAATTTCCCATTATATTTTTACTGGCATTACACAATTTTTAGCTCTTTACAAAGTTTCTTTAACAATTGATTTGGTATTTCTTTCAGCGCCTGGCTTTCCGTATTTCTATTCATCGCTTCATTCAAAATTTTTGGATAATTTCGTTTTATTTCACTAATTCTTGTTAATCAAAATTGTATTTTAAGAAGATCTCTAACCTAACCTCATTAAATTAATGAATAAAACCGAAATCAAATCTTAAGTTTGACTTTAATTATTCTGACATAATGAATTTAAATTTGGTTTCAATAAATTTAATAAATTTTTAATTTAATAAATTAAATTAAACGATATCAGTATCTAATAAAAATAAAAATAATATATATACATATATGTAAAAACAACTATAAGAGTTAATATAAAAATGAATACAATTATGTCTATATATATAAATAGAAACAACAATACAAAAACAAAGGCAGAATTTCAGTGAAAAGTACTTTTTGTCATAATTCATTTTATTACAGAGATATTTTTCTACCAAAATGTTCTACGACATTTTTTGAACACATGCTACTAAATAAAATTGGTAAAGAATCAAGCAAACGAAATTACCAAATATGGGTGGGCGTGCATTGATTAATTACGCGACGTAGGTTGACCTACTTATCGGGTGTCTTGAAAATTTTCTACTTTTCACGAAACAAGTGCTCGATTTAGTCACATACACAATTATATAATAACGATAATCGATTCCACAAACATGACGCGATATGCCAGGATACGTTATTACTATCATTTAACAAATGAAGAGTAATTATTATTAATAGTAGATTCTCAGAACAGGTCAGGTAATAGAATAATCCTTGTAAATAAACGTTTAGATTTCTCTAAACTAAATTAGCTAATTAAGTAACTCTTAAATAAGTAAACATACAATTTTTTAACATCTCGTATAACAAACCCTTCGCAGCTTCCTTTATACTATTCACAAATTTACATAACTAATAAACTTTATTATTTAACTTTATTATTTACCAAAATCTCCTCCCAAATAAAGAAGCACAAAATTTAAGGACACCCTATGTGATCAACCCTTCATCTATCACCTACACGACCCAAAGAATCCCATAAAAAAAATAAAAAGACAAGATACTGACTACACTCATTGTACTTCCTAAACATTTGAGAAGAAAATATAAAGTCCATAAAAACACGATATATCAAAAATAAAAGTGGTTAGTATCGGAGGTTAAAGAGTCCCAAAACCGGTTAAAAACATGGCGATCAACCAAGGCAAAACATTTACCTGCCAGCCCCATTTCCGAAACAGCGGCAGACGTAGCCTCGCTATCAGACGTGTAGATCTTCGATCAATCGTGCACGAGTTCTTCCGATCTTTCTCGGAAAAAATTCCTCGGAGGTGCCCTCCATTATCGTTCTTATCACCGAGACAACGACAGTAGCCCTGGCAAATTACGTTACGGTATGACCGCGGCCTTTAATTACGTAATTTCTCGGCCATCGCACAATCGTTTGTCGATCGAAGCGGAAACACACTCTAAGCTAAACCGTTCCGTACAGTGAGCCAGTGCAACGAACTAAGAGGGATGTTTGAAACACGATGGAGCCGCAGCAAACAGGTAGCTAAAACGCCGTGATGATAACTTTCATTTGTTTCATGACAACGTCGGGAAGACGACTGCCTGGCAAGCAGCTGGCGCGTTTTGCGCTCGGCTCGTGGCTAGAGAGTGGGGATAGCTCGAGTCTACCACAAGAATGAATATAGCGCGAATCGCGGCGATAGTTAGAAATGAGGGGGGCGCTAGCGTTCGAAGATTAGGAGTGGTGGGTGCTAGGCTGTTGGTAGATTAGGAGTAGGAGAAGGAGACAACGGGGGTTAGAATTTGGCGCGTAAATGCAACGAGGGTTGGTTTTTTCTTATGAGAACTATTAATCTCTTTTATTTAGAGTTGTTATTTTAATATGTTATTTTAATAAATTAATATATTGATAAATTTAGCAACGAGGTTTGATTTCTATTTTATGAGAACTGTTAATCCTTTTAGTTCCGAATATAGTAGGATCCCATATAACACGGAAAATACATGAAGTTATTGTCACGAGAATTGTGTAATTTAAATTTCTATTATGAAAGTTACACGTGTAATCCTACACAAAAGTTTAAAGACAAATTTTTTGTTTTTTTCTAAAAGAATAAAAAATTCGAACAGTAATTGTTTATTACTCTTGGACATTTTTATTATCATACAATTATAATTATTGTGTACAGTTATTGTTGAATATCTATATTTTTATAAAGATTGTACAATGGCTATTTCTTTTATTGCATCAAATATCGAAGACTGGTAGAAATTTTCGTTAAAGCAATTGATTTTTTTCTAAAGAAGAAAAGCAACAGAACTTTGCAATCAACCTAATATTTAAATAATATCCAATAATGATTTCACCAAGTACGTTCGACATAAGGAATTTAAAGAGCATTTAAAACACAAGAGGCACATAGTGAAGAAGAATTATTACGAAACATTAGCGAGATGGAAGACGATGTCTCTCATCAGCGACTGGAAAGATACAAGAAGGTGCTTTCTCTTTAGCTACGACCTTGATTGACCCTGAGTAACTATGGTCGCTGAATTCGTCGGAATGTGAATTACATACATTCGTAGGTATACAAAAACGCACTGTTCTGTTTAGAAAAAAATCTCAGTGACCTTCATAACACTGTCTTGTACCACAATACGAGATCCAGGAAAAATATGAGTCGAATAATTGATTTTCTAAAACGTCTCGATTTTATCTCCTACGTATGTATTTTTTTGAATAATATTTGCATATACATGTGTACTTATAGGAAATACCTAGTTTCCATTTCATTCCATTTCTTATGTCAGATGCGGTTTACATGTTTATATGATAACTTGCCATTAAAATAAAATAAATAATGGGTTATTACATTTTATGAGGATAACCTAAATAAAAGTAGATACTATACTATATAATGAAAATATGCAAACAATACGTGAAAGAAAATGAATCTCGATTGCAATATTACATAAGTCGAAAATCGTAGGATATTGCATCACTGATCGCACGAAGGACATTCAAAATCGTCAAATAGCATTTTTGCTTGAAAGATCTTACGTCAAGAGCAAAGAAATCTGAGATCGAGTAACAGTCGATATATATGTATGTATGTGTTGTAATGATTCATAGCATAACACGAAACACATATTTGTGCAATGAAAAATTCAAATTCTCTTGCTCATACGAAACTAAATTACAAATGAGTATTTAATAAATCATTTATCCTTCTTATTTTATGTATTTTTTCGAAAGTTCAAACTGCAAAAGTGCACAAAGTATACATAATGTGTATAAAGAAGTAAACACAGTACAGCACTTGTTAAAGTGACGAAGTTCTAATATTTTTATTTTCTAATACATAATACACAAAAATTTAAATTTCCATAAATATTCACAATACACAATTAAAATTCCACCATAGAATCGAATGTTCGTTGGGCTTGCCTCAAAAGACGCCATTTTTGGACAGTAACTCTAAAAGAAATCTAAATAATTAACTAACATTCCATCAAACATCACAATATTGATATATTCTATGTCACAAAATTAGAGAATCATTAAATGACCAAGAAATTGTCGATATCTCATCTCGGCACAGGCACATTTTAACACTTTACTGACTGCTAGTGATTCAACAGCATACGCACGTCCGACCGGCAGCTTAGTCGCAGATTCTCCCTGGCGCCGCCTCTGTTTCGGTTTAGACTTTCCAATACCATTCTTTCCTTTCATCGCGAACGGTAAGTTTTTCAAATTGATATAAAACTGTGGGAGCTTACAAAGCAACGCAACTGAGCAAAGTATCTTAGTACTAAATAACAAATTACTGCTCAAATAATGAGAAAGATTGTCGGCCACAGAAAGCCGATTAATAGGTTATTGGTTGGTAAGCGTCGGAGACAAGAAACCGATTGGCTATCGGTCGGTAAAGTGTTAAAGGGTGTGAAGCCTCTACTTCCGTTATGCCAGTTCAAAGTATATTACAAGTATATTATAAATTTATGACAGTTTAAACATCGACAATTTTTCGGTTAAAATTGAGCAATTTAATTTTGCGGCATAATGTGTATTATTCGACTAAACTTCGTTTAAGTAATTACACTGGTAATGAAATTATAACAGGAAACAGTTAAGCGAATTATCCTGTATACCTTTCCTGCCGCCAGGGGACCGGTACCCCTTTGTCCAGTACATTTGCCAAATCGATTCTTATATCCATCATATATTTTGAAACAATGGACCCGCAGACTCGAGAAGTGCTATGTTCCCTCTTTGTTTATCGAATATTGTGAGAAGATGTAAAACAAGTTCGAAAAAGAGAACGGTGTCGCAAGACGAAGTTTAGCTATTGTTCGATATAATAAGAAACAACCCAACGCATAAGCTAATAGACTCAACGTCCAACGAGTACGCTTTCAATTAATCGGCACACGTGTTGTGCAGTAATCAGTAATCAAGAATGTAATCAAATTTTCAAGAACTCATTCCATCCAGATTGCTCAGTCTCTTTTAATAACAAAGGTTTCTTCGATTAATTGGCTTTTCCACGGAGGTATATTTCCATCCAAGGAAAGTGTAACATGAGAGGGAGGGAGGGGTGAGACGGGGGGGAGAGAGAGAGAGAGAAAGAGGTAACAAAGCTGCTAAATGAGTCAGTTGATAAACAGAAAGGAACGAAGCAGTTTCTGCCGGAATGAGACAGCTGTAAATGAATCATTTTATGTGCTGGCCCGACTATCACGTTGCCAGGATGATAATTATGCTCGAACGAGAGAGTCTCACTATAAACATTTCGAAATTTTCGTTTACTTTTGGTTATTAATAAAACAATCTCATTTATTTTGCGTTACATATAAAATATACTACATAAAATCAATTTTTTAGTGGCCGTCGTTTTTAAATCATGCGTAATATTGCAATGGTAGCCAAATCTTATCAGTATATCAAAAAATTCTGAAATATCAGCGTTTTCCAATCCAATATACATTGTTGAAAATGTTTGTCTATGAAATTTATCTTATTTTAATCATTCTGTCCACAATAATATATATTAGAATACTTAACATTAAAATACATGTACATTTACTTATTATTTAATATTATCTATATACTACATAATATTTGAAAAAATTATCATTAGTCATTTTCATCAAATCTAAAACATCAAGGGCAAAATAAATTGTTTTAACGGAAGGATTTACTTTGTGCAAAAAAGACTCGGTATTACAATAATTTACTTTTTATGGCTTCCATGGCTCAACGTTTTTTTCATCTTTTTTTTTTTTGTTAATTAGAAAGAAAATACAGAATAATGTTTTAATTTATAGCAATGCTTCTATACCGTATGCCCATGCATTGTCGCTATTGTTTAAGAATGAAGTTAATAATAGCGCTTTTATTATGGAAATTTATTTAGTTCTTTATTTAAATACAGGGATGGCTCGTAAATGCAAATGTTTGGTGACCTTCAAGTGGATTTACATCCTGTTTTTTCGATATTTTTCTTCAGATAGCATTGCACAGTTTAAAGTAGATAAATAATAAAGGGATTTTCATTACTTAAAAATTACTGATTCTTGTAAAAGAGTTATAATTCTGATTAGACATTTTTAGTGATATTTCACTGCACAAAATTAATTAGATTGGTAAAAGGTTTAAACTGTCCATTTAAATTTTTAAACACCTTAAATTTACCAAATTAACATAATTTCTATCTGATCAATATTTCTTGTCTTTTAAATATTTCTATCAAAAAATAAGAAACGATTGAAATTATATATTATCCTTCTTCACTTATTTAAAAAGAAATCACTGTTAAATTCAAATAAAAAATAACTATACCGTGCGTGGTATTCGATTTCACTTTAATAATTTTACGATTATTTGTGTTTACATTATTCCACATCTTTCAAAGAATCAAGGAAATTTCAATGAAAAAATTCTTCCTTTCTTGTTGCGGAAACACGGCGTGAGATTAACAATTAAAATTATCAGAAATTTTTTCCAGGAGAAATCGTTCGTTTTATTCAATTATTTATAAAAATAAAACGAAGTTTCTTGCTAATATCGTGTTTCCACTTTCAAAGAGAAAAAATGTTATTTGCCGTGGCAAAAAACGTGCTTAATCGCGATCCTTACAAAACCCTGGCAGATAATAATAGCAAATTAACTTTAATTAACTTCGATGTTACCACGAGTCTAATTAATTAAGACAACGTTTAAACAAAAAATTATACGGTTTTCTTATCCGGCTAAAAATTACTGCAGTCTTAAATCACACTAATAGATCGTTATTTAAACATCTGAAACATTGTAATTAATTATAAATTATCATTGAACAATTAGAAGCTGACTAATTGGTATTTTCTATTCAGTACATTTAAGTGGATATTATAGATACATGACAATTTATTAAAATAATATTAAAAACGCTAAAATACATAGCAGATATTTTGTTATTTAAAATGTTTGAAATAGTTTTTGATTTCTATTAAAATTTTCTTTTTTATGAATTGTAATGTTAAATTTTAAATATTTTTTGCATAGATTTCTTTACATTGCAATACATTTGGTTGACTGTAATTGTATTGTCAGCTTTTTATATATATTTTTTCACATTGTTGCAAATCTTTTTCATGTGTACTATAATAATTTATTTGATTTTCATAGTCATAATAATGAGACATTATAATAAGCGTAAAAAATGGTTGCAAATGCAAAATAAAATTTTGAAAAATAATATTCGATTTTTATTTAATATTATTAAATTTGAAGAAAATGAATTATTATGTTTCATGGACATAATCTTTCATACATAAATATTTCTATATTGAATGTTTTTTATTGTAATTTTGTTAGATTGGTTTTATAATTAAAACATAATTCACTCTCTTCAATTTCTTTTATTTTCTACATTTATAATTAAATAATTGTCTCTCACAGCAAAACTAATGGCAGATGTGCAGTTATAATAACCAAAATGCTACTAGAAGCATAATTAAATATTAATTATTTTATAACGTACTCAAATATATTTATATATTATATTGCCATAAAGAATAGATTTTAACTGTATCTTATTTAGAATTTAACAATTTTTAATTTATTATTAATACTTTTATCCCGAATATACTCTACTATATTATGCTTTTACTCCGATATAACCTTAAAATCAAAACAATCCTGATGCAGAATCATATATCTATATGCGTCGAATCGATAAACAACGTGTCTAGAATTTTACAGTTGTTGAACATTCCTAACGAAGCCATGTCAGTTAAAATACAATATGTCTGCCATTGAAAAAGAATTAAGCACAATGCTAAACATTTTGGTATTTTCATAACTTGGATATATGTTAGAACGAATCGATTGATACAACGTTTATTGCATTTCCTAAAAATTTGTTGAAAATATATCTACAATATGCTGTTTTATAAAACGTGGAAAATGAAACTTATATTCTTCGCCTCTCACCTTCAAAATCATGTACAAAGAGAGTACATTATCCAATTTGCAGTCACTTCAATTATCGGTAATTATCGATTCGTGTTATTGACTTACCAAGGACATCGAAAAGCTGCTCGTCGAACCGCATTTCAGTATGTGTCCCTTTTAATTCAAAGTGGCTGCGTAGAGTCAGCGTGGAAACGGAGTGTGCGCAAGCACACGTTAACAACACAACACAGACAATATTTCTTTTCACGTGGCTGTCATGCTTCTGTCACTATACATACGGCCTATCATTCAAAACGATAAACTTACCAAATTTTCGGACCATCGCGCACGGAGGTCGCTAAGCGACTGAATGTCAAATTGTCAAACTATTGCTTTCGTTATTTGCTAATGTGCGAATGGTGAGGGAAAGACATGTGTGAGTGGGGATAGCGCGAATAGTGGTGAGGGCTATAGTCGTGCGCTAACTAGTGAAATATGGAAAGAATATTTACGAAGAAAGGGAAAAACGTTTATTATTTGTCGCAATGATTCAACGAGAATATTGTATATAACTAATTCAACGATACGATTTGTTCAACTGCTCGCTTGTTTACTCTTTGCATTTGTTCACGAGTCTTCCAACGTGTCTTAATCTTATTTGTGCCCGTATAAGTGTAGAAATCAAGTTTGACAATTTTTAACATACCGATCGTTAGATTCCGATGTTTACAATTAAATAACGATGTGGGATATTTAAAAATATAAAACTGTACGCAGTATGTAAGAATACACGAAGATCACATGAAATAAACGTGGTGAGTAGATACCATATATTTGTTGAATTTGCTGATTTTAATACCATTCGATGTATGAAAACGAATATATATTCGCATTAACACGCGAATAAAGATTAACTAGATATTTATTCAATCGATAAAACCACTTTTCTTAAATCTTTGTTCTACTCATTTTGTAAACGTGCATAATTTCTTTATATTAATCAGCTTCCTCATTTACTTCCAAACGTAACCCTAACCTCCATTCGACGATTCTATTCAATCAAGTGGGTGTTTTCACATTACTAATTTAATGAACAACACAGAAATTTTTGTTCAAAACTTGCATTTAGTATTGCATATACAAAAAATGTCAGTCGATCTTATGCATTCAAAATGAAAAGGACACTCAACCAAGGAATATGTATATTACTGAATAAATGCATAGTGGCTCTTATGAGAAGGTTGGTTTGTGGAACAATGAATAACCTTATTTTCACAAAAGGATTGTACTCGATAAGACAATTAGATAACATCGTATCTAAACAATCGGTTAATGATTGTTATCTATTACTTGCACAAATGACGATAAGTTAATCACTAAGATGAGAACAAATTATAAGTGATAATTTACTTGTGTAATGCAGAAATGCAATAAACAATTATTCAGATAAAATATTATATTGTTATAGGAAAGATATTTACTGAATAAGAAATAATATAAACAGATTATTTTGAACTAAAAAGACTGGTATAAATAACAAATCTTATCGTTAGTAATTAAAATAATTACGACATAACAAAGTATAATAATAGATAGATATTAAGTAAAATGATGGACATTTCTTCGAATACATATTGAATATATATTGATGCTAATAATTTATTAATAATTTTTATAATATTCTTATTATATACAAAAAATTTATGATAATGTATGATTATCTAACGTCCGAGAGAAAATTGTTTCTACAAACTATAAGTACATATACGTGTATAATTAATAATGCGATCTTTATAATTTTTTTATTTCGAAATAGCGTTGCAATTTGAAAAAGATTAACGTGTGTAATTATAAATTGTTTCAACCTTAATATTTGATATCTAGGTAAGAAAAAGATATCGGTCGAGAAATGATTAAAAAAATGCACAAAATTCTCCTATAAAGTGCCTTATCATCATAGAGATATTAGTATTGTTACAGTCACGGAATCAAACTCGATAACAAAATTGTTGCTTACAATATACACCGCATAATAATCCCTACTGTTACATTTATAATGTTCGAAGATAAAACATTAGGTCAACGTGTCAAAGTTACATAAACGATTAGATACTTCAACCACATTTCTATTTAATGTCGAACATTATGGAAATTTTACATGAAGATTTTTTTACTGATTTTATAAATACATAATCTTACTGTACACACATTAATATGTATTATTTGTATATAGAATATCATGGTAATTATAAAGCAATAGATAAGGGGATGAATTTATGTGAAAAAATTAATCGAGATCTAAATATCTTGCTGATTGAATCGTGATTGCTGGGATATCGCATTCTTATTAACATATCATGCGATTGGTTTTATAGATTACTTAGTTCGCATGTTATTTATGCAAAATTCAAATTTTTATCAACGCAAGTAAAAAAAATTGCACTAAAATAGAAGTTTAATAGACGTATACCGAGTATTCCCGACGTCATTCCGGGTATTTTTGCATATTTAACTTTTCATAAGTATTTTTTTATAGACTTTCGTAACCAAATTATTTGAAAAAACATAGAACAAAAAATTACACACGAGGACAAACGTAACATGTGCACTGCTTTTAGAAATGCTAAGGCATTATTCTAAGACAAATAGAATAAATATCTTTTATACTTATATTAAGAAAATTAAAAGTTATACCAATGTAATGTAATATTAAATATACTAAAGACAGGCAACGCTATACTCCAATAATTAATTGCTAATAATAACTTCTAACGAGAACACAACACCTTCCAACATGAATTAAGAAGAGATATACATGAGGTAATGACTCGAATGTATTAATTCGCTAACTAACTAGTAACTAATTAATTATTTACCAGCTAACAGCGGTAACTGTGGCAAATTAAGCATGTAAATACTACTTAGATATTTATATATGTATAAAATTTCATTGTAGTCGCTAATACCTTACCAGGGGATGTGACCAAAGAGCAATAAATAAATAAATAAAAATATTAATCTAACATTAATACTGTTAAGTTTCGTGTATTTTTGAAAAATTAGATATTTAATTTATTCTTTTCTTTTTAAGAATTATTTCAAGATTTTACATGTATTATTTGAAAAACAAAAATAAGATAAGGGAATACTCTACATGTTGCTATTCGAAGATTGGTTGTACTTGTTATCATGTTTCGTGTAAAAGATCTGTATTAGGAAATGTCAATTGGTATCATCATCAACTTCAAAAATATTCATGTCAAATCGATCAAAATGAGATACTTAAATCGAAAATATAATTGGAATAAGAATATCAGAGATGAAAAGCTGTTTTGAACGAAATAAATGGACATCTTGATAACTCTTTTCGGATAAAATCAGGATGGATATCGTTACACGTCATGAAGATTAACGCAGTTAACGATTATAATATTTGTAATTAATTGTTTGTGCGAATTTCACAACTAATTACGTTTGCTGTGAGAGACGCATACGATAATTTTTATGCGCGTAAAAATTATTTCACGATATAAAAATTAATTGCGTTGGTGACAAGAATTAACGTCAAGAAGAAAACGTGAACTTTATCAGATGATAAGAAAAGTTGACCCAAAGTCTTTTTGAAGGGTTTTTCAAGATCGTCGATATTTTTTTTGCATATCAGCGCATGCTTTTTTGTAACGTAATATTGTAGTTGATATCGGAACAAGTTCAACAATCCTTGACATTACGATCTTGAAACGACTTTGAAGAAAGAAGAAATGAGTTTAAAGCGGGATAATATAAGAATAGCGGAACTATTTGTAGAAATAGTAACATTAGTAAATATTCGATTGTTTTTTTCCTTTTTTACTTAGGTTCTTCACTTAAATCCACCCATTTGAGTCATTAGCAACCACATTACCTACGTAATAGTAATTACGTAAGATTACGTGTTAGAGTAAGGACCATACTGATATGTTTCAAAAACATTCATCTATGACTTGACAATTCGAGTCGTTTCTTAAGATTTTCCTCCACTCGATAGAACCCTCTTTCCCATTGGTATTTTGGGCAAGATGCGACGACGTGTTCCACTGAGTTTATTACACCGCATTCGCTAAGTATTGGCTGATCTTCTTTCAATAAGTAAGTAAAATTTGCATAATCAATCCTCAGTCTAGGTAAGGTCACTTGATAGTTCCAATCAAACAATAATGCATGACTTGTTTGATAAGTATCGTTTTTAATACAATGTATATTGTATATAGTGCATGAACCTTCCCACGAATTGTTCCAACGATCGTTGAGAATTCTTTAAATGATTTTAGAGCCTCTTTATAGTAAAACCGGTAAACCTGGATTACTCTCCTTGTCCCTTGTGGATTAGCTCTCCAAGTTCCTTCAATTTCAACATGAGATGAGGTACCCACGCAAACAGGATTTCAGTGGCTTGTTTGTTTAGTAGACTTTAAAATTTGCTTATCAATTATGCTTGTCAGTAATCGTAATTGGTTTAGTAATTGGATTTCCCCATTTGGTAACGTCTACAGCTGAAATTATAGAATTGTTCTATACGTTGGAAATATCGTAATTCGATAGATTTAATAAAGAAAACAAGCGATTCGAGCTATTAATAACGTCGTTTTACGATGCAATATAAATCGCTAAGCACAGCTTAGGTTTTAGGTAAAAGAGTATTTCCCAGAAAATACATTGTTCAAAGCAATTGGAGTTTAACTTGCCAACTATTGCGCGAATTTCGAGCCATGAAATGGCTTCTGGTTTACACTTATTCATAAATGTTAATTGTAAATGTTAATGAATATTATTTAATGATGTATTTCGTCTTCGTTTTATTAAAAATATTTCTTTTTTATATATCGATATACTGGTTCACGAAAGACTTAAAAATTATTGTTTATACACCCTTAAGATTATAATAATTTAATAAGATTTAATAAGATTATAATAACTCTTAAGATAATAAATAATAAAAATGTAAATATTTAGAAAACTTCTTTGTTCATATTGTATATGTCATATAGTTAAATGAAGCTTCCAGTTTAATCATCGAACAGAAAGGCAAAAGAAGCGCAGGGGAATTGTTCAAAAAGAAGAAGGAAAACCTCGAATTAACAAATCGTGACACGTTTCGAGCGCATGGCGAACTGAAGGTTGCTTACAATAAAGTTTATAAACGAAGAGGTCACGCGATAACCCTGGAGAATGTCCGCCGCATAGATTATGCTTGCGTTCTCCAACATGGCTCTCGCAGCTAATTAGCTTGCATCTTTTACCTTCACGAAAATAGTAAATAAGAAAGGTATTTTTACCCTGAGAGTCGTTAAATATAAATTCTGTTAAATTTCGATCCAAATATCGTTTTTTACTCGTCGATTAAAGACAATTACCCGAAGGTCGGTGTGGAGGTCATGTTTTTCAGAAGTTCAAAAGTTTTTAGAAGTCTCGAAGAAAGATGTCTATATGTATAATTAAATCAGTATAACGAAAGAAGTAGCGGAAATGGTAGTAATATGGGATAAATCTACGAGAATATTGCGATGATAAAAATTTTATATTTAGACTTTAATTTAATTTTATAACTTCAGATGTAGGTATGTAATTCCAAAAGATAGAAAATATTCTCAATATCTTAAGAAAGTGATTTGACATAAAACTGGAATTAAAATGTTTTTTCTGAGACTATAGAAATCGTATAACGATAAAAACAAATGCAATTAAATAAAAAATAACCTAGTTGAATGACAAAGTTGGATACATAAATATAAAATAAGTTCACGTTCTCTTGCCGCTACTGACTGATCGTCTTCAACTCTTTTCTAGGAACAGTTCACTTTTCTCCAAGTTTCTGCTCACAGGTATCGTAGAGAAATTACGTACATGAAGGTAGCAAAAAGTAGATTACAAATAAAGCAATGCTTTAAATTTGTAATAATAAAGCAAAGCTTACGTTGGAAAATACATTTAAATTATAAAGTATCTTAGAGTACCACATTTATTAATAGGTATAGCAATGCTCTACCTACGTTTTATTTTTTTAATTATATTCATAAAAATGTGAATTTGAATAAATATCCGCAATCTGCTGAGAATATCTCATTCACAATAGGCTTCATTTGATTTGAGGCATTGCATGCGCGAAGCCAAATCTGAGAAAAATGTAAGTAAATGTATGTAAAAATGTAAGTAACAAAAGAGGGCCTCAACTCCAATGACCTTAACCTTGAGATATATTATGGAGGGGAAGGTGCTGAGTAATATGTACTCTGTCTGAGGCGTGAGACAATCGTGATTCGAAAGTTAGGTTAGGTTACGTTAGGTCTGTTAAAGAGTCTGAGAGTTCAGCCCTCCCTACTTATGAATGGAATCTAACCTAACCTGACTGCATCTCATCGCTATTGGGGTCGCAATCCTATGGTAATTTCATTTTTAATCACTTATATCGAAGTAAATGTAATCTAATAAGTACCATTTGCTATTTTGTCTTAACTTTCGAACCACGATACTCAGGACCATCTATAACAAATCCAAAATGCAATAAAATTGGTGTTGAGGTCCTCTTTTGTGCATAATTACTTGGCTTTTCTTTAATAATTCATAGATTATGACTTCTATCGTGTATCTTCATCTCGACTATCTTTAAACATAAAATAGAAAGATTAAAACAATATATCTGTTAGACAATAATGTAATTGAGTTTCATATAACGTTTATCCTACTCTATTGTAATTTTTCTTCTTCCAGTTTATTGAAGACAACGACTTAGCACGATAAACGTTATCGATCAAATCAGCTGAAACATATCTGGATTATTAAGATTATACAGTAATCGATCTCGTTCTGAAAGTTATCGCTGCTACTCGCCAAATAACAACTGGTAATTCACGATACACGATGTAACATGTATTCATTGCAGTTAACGATACTACAAGTGCTAACTTCACATTTAGTTTTCTTGCTTATAATTTACATAAATTAAAATCTAATTTTAACTGTGCCGAAATAAATTTCTTTACAAAGAACTAAAAACGTTCTATCATTATTATCATAGCGATCAGTAAAATTTCATTAATAGTATTAGTGAAGCTAGTATCTATTGTACGGAAAAGGGGTCTAAAATTAAATAACAAGTATTTTGCCATCGTTTAAGAGAAATACAACGAAACCCGTGATTTACCAATATTTATCAAGGAAACCAAATTATTCGGAAAATCCGTACAATATTAATACTTAATATCTCTTATAGTGTGATAATAACTTTGTAGGTGCGAGATTAAACCCCAATTAAAAACAAGAAAAGATATATTTGTATTGGAAACTTCCTTCTTTCATCAGATCATTATCGAAATTGAGCACGCTGTTCACCAGCGACTAATCTAAAAAAGAAAGATACTAAATGGAAAAAATTTATCTAAAATTAATCATGAAGTTATCACTGATCCTCATAAACACCAAAATAGTAAATACACTCTCACTATCAAAGATTTTCCAATGAATCACAACGATTCCCCTATACAATTTTCCACTATTTTCTCGTTTACCAATAAAATGCTGTCTATTGCTTATTTACCGACTATAATCAAATCCGATCTGAAAAGTAAACTTTTTCATGAATCAAGGTTGATTCTATTTCTAAACAGCGATAATTCGAAAAATTAATGACACATATCGGCTGACAATAAGATAAAGAGCTTATGTAAAATGTAAATGATAATTTGTCTCAGAAAGATAGCTATGGTTAAATATGGGATGTTAAAAGAGTTACGTGTAAAGTGAACGACAAAAGTATTTACGTATTATAGTTGTAGAATGTTGTGGAACGTAGACATAAAACGGGAAAAATTTTCTATATTATTAATTATATATATTAAAATATGTAAAGCTTTCCATTACACGAAAATATTCAAGCTTTACATTACAAAAAGATTTAGCACATTCGATTAGGAACCATAAATTTCATGTTCTATACAACACACGTGGTATATTCGTAAAAGGTTTTTATAAATGTTTGATTACTTTCCTGAATCACTGAAAATATTGTCCACTTTTTTTTAATACCCTGTACATTGTGTGTATTCTTTCGTATACCGAACGACTATTTAAAGCCTCCTCTGTTGATATTGATGTCGTTACTTCAACAAAATGAATTTATTTTGCTGACGCAATTCTAGTGTAGAAAAATCCTAAAATATCTAGAGAAACTTCAAAGCTTCATTTGTTTACTATAACGATTTGCAGAGATATTTCAAATAATACCGAGTAGCAGATTTTGATAAGAGCGTTTAATTTAAAAAAAACTGCAAAATATCGATAAAGCGTTTTTAATACCGATGTAGATTAGGGTAATGGTAAATCCGATGTGCATTCTACTCGCATCGGTTTTAGAAAATCTCGAAAAATTCGTTCTACTGTAAAATAAAACGTAATTCTACGTTTTTTTTTTTTTTTCACGCAATTATACTTTCATTTCGTTTCTATGAAACTTTTTTGGAAGATGCGAACATTTGCCAGCCTTGAATGCAAGTTTATTCTTAGGTAGAAAACCAGGTGCAGAAAAATAACCGAACGTTATTCACGTAGAGGCACGTGAAAAGGATTTCTAAATTTATTCGTAAAAGCAAAAACTAAAAAGCAGTCTACAAAAGCAGGCGTCCAACACTAGAATAAGATGACAAATTGGTGTAGAGAAGACGTAAATATTAATATTTACGTGTGGCCAGGAAAATAGCACATGTTCGTCGTATCGTTATACAGATAGTCAAAAAAATTATGATTTTTGCATCATAGACGAGATTAGAGGCAAACCATGACTTATGTCACTATTGGCTAACATATCACTAATATCTGTATTTGCCTAAATACAATAAATAATAAGGAAATATTTTTTTCTAAATGTAACGATAACCTTCTCAACTTTTACAGTTCATATGTATTTCCCTTCCTATTTCATAAAGTAATACTGGCATAAGAATTTTTACTTCTGTTTCCTCATTGTTTCCTGAAAATTTTACTTGAATAACGTGGAAGTTATTGCAAAGCTGGGAGGTTTGGACATTTTTAATAAAAAAAATGTAAGAAGTTATATTAATCAATTTTATGAGTTGGATAGCATAGAGAAGTGACAATGTCATAAACACTATCTTTTAAAATTTGGGTTTCAGAATCATTGTGTCTGCATTGCTCAAAGTACTCAACATTCGTCCATGATACAATAGTTCAGGAGCAGATTTTGCTTGCTTTTTACATATTAGCAATTAATAAATAGAACCTGGAACGCAGTTTTTGCACTCTGTATTTTATTTCTTAGGGATATACTAATACTCATCTTATACCAAACTTCGATGCTGAACGTCCTCCTCAATATTCTCCAAAGACCTACTTACGCTTATACATATTTCATAATCGATACCTTTACGTATTGGAAAACGCCAGAAGCGTTACAAATCATTTCAAACTTTTGTTCAACTCGGACAAAACTTTTCACTGGGGTGAATACATTAATGTATGAATAGAAGTATGATGGATTTGAATAATAAATATGAATAAGTATGTAATTATGTAAAAATGAACGTAACCAAGACATTTATTATGACTAAAATTCCATCGTTACGTAAATATTACTATCATTGATTTTTTGTTGTCATAAAACACAAAAATCTAAAGTAAGAAGAATGATACAATATCAAACGGAGTATGAAGATACAAGTGAAAATATAATGGCTATAAAAATTATTTATACATTATTACCCTTACTATGTAATGAATTTTAACTCTGCTGTCCTCCTCAGTTTTATTACCCAAAATGACTGTTATATTTCAATAGATATTATTAAACTATACACAGACTTTAGACATTTGGATTTATTATTCGATTATTGAACTTTTATATCTTTTGTGTATTCCACGCTTTCTGTAAGTAAAGTAGTTCGCAGAAAGAAGATATCTGAAGAGATGCAAACGTGAAGAAGAGGTGAGGAGATCTGCAAAGTTAATTAATTAATAGCATTTCAAAGTATTGTACAATGCAGTATCTAAGTTAAACGGGTTAATGATATACCAAATTCAAATTCAAACTGTAAAAAGCCAGAGTCTTACCAAACACAAATACATTTATCATTCAAATAGTCATTAAAAAGGTACAATTATGCAGATTGGGCGACACCTCACCGATTTCAATAATCATAAAGTATGTTGTCAACAACCCGTCAAATTCAAACTATTTAGAGACAACAATTTCACATGTACCAATCTAAGGATTCATCATCGATGATACCGTGTATGGATAAACGTGTCCGAAGCTTGGATTTGTTTAAGGTAAAGAGGGTGAAGACGAATACGAGCGAATTTAGCTTGGCTGCTGCGTAGCCGAGGGTCCACGGGTTATCTTGTTCGAAGAGAACAGAGCGATGGAACTTTATCATTCGCGAGTCCCGCTCCGTTTCACACAGAATTTTTACGAGACACACGTCTGACAAGCGAACGTGCACTTACACCAATAGGATGTCTATGTTAATTGCATAACCGTGTATCGGTTCACACCGCTAACACTTTCATAATTAATGAAACTCGTTAATGGCTATTAATACTGTCGGAATTATATTTTTTACTATCTTTCGGGGTCTAAGATGGTTTTGTATACCAACAAACCTATAAATAAGCGCGTGTTATAAATATAATCGGTGTATTTAGTGTATTGGCGATTATTCATTCGTAAATTTTCTAACTACTACAGGAACGATTTCTATAAAACTATGTATATTATGGAATAAAACGTACATTACAATTGTGTGACTAGCTTCTGGTAAATATAATATTTTATTTCAACGAGACAATTAATACTTTCCAGATTCTACACCACATCAGTTATACCAAAGTTTCGACATAAATAATTTAAATTTATTGTGTAAAAAGCTGATTCATTCAATTATTATTTTCCTCGTTACTCTGTTACGGAGTCTTCACGAGTTGTCTAATATGTCTGGTAATGTTAATGGAATGAAAAATGCTTTCCTGAATTGACAGAAAACATCAACTCGCATATTTAATTTCAACATAAGTATTAATTTTGATAAATAATTTGAATTTATAATATAATTTATTCATTCTAAGAAGGTAATTATTATTGCACTTAATCATTCACCTATTCAATGTCTACTAAAACTAAGTAGAGTTTAATTTAACCGATTAATCTATTATTATTAATCTATTAAGGACCAAATTGTCATCATTAGGCTACGGATATTTATACATTTACGGGAAATTTAAAGATGCAAAAATATGCAGGATTTTTATAACAAATAAAAATGTATGAAACATGCGTAGTATTCACTATAATATTTGGTAAGTGAAAAACATCTCTGTTTAGATTCCACTCTTTTCATTGTGCTCATAAAAATACGCACAAGTATCCGCAGTCTACTTATCACATGAAACAGTCTATATTTATATCCTTTAAAACATAACCTATATATATTATATAGACTTTATTTATCCAGGGTTAAATATTCCATTTACTCAATAAAAAGAAATAGAAATAGATGTGTGTACATCTGTACGAGTGAGGAATGAAAAAGAGGAAGACAAAAGGAAAACGCCATGAGACGAGCGCGTCGCGTATGTATTGAATGAACGAATGTGTAATAAAACAAATTCATTCCTATTTGAGATGTATAAGAGAACAGAGCAGTGTACGTTAATACTTCAAGTTATTCTGTTACATCTAAATGTTGTATTTAATAAAACATTATATTATTATTTTAACAAGTCTTAAAGTTACTCACAGTCCGCGGAGGGGGAAGAAAAGTTTATCGATGGTCCTCCGGTATTCTGCGGCTGCCTCTCCATTTCAAGGTCGCCGGAGATGCTCTACACATCTGCGCATGCGCGAATGTTAACCCGCCAACGAATGTTTCACGTGATTTTACCTTCGAACCGGCAATCGGTCAACGAATATTTCGGAAATATGTCTGCTATGATAGAAGATATTTACTTTTTTCCTGACTTGTTATCGTCGAGAGACGCTTTGATTTTTATGCCTTTCTTCTCAATCGGTCTTCTTATTTCCTTTTTCTTTTTTTTTTTTTTTTTTTTTTTTTTTTTTTTTTTGTGGAGATTAGACAGCAGCCATGTTGACACGCAGATGGGGGAATTTGTTATCTGGAACAGAAACGAACGGGTGGTCAGAATGAAACGAATTACCCAATGGAATTATTCATTTATTGTATTAATTATAAACAAGCATAGACTAACATACATAAAAAATATAGAAAACAAAATATATTTCGTAGGAGAAATTCCTTAGAGTATGTATGCATAAATATTTCTCTAAATTAGCGTGGAACGTCTTGTATTATGAACAAAATGATCTGTAAAAAGGGAAACAAGAAAGAATGGGTCACTGATCGGGTCAATGTTTTGGACGAATCAATGCCAGCTGTAAAAAGCAATCGATTTAATCGCACGAAAAAACCTTCTGATACGCGTTCCTTGATCCGAATTCTTCGTTATTCTATCGTCGAAAATTATTCTAGACCAAATAATTTTCTTTCATATTCCTTCCTCTCATCGTAAACAGAACGGAATATTTAGCACGAACAAGTTGAATTATTGTTGTTTTTGTACACGTATGTTTATTATGATAAACGCGATTACAGTATATAAAAGTTTTCTATGGTTCAAATCTTTTGGGAGCCAATGTATATTTACATTTTTTAATCATTATTTCGAAA
Source organism: Bombus fervidus (assembly GCF_041682495.2). Taxonomy (NCBI): domain Eukaryota; kingdom Metazoa; phylum Arthropoda; class Insecta; order Hymenoptera; family Apidae; genus Bombus; species Bombus fervidus. The sequence continues at coordinate 4,058,087 of NC_091531.1, read as the reverse complement.
TTTTTTTACTTACAGAATTTTCAATCGAAATAGATTCAAATTTATTATTTCAATAATTGTGACGAACCAATTTGGATGGAAAATTTATTTATAATTTATCCGTTGATATTTGAGGTACCAAAGGGAATTTCTAATTTAAAGATTGAGTATAAAATACAAATGTGCTTTGAAAATTTCAGGTTTTACTAATATGATCGTAACGGTCGTGTCTCACTACAGCGTTAATAAAATCTCAGAATGTTTTATATAATACACACAATAAAATTTTTGTTCAAGTACTTTTCATGGATAATTCAATATCAATAGTCTATTCATTCTCAAACCTCGATATGTACCTATAACGCCGACGAAAAGAGCGGCGTCCTCTCCATGTTTTAAATGCTACACACGTGAATCCATCAGAGGATTCAGTAAGTAAACGTCGATCAAATGCGATCAATTCCGAAGTAAACTGCATCGATAAGAAGTGCCATTGGCAGCAGGCAATCGTTTTCCCAGAAAAAGACGAAAAAAGAACGTAATTCATCCTCACTCGTCGTTCGCGTAGTCCCCGTCATATCTTGTTAATAGTGAAACAAATCCACTGTCGTATGCGACGAGGCCGATGAATACACAAGAAATAATGGCGATACGCGCAAGCGCACCGTCTACTCACGACATCACGCGCATGTGCGACATCGACTTACGGCGCGCGAAATGAAACGGCACTATGCGCAGGCGCTACGTCAATTCACGGCGCGGGCAAAACGAAGTGAATCATGCGCATGCGCAGTATTGATTCACGGCAGGTGAATCCGATCAGCCAGAAAGCAATCGGACTACTGTTGCGTCGACCGTCACCGGCGATCGACGCGCCTTTAAGTTGCGCGCGTGGGGACAATGTCATTTGGTTTCCTGTTACGTCTGTCCACGTTTCACTTGGACATCTCATTAGAGCATATATGTACGCTCGCTAGAATGACTAGAACGCTACGCAGTCGAGCGTTATGTGTGCTGTGCACGAATGTCAATTGAACAGCTTCTACGTAATATTGAATTCGTATCCACCGATGAATTTACGCGATCGCATGTGAAATAATGTTTACATATTCAACGTTGCATTTAAGGTTGTATCAGATTAATTTTCGTTGCAGGCAAGATGAAACACGTTTATGACGTGCTTGTGTCGATGTTGACTGATTTAAATTGTCTAAAAAAGGATATAAGATTTTATGATTCTGTTAATGATTCAGGGTATCGTATATATATACTGAAATTTTATTGATTAGTATGGCGGCATTGTATTAGAATCATTAACATGAACATTTGTTAAATTTAATTTGTTAATAATAGATCAAGATTTCAACGAATTTTTTTCATTTGAAGAAGACATTACACACAAAGTAGACATTTAAATTAGACTTCTCATCATAGTTAATGAATTTTATCTATACGTATGTTAACCTATGTTGTATGTTATATGTATATTTAGTGTATATGTGTAAGTATAGTGTCTCGAAACAATTAAAAATAACTACATGTTTCCCCTTAACAAGTTGCTATATCACTATAGTGACTTTATAAGGGTAATGAAACCATTTAGAAACTAAAGCAAAATTAATGGAGAAAATTTAGTGATATTCCTTTAATCCTATTAATTAATTCGTTTCGATCCTATTTATTACTAAAGACTCCATTATGTCATTGCATTTTTGTTATAGCAGAGAAATTTACTGTTCAAAATATTTTCATTGAAATCTATAATTATCCGAAAAATTCTTTAATTTTATTGTTCTATTATTATTGTAGTTCCAGCTAATAATAAGGTAATTTAAGACATAATACATATATGCGAATATAAATTGATCTTATTTTATAATAAACAATGGTAGCTGTGTTACGAAAAATTATGCAGTTAATAACTTGCAGTTATCGCAGGTAATTCCTTCAACGGTTTTTAGGAATTTTTGATAACAAATAAAATGTGACTTCTGAAGATAATTCTTATCGCTATAATTAATAATAAAAATAATACAAAACAATTCACATTTAAAAAAATTACAATTTATTATATTTCAATTTATTATAATTGAATTTAATACAATATTTCTCCACTTACGTGTAATTCTTAAATACTTCAATTATGTCTCTTTACGTAGCTTTTCTATTTATGTAGTGCCCTATCTTCGACGATTCTAACACGCCCGATAGAAAAAGTCGTGCAAAAAATAACGAGTCGTCTACCTTGAATAAATAAATGAATATCTACGTTCTTGCTAATTTTCATAACGAGCACGACAAAATTATTGGAAACTTGATCGTTTCAGAATAACAATTTTCTTTCATGTGTTGTGTCCTATAAAACGGAAGAATATATGTATTAAAATATTTAAAGAATGTACATATGGTATTAAATAAAGTAAATTGATGAAAAATGTAATTTAGTTTGAAAGTTCCAATATTCTTTAATATATCATGACCCGTAATAGTTAACCTTGCAAATCGCCTTATTCTGTAATAAATGATATTAATAACTACGCCATGAATCAAATTTTCGTGTTTTAAAATTCTGTTCTAAAATTATTTTCGCAAAGTACTCGATCTCTTAATACAACGAATGTCAGGATTATACCACATGTCGTTAGGAAGGTATTAGCCATTAGAAGCAGTTTATGTCATAGATTAAATTTTCTAACGTCACTCAAATAAACACGATAATTCGCTCTAATCATTGTGAAATGATTAACGGACAAAAAATTGGTTGCAATTAAATACCTTCTAAAAAAGTTGTAACGCATTCGTATTGTTTGCAATATCGATCTGTAATTCTATAATAAATATATAATGTAATATGTTGTGCACAATATATCATTTATATCAATAATTATATAGCAGAATTTATATATGTGATTTATGTCTGTAGTAGAATAGATTAGTGATTAAATATTTTGTAAGCTTGGAACATTTCTAAAATGTTTATAACCTGTTGCATATTTAGACTAGTAATCATATTAATACATATAGTAACTAGTAACTAGGGACGAACTAGGACTTAAATTTTTAGCGGGAGATTACGAACATGACCCTCTATCTTTAATTCATCTTTTAACTCTTCGATGGCCAGTTCGCTCCTGATAGTATCCATATATGTACAGTATCCAAAATAAAATATGGGATAAAAAGTATTGGCACTTAGGTTTAATATTATTTACTTTAGCAAAACGTAATATTTTCAAGAAATATATTAATCATCATTTTTCCAAATATTACTTATCAACTATTGCAAAATAAAAGATGAAAACGGATATCTTTAACAATTTTGTTTATGATATTCTTTAATATTTTAATATTTTGTGTTTGCATTTGAACATATTTTGAAATTTTGCGGCTTCAAAACTGTTGATCACAGAATTCTTGAAATGCTCAAAAGGTGGCGTATTTGTCCAGTCAAAGATGTAGTATCGATTATTGGTAATTACAGGGTAGTGAATTTTATCAATTAAGCTAAACTAAATTTCAGTATTATTTTAAATTAAATTTTTATTTATTTTAGTTAAACTTAATATTATATACCAATTCCAAATCAAAGCTTTTAAATACAAAAGCTTTGTTACTTAAAAAATATTATTATATTTAATTAAATTGTAATGTAAATTAATTAAATATTATTATTATTAATTTACATTACATCCAAATTATATGAAAATAATGCGATATAATAAATGATTGCGCAACTCATAATATTGATTCCAGTAATTATTTTTAGCCCTACATTTTCTAATTTTTGGAGTCTAACATATTTCTGATTTCTTTCTTAAACTCAGTATATTTTATGCAATACTTCTAATATTACTGTTTACGTACAATGTATGTTACAGCGTTAATTCCAAGAATAAAGAAAATCATTAATAAGCAAAAAATAATATTAAGTTAAAATGCAACCAAAATCCGATATTGAATATACATTTCATCCGCAGTCATTGTACTCACACATTATTTTTTTCAATAACTGAAAAATTAAATGTTGACACTGTAAACACATTAGGGGATCTAGAACAAACACATTCAAGCATATTTGACAATATAGAAAATGCAATGTTTAATTCTACATTCAAAATTTTACTCTGTATTTTTTAATAACAAATCGAAGGTATCAATTATACTTGATAATTTATAAAAATACATTACTATGTTCCTACTAAAATATCAGGAATGATAATTCAAAGAAAGGATTCACATTTTCGCGCGCAGTATCGATAAGGTCGGCCAAGTGACGAATCTAAGCTAGTTAACCCCCACTTTTTGTTACTTATATCAATCGATACTTCTTTATCGACTGTGCAGTCAGTAAGTCTCCTCAGCGGTCTCGAGCACTGCAGTTGTCGTGACACATTGTGTCGTATTGTGTCGCAATAATATCTTCAAGCTCCTCCTAAAAAAACGAGAGTGAAACAAGCGGTTCGCCAGCACGAGATACGTTCGAACAGAACTAATTCGTGGACTTCTCTCGTACGTATACCATGTAAAACTATGATGAGCCGTGTGTGCTGATACTAAACTGGTGGATGATTTCGACCGAGAAAGTCTTACTTTCAGTTGCCTTCCGGTTTCTTTTTTCTCCGCGGTATTCTTACCTTTATTTTCCTCACAAATTCAATGCAGATATGCGTTAAGTGTCGACACGAGTCTTCATTTTTGGAAGTACCCTCTTTCATTTCGGTGATGGATTAAGAACAACGTGGTTCAATCATCAATCTCAGGTGAGTTCACTTGTTCTGTATCGGTAGAGCATCTTTTTATAGGAATATAATATCGAGTATGGTTCATTGTATTTAATCTGTCACTTAATATTCTAGAATGAATTATTTAGTTACTTATTAGTTGCTTAACCCAGGTATGATTTATGTTTATATGGCAAATGCAGTATGCTTACACATAATTTGAATAAAGTAAAATTTCGAACTTATAATTTACATATAATAATATATTCATTTATTGACATTGTATCCCGATTACTTAGTTTATAATACATATAATTGGAAAAATAGAACCATTGGGATGGATAACTGATGTGAGGGAACTAACTATTACGAGGGAAAGAAAGCAGAGTCAAAGATTGAATGGCGAAGTACTTAATATTCCATAAATTTAAGTATACGAATTATTAAAACCTAGTTGAATGTATGTTTCTTTAAAATTGCGGGGAATAAGCGCTTCTCATGGATGAAAATGATGAATGGAAGAATACACGAAATTGGAAAGTATTAAGCACACGAATTAACAAAAAAAAGATAAATATGAATTATATAGAATTAAAACAACTAAAAGAATTAAATAATAAAAAATTAATAAACAAAAATGATAAAATTACAAAATTTCATTAATTGAAAAATTGTGGTTAAGAATTTCTGTTCAATTTAATACTCAGTTAAATTAATGAATGAGTAAGTATGAATGAACAAGGAAATAGAATTATTATTAAATTCTTAATAAATATTGGTACAACGAATCCAAAGTTGATCAAGGTTAAGTTTGTAAACAGAGTCGACTATGTAAATAAATATGTTTTCTCGTCTGAATCAATCAGCTAATATATGGATAATTAGAAAATCATTATCTCTGCTTAACAAAATATTTAACACATTGTAAAATAGTTAACAAAATTCATGTGGGTGAAAATTTTTCTGTTGATAACGTGGTTGTGAAATTTCAAGGATACCTTAGTTTCTCTTTTAGATTTACGTTTAACGTTCTCTAGACAACGAATTTATCGAGCAGGATATTGTTCGCGACATAAAGATATGTACATACGAGTATATCCAATAACTTTTTATGGAACAAAGTTTAAACACGTATCACATATAATTTCTTAACATGAGAAGGTTTTCTACTTATCTTATCTCGTGCAAACAATAATTAATACATTTATGTACTTCTAGTGTATAAACAAGAAAGAAACATATTAATGTTTAATAGATATATTCAGTAAATACTTAAAGCATAATCTCTCTATTTGAAAGCAAATTTAAGTCAACATTATTTTTGTTAGGAATTATATGTAACTACTTTAATAATGAAAATTTTAACATTCAACTGTAATAATTCAATAATATGAGTAAATATATAATAACAATTCAAACATAAATATACTATTGAACGTAAATATTATATACATATATAATAATGGCAAAAACATAAAATATGGCTTTACTCTTTGATTAAAAAATAATTCAAATTTTAATATAGAAGTATTTGATCCTAACGACGAACGAATCCTATAATCTATAAAATATGGAATTCAACGATAAATTGCCATATTCACGAAGCAAGAATATATTTGAAAACACAGTTTCGTTACCCGATTAAAAAACATACGAAACGCCGCGTCGCACTTATTTGCTTCCCGTTAAACTTTTAATCATTGAGAGCACGATAATACGTGTCGAGAGTCATTCATTAATAAAAATATTCGTGATTTCTAACGAGAGTCTGTAAATTATCCGCGAGATGCCCCGCGGATGACCTTCCATTTATCATCATCATTAAGTTGGTACACATGCAACTTCTCAAATTTTTATGCAATCTTCTTAATGCGTATTTAAATGCATGTGGTTTGTATTTCATGCGTTGCATCATTGGAAATTCGGTTGATAACAAAGTATACTGTATTACTGTCTCTAAATTCGGAGGTTAACCATTCATAAAGGCGCGCGCACATTGTAATGTTCGCACATTGCCACTGTCCATCGACCGGCACGTAGCAATTTTGAACATGAAACAACACGGTAATAACAGTGAAAATACGGAGTATTATTTTCACAGAGGAAACAAAGGTAAAAATTACTGCATTTCAGAGATTACTTAACCCGTTTAAATATACATAGCTTCCACTTGTATAACAACTTTCGAAGATCATAAAGGAACGAACTGTTCCTCACTTTAAGTGAGTCATCCCTCGACTGCAACTGACGGATTATATAATGAAGAAGTGTATAGCAACATGTGCGACAACCACGTAACTGTACAGAGTAGTAACTGTGACATAATCGACGATAGAATAATTCTACGTGAAAAAACAACTGGAAAATATAGAATAAAATTTATTTATATGGCGCTTCGTTTTCGAGAAAATCGAGTTTGAAAGTTTGTCAAGTATCGTTAATTTAGATATTAATGTATTTAAAAGTTCCTTTTTTCCTATGAAAATAGAATATGAGGTTCGTTCAGCTAAAATTAGCACCGTTGAAGAGCACCGCCTCAGATTGAGAGAGCAATGATCGCTTTCGCGCTTTTTTCCTGCTACGCGTCCCGGCTAGAAAGGCACTTGCTGCCTCTTGCAGACACGTCACGCATCCTCTCGCCTGTACTTAGTGCTCGCGTATTAGGCAAATTTATGTGGAAATATATTAACATCGAATAAGAAAAAATACCAACAAAATTAACATTATTATATTTATATTTATCATTTATACGAACGATTTCTCTTATCTTTTACGTGACCTTATTGAATAACATGCAACTTAGGAAAATGTCACACGTCATACAGAGACTTGGAACAAGTGTGTATATCCATAATTGGCGCAATAAATCAGTAGAATGAATCATCAATCGTTACTCAGAAGTGAAACCAGAAAGAAAAATATGTAATTGTTCGAACTAAATAATCTCGCATCAATAGCTTTTGTATTAAATTAAATTAATTATTCGCTGCTACAATACATATAACGATGTTAACACTAACCTTACCATACCCAGTCAAATAACCTATATCAAAATTTAATTTAAAATTGTACTCATTATTATTTCTTTTATTCGTCTAACTTTATGTAAATTCTTATATTAACAAAAATTGGGAAATTGACTAGTCGTATAATATAAGAATTTACATAAAGTTCAATGAACAAAAGACATAACAACGAATATACAATTTTAAGCGAAATTTTGAAACAGGTCATTTGACCAGGTAAGATTAGCATTAAAGAAAACAAGTTTTTATGTCTTTATGATTTTTTGCAAGAGCTCCGCATTAAAATGTTAAATTGGTGTAATACACGTAATGTACATATTAATATACGGTGGCTGCAAGAGTAAATTACGAGTTTGTATATATTACCTTAAATTGCAGTTAACACTCTTAGATTTAATCGCACTTTTTTTTTTTTTTTTTTTTTGCATATAGTTCACAGGATAATCATTTAACCAATTAGCTGTTGCCGACGTCTTGGAAATGGTTTTCTTTTTTTATTTAATTTATATTTTACAATTTGTCCAGCTGTACATTTGGTAAATTTTTCTAACTCTTGGAAATGTGTATACCTAAAATGTGTCGCAAAAAGTAAGCCATAACGAGTATACTCGTAAAAAAACAATTAACTAGTTAACATATTGACACCACGTTTTAATTTTATTTTAGCGTATAATTATTTTCGATTATAGCTTTTTTCTCAATTAATTCGCTGCGTGTACGAAATCTCTATTAACAATATACATATATATATTATAATATTTAGTAATAACAATCGATATAACTTCAGATCTATTAATTATGACAAAATCAAATATATCAATATATATTGTAAATGTGTTCGTAGGAAGCAGTAAATCGCAAGAACTGCTAAGATGCCGATAGATTTCTTGGACCGGCTTCCATTGCCAAGTACCCGGCTGTATTTGGCAATAAGCTTCGCCGTGTTATCCTGTTCGGTATACTATGCCGATCAAATCGTCAAAGACCCGGCATGGAAGATCACCAACACTTTCGTGAACGCCGAAAATGACTCGGCCAACTACACCGACTTCGATCCGAGGAGTTCGGCGATGTATTTGAAGGATTTAGTCGAGTGCATGGTCATCGAGCCTATCTGCGTCTGGGTAAGTGGTACAGGACGATTCATTCGCACGAATTTGGTTCTCGGTCTGATGTCCTCAAACACAGAGATTCCATTTACTCTTATGAAAATGTAGGATATTTCTGGGAGAAGTGGACTTCGTTATTATCATGGTTTTAATATTAGAACTATCAGTCGAAATGACTGGTCTTGGGTTTTTTGTTTTCGCAGATAATAAAATCATGATTTTATCTCTTATTTTCACGTTATCCGAATAAAAATTTGCCCAACTCCGATTCGAAGTGTATTCATCGACGCACTGTGAATTTTTATGCATTTTTAAGCATAGTAGAATCCCATATGAACTAGCCTTCGTAATTATCAAGACACTTGCCAAAATTAAGTAACAAAAGATGAGAAAAAATATGTGTGTACTTGTAATATGTGTATATTTCTCCTGTGATCTTAACTTATGAACCGATGTGTACTTAGATATTTGAGTTTCGACGTGTTAAAAAAATAACTACTCACTATAAAATAACATCCAGTCGTGTTCACCTATGTATTTATTTGCCTATATTTGATAACACGGAACTCGCAAAGTCACGACAAGGTAAAATAATTTTATACGTTCGGACGGTGTAATGTTCACATATTTACGTGCAAAACTTTCACGCTATCATAATTAGAACACGAATGTGAGAAATGAAAGATAAGGCTCTTACCCGGAAGTATTCTTAAGTTCAGGCTACCTTTTTTGTCAATGCTCTTATTACGAACAAGAGCTTAAATTGCGTCTTAGAATTTTCTAAGATTAGAATTTTCTTGATTATTTAATCAAGATGGATATTGACATAAAAATTCAACAAGCGATTCAAAGTCATTTTTACTACATCAGAAAAAGAGCAATGCTACTATTAAATATACATATTCTAAGAAATTAACGACAGATTTGAGATAACATCAAATACTTCTCTATCATTTTTGCATAGTGCATGAAGAATATTTAAAAAAAGGAAACAAAAAAGAATAGTTTCTTTCCTATATATTAATTGTATTCATTTAATGTACGGAATGACTCAGCCTCTTCCGGCCAAACGTTGTCGGTATATTCTATAACGAACGTTCATAAGTCAAGATAAGAAAAAGATGTTATATAAATGTATGTCATTGGAAATATTTTTAAATACACAAATACATGTAACATACAAAAATATGTTAAATACGTAACAAAGAAAGAAAAAATACACGAAATGACCGGTACCATAAGAAATAAATAGAATGGATACATTAGGAATATTTATGTCTGATAATAATCAAAATATGCCACGGTATTATTTCTACAATTCTAACTAGAATTCCGTTTCAAAATTCCGTTTTACCATTCCTATCGATGGAAGCTTAACAAGCGATAAGAAAAAGTTGATTCTACGTTCCTTTCTAAACTGTATCGATAACTATATTGCCGGAAAAAATTGAGACACCCTGTATATTTCAGATTTTCTCCTTCTACAAATACTGAGAACATACAGGAATTTTTTCTAAAATTAATATTCATTTTTATTTAGATAGACACATAATTACGTTGAATATATCTATTTCAATTAATATTATTCGAATTACTTTACTTAATATATAGAATGTTAAGGTTATGTATCACGTACAAACCTGTAGTACGTTAAAAACATTAAGTTATCCCAAAAGTTTCTTTCGTCTTTATAAGGAAATAATAGAGGCACAACATTTTTTGTTTTACACTTTCTTCTATTACTACAAAATGAATCATACATAATTCAGTAAAATAATATAAAAGAAAGAATGTTGTGCGTCTATTATTTACTTGTAAAACGAAAAAAAACTTTGGGGACAATCTAGTACACTTAAAGAAGAAGAAACGAAAGAGAAATGTTCTTTCACTTTACACACCTATTTTTAATCAAATTTTATTTCTACGAAAGTAATCAAGCAGTGCGTCCATTTTAGAAGCCAATAACATCCGGCGAATATGTATCACGCGCATTGAACGAAATATAGCAGAACACGTGGCCAATGAGTACGTGTCCCCTCAGGGGCAATTTATATCGACCATTCCATAACTAGCAAACTTTCTCCTTTCTCCTGGTGTTACTACCATGATAAATGCGTCGTTTCTGAGTAAGTAAACGATCTGTCTCAGCCAACATACAACTAGTCCCGTTTTCAGTTTCTCGAAACGTATCCTTTCTCGCTCTCTATCACACAGATCAGGTTACGAAAGTATTCTATCGCGCGTATACGCTACTATATAGGTTTTCTAGCGAAACATAAAGTAAAACAGACGAATTCCGGGACAATAATTATGGAATTATTATATAGATTTATAATAAATTTATAATTAACATATAGATTATAACTCGATTGATTTATTTATTTCAGTGATAGTCTAACAAAATATATATATACCTTCGAAAAAATTTGTCTAACACGACATAAATTGAGTTTGTCAATCTGAAGTTGCAAGCAGAACCAATAACCCTTGAACACTCAACAAGCAATATCGACTTCTAATAATATATCTTGACACAGTTTCTTTAATGATACTTAAGGCACGGAGAAAAGTTCGGAGATGTACTTTAAATTCTAAAAAGTAACAATAAAAGAAGTTTAAAGAGTTTTTAATTCTTTATCGTACTTTGTATAACGATATTCTTTTGACAAATTTTTCATTTATTTTTTAACAAGACAGGTAATTAATTTTTCCGATAAAAAGTTCGACTAAAATGTTTCCAATAATTCTGATAACCGATACTGCAATATTATTTTCTCCCAACATTAGAAAAAAAATTAGAAAAATAAAAATAGAAAGTGCGATTATATTTACTACAACGTTAAAAAATTTGCTGATGTAAGCTTCCGACCTACAAAGAAACGAGGAATTTTTTAGGTGTCATTAACCTTTCGAATAGTTTATTAAACACGCGTTTCTCGTTCGTCGACGTGGGTAAAAGTTACAAGCATACGCAATTATTCTATCACTATGACTTCATATACTTAACTATGCTTACATATTTTCGCAAATGAAGTCGCAGCCATCGTCTTACGCGCGTGGTAACACCGTGCAAAAAGTAACTCCGTGTAATTCCACCTGTTTTTCTGTTATTATACTAGAAAACCTGTGTTTTAAGAAAAACACGATTTATTTTTTAAATATGGGTTACGTTAACTCTCAGTGAGCAAGCTGGATCGTTTGCATCTGTATATCATTTTTTCAAAAACAAAATAATTCTTTTTATAATACGTACGAATAGCTCTTCCTTTACAAATTTTTGGACGAATATAAAATTATAATAATCGACGTACTCAATTATTTTAACCATTTGTCACGTCTTAAGAGGAATAAATCACAATTTACAACGCATTTATAAATCATCTTATGTATATTCCAATAGTTTTTTCTCCCGGAAATATTGCAAATCAATGCAAAACGTATAGTTAATGTTATTCCCTAAAGGCTTAAGGAAGCAAATAATTAGGAAAAAAGCGCATTCACACAATGACTGGGCATGAGTAATATTGAGATCCACAAGGGTAATCAATGTCAGGATTAAAAAATCGTGCTGACTCTTCTTTTCGTTTTTCTTTTATTCTTCATTTGATGTTAATATATGAGAAACGCAAAAGAAAATGCATTCGCAGATAGAAAAATGTCAGCATAGGAAATAACTGTAGTCCATGCAAAACTGAACATTTGAATTTGCAAATCGATATTACCCGTACAGTACATATGACATACGTGGCCTTTACACGCATAGAATAACTAATTTCGGCTTATAAATTAGTATGTAAATCTAACTCGGACGGATGCTTACCAAATATGATTGTAACAAGTTAAAAATAAATGAAAAATACGAAGCGTTGAAATTTTATAGCGAATCAGATATATTTTTATTATTAGATCGGTACATATGAAATTTTGTTTCTTTGAAGTTTGAATCTGTCAGGGCATTCATTATCAATCACTAAACTGCTAACTCTGTTACGGTTCTCGACTTTTTATACTTCAATGTTGTTTCCACTTTAGCGACCAAAAACGATTTTTAATGTTTCAGAAAAATGTAATTCTTTATTCGACAAAATAATACAAATAATTCTCGATATAAGAAATATAATAAATTTCTCTACAACGTCAAATCTATCTGAAACCATTCTGCGATCTTAATTCTCTATAAAATAATCGTTTCAGGCTAATAAATTGTTCCACATTCTCGAATCAAATTTAAAGATTGAAATAACCGACGCTTCGGTTGAAACTAAAATTATCTGTCCTTTCAAGTCAGTTTGGCAGACAGCAACGTTGTTGTTATACGACTTGTACCAGACGTTGGTTCTTACTTCCTACCTTCCTTGCCAAAGGGAAAAAATTCTTCTGATACAATCAAAGCTACCGATAAATAAACAAGGTGAAAACAAAGTGTTTAAATTTACGAGTGTAAAAAATTCCAGTAAATATTTACGGTAGAGTCGACATCATTGATTGGTAGGATCTGAAAAGATGTCAAGGTCAATGTCCCGCACGATTTCATGTACATATGACGCATATACATGTGACGCTCAGCATTGGTTTCAAAGATCTACGTGAAAAAAGTATTTTTAATGCTATCTTCATTGTACTTTTTTAAGATGTAGGTTAGATTAAGATATATTAGATATTTTTTAAGATATCTCTTAGAACAAGAGAAAGAGAATTTTTAACCAATAGAAAAGCTATAAAAGTCAATAGGTTCTCCACAGATATTTATTCCATATTTGCCTCAAGTTTCATTATACGACTTTCTCTAACGTCCCTAATTTTTCTTCTTTTTCTTCAGTTTTAACAATCTTTCCCTGTGTTTTTTCATAACCTTGGAAGTTACACATGTGACAGTCACATGTGACCCAACAGCAAATGAATTTCGTTCTAATTCGCCTTCCCTGGTAAAGACACAGAAATGTTTCATAGCATTTTAGAAATTATCCACTCTTCTTGGTTATTTTCCTGTCATATACACAGTTTTTTTTTTATTTATTTATTTATTTAATTTGTACTTTACAATTTGTCCAGCTGAATATTCGGTAAATTTTTTCTAACTTTATTGTTAAATAACATGTGGATAACCTAACTCTCCAACCTAACCCTCCTAACCAACATAACCCTCACCGGAATACCATTTTCGATTTTATTTCTTTAGTGAAGTCAGAGGGGCGTTTCCTTTTTAGTCTTATCTATACACAGTGACTATAAAAAGTATTTGCACGATTCGAGTCAAAATTATAAGTACTTACACGTTGAACTTAATCCCATTACTAATTATTAGAACACGGATCTTTATGCAGGTTCCTATTTTTCAAACTATAATTGAAAAACTAGTTCCTCCAAGATTGTTTTATCTATCATGTTTTACAGAAAGTACTATAATTTGGATATTTGATATATTTTTTTATATTATACGTGTTGCAGCGTAACAATACGATTCTAAAGCCATCAAGTCTTTGGAAATAGTTTAAAGAAACGGCAAGTGCTTATAACGAACGATATGGAATTTTTTGAATCTTAAAGTTAACGCGGTTTATCATTAATCACTTTTATCACACGTTTATCATTGTTTTCACAAACTGTTAATCGAACACTCGAGCGTCTCACGCGATCACCTCAAGGACTATCGCTATCCTGATGTGACCGAAACGTAGAAGTTGGAGTTTCTCCTTCTTTGTAACGTGCACTCGCCAATTACTTCCTCCATCTCGAGAAAATGCCAAATCTCGAAATTCCAGTGTCCACACCTAGTGACTTTCCTAAGTCAAAACATCGTTTCTAATATTATCGATCCGCAGTAGAGGACTTGCTCGAGTAAATACACATTTTTTCTACAAATCTACGTCCCTATCCTATTTCTCTTTCCGAACTGTCTATCGTATTATGTTACACTTTGAGGCAGTCGAGTAAAAGCGTTGAATTCTCACTTCTAGGAAGACTCTACATCTGCTTTATTGTTTAGTTATCCTATTCCTCGAAGTAATTAAATATTGTTTAATAGTATATCAATTTGAAGGCTTTCTCAGCCTCGTAGCTTTTTTAGCAACATGCCTTGCACAAATGATGCAACGGGATATGGACAGATCAATTTTCGTGATTGTAGAAATATCCATAGCCCGATGGCTTCGAAGCTCTGTTCTAATGTAACGCTGCCAGCGTGCCAATCTGAATTTAATTTACACTGTACTTATACTTGTATCTATTCATATATTTATACTTACTTAAATATATTTCTATTACACGAGATAATCTCGACAAAAAGTTCGCGTGAATTTGATCCCTCGCACTGTAACGATATGCGTTTTGTATAATTTTACATTTTTTCATCTCCCATAAATGCATAACGATCCGCAGTTTGCCAATTACGATATTCTAATATTTTAATTATAATTTTAATATCGATGATATATTATTTCTATTTTGGTAATCTTTACGCTTAAAATATTCTTTGTTCTTATTTTCGATAGACCTTAATCAACATGGCGTACTGCGTGCTAATGCTGATGGCTAAAACAGTTAAGAAGGTCGTATTCACCGAATTCCGAGCCTCCGAAACGCAACACCTAAAGGACAAGTTTTGGAACTTCGTGTTCTACAAATTTATCTTCGTATTCGGCGTGTTGAATGTGCAGTACATGGACGAGGTGCTAATGTGGTGGGCCTGGTTCAGCGCGCTTGGCTTCCTAACTCTCCTCAGTCAACTATGCAAGGATCGATTCGAATACGTAAGTGACATACTGTCTGCTGACAATTGCTGAGTTGACCGTGATCCAAATTTCATTAAACACTTCCCAGGATGCTCTAAATTTTTCTTAAAGCAGCAAGTATTTTGAATTCCTCTAAATGAATCCTTAGATATATTGTTATTAGGAAACAATATTGATAAAATATTTGTTTTCAGTATATCTCTATTTAAAGTTCGAAGCTAAAGCTTAGAGCATATTAGGATTCTAAAAGAAATTAAAATATATAAATATTGCATTTATGATATTACTATTACTTATATTACTTATAGCATTGAAACTGTAATCAATTACGTTGAGAGATGACGCTTATGATATTCTTATTTCGCAGGAAAATGTACAACAAAATTTGCTTCGTCCACGAAGTACTCCAAACTTTTGAACAAAAACTTATAACGTAGATTTAATAGGGAAAAAATATCAAACAGATAATTCTGAGACTTGGCATTACCATCGAGTTCCAACTTCTTAAATTTTTTCAAGACCTTGATAAGCCATATCGTAGTAAACAGCTGAATATCTTAGCATATTTTAAACAGGAACGTGAATTCAGAACGCACGCGTTATTAAAGTTGGCACGTGCCCCAAACAACATCTTGCGAAATTTCTCGACAGATCTGTATTGTATTGTCTCTCTGGTAGGCACACATGCTACGTAGTATCTTTCTGTCTATACCTTTCGCGTGTATTTTCACGATGAATCAATTTCGCTTGTTTATTTGGTTTAACTAACTACGTGAGAAGTTCGACGGGTTAAATAAATGGCCAGCAATGATCTTGAAATTACAGTAGCGCTTATCTGGCCAGTTATCGAAAGGAATACAAAGGAATAGGTATATATATATATATATATGTACTTCTAGAAAATACTCGATATCTTTCTTCCACCTTGAACGCACATGTAGTAAAGATACTTTATACGTTTATATACGTACGTATGTATGTATGTATGTATGTATTCTATTTTCTGCTGAGGATGGGTTGCTATGTGCCCTTGGCATCACAGGCAGCATCCCTTGAAGAAGTCGCTTCAGAGGTCATTGGCCCTTATATTACCCAACGAACTTTCCAGTCTTTTATTTCGTTTCATTTCCTGGGTACCCTGAGGCATCCTTTTATACAGAGTATATATTAGTACAACCGGCCAGGGAATGATTCTACGTTAAAAAGTAAGTTGAAAAGAAAGGATAAGATTTTTTCGTTTAAGGCTCAGCTTCTGAGCTCATTAAGTATAAAAATCTTATACTCGATCAAGTCTCAATTCATAGTGAATTTCAATAATCGATTGTACTGCCATTTACCAGACACCCTATATACGCATATATGTGTATATATATATATATGTATATTCTGTTTATTTTTCGATTTTACAGTCTGGAAGAAGGACTTGGCTTACGTATTTCCAACTCTCACCAACTCCCGTAATTTTTTTAGAGTACGGATCACATTATGCATGAATACTGTATTATTTATTGTCGTATAAAAAATCTATCCAGGAGAAAGTTGCACTGTTCGAATGAGCACATGGAATATTGGAAATAGTTTCTTTTTTTTCTCTCTCGAGATCTTAAGGTCATTATTTTTTTTTTTTTTTTTTTTGCTGTTGAAAATCCTTAATTTATTTTTGGATATTTTCGTAGAGCGTAAAAAATCAAATTCGCTGACCTACAGAACTATACCATTTAGATCGTTTAGTTTTGAGATATTGGCGTCTGTATGTATTAAAATCTTGGGTGATATCTCGATGCACACGGTATCTCAAATTACGCAGTATACTGATTCTTCACGTTCGAGTGTAAACAGAAATATCATTTGCAATGACGAGCGATAAGGCAGTAGATGATCGCTTAGTATGTCTTTAGTTCTATTGGGACTGTTGAATTTAACAAAATGCGTTGCATACTACAGGAAGAAGTAGATATTGTACTGATGTATGGTGAAAGGCATCAATCTTTACAAGAAAAGGCTTTACCAAAGAAACGTCAAGCTAAGCGATTATGCACTACCTTATCGCTTGCGGTTGAAACTAATATTTATGCCTACATATGAACGTGAAAAATCACGGCATCGTGTAACCCAAGATACCATATAAAATTTGTATACATTTAGTCGGAAATATTTTAGAACTAAACGATAGAAATGGTATGGTTCTCTTGGTAGTTGAATTTATTTTTTCACTTTCTACAAGAATATCTAAAAATAAATATAGGATTATTAACAAAAAAATACTAGTGATCTTGAAATTTCATAAAAAAAGGATCATTAGGAAAGGCTATTTTCAATATTATACGTGCTCCTTGAAACAGTGCAACTTTTTCCTGAAAAGTTTTTCATGCAACAACAAACAACGCAGATATTTAAATGACCCCATTTAATTGGTCCACGCTGTATATATGGTCGTCCATTTATATTTTACATATTTTTTACTTCAGGAAAATGTTCAATAAAATAATGACAAGGTTGTAAATGTTACAAAACTACAGTAAATGCATATAATGTATGTTATCTGTATTTAAAAATCATTCTTCGTATTTTTGCCAGAATTCTGAAAATTTGTTCAACAATAGAACTGAAAGATTAAAAAAAAAGAGATATCTTGGCGCGCAGAGTGGTTGGAATCTTTAGTATAAAAACAAAGAATCTCGGCTCCGTTATGTAATGAATTCGCGTGAATCCCGTTAGTATAATCGAATAGAGGTAACCAGGTTATACCTCTCTGCAGCTAGACGACATTCAATTTTCCTTGATCTGTCTCGCGCCATTTTTTAATTCTTTAAAACATGTTACTCCAATATTTACTTAGTTAAACTTTGATACGTAAATAAAGCTATTTCTCAGATTTATTAATGATATATTTTACTAATTAGTAATTATAGTTAATAATAAGTACAATTCAGTAAGTTAAAGTTAAGTCAATAAATTAGTATTCGACTGAAGATATTAGATATTTTTTATAATAATTTTGTTACAATTAAGTTATAATTAAGTTGTTAATACTAATAATTAGATTGTAATGTATAATTTTTCTGTTTGCATTTAATCACATAATTGAACAAGAAGTACATGTTCCATAACATTTTTTCAATGTACACGTTAATTTCTCTAAATCTCTTTATTTAAATAATATACGTCTGAAGCTAAATACAGTAGAGTTAGATGTATTCCAATATATGGATTACATGGATTATTCTATTTGAATCTATATAATCTTTAACTATAGAATAGTAATGCTTTAATCAAATTGTCTAGTTAAGCTACATAACATTCTGCATAAATATTGTCATTATATAAACAGTAAAATTTCATATTAGTCAAATATTTACATAAAAATAAGTTAATCATTCTAATGAATAATAAAAAAATATTTGCTTTTTTTAAACAAATCACTTTTACAAATTACTGCCCATGACCTGATTTAATTAAAAGTAAGAATTAATATTAATAATAATCTATTTTAATATAAGTTATAAATTTAATATTAATTATTATTAAAAAATTTATTATTTCACATACATAGATAATGAAAAACATTACAGAACTTTTAATTATTATTTTCTAGTTATCGTTTTCGCCTACAACACCAGGTTGGAGTCATGCAAAACTTCTTGGCCTTCTCGCGACTATTCTTGCATTATCCTTCTTCATGTTACTGCTATGCACAGCTGCGGCGTTCTTCTTCGTTTCATTCAATACCTATACCTTCGCTGCAGCTGAGGTAATGTAAACCCTTGTGTGAAAGTAAATAATTCTTCATTTATCACAGTACTCGTGACAACTTCGAATACTTCAATTCTTTTTAGTAACTTTCATTTTTTTCCACTAACAGTATAGAAGTTATTATAACCATGTAATTCTAATAATGTATTTGCTTGTTAACAGTGCATTTTACTAAGTGTCAGAACAATTCATGTAATGGCCCGATACATAATTCATCTGTATGATACTCGAGGGGCTGGAACCTCTTTGCAACGCTCTTGGGACAAAAAGGGTCCTCTATCTTACTACACAGATCTAATAGCAGAACTAATGGTGCTAGGTGTAGATCTTGTTCACCATATTCACATGCTATTTTGGAGTAACATATTGCTAAGCATGGCATCCCTTGTAATCTGTATGCAACTTAGGTATCTTTTCAATGAGATACAACGCAAGATCACAAAACACAGGAACTATCTTGCTGTATTAAATCATATGGAACAAAAGTAAGTACACACTTTTTATAATTGTAATTAGTAGACTATGGATTTTTATACAAAATTTTATACAAATTTATATATTTTTATTTCTAGTTATCCAATGGCAACTCAGAAAGAGTTAGTAGATAACTCAGACAACTGCGCCATTTGCTGGGAGAGAATGGAAACAGCTAGAAAGCTACCTTGTGTTCATCTTTTCCACAATTCCTGTTTACAGTCTTGGTTAGAACAGGATACTTCCTGCCCAACATGTAGGCTTACCTTAAACATGCAACCTAGCCACCTTGTAAACACACAAGAATTATCAACTGAACTACAAACGCCAGCTAGGCGAAATGAGAAT
Organism: Bombus fervidus; assembly: GCF_041682495.2. Classification (NCBI taxonomy): domain Eukaryota; kingdom Metazoa; phylum Arthropoda; class Insecta; order Hymenoptera; family Apidae; genus Bombus; species Bombus fervidus. Next base: position 4,037,946 of record NC_091531.1, on the reverse strand, counting down.
CATTTCTTTCATTTCGATGGCTCAAGATATGTATCCTGGTTACCAAGCTTCTCCGTTGAAGTTTCCCACAATAGACTACGTGCGAATAATTCTACTATTACACATAACAACTCGCAAATGGATACTATGATAAGACAGGTGCATTAACCATACATTTTTAATTATTGAAAACTAATACATTATAATTTTGGGAGAACCTCAATGGTTCAGTAGTAATTATTTTATTAGAATCTAATGACAAATACATAGTAGAAAAATACTGAAATTTCACTCACTGAACTCTGAATGGTACTCTATTACTATTAACTGGTTCAAACTGGGTTCATTCTGTATTCATTTATTCAAAAACTGCTACATATTGAACTTACTTAACTTCAAATTATAATTTTAAGTATAGTTTACTTTCATTTTATTCGCACATTTCTATTAATCAAATGGAAAAAGAGATGTTTATTTGAATTCTGTATCATTCATTATAATATTAATTTTGTATTATTATTTATTAAAACAGGTGCAGCAACTGTTTCCACAATTCCCCCGCAATCTAATCGTAGAAGACCTTAGAGGGACGAGATCAATCGAATGGACCGTTGCAAATATTCTGGATGGGGTCTTGATATCTCCTCATCATATAATCGAAGAACCGCAATTGGAATCCGTCCTTCAAATTCATACCAGTACCACAGGAACTAGTGTTTCTTCGAATACCCCTTCGATGCCGCTACCTTCAGATCCAAGATTTGATATTCCTCTTGCTGATAGGTACTTCTTTCATTTTTATCATTTATATCAGACATATATTTTAACCTTTTGCGTTCGAGGATTTTTTTCGTCAGGCGTAGCAGCAACTCCAGATGATTTAGCGTATATATGACGCGTGTCTTATAGGTAGCGTAAAATGATTTTATATATAAATTAACTCACAAAAACATTATATTCTAATAATTTATCTATATTTACATCTTTGAAAATATGATTTTATAATATTAATTTCTCTATTTTTTTGTATGATAATTTATAAAACATTCACTAAGATGCATCCTTGGATATAATTGGTCTCATTTCAACAGTTCAAAATTCTTAATTAACTTCATTTGAGCTAATTTCATTTCCAAAAACCATTTTTTTAGAGTTTCTAAGTTATAATAATATGAGGTGCAATAGTGTTATGGTAGTAGTAGTGTAGTAGTTGTGGTAGCCGGTATAGTTGTGGGTGATAGTGCTATTCTGCTCGTGTGGAGGCCGAGTTAGGTTCTGCTGCGGGTATAGATGTCGCTGCTGGAGATTTGAGATTAAATATTTTATCTCCCTTTTAAAGTCACTTTATACTTCCTAACAAAGAACATAAGGACCTAAGGAACCTATTTACGAACCAATATTGTACTCTTATTAACTGGAGATGTCGAAATCTAGCATAAACAGGGACTGTCGCCTCTCACTCGCCACTGGAGTTGCACCATAGAACGCCGTGGCGATTGAGAGTCGCCTCTCGAGCGCAAAGGGTTAAAGGAAAATCCATAAAGAAAATATAAGATATATTCAGAACAGATAATTTTATGTTCCAAATAATATTTTTAAATTTGTTAAATGTGTTTTATTTTCAAGTTATCCATTGTAATATAATTTGATTAATCTGAAAATATTCCTAATGAATAATTACAGCGGTGAAGAACCTTCCAGCCTAGGAGGACGGTTTTCCAAATTACCGTCCGAACGAGAACAATTCCTGCAGCGTCGCAAAGAACTCCTGAGACTCACTGCTAAGGAGAAATATCTCGAGAAGTGCCGAGAAAAGCATGAAGTTGACGAAAGTGTTTCTAATGCCACCTCTTAAAACAGGGAAAACAGAGAGATATATGCTGATAAAAAGTTCTTGATTTTTCGTGCTTCGTAGCGATTATCTTCTTCGAAGAAGAGTATAACGACTGATTTCCTTGAGTACACGTCCACCGACGACGTCCACTTATACTTTTTCCTCGCCTCCTTTTTGCGTTTGCTTACATGCAGTTCTTATTTTCTTTTTTTTTTTTTTTTTTTTTACTAGACTATATTCTCTACTCTTTGGTTTGTTCCTAAGCATTTTTGAATGATCTTAATTATTATTGCTCCTACAATGAGAACAATTTTTTAGGCACCAGTTCTCTTTTTTTTATTCACTTTTCTTTTCTTTTCTCCATAGTCTTCGCACTCATAAATATTGTATTCGCTTTCTTTGATTTTTGTCATATTAAAATCCCGATCTTTAGGAATAGTTTCCTTGAAAATTCTAGACTCCTTACTTGAAAAGGACAGTTTCCTTAAGAATACGTTTTTTGTTCTTAAGAAGAGGTAAGGACAATTAACTTAAAGTATTAACCATTTAATTCTTTAGCAATAATAAGAATTAACTTAAAAGTATTACTCGCTTAATTATTTTTAATTCTTTATTTATTAAAGTAATAATTAAGAAATGAAACTTTCCTGAGATCTTAATCTTTCATTTCGTATTTCTGCTTTTTTCTTAACCCATGAAAATTTTTTTCAAGAGCTTCTATGTTATACAAAAAAAAAGAAAGTCCTTATACATATATAGGGAATTTAATATCTTATAAACAGGTAATTCTTTTCATTGAATTTAATACTTTTTATCTTAAAAGAAAGTGTTGCTTATATTTTTTCATTTTTCTTAACCGTTTTAGCGCCACGCAACGCGATCGCCCTGTTCGCGTACTATGGTGAACTGTGTCTAGGTGTTTATTCACGATCCTAAATTCGCAACGCGCTCGGTTCCGAATATAGCTCGTCACGAGTCATATCAGAGTTTCCTCTCTTAATTACTTTTTTTTCAAATAATTGTAAACCACCTGCATAAATAAGCTGTTTTTATTGAATTTACTTTTATTTACATATACTTCTGTATAGTATAAATATGTTGCCAAAATTTTTGAAAATATAAAAAACATAATATTTTATTTATAATAGATATAAAACTAGATTACTAATGTTCATTGTCATGTTTAAAAGTAAGTCTTTTTTTTAGTTCGCCCATTGCCTTTGTTTCTTTATATTTCTTATATATTTTACATAAATTGTATATTTATATAGTTTCTTTATATTTCTTTTTATGCTTTTATGATGATAAATGAAAAAAAATAAACAATATATATATATATATATATATATATATATATATATATATAAACACGAAAGTGTAAACACACAAAGCCATTAAAATTCTATTCATGGTTTTACAAGATCATGACATTCATTATTTTTAAAACAGACATGTTTATGAAGACATAATGAATGAAGTCTTTTTTTGCACTGCACACAAATTAAATTCGATCGTTTTATATCGGTAATGGAAGTATACCCGTCACCCATATGTGGGTGATGCGGCGACGAACTTGTTAATTAGAAAAAACTAATGTATAAATTACCGTTTGAATTGGAAAACCAAATCATGTATTATACAATGTTATCACGCAAACAAAACGCAAAGCACGAATATTTCGCAAACTTTTGAGTGTTTAGTATAACGTTTCTGATATGACTGCTGAGAAATGAAGCGCGAGCGCACCGAGCGGCATATTTCGAGGAAAAATAAGAGCAGCGCGATCGCGTCAATCGGTATTTCTTGCAAATAAATGAACGAAGCGCTATCGCGCTGCATAGCACAATCCGACACGGATTCTTAAAAACCCCTGTCACTAAAACGGTTAAAGAGAGATATTTTTTAACAATTTAATAATTTCTGCTTTTTAGGATTTTCTTTGAAATCCTATTTTTCTATTCGTAAGAAAGTCGTTATTCTTAAGAGTAGAAGAAAAGATTTTGATCTAATCGACATCGACTGGTTGTGAATTATATACTCATCGGTGGATTAGAGGACTGATAATAATTAGAATGTATTGTCGAAGGTAATATCTTGTTTTTTTCCATATATTTCTTTTTTATTCGAATACAGGATAAAATCACCTAATATTTTTAATAGCAAATGATTATTGTTATTTCTATTATTAATTTTAGTTTTATTAAGTACAAAGAAATATATTGAGAGTATGTTTTTTAATAAAAAATACTATTATTTTATTTAAAAATGAATATTCTGTATTTGATTAATTTTATCAGTTGTAAAGATCTCTTATTTATGTATACCAGTAAAAAAGGTTATATTTGAAGCAAAGAAAAGTTTTATTATTTATTGCAAAAATCTACAATTTATATAAATGAATTTTAATTTCGTTACTCTATCATTTTTGAAATAAGGTATTTTTAATAATAGATTCAAATATAATAATGTTTTTAGTAGTTTATTAGAAAATTTTACAAGTAAAATCTCATTTTTCATTTTCAACCAATGAAATTCATAACAACAATATGCAGAATTACATGTGCAAAAATAAAATCTGCAAATCCTCTCTCTGGACTTATTCCATGAAATTGACTTTTATTCTGGGGATTCACTTGTAACCGTAAGCAAACTGAAATACATGAAAGAAGAAATAATTAAAACATATCCATTAACGATTGTTAACATAATTACTTGTATGATTTAATAGAATAAACTTAATACATTTACTACACTTTATTGAAAAAAAATATCTATATACTAACTTCATATTTATTTTACTAATAATTTATATTGCATATCTTTGTAATATAAGAATTTATAAAACTTATAAAGAGGAATGTAATAAATAAAACAAAAAGAATTACATAGCATATCATGATTTTTTAAATATCGTATTAAGAACTTCATTAATATACAAAATAACTTCTATTACTCACTGAGTCCTATGGGACAAGATATTAATAAAATATAACAAATATTTACATGTTACACACTGTACTCCATTAAACAAAAGATAAAATATACAGTTATGCAGTAAAAATGAATATTCATCATATGCAGAATATAATCAAAGAATGATAAATTAATTTATAATATATTTTAAATAAAATTGCAATTCTTACCTGCTTAGCTAACTACTAATATTAAGATAATTGAAAAAATAATTTAATAATATGCTTTATATGATAACAACTTAAAATTTAACAAATGATATAATGAATGGATTATGATATCGAAACTATACAATTGTTTCTACAATATTTAATAACTTACAATATTTATAACTATAGAAATAATTTATAAAATTAATAGAATTAATATTATTGTTATTAAAAAGTCAATCAAACTAAAAAAGAAAGAAATAATCATTAGTATTGATAACATTACTATATAACATTACTACATAACATTACTACGTAACATTACTACATAAACTTATCCTACATTAAAATTTTAATAAATATAAGTTAAAAATCTGAACATATATATAAATATGATTAGTGATAATACCTCCAAGAACGAAGCAGGAAACGCAGGAAATAAATCCACTGAGAAAACTATTGAAAGGGAACGTACCGACCAGACAACAATATACGAATTGTATGGCACCCGTTAAAAACACATAAAGTAGATAAGCATCTATTATTTTAAGTTTTTTTGGCGTACTTTTCGCGTACTCTTGCCAAAATTTCGCTATAACTGTTAACGCAGTCATGTCGTTCAAAAATCTTTTGACGTTCGGTTTTAGGTTAAATTGTATTTCGACTTCAGTATGCGCACATCATATAGCATGCATGCGTGGCACGTTCCGAAGTTGTGCGCAATATAACTGATAAATACATATACATGGCCGATTCGATAAACAGACCTATCGATTTGAGTAATATTGCGTGCAAAAGAATCGATGATTTAAATTTGAAACATCTAATTATGCTATTCTTATAAACTTCCAAACTTTTTGAAATAAGTAATACTTATTAGTAAGGGTTTTTAATTTATTAACTTAATATTTTTGCAGATATTTGCAGTGAGCTTGTATAATTCAGTGATTGAATATTCCCGCAAACTTTTGATCTTCTTGAGTTTCTAAGGATTTTTGATTTATATTAATTTGCAGTCTAAACTGTTTCCTTTTTGTCTAAAACCGTTCATAAGGTCTATCCTCGTCGTCTAAAAGAAAATATACATTTATCCTTGTCACACACTATCGCTTTCTCAGTCTAGCACCGTTCGTATCGTCTGTTCTTGTCGCGCAATATTGCATCCCTTGCCTACAGACAAACCATGTGTTACTATCTATTCTCGCATACTCCAAGTTGCAGTTCCTTCCATCTTCAGTAGATGATAGCACATAGCTTGTCCATAAACAAGAAAGGTATTAGTTACGACAAAGCTGATGTATGTACTATATTAGACGAAAAGAGAGAGAGAGAGAGAGAGAGAGAGAGATAGTGCGCCGATAGTATGCGGTAAAGATAGGCTGTACAAACAGCATTAGAAAGAGAGGAGGTTTGTGTGCAACAGGGATGAAATGTATAAGTGACATTAGAACAGAGGACCTGTCTATACCAGTATGTGGTGTTATATAGAGGGTTCGTACAGGGATACAATTATCTCGCGAAGATTTCCTCACAGAGGAAGACATCAAGACGAAGACATGCTATGCAACCACCTCTATTTCATTTCCATAAATGAATTCCGGATATCTTCGATACAAAGCTATCTTCCTATTCACATGTGTTACAACTATTACAACAAGCTATTGTTTCCTTATTCTTTATTGTGAAGCAGAAGTCCTGTAAAAAGTACACTTACGGAAATTTTCAAGCTTCTAATTAAGTATCCATTGTTTCTGGGACAATAGATTTAGACATTGTTTTTTAAGTACGAGAATCGTGTCAATTAATCATTTCAATACAAGCGGAAATTTAAAACAATTATGAAAAAGCACTAATTTAATTTGAGATAAATTTATATACAACTTGGAACAAGTGAATCTGTTTATTTAGCAAAGATAGCGTGTCACATGTGTGAAAGATACTTGAGAGACACTTCAATATTCTTTGTACACGATTTGAGGGAAATTTGCCAAATGTATTACGACTGCGTCTACTTTTGTGAGGGCCAGAAGTTGGATTTGGAACGTGAAGTTCGGTAAGGTATACTATGAGGTAAACAAGATAAATAAAAGCACTCAAAGAATAGAACAACCACTAGTCGAATTTTCTTTTGTGCAACACTCCTCCTCTCTGAATATCTCCGATCACGCTGTGTTTCGTTGTTTATTTTTTTGTGCCACAAAAAAAAAAAAAAAAAAAAAAAATAAGATGAAAATTTTAATTTTCAGTGAAGGTACATGTACGGACTGTCGCGTAACTCACGAAAATCAAAGAGAAGGGAAGGAAATAAAAACGAACGACAGGAATTCTTAGGGGAAGGATTTTCGAATCGACGGGTAGATTAAGGAGCATATCCGAGCGAGTGTATTGTAAGAAAGACGGACAAAATAAAGTTAACTTGATTTTATCTTACTCCTATAATCTTACCGATCACTATTCATCACATCACACCAAAAATGTAACAGACGTCACAGTTTTAGATATACAGGGTGATTTCGAAATCGTGATGTAATAATGTATAATTAAGTCTCCCTGCCTTGTTTTCAAAAAAATGTTTAAGGATTTATTTAGTATTCTATTTCAGTATTTTTTCTTTTTAATGTTTCATATCTTTCATATATTTATGTATTTGTATATATGTATATTGTATTATAATTTATATATTGATTTTATTCACGGACAAACTGCTCTATATGATCTGTATCTTATATTGTATCAGCCTTTGGTCTGCTCTGTGATTTAAATATTCCATCTGAAATTAGAGTTAAATATAATTAACTATGGACCTGTTTCCAGAAACACTATTTTTTAAGATATTCAATAACGTTAGTACATTAATACAGTATTAACGCTAGTTAATAGTATTCCATCTGAAATTAGAGTTAAATATAATTAACTATGGACCTGTTTCCAGAAACACTATTTTTTAAGATATTCAATAACGTTAGTACATTAATACAGTATTAACGCTAGTTCTATTTACTATCAAAATATACATACAAATGTACACATATATCTTTTACTGCATTAATATACAGGAAGCTTTGTATCTACTTTTATCAAATTACACTCACCATTCAAGGACCAAAGTATCATAATATTAGCATGGACAAGGTACAAAATATATGAGTTGATGGATCGTGATAGTGAGAGAAAGAAACACTTGAGTATATTTAACAATAAAAATTTATTAATTCATATTGAAGGTGTACACTTAGCGTAGGACTCGTGATTATTAAATTAGCGGTTCGCGATTAGCAATTGCAAGTTCGACTTCTGGTCGATGCGTTTTGATGCGCGATATAAGTTCGGATAATGATTGCCTAAGATGCCGAGGAACTCTGATCAATTATTACGAACTGCCAACTATTGCTTCGGATATGTAACGACTGACGTCCTGTAACGATGATGCCGCGAAGAAAAACTGTGATGAGGTGTGTCTAAGGATGCGATCATCGGATCATCGGATTCGTTAAGGAAAGCCTTGGTTCAGAAAGTGAGAGAAATGGACGTCGTTAATTGGCTAATTTTGTGTTACCTCCCGTAGAAGGTGATAGGTTTAGGGACTGCTAAGAGAAAGACTGTTTGTCCCTTTGGGAACCTTTGCTACATAAATCCTAAGATTTATAGTAGGTCCTTAGGCTAGCTGAAAATATTCCGTGAGGATGTATCGACATCTAGCAATCATCTTATCCGAAGAATAGGGTCTTTGTGTAGCGAGCCACGGGACAGAAACCGTTGGAAAGAGCAATGAACAAATTATATATAAATCGAACAATAATTAACATTAAAATGCGTTCAAAAAACTTAGCACACGGGTTACCGAAAAATGTGACAATATTGACAATCAAAAGAAGATCGAGATAATGAAATAAAGTTTTACTCGATTATTAAATACAACCGAAGGAAATGGACATCTACTAAGGATACACACCCTATCGCTACGAATTTCGACACTAAACTGGCATTCAGCGCCACCGTTTATCCAGCGAATTTCGGTGATGAAGAGTGGAAGAAGGGATACTCGCCGGTAAGCCAAGCGCACACGAATACGAGTCAACAAATTCCTGGAAAGAATATGTTTTCGATAGCAATCGTATTATATTCCAAACGAAGAAATAATATGTTAGATTATGACTAAACAGTGAGATGCGGTGATGCAAAGAAAATAAACATGTACTACTAAACACAGCTATGTACTAAGAATTAAGTAAGGTCTAACTAAAACCCTATTTAATAAAATTTATTTTCTAATTTTATACGTGTATAAATATATATATATATCGGAGATGAAAGGACATCGGGGCCTTTCTTTTGGAATGTTTGGGAAGGTCCCCAATACTTTAGTCTAGACTTTTTATGTGCAGCTGTTAATCTGCTTATGAAGGATAACCTTATACAAGATAGCGCGTTATTTATTATCTTAACTCATGCCCTTGAGGATTCTGCAACACATTGGCTTACGGAAGTAATGGTGGGTGAAGGGATTACCTGGCCAACGTTTAAGGAACTTTTCACTACGCGTTTTGGTGGCAAAGAAACAGCAACCTCGGCGCTAATAAAGATATCCAGGAAACGACCATCGAAGATCGAATCCTCAGGAGCTTACGGTAATCGTGTCCGTTCCCTCCTGAAAATGAGGTGGCAAAATTTACCGACGGAAGAAACAATTAATGCCACCACTCTTTATCTACTGAGTTCACAAAATCAACGCTTTGAACAACTAGCACTCACGGGCGACATCAAGACGGAGGACCAATTTCGAAGTGAAATGAGAGTTTTCTCTTACGAGGAGAGTCCGACGTCTTCGTCAGAAAATCCATCGGAGGGCCCTGGAATTAAACGACGCAGGCCATCAAACCCCCGGACTAGGTGTCGCCACTGTAAGTTCTACGGACATAAAGTGACGGAGTGCCCCAAAAGAATAAAGTTGGAACCGGAGGATGCCATACGAAACCCAGAGAAAAACCGATCAGTCGCATCGTCGAAGGTATTCTGCTTCAAATGCCGTGAGAAGGGACATGTCGTGTCCAATTGTCCACTATTGCCGGAAAGAAAGTATAATTCTAATAACTAATGTCAAGTCGACTCCTGCGTGATGGAGGCTCCAACTGGTGGATTAGGTCATCTGGGTGAGTCGTTTCCATTTCACTCCGATTCTGGAGCCGAGTATTCGCTAATTGGGGGGTCCGTGGCCTTGAGATTTTTTGGCGGGGGAGCAGCTGATGTGGTAGTAATGCGAGGAACTTGTATTGGGCGTGCATCTCAAATTTTGTCCATTGTATTCATGTGTTTACATTTGTAGTGACACTCGACAGCAAAATACCACCACTCGACACTAACTAGTGTCGGACGATGACAACACAGTGGTTAGCATCTTAGGTTACAAACGTTCGGGACCTGGGTTCTCAAATCCCGACGACCGGAGTCCGATTTAGCTTCCGTGGCATCAAAAATGAGAAGAAAAATGCAGCAGTACCCCAGCAGCGACACCGGCGACTCGCAGCGGAACCTGTCTCACTCTACACACGAGCAGTAGCGCACTATACCACAACTATTCCGGCAAGCGGCTACTACAAACAAATAATACCACCTCAGATATTTATAAAGATATAATTTGCAAGCGGATAACGCTTAAATACAGCATCATGTAAATGATACGCACATTATTAAGAGCAACAGCAGTACTGTGTGAGATTCGTACATCACAGCAATCATTTGTATAACTAATTAATTAGCACAAAACTAGTGAACTTTCGAACGTTCGCGGGGAGACGCGATCTCGAAGAAGCACGCCAACGGAAGTCGTGAATTCCCGTTACAATTTGACTAATCGATGCCACGAATCGATCGATCCCTTATTTCTTTTGGGATAATAAGGGTGGTTGAGTGAATATAAGGCTGATATTAACAGGTTATAATATATATTTTAAAGATCCAACAACTTCAATGTGATACAAGGTTACGTATATGAAATGTCAAACTACGAATGAGTACGACCTGAGACTCCTTTCGCGTTGGTGACTGTGATGATGAATCTTCTGTCGATGAACTGTCTTCGACGTGACGAATGTGATGACTTGACTCCTTTTGTTCCTCGTACTATGTTTTAACTCGCACCGGTATTAACTGACTATTCGCTCTTATGTCATTACGGAGGAAAGTTCGGTATGGGTGTGCTCTTTGAACGAAGAACGCGGATTCGTTGTCCACACTTTTCGTCAGGAAAGTGAGGGTAACGATCTGCGATGTCCATTGGTTATAATCCACGTTAATAAATGAAGATAGAAGGAGGAAGTCTCCTACCAACGTGGCTCCTTAGGTTATGATGGTTCCTTAGGTTTATTGAGGGTCTGAATTACGGTGCGTGGGCCTTTGATGGTCAGACTATGAAGGACGGCGCACGGATGGTACGCGATGTAACAACTAGTTTTCAAAATAAATATATTAAAGCGAAAGAAAATCGTTCCATTGCATTTTAGCATAACAATAATGCACTATTCGATCGCTAGTTACCGTATAAGGATCACTTCGAATCACGACATATAATATACTCATAATAAACTCATAATAGAACACCAGAGACGACACATATTGCACGATAGAGATTTGGCGACGGAATGAGTTCTGGCTTCGAGTCTGACGCGATTGACGCGAATTACATTGTTGGAATTTCTTCTCTTTCTCTCTTCTCGGAAATCTCTTCTTTGCTATTTGATACAGTTTATTACATGTTTTTCTCTAGTATCGCATTTCCCCAACTTTTGCAATGTTATTGCATAAAAAGGCCAAATTCTTTATTCTAATAATCATATATCTAATATATGGTACAATTAATATTTATAACAAATGTTTCCATGAAAATTGTTTTCTTGAAAAGAGTATTAAAGCATATAATAGTTCCAAACAGTCAATCATATAAAATATCTTTGAAAATTTGAAAATTAAAGTGAAGCTGAACAAATATGCGCAATATGTTTGTGTTACGCGAATATATTTTATACTAAACTATTTACAGTTTTTGATACGATTTACAAAAGTAAAAATAGTTTAAATAATGCTAAAAAGATATGACACTGAAATCTTAAATTCTATCAGATCTTGTTAAGTCGACAAAATTCAGGTTTCCTATTAAAAATTCTTCTTTTGACTGATGAATTCCTATAAGTATCATTCTCGCTACTGAATGCGATCCTGACGATCTAAAAAATTTAATTTTTCATTTATTTTTAATTCTATTGTATTTCTATATCCAAGATAGAAAATATAAATGCGCGTGTGTGTATCATTCGTTCGACCATAGAGGAAATTTCATCTCGAACAACAGAAGATTATCGATTTATTTCTATAAGTATCGATAGTTCGGAATTATCAATGGACAAATGACCGTATTATATTATTGCGTCGGGGTTATTCGGTGCACGACATGGTTTTTATACACCCTTTATTTATAGATTTTTAGAGATTTTAATATACAACGACATGATCTCATACATCCATACTCCTCGAATGTTGGAAAGCGATTCTGTTTCTAAATATTCGCGGTCGTTAACTTCTCGCTTCCAGAAACATCTTCAGTTTGATTGAAGTTGCGCACAGCAATTTTATACCGGCACAATAACATCATAGGTTAGCGGTTAGGGTTTCTAAAAATTAGTAATTTTGTTCCAATTCTATTAAATAAAAAATTGTTTAAATTCAAATTATCCAAATTAATCGATCATTATAAATAATTATATAATAAGCTACAGAATATTTATATAGAATATTTCTCCATTCCTAGTACTATTCATTTTTAGTACTATATTTAAGTGTTAAAAACATTGCCAAATGTTAATATAGAGGTTAGGGTAAACATGATATAAATGCATGTAATTGAATATAATTTATGTTCACAAAATGACAGACGAAAAAACGCAAACACAGGAGTTTAAATTAGATCCAGATTGTGAATTACGATTTGAAGTTGAAACAAAAAATGAAAAAGTTTCGCTAGAGGTATGTATTATATCTTTCGTGTGCTTTATATTATATTATATTATATTGTTTATTTCCATCGCCTATTTAATTTCATCTCCATCTTTTGTAAATATATCATAACATTATATTAATCTTCTTTTTAGTTAAAGAGTGGATTAGCTGAAGTTTTTGGTACGGAATTAGTGAAAGGCAAAAAATATGAATTTACTGCTGGTGCTAAAGTAGCTGTATTTACTTGGCAAGGTTGTACAGTAGAGTTAGTTGGAAAAACTGACGTTAGTTATGTAGCCAAAGAGACTCCAATGGGTCTTTATTTAAATTGCCATGCTGCAATGGAAAGACTCAGGGAAGCTGCAGAGAAAGAAGACACTAGGGGTCCCATAACAATGGTTGTTGGTCCTTGTGATGTAGGAAAATCAACTCTTTGTAGACTTTTATTAAATTATGCAGTTAGAATGGGTCGTAGGCCAATTTTTGTAGACTTGGATGTTGGTCAAGGTCATATAGCAATACCAGGTACTGTTGGAGCACTATTAGTTGAACGTCCATCGAATGTAGTTGATGGTTTCAGTCAGCAGGCACCATTAGTCTTTCACTTCGGACATAAAACCCCACAAGCTAATGTTGCTCTTTATAATCTTCTTGTAACACGCCTCGCAGAAGTCTGTTCTGATAGACTTCAAGCAAATAAAAAAGCCAGAGTTTCAGGAATAGTAATAAACACTTGTGGTTGGGTAAAAGGAGATGGATATAAATTGTTGACACATGCTGCTCAGGCTTTTGAAGTAGATGCAATTCTGGTATTGGATCAAGAAAGATTGTACAATGAACTTGTTAGAGATATGCCAGACTTTGTTAAAGTTGTATTTCTTCCAAAAAGTGGTGGAGTTGTGGAAAGAAGTCAAACTCAAAGGACAGAAGCCAGAGACCAAGGTGTCAGGGAATATTTCTATGGTTCTAGGACACCGCTTTATCCACACAGTTTTGAAGTGAAATGGAGTGAGGCTAGATTATACAAAATTGGAGCTCCAGTGCTTCCCGCATCATGTATGCCTCTTGGAATGAAGGCAGAAGATAATTTAACAAAATTAGTAGCTGTTACACCTGGACCAAATCTTCTTCATCATCTATTATCTGTTTCATTTGCTGATTCACCAGAAGATGACGTAGTGCAAACTAATGTGGCTGGATTTGTCTGCGTGTAAGAATTATTATAAGTAAAATGCTTTAAATGAAAATAATTTATATGAGCTATATAACTATATAATTTATTTTTGTTTTGTTTATAGAACCAATGTTGATGTTGACAGACAAACATTTACAGTTCTGAGTCCACAGCCAAGACCATTGCCAAATACAGTTTTATTACTTTCAGATATACAATTTATGGATAGTCATTAACTTTTTATATGAAATATTTAACGAGTTTAATAAATTTTCTATTAAAAAATGTTCTGTGTTTCTTATTTCATACAGTAGGAATTAATTTTTAAATGATTATAATAAGATATAATAAAATATAAACCCTGGTTGTATAAAGTAGGTAAATAAACATTTTATAAAATTCATTATACAGGGTGGCTCAACTAAATGGGACCTAAATATCTGTCCCATTAGTGCACAGTCCTATTAGAGTAGTAAGAAACCTGAAAAATATGTATTCAGATAAAACTAACAATGAGATAACAAGAATTGTGAAATCTCTAATGAGTTGGCTGTATGTGCATTAGGCACTTTAGGTTGATGGTGAAACAAACCCAAAAAGATTTGAGTGCATGGCTCTTTATTTTCGAAAAATCAATAAGCTTTTTTTATTCTACTTTATAAATTCCTTTAATATTAATATTAAGTTTTTTTAATGTTAAATTTGTTCAATTTATGTTGACCAATTTTTTATCATTTTTATTTGTTATAGTATTCCTGCATATTCTTACAATTTTACAAATGGAAATTGCAATAAAAACATTAAAAACATAAGAAATTGCTGTACCAAGAACATAACTTTTCGAAGATAGAAAGTCATGCGACCTTTTTGGGACTGTTTTATCATTAATCTAAAGCATTGAATACACATGCAGCCAACGCACCAATTGGCGATTTCTCAGTTTTTGTTATGTCCTGTAAGTTCGATAGATCGATTATTCAAGATGATGTAGTAGTATTTCAAACTTGTAACAATTTTTACTACTTTATAGAACAAAACAAACTTTATAATCAAATTATAATTCAAATTAATTCTTTAATGATTAAAACCGAAGAGAAATGGAAAGCATCCGATCTAATATACCAGATATTTCTCACTTTGAGAAGAAATTTCGCGAAATAATTTATGAACATCAACAAAATACAGTAAACACCATTTTTATACAAATTTATATCTGACATATTTTTAAATCAAAAGAAAAAAATCAATATGTAAAAGGAGTTAAAATAAGATTTGTTGCAATGAATATTTAATAACATTTTTTCAGAAGGAATTGAATAATTTAGAAAAAGAATGTTTATTGCTACGCGAAGAACTTTGTTCGAAAGATCATCTATTACAAAATGAACAAAAAATATCGAACGAATTAAAAATTCGTTTAAAATTGGCATCTGAAACGATTGTTCGATTGGAGGAGGAAAACATGCATAATAAAATTGATTATTCGAATTTGTCAATGAATTATGAAACCTTGCTTAAAGAGAGTGACGTTTTAACAAAAGAAGCTCTATCCTGCCAAACAGAAGCCGCGAAAGTGAAATTAAAAATCACGAGTTTGGAAAATATATTACGGCGGGAAATTTGACAAAAAGAGAAACTAGAGCAAGCATTAATAGAACTAAAGAATGATTATCAGAAAATCACAGCAAATATTGATATGTAAATTTCTATAAAAGTTTTATTGCACTATTATTCTAGAAATCATTCTTAGAAAATTATTGTTATTTATATTTTAAATACTTTTTTTTTTTAAATATTTATTTTCTATAAAAGGAATCTTCTATAAAAGTTTGATAGGAAAAGGTGTGAAATGGGTTTAGCATTTGCTTTACTCTTATCAATTATCTCTGCTTCCTCTTAAAGATTAAGTTATCTTCTTGAAGTTTTGTAAGAGTTATTTACGATACAATATCTTATTTGTTTAAAATATTATATAATTTACAAGTAATTTTAGAGATTTTTAAAGTTCTTTACTTATATTAAATAGTAAAAAATATCATTGAGATTATAATAATATATCATCAATATGTAAATATTTATTTGTATGAAATGAATATTATTTATAAAAACATTATATGCATCAATCATTTATTTATTATTAATTACGATATTAGTTTGAAAATAATTTTTGTTTATTTAAATTAGAAATATTGCCAAGATTGCAAAAGAACAGCAATATTTATTAGAAAGTAGCAAAGCTGCAATTCAATTGAACAGACGATTGCAAACTTTTGGTCTTTGTTCTCATGCAATTAATGAAAGAAACAAAGCAAATATAAGAGAATTACAACATAAACTAACTGCTCTTTCTGTTAATGAATTCAATAAATTACCTAATAATGGTATATTATTACATCCAGAAATGGAAAATTTATGTTTCAAGGTATATAGATTATATTATTCTTTTGCATTATTAGTATCATAAAAAGTTACATAATACTAAAAATGTTTAACTATATCATGTATTGTATTTGTGTTATTAATCTATATTTTTCAGCTGAAAGAAATGTTAACAAACTTCGAAACAAAAATGCAAGATCCTGTACCATTTGAAGAAAAATTGGACAGAATCTTCAACGAGTTGTCCACAAATTTAACATAAATATAACAATAATGACAACAATTCTAATGAATGAAGTTAATCAAGTCGATGATTACCAACATTTATTTCATTTCAGTTTCTCAATACATCTGATAAGTAATAGGTTTACTTCGACTTGATAAAATATTTCAAAATAAAATTACATTGCTTATCGTTATAAAAACATGTTAAAAAATTACTAATAATTTTGTATATACAACACCATTCTTGCATTGAAGCAGTTTGAGATTGTAAGGAAAAAATTAGCCGTTAGTTCGTTGCCATTTTCAATTTGTTCCATTTTGTTAAAAACTAAAACTGGAAGCTTTCCAGCGATCTCTCTATTACAGTGGTTGACCATGAAAGAAAAGTTTCTTAAAACGAAAAGAGAAAAATATTGTTCGTATGCGACGCATAGTTTCTTGTTTCTTTAAATAGCACTACGTTTATATATACTAGATTTAAAAAAAGTCACCGTCGACGCTGAGTCGTAATTATATAAATAATATCAATAACAATATAAACGGAATCGTGTAACATTATTATTATTCTCATTATTATCATTATTCGCAACTAATCGATAACATTTGACAATTAAAAAATTGATCGCGTCTCGATATCAAAGGAAAGGCGGGTTATAACAATAAAAATAGACGAATAGGATTAATATAAAATGTATTATAATAATCGTATATTTTAAGTATATAAGTGGAAACAGATTGGAATCCCTTTTTCCTCGTTCTTAGGAAACAAGAAACAAAAAAAAAAAGAGAACACTCTGTTTCTTTGGAAAAAGAAAACTATTACAACAAGCGTTTCAAACGAAGACGAAATCCGTGATCCATCTTTTTTGTATTACTTCTTTTATCCATTTTTTTCTCGTTTTCCTTTTTTCTTATTTCTTCAACAACAGAGAGAAAGGGAAGAATAAAAAGGGTTTAAATCAAAAATATTGAAAGAGCCTTCTCGTCTTATTTTCTTTTTTTTTCTTTTTCGAGTTCTGAATTTGCGCTAATTATTGAATTAATAAAATGAGGAATTCTTCTTCGATCCGGTGAAAAAGCTAACTTGACGATGTGTATATAGATATATATGCATGTATATATATATCTATATAAATATTTATATTTATATATAAAAAATGACCGCCCATTGTTCACCTATTCGCATCTCCCTTCTTTTTTGTCTTGCTTTTACAATGTCTTATAAAGAAATAGCTTCGAAATGCTTTTCAAAAAAAGAAGAGATTTCTCGTGCATTGGCCGGAGAGAAATTTCTTCCTTTTACTTTATCTTTCTTGTTTACTTCCTTTTCTTTCCCTTTTTCACTCATTTAAATAAAGCGAATGCAAAAAATATGTGTTAAAAAATCGTACCCCTTGATTAATTAAAACGTGGAGGAGAAACTTCGTATGCATAGCATCTGAACATAAAAATATAAAAACATCTTATATTTTTCATGTTTATCTGTATTGATTTAATATAGCCGAATTTTAATACAAGCAAAATTGCTGAATATCGAACGGTCGTTTAAATGAAAATAGAGATTTTCAAAATATACAGCAGCTCATGAAAGTATTCAGATATTTACAAAAACCTTTTATGGGTATATTATGTGTGTTATAGGAAACATCTTGAAATTTTATTAGTACAGTAATGAAACCTAAATAGCATGATTATATTGATAAAGAAATAAATTTGAAAATGTACATAGAAGCTATAAGATAGTAGAAGCATATATTTTACAGAAGTCACAAAAGTATTTAAACAGTCAATTATGCATTATATTAATAATTGTCTATGTTCAGAGAGTTCATCTTTATCACTTACGTTTAAGATGACTATTCATGCTGTGTACTAATTTTTCATTAACTATATATTTGCAATAAATATCTTGAAATTTCTATATACACTTTCGAGTCGATTTCAAATTTTATTATTATAATCACGATAATCGTGTCTCGCTATAGTGGTAACAAAATTCCAAAAAGTTTCGTACATTACACGTGATATATTCACAAAATAGTTCTGCGATAATTATTAGAATACTTTCATGAGCCACTATAAGTTAACACGTTAAAAACAAATCAACGATTTATTATTGTTTCTACGGGTGGCCAACTTCCAGCTTATCGTCGTTATTATCCTCATTTATAGCAAAGCTTACAACGTATATAAATGAATCGCACGATAAACGAAAAGCAGAATTGCACGTTATTTACGACGCGCAATTCTAAAAATTGATTTATTTTCTAGATTGCTCATTGACTGGTCGAGAAGTTAAGATTATCCTTCTTCGACAGTATATCAATTTTACACGGCGTAAGCATTCTAAAGACTGCTCGATCAATTGCACTCCTAATATTTCGTTATGAAACATGACAAGTAGAAACGATGTGACTTACGAGGTGGTATTCGAGCGTCGTTAAAAAATTATCAAAAATTATCACAATTCGCGATTCGTTTCCTTCGGGAAATTCTCTTTTGAACGTGCCTTTTTTTCTTCTTCTCCTTTTTTGTTTCTTTTTTTCCTTTTTTTTTTTACTTTTTTTGTTCTTTTAATTTCTTTTCGGAAAGGATGAGGGGAAAGGCAGTTTCTCCTCCAGGATAAAAAGAGCTCCTATGAATAATCAGTAAAAAAGAGAGACCGGCAGCGACGGAGGGAAACGAAGGTGGCCGTCAAGGAGTAAAATCACAGAAGTACTCGCGACGTACAGCGAGCGAAGGAGACCGAAGGTAAAGAGTAGTTGGTGACGGTCGAGGATATGCCGGCTGATGGGTCAGAGTATAGTGCATCGTGCAAGCCAACTTGGTGGCTTCCTTTGTGGCTCGGATGCTTTCAATTGATGTCCTCCTCCTTTCGGTGGATTTGATGCCTCCTGTGTTCAAAATAATTGTTAGATACTAATTTCATATAATATACCGTTTATTTAAGTAAAAGTAGACTGTGGATGTTTATGTGGATTTTTAATCATTTAAAATTAAGATGAAACTTTATTAGGGAATTGTTTTAGCTGCTAAATATTATAGAATACTATAATTTGGATATTTTATATATTTTTGTATATTATGTGACCTGTGTATTCTTGCATCTTCAAATGCATACAAATCCACAGTCTAAGTATTAATAACAAATAATTTGAAACACCAAAAATAAAATTTGTACTTGTCAATATCGATTATGAAGAATTATGAAGGATATTAAAAGTGTGTCATATGTTACTATAAAATATTCATTCATATATTTCTATATGGCTTTCTATGAGAGTAAAAGAATATAAGTTGGTAAATATAAAAGCAATAATAAGAAATGAAATTTATAAAACAGTTATCATGTTAACATGCCCACATAAGCTCTTAATATGCATGCTATTACATAACAAAAGCGTAGTTTGATAAAAAGAACACACTCCACCATAGACAAAAGTGAAATACGCATACATATATAGTATAATATATTATTAGTGACACTGAATCAGAAGAATCTGAATAAATCTTTTATAATAAATAATATTTTAAAATAACTAAGAAGAAAGCATAATTTATAACGTATTGAGAATAGGCAAAGAATTATTTTTTAACTTTCTGATACAATGTACTAAGTGTTAGTATTAAATGTAGATAAATTACAAATAGTCGTGCAAAATATGTAATGTGTACAGAGAGAAAGAGTTACCTTCTGCCGAGACAGACCCGCACCAAACACAGAGAAACAGACACAGGAAACAAAGAAATGGTGGTTAATCAGTGTATATCTATTTGCTAGAATATAACTGTGAAAGCCACTAAACTATATCTAAACAAGATCAGTTTTAATCTCTGGAAAATGATAAAATTGAGTTCTAGAATTACCACTGAAAGAATTACATATATATATGTATATAATTCATGTTTCAGTATATAATTATGACAATAGAGATTCTTATAATTTCTTTAAACATAGGATTAAAATATACTGATATATTAAACTTTTTATTCGATTCAAATTTAAATGTGACACACTTAAACAGTTTCCTTTGGGAAGTTCAGTCAATTTTTCCAATTTTATATTTTTTACTATTAGCTAATTATACTTATAATAGTAAAGAATTATTAATCAATATCTTTTTTCCTTTCATCGCTCTACAACTACAGAAGAAGACAAAAGAAGAAAGCAGAACCATATCGAAAAAAGATATTTACCAGTTTCTTTTCCATTTTAGCCTTGATATCTCGTGCAAGGGTGTAAAATGCCTCTTCAACATTGATGCTGGACTTAGCAGAGGTTTCCATAAATTTTATTCCATATTCAACAGCAAGTTGTTCCCCTCGTTCCTTTGAAACTTGCCGTTTTTCTGTGAGCTCACACTTATTGCCCAATAACATCTTTTCAACATCCGCAGAGGCATTTTCTTCTATGTTCCTAATCCAGTTCTTTATGTTCTCAAAACTTTTCTCATTGGTTACATCATAAACTAGCATTATACCCATTGCACCACGATAATATGCTGTGGTTATTGTACGAAACCTTTCTTGGCCTGCTGTATCCCTTTAAAGGCATATAAAACAACTTTATTCCAAGAAATATTAGGAAAATTATATAGAGTAAAGCATATTTCCTTTCGAAAGATGTTCTGATGAAATAAAGTCTATTTGACAAAAATATTTGAAATATAACAATTTTGAACAAACTAATTCAATCTTAAATTTGTGACATTCTTATTAAAATTATATCTTAATACTATATTACTACATTTTAATAGTTATATTATGAAATATTTTAGTCTTAAGAATCTGATTTAATTACTTAGTACTTACCATATTTGTAATTTTATTTTCTTGCCATCTAATTCTATGGTTCTTATTTTAAAATCAATTCCTGGAAGCATGAAATAAATAAGTAACATAAATCAATGGCCAAAAGAATTTATTGAATTAATAAACAAATTAGATAATATCATAACTGTTAAAAATACACTTAATATTCTGCACACAATAAATATTAAAAATTTGTGCCTTTAAGAATTAGATTGGATTTCAAATTTATTTCAAGTATATTTTAATAAATATAAAAACTGTAGTTTTTCTGTAGTATAATTCTGAAATATCTATATATATATATTCTCTAAAAACATTCTTTTTTTAATTTAATTATAGATTGATTCAAATCAAAGTTTAAACAATCAAAAAGTATTATGCATTACATTTACAAATAAAGGAATCTATGTTGTGCTATGAATGTTTAAACATGCATGAATATGCATTTAAATCAACATAAATTTATTATTCTGCATGACTATACAAAGCTATTCTATAGGGTGTTTCACACAATTGTATAGAATTATATCTCTAAAATGATTAGGGATAGAAAAAATTCCAAAAGATAAAATTGAATATCTTATATTTTTAAATAAACATTATTTGATATATTAAATAAATATTAATATTACATACTTTGCTTATATGAATTCATTCTATTAATATTAATTTTTTGATGCTAAGAAGAAAATAAGAATTGATATTTACTTTAATCTTTAAATGCTAAATATACTCTGTCCAAATAAACATAGTCAGGTGGCCTTAATAATTGGTTGATCTGACTTTATGCACTTGATATAATTTTACTTACAATTTTATGATTGACAATTATCATTTATAAAAAAAATATATAATCAAATTTTTCTCATTTTTTCAATATTAAATAATACTAAATTATAACTTATTTTTAAAATTTTTACTTTTCTTCAAGCCACGTGTTTGGATAACAAATAATATCTACATAAATGTAAAAAAAAACATAATACAATATAAAATATATACCTATTAAGTAATGTGATATTTCCAATAGATCTTATTTCATGTAACAATATCTGTTTTCATTTACTTGAATATATAATTGGATTAAAAATTTGATTGACATAGAAACATATTAAATTTGCTACACATTTTGTTATTATTGTAACAAAATATATTCCTATTAATTCATTACTTAAATCTTTTCTCCTAAGACATTGGTATGTGGTATAAAGTAAGTAATCACACAAGTGTAAATATACATATTAAAAATATGTATACTTTAAAGAGCATCAATTATAATAAATAATTTAAGGAACAATGAAAGCTGAGGCAATTAATATTCAGATTTTGAATGTTTTGAAAATAAACATTAATAAACAAGAAATAAACACAGCAAAAATATCTTAGATAAATCAGTAACTATTGTGTATGTATATAAATAAACATATAGATAAGAATGTTTATGAAGTTGCACAAATATTTCGTAAAACATATAAATAGCTAAGTAGATATATAGAGAAATATAAATATTACATATACATATATGTATGAAACTTCAAAAGGTAAACAACCAAATAAACAAATAAAAATCCTTCTATAAATAAATCTCAATAAACAAAAGGAAACAATCTCTAAATTAAGAACTCAGGATATAGAGATCACAAAATAAAAATACACGGCTGCATTTAATAAAGAAAATTCTTTCTACAAATGTAATAACTGTATTTAAATAATCATTGCATAAGCAGCGGTCACCTAAATTAGATTTCTAGAAGAATATATCCTTAAAAAGAAACAAATATACAACTAAATTTACACTTGTAATATAGCAGATATTATTAAGAGAAATATACTCTTGATAATTAATCTTTCAATTGTATATGAAGATTTGATGAGTAATTCATTGATATTCATTGAAAAAATATGTACTACTACTTGCAAATCTGTAAACAAAAGTAGATGAATAAAAGTAAGAAAGGAAAATGCTGTTGGGAGAAAGAAAAGAAAAAAGGATATACTTACCAATGGTCGAGATGAAGGTCGTGTTGAAAGCATCCTCGGAGAACCTGAAGAGGACGCACGTCTTGCCGACCCCTGAGTCACCAATCAGCAACAACTTGAACAAATAATCATACGTCTTCGCCATACCCTTTGTTCCTCAGTCACACTCTTTATTTCACGTGATCTCTTCTCGCACTTCTTTAATATTCCCCTGTTTTATTCTTTCAGCCCCCTTTTTAACACGATCTTCTCTCGCGTAATCGTGATCCTTGGAATTCCAATGACGCACCCTTTAAACTTAAAAGCGAGCACACTCGGTTAGAATCTGTCTCCCTACTATCGCGACAATATTGAGTTCAGAAAAGGTCTAAAGGTGAGACTATCGGCAGAATCTGTTCGGAAACGGCGGAGCTCGTGTGATAGATCACGCAAAAACATCTGTCAGAAAAAGCGATGACAGCCATCGGTAAGTACAACTTTTTCTCTGGTGTTGTGGCCAGCCTTCTGACCGCACCACAGGTGATGCGCGCGTGTGTATACGCATACGCAACACGTGTGTCGGGAACAAGCTGGATTTTCATGCGACCAGTTACGTTGTGGCGAGTTTATATGAAGACTACTAGAATAGTGGGCATTCGAACCTCAGTTTCGAAATGATTCGATATTTTTCAAGACTATCAAAATTCGAATCAATTCGAATAACATTCGATATCTTGAAACCTAAAATTCTTGAAAAACTTGGAAATCTTGAAAGTTTTAAAAGCTTATGTAGTGACGTAACACTGTAAAGCAATACAATTGGAAATGTCACTATTAAGAACGAAAAGCTTCTGAAGTTTTGAAGTTAGGATTTGAAAGAATTGAATATTTGTTGCTCTCTATGTTTCGAATTTTCATTACATTGTAATGAATTTGTATTTTTTAAATCAATGAGATTAAGAGATAAGATAAATTATTTTTGACACATATCTGAAGCTACAGTTCTTTTCATAGAAGTTTTTATGTCATGTTATATAGACTATCTTTCTAATGTACCTTTTTCATGGACATAGGAATATCTTTCAAATACAAATTCACTAATTACGAAACATAAATAAAAACCTAACCAACAGATAATAAATTGAAAATCAGATTATCTTTTAGAAACTGAGTGCTACAGTACGTGATATAATTTTATTAATTACGATAAGATGACTGAAGCTAGTACTAAAAAACGTAGAGTTTCCAAAAAGAAAAAAATAGCATGGCGTAAATATATAGACATGAAAGATGTTGATAAGTTTTTGGAGGATTCTCGGTTAGATGAGAGGTTAGGTTCTTTTGCTACTCGTGATAATTCAGAATTATTCGTTGTTTCTACAACAGCTCCAGTATTGTCAAAGA
This sequence comes from Bombus fervidus, assembly GCF_041682495.2. Classification (NCBI taxonomy): domain Eukaryota; kingdom Metazoa; phylum Arthropoda; class Insecta; order Hymenoptera; family Apidae; genus Bombus; species Bombus fervidus. The sequence goes on along the minus strand of NC_091531.1, from coordinate 4,013,069 downwards.
AACAACGTAGAGAATTATTGAAATCGAAGGAGCCAAAGTGCTTTAGTATTTTAAAACCTCATACAGCTGTCCCAGACCCAATATCAAAAAGAAATCGTGTAAGGACAAGGGAAGAAAGAAGAAATTCTCGATTAAGAACTAAAGAAGAAAGAAAAAAAGCACAGATCTTGAAAAGGGAAGTTCTTAAAAGGTCACAAGAACCAGAACAAAACGAAAAGTGCGAAACAAAATGATAATACATTTCTTATAATCTTCCATTCCTGTATTTTAACCGAGGATATAAATGTTTCATAAATGTAAAAAAAGTAACATTTTAGAAACAGTAATAGAAAAGGAAACAACATTTAATTGAAAAAAGATATTTTTATTACACAAAGTATTATTGTTAATGATATTTTGTTTGTTTAACTAAAATTGTATTTTTTTTATAAGTAGTCCAGAAAGTTTGAATACTTGTACATGTGTGTACAAAATTCTTATTGTATTACACATTACAATATTTTTAACAAATATAATATTTTAAACCTGTCATTTAGTATTTGTGTATATTCTGTATTTTACATGTATGTTAACATTTCAGTAAAAACTTTTATTAATTTCCTCGAAGTATAAGAAAATGTGTAAATAAATAAGAGAAATTCCTTATTAAGAATTGTGTAATTCATTCACATATATAAAAATATTGTAAGAACTATATAATGCAAACCTAAATAAATGTCAATAATTTTTCATGCTAAATAAAATTTGTAGAAAACTTAAGATATTTGCTTATTATTAATAGCTACATTATGTGATTTAAGAAACAAAGAAATATTTAAAAGTAAAACTATCTATGTGCTAAGTATTCGTAATTTTGCGAAGTTATATATATATATATATATATATACACATAGATAGATAGATTGAATGTTTTTGTCACGTGGTATCTTGATACTGAGTTATCTGCCAAAACGTCGTATTGAAGTTCGTTGTTGTTTGAAATGTTTACGTGCTTTTCTGCTTTGGTTACAATGTTTTATCATAATTCGAGAAAGAAGAATTTTTAATAAAATAATGGCATTTGTGTCTGTCTGTAAAGTACAAGACTTTTGTAAGACGATAATTAATGTGTGTAATATAATAATTCTTGTGACTGTTTTCATACTAATTGCGTTTATTTTGATCGTATTCGAAAGGTAAGTGATTTAAATACTTATATTTTATTACTAGTAAATTATATGTTTAATTTTAATCACTTATTTTTTACGTCTTTTGATTATTGTTATTTTGGTATCAGGTTATCTTATTATTACAGTATCTCTAGTTTTATGTAATTTTGTGTTAAATTATTGTAAAAATATCATTCTACGATTTTAAAGTAGTAATATTTTATTGTAGAAATGAACATAAAAAATAATATTTGTTTTTATATAAAGATTTTATACAATTATATAAATGATAAATTGTATATTTAACAATTTTTGTTATTTATATTATTACATGTAATTGAACATAATGGACGACAAGTTAGTGTATGGCAACTGGTAATAATATGCATACATTTATGCATTTACAAGTATATACATAATTTTGTATGATGAGCAACCTGTTACGAATTAGATAAAAAATGTAAGATTATACTGGGTAATTATAATAATATCATTAGTTACAAAAATATTGTTAAGCTAAGTTTATGGATTATGTAATGTAATACAGAATTTCAGATTTATTGGCATCATATAATGATCAATGAAATTGTAGGGCTTATTTGGAAGAGGAGCTACATCAATTTCTAATTTTTTGCACTATTAACTAACTTGTACATTCTATTATGTATTCCATTACCTTCTAGATTTTTTCCATTACCTTCTAATTTTTCACAGCTTTTTCAAGAAGAATGTTTTTTATTATTTTTGATTATATTTCTTATATTTCTTTGATTATATCATTTTTTTCAATATACGCATGCTAGTATGAGTTCTACTTTGGATATTTTATGTAGTATATTCTGCAATTTTTTACATCTTTAAATATTTTATAAATGCATAAACATCCACAGTCTAGTTATTAGCTACACTGTACAATTACTCATTTACCTAAATCGTTAACTAAATAATTTATAATCTTTGGTACAGTTTTGACGCAAACAGAAATTGTGTAAGATTTATTAAGTTCTTTCCTGAATCTAATGGACTATACAGATTTAGTGGTAGATTTACTATCATTATCACAGCGTCAAAAGCTGAAATCCTTCCACATTTTATTAATTCTTTTGTTAATAAAAAATAAGGAATATAATAAGCAACAAGTTTACGAGACATTACAAAATTAATTTAAATTATTAAATTGTTCGGTTAAAGAATATAATAATTGCCTGATTTATCTACGAATTTCAGTTTCATATGGATACTTATCGTGTGTTGTCTCTATATAACCAGTGTCTTTTATGGGCTCGTTATATTAGAATATGTCGGAGTGGCACTCGTGAATTTAAATGCAATAAGCGATAGTTTTAATCCAACCTATGAAATCAAGGATCCGTGCAGCGTTTGCAGTAATAATAGCTGCAAGAGACATAAATTGTTACCACATTCGACGAAAGTGAAAATACCGAAGGATCTTGACCATGCATTAGAACAAGTAATTAATCATTGCAATTCAATTGCATGCTTCCTAAAGTTTCTTAGTTTTTAAATTTTCCTTTTATTTCTGCAACAATTTTGCTTGCGTTTCTCTCATCCTTGTAACAATTAAATTTGCGGCAATTTTATTTTCTTATCTTTTGTTGTAATGAAATTTAATTGCGTTTCTGTAATTGCACTTCCATTTTACCTTAAAATTTTCCGGCAAAAATTAACAAATAAAGTTCCTATTTAATTACTGTCACGCTTCATATATATATATATCAAACGAAAAAAAGAATAGATATAAAATTTGTTTCCACAGCTTCTGGAAGATTTATTGCAGAAATATGTTTGTGCATGGTACTCGGATTTTTCGACGAACGAAGCGTTCGTACAACAACTTCGTTTGGCCACAGCTACTGCAACGAAAGATATTGCAGTTCGGTTGCTTCGCACAGACGTGTCCAATGTGGTGTTTTACCATTTAATACCTCTAATATTGCAACATGCTCAAGATTGGAAAACATTACGCACAAAGATGAAGGATTTGTCGGATACATCTTGTTTCGGAAATCAACTGATCGACCATTTTGGTCGTGAGATACATCCAGCGAGTTACTCGCGTAAGGCAGAGCTGAATTATCTGAGAGGAATTGTAACAGCGTTTATACCGTATCTATTGCCTGCCATCCATGTGTCTACTAACAACAAGGTAAGCTTTTGTAGAATTATTTATAAACGTTTATGAAATCGAACTAATAATTATTAAGAGAAGATCATTGTGAATTTCTCTTTCATAAATTGCTTATGATATACCTTAAACGAAATTTCACTTGTGAATTCCTTCAAAGCAAATTTTTATTCTTTCTGTGAAAACTTTTAAATGTTTGACTAAAAACTGATTGTACAATATAGTAGAGATTACAATCAGCATCCCAGAATTTTTTTACGTTTTTTGAAAGTTTGGGACAGTAAAAAAATTAGGCGTGGACATAAACGACTAAGTTTTTCTAGAGTCAGTGTGAAAATATATTTGACCATATTGATGTATATACATATAAATTGTTACTCTACTCACTACTTTATGGACTCTCAGAAACTATGCTGATTAACTTCATAATTTAAAATACATAAACTTTTTATTTTATTTTCCTTGGAATTCAATTATTTATACTACCTACTCATAAATTATAAGATACATTTATAAAAATAGCATTTCTTCTCTGAAAAATCGTATACTAATTCTATACCTTGATAATGTGAAGTTAGTAACTTTATATAAAAATGGAGTTGATCATTTGAGATCAATTACAAATAATGCGTGTGTTTATTACGAACACTGATCCAGTGGCACACATTGTGTACTGTTTGTATCTCTAACAGTGTCCTTTATACACCTGCAACCGCTAGTGGCTCTAGTGCATGCCTGAAAAGAATTTATTATCAGAAAACAAATATTATGATGCAGTGTATTGATATCGTATTAATAATAATTAATAATTGCGAACACTCACGATTCGAGGGCAAAACCTGCGATTCGGTTGTGGATTACTGCAGGTTGGCTCGCATAGTGTTCCACATATATGTTCTTGTTGATTTTCTGGACATTCTGTTCCGGCAGTCGAGTCTTGGATTGAATCTAATTTCAGGTATTTATGAATAACATAGACGAAGATGAAAAAGATATAATTTTGACCTTCCCACAGAATTCGTAAAATTACATTAATAATTAATAGATATTTGAGAATATGAGGGAGTTCCAGTCCGAATGATATACAGAGTGTCTCAAATAAATAAGATCATCTAAATAGCTACCTTATTTGTGTTTATATGCTTATATGGATGATATGAGAACTTCTCAGAACAAAGTTAAACTGTTTTAAGAGGCACATGTAACGATGGAAAGAATTTTTTCTCAAGGTTATTTTTTTAAGAGATTTCAAGACCATCAGTATATTTTTTATTTTCTATCCAAAGGTATTAAGGTATTTATGTGGGTAGAGATGTAGAATTCTATTCAAAAACGTATCGGTGATATTGAAATCTCCTAAAAAAAATGATTTTGAGAAAAGATTCTTCCCACTTTTATCTGTGCCTATACTATACTAAATTTACTCTGTGCCACCAATTACGGATCACCTTGTACAATAAAATCTTCAGTATCTGAATGAATAAGAAAACGTAATTATTCAAATAAAAAAATACTCGTCTCTCTTTAAGAATATGTAAACACTTTATACTACATAAAGGATATTAATTAGTTACAATAGCAAAGAATATACGAAATGTAATAGCTTAGATATAAAGGTAATATGTCAAGTCGTGTCTAACTATATTTGGTATATATGTTCTTAAATTATTTAAATATTTTTTTTTAACACCATAGATATTCCAAGGCGAGAATATATTCAAAATTTGAAATTATTACAACATTAGTTCTTTTGTTTTCTAATATTCCTTTTTTCTGTTCTATTATATATTTTTAGTTGAAAATCATTATGCAAACTACTTATAGTATTCATTTCATGTCAAAATAATGAGAGGAATATATGTTTTGTCTCGAGGAAAAGTAACAAGTAAAAAAAGGAAGGGAAAGTTAAAGACGATCCAATTTCCATGCAAGTATACATCAACATATATCAAATACTTACAAATACCAAAAATCATGACAACAAGCAGAGGAACTACTAAGCATCGAGACATAGTATCTTCCGATAAGAATATCCGTTTACTTTACACCTATTGAGCTCTTCCTCGACTTTGTAAAGCTGACACCGTTATCCTCGATTTTTATACTGCAGTTTCTCTCATAGAATATGTATTTGGTCGTACGTGTCTTTCTCTTGGAGATAATACGCGCGTATAAATAACAAGATTTGATAAACTATTTGACAGTTGGTCGTTGTTTATGTAAGGTTTTATCAAACCACTATTTGCATTTTTATTATAAGATTAGCCTTATCAATGTTATTAATTTTGTCATACAGGTATGTCAATTTCTCTGTTCATTAAACGTGGAGATAACGACTGTTGTTCTTTTACAAGGTGGCAAACGTATCGAGCCGGCTTTTTTATTTTCACGAGTGTGTTTTGGGTGAAGGATATCTTTCAGAACTTGCGGCCTTGAAACTTCTTCAAATACACACAGAGAACACACAGAGAACCTTTTAGTCAAGAATATCCCTTATCTAAAGCGATACAGAAGACATGGCTAGCATTGAGCCGTGAGAACATTCGATGAGCAATGTTTGCCAAACATTTTAAGGAAATTAATTCCTTCCCATGTTAAAATTTTCGGATTTTCACGGTACAGGTATAAGCAACCGAGGAATCATGAGAACATCACAAAGAGTCATCGTGTGACTCCACACCGCGTTTTTTAATTAAGAAGCAATATAGTAAGATGTAGTAAGAAGCGAGCTAAAATTCCCTTTCGACTCAATCATCAATCCTGCGGAATTTGTGAGTTGAATTTCAGTTATGGAAGAACTGGTAAGGTAAACACGTGCAGAACTGGAGATTGCAGAGCAAAGAAATACAGAAGCAAAGAAGTAAAGATGAGCAAAATGAGTGTAGTGAGGAAGGAAAGGGGCGAAAGAAAGAAGAGAACAATAGAGATAGCAGAAAAGCTGAGAGTGAGATCAGAAGAAGAAAGGAGAACAGTATGAGGTGAATAAAATAGTAAGGTTAGAAAGAACAGAAAGCACTGAAGTGGCGCGAAGACAAGCAGACTAGAGAAGGAGGAAAGAGCAGGAGGTAGGTAAACCGTTGAGATTCTTGGACATTGAGGAGGAGAGAAAAAAGGAGAGATCAACAAAAGGGGAAGTGAAAGGAGAGATGAATCGGTGAGAGATAGAAAACTAGACGGAACAGATCAAAGAGCTAGAAGAGGAGACAAGGGAGGAGAGAAGAAGATAGATGGAGGAATGGAGGGAAGAGATGATGGAAGACAGAAGAATATGGAAAGAGGAAACGAATAAATGGGGAGTGGAATAGGAAAAGGAAACGCTAAAGTGAGCCAAAGGGAGAAAGAAGTTGGAGAAGAAAAGAAGGGGGCTGGAATGGAAAAAATAAAAAAGGAAGAGAGAAAAAGACCGTGGTAATAAAAGGAGTAAGACAGATAGAGAGAAAGAATGAAACAAAGGTGAAATAATTTGCGAAGAAAGAAATGGTGGTTATAAGAGCGAGAAAGACAAAACTGAGAGGAGACGATGATATGATGCAGCAGAATTAGGAAGTTGGTAAGACAAAAGAATGCACAAGTCGGCCTAACTTCTGTTCGGTGTTACTTCGACACTGCTTTTGGTTTCGCATTGCCAGTGCGTCAAAACTGAACAATCGAAACCCTAAGATAATATATTACCATGCCCATTTATCCGCGACATATACACTTGTAACTTGTAACTATCTTTTGCTAGAAGCTAGTTGTACAATATAGTAAAGACTTTAATAAGTAACCCAACATTTTTCTACGCGTTTTCAAAGCCTAGAACAGTAAAGAAATTAGATGTGCAGATGAAGACTCAGCTTTTCTAGGATCGGTACGAAAATACACTGATGTGCTTAAAGGAACGGTCGATTTTCGCCGAAGAATTGATGATATTTCAACTGTTCTAACTTCGTAACTAGAAAACATACGACGATCATTTTGGGCTCGGTTTTAATTATCCCACAAAGTTCTTATATCATGTGGCAGAGTGAGATAGCGAAGATGCTTCTTCGTTTCGAAAATGTGTCAAATTCAATCGATTCTACAGGCATTAACAATTTTTTTGGCGACTAGAATCATCACGGACTTGAGGATTGGGGTTTTCCTTTTACAACGACTCGTATAAAGTTGATGTACGATTTTCTTTCGCCGTTTTATTGAATTTTGGATGAAAAGTGTGCGTGCCGCCGGTATTAGAATAATACAACGTACATCTCGTGGAGGTTGTATAGTCGAACTTGTATGATTCAGACGTATGTGTGTAGTGTGTAGGTATAGTGTGTGTGATTTATGCATACATTTAGCCAGCGTTTTTAGCGTGTGAGTAGGTAAACGTTCAAAGACCAGTTTCCCCATTTTTGCCTTGCCACTTCCTGACATTTTTCTTCTTCCTCACATATCGGTGTACTAACGTATCAACGTTTTTGAACATTCGGATTTTTCGGTGATAATTGAGTACACCTGTGTAAGTTTGTCTATATGTGGATTAAGAAAATATTTCTTATTAAATCACTCATCTTTATTTAATAAACATTAAATATGTTTTAAGAACATTCTTTATTGATACATATACAGATATAATACAAACAGTTACTTCACTCTATAAATACTCAGAAATGTTATGCTGATCATTCCATTAATTCAGTTACATAACATTTTTTTGGAATTCAGTTATTTATGAATTATATGAATTATAAAATTATAAATTTATATATATATCGTGTACCTGGATAATACGAGGTTGATAACTTCATATAAAAATGAAGTTGATCAATTCGGATGAATTATAAGTAATGCGCGTGTTTATTACAGACAATCGTCCAGAGGTATACATGTTTTGTTCCTTTTGTTTCGAACAGTGCCATCTATACACCTACAAACTTTAGTGAGTTTACTGCATACCTGAAAAGAATTTATCAGAATATAATTTGTCATTGTCAGAATATAGATACTATGACGTGAATGTATCGATATTGTAATAATAATAATTACGAAAATTTACGATTTTAGGGCACAATAAAGGATTCGGGTCCTAACCATTACTATCGCAAGTTGACTCACAAAGTGATCCACATATGTGTTCATGTTCATTTTTCCTACAATCTTTTTTTTTGGAATTTTTACGAAAAAGGATATTTAGTTAAATATTTGAGGATATAAAGGAATTTCAGTCCAAATAATATACAAAATGGTCCGTAGCTAATGGCACAATTGGGTGATTCTTGTTTGAAATTACTATAACGTTAGTTCTTTTTTCTATCCTATTATATATTTCTTCGTTGAAAATCATTATACACACTACTTATAATATTCATTTCATGTGAAAATAACGAGAGGAATATGTGTTTTGGATTGTCTCGAGGAAAATAAAGATAAAAAGCAAAGGGAACAGTTGCAGATGATCCAATTTCCATGCAAGGATATATGAACGTATATCAAATATTTACAAATGCCAAGAACCGTGACAACCGGCAGAGAAAGTACAAGCCATCGAAGCATGGTGACTCTATCGAGTATATTCGTTTACTTTACGCCTCTTTCGATTTTGATTCCCATGTTCTCAATTTTTATATCGCAGTTTCTATCATAGAACACGTATTTAGTCGCATGGGTATGTTCCTTAAAGATAACACGTGCACATAAATAACCAGATGTGATAAACTATTCGATAGTTGGTCGTTATTTATGCGAGGCTTTATCGAATAGCTAATTGTATCTTTATTATAGGGTTTACCTGTGCGAATGTTTTTAGCCTTGTTGCCACTCAGGTATATCAATTTTTCTGTTCATTAAACGCGAAGATAACTATTGTTGTTGTTTTACAAGGTGACAGACGTATCGAGCCGGCTTTTTCACTTTTACGATGAATGTCATACATTCACACCCTCTTGCATTTCTTAATTGTTTCAAATCGATCAATTTTTTGACCAATCAAGGATTTAGTATAATAATTTATCATATTGTTACTATAAATATTTTAATTCCTTTCGATTTTATAAAATTACAGGATCTTGGTGAAAGGAATAATGAGGGAAGAAATATTAAGCGAATCCTTGGAGTCCCGTTTCATAGCTATCAGAATGTTTAAAAGGATTGAATTTAATAATGTAAATTGATTGAAAAAAGATTGCGAATCAAATTAACACATTTTTCTATTCTTTTCATTTCTGTCATTGTATCCTTCTAATCTGTGGCTTCTTAATAGAATTTTGGTTTTATTTTCTTCTGTTTCCTCGGCGAATTAAAGATATATCTTGTCCGACGGGGTTTCTGGTTTTTTTGTGTTCTCAATATTTTCCTCTTGCTCACTTTAGTATCAATTAATAAGTATATGCTTAGTTAAAAGGTTATTTATCGTACTCTTTTTCCTGATATTGCATAAATATATGTAGAGTGAATCACCTAAAAGTGAAAGCTGAAATGTTTTCTATAATATTATTAATTATATTGAAAAATGTTTGGTAATTATGCAGAAAAGTGGCCACCTCATCGATTTCGATCAGCTTGAAATATGTTATCATGGACACTAACCTAAGTAACTTTTTTACGTCCTCCTTTGTCTTTCATACGAAAAGTTTTACAAAATAAAAGCTAGAATATCTACTAAACTAATAGTTTTTCGACACAAGTAGATTAATAGTTTTTTTTTCATAAAGAATTTCGATTTGTATTGTTTAGTATATTAAAAAATGTATGATTTCATTTAAAAAAGCGAAGTTGACCTTCACATGACCTTTACACGCCCACCTACAGAAAAACTAACACCAGAATGTATCCTCTTTGCAGGCATTCAACTTTCATCTGAAACATTTTTCAATATAATTGATGATATCGAACAAATTTTAGCTTCAACTTTTAACTGACTCACCCTGTATACTCATGTAGCTCTTTTGTAAAGAGCGGAAGAAGCTAGAATAACGATATTTTTTTTCAGCACAAAATTTGTTGTTGAAATTAGCGTAATCAGCTATAAAAAATTTCAACACGAGCGTGATATTCCTTTTTATTGATGATGATAATGATTAAAGTGGAAAGGGGAGTGTAAATCTGTATTTTACTTTCAGGTCATACTTCGAGAAATTTTGGCCAATTGGATTTTGCTACCAGCAATAGATGCGATTGCTGATCCAGACAATATAAATGCGTTAGTCGCGTTATCAACTCATCGCGATGTTCCAATTTCTAATCAAGTGGACGCAGTTAATGTACCAATGTTGCAATGCTGGATGACCATTCCAATGATGCCAAAAAACACGCAGAATCACCTGAAACCCTCTTTGGATGAAGTTTTAAATGATCCTCGTTTATTGTACATGTTTATGCAACACATCAAAGAGAATGGCCCTATGAATCTCTTTCAGTTCTGTTTAGACATTGGTAAATACATATTTATACATGGTGATAAATAAAAATAGTAGCACAGATTAAATTTTCCTTTTAAAAATAACACTTTTTTGTAGTAAAAGTATTTGATAAATTCTAATACATATATCTATTTCCAGATGATCTAAGCAAGCGTATGTTAAATCCAGAAATGAGTTCGAACGCAGAAAGTAGTTTGTACACAGATATTCAAAGTATGTATGCAACATATCTAGATCCTGAAGGTCCAGAATATTTACATTTACCAGGAGATATATCTATGGGCATATGCCAAAGTAAGAATACTTTGTTTTGAGAATTCACCTGCAATATACATGCAATTTATATTTATATATTATCAACATAACATGCTACAAAATATTCAGCTCTTACATTGTATGTCAACAACACTTCTAGTTTTAGAAAGAGGTCCAAAGAAGATTCAGGAAATGAGGACTTCACGACCATTTTATCAAGCACATCAAGAAGCGCATGCTTTATTAGAATCTACTTGCCTACCATCTTTCCATCATAGCTATCAGGTAAGAAAATTGAAGAGCAATTGTTCTTTATTTCCTATATAATCGTTCTCATAATAATTCCATCTTTATTTTACGTTGCAGTTGTATGATTTGTTATGTGGACAACCAGTTCCAAGTCGAGTTAAGCAATCACCACGATTGAGGTAATCTTTTTGCATTTATAGACATAATAACATGTACAGTTGTCAACATTATACACTGCTCAAAATAATTAGGCAAGTTCTTCAACTTTCTATATTTTAAAATGTGTCTAATTTTTATTTAAAGTGTTACTAGTGGATCCGCAAATGCATCTTCAAAGACTGGAAACCATTTTCCGAAGATTGACGTTTTGAGATTATCGACGATAGACGGAATGTCATATCAAGATATATATCAAGGCGAAGAAATAGATTACCCTTCCCGTTCTTATAGCGAGATTAAATATTCCGATGACAGTTCCCACAGGAATTTAACAACATGGCGAGTCAATATTCCGCACATTGAAACTGGAGATAATCAAACATTATATTATTATGTCATCGCTGTCAATAATATTTCCGAAGGAAAATCCTGGACTGTGTTACGTCGTGATCAAGATTTCTACATTTTACGAACACGATTGGCAGAGTTTCATGGTGACAAAGAATTGAGCGACTCGCCATTACCATCAAGAAAGAATCCTCATTCATCCTGTGCTATTAATAGGCAACGATATGAAGATTTTCTGGAAAAATTACTATCAAAACCAGTGCTCAGGAGTAGCGAGTTGTTGTATAATTTCTTGACTGTGCCAAATTTGAAGCCTTACTTCACAAATTATAGCACACCAGATATTGGTATATTGTATCAAAGTATGGCATACAAATTAAGAAAAGAGAAAGGTCAAAATTTGGACAAGTTCCTGGCAGTGTTTCTGGCCTCGACTAATATTAAAAATGAATATACTGATATTGGAGTTGAACCAGCGAACGAATCAACTGTACAGGAAACGGAGGAAAAAGGACGTCGTGATCTTCAGTTTGGAGTATTTGGAAACAATCTTGATTTGGATCTTTATTTTAGAACTTTACCTTCTCCTTCGTTAAAACGTTCTCACGTTAAGGGTGCTTCTTTCTGTATTGTAGATGCTGGTAAATGTTTTATATTATAAGTCTTTATAATGTGTGCCTCATTCTTGTATAAATAGAGTTTAGTGGGTATTACTGTTTCAGTGGTGAGGTTACTGGAAGTTCCATCGATGATTTCTCGAGTTCTATGGATGATTGCTTCATCATCACGTGCGAAAGTAGATCCATATGTCAACGTTCTACTCTACAACGCTTTGGCAAAACTTCTAAGCGGTGGTCGTGCAGCGACTGTGGTAAAACTTCTGCACACAAAGGTATTGTGTGAGAAGAAGGATTCATCTCAAGTGAATCGCCGGCATTACTATGAAATAGCAAAAACAGGATTGTATGGTTTGTTGCCTTATTGGTTAATGGTATTTTATAAGCCATGGATTGAAATAATGGATTCTATTTTGGATTCGTTACAAAATGCACCGCTTAATAAGCATCTGGCATATGTTCTTCTGGACCAGATTTTGATAAATATATTTCCAGAACTTACAGTTTAACTTGTATATGCATATGATATATACATACACTCCTCGTCAAAGAGATAGCCCAGGTGTGTTATCTTTAATTTCTCAATGACGCGTGTAAAGTTTCTCGTCTGTAACGTATAATATCAAAACACTATGAGCTCAGAATATGCGGTTCGTTGAAAATAATTAAAAATATTATGAGGTTTAGGGTGTAACAAAAAAAAAAAAAAAATTGTTTTATTTTAAGAACGAAATGATAGCACATGTACAATAAGAAAATAATAATCAACTTAAATTGTAACTAACAATAATTAGTTATCAAACATATATACTTATTTAATAATGGGTACATCCCCCTTTATTTTCTATTACTTCTATTGTACGATTTGGTATCGATTTATATAGTTTCTGGATGTAATTTTGACTTAACGTATCCCATTCGCTTACAATTGCATTTTTTAATTCTTGTACGTACTGATATTGCTTTCCATTCGCGTATACGCCGTGAACAAGTTCTGCCCTGCAATTTTCAATAATATTAAGGTCCGAAGAGAGTGCAGGCCATGGCAAAATAGATATATTATTTTCATTAAAATATGATTGGACCAATCTTGATGTTTGTACAGATGCATTATCTTGTTGAAATATTTAATCAGGTTCAGAAATGCGTTCTGCATGATTATTTATTTGTTCTTTGATTAAATTTATATATCAGACACTATTCATTCTCTCAACGATGAACTTGATACTTGTCTTGTCGAAATAACCAAACCATCACGCTACCCCCTCCCATTTCATCTTTTTCATCTGAAAATAGTACCCTTCTCCATTTCTTTTTTCAATGCATTCTTTCTTTTGCAAAGCGTAAACGTTCTACTTTGTGTTTCGTTGTTAACGAAGGTTTCTTTTTCAATTTTAGCCTCTTAATATCTTTGCAGGATAGTAGAACTCGACGAACACTCGAAACACTGGCACTAACACTAGATTTTTCCATTATTTGCTTCGTTGTTAACTGCGAGTTGGAAGCTACACCCAAAATTGCTCGATTATCACGATCGGATAACGATGACGGCTGACCAGTATTTTCCTTTTTGCCATAATCTTCAACAATTTTTAAGAAATTGTGTATTACTCTACGACTTCATCTTATTACTTTCGATATTTTTGCTACTAATAACTGATGTTGTTTTAGTTCAAGAATTTGCTTTTTTTCAGACTCGTTTAATTTTTTTCCGCGTCCCACATACAAATTTATATAATATTGTACTGTAATCTTTACTCGTTGATAGATCATGAACTACTGAATAATTTCTATTAACAGAGTGTGTTATCATTTCGACCTTAGTATGGAATAGTTTTTCTTTGTTACATACTAAACCTCATAATATTTTTAATTATTTTCAACGAGCCGCATATTTTGAGCTCATAATGTTTTGATATTATACGTTACAGATGAAGAACTTTACATGCGTCATCGAGAAATTGAAGATAACACACCTGAGTTATCTTTTTGACAAAGTGTGTATATAACTAAATTAATATGGAGCTTTTGAAGATTATAATGTTACATAACTAGTCATGAAAAACTAATCCAAAAAGATGTGTAAAATATATAAGATAGTTTATAAAATAGCAGTAATAATTTTTTATGAAATTATTGCACTGTAAATATATGTAATGTTCCTAGGCTATATCAAATTTTGTGTAACAGTCTGTTACTTTTTTAGTCCTACTGTGCACTTCTGTAAAAAGACACAAATAAAAACATAAATATTAGTCTAAGTTAGAATACCCCCTTAACTAAACAAATTATACATACATAATATAAATATACATTTAAAAATTCAAATAAAAACTGAATTAAACATATTTTCTTCTTCATTTCCTGATGCCTTTTATGAATAGTGCCATCACACATCATTGATGAAAGTACTGTCAATATATTGTTAATAAACCCTGCATTCTATATTCCTAATCTAAAAGCTTTTTTAAAACCTGTAATTATGTAAAAACAAAAAAAAAAAACAAAGATTAAATATTGAATCATTTGTAGAAATAAAACGCTCGTTTCTTATAGATAGTATGGTATATTTTATCCAGATTCTACTGGTATCATTACATACAATTTTCTCTATACGTCTTTTTTTCAGTTACGTAACGTTTTCTTGTTTGTCGCCTTATGTATTCTTTGTTAATATAAAACACGTATATAAACATAGATCGAGTATATTGGTGTTTACAGGTAATGTATGGTTAAAAAAGGTCGTACACCATTTTTCGTTATTTCGATATACGGTTATGCAAAGACATCATCATCTTAACGATTTGACACAATTCTTTTTTTCTTTTTTTTTCATTTTACTCTGTGCTCAACTACATACAAGTTTTTTTTCTTTGCAGTGTTTTACATGCTTCTCTGTGTCTAGACGTGTGGGCAAAATTATAGCTCGTAACAATGATACGACAATTTGAAAGAATCGACGATCATCATTCGCGTATCCTTGAGCGATAGTAAAAACGATTCAAATTCGTTACGAAACCTATATATATCGAAGAAATAGAAAAATCCCGAATTGTGTCCAGTGGAAGTGTATGAAAATATTTTCCGGAATTTTATCGCCGATCTGTATATGGAATACGATTAATTACCCATGAATGAAAATGAAAATTTTCTATCACTCTACGTAATACATATGGCTACAGAAAAGGTGCTTGGTAGGTTATGCATTATATTCAATAAAATGTAACAGTAAAACGATTAGCCTGAATTAAAGAGGTACTTTGCGAGTCGTTCGTAACTGTGAAAAATTGAACACGTCCGCAGTTTAATGCAATACTTATTTTTATTGATTATTATTATTACGATTCGTATTCACGATAACTGAATGAATTCTCAGGTGAAGTTTGATTTTTTTCAAAGATCTCGATTTCTTCGATATCGCGTAATCGATTTTGATTGAGAACTTATATATGAGATCGATGTAAAAAATCCGTTACGTTCAAATCCGAAGTCGATGTGCAATAGACAATGCGTAAAACAATGTGGAGTTTGGACACTGCTCCGCTCACCTCTCTAGAGAAGATGTACAAATATACATTTTCGTTTGATACTCGAACTGATGTAAAATTAAAAAATTGGCACACCGTACGGTACATCTCTTCCGTCGTATATTATATATATGTATATTATGTATACGTATATGTATATATGAATGTAAATTAATAACCATGTTTTATGTGCGTAAGTTTTCTTACTTGGCAAAGTCATTTTCTTTTTCTTTCTTTTTTTTTTAGTTTCACAAGGAGACTAAGTATTTGCACGAGGCTACTACGCAAAATTATAGTGCGTGTTTGTAACCTTATTGCTTTTTCCTCGTTCACGAATTTTTTCATTCCTGCCTTCTATCATTCTACGAAACCTTCCGACTTGGAATGATTTTATGTTAAAGAAAAAATTGAGCATAGGAAAATAATAATAATAGAAAGGTAATTAATTCAAATTAAAATAAATACAAAATAAAAAAGCGAACAAATTAAATATTAAAAAAGTAAACAAATTTAAATAGTAGTATGACTTTGGATTAATACAATTTTGGATGTTTATGAATCAATAGATGTAATATTTTTCTTATCGTTATCATCTATTCAGGGCCAATTGTAATTTGTTGAAATTACAAATTCTCAATTTTTCTCAAAAATCCTTGAGCTGTCAGTACATCATTTTATACATAGCATATGTATGTACAAAAAATGATTCTAAATGACGTTTTGTCAATATAAGGCGATATTTCTAGATAATTAATTTTCGATATAAATAGCACCATTTTGCGCAGTAATCCTCTCTGCACGAATTCTGTTTTTGAACCGACGTCGTTTCGTCCATTTAAATAAATTAGGTAAACTGCACAACAGTCGCGTCACAGAACGTATCTTATTGGAAAACGTTCTGTACACGTAACATATATTTTATCCCTCCTTAATTGTCTGGTAATTATTTACAAAGCGAAGGACCTTACCGATTTTAATGAGCTTGAAATATGTTGTCAAGGTCAAAATTCTGAACAGCTTTTCCTTATACAGGTTACCGTCGTTCGACTTTGATTTCCGAGATATTCGCAAATTTCCGCTTTGACCACGGTATGATTTTGATAATCGAATAGTCAATATCATGGCCCAAGTGTTTACAATTTCGAATAACAACAATATAATATAAAGCTTAATATATAAATTGTGTGTGCCCTATTATTTAATATGTTAACTTATTTAATGATAACATTACGGTATATTATCTATCCTAAACCTAACCTAATTATTTTTCTTTCCTACGTGAGTTGAGAATGATTATCTGTATATGCCAGAGTGGAGTGCAATCGTAACATAATTTGAACTAAAGTTTTTTGTGGTTATCTCAGTAATTAAAGCCGAGCGACGGTAACGTGTACAGGAAAAAGTTGTTCAGAATGTTGGCCTTGACAATACGTTACAAGATCGTTGAAATTGGTGAGGTCGTTCGCATTGTAAAAAATAATTTCCACTTCCTTGCATCTTAGAAAGTTGATCGTTTTTTTAACGTTGAACATCGAATAGTTTTTCCTCATACACGTATTTACACATTTACACGCCTTAAGAAGTAACAAGTACGAGACAAATAAGGTGAACGTCGACTGAATATGAATTATTCATGTTTAAAAAATGCCGTTCTTCGAGGGATAATTCTAGATTAATTAACGATACGCTCCTTAAACCAAACGCGACTGCTGTCAAGTTGACCATCTGCTTAATTAATAAATGTATACTTTCGATTTGTTTCGGTTTCTTTCATCATTTGAATATTCATGGGTATATCGATCTCAGAAATTGAAAATCATTATATAATTTAATAATAGTGGGATTATAATTTATAGCTTAATATTTATGTAAACAGAATCGGCTTTCCTTATTAATTTTTAAATAATCAGGTTTATAGTAATTTTCAATGTAGAAAATGATAATTCTTTATGAAATATTAACTTAAAAAAATCAATGCAAAATCTAGAATTAAGGTTAAAGTGAAATTTTGTTAGTTCTCGTCGAATAAAAATAATATTGACGCAGTACTAACAAGATTTAATTAATCGACTTTAATATATAAGTTGAATCTCAATTTTCCTTTGGTTCACTGTTTGGATAGACTAGAAAAAATCTCATTTTTAATATTGAGAAGAACGTTCCAAAATGTATTGATATTTATAAGATAAAATAAAAATGGTATTTAGCTATTGTAATAGCTAGTATGTAGCTATTGTAACCTTTCATGGGTATGAATTTTATAATTAGATTTTATACAGGTTGTTTCAAAATTAGAGATTTTAAAAACACAAGCAGTAATTAATGAATATATGTTCAATATTGCTTTATTATCTATGTATATCAAAGTCAAAATATGTATGTACGTATGTATCTTCTTCTGTAAAGAGTTCTATACCGTTTAATGTATTTTCACCAAATTTAGCATGTATATTCTCCGATATTACAGAAAAGATATTGTGATCCCTATCTCCAATCACCCCCTCTTAACCGAAGCCCGAGTAATTTTTTGTGTACTAACTCAATAATTTTCAGTAATTTTGAGGGGGAATATGCGAAGAATCAATTTTTTTTACACGATGGTGTGAGTGCTTTCTGGAAACAAAATTTGGTTTTAAAATTTATTGTGGAAGAATTAGTTAAAAAAATGAAAAGTGAATATGTTAAGTGAGGGAGAATTTAAAGAAAAATATGAATATTTAAAAAAATAATTTTTTGAAGATTTAGCCCTTCAGAAAGAGATTCAACCTTTGAACCCCAAGATTCGAAAGATTCACTCCCTCGAAAACCCCAGCAACCGGACACACGCACTGAATAATATGATACATAGTACAATCTAAAGTATCGAGCGCCTATCGATGAGCAACCTGCCATACGGCAATCGTTAATATAAAGTTTCAACAAAATTTTGAAATAATAAATTGTATATAACATGGACTTCTTTACACAATAATTTGTTAATTAATTATGTGAATGAATTAACAAATTACAAGTTACAAACTTCTTTTTAGTAATTTGACAATATTGGTCAGTCTTTAAAATTTTACAAAGTTAATAATTTTATATACAATTTTTAGTTTGTTGGTAAGAATTGTATTGAATTTTATTGCAGTTAGAAGTTTATTGAAATACAATTTCATAGAGATGGAAGAAGGTCTTACGTAATACTGGTTGCTCGTCGATAGGCTCCAGAAATTTGCACATATAAATTTTCTTTACCAAGCAATAAAATAAAATTGAACATAGATCATTAAGTGAAACGTACTTCTTTCATCTTCCTTTATCTCGATTAAATTCTCTGCTTGATTAACTTGTAATTTTGAAACATCCTATATTGTTAGTAATATTTCACATTCAAATGAATTATATTTTATTATGTTGTTACAACAGTGTAAAGTAATTAGTTGTAAAAAGTAACCACATAGAAATGAATGATGATTATTAAAATTCTATTTTAAATAGATACACACAGAAATGCTAAATATGATGAATAAATTAACATAACAATATTTTGCAAAAAAGGAATTATTTGCTAAAACAGCGAAAAATTGTATATACATATACATACATATAAATAAATATTAATATAAAATATGTATAAAAAGGTAACGCAATAAAAATCACAGAATATCTTGACAAAGAGCCATTAAAAATGAATTATTTTGTACTTATGTTCCTAAGCAGAATTCAATAATAATTCAGGATTACATAAATAATGAACTTTTATAATAACTATATTCAAACATCCAACATTATTATTAGTATTACATCAATAATGTAAATAGTTTATTGTTGAATTGCTGCAATCATATTAATTTAGTTTTGAAAATTTGATTTATTTATTACACATTTAAGAAAAACATTAAAAATAATTGTACTGTATAGGACTAGAAATTATAAATTTATTTCACAAGATGTAGATTATTCGAAAAGCCGATCTATCACGAAAATTTCTGTAAAACGAATAAGATGTTACTCTTTTTTTTATCAAATTTCATGTAGAGTGACAAAGCTACAATAGTTCCCGGATAAATGTCCACATTTTCCTTGGTTGAAGTTCTGTGTCTTATTTCCACTATTTTCTATCATATCATATCAAATTAAATAATTTCAGAGGAATGATATACTCATTACTATATGAACATAAATTTTTAATTTTTCCGGACACTTATACTTCATTTATATGTATACAATATATGAGCTTCTCAGAAGCTAAGCTCAACTCCACTTTGTCTCTATTCGGTTGCTGAATTTATCTTCATTAAAAATAAAAATTTGGTGTACTATAAACAGTTGTAGTTTATACTTTCGTTACGCATATTTACTTATTAATCAAAATAATTAAATTAAAACTTCGCTCATATTTAAATGCTGTGGAAACACGAGCCATCTTAATTGTAATCTCTGTGGTGTCACGATTCTGTCTTTTTGATGCACAGTCGTACATGTGCTCTTGCATGTACGCGCTGGTATTGGAATTATACATATAGCAAATAGCAAATTAAAAACATGTGTAGCGCTGTCACAGACTTGTGACTTCATACACGTAGAATACATTCAATACATGGCCGAAAACGTCCAGTTTTTCAAATTTTTAATTGTTTATAACTTTATTTTTAATAATATAAAAAAAGATACGCGTCTAAAATTTCTGCTTTCTGAATTCATTTGCATAATTAATGAAAAATATGCAAGTATTGAATTCTCTTAATGTCATTATACAGTTACATCATACAGAAAATTTCTCAATTTCATTGTGCATATTACATATTACAATTAGAATAGTACTATCAGTAGTATTTCAATTATTTAGGTAACTAGTGATGTCACTATGACTTAAAACCATAGAGGAAACTTATCGTACCCATTTATCCGAGAAGTACTGTATGCAACTGACAAAAAATCACATAATGTTTTTTCGTAGAAAAAAATACATAATAAAAATTTTTGTAGTAAACGTTCGTAATAAAAAAATGATAGCAAATCCTTAAGTCCTTATTTATATATTTAGTACAAGTATACCTTTGAAAGGATACATTTATTAAATTACCGGCCTATACTATTGATATCTTAAAGCTTCGTTTGGCACGTGTGATTAGAATGTTATTTAATACGAAAGTGTTAGAACGTTTTTCTCTTAACACGAAAGAATCGATGCAGCGCTTCTTATATTTTTTTTTTTTTTTATACCACTTTGTTGCCATTATAGTTGTGACACACTCTCTATGTATAATAGCGCTTGTTTTGGTTCTCCATGACTAATTACACTTAAAACACTCATTTACAACTGGACTACTATTTAAAATGTACATCGAGTGCGTTATGTGTTCCTCGAATAAAACGCACGAGAAAATGCTTGTTTATTAACTTTTTATTTCCTTAGGATTCGAATAGATTTCGTTTTTTTTTGTGCGGTATAGCTTTGTGTGTGTGTAGGAGGCTTATGAAATTTTGTCAGTTTCTTAAACGTTACTTTTCATTGAACAAACATTTTCATTTCTATCAAAAATTTCAAAACTAAAGTATTAAACAGTCTTTTAATAAATTTCGAAAAACTATTAATAATAAATAATAATAAATTAATATTTTGAGGTTAGGTTCACTCAATGGTAATTTTTTGTTGAATCTATCCATTTGTAGATAAAGTATTCTCACAAAGATTGATTCAATTTGTAACGTTTGTTTATAGAAACTGATTTTGTTTCACAAACTATAGAAAAGAACTCGATTCGCGGCAAGTCATCGTTTCTATCGCCGCTGAAATCGAGCCACAAATTTTGGCACTGTCGCGTACGTGCCGGTTATCTAACTCTTTTATATTTTTCCTTTGTACGGTTCAGAAATATATTTATAAAGATTATTTTTTATGGCAGTATTCACGTTGCATTGCCTCAAATGCGGAAATCTGAGCTGTCTAACCGCGAACATTTAAAATTCTTCCGATTTCCGACAATCTAAAATAAAAAACATCTTTCCCCCTCTCCCACTAATAAATTATTTCGATCTCTTGCTAATTATTACCATTTTAATGATATATTATGATTGAAAATTACATATTCTCTTTTCTTTTAAATATAAAAATTTCTATGTCAATCATCTTTATCTGAAATGTATGAAACATAATTGTCAATTGAGAAACCAAAGTTAGTGGTATTATACATGTAAAATACTGTATACAAAATGTGTCTTATTAAATTTATCAAATCGAGTTGTAAACACCCTGTGTTTCCCCTAATCTAACACTTAAATTATGAAACGAAATCTCCGAGTGGAATGTTTTTAACTTGCTTAAACTGTCTTTCGGTTTGTACAAACGTTATTTTACGAACCAGTTTATCTTCTTCGATAGTTTGTTTATCTCGAGAAACGTTGTCCCTTTACGAACCTTGTTACTTGCCTATAAAAAACAAAATTAAAAAGCGATTTGCTACTCGTATGATTAAAAAGATTGGAGAGATTTTTTTAACAAAATATAGCAGTTGTAACAAATAATATCATTTGTTGACCGACCTTTCGATTAGCAAAAGTGAAATACGTACTGTATGATAAAAATATTCGGCACGTTTGGTAGCCTACTGACAGTAGGTTACCATAAAATTCGTAAGCAACTCAGTTTCCTTATCATCGGCAAGCACGTTCGGAGGAATGATTAAAAAGGAGAAGAGAGAAAATGATAGAGAAAATAGTACGCCCTCGAGCGTGCAAACGTCGCACGCTGGGCGTTTCTACTGATATCATCCTCTGTCCATCGCGGCTCTGTTCCTATTATGCCACTTGCACTTGAGAATCCTCACATATGTTCGTCGAAATGCCGCGTTGCACAAGGCGTAACACATTGGGTTCACAGTACTGTTGATATAACAAAGGTAATAGAAAAAGTCCCATAGCTCCTGTGGTATGTACCAGGAGCAGGCTGTGATGGATTTAATTAGAACGAGAATATTATACGGTGTCCAGGTGATGATGAACGCCAGCAAGATGGCCGACAATGTTTTCGCGGCCTTTCGATCGGCCTTCTTCTCTTGTATCTTTTTCTTCTTCTTGTTCGCGGGTTTGCTCGCAGCCGGTTTGCCCCCCGACACTTTCGGAATGTTTTTCGTATTCAGGGGAATCCTTATGTCGGGCATGTGAGACGGTCTCCTGGTGCTCAACGAGGGGCTCACCGTTTCCTCGTGGTACATTTTTATGCTTGCAGCCTCCGTGTATTTCCCTGTACTGTCGATAGCTCTCGGAAGCCGGATTATAATCGTGTATATCTAGATTGAAATATTATCATATAATATATTGGAAAGTTCAAAGTAAATAGCAGAGAAATAAAAAATAAGGAAACGTAAAAATAAAGGAAAAGTGTGTATGTAATTATACAGTTCTGTATTATAATACTTAAAAGAAAGATGAGGTAAACCTGAAAAATTATTTGGAGCATATATTTCATGTGGCGAAAAAGTATATAATTCTGTAATACTTAAGTTTTTTGAATTATTCAGGGTGTTTAATAAAAAGGTTGAGCAAACATTTGAATAATCGCTGAGCTATTAAATCAAGCAACTTCTATTCAATAAGAAGATAGAAATATTAATAGTATAAAAATGGCTAATAAATTAACGAAGCGATTAGTTACATACATATAACTTTTTTTCACAAATATTAGTAAGATGAAAATAATTAACAGATTATGAACGACTATGGAACGTGCGAGATACTGTTTGCATGCAACATTGTTAGAGATGTTAATAAATCCAAACATACAGAATCGTTAGAGTTGCTTCTCGTCGACAGCTCATCGGTTCTCTTAGTCTTTTTGTAATCGTGGTTATCAGCTGTACTGATGGGTTTCTCAACGGTTAAAGTGGTAGGATGAATCCCACTTAGAGAGGCAGATCGAGAGACCGTACCAGTAAGAGGGGTTTCCGCTGATAACGGCGTTATGGCTTCGTCATAGCCGTGTCCTGTGCGACTGCTCTCAGCGCCTTCTATATCCTCCTCTTCGTCATCATCCTCGCGACCACTGTGCCACCACGCGACACACCACATCTTCAGCCACATCCACGAAAATGGTCTGTGTTTCTGTATAAGTTTACACGAATTTATTATTAAGTATGGAAATTATAAGAGAAGAATTTAATAAGTATATTTTATAAAGGAAATATCATGAAATCTATGATTAAATCAAATTTGAACTAGTCTTTAATAGATAATGTATATTTAGTATTTAAATATTTACATTCCAATAATTTATATCTGAAGAGATAATTTAAATAGTTTTTAGTTAGATAGATAGATTTAGTTAAATAATAGTTAAATGTTTACTGTTTTATATTGAGGATAATGTTTCTCTAGATAAGAGACCGCGATATGTGTCGCATTCATGTCGTCAGCTCCTGTGCTTGATTCGCTTCTAGGCCTTCTACAGTCCTCCATATCCAACGCTTCATCGCTAATTACAAATAAAGAGAAATATAGTATAATATACAAAGAATACATTGTTTAATATCGATTCAAGTTCCATTTTTGACTTTAACTTTTATCAATCAAGATACAGGATATTTTCCGACTACATTTACAAATTAACGTATAACCTATAACATGGTGAATCTACATGAAACAGTAAATCGAAAGATTTACGTACGAAAAAATGTCATTCTATATTTTCGACTTGCTTTTTCATATTCTTCTTCGTCAAAGAAACATGAAATAATTTACCTAGAATTACTCCTTTTACTAGCATCTTGTTTTCCAGCTTGTAAATAGGGAAGATCTTTCTGTCGTTTCTTGGTCTCCTTCCATATCCGCCAGTAAAGAATAATCATCACAGTGACGGGCATGTAGAATGCAGCAATCGCGGTACCAAATGTAATGTAATGATTTGTCTCGATGAATTGAATGTAGCAGGCGTTTATGGGTACTGTCCGTTGACCTTCGATATAAGGCCAAGCGTAAATCCACGGTGGCCATAGAAGCAGCGAAATTCCCCATGCACATGCTGAAACACATTAAGTATTTTTTTATTTTTCCTTACTTTCTTTTAATTTTTTTCCATAATATTATTGTTAGATTGTGGATATTTATGCAAATTCATATTTTTATGAATACAATCGAAGAATTTGCAACAATGGGAAGGTAACACCAGCATTTTAGTTGTATTGATTGGAAAACAAATTCGATATTTACATTATTTCTGTAAACCTAATAATTTTTTTAATGAAACACTTGTTGGATAAATTCACACATTCTTCCTATTTTTATTCTTTCGATACACGAAGAATCGTCGATATGAAAAAAGCTATGTCTCGAATATTTTTCTACGAACTACTTTCTTTATAAGTTTCATCAAAATCGACATCCGATATCGGTTCCACGTGTTCTCTTGTAAGAAGCTTTCCTGTATATGCATTATTGAATAGACAAAAGTAGGTTGATTTCTTTGTCTCTGTTCACAATGTCAAGGAGTTGTATAAAAAAGACTTCATTTGTCGATAACACTGGTATTGTGAAATGAAAAACAGGGGAAGAGCTTGTCTACCAACTAGCGACATCCAGAAATACTGAAATATCAAATGTAAGCTTAGACTGATGCTTATAAGGCGCATAACAAGTTTAAAAGTATGTAATACAATATTTCTTCTGTGTCAATGATTGAAAATGACAATTATAGGTACTAAAGTAGTATATCAGATATAATATCTATTAAAATGTTTTTTTTATAAACAGTTAGATATATATTTTTATTATTAATTCATTTAAATATCTGAATACCCAAGTATTCAAATATCTAAATATATGAATACTCAAGTATTCAAATATTCAAATATCTAGGTACCCAAATATCTAAATATTCAAAATCACAGATATTAAAACACCTAGATACGCAAACATCTAAATGTATTTAAAGAAGAATATTGCCAGCCCAATCTAATCTTTTTAAAAAAGATAACAGAAACCTAATATGCATACCGATCATAATGGCTGCCTTCGAAGTAGTTCTCTTGGCGCGATACGTAAGAGGCCTCGTAACAGAGAAATATCTGTCGAAGCTGATTATAAGGAGGTTCAAAACCGACGCGTTACTCGCCAAGTAATCCAACGCCAGCCACGTGTCGCAAATATGCGGTCCCAACGGCCAGTAGCCGAGCACGGTGTAAAGCGTGAAGAGAGGCATGGAAATTAGACCGATCGCGAAATCAGCTACCGCTAGGCTGAACAAGAAGTAGTTTGAGATCGTCTGCAGTTGTTTGTCGATCTTGAACGATATCATCACCATTATGTTACCGACGACGGTGGTCAGACTGAGGAATACGGCGATTATCACGATCAGTACGCGTTCCCATATCCTGTACGAGTGCAGTTCACCGCCGCAATCGAGACCATTGCTCACGTTGTAGCTCTCGTTCCCAAAAATTTCCACCTCTGAAGTCACATTCATGTCTGAAGAGTTTCGCTATTGCCGAAAAATACTTTTTGTGCGTTCTGGTAATTCTCGAGAATCCTTTATGTTATTTTTTAATTATTTTCTTAAATAAATCTCCTCTTCTTCTTAATCTCTTCGTCTATTCTCCTCTCTTCGTTTATGTATGTTCTACGTTATATTCCTACTTTTTAAGTACAAATTTGCCCCTTTTTTATTTCTCGCCGACTTTTTTCGGCTTTCATTTATTGTTCCTATTATATGAAGTCGCGTGTTCTTTGTGATTTTTGTAACTTTCTTCTTTCTTAAAATTACTCTCTCTCTCTATCTTTCTCTCTCTCTCTCTCTCGCTTTCTCTCTCTCTCTCTCTCTCTCTCTCTCTCTCTCTCTCTCTAATAACGTATCTTGTCTTTTTCTTCTTTTGCGCTTTTTTTTTTAATCTTAATTTTTAATTTAAATCCTTTGTTCTCCTACTTAAAGCAATTTATTTTACATATAAAATTTCCTTATTTTTTTTTACCAGCTAGTTTTATCAGTTTAGAATTCTTTTGAGGCTGTCCCTTCCTGTCAGGCTCGTTCTCGAGCTTTTAACTCATCCTCCTCCTCTTTTTGTGCTCGTGTTTTAAACGTATTTCGGTTCTCGTAGAAGCAATACCCTTCAGGCTTCGTTTTCTCATTTGCTCTTCGAGTTGGCTTCTTTTCCAGCGAAAAAGTACTTCCTTTTCTATTTTCCTTCTCCCTCCTCCTTTTGTCCTGCTTCCTCCCTCTCCCTCCCCCTTTCTTCCGCCCGTTCTCCTTCTCTTTCTCTCTCTCTCTCTCTTGCGCGTGCTCTATCGTTTCTATTCCTGCGTATGTCTGGAAATATTTTTGTTCTCTGCTCGTTATAAGGCTCACATGTCACGTGTCCGGTCGGAACATCTCTCTTCGAAGTCCGTACTCTTTACAGGCTCTTCCCCGCTCTCTTCGCATGCAACCCGCGAACACAACTGGCGCACACACGCACGCACGTACGCACGCGCGCTGATGAGACAATTCCTTTAACTTCTGGACGATTTATTCCAGGATTTAGGGGACCGAGGGATGCGTCAACTGCATACCCTATTCAGCGGTCTCGTTGATGGCGCGTCACCTGCGAACAGACAGATTACCATCATTTTCTTCCCTTCTTAGCGAATCACGGGTTTATTGTAACACATTGCTACATACTACCTCACCGATATTTCTATTGCCCATGGCCTCTATTAGGCACAGTACTTAATTATTGTGATACATTTCGAGTATTATTTCGAATCGAGAGAATAAACCGGCTCGTCCGCCTGATACAATCACCACTTGACTTCTTTCTGTGGGGAACATCGAATAAATATTGCGTAACAGAGACAGAGTCAACAAAGACGCAGGATATCAGACTCGTCACAACATGTGCTACAATCAATCCGGAAGCGATAACAAGTGCAAGGACTCTGCAATCCGACGATTACAATGTTGCATCGATCAAATGCAGAATCAGAACCAGTCAGACTCGCATTAATTTCGTCTAGTCATCTTTTCATTAGCCTGTTTCGTACAGTACGTAGGCTCGTAAGTATTGGAACACTCGTAGCGATCAAGTGGAAATTGGCTCTCGTTTCTCAAGCTTCATGACTCATGACTGTGTTTAAGCGCTTATCGTCTAGGGTTGCGTGACTGGCTAGAAGAGTATCACGGGGTAAGAGGAACGCTTCTTGACTCGATACACGAGGAAAGAAGCGCCGTGATTGGTCAAGAGGTTAGAAAAGAACAAAAGTCTCAACGACCAGCTAAAAATCCCGGTTACATCGGCAAATACGAGATGTTTCGTATTTTCGAGAATATTCAAAATATGGCAGGAGCCTCGTAAGAAGAGCAAACTGTACGTTGACAGGCGACGGAAATTTACATTTTTGAAGATTCATTATGAAAACATTCTATAGATGTCCTATTTGTAATAATGAACCGCTTCTTTCATGATTTTCAGCCGTGTGTCGCATCGCTATATCGTATATTTCCACTCTGCTCGATATATTTTCATATTCCAAAGAGTCCTCGACTCGCATGACGTCAATTTAATATCGGACATGGACCGGATTTTCTCGCGATTTTCTCTAATTTTTGACGAGCACGATATACGAGCGTATAACCGAATGAAAAAATGTAAATATAATATCGTTTATCCATCGTTAATTTGAAATTATATTAAAATCAATATTATTTGTGTTTTCGTATATTTTACTTTCTAACAAATTAATATCGTCGGGTTTTATAATTTCGTTGTTTCAAGTAGATCGTGGATTTTTATGCATGTGTAAGAAATTTGAAGAAAAAAATATATAAATAATATATAAAAATATATACAAAATATGCAAAATGGAATACTTGTTTTAGTATATCTAATAAATGAAACAAATGAATATTTTGATTCCATTGTTCGTTACGTTCATAAAGATATAAAATTGCATAAAAATTCCGTCTGATTATAGTATTTCATATTATTATTTAATATTATAAAGGAAATTGAAATTGCGTTATAAAATACATGGAAAATGAAACGAACGAATTAATTGATATTTATTACCGGCCAAGTGATCCATACCAGTATCCAGGCTGCCGTTGCCACCTTCGATGTCAATATGCCCTGGGATGTGCAAGCAAGCATAGTCAGACACGCCGCAATGTGCAGCCAAACGGAGGGAAATCATTTTGAATACTTATGACGATCCTGTAAAAATGGGCAAATTTACAATTTGAAAGGCAATAGTTTATAGACAGAGAAACCGAGCCTCTCAAGACCGGAACCTGAAATATTTCTAAAACTATTAACAAACTATCAAGGACGTAACGTTCTGCGTTGAATTCGTCGACTCGCGAACGTTACAAAATTTGTCACGTTGAAATTATCTGCCATTTTCTAGAAAGAATAATCTTTTTACAATAGTCTCTTCTTTCGTAAATTTTTCGTCAACAAATTTTTCTAATACTATCGAGTTCTTTTATATAAGTAGCGGCACAGTTTAGCGTTGTAAAAGATTCTAAATCCTTGTAATTGTTCGACGTACCAACTTAAGGTTCAGAGAGCATTTTTCAGTTTCTTGTTATTTCCTGCTCGATACCAATCGACGTATCGTAATCATATTTGTCGTATCAAGGACTAAATGTCCCCGTGGACACTAGCGGAACTAATGGATCTTTTAATTACTATTGACCGGCTCATAAACGCGTAGTATACCTGACTTAAACGAACAGACGACCATAGAGGACGTGGACGACACCAATTTTCTGAATAGAACGGTTCATTTTCCTATTTATCGTTAATTATACTTCGATGAAGATGCACTTCGTTCTGCTACTAATTTATGAAATGTAACGTTCCTTCCTCTACTATGATAATTTCTTTTTAACAAACAATTCATCTTTCTATATTTATTCGTTACGTCCTGCAAGAATAAAAATGATTGTTAAGCAAATTCGCCTTCTTATGTAGCTAATAATCAATGAAATGTGGACATTAAATAATAGAAATAAAAAAAAAAAAGAGAATTAGCTCCTTACCATTATCACAGATATGCTATGGATTATGTGCAGTGTCGAATCAGATCAATGATCTATGGTGAAACGTTGTATGTACCTGTTATATTGATTATTGATTCATTATAACAATGTAATTATCGGTATTTAGATGCATGCAGTCATGTTGGTAAGTATAGCGATGTGAGCATAAATTGAAAATCCTAATTAAACATGATATTTGTCGTTATTTACTGATATATACGTAGGAGATAATTAATGAAGTGTACATTCTATTTTACGTTACGTTATTATCGCGAAGCACGCTACGTAGCTACGAGGCAACAATTATATTATTCGAACGATTCAAGGATGATTTTGAAATTCTCATAAATTTTTGTAAATTACTGTTGCAAATAATCATTCGTCATTTACATCCAGCCACCAATCATCAATTTCGTGAACGAATGGCGGCTGGACAAAATTTAATTATTATAGAAGTAATTCTATTATAAAATATATTAAATTTGGCTGGACGAAATTTGAAACACCCTATATATATACCATACATTTCACATTACCATATTACACACGTCTTATTTCCATACCGTAGCATATTTTAAATTGCATAAACACCCGCAGTTTAATGAATATATTTACGAGAGTAATTTCGAAACTGGCCATGTCCACTCCCTAAACCTAAATTGACTTTAGTTTTTGAATATTAAAAGCAAAAATTTCTATATATCGTTACTAAACTAACACCAACTTAACACTAACTTTACCAAGCTGATTGATTGATCGGATAATATAAGAATTTACATCAAGTTAGACGAACAAAAGAGATAACCACGAATTTACAATTTGAAACTAAATTCTGGTCATTTGACCAGGCCTGGTACAGTTAGCGTTAACCATGCCCAACGCAGTTTGATTTTCGTTATTCTAATGGGCAACTAGTAGGATTTTGTGTGGCTAGAGCCATTGACGAATAAATCCCAATTATCATCGTTTATAATAATTCCAAAACGAACGACAGACACTTCTACCAATATTATTAATGACAAGTTTTTAGGCTAATTGTTGGTATCCCTGCAGTATAAGGTAAGTTTTGACAAAGCGTAGACGTGGCAACGTTCCAAATGGAAGCAGACGTTAGATGCGGCAGTTTTTCATATTAATACCGATGTTCGAAAGGCTGAAATCAGTTAGACTGGTCTCTGATACAGTGAAATCGGAATGACAGAAAAGCAGGGTGGTCCTTTAGCGTAGTGACAACTAGAATTGACATGAACTGCTACATGCGATCACGAGTGATTCGATCAAGTCCGTTCGCAATCAGGCTTATTCTTCTTGTAATTTGTGATTCTTCGCGATTGCTTCTGATTGACGAGAGCGTAACTGCTTCTTTCCACGCATCACATAAGCTGTATATTTTGTATCGACTATATCGAATGAATATTAGGATTTTAAGATCGCCAGGAAAAATTAGTATTTTATTTTTTAAAATTCCGATATGAGAGACGAAGCAAAGAAAATTGAGAATTATTTTTCGTTTTTAATGTCGAATAAAGTACGATTTACGTTATATGCAAAAAACGTAGCGTGATCTTAAAGTTACATCATACGCAGATATTTTTATACCAGCTACATGGAAGTATTTCGTAAGGAATAATTCGATCAAGATCAAGAATTACGATCACGATGATCGAGTTCATTCGAGATGAAAAAATCACGATCACGGTCGTGAACAGAGTCAGATATTGATCGTAATCATGATTCTGCGATCACAATGATAGATTTGCACGCCACCTTTAACACTAACTTTACATTTTTATATTATCTGATTAATCAATTTCTCAATTTTTGTTAATATAAAATTTTACATGAAATTAGACGAACAAAAGAAATACCGATTTTTTTATACCGATTACAAACAACAAATTTTATAAACAAAGATTATAAACAACAGATTACCGATAACAGAAGGTTTTGAAACAGGGCCTCGTAAGGTTTAGTGTTAATGATAATATCTTTTGCTGCTATGATTTATAGCACAGTTGTGTAGCGTTGGTCAAATTTGAAAGAATTTCTTCAAGCAAATGGACGGTCCCAAAAAAGATTTAGTATTTTCATTTTACGTTACTCTCGGACAAGATTGTCATAGGTCGCTTGGATTAGTATATGTATATTTGTCATTTGTGCATACCGTATCTCATCTATGTTAACCAGTTAGTTGTTTTGACGCGTATACTCGTCATGGAAAAATGGCAATATTTTGTGTTACGATGAGCCCTGTCGGTAATAAAATTAAAATATAAAGCAGACATTTCATTACAACTTAATTCTATATTATAACAGCCACGCATACTCTGTGTTTGACGAGTATACTCGTCATTGCTTAATTTTTACAACACATTTTAGGTACATACTTTTCAAAGTTTTCAAAGAGATTGCAATAGCCAATTGATTAAAAAGATGACGCCACTTGCGATCAATGCAACACGACACTACGACAGATCAGTGTCATCAATCCATCACGTATTTAAGTAACTTTCGTAATGACCAAAATTAGCATCGGTGTCGGCTAAATAAATCTACGGTACCTGTGAAAAAAAAAGATTTCAAGGAATACCTCGATATTTTTCCAAACTGGACACGACGAGTTTTCATACTATATGTTGCATATCTACGTCTCATTTAACAGCAAAAAGCAGAGCTCGATCGAGAGTAAACCGAGAAGCACCGTAGACTTGTTTGTCGAGGAAGACTCATATCTCCATCGTATAACATAACGTGTTTACACTGCAGATGAATTCGTCAGGAAACGCTTTGGACTGTTACGGCGAAATACGCTGTGATTTGTTGCTACGAATCTTCGTTACGCGAATACACCGTAGCAACTCGATGAGGAATGAATTATGATTTTAATATACGACATTGACACTGATAAACATCTACGGACGTGTTGGGTTAGGTAAACAAGTCTCATTTTTCGTATATGTAAATTTCCGTCACACAACCATGGAAAATGGAGCAAATCTTCCATGACATATAATTCTCTTTTCCTTCACTGATTTATAATTACTACTACAGATAGCAACAGTGGAATTGATATTGAGAATAACAGAAAGAGAGAGAGAAAGGGAGAGTGTTCCAGGTTTAATGGCCAAACTTTGCTAGCGTACGAAATGAGCAGATAGTCAAGCCAAAAAATATTATATAAACATAGGTCTTTTAAAGTTTTATTGAAAAATTTAAACAAATATTGTATATTAATAATTTACTTGTACTTTAGGTCCATAACCTGTTACAAGAAGGTTGTTATATTCTTATTTCTAACTTCTTACACTATATTTATATTCTTACATTGAGCTCTTTAGTTAGTATATTGTATTGTTATTGTATTTATATTATATTTCTTTCTGTGATGTTATATCATATTTAACTCATTTTTAATTAGTATGTATACTAGATATATATGACCACACATATATCATATATATGTGTGTAAATATTATGTAGCTGTAAGAAATAAGAATAAAAGTATAAATAATTTATCACATACATATTTTTGATAATTTTCTATCGCGTGTTACACGCGACAATGTAACGCTAAATGGAGTGTACTCATAATTAATTATTTCCTATGTCTAACCGTAAACAATGCCAACAAATATCAAGTTTAATTAGCGTTTTCAATTTATGCTCACGCCGCTACACTTATCGGTGTGTTTACGCGTACCTAGACGCTCGTAATGACAGTGTTATCATGAATCGATAATTAATATAACTGGAGCGCACAACGTTCCATCATGGATTATCAATTTGGCTCAGTCTTTTGCGCGTAACAGATACCATATTTCCGATAATGGTAAGAAAGAAATTACTACAAATTTCGAGTTATCTTAAAACTTCAAATCGACTATTTTATATAACCCTTCAGTGTCGTATATCTATATGTGTGTATGTACAATACATGTATAGCAGTCGTGTTTCTCTTCTAAGGAAATTTTAAAATGTTTTACATAATACACACGATATATAGAATTTACCTAAGAGTTTTGAGCTGAAATATATTTCGTCCTATCTATTAATTACGTCGAAAAGGTATTTCGCATAAAAGTCGAATGGTTTCAACGGCACCATATTCTGATGTTATTAGTTTCCCTATCATCTTTTTTCTTTAATCGAATCATATATTGTTTAATATGTTGATCGATATAGCTCGAGATTCTCTATAAAAAAAAAAAGTTATTAACCTACTTACGTCGAAAAACTATTAATTTAGTAGATACTTTAACATTTATTTTGTAAAAGTTGTCGTATGAAAGACAAGGAGAACAGACAGGAAAATAGTGCCTTACGTTTTTCCTCGTATAATTAACTAGTTAGCTGTTGTTGACGAGTATACTCGTTATGAAGAAATAGCAATATTCTGTGTTATGACGAGCCCCATAATAAGACAGTCATTTCATGATAACTTAATACTATATAACAGCAGTTCACATATACCCTGTGTTTGACGAGTATATACGTCATTGCTTATTTTTTGTGTCACATTTTAGGTACAAAGAGATCGCAAAAAATAACTGGTTAATAGTATCAACGATATTTCTCTCTTAGGTGACTCATCCTGTATACACGAAAGTTTTCCATGGCAAGTGTTTGAATACTTTCGCAAGCATGTATATCCATGTTAATAATTCCACTATAATATCAGACTCTTCGTTCGATTAACGATATTATCTGAACAGTCTGAAACTGAAGCTTAACTGTGTTCCAGTGATGAACGGTGAATATCTACAATATTTGTACCTGTATAACACGGTTTATTATTAAGTGGCATGGTTGCACGTCGATAGCTTTGCATTAGTTCTCCTTATTCAGGCTATAAATAATTTTCCGATATTGTTTCATCCTCGCACGCGTAAGCGCCCATAAGCCACGCCGAGCGATAGTTATTCTCTTCGTACACATTAAAAATATCATCTTGAGAAAGGATCATGCTCGTGGCTAATGGAAAACTGCCGACATAATAATATCTATCCTGTGGCCTCGTTGCAACACCCTTTCAATGCGAATGAATATTAAAGTCTGACATGTTGATTATCAACAATAATAATTAATCGCTCTATTTTTAAACGAAGAATTTACTAATAAGAATAGGAGTATCTATCATTCTAAAAAAATAATAATAATGATAAGAAAAATAATATAATCGTAATACGTTGACTTATGTTAAGTCAGTAAACACGAAATATCTTTTATTACGCTTCTTTAATACTAACCTTACCAGGCTCGGTCAAATGACCGGTTTCAAAATTTCATTTAAAATTGTACTTTTATTGTTATTTCCGTTGTTCATCTAACTTTACGTAAATTCTTATATTAACAGAAATTGCGAAGTTGATTAATTAAATAATTTGACCGGTCCTAGTAAGATGTGTTAAAGTGTGAACTTGGCGCACCAATGCCTGTTAAACTATGATATAACAAAATTTAACCGCCAAATTCGAATTTTAGAAGAACGATGTCTCATATCCATCGACCAAATAATTGCTATATCGATAAAAATGATTGAAAAATTCCTTAGGAATATTATATGCTGATGGTAAAGATGTATTAATACCAGCGATACGATATTTTGGTTAATAGAATTACTTTAAAAAAAAAAACAAAAGCATATTTGTTTTAATAGAAGAAAATTTATATTTTACGACCTAATGAATTTAATAATTGGAAATTCAATAGACTAACAAATGTCTAAAACACACTATCAAACGGTCGACATAACATGATTTATATAGGTCTAGTGATTTTATGACTTTATTCGTCAACTCATCACTCACCAGCGGTCAAACCTTCGCTTCCCATTGCTGGTCAGCACACTCTGCATTCCACTTTAACCGAAATACAAATTCGACAGCTCAACCAATCACGGGAAACAAACAAGGCGCACCTTCGACCACACCCGACGCAAAATATAAAGCATCGTATCAAACAGCTTTTTCGATCAAACTCAAAGTCGATTTAACTCGATCAACTTTTTAAACAAGCTACAGGTATACTATGAATATTTGTGTATTTATGGAATATCAATTGAACCCTTTGAACGTCCAAGACGTTAAATCTGAGTTATTTAAAAAGTGCAAAATTTATATATCTATATATCTTTGTGGCGGTACTCGACGACGGAATTTTCCGACGGCTCGCAACACAAAGCATAATATCATCAAAGAGTAAGGTCGACATGCCTAGTGTGCCATCGATATCCCTACGGTCCTTCCGCCGAATATTCGGAAGAATGCGTACGCGACAACAGTCGCGAACGTCTAACGATCGCGTGCGGAGTGGGGATATCGAGGGGCAACAAAAGAAACGAATCTGTCCAAAGAATTCATTCGTTTTTGAGCAGCGAAGTGCGAAGGGTCAAGAATAACAACGAAGCAAACGTAGTCGAGAAGCGAGGATTGTTGATTGTTGGTTGTTGACTGTTGATTGTTAAATAAATTATATTGTTGAACATCGAGAGTATTTCTTGGACATCTTACATCAAACACCACCTCATCTTTTTATATACGTGTTTTATTCATTTTTTGACCGCGTATCTCTAACTCTCTTTCATTCCCACGCCATTCTTTTCATACATATAAAACGTACGTGGTGTATTTATATGATATTATACAAATATTACATTTCCATAATATTACATAATATTATTTATTTTGATATTTCGAGATCAAAGTTTAATACCAATGTTATACTGATTTACAGGCTATTTGCTGTTTTGTCGACGGAGTTTTAGCGAGAACAGGTTAGTCGTTAGTCAGGGGCAGAGTTCGACTAATTTTTAGCACAAGCGTGGCGCCAATGCGACATTGGGTTAAAGTTAAAAGGTTGAAGATAAGCGAAACACTAATAGTTGTTCCTAATAGATTCAACGGGGGCGTTCCTCTATCTTGAAATTCCCTTCGAAGTACTTTTATCTGTTTCAATTAATTCACCAGGTTTCACGTTCAATTAACAAAAGCGTTTAATTAAAATGTTAACTACAGAACTTCAAAGTGTAAACACTTTGAAGCGAGAATTGACATCGCAAAAGAGGAGAAAACGGAGGATTTTAACATGTGAAGTCTGAATGTTCCACCTTGCTGTCGCAGTTGCGCTAGTTCCGACAGATGGATATCCGTTCCGACCTGGCTAAAGTGAATAAGCAATCTCTGAATGCAAGTGCTGAATACAAGTTTCGTAGGTCCTCTTTAGCGGACCAACTACAAAAGGCCGAAACAAACACGACGAAACTGTTATTAATGTTTCTCTGTATCGCGAAAACGTCCGTGAAAAGTGTTTCTTTATTTTAAGAAATTATTAAAATAATGACGTCGTTGTTTCAAAGCAATTGGCGGGAAATTCAAAACTGCGCGAAAGAAAAGAACCGAGAGTACTCTTAAAATCGTGTTCTTCTTAAACGTTTTTCTTTGACAGGCACGCGTATCGATTAATGTAATTCAATAACGACTAA
The DNA here is from genome assembly GCF_041682495.2 of Bombus fervidus. Taxonomy (NCBI): domain Eukaryota; kingdom Metazoa; phylum Arthropoda; class Insecta; order Hymenoptera; family Apidae; genus Bombus; species Bombus fervidus. Next base: position 3,975,768 of record NC_091531.1, on the reverse strand, counting down.
TAACGATATAACAGAAAAGATTGTCCTATAAACTCTTTTCTTAATATAGAATATCTTTATTATTTCGAGTATTAAGCGAAAATTGAAAATATTGAAAATATCGCTGTTACGAACAAAAATATTTTGTTTATAAATAAAACTTTGTAGATTTAGAAAGAACAAAACAGCATAAAAGAAACGAAATAGAATATTATCAAATAGTAGATGAAGTTATTTAAGGAGTTAATGTAATTTATCTAATAACCTAATATAACCATTCACTGTGCTGATAGAACTATTGGATAGCTCTATCTAACCTAGCTAATAAACTTATGGCAGCTCTATATGAGTACTTAATGAAGTTATCTGAACGGCTAATTAAACTACCTAAGAAATTAATGCAGTTACCTGATGAACTGATAAGCTTATGCAGGAAGAAATCTGAAATTTATGATCGATGACTTTGTTACTTGTCAATTTATCAATATCGCGATTTGCTAAATTTTGAAATTCAATTCCACGAATCAGAAGCCATTTAATCGTTTAAAGTAAAATGATAAAATTGTAAAAGAGGACAGGTATTATCTACAATTTTTCGCTTATCAATCCGTTAATATCATTAATTGGTAATTTATCGGTCAAGAAGTCTCCGATGGTAACATAGCGTGATTTAAAACTCTTGCATGGTACCTCATATTTTTATATGCTATTTTATTTATTCACCTGCACGGCATACGGTCTATTTACAGCAATTATTGGCTTCTAGTTTCTGGATTAAATTGAGAAACTGCAATCGATTACTCTGCTTTATTTCTCACTACTAAGCGAACAAACTTCTATTTATTCTACCGATACGACAAGCAAACTGCGGATAGTACGCGTGAACATAGGAAATACCGAAAGCGTAGTATTTGTTACGTTTACAATTCAATAGGTAAAAGAAATTTCTATCCAGCATTCACTTTTTACGTCATACCCATAAAAATATGAATTCAGCATAAATATCGCACTCTGTGCAGACGAGGTCTGATCTTTCGGTTTGTTTTACAAGTGACTGCAAGCGAGTTAGATGCAGTGATCCGACGAGGAATCACGACAATCCCAACCGATTTACCAGCGAATAATACGGTTGAACACGAGTCAACTATCGCATAGAGACAATCTCAAGGGTACACTGCCCGAGGAAATAGAGACTATTGACCTGTGATGAAGCATTGGTACCTCTGGATCGATTATACTCCCTACAGCCTCTTCGACCATCTTAACAGCTAACTAGTGAAAATACACACACTGGCTAACGAAAGTATTCGAATACTTGCTACGGATCTGTTTTATGGAATATATTATGTGCACTGTAGGAAACTTTTCGAAATTTCGCTGGCTTTGTAACGCAGCTATCGTGTTTATGTAATAGTAAAATCTGAGATTAATTCTGAAAATGTACATGTACGAGTATACATAGAAGCTACAAGATATTTATTGCAAACGTACACTTAGTGGAATATTAGTATACACGGTGCGAATAGTAGCTTTAAAAGTACAATTAATGTTAAAGATAGTGTCATTACACGATCGTAGCTCGTTAATATAACGAATAATCGACCGTTCGAGTATTTTGCTGATCCTCACGAACATGTCTCTATGCTTCTTATAAATATCTGGTAACTTCCGTACAGAATGAACCAATTAAATAGGATCACCCAAATATCCCCATTATTTGTATTGTCGTCTAGAAAATTTTCTCAGGAGAAACATACACTGTTTGAAGCAGCACACGTAATATTGGAAATTGGTTTCCTTAGTGATCGTTTCTTTTTACGAGATCCGAAGATCACTGATATCTTTTTGTCGATAAGCCTATATTTGTGTTTGGATATTTTCCTAGAGCATGGAAAAATAAATTCAACGACCTATAGAACTATGGTCCTTCCGATCCTATGCTTTTCAGATATTTGCGTCTGAATGTATTAAAATTTTATGTGATATCTCAGGTTACGCAGCATACCGACTCTCACGTTTATGTCCAAACATAAACATCGGCTACTATTACAAGCGATAAGGCACTGGATGATCGCAACTGCGGAAATATTTTCGAATGCTAACCAATGTTTACGTTTGAATGCGTATACACAAATTAGTATGCTGGGTGTGAATTGAAATGTCGCGTAAATTTTTACCAATTTCGAAATTTAGAAGCGAATATCTCAAAATTAAATAATTCGAATGATACGGTTCTATATATGGTTGAATTTGTTTTTTCACTCTCTACAGGAATATTCAAAAATAAATACACGGCTATCGACGAAAAATATCAGTAACCCTGGAATTTCATAATGAAACAATCGCTAGAAAGAAAAATCTACTTTGAGTACTACGTTACGCTCCTGGAAGCAGTGCAATTTTCTCCTGGGTAGTTTTCTTACACGACACTAAGTAGAGCAGCTACTTAGGTGATTTCATTTAGTTGGTCCACCCTGTATACATTTCCAAGTTCGTTTCAAATTCGACCAACATATAGCCTCATTACAGTGCCAATGAAGTTTCCAAACGTTTTATATAATGCGTACAATATTATTCAGCTTTTAATTAATTCACGACTAAAGCGGAATTGTAAATGAAATAACAAAAAGAGGATTCTCATTGAAAACCAGTTGACAATTTCTAAATATAGTCTCAGCTTGGTATAGTCGCTTATCTTCAAATTGCACTTGTAACTACTTAGAGTTACAATTTAATGGGGTGAATTCTACAACGTTTCTCTGTACGGTTAGGAGTTGGATTGTTCAGGACAGTTACGCGCCTCATTCGGCTCGGTGCCAACAGGCGTGTAAAGAGTTTCCATAGAACGACATTCGGCAGCAAATTCACGGAGATCGACCTACGACCAGGACGTTCGACACCTTCTTTTTTCACGGCCACTTGAAACAGAGTAGGTTCTTTGAATTGGCTCCGCCCAGGAGCTTATTCTCTGTGCGATATTCAAATATCAAACACCTGTTCTATGGTTCATTTCAACGTTTTAACCACAGGTCACTTGCCATCGAAAGCAGCTTCCATTTTTATCTCTTTAGTACGATTCAGTGGAAGATTTTAGGAACATCGGCGTTTGAATACATTCAGTTTGCAGTTTCCGGCGTACAAAATCTTTTCAATTCTCAGGAGTCTCGAGACTTTCAGTATCTCAATCCTAATTTTTAGAACTCTCACAAAGTTCAATTAATCGATCGTATCGCGAATGTAAATCAACTTGCTCTATCATTTTCTACAAAATAGTTAACGGCGTGATTAATGAATCACGTCCATAGGGATTGTTCACTGTTGAGAAATTTCCTAACACTTGGAAACCCGGCACACTTTGCCGCGCGCAAGTTACAACGTTATTACTCGGCAAAGTAAAAGCTTATTCTTTTTTTACACTTATTTTCATCTTTTTATAATTTTGTTATAGAGAAGCTGGATCGAAGAGCGTAAGGCCATAGGAAACTACTTATCGATATATTCACGGTGATCATGCATCGACAGTTATTTATAAATAGTTTGATTATTAATAAATAACTTCTTCCTTCTTTTCAGTTATTCTTTCGGTGTACGAGTTAGAACAGTACACGTCTCCCAATCTTTTTTCAATCATGCTCTACCTCAGCGCCTCGAAGATCCTGCTGTATCCTTTAGAAGTGGAATCTAGATAAAAAATGATCGTATCCAGTACTACATATATAAATACATAAGTACTGTACATGTAAACTACTACATTACTCTGCTGTATTTTTGTAACGTAAAACGACCAGTACCATAGAAAGTACTATATATATTACTTTATCATACTTGTAGTACTGTATACAACGAGTACTATATTCCAACTTCAACGAACAATAAACTTTAAGCTTAAGCTAATTCTCGAGAGTTTCAAAGAGTAACAAATTCAATTCTTTGCCGCTGCCAATCTTGAATCGACAGGAATGGTAAACATTTTGGAATGATGTTACAGATGGAGGCGTAGAAACGTTAGATCAGATACTGATAGTTTTGGCTACTGTTAGATGTAAATATCCCTGATGTACTCATGCTCTGCACAAAATATACCGTTTTCGTTATCGCTCATTTCATATATTGTCCTTTCTTTGCAACTTTTCAACAATCTTTCCAATGACGTATGTTTATATGACATCTTTTTCCTTATCTTAACCTGTAAATATACATACTGACAATATTTGTCGGGGAAGAAATGGGATACCCTATATAAAGTATTATATTATTTTGTACCATACTTTTAATAAAATAGTACAATAACTACTATACATGTATATTTTTTACATACATCACATTCTATGCATTTTTGCATCTTCAAATTTTTCATGAACGATTATTATTATTAAGTAGCTTAAGAGATTTTCGAGTGACGTTTCTTTGGAAAATTGTTACTGTCATCGACATCTAAATACTACAAGGATTACCGTGCCCAGGTTAACCGTATTATGATGAAGCATAGCGATAATAATCTCCTTCTGTTTGGCAAGTATAATCCAGCCAGAGTTACGGGATACGGAAATTTATCTGGTGTCGTCTCTATAAATTTCTCTCGGCCGCTATCAAATGAACCGATCGATGTCATTAATTATTTAACCAGATCGCCTAATTATCATAATCGTTTAACAGTGTAACAATATGATCGATGCGTAAACTGATCGTTTATTTATTCACTACTTTGCCACCTGATTAGTCAACTAATAAGACTCGATTATCCAAAGATTTCGAATTTCGTTTAAACTTTAACCAGTTAATTGCGGAATTTAATTTTAGAAACCTCCCGTGGGGTTGGGTCGTGGAGTGTGTAAATAAATAGAAGCGACGACGAGTATACTCGTCGAACGCAGTTATCTGTTTAACGTAACTCGTTGTTGTAATCGTTTTCGAGAAATTGCAATTTTACAAGGAGATATTAATTTTCGTTAATTCTTGCGAAGCTAATCAATCGTCATTTATATCAAAACAACGAAGAAAATATACTAAATATTATAACGTATGCCACGATATTTAGATAATGGAAAATTCGAATAGCTGGACGTTAGGATAATGGCGTTTTATTGCATCGCAAAAGTACCTTTCAAGACGTTGGTAATGTTTGGTTGGCTTATGAAAGTCATACTACGTCATTATGACATGCAAACAGAGCATCCACCGTTGGTATTTTCAATTTTATTTTTAAAGGAATACGATTTTGCTCGATCAAGTCGATTGTCTGTTCCCTATGACAGCTGACTGTGTCACGTTGCCAACGATACATAACACTTCGACAAGATCGTCCATTGTTCCAACGAAACAATAACGATCGTAGCGCCATTTACTGGAAATCCGTCGAAACTTTCGCATTCGTTCGGTATTAGACTTATACGATGATATATTTAAAGATATAAAATAACAGAATGAACTTTTGAAGGAAGTAAAATAAAATTCTAGTTATTCTTATTCAGATAGCTGTTACGACCTCTTTGAAAAGCGTGTACCTAAAATGTGTCGCATTGTTCACACTATATATAGATTTTTCATAATAATTATTGTTCGTTTCATTTCGTCTTGGCCACCAAATATTCGAAAAATCTTAAAATTTACGAACATGTTTTAGTTTTCCCTAAAATTCCAATTTGAACAACAAATTATAACTGCTTTTTACGCATGACGAATATACTCGTCATAACATAAGATACCGTCATCTCATCGTGACGAGTATATCCGTCAGAAACAGCTAAGTGGTTAATAAGGGGAACTGTGCGCTTTTATCTTTCATCTGTATGTTACAGTAGATCAAAATGTGGCGTGGTCGTTGCATGATATTATGCATTATTCATTTTCAGAATCACTCTTGTGAAATTTCAATTTAAAAGAAAAAAGAATCTTCAATTTTCTTCTTGCATTTTCTACTTTACATGCTAGTTCTTTTTTCTTATGCCCATATGTATGTATATTTGTATGTATGAACATCGTATTGCGTAATACCAAGGTAAAATTTATTAAAAAAAAAAAAAAAAAAAAAAAAAAAAAAAAAAAAAAAGGAAGAAGAGAAGATATTGATGTTTAAATGTATGATCATCGTATCGCGTAATATGTAATTAAAACTTATTTAAAAAAAGGAAAAAAAGAAGAAGGATAAAAAGTTTCTACGTCTACACTTAACGAACGATAAAACAGATTTTCAATTACAAATTCTACTTACTTTTCGCTGATGTGTGCTTTCTGCAGCTCATAGTTGGTTAACGACAGCATGTCACATTTCCTGTTACACCGACGAATCCTCCTCAGGGAGCGCACCGCGGTTAATGAAAGCCCCATCGCCAGTCACCGGCATCTTGAACCTCGTGAACATAATAGCCGGCAGAGAATTCTACTTTTCATCGATCGAAACCCGCCTGAGGTTGCATTCTTCAACCGGGTATTTCACAGTCACGATATATCACAGTCGAAGGTGGTACTTCAGTCGGTGTTTCGCGAAATACAACGAACGATTACTGCAAATAAAAAAGAAACAAGTATGAGAGGAGCCTCAGAATGTTGAATTAACTTTTCGAAGGATAGGAACAAAGAATATCACGAAATAGCTTTAGCGAGAAAGTTTAAGCTTTAATCAGTCAAACAATTTTTAATTTAGCTAAATCTAATTTTGAAAATTCCTTACGTGCGTGGTTAAATTAAGCAATGACGAGTATATACGTCGAACGCAGGTCAATCGCTAGTATTACAAATTTTACAAAAATGTAACGCAAAACAAGGAAGCATCACATTTTTATTTGATAAAAAATTAACAATTTATTGTTGAAAAAGGTATAGCTAGTAAAAATGTAAAAGTTGCCAAAAAATAATAAAATAAAATAGACAAAATAAATCGGAGGATAGCAGATATACGCAATAAAGTACACAAATGGCGATTCATTGGGGAAAATGGAGAACTCAATTTATACAAAGCGATACATTACACGAAGCATAACCGATACACCAAAGAGAATAATCCAGCAATAAAAATTTTTTTTATAAAATACATAACAGTTTTACTAGAAGTATAAAGGAAACATACCGCTAAATGTCATTTATATTATCTTTTACTAAAATTTTGTGTTTTTATAGTAAATGGTATTTCTTTATTTTACACGACGAGTATACACGTCAACCGCCCTGAAATCAAGTTTTGGATTGACGTGTATACACGTCGAACGCAGTTGACTTGTTAATACGTGGACTTAAGTAAAGAATCGTACGTTAAGTTCTACGACTACCGTTTTAAGTACATATAAAAAGTACGAAGGAATGAGAAATAGAAAATCATAAATCAAACGCATTTCTAGGCAGCAGAGGCTGAAATAAGATCAAATTACTATCGATTAAATTTTAATATTTTAGTCCACTAATAATGGAACAACGTTAAATGAATTTAATTGTATTGTTCATAAAGCGAAGCTTATAAGAGATGATAATTGGTATGGAGGTTATTCTTATATTAAAAGAAAAAAAAATAAATAAATCGGAACGTAGAATAAGATTTTTCCATTTGTAACTCCATTTGCGAGAAAATTAAGCTTGGAAATTTGTTAAGTATATGCGAATAGCGTGACAAATTATCATCTTTAAAACCTCTGAGGGAAACGTAATATCGCGTTGTTATTAAGGTTAACAACCAATTAGCCGGTTTATCATAGTCGTCATCAGCCCACATACGAGTTCTAAGATCTATATGGATAGCGGAACTTTGAATTCTAATTAGAACTCGGAAGTCGTGCAGTTTCTTCGTGCTGTTTCAATAGCAATTACATGTATAGTTTATCACAAAGCCGCAGAAGCGACGAAAGGAGATTGCCAGCCAGTTGGCCAAATTGAACATTCATGTTAATATTCGATATTTTGTCTCAATCAATCTTATGTTACAACTTTTTCTTTTTTCATTTGATTTTCATTTGATTTTCATTTGGTGATAAAAAAATATAAATTTCCATAAACGTCCAGACATTACTAATTCGTTATTTAAATTCAAAGTTGAGAGCTATAATCTTTGGAAGTTTCCATTTCTCACGATTAGATGCTTTCTAGAGGCGTCCTAGTGAAGTGTTTGCCTTCGTAACAGCGACAACTTTACTGTACCGTAATGTTAGTTCCTTTTCGCGAGAGTTGGCACGAATGATTTGTTTTTATTGTTTTTCCCCTAAAAGCGTGCGAGTTCCTTCCTTCTCGAGGACGAGACACGTAACATGTACACGCGGGTGCAGTTATAGCGAAGGGACGTGCGATAAAATGTGTGTTGAAAGTCATCGGAGCTTTGTACTCTTTTATCTCAATAAAATCCAGCAGTCCGGACTGAGTGAGAGAAATGTTTTGAAGATAGAGACAGAGAGAAGAACAAAGGAATGTGAACGTACAGGTGGAAGAATGGGCCGACCTGGAAAATGTTTATTAAAATAATATATCACTTCGTTTGAGCGGATGTTATCTCGAAATATAATTATGCGTTCATTTGCCTGAATAAGGAAGTGATTCTCCATCGAATTATTTTATCATTTAGCTACCAAATAAACGAATCTTTCGTTTAATCGATACACAATAAAATTAATATCAGAAATAACAGAGTGGCCCGAAGCAATTTTATGGATTTATAATATCTGTATTTTTATCGATTTCAAGGGCTTTTTTATCAAGTACACGGATAAAAACTTCTATTGTGTTTTCCTCGTGCAGATTTCACAATCTTAGAGAAGCTTTCAAACAGATGGGGGCTGGTCTTTACTCGAATACATCCATCTGAAATTTTCGTAGTCTTTTTCTAAGCTCTTATACACAACAACCGACCAACATTGTAAACGATTCTTCCGTAATAAAGAACATCAACCACAGACTACAAGTGTTCTTTTATTCTATGCAATTAAATTGGCCCCAACGTCATTAAGCTACCGCTGCAGGCATAGCGCAAGAGCGCTAGTTACGAATGCACACATCGACACATTCGTTAGCAAATGTGCGGTCAAAAACAAGATGCAAGTATCAAGAGTTCTCTACTTTACACCTTTGAACATGTGAACCTTTTCTTGCTTTTCCTTAATCCTCCATCTGAATACGGGATCGTTTTCGACCACTAATTTGAAGTAAGTTTTTATTTCTCTCGTATCTCTGTTCAACTTTTGCTTTTTTTAGAAAATACTCACACATACACACATATATACAGAATCCGGCCGAATAACACGCAGAAGCGTGCATGACGTGATTTCTTATGGAAAAGTAAACATGGAATAGAATTTTAGTTGATAATAGAAGGCTTAGCTTTCGAGAAAATTGAGTTTGAAAAGTATACTTGAACATGGTTAATTATCGTAAACTGGGTATAGGTAAACAATCAATATGGCGTCGCTGTAGAAGCGAAAGTAAGCAAAACATGTAAAATAAAATCTTTCCGTTTAAGGCTTTATCTTTAAGAGAATAAATCTTGAACGTGTTTAGTCAAGAATCGATCTAGTACTACACGTATAATAAATTTTCAAATTTATTTTTTCGGAAACAACGTGTTTTGAGAAAAAATTGTATTTTATATTTTTGACTTATTTACACGTAGAACCACCTCCTGTCGATTATTTGGTCCGTAACTACCACGTTCAATTTTCAAACTCGATTTTCGTGTAAAGTAACCGGAGAATGAAGAAATTTTGTTTCACATTCTTTTTTCTTATTTTTCTACAGGGAGTCACGTCCTGCACGCTTTTATATGTTATCCGGCAGGATCCTGTATACAACATGTAATAATAAAAATTACTAGATGATAGATCTTCTGGAAGCTTGGAAGAGTATTCAAGAATTTTGGGGAGATTTTTTAAAACACAAAAGCGTAAAAAAAGGACCGCATGGACTTGAACGTGCCAGTATGCAGACGGAAGGTTAAACGCTAGAGAATATAATATGCGATGGCTTAATAACGAAATAAACAATCAATCAGCGATTAAGGAAGAACCATCGATCAATAATTTTTCAGTAATTGTCTGTCTGACTGTCGTTGCGTATAACCTGGAAACGTCAGATATGACATGCAGCCAATGCACGGTATAATATTCATCACACGGCCGCACGCATAAAACAAAAAGAGAAGAAAATAAGAAATACTAAAAAAAAAAAAAAAAAAAAAAAATTCTAGAAATACTAGAAAAATCAATTAAACCTTGATTGAAATCATGTCGTTACGATATGACTTGACTGGTTCCTCTTGAAACAACCGCATATTTAATATTTTAGATTTCTCTTAAAAATTATAAAATTATTACAACCCATAGATCGTCACTTTTCGATCGATGTGTCGTTTCTATAATAATTAATTATGAAACGTAATTTCCCGAGGAACGAAAAGTTTTTGGTCGCTTAGCTTTCAAAGTTACACAGTGTTGTTTTCGGTGGAAGGAAACAATACTGTAATTTTGTGTTGCAACGTGGCAGTCGACCGGACAAAGTATACGCGATGAAAGTATAGTTAGAGAAAAGAGGCAGCTTTTGCTGGACATTAAAAAAGAATTTCTTTCCTGGGCTCTTTAAAGAGAATTCCTTTGTGTAAAGTTTTAAGTATTTTCTCTGAGCTCAAAGAACTTCTTTAACGACCTCAAACAAACTTTTTACAACTTTATTCGCCATGTCTAACTATGTTTTGTTTGACTGACGATCGTCTAAATAATATATTCTGTCAATTTTCAATAATTATTTTAACACTAACCATACCACGCCCGGTTAAATGACCAGTTTTGAAAATTAATTTAAAATTGTACATTCATCGTTACCTCCTTTGTTCACCCAACTTTATGTAAATTCTGATATTAACAAAAATTGAGAAATTGATTAATCGGATAATTTACACAATTTAGATAAAGTTAAACGATGAAAAGAAATAACGACGAGTGTACAATTTTAAATGAAATTTTGAAATCGGCCAGATTAACCGAGCCAGATATAACAGGTCTGTAAGTATGAAACCGGAATTTGCCTATAGATGGTCCTGGCTGATAATGTAGTTATCACTAAACTGCGTCATTGATGCCAAAAGTCTTTGGTGACATCTCACAAACATTTTCGACTCAGAACAATGCAAGTTTCATACAACAGCATAGTTTGTAATAGCGTTGAACATGTCGAATTTTGTGCCTGGAAACTACGATTTGCGGACAGCATTGACTTTCTGTTACCATTTGAAGAAAACTGCTACAGAATCGCATCGAATGCTTGTCGAAGTTTACGGTGAGCATGCTCTTGGTAAATCACAGTGCTTTGAGTGGTTTAAAAATTCAGAAGTGGCAATTTTGACGCGAGGAACGAAGAACGTGGAAGACCACCGAAAAAGTTTCAAGACAGAGAATTGCAAGCATCGTTGGATGAGGATGACGCTCAAACGCAACAACAACTCGCTGATCAATTAAACGTGATACGAGAAGCCGTCTCCATACGTTTGAAAACCATGGGAAAGATCCAGAAGGTGGGAAAATGGGTTCCACATGAACCGAATGAAAGACAGCAGGAAAACCGAAAAACCACTTGCGAAATGCTGCTCGCCAGATACAAAAGAAAGTCATTTCTCCACCGAATTGTGACTGGCGATAAAAAGTGGATATATTTTGAGAATCCTAAGCGTGAAAGATCATGGGTAGCTCCAGGCGAACCACCGACATCGACTACAAGACCAAATCGCTATGGACGAAAGACAATGCTCTGTGTTTGGTGGGATCAGAAGGGTATGATCTATTATGAGCTGTTAAAACCTGGCGAAACCGTTAATACTGAGCGCTACCGACAACAAATGATCGATTTGAATCAAGCTTTGCGTGAAAAACGACCAGAATATCAAAAAAGGCAACACAAAGTAATTTTGCTTCATGATAATGCACCATCATCACATACAGCAAAACCGGTCAAGGAACCGATTGAAGCGTTCAATTGAGAAATACTTTCGCACGCGGCTTACTCGCCAGACTTGGCTCCGTCCGATTACTATTTATTTGCATCGATGGGACACGCACTTTCTGACCAGCACTTCGCTTCTTACGAAAATGTACGAAAATGGCTCGATGACTGGTTTTCCTCAAAAGAGCGACAGTTGTTTTGGCGTGGCATCCACCAGTTGCCAGACAGGTGGGAAAAATGTATAGCTAGCGATGGCCAATACTTCGAATAAAATATTTTTAATCATTTTCATACAATAAACGTGTCATTTTCTATACAAAAATTCCGGTTTCATATTTACATGCCTGGTAGTCAATGTTAAAAGCACAGTAGAGAACCTGCGTTATATGAACGTTCTGTTAGCTGAATGTTGCGATTATTGTACGTAAACATTATAAACAAGTGCAGAATGTTCACATACTTCCGTAGGATTTCTGCTAACCACGGACATAATTACGAACCAAGATGTAATTAGAATTCATAAAAAGTCAAGTTTAGGAGAGTGCAGTAACATGGTAGGAAATGCCTGGTTGTAGATGAAAAACGAAACGCCGAGGAGTGTACGAGGTGAACTTTCTTGCCGTGTGAAACGCTAGAAGAAAATAAGGAGCTGAACTTGCGCGGAAATGACGCAGATAAAGTTATCGCAATGTCACATAGAATAACAGGATGCAACGATTGTGACAAGACCAGTGTAACAGAGTGCTATCGATTTGCTAAGAATTACAATAATCGAGCACATTCTTCCAACGAAGTTACCTCGCAAAATATTTTGAACAACGACCTAGAAGTGGAATAATCAGGATGAAACGAACGACAGCAGTAACGAAGATGTACCATCTCGTTTCGTGGTATTTATTTTCGATTTTCGAACAAACAGCTCAGATATCATATCGTATATCATATATCATATTACATCATATACGTAGTTACGACCATAATCGAAGATTTCTTGTAGACAACACCGTAAGTGGCAAATATCGAATTTTTTTAGGAGAGAGAGGAAAAGTTTGTTTGGCTTAAAAGCACTTTCAAAATTTCATTTTGCTTCGATTGTTATACGACCTTAAGTGTATAATAATCCAAATGGCTCAGAAAATTCTCTAGTTTTCTGCTCTAGCATAGTTGAAATTCATCGGAAAAAGGATTGTACTTGTAGAAGAGCTTGCATGCAACTAAAAGCCCAAAGGCAAAGCTCTTAGTTATAAATTCCATTCGCTGTAAGTATCGATCCTATTTGGCCCTAAATAACTTGTATAAAAATAAGGAATATATTCTTTGAAAATGTTTTTTTTTATCTTTATTACAGGAGTATATTTCATAATGTTCCTAGCAAGAATTGTTCAGCATGTCTGTCGCCTAATGATGTTTACATTCTTTTATATAAATTTTTTTATTTCAACGCTATTAGTAATTATTTACAAATTATTTACAGCCTTGTCTACAAGAAATCTTCAACTATGATTTAATACTTCATAGATCCAATACAGCCACGCTTGAAAACAGAAGGAAGATTGCTCACATTTTTTTCTTATTTAAGGTTTCGTATAATCTCGTTGATTGTCCCCAGCTTCTTCAGCTTATAAATTTTAACGCGTGTTCGCGGTCTTTGCGTAATGCTTTCCGGATTGACTTCTTTGCGAGCGATATTAGAAACAGCGACCCGATTACCAAGCCATGTACACACGATAACGCATTATCGGATCGAGATGATCTCTTTCCTGAATCCTTTCGCAACTTTGGACGCTCGATGTTCTCAATATATTAGATCGTCCGAAAAGTTTCTTTCATTTTATAAGAAAATAATGGATACACAACATTTTCCGTCTTATATTATTTTATCGAATTACGTATGATCCATTTTGTTCTATCAAGATAAAGATTACAACGTTCGACAGATTAGGTTTCATGTTTGTACAAAGATGAGTCGTTGTAAAAGACGTGTCTGTAAAAGAAAGACACTTTTCGGACAACCTAATACAACGCCTAAATATTTGGAACTATTTGAAGAACTCTTGAAAGTCTTGAAAGTCTTAATAATCTTGATAATCTTAAAAGTCTTGATAGTCTTGGAAGTCTTGAAAATCTTAATTACCTTGATCATCCTGAAAGTCTTGAGAGTCTTGGAAGTCTTGATAGTCTTGAAAGTCTTGATAATCTTGGAAGTCCCGAAAGTCTTGGAAATATTGGTAGTTCTGAAAGTCTTCGTGATCTTGGAAGTCTTGGAAATCTTAATTACCTTGATAATCCTGAAAGTCTTGAGAGTCTTGGAAGTCTTGATAGTCTTGATAGTCTTGATAATCTTGGGAATTCCAAACGTCTTGAAAATATTGCAAGTTCTGAAAGTCTTGGAAATATTGGAAGTTCTGAAAGTCTTGAAAATATCGGAAGTTCTGAAAGTCTTGGAAATATTGGAAGTTCTGAAAGTCTTGAAAATATCGGAAGTTCTGAAAGTCTTGAAAATATTGGAAGTTCTGAAAGTCTTGAAAATATTGGAAGTTCTGAAAGTCTTCGTGGTCTTGGAAGTCTTGGAAATCTTAATTACCTTGATAATCCTGAAAGTCTTGATAGTCTTGATAGTCTTGATAATCTTGGGAATCCCAAACGTCTTGAAAATATTGCAAGTTCTGAAAGTCTTGGAAATATCGGAAGTTCTGAAAGTCTTGGAAATATTGGAAGTTCTGAAAGTCTTGAAAATATCGGAAGTTCTGAAAGTCTTGAAAATATTGGAAGTTCTGAAAGTCTTGAAAATATTGGAAGTTCTGAAAGTCTTCGTGGTCTTGGAAGTCTTGGAAATCTTAATTACCTTGATAATCCTGAAAGTCTTGATAGTCTTGATAGTCTTGATAATCTTGGGAATCCCAAACGTCTTGAAAATATTGCAAGTTCTGAAAGTCTTGGAAATATTGGAAGTTCTGAAAGTCTTGAAAATATCGGAAGTTCTGAAAGTCTTGGAAATATTGGAAGTTCTGAAAGTCTTGAAAATATTGGAAGTTCTGAGTCTTGAAAATATTGGAAGTTCTGAAAGTCTTGAAAATATTGGAAGTTCTGAAAGTCTTGGAAATATTGGAAGTTCTGAAAGTCTTCATGTGGAAGTCTTGAAAATCTTAATTACCTTGATAATCCTGAAAGTCTTGAGAGTCTTGCAAGTCTCGATAGTCTTGAAAGTCTTTGATAAACTTGGGAATCCCAAATGTCTTGGAAATATTGGAAGATCTGAAAGTCTTCATGTGGAAGTCTTGAAAGTCTTAATTACCTTGATAATCCTGAAAGTCTTGAGAGTCTTGCAAGTCTCGATAGTCTTGAAAGTCTTTGATAATCTTGGGAATCCCAAATGTCTTGGAAATATTGGAAGTTCTGAAAGTCTTCATAGTCTTTTAAGTCTTGAAAATCTTAATTACCTTGATAATCTTGAAAGCCTTGATAGTCTTATAGTCTTAGAAATCTTGATAATTTTGGAAGCGTTGATAGTCTTGGAAATATTGGAAGTTCTGAAAGTCTTGATAGTCATGATAGTCTTGAAACACTAATCGCGAGTCCTAATACGTATACTTTGCCATCAGTTTCGAATGTGTTAAATATTAAATCAAATTAATATTTTATTAATTCAGCCGATTAATTCATCTAACGGACGTTCTACTGTAATCGTATTATTTATTATTAAGATTAAAGATGTAAATAAAATAGAAAGAGAGGTGAAACGAATAACGGGAGGGAAAATTTTACACCTCAGATATACGATATGTGTGATAAAAGCCGTGAAACGTGATAGGATCGTAACAGTCGAACCATTTCCTGCGTAATTCGTTGTTGAGAATGAAGCCTTGGCGGCCAAATCTTTGTCACCGAACATACTACATAAATTCTCAGTTATCGTTATGGTATCGTAGCTGTGTTATCGCATATATTCCTCTCGCGAATCTTTAATTTTCCCCCTTAGGTGTTTCTTCCATGTGAACTGATTTGAATAAAAAACTGAAAATATAGCAGAGATCGAAGTATTTTATTTTTAAGTAAAATAAATAAATATTCGTAACTTTTATAAAATAAAATATTTCGAACTCCCTTCGAACAAACAAAAATATATGATCGAAGGAAATATCGTGTTTCGTACTTTTCGAAAGTGAATGAAACATCAGGTTTTACGAAGATAAAAATATTCTATTTTTCAGGAAGATAAGAGAATATTTTATATTTAGGGGAAATAAATATTCTCGATTTTCATGCAATGAAATATTTCCGATATTGCTGTCCCGATTATTTTGAAAACAACATTCATTGCCACATAGTATTTCTCGCGTGACATATTTTATTTAATAAAACGTTAACAAAGATAAAGAACGAAAATTGCAACGAAAACAGAGCTTCTTCTCCAGAAAGATAATCTTCGGAATTTTCTTCGTATCATCAATTTCCCAGATTGCTTTTCAAATCGTTATAAAGTTGGAAAAGTAGCACGAGTGACAGCAATAAAAGTAAAATAAGAACGAAGTGAGAGGAGAATGGTTGAGTAAGCCAGTAGTATAAGCGTTATTCGGTCAGACCACGAGATTCAAAGTTCGCTTCTTCTTTCGACGCGAGGTAAAAAGACGTAACAGTATCAGAATTTGTCTTAAGCCAATAAAAATTCTTACGAAATTTTATACGAGAAGTCTTCTTCGTTCCATTGCCTAATTATTTACGTTTCATCGCTACTGGATTTGTCTTCACAATTAAAAAAGCTTCCCTAGCAAGCATATGTGATTTTATTTTGGAAAGTCCTCGATTCTTCCCTATCAAAGAATTTTTCTTCTTAAGAATACTTGTTCTTTGTTGTAAAATATTCTTTTCTTCTCTCTCTCTCCATCTCTCTCCCCCTCTCTCCCTCTTTCTCTCTCTTTCAACAGACAATAGACAATTGATTTTCCAAAGGCCTCTATATAAGGGCTAATCGTTAGATTTTTATACCATTCCTGTGAAAAGCTTGGAAAACTCTAAAAGCTATAAATTCGCCTTCCAAGAGTAATTTAAGTAGAAGAATTACAAAAGTATACATATACATACAAAGTATATATAGATTAGATACTTGTATAAGTAACAATCTTTCTTTTATACAACGTTGATTTGTACTATTCCTTTGAGCCTTATTATCCTTGTTACTAATAATTAAATAATACATTGGTCTAATTTTCATTGCACCTTATACGTTGCAACGGAGTCGTTTTACATCCTCTTTAATGTTTGCTTTTATAATTTTCCAGTTGTCTTTATTTATGTACATTTTTCATCTACATTTTGGCTAGTCTTTTAAGACGTGATCGACTAATTTTGGCTTTCTCCTGTCATATATTTGACATAGTACTTCTTCATTCATATATTATGATACTTCACTTACTCTCTTGATTTTCTAGTCTTTTCTTTCTGCCAGTTTTATCCGTGCTAGTATAATAATTAATATTACCCAGAGAAATTATACCGATTTGTCTTCTTCTTCTCTACTCTATTTCCACAAATGTCAATTACTACGTATTTTTTGATACTCGACCAATTAATTCACTAACTGATCCATATAATTTCCTTCAGAAGTATTATTAACACTTTACCGACCGATGGCCGATTAATCGATTTTTTTATCTCCGACGCTTACCGACCGATAGCTTATTAATCAACTTTCTGTTGCCGATGCTTACCGACCGATAGTCTATTAATCAGTTTTTTGTTTCTCATTATTTGAGCAGTAATTTGTTATTTAGTACTAAGATACCTTGCGTCAGTAGCGTTGCTTTGTAAGCTCTCACAATTTTATACCAATTTGAAAAACTTACCGTTCGCGATGAACAAAAAGAATGGTATTGGGGAGTCTAAACCGAAACAGAGCCAGCGCCAGAGAGAATCTGCGCTTGAGTTACCGGTCAGACGTGCGTATGCTGTAGAACTGGTAGCGGTCAGTAAAGTGTTAACATTATTATTAACCTTAACAGTATTATTAACATGTTCGGCGCAACTCATGTTAAATTACATTCGATTCCGTATAACTTGCTATTCAGAGATCGTAAACTTACACAACCTGCTCTGTTAAATAT
The DNA here is from genome assembly GCF_041682495.2 of Bombus fervidus. Lineage (NCBI taxonomy): Eukaryota > Metazoa > Arthropoda > Insecta > Hymenoptera > Apidae > Bombus > Bombus fervidus. The sequence continues at coordinate 3,957,787 of NC_091531.1, read as the reverse complement.
TTATCTGCACATGCAACATGTTACATTAATATATTAAATGTACATGTTATCGAGCAACAAAGTTATCCTGCATAGAAAGTTCAAATTTTTCCTACTCGTACTAGTATTTAATAGCAAACAAAACGAGACGATAATTAGAATAACTAATAATACGATAGAACGTGCAAATATACATTCGACTAAATCGTACTAACGACTGGCGAAACGCGAACCAAGTCAAAGCTCCACAAATTGGTTTAACGATCGGACCTAACAAGTGTATCTGAAATCTGGAAACTCTCTAATTCAATCAGGTCCCCGTGAAGCTCATATTGAAAAAAAAAAAAAAAAAAAATAACTAAAACACCAGGCACGAAATATCATTGCAACATTTCGAAATTACGTTTCCACTATCAAACGAACACAGTTTTTCAACTTTCAGAAGATATCGTAAACGTTGCGAACGGATGTTTGATCAATTACGTTTGTTGCTTGGAAAATTGCCATTCGCAACAACAAATTGATCGACGGCTATTCTAACTTTGCAAGCAATGGAATTTTTTGTTAATAAAATTCCAAAACACCACGTTCGGTCAAATCAATTTCTACTATAATTTTAGACAATTTGCCTCCTGATGGTCGACTAATATTACTACGTATCTAACATTTATAAAAGTAATCAATCTCAACATTAGAAGATTGTGTTAATTTCCAAAATCCAAATCTAGGATTAATTGATATTATCTATTGAGATACGTATAATTTTGTATGCTAGACTAGATTGGCCGCGTAGCAGTGACACACGTATGTGAATATGAGTATGTGGAAGTATGTGTGGCGTTGCGTCTCGAAAAACAGATGAATGTAACTGTCCGTTGGCAGTGTGGTACGGAAGATGGCGAGACAAAGAGAATGCTGAGAAGCGTGCAAATGTATATCGACGAATATCCTGGAAATCGTTTATCAAATAAATCTAAAACTATTTTAATATTTATTCTAAGTATAACCTTAGTGTTCCTTTACTTTTATTTCAGCAATTAAGATCCACAATTCTCAACATTATTATTATTTGATTATCGTATGGAGACTGAAAGCCTAGTACGATCTCTATCGCAAACGTGCACATTTCACGCGTAGAATTGATCGATATTTACATAGCGTATACCGTGGTACACATTTCGCGTTTGAATGTTTCAAAACCTCTTACTTTTTTCTTTTTTTAAATCATCTCTAATTTAACCATGCTGGTGCCTCGTTCGTCTTCTATTTAAACGAAAATTAAACAGTCATTCGTCAAAGCTCGTTTCAGTTCGGAGAACAGGATTTACTGCGAATTCTATGACTCGATCGGAGATTTTTGAATCACCGTTACAATTAAAGCTGCACTTTTCTCTCTCGGTGGAACCTCCGCCCGAGCAAAGGAATTTTGCGAATCTTTGAATGAATATCTGGTCGCAAAACTTGTACTGAAAGAAGTTTCAGAAAGCCAAGCCTTTTCTACTTCGTCAATTTAATCTCGAAAAAAAAAAAAAAAAGAAAAAAGAAAAGAGCGTTTAATAGAAATTATAACGAGAGTGATGCTCGAATTAAATCAACCACTGCACGGAGCACTGCTGCTAATTCGTTTTAACGTAAAAGCGTAGAAAATATGAGCGCGCGTTCGATAGTCAAACGAACGAATTTCTGTTGTGAAAGATTCTTTTCGTAAAAATCCTCGGATAATAATACACGTAAACACGAATTTATCTGTCTTTCTTTTCTTTTAATTTTCGTATAACGAGACGATTATCGCTTCTGGTAATTATTTTACCATTTACCATATAAAAAGTAGTTACAATTTACTGTTTAAATTGAAATTTAGTAACTGCAATAAACTGCACTAATAAAATTAAAAAATAAAAATCATTTCATTGCAACTTAATTCTAACCTAACATTATAACAGCCACACATACTCTGTGTTTTACGAGTATACTCGTCATCGCTTATCTTTTGCGATACAATTTAGGTACACACTTCTCAAACAGGTGGCGACAGCTAACTGGTTAATACAAATTAAATCGTTAAATCACCTGAATATATTTCAATGCATTTTTCCAACACTCTATGTGCAAAATGAAAGGTTTGCAAAGATCGGGAGATGAAAGTTACTCGAGAAAATAAGACTTTATCTCGAAATCTAGACTTCTCCATTTTGTCGAAAACTAAAACGCTGAAAGCACTATTAAATCTAGGGCTCACGGGAACTCGACGACACTCGCCAGTTTGAATTACGGATTCTTTAAACGCTTCAACAATTTCATCCCTTCCTAATTTCAATTATCAAACTTTTTTTTTTCTTCGGTATTCTTACTCGGATAATAACAACTTTCATTACGAATTATCGCTTCTTGTTTGTTATTCGTTCGTTCCACAGCCTGTCTCGTATCAATCCTTTAGGAACACAGACGAGTTTATGCTTGTACGGAGTAACTTTTTTTTATTTAATCGTTCTGCCCATTTCACGGTATATATCGGGGAGTTTAATGAGGAAACTTGGCGATTACATAGAGAGCTGGTCGGTGTAAGAAATGAGTTGGTACAAAAATATGTTCCATCCAGTTTCTGTAACAGATTATTATTAGCCGATAGTTTGGAATCGTCTACTTCAACTTGTTCCACAATCGTTACAGCGCAGAATCCTTAAAAGAAGCTGTTTCAGATATAAAATATTTTATCGTGAGTTTCCTCTCTCCTAACTATTTATACAGGCTGTTTCATTTTTATCCCTCTAAACGCGGCGTCGGTATATTCTACGATTAAAAATAAGGAAAAAATGTTGTATAAATGTAGGGTATAACAAAAATAAGGAAAAATTATAAATGACTGGATTCTCGTTTGATCGATTGGTCACGTCTACCGAACTTCATGCTCAAAGTTCTTGCAAATACAAAATCGACATCGTCTCCATGCAGAATCAAATAGGAAATCGATCGTTCGTAATTTTGTTATTCTTGTTACAATTTTGTAGCAAGCCATTTACGACCATTACGATAATTATATATTTATATAACGTTCTTTTCTTATTCCCAATCATAAAATATGCTGATCTCTGAGTTTAGTGTGATAATACTTTATTATTAATACTTTATAATATTTATTACTGTTAGGAAGATGATACATTTACACTGTACATGTGAATGCGTGTGTAAGCGTCAGAGGGCGTTCAGGCCTTAGTTGGGACAAAAGACGATTGGCAGTCGTTTAGAAGCATCTGAAAGAGTCGGTTGACAACAAGCGTGCGTGCGAGAAAGTTTACGAGGTCTTTAGAGTCTAAGATATATGTATAACTGTTGTGTGCTGAATAAAGTAAATTATTTGTATTTCCGAATTCTTCCTATATCTTTACAATTACTTTTATCATTATCCTTACTGTTACGTTAGGTTATCGGCCATTACAAGCCTTAGGTAACAAACGAGTTAGAAAGATAAATAAGAAAATTAAATAAGTAACGATATATAAGTTAATTAGCGAGATGTGCACCTAAGTAACAATATTTCTTTGATACGACGTTGGTTTGTACTATCCATTTGAGTATTATTTCTATCCTTATTAATAGTAGTTAATGTCACATCGTCCTGAACGAAGGAATGCTGTCTTACTCTAGGCAAAACGCTCTAATTTTCATTGCACTCTGTATGAAGCAGCGGGGTCTTCTTACGTCCTCTTCAGCGTTCGCTTTCATAATCACTTAACCAGTTAGCTGTTTCGAGGTCTTTGAAAAGTGTGTGCCTGAAATGTGTCACTATATACACTATACATATAGTTTTTTCATAATAATTATTTATATCTTTCTATTTGTTCGTTTTATTTCGTCTTGGCCTTCGAATATTCAAAACGTCGAAATTTACGAATATATTTTAGTCTTCGCTAAAATTGCAATTTGGACAGCAAACTGTAACTACTTTTAACGCATGACGAGTATACTCGTCATAGCACAAAATATTGCCATTTCTTTATGATGGCTATACTTGTCAAAAACGGTTTACTGGTTAAATACATTGAAAATTATTGAAATATATATTTGAAGTTACTTAAATATATCTGGAAAGTTGCAACTGCCCTCTATTTGTATTATACGTTTGTAGGAAATTGAAAGAAACAAAAATACGCACGGTGTCCGAATATTAATGCCAGCCGCTGCAAATGGCCACCAGAAACCATGAGGGAATCACGTTGCGCATAAAATATTTTCACTGAAATGTTTTCATGCTCTATATTTGCTGTAAACGAAAATAGTTCTATATATGGCCGAGACCAATATAGATCAGCGATACAAAACGCACACATAGGAGAGAAAGGCTAACCAACATTTATAGATACCTATATAGAAAACTGCTAAAAATACAAAAAAGCCTGCTCTCGCAATTACGCCCTGTTCTCCCGGCTATATTAGATACAGAATAATTAAAGAGAATCCTGATTGTACTCGTACGCTAACCGAGAATACCGTATGATCTTGATAACTTGATCTCTTCTTTTTTTTTTTTTTTTTTTTTTAATATCTAGCATTACAGCCCTGCTACTCCGCAACTATGCCTTGTAATTCGTGCTATTTAAAAAAATATATTAAAATGCTTAGAGATAAGTTTTTCTTTATTGCCGTGTATTTAACTTTATGGATAATTGTTTTAACCTCTGTTTAAATCACGGTGGATTTTAGCTGTTCCAAAGTAAAATATAAAATAAACCGGGCCGAGATTTATACTTGTTTCGGTGTAATTGACGAGCACACTGCGTGTGTTTATGGAAATTTGGATTTTTGAAGATACAACTAAAATTCACAGGCTTGAAACGGAAATTTGATTTTTGAATAAAATTTATTTCCCTCTCATTTCTCCCAAAAATTAATCAGTTACCAAAAGAACCCAGATTCGTAAGAACACGGACACCCTGTACGTGTACCTGTGTACGTTACCTAAATTGCAATTCGATTGAAAAATTGTAAAAAAGATCTATGCCAGTAGAAAGATCGCAAGGAAACAACAGCAATTTAACCTTCGTAATACAACACCTAAAATCGTTTCTTAAAACGATACTCAGTTGCCATTAAAAGGCCAATAACGTAGATATCTATATCTGTAATCTAACACCTTTACAGTGTATACCGCGCATAGAAATCAGTTTAATAATCACGCATAGAAACAGCACTGAATGCAAAATCGCAAACAATTGGCTGCAATTGCGAGGAGAAAATTGCATATCGCATATCGCATATCGCATATTAAAAAAAAAAAATGTACGGAGGCGAAAATGAAAATAAGAATAAGAAAAAACGAAAGGAGCGAATTCACAGGGAAATATGTCGCGCATTGGAAATAAACGCTTAACCGTTTCCGGCATCACCGACCATATACATATTTAAACCGAAATGCACGTGAATACCAGTCACATTAATAGTAACAAGCGTTTTCTATTATGTCGACGTACGTTTTATTCGAAAATGCTTCCAACTGAGCAGGTATACCTGTTATACGTTAGTCGATTTTCTCGTTCTGGAATAGTTCAAATCGTACGTAAAGAAATCCAACTTATAAAATCGCTCAGAAATTTCGTATCGCTTTTGATATTCACCCTTTGAAAGCAGATAAAATAAAATACGAATTAAGCGAATAAAATAAAATACGATTTAGGAAAATGTAGTAGAATAACTATAATTTTAAAAAGTATATGTAAGCTTCGATAAGTTTGTCAAAGATTTGAAATTATTCGCTTCTAATATTCATTCTCCGAGATAAATTAAAATAAAGTAAAATAACTTTAAGTCTGGGATGTATATATTTAGTAGAAAAATGTAAATTCTCTTTTCATTGAATAACATTTGAAATTACTCATCAATTTTCTTTATAAATTTACAATTTTACATCCAATAAACTAATTACCTAATCGTTATAACTGTCGTTATACTAAAGAATTATTGAGATTAATAATTTGTAATTTGTGACTTGTCAAATTTCACTGATAATACTAATTCAATCGTACTAGAGGGAATTAATTAATAACGGAGAAAAAATAAAAAGCAAATCGTTCTATGATAGGAAATTATGTTGAAATTCTAGTTACATAAAACGTATGATTTGATTGAAAGCAAATTAATTATATAACATTAAAAACAGTTCTCACTTTGTTATAACAACATACAAATTCGACGTCATTATCGAAATAAAAATGTCAAAAAATAAATAAATCACCTATGAAAATTCTAAAATTTTAAAATTCTAGTTATAAATTGTTTAACGCAGAGAACATTTCTGAAGTAATAGTCGTGAATAGTAAACATTTATTGAAAATGTTAATAATGTGTTTTGATAAAGCCCATTGAATAAAATAATACGGTTACAAAAACATGTCGATATAAAAGTTCGATCGCAAGCAGTGCAACATTAAGGAATAAAGAGTAAATTGAAAACAATGGCTCGCGGAAATAACGTTAAGAACAACGAAGGAGAGCGGTGAAAAGACAACGGTAAAATGTACAAACGCTACGAAGTCACAAAAAGATCTTTGATGTCTGCAAGAGAAAGAGGAGACAACGGAATAAACAATAAATGAGAAAGATAGAAATTGCAAATCGAAAAATTCTATATTGTTTCATTCAAATTAAAAAGCGTCATATTTCACGAGAAAATAAAAATTAACACAATACAAGAGGCTTAATTTACATTATACATAATTAACGATCTATTATGGTCTGTAAAAATATGTTTTATCTCCAATATTGAATGTATTATAGTTGAAATTGCAAACAAATTTTTCTTATTCGCCAATATAAACGCTAACGAAGCACCATTGTATAAATATGTAATTAAAAAGCTAAAATAAAAATACCGAAGGAAAATAATATTACAGTTTTATATTATGAAAAATAAGAATAATGGGGACAATACGAACAGTGGCGCCATCAACGATACCAATGGCGATGAAAATATCAACAACAAAAATACTAACCCCTAATAATTATTACATCAAATCTAACGGAAGAAATGTCAATTCGTAGACATGAAAACGAACAAAGAGGTTTAAATGTTATAACTTTATTTTCACCATTAACGATACTAATGGCGAATATGGAAAAGATCAACAACAAAAATAGTAACCCATAATAATTGCTATTTCAAACATAAAAGGAACATCGACGATATAAAATAACCAAACGTAGACATCAACATTCACTTTTATAATCTCATGAATTAATACATCAAAACATCGCTATTAACAACACCATGAAAATATATTAACAATGATTTTCAAACACTTTTTACCTTGTTCGCCGTGTTTACACATAACAGTCAGCCACTTGGACAAAATTCATCGGTTCCTTAACCATACAACACACTTTTGATTTTGTTCTTTCTTTATGTTCATCATGTTACATATTTTCGCGTTTGAGGTTTCATACCGATTAACCGACGTAATGAAAACTGCCGAAACGCGCGATATTCACTGAATAGACATTAGAATTTGAATGACGAACCGTTAGGCGTGGTAGGAGGCCCAATGACACAGGTTGGCGAAAAAGACACAGGTTAATCGAATTGTTTTCTCGGCGAAAACAAAAGCTAAAGGCGGACCGACAAGTACTTTTTTTCCAATCGAGAAGGTGGGTCGGGCCTTCGAAAAGGCTGGGCCACGATCTCGAAGGAACAGCCGAAATTTTCGAAAGATACAAAAGAGAGCCACGAAAATCTAATATCTCGATCGATAAGGACCGAGCGAATTGTTTATCGGCCGAGAACGACCACTTTTCGAGGAAAACATCACGATAACAAAAAGATCCGGCAATATTTACGAGTGGACTGCGGATTTTTGTACATTTTTATATTTTTACGAATGTAACTAAAGGAATGGAACTTGAATAAAAATTTGTTTCATCTACAAAACGCTCTATTTTGAATATTCTATATGTTTTCGCATATGTGTGCATTTCGCACCTCCAAATTTCGCAGAAATGCGTGAAAATCCGCAGTCTATTTACAAAAAAGCAAAAACCAACGAAAGGACAGTCTCGATGTAGGTTATCGTCGCGAAAAAAACGGGAAAGACGTGAAAAAAAACAAAGAAATTGGAACTTCACTGACACAAGAAATTCGAGGGCGAGACCGAAAAATCCACAAACCGGACGATTCACACATAATTTAAATCACTGGTATCCAGCATCGGTGTGGAAAGAGGCGGGACGAGGAATCTCGCGTGCATCGGTACGACTATATTCTGATATAATTGCGAGCACCAGAAGATCCGATGTTTTAGCGAGTTTACCACTACCCTTTCCTCTCTCGTATATACATATTTCTTTTCTCTCTTATATTTCGTTGCCGCCGATCATCATCGCATACAGCTTCGTTATTTTGATTCGCTCGAACCCGAACCTAAACCCGAGGGAGATAGACAACACAACAAGCAGGCACACGGATCAAGAGAGGACAGACCGCGTGTATGTTATATAATGTACCCGCGTACGTGTAGATGCGTGAGAAAGAGTAAGTGAGCGAATAAGTAAGAAAGAAACAGAAGAGAAAGATAGAGAACGAGAGAGGGGGAGTTAGAGAGTGGGGGGGAGGAGAAAGCTAGAGAGAAACAGAGTAAGCGAATGTGGAGTGGGGGTAATAAAGAGTAAGTGAGTAAGTAAAGCGAAGATAGAGAGAGAAAGAGAGAGAGAGAGAAGGAGCAGAGTGAGGGAGAGAGGAGGACGCAAAGACGACGATGATTGCACGAGGGATGCGTCCGCGACGGAAGTACGAGGCACACTAAAGGGCGTGGGCAATCGGAGCAAGGCCGGTGTGGAGTTTCTGAGGGGAGGACCACATTGATTTTGATTTTCGAAGCGCGCGCATGAGTCTCACCGTGTTCAGCTCTGCCCATTCATACGTATGGGACGTTGGTCCTTAGCTAGTACAGTAGAACTCCGTATAACGCGATGCTCGTATAACGCGATCAGAAAAATTCCCACCATGTATAAGCTACAGTGGCGGACGAAACTAAGGTTTAAAATTTCATATCTACGTACAACAACTAGACTGACTTTTTTGTAATTTTATATTTTTACGAAAAGGACTAAAGAAATGGAACTTACATAGTAATTTGTATCGCTGGATCAAAAATTACGGCGGGTACTTCGCTTTCGATATTTCACATAACTTTTCATACTATGCGCGTTCTACGCAATTTTGCACTTTCAAATTTTCCATGATAACTAAGCTACGTTAGCGCTTAAACGTTATATAGATGACCAGAATGATTTACATTAGAAATGTAGAATTCTATGCTTCTACAACATTCAAAAGGCATTGTTTCATTACACATTAGCAAAGAAAAACTAATTATGAAAAACAAAAAAATAACAGGCATCGATGGTAGTCTTGTCAACAGCTTAATAAATCCTTCAATTACATAAAAGCATAATCGCAGCCAATTAGCTGGCATTATTTTCTATATAATTCGTAATTGTATAACGTAGCGATGCGATTAGTAATTGTATAACAAATAATAACGATTGCCCGGGCTTTACCACGTGGAGGTTGCTGCACATGGAGATCCACCCTAACCGCGTCCCACCCGGCCCTCCTTTACGCGCAAGAATTCGCTCATTCTTAAACAAAGCCTCCCTTTAGATCTCAAATTTTTATCTTTAATCGTGCTCTTATCAGTAGGTCGCGTTCTGTTCCGACGTGTTTCGTGAACATTCCAGTTGCTCAGCGCGGTTCTGAAAAAGACGTCGGTACAAAGCGCGGCGTACTAATAAAAAAAACACCATGGAAGCCCTAAAAAATTACAACAATTACGATCGCATATTGATTTAAAACAGAGACATCCCTTGTCTATGGCCAAGAGACGTGTATTGTCGCGTATATATTTGCCCATTGTAGTCTTCGTTAATTTTCGAAATTGCAAAACAATAGAGACAGTCGACGAGACTGAAACAAGTGTGTCGCCGTATAGATATACTTCACCGTTATGTGAAACGAAGACAAGGAGTAAGACGGCGTTGCTCAACAGCCAAAGAACCCCTATGAGAGATATTACAAAGTGTGCAGAAAGGAATACAACGGGGACAATCGCGAGAATTACTAAGACGAACTGTTCCCAAACTTTATAAAATAGTAATTAATAAGAGAGAAAGCGAGAGAGAGAGAGAGAGAGAGAGAGAGAGAGAGAGAGAGAGCAGATATTTCGAAAAGTAACGTCTGAACTGCGCAGGATAGTTATTATTAGATATAACAGTTGTTAAAAGTACATTTAAAGAACCGATGCGACGGTTAAACGATAACACGAAAGAGACGTATTTTTACGTCACCGACACAAGACGTGCTAATATGTGTTACTCGGTCACTCGAATTATTTTTATAATTAACGGAGCGATACCAATATAATTTTTCTTCTTTTCACAGGTATCAGCATAATTTGTGAAAATGAGACAATTGTTCTATTAAAAGTTCATTATAAGATTAAACGGTTATTGTTAGGAAGAAATTGTTTACGTATTTTCACGCTACAATAAATAGTAAATAGTTGATATTCTAGAATATTTTTTAGACACTGTATTTTTTAGATCATTCCTTCTTACACGAAGCAACGAATATAAGAAGTGTCGGAACATTAACGTAATTGTGTTATCATTTACTCCGATGGTAATTTCCCTTTTATTTGCCCGGTTACATCGTGAACCCTGACAAAATGACGTCTACGACCACGTAGGGTTTTATCAACAGGTGATCCGATAATTACAAATCGATATATTATTACTCGTACGTTCAGAAATTACGGTCGCATAAATACGTCGTAAGTCAAGGTCATCGACTGAAATACAGTAAACGGAATTACTAATAAAAAAAAAAAAAGAAAAAAGAAATGAGAGAAGCGATGCATTCGTTCTTACGGTACGAAACCTTGAATAAACCATCGAATGTAAATAGAGTATCGGCGTAAATATTTGTCAGCTCGGTGTATTGCCACTCCACAATCTACAACTGCTATTCTTACAACTCTTTTTAAACCATGAATCTTTCAATATGATTAATTCTGACGCGTTTCCATTATTTTTCTAGCTTTCTCTTTGTATTAACCAACTTTTCATTTTTTCTGACTTCTATACGTTATTTTATGATAGGAGGAAATCACTTGTAGTTGTTTCATTTCTAACTGTTTTATCGACGAAAGGTTTACTTGTAAATATACAGACTCGTGATAGTTGGGATGAGACTCGACTGTCGTTTTATTGGCAAAGTTTAAAACGAATGTGAAGATGAACGTAGAAATTACGAGATATTTAACAGAATTTTTTTAACAGAAGTATTGAAATAATCGATTATATATTATTATTAATATGGCAAATTAATTTTATACTAAATACTAGTTGCGTGTGCCCGGAGTTCCGATTTGTTACTTTTACGATCCTCCTATCGAGTACAATCAACATTCGTAAGTTATAATTGGATAAATGGATAAAATATATAATAACTGTCGAGCCAAGAGAAACTCAAAACTGTATTACTCCTTCTTTTCTTTCATCGTTCGTTCCTTTTATTTCATCAAATAATAATTTTCCCCCAAATCTTCGTAGAAATAATTTTTTTAATGTTTATATTTTTCTTCGAATCCTTAGCTGCTCAAATTTCATTTTACACATTCGCTTCTCGTTTTATTTTAATCTCCATGATAATTTTTTAATCCATTCAAAAAATACCCAAATTTAAAATAAAAATATTATCCTATAAAATTGTTGAAAATTATTGTCCTATTTCACTTAAGATTGCTCGAGCTTAAATTAAGAGGGGGTGGGTTTCAAGAGTGGTTGGGGGTGGAAAAATCTCTACAATATTTTTTCTAAGGTGTCGAAGAATATTCATGCCAAATTTTGTGAAATTGCGTTGAACGGTATAGAATTCGTAAACATATATATATATATATATATATATACATATTTTGACTTTTATATATACAGTAGTATAGATATATGGATTTGCATACGGTGCGTATTGCCTTGGTAACTGGCCGCTCGCCATCCCCACCGTTTCTCTTGGTTTCCCTCGCCATGGACAACAGTGAACTACTGGCATCTACTGGTAATTCATGCGCCTAGGGACACGACACCTTCCTCCCACAGGAGGACACGGAGAGTCACGAATTCCGGAACATAGCTATGGCGACAACAGCGAAATTCCGCTGGGAAAAGACATGGATGCCATGACGGCATTCTCCCAGGGGAGAAAGGTGTCACATCATGGATCTGCGGATTATCGTTAGTTCGCTTGAGCACCAACAGGGGTTTCTTTCAACTTTTTCAACTTCGTCTAATCTATATAGTTGGTAGACATGAAATTGTATTTGCCCAAATTTTAATATCGTTCCCTCTATGAACACCATGTACATATTTATAATGAAAACAGTTTTCCACATTATACGATACATTTTTTCAATTTGTTTCATTATTTCAGTATGTATTCTGTATTTCATTATTTCAGAAGAACGGCCAATTTAAAAATTCAACTATTCTGAAAACAGAGCTGCTACAGTTTATTTCTGTTCTATTAAGATAATTCACGCACTAAACATTTAACAACTAAGTAATTTTATTATCAGATTTATAAGAATTATCAATTTTAAAATTGAAAAATTCGTAGAATAGAAATATCCTAAATTTTTATTTACAATTTTTTCTTGTCTCATACGCCTAATACAGGGTCACCAGCCAAACATTTCACTACCGATAATGTAGTCATGATATCATTCAGCCATCGATAAATTGAATTCAATTATGTATACAAAATCATTAAAGGCAGGGTGTACGTGACATTAAATAGAATTTTGTATCTAAAATTATAAAATACCGATTTCCTAAGGTGAACATAGGAATTATCGCAGATGACACGTAAGTCATCAGAATGGACATATCACCAGAAAGGACTTGCCTTATCACACAGTATTACATGTCTGATCTATGGACAGCCATGTGTTGCGATCTACCCTGACATGTTGCAAGTTGCAGTTCCTTCTGTCTTCCATAGATGGTAACACATATCTTGTCATACAGTATACAGATATAGAATAGATGTGACATTTGTGATGTTGTATACCGACGTCTTACCGACATGATTACTAAGAACTCAAATGTGATATAACAAATTAATAACAAACTTTCGACTTTTAGAATTTCACACAGTATAATTAAATCCACATAATAATATATAGAATTGTGTTTATTTGTTCTTTCTTTTTTTTTTTTTTTAAGGTGTACTTTAGGTTATGTATACAAGAATTTTTACCTGTTAAATACATACTAATCACATACATATCAGTATAAAATGTGTATATTTTTATGAAACTGATTAACAGATTTATTTAATAAAATATACAACTTTATACATAATTCTCCACAATACAATTGTAACATGTTCACTCTTTCAATAAATATATCTGCCAAATAACACTTTATTTTTCTTCTTCTTAAATACTATTTATAAGCATTAATAATATGTAATGATTATATTAATTTCCTAGAAAATAATCTATTTTCGGATTGTCTGTATCAAATTTTGGCTTTTTAACTTTTGGAGCATCCTTAACTTTTTTTATCTTGTTAGCAGAAGGTTTAGGGAATTCCTCATATTTTGAATGCCCTCCAAAACCATCAAATGTAATTCTATTATTTTCCTAAATTAATAATATTTACAAATAAAAGAAGTAGGTAAATTGTCAATTTGCAAATTAATATGAGTATTCTTACATTTCTACTGGTTCCTTGCTCGAGTCTTGGTTTCTTTGCCAAGATCGAAGAAGTTAATTTTGATGTAGTATATCTCTGAGACATTTGTGTTAAAGCAAATACCCCTCCTGATTTCACTGGAAGATACGGAGAACTTGTTTCATTTTTCTGGAAACATGTTATTGTTTTTAGGAATTAATAATAAAATCAATCAATAGTATATTGCAAAAATCATAAATTATTTTTATTACTGTAATAGCAGATTGAGTTTTCTCTTTTTGACCTATATCCTTTTCCTCATTTATGGTATTATTTATACATTCAATTTTATCTTCTTTAGAATCATTTCTTAAATTATCCTCTGTCATAATCTTTGTTTTTGAATTAAACGTAATTGGCTTTCGTGTCAAAGACATATCTTTTTCTAACTCGCTAAGTCTATTTTGTAAAGACATTTTTTCACTTAGACAAGCCAGATATTCATTTTCAAGTGCTCTATAAATAATTTATAACAATAAAAATATTTTTAATATTTTAACAAAAATATTTTTTAATTTGTCAACATTTTCTTTATATTATTATAAGAGCTACATACTTCCTTTTAATATGTTCATCAGACAAAAAATTTCGTTCCATAGAAACTTTAGTAAGTTCTTGTTGTACACTTCTTAGTTTGGACCTTAATTCTCTTCTTTTATTTTGGCTGACTGTTATCTCTCTAAATTACACATGTAACTTTTAAGAAAGAAATATAAATATACAAAATATAATATAAATAAATAATATTTAATTACCTTTTCATCACAGATATATATGTAATAAGCGTAGTAGGTTCAGTTGTTCTTGAAATCATCTCATCTACAGCTTCTGTAGTACCATCAAGTATGATTTGTACACTTAAACAAAAGGTATATTTATTAAATAATTTTTGGATACAATAAAATGTTATATATCTTCACATACTTTTTATAATGCTCAATTTTCTTTCGTAATTGCTCTATTTCTTTTCCTCTACTTTCTGCTTCTAAATTTTGCTCTTTAAATAACTTAATTTGTTCTTTAAGAGCATAAATAACATTACATTTTTCACTTATTTCACTTTCCACTTTTCTTACTTCCTTCTTTAACTCCTTATTTTGTTTCTCTAATGTTTCATTCTTTTCTGTATAATGTTTAATATCTTTTTCTTTTAACATAAGCTGAAAATTTAATTTATCAACTTTATCTTGTAAAGAGCATTTATCCTCCACAATGGTATCGTTATTGGAAAAATTAAAATATAATCTATGAATTTTACTTGATGTAGTCTTTTCTCTACATTGTGGACAGGTTTTGGATCTGCATGAAAAAGCAATTAATATATTTACGAGAATATTGAATATTTTCTTAGGCATAGAAAATGTAAATATTATTTGATAAAATACGAAGTTAATTTTATACGGAAATGCCTCATGTTCATACAACATTTTTAATTAAAAACATTATATGTACTTACCTCTCCAACCATTGAGTTACACAAGCAAAGTGAAAAATGTGTCCACAAGGTGTATGAAAAACATCATTAGAAGGTGTTAATAAATCACTGCATATCACACATATAATATTCATTTTGCAAACTTAATACAATTGATATTTAAATAGAATATTTCTACAGATACAAAGTATCATTGACGTCCTATTTTAATGCTACTATATTACATATTTTTATTTTCTCTGTTGTCTCAGACTTTATTTGAATATCTCATTTTCAAATTAATTTAACACAAGCGAATTCGATATAAATATTATAGTATTTAACGTTCTATCTTAAGACATTAAGAATTTGAATTCTTAACCTTAAAAATTAATATATAAGAACGAAACAAAACGCTTTGAATTAACTGTTATCTGTTTAGTGCCATCTACGTGTTATCCAAAAATTATCGAATATTGTTTCAATGAAAATGCACTTTTATATTTTTGGAAATTACAATTATAGGAACTTACGTAACTATGTAAATACTAGTAAAGAGAACATTTCCTCTTTGATACTAGCTAGTACTAAGTATAAATAATTATAAATAAAAACAAGTAAAGAAACAAACATTTAAAATTCATTCAATGTATTTTCTGCTTCCTTATACATATACTTCAGAAATATATGGATAATTAAAAACTGTACATGAATTAATTACTATTTGTTGTAGTTAGATGAATTTTTTATTTGCGATCTGGTATAGTAGATTTAACTATTTTATTTGAAGCTTTGTGTGGTAGATTTACTACCACTACTGTAATTATTTATTTGAACGATCATATATCGTTTTATTGTGCAATTCCTTATTTATTACGCTCCTCATTTACAAAACACTTTCTATAGACTTAAGATTGATTGATTGCATATGTAAAATTTCATTTACAGGTTTAGTTTCAAACTTACTTTATTTTTATACATTTCCTTTTTTGTCATCATTGATCTTTCTATTGTCATAATTATTGATTTCTTATTACAAATAGAAATAACAGAAAAAATATATCTTATCTACCATTTATTTAAATTGCAATTCTTCCTTCTTGCCTTTATTTGTAAAATAATAATTTCAATGTTAATTATACTCTGATGTATTTTAAACATTCAATTTAAGTATAAAAATGATATTTAACATTTCATTCCAAATAAAGCGCGGCGCGTGCGTACTTTCCTCCTACCGATGGACTAACTTGACCCTTTCATCTAAGATTAAACTTCGTACTCCGTCTTTTAATTCCTAGATCCACTACATTTTCAGATCTAGTTTCCTATCTAGAATAATTCGATTACACGTTCATGAAATTTCTAGAAGGGTTCTATATCCCCTCCACTACAAAGTCTACAACATTTGTTTCCTTAGTAATTTCGAGTTCCGCGTGGAAGTTTGCGACTTTTACGTTATTTGTTCGTTCTAAAGAATTTTGACTTTCAACGTGTTCGGAACCTTTTAAAAATAATTTAGTTTTTTATGAAACAATGTATTAAACATTAAAATCAGTTACAGTTGTAAAATTAAATCAAATTATAAATAAATAGAACCCCATTTTTAGTGGAGACAGGTTGTTTTAAAAATTTCGGTAAGGCAAGTATAACTAATGTTACGTAAACTATCAATTATTTTTCTCTTATTGAAACCGTTCAATTGACGAATGTAGATTGTAGGTTATGTTCCATGCATTCATACTTTGTTCAAGCTAACTTTCATGAAACAGAAAGTCGACTGTATTTTTCTCAATTCCGTTGTTTCTGTGTTAATTATATCCATATTATATCTTTTTATTTAGTTCATACTATTCCACTTTGCTTGACAGTTTCAAGGTAATGAAAAATTGTATTCGTTGCATCTAAAAAAATGAAAGAAGTTAAATTCGTTTTGTTAACGTTTAACATATTTTACTTCAGTATGTTGTAGTTTAATTTTCTTAATAATTCTTAATTCTGTTCATAATTAATACGACTATAACATTTAATCAGGCAATGAAGTTTTGTTTTAATATTAATTTTCTATTTATATTAGTTGTCAACTTATGTTGTAATACCTGAAATCACTAGTAATAATTTATTCCATTATATTTTAATGTCATTTCTTAAGTAGGTTCATAATTGATATAATTACAATATTTGAGTAATGAATAAAATAAAAGTATTTTTTTTAATAGTTGTCAACCTACATTTTTTTTCCTGTAGTCAGTACTAATAATATACCTCATTACATTTCAATGTTCTTAATGACTCTTAATTTTTTCCTTTTGTAATTGATACAGTTAGAATATTTAAGCAAGGAGTAAAATGAAATTTTTGTTAATATTAGTTGTCATCCCTCAGTCAGTTCTCTTACACTATTTTTTTACTGTAATTGAAAATTTTATTAAATATTATTTATTATAATACAAACAATTTAACTGCATTTGTTAATGTAAAATAATTAAACATTCATAGATACCTCTTATGAATATAGTATGCATGTTTTAAACATTTAAACCTTTTGAAATCTTTATAGTCCGTAAGATATGATTATTAAATAATTATGTTTCATGTTTCAGGAATAACTATTTCTTTTCATTACTACATTTAGACATTGTTACATTGTGAGTTTTTTGTTTCTAAGAAATGGCTAAGTGGGGTGAAGGAGATCCAAGATGGATCGTTGAAGAAAGGCCTGATGCTACCAATGTAAATAACTGGCACTGGTATGATTAAACTTTTAATGCACTTTGTTTTAGAATTGTATAAACATTAGATTATATATTTTTATATATATAATAAGTTAACAAAAATTTTATCTAACCTA
Organism: Bombus fervidus; assembly: GCF_041682495.2. Classification (NCBI taxonomy): domain Eukaryota; kingdom Metazoa; phylum Arthropoda; class Insecta; order Hymenoptera; family Apidae; genus Bombus; species Bombus fervidus. The sequence goes on along the minus strand of NC_091531.1, from coordinate 3,939,767 downwards.
AAGATTGCTTATAAATAATTTTATTGTTATGTATCTAAGTGAAACCTAATAATCTTCTTATATGAATTTAATTTTCTAAATATTATTATATTTAATGTACGATATTACATATTTTTCTTTATATTTTGTTTATTGTTTATATTTATTTGTTTATTATTTATAAAATTTTGTACCAAAGATTGTTTTAAATATATATTATATTTGATCCATGATCTGTCTTTTTGTTCACTTTTACAATACCTAGCACAGCAGACTTTACCAGTATTTATGAATCATAAAGTTTTTATCATTACAAAACAATATAATCTGAATAAAGTACAAATTTCTAAATGATGTATTCATTTATAAACGTTTACATGCAATTGAAGACCCAAATACTTAATTTTTTTCAATAAAGATGGATTTAGTAAGTGAAGTTAGGAGAAAGAATTCTTATTCGAAAATATATTTATTTACAAGTATTACAAATGTATAATTCTATTCATCTTCTTCAAATATATCCTAGATTGCAATGTCAAATTTCCTTTGATATTAATAATTATATATACTCTGAGAAATAAGTACTTATAATTATAAAAGAGGAATAACTTATATGAATTACAATTTGTATACAAAAATACATATTAAAATAAAATACATATACATATATAAGTACATAAAATACAGAAAGAAATAAACTTATATGAATACAACATACAAAATTTATGGTAATTTCGATCTTTTTAAGGACGGAGAAAAATGCCTGTGCTTGGTCCCAAGAAAAAATAAAAGAATTATTTATTAATATGAAGATGGAAGGAGATAATGGTTTGTATTTTTCTTTTTTGTAACAATAGCAAAAGAATAATTTGTATAATAATTTCAAATTTCATTTAATATAATATAAATCTAATGAGTGTCATTTTTAGTTTCCTGTATAGTAAATGAAATAGAAAAGTGTGAAGGTGAGGCAATGGCAAATAATCGAAAAGGTAAATTAATTTTCTTCTATGAATGGAATATTGTATTGAAGTGGGTATCCAACAAAAAATCTGATAAGAAGATTGGAGGTAAAATAAACATTCCAAATCTTTCTGAGGAAAATGATATTTCTGAAGTAGATGTAAGTATCTATATAAAAGTATTTAACAAAGAGAGAAAGAAAATATAGTTATATATAACTTTAGATTCATAAATATTTTATTTGCCAATATTAATTACAAGATTTATATTTATATTTCTTGATAATATATTTTCTATAAATTTAGTTACTAATAAAAATTTTTATAAAAACGTTTAAAGCAATAAAAAACATTACTTTCTTTTATAGATTGAAATTACTCTAGAAGATAGCACAGATGAAGGTGAAGCAGTAAAACATTTCCTGCATACGAAAGGAAAAGAATTTATTAGGGAGAAATTGAAAAAATATGTTTCTTCTCTAAAAGAAGGTAACTTTGTGTTGAATTGTCACTTTGAAAATTTTAAATTTTTGAATATAATGCTTTTAGTTACACTAAATTAACTTTCTATTATTTGTTATTAGAATTTGCAGCTGGTATGATTTTACCAAAAAAAGATAATGTGAAAGAAAATATCTCAAATATTACGTCTGGGTTCAATGCAAAAGTAAGTATAGGATTGATTTACGTTATATGTATATGTCGGGTTATCGTTGAGACTTAGGGTTAGGGGCGTGTAATGAATATTCCCCGGAATTATTCATCGTTGCGTTTATTAACACAAGTATGGATGTTACAAGATTGGCAAGTGGCCGCGGTAATTAGACACTAATGACAATGACCTTAGGTTCGATAACGAATCCGCGGTCAACGGGATAATAGATATACTTTGCTCCAAAGTCTAAGTCGGACTCGACTTACTTCTCGCGATACAAGGATTACTTGACTAACTCTTTATTGAAACGTGGATTATTCACTGATCGTACAGACACTAGATAACTGACTAACGAGACTGCAAGAAAGGGAATGACTTTCCGTCACGATGACGCTGCAGAGGAAAACTATGATGGGGTGTGCCTAAGGGCACGAGATCATCGGATTCGTCAAGGAAAACCTCCGCTCGGAAGGTGAGGGAAATGGACGTTGCTATTAATTGGTTAATTTCTATGTTGGTGGTTAAAAAAAGGATGCTGGCCGCCCTTGAGAGAGAGTTCCTAGCGGGAAGCGTCGTACGTGAGGAAAGCAGATCTCCCGTATCTTGCCGCAATAGGTGACAGATTTACGGGCTGATAGAATAAAGACTGTTTGTCAATTTGTAGGACATTAGTTAACTAAATCCTAAGGTTTATAGCGGGTCCTCGGGCTAGCTGAACATATACTGTGAATGATGCATCGACTTCTGGCAATCATCTTGCCCGAAGAATAGGGTCTGTGTGTGGCGAGCCACGGGGCCGTTGGAATGTTTACTGTTAAGTGTCGGTACAGCTAATTCTTTAAAGGAGAGCTATGCAATTCTATATCTCTGTTAGGTGAAACGTTCATCCCGTGACCGCGACTACGTTCGGCGACTAGTTGTCGCCTCGAGCCTAAGCTCATTATGTCAAGTCTCGAACAATTGTGTTTGGGTTATTTTGTAAAGGCTACAGTATTGGGGCTTTTTTCAAGGAATTCTAACGGGAGGGCCCGGTGTCCTTTCATCTCCGACATATATATATCACATATATTTTTACGTTAAATTTAATTTTAAAAATATTTAATCTACAATCAGAAATTTCGTTTATATATATATAATTAATTAATTGTTACAGATGCAAATGAATTCTTCTGTAATTTCATCGAATAATAAAAAAGAATTAGGATGTAAAATTTCGACAACAACAATTAAACAACAACAGAAGTTTCAATGTAGGGCCGAAGAATTTTACAACGTGTTTACGACAATAGAGGTAAGTCTACTGAGACCACTAACAACAAAATATCTAATAAAATGTACGTTTTCTAAAAATACTTAATAATTGAATTAAGGTATACAAAAATCTTAAAACAAGAAAAACGTTGATGATTATTTAAACATTCCGTGTTTATCGCACTAACAATTTTATTTACTGCATTATTTCTCATATTGTAATCTTATTACTATCTTTTGTTATCTTATTGTACCCATTATTTTTTAAATAAAATATTATGGATAATCAATATTCAATTGTACGTGAAAAATATATAATTGTTTACACTTGTACACAATTATGTATTTTTGAAGAATTTTGTTTCATATCATTTTATCTAAGATTAAGTTAATTAAAAATATTATGTACTTATAACAAATGAGTAAATGTAACATATTTAGTAAAAGCCCACTCTGTTCTTTAATGGTTGACTTTAAGGTTTTATTATTAGGTTTATAAAAACTTCTATTGTCGAAATTATTAATCTATTTGTAGGTGACTCAAATCTATGAGAATCTTTTCCATTAGAAATAGAGGTGCAAATTATATTTCCTATCATTACTGTAATCTTAATTTAAAAAGTCAGGTTAATCAGTTTATATTTCTTTATATCATATACACATCCAGGATGTCTATAAGCTATTCTATGTGAGATTGTAAAAAATGATCAAAACGTTTTTCATTCAATATCGTTCATTATCATCTTTCATACAATTGCTAGGATATTATTATTGAATGTCTAGGATGTGGACAAAAGATTTCAGTTTTCTATATGAAATGATAATAACATTCATAAATAGTTATTTAAAACATCTATGATATCTATCTTATGCATTTATCTATTTGTCGTTTATACCAGTTATAGTATTGCTTTGGGTATGTTTCTGAAAATAGCTTTCTGTGAAAATGACTCGTATCTTATGTATGATATTTGTAATTAAATGTTCTATATCTTCATGTAAAAGAATACTTTTTATGATACAGTCACTCTGCTTATTCTGGTGTAGGTGGAGTAATGAAATTCTGGAGTGCTGAAACGAAATGTTGTTTTATAGGCTGATCTAGTCTCAAAATTGTTTGTTTCCTGATGGGACAAGACAATGATTCAGCTATTGCTATGAAATTTAATACAGAGTGCTAATACTGAAGACAAATTTTGATAAAAGGTTAGTGCACAGAAGAAACATTTATTTGTTTATCTTTAAGTTGTACTGCCTTTGTCTCACTTCAAATGTATTAAATAAAAGTTGGATTGAGTTTTAAATTAGGATTCATTTATTGAGAGATATTAGACTACTAAATAGCAAACTTGTCTTGTCTTTGTTCTTTTTTTATCCAGTTTTGATAGTATTCTAATTTCAAATCAATTATGGTAGTTGTTCTTTAAGTAACATTACTGGTATAAGATAATTTTAAATGCACAGGATGCAATCAATACTTAAAATTCATACTTTCAATTACATTAATGTGTGGTATGTATGCTTCTGAAATATCTTTTAAATATCTATTTAAAATATTAGTTTTATATAAATTTTATAGAAGTAGCTTTATAGTTTTTTTCTTTTTTTTTTTTTAAGAGTGGGCTTTTGCTATAAGATTTATTATACACATATAATGTGATATTTTTAAAATATTGGTACATAATAATAGAGAAATAAAATTGCTCCTTATATCTCATTTTAAAGACGAATTTAAGATAGATCAATTTTTTCAAATGTAATGATTTATATTTTATTAAATAAAAAGATATGGATTTAACAACCTAAATTCACATTAAAGCAATGAAAGTAAAGAAAGTAGTTTAATGCAATTAGTTTACATATTGTGATTTTGTAATGAAAAGTCTTTATAGTCGTGTTTTCTTCCAATCTATTTGTGGAATTATTTTATTCTTTGCTATGTTTGTTGACATTGTTATTGTTACTATTCTGTTAATATTGTATGGATTGATTATATATACTACCTTTGAGATAAGTTCTTAAAGTTTCATTGTCTTTGGTTTAATTTGATAATTTGTAATACAATATTTCTTTTCAGATGGTTCAAGCATTTACAAAGGGACCGGTAAAACTCGAACCAAAGAAGGGAGGCAAATTTGAATTGTTTGGTGGTAACATACATGGTGATTTTATGGACATAACGCCTGCGAAAATCGTTCAAAAATGGCGTTGCAAACAATGGCCTGATGGTCATTATAGTGATGTTACTATTGATATCTGTGAAAAGAATGACCATACGGAAGTTAGTTTGACACAAGTAGGAGTACCAATTAGGTAAGAAAAATTTATAGTGTCACAAAAACTGTCATAACTAAAAATAGAGTCTTGTGTTAAAAGAAAATTAAACAGAACAATCAAAGATTATAGTTGTTTGCATTATGCTCCTCAAATGCATTGTAAAAGACATTAATGGCTATGTAAAACTAATCAATTATTTGCAGTGAGGAAGAATCTACGAAAGAAAATTGGGAAAGGTATTATTGGGACGCTATAAAACGTACATTTGGATTCGGTTATTTTATGTGATCTATGTATGCTTTATATTTTGCTTGCTTATTGATAAGTAGAAAAATAATTAAAATATGTATTGTCGTAAATCGCCTCGCATACCATTTACGAACTAGCCGCATAATAATCAGCCACGTACAAAGTGTTCTTCTTCTCAATGCTAGTTACAATTTTTTCTTTTCCTATCATTTCTATTTAGTACATTGTATCGTATAAGCCGGACAAATGATGTTAATTAAATATAAATAAAGTATCATCAGCATGACACATCTGTATTAATAGTTGTATATGTCAAATAAATCATGTCAGATACTTAAATATTTGGTTCTTATTTTTTAGCATTTCTCTTCTAACATTCCTTTACATTTCATTTTTTCCCACATATGTTAAAGATACAAACTAAAATTAGTTAATGAAAATTAAAAGATATATAAGACCTTCCTAATTATGTGTAATGGATTAATGACATACAATATAAAATAATACAATTAATTGATTTTCGTAAATTCCATTTATATTATAAGCGTTAATTGAATGAAACAAGTTTTACTTATATTAAATGTGTTGAATAAAATATATTATGTACATCAACCAATTCATTTTACCTTTGCTTCACGCAAATAAGTTAATACATACATACGTTACAAAATTATTAAACAAAAGAAGCCTTTGATTATATTTTCATTCTGTTGTCGAAGAAGATAGGATTAGGTTAATATTTATTTTATTAATTATAAGCGGACATCTTTATGGATTATAAAATGGCCTTCGATACTCAATCAGTGATCGGAAGAGTACGTACTGTAAGTGAAATATACTTTGGATTTTTTGTGTAAATTTTATAAGTTAGCGAGCACATATCGTTAATTTGCTACAACAATGACATAACTTAAAAATCAGAAAGAAGAAGTTTTGACGCTTTGAATCGTTATAATTTTATAAGAACATCGTATTAAAATCTTGCCATCTTGTATGCTAAATTAGTATAAGAAGATATTGGACTTACTCAAAAATATTATTTCCTCATTTTATTCGAAACCAATAGAGACAAATGTAAAAACGCAGTAACAGTTACAGGTCTCTTTGTGTGATAAGTTTTGGTAGCTCGCTTACAGGACTCAACTCATAAAATGAATATATATTATATAATATATTCGATAATATATATTATATAATATATTATATAATATATTCGAAGATGAATCCAGAATGTTTAGAAAAAAATTATTAATAACGTCAGTCTGATTTATTTAATATTATTCTGCATATAATTACTAGAATTTTTATGCATATAATGTTTCCTGTAATAATACTTGATAGATAAAACAATTTTCTACCGAGATTTTATTTTTTAATCGTTAATGTTCTTTAAATGTAAGATTAAAACTATATTCTTTAAAATTATGTTTTCTTCTATAAAAATATGCATTTGTACAAGAATCCTCGGTCTTATAATTACTATCACTAATATTCTTTAAATCTTCAAGATAGTGACAAAAATACATATTAAATTCGAAAATCACATGAAAGAATAATTTTGCTGTGGAATTGCTTGGTAATATATTGAATTAAAGTTACTCTTCTATAAACCCCGGATGACGTGACTTATCACGTTTTGTACCTATGGTTTTCAGTTTCATTTACAATTGCAAATTACTGATTATGAATTATGAACTTTGAATCTTTTTCAGTCCAGTAGTTCTATTGTGCTTATGAAAGAAGGTATCGAGATTCAACAAGTTCCACATTCGTATGACCAATCAGCAACCGCTAAACACGATGACGTTTATATATATCCTAGTTTTGTGGAATTTAAAGAGGCTAGCGAAGGAATTACATGTCATCAGCGTATCACTATTAAGAATACCGGAAAAAAATCGGCTTTTATTAAAATCCATCAAACCAAGTCAATAGTACGTTGAAACTAAATTAAATTTTTTAATTGGAAATCAAATGTAATTTATCATACTATACATGCTTCTTAGAAGTTAAACAATTTTTATGATTTTGAAGGTTAATATGCTAAAAACAAATATAATAATAATAAGTCGATTCGTGAGATATTTTCGTCAATGTATTAAATTACTTTTCAGTCGTTTCAAGTAGAAAGTTTGGATAAAGGGATATTGTTAAATCCAGGATTAAGTATACACACGGTAGTAACGTATTCTTTTAAGCGACCGTCTCTATTGCGTGCAGTAATACCAATTGAGATTAATGGGAAGATTCTTGATTATCGTGTTATTTGTAAATTATTAGTCGAAGGTATTAGTATCGAACCGAAATCAATTGACTTTGGAATCGTCGATATTGGTTACTCTTCTGGTATTAAAATAATTACCCTGAGGAACGAAGGCGGCAAAAGTACCAGGTATTGTATGTATACAGAGTGTCTCATTTTAACTGATCCACGCAAATATTTCCTAAACCAGTAGTTTTTAATCTGTTGTCGGTGGGCTCTTGGAGGACTTAAATAAAGTCCTCACACACGCAAGTTATTGTTCTATTATTCAAATAAAAGGTATTTTGTATGTGTATCTATTTATAATGGATCTCTTCTCTCCAAAAAGGTTATTGACGAGCAGCTGATCAATGTTTGAAATATACATATTTGGTACATTAAGGATTTAAATTTTGAGTTAAGTCTTGCGGTTCCGTGATAACAAAAAATTATTTAAAGTGATAAACAAAAGGTTGAGAACCTAAACTAGATATTATTCGAAAACGTATTTCAAATAAAATCTATTTTAAGGTGAATTTCTTATGATGATCACCAAATTTGTCTAGGCGAAGATGACTTTGAAATCTCAAGCTGATCCTTGTATTTTTTTTTTTTTTAACGTAACTATACAATTTTTGTACATTTTTTTTTTATACGTTTGATACAGTTTGTGATTTTCTACACAAAGAGATATTACGGTACTTGTATCTGAAAATGCGTAGTCTAAAAGGTATTTTAATGTTAATTTCATTTATATTTTCGTGGATTGATTAAAATGAAACGCGTATGTATTTCCTTTATTTTCCTCGCAATCTATTTTTCAATGATCACACTGCTGTTAATGTATGTACTTACGTGTGTATTGCTGGACTGTGCACGTTATGTTTATTAACATGAAATTAACAGATTTTCGATTGATCTTGGTACGAATGATTTAGAAATCACAGTTCATCCCATGCGTGGAATCGTTAAACCAAACAAACCTGTTCAGCTGACCGTTGAATTAATTGGCATGAACGAAGGATCATTTTTCAGTGAATTCTGGTAAAGTTTCTTATCTATATTAATTTAGATATACACTGAGACTAAAAAAAGTATTTTGCTTATTTACAAAATTCTTTTCTATCTTCTACTAGTTCCAGTGCTATAAATTGTACTAATTGGATGTGTCACCACAGGGTGATTAAACAATTAATAAACAATTAATAAATCAATAACAATCAATAATAAAAGAAGGTGTTCTCTTTCTTCTAGGATCAAATCGGTTCCGAATATACGCATCCCTTTTAACGTCAAGGTAATCGTACCAAAACTTGTAATTTATCATCCGAATACAACTGGAGATTTCACTCTGATCGATTTTTCGCAAACCGTCGTAAATACTCGAAAGTACGATTCGTTTGTTGTACGAAATATTTCTTCTCAAGTAGCTAGTTACGTGGTGCTGGGCGAAATCGACAACGAACTTATATGCGTTCGGGTAATTTACTTCAATTGCAACTAACGAAAGATGGAGACTTGCGCGCAGGAAATTATAACGAGTGTGCTCTTCGTAGGACATTAACCGTAAAAAATATCCTGTGTACAGAGCTTTTGAAATTCGACCGATTCAAGGTCGTATTGGGCCATTTGAGGGTATTATTTTCGAAGTAGGGTACGTTATATTCTCAACAAATAATTGAAAACAATTTTGCATTTAAAATATCTACAACAAAGGAAAAGAAATTTCAATGTATTAATAAATTCAACATGTATTTTAAATTTTCAATATAAATATTTCTAGCAATTATTCATCTCGCGTTTATTTGAACTTTTTTACGCTTGTTTATATTGGTACAAACGGAATTGGAAAGAATATAAGAAATCCTCTTTAAAATAAAGTAATTATGAAAATAACCAACTACACGCTATATAATCATAAAGATAATGAACAACATAAAAAATAATACGAAATTACTTATTAAAAAAAGATGTAATTTTAGGTTTACACCAGTAGACGGTTTAATGCATTGGCGAGAGAGGGTAAAAGAGAAATCGAAAACGCAAGAGAAGGATTTCATGGCTTTCATAAGAATCGTCAGAGTACACGTCACCGAGACCAAACACATTTTGAGTACATTGTATTTCATATATTTTGCACGTGTTCCTTGTTTACTTCAACGAAGATGAAATAACAAATTTTATTGTGAAAAACTGCAGGAGCCAATGACAGTATACGAGACGCGCTAACTGAGGCGTCACAAATTATTAATCATCAAAAACGTTAGTATTCCATAAACACTAGTAATGTCTTAATACTAGTGTATAAAGAATAAAAACAAAAAAACGCATTAATCGATAAATAACAAAATACAGGATGCCATTTAGAAACATACCGGTGATCTTGAAATCTGCTTAAAAAGATGAACATTAGAAAAAATTCTTTTCGCAATTGCATTTGCCCCTTGAAATAGCTTTTCCTCGTGTCGAGAAGTTTTTTCATAAGATCGTAAATAAGACAAATATTTAAGTGATCTCGTTTAGCTGAGACACTCTGTAATTTACATTATAAAAATCTATTTCTGTTGAAACTTAAATATCTAAAAATATAAATCCGTTACAGTCCAAGTTACATTCAACACTTTGTGATTATAATGAATTTATAATCCTTCCACATGATATATTTCCCATCAATGATAATACTATATAAATGACGTTCAATAATAACAAAATAAATTTTGTCTCTACTAAAAGTATGGTCGAAACTTGAAGAACGAGAGATATGTCATCTAATGATCACCGTGAAGGATAAAGATCTAAAGTTTATTTTATTATTTTATAGCGCTATTAAAAACACGATCGAGACCCAACGAACCACAAATAATGAAATAATAAAGTGAACATTGCAGAACTGTATTCGTAGCATGAAAGAAATCTTTTTTCAATGATATATTTCATATTTAATAATACTATAAATGCCAACAATAGATGTACCAATAATGAACGACTACTCTTCGGCCACGTTGACTGAAACCAGTATAGAATCTGGTCTGAACGATACTGTAAGACTCTGTCTCCATGGCGAAATGGAAGCGGCACGTTTATGCTTCGAACCAGATATACTCTATTTCGGTGAACTTGATGTCGGCGAAGACTCACAGCGTGTACTCCGTATATCGAATCCATTAAATTTCGCAACATTACTCTGTAGCTATGTGCGTAACGCATCAGCTCGTTGCTATCCAGAAACTATAATGCTGAAACCGGGAGGATCTATAGAAGTCCTGTTGAAAGTTCGAGGAAAGGAGAATGGTATGTAATCGTTAAGATCGCGGATCTTTATGCGTTTACAGGAAATTTAAACGTGCAGAAATGTACAGAATGTGCATAATACTCAAAAGTATAAAGTAAATAAGAGAGCTATGATAAAATATTTATTAAATTTCTATATAAGCTCCATTTCGTTCGCGCGTTTAGAACCACTCGGAAAAGTTGAAACATTTTCCAAAAATTTACTTCTTTTATTGCAGTTAATTCGTCATTCGAAGTTTACTTCGACACCGCAGCCGACTCATGCGAATCAACAAAAACTAGACGTCAAACGAAGATAAAAGTAGGAAGGTATGCTGTACAATGTAGGGTGAACGTGAAACTGCAGACCACAGTGAAACGATCATGTTTATCACGGGGGCGAAGTATTTTCGATGACTATTATGAAAGTAATTAATACGTGCTATTTTTATAATGCTCTTGATCTTCTCGAAATTTGCACATACTAAAGATTAAAAGATCAAAAGATCAAAGATGAAAATAGACGACTACAAAATTATTATTCCTCTAAAGGTACATGGAAGCCCCTAACAGATAATAGAAAGACACCATCGATACAACCTCTTTCAGTAAGCCGTGTTAAGAATCGATATATGTATATTGTGAAAAAGTGAGTCGAAAATATACCGGGACATTTCTTTGTACGATGTTTCGTTTCTGAGTAAATCGATATTAAAGATTTGTTGGTATGGACTATGCTATAGTATAGACCATTTTTTATTATTTTTTGCCAAGTACTCTGTATACTTGTTCATATACTTTACTTTTCACCTAAGGATTTACTATTGTGTTGTATTTTATCTTTAGATAAAACCGAGAATGATAAAGTCGAAGAAAGAGATCATTGAAAAAAAATGCGAGGACGACGAAGAAATTATACAAAAGGTTGCTCATATTCCTAAGTGGAAACATAAAGATGTATCAGGAACAGAGAAGTGCCTCGCGTCTATGGGCAAAATGTTATCCACTCTAACAGCTAGTACCGAAGTTTTAATACCCCTTTCTCCTTTGCAAATATACAACGTACGCATGTATCCTACCTTATTTGCTTTCGGAATGGTAAGTACTTGATGAAATTTTTGTATACTTATATTTATTCATATGTTTGATATTCAAACATTATTACATGTATTATTTACTTTAGTATTGTTCATAATGCTTACTTTTCGGCTTAGGATGGCTTCCGGTTTACATTTCTTTTTATTTTCCTTATCTCTTAAATCTATTTCTTTAGACTGGACCCACCGAGCGTTGAAACCCGGCGTTTGTTACAAAGTTCTTTGGACAAAAGTCGAACCCTCTTTGGATTCCTTGCGTGTGGAATTGGTACTGGGCTTCTTTGAAATAAAAATTTAATATAATGTATGTTTGTTAATAATGAACATATTTTTAAGGAATACCGAGTGGCGGTTAAAATCTCTTGAAGCTTACTCAGGAGAGTGTCCTTGACAACTTACGTCAAGATCAAAGTCATTGGAGCTATGTCTCCTGTTGTCAATATTTCCCTACATTTTTACAACGGACGTAATGCAACAGGCATCATTTCAACGCTCGTGTAGTCCCAGTCTAAATCCATTAATCTTTGTATAGTTTATGTCCTTAATCACTATACATGTACTGTACATGGATATTTGTAGCCTTAACTAGACTTTCCTCCGTTCTTTGATCTCACAACTTCCTGGTTTCTGGTTCCTCCTTCTATTCCATCTCTCTTGTTCTCACTTCTGCTATTCTCTTCCCATATGTCGCTTCTAACCGTGTTCCAATATCTCCCTTACGTTATCGCACGTATAACAAAAATAGAAATCGTACAACACTGTTGTAGGTTGTCCCAAGAAGTCGCAATTACCAACAGCTAATCGTCGAAAATTTGAACGACTTTCCAATCATGATTCGCCTCACGAGCTTGTCCTCCAAGTGCATTCATTTCCCGAAGGGGAATCTAATTATTTTGCCACCTGGTCTGCACGCCACGCGATTAGTTGAATTTCGAGCGCATCATATAGGCAAATTCAATGGTTACATTGATTACGTTATCAACAACAATCATTCGTTCGAGCTTGTTGTCACTGCTAATATCGTTGAAAAACAGTTATCATTGGACTCTCGTGAAGTAATGCTTGGAGAAGATTTGGTCAAGGAAGAAATTTATCGGCCGATGGATTGTACTGTTCAGATTAGGAATAAGTTGGATGCGAAAACGAGCTTCCGGTGAGAAATTTGTCTGAGTAAAATAAAATGATTTCGTTGGCCAGGGAAAGTGAATTAGATTGCATGACATTATCGCATACGTTAATTTATATATGAATGAACAATTCCTATAGCGATAATCGAAACAGTTAAAATTCTGCCATTTTCGATCAGATGGGAAATACCCGCAACGTGTTGCTTCTTCGTTGAACCAATATCGGGGGCAGTCCGTGGAAACGCTTCGTTGTTCAGTTATATATACTATAAGCCCGATTTTACAAAGTTCAGTTCTACCGAATTGATAATAAAATGTAAAAACAGAAGTTACGGTACTGTACGTGTGAGCATGCCAGTACAGACGCCCAAAGTTGACTTTATCAAAGACCTCATAAATGTCGGTGACATTCCACTAAACCTACCGACAAAAACGGTCGCCGTTTTGAGGAATTTTGAATACATCGAAATTGAATTCGAAGTTGATACTTCGTCTTTGATTCATGGATGCACTGTTCGTCCTCTTCACGGAGTATTGGCACCTCGTGGAGTTGCCATCTTCGAGGTAAATATGAAAAAACCTTACACTCAATTGGTATCGTATTTCTATCTGATTGTAAATGATATTAAGAATTCATAACAATTTAAATTAACATAAGCTTACAAGGAGCATTACGATTATCCAAGAGTAGCCGATTTTGACGAAACTTTGCAGATTCATATCGCAGTTGAAAATATTCGACACGTATTTCTCTTCTGTTATTTACTTTCTAATACTAATTAAGGATAATGTCGTCCTTTCTGAATTTCCCTAACATCCTTATAATTTTTATTTCCTGATAGCGCTATAGATTTCTTCTACTTTCTTTTTTTAATTTATTATGATCCTTTTGCCTTTCAGTTTAGGTTTATATCATGTTTACTTATCATTATCTTGCGTAATAATATTTTATTATACTTTATTTATTATCTTATCTAAATTAATTGTATTACTCTATATTCTGTTACTTCTATTAGTTTTATTATTTTTTCTCTACTATTGCATTTTCTTTTTTCCTTCTGGCTTTCAAGAACTAGACCTTCGCAAAACTTATCCCCCTTTCTCTCTACCATCCTTCGCAGGCTCCTTTTATCTCTCATGACAATTTCTATATAACTGAGATAATAAGAAATCTTACTTTGTACATTGCAGATTTATTTGACATTTAGCTTATGCTTTCATTTTACTCTGGTGATTCGTGTAACGATACAGAAACATGCAAACGTTCAGTTTAAAATCACAGGCAATGTGACATTCCCGCAATTAAAATTGCATCCAAACTCCATTAACTTACGGCGAATAAGTGCATCCGCGTATCGACATTGCTTAATCACCGCATCAAATATTGGAACGACTATGTTAAAATTGAGATTTCTACTAAATGAGTATCCAGAATTTCGTATTTCATTATCCTCGCAGAGGCAAGATCCTGGAATAGGTATGTTTAAATTCGGATTTATTGATAATCAATTGGTATGCTATTACAGTTATTTAAAAAAATGAACCCTAAAAAAAGATTTTAAAATTGATCCAAGTTAGTTCAATACGTATATATATATATATTCAATACAAATATTTTCTCAAATAAAATATCGGATATACGACGAATACGATTTAGCATAATTAATTATAGCTCTTGATATACGTAGTAGTGTGATATTTAATAAAAATTTCACCCAGGTAAGTTTTCTACATTTTCAACAGGCAATAAGGACACTATGCTTGCACCAAACACTAGCCAAGATTTTTATCTTCATTTCGAACCTATCGACTTGGCTAGTTACGTATTTTATCTTCCAATCATCATCAACGATGTACTCGGTCCGGCATTAATGACGAGTCACAGATCGTCCAAGCCTTCAGAATATTTGAAACAATTCAAAAGTCATTATATCGGCGTACCTAATCTCATTCTGCAAAAATTGCCTCCTACCATCGTGACGATGCCGATTGATTGTACAGTCGCTGGACACTTGATTTTCTTTAACAAACTGGTGTTTCATTTCAACATCCTAACGAACAACGTAAGCGTTCAATTATGGAAACAACAAGGATAATCTTCTCGAAAAAAACACTCGTAGTAAATGTTATAACTTTGCTTTGTATATTTTATATATTTTATATAATATTCGATATGCGCTCTATTAATTTCTGCACTTTTCAATTCTTCGTAAACGCGCGAAAATTTGAAAATTAAAAATTGCAAAATTACCCTAAAAATAATCGCGACCGTTCTATTCGTTATATATAAAATTTCGATTCTAAAGGTGACAGACGAATTCTGCATAGAAAATCGCGAATCAATGGAGGAGAAGATCGTTCAAATAGACATCAGCAACTTCTCGATTGCCTCGTGTCCATTTTCGATTCAGTGGTCAGCGGGTGAAAAACCGACTGTTAACTCGGACTGCATTCAATGTACGTTGCAAAAAGGGGAAAGGTGCGGGTTTTCGCTGTCGTTTCAGCCCAAGTCTCAAGGAAGTTATTCCGTCGAAGCGCCAATATTCATCCACAATGAATCGAATGGTGAGATGTTTAATAAATTATGCCTCGTCGGTGAATATCCTGTCAGCACTATCAAGGCGGAATTTTCGGAAATATTCTTCGTACCTGTGCCGTTAAATACTTTGCTGGAAAAGAAGTTTCGATTGTATATGCGACACTTCGAGAAAGATGTGGTTATCTTGTCAAACATTATGCCACCTGAATATTCCAATGGAAAATATACGGAAAACGTACTTCTTATAAACTTTATCGATACAAATATCGTGCTTGCTTCCGAGTAAGTAATTCTTTGAAACACTACAAAAAATGTTGTGATTTTGTGATCGGCAGACTGTGGGTTTTTATGCAACTTCATATTTTTATTAACATGAATAAGGAAATGTAATTTACATAAACATTTATTTGGCTCGTTAAATATCGCAACCAGTACTTTACTTTGTTATAGGCTGCATGTCTTAGCTTTTACGTTTATGGTTTAAAATTAGGTTAGGTTTAAGGCAATTGATCGTATCCAGTGTTGGATACAATCTTAGTGGAATAACGGATAACGAATTAAAATAAAGAATGAATCTAATGAATACTAATGAACAGGTATCTATACGACTAACTTATATTCGGATAAAAATTAATTCAGATTAAATTCTATATAATTATGTTATACATATATAAGTTATACTGTATATGTATACATATGTATATAAATACTTTACTATAGTATTTTCTGTGTCTCTGCATTACATGCATTTTGTATATTTGCAATTTTTAGGTAATTTCTCATAAATGCATAAAAATCCGCAAGAGAGATACTAATAACATTTTGAAAAGTGTCATTGAAATAATCAAATAAGAAGTACATATGCGTCTTCTTAAAATCAGACACAATATCGAAATAACCTTTATCGTAAACTGTCTTTTGCCAGATACTCAGAATTGGAGGTGAAGATGGTTTTCAAAAGCGAGGTGTCTGTTTCGTTCCGCGTTATTGTTGAATTCTTTGACAGCGATGGAATGGCTGTCTGCCCTGTAACTGTTCATGCTACATCCGAAAACAATTTGCTAACTACGCACATGTATATAAGAAACCCGATCATCGATTTTCAATGGTCACTGAGCATCGATAAAAGAGTATCTCGAGCTTCCAAAACTTCTGACAGTTTCACTGACGACGAAGAATACGAAATAAACTCTTATAGGCCAGTAAGAGAATCTTCTTTTTATAAGAACTCACTCCGATTATGCGCGTGTTGCGAATGCCTCGATCCTATATACTTTAATTTCAGAGACAAGTGTCAGAACCAAGAATAGGCATTCTCACTTATTTCGGTCGAAAGAGTCGAGTATCGATTGAAAAATTGATGGAAAGTAAGCTTAAACTAGCGTTGCACGAACCGCAGGAGGTCCCATACGAAAAAGAGATTCTTAACAACGCCGATAAATTGGGAGAAGATACGAAGAAAGGTCTAGCAGAAATTCCAAACGAAAAATCAAAAGAATCCACCCCAAGATCCGAATCAAAAGTCGAAGATTCTCAAGAGGCAATGCAGTATCCTTTCTTTCCTTTTGATGAAAGCGAGTGAGTTTCCATCAGAGTTATATATATAGTTAATTTGTCTTTTGAGAATCGTTCGACAATACGACTTCGACAGATATCACGACTGCTGATATCTGTTAGACGCGCCAGTGACTATGAAAGTGACGTAGGTCGAATATTTTTCATGCATATGATTGTAACGTAGAATGATATAACGTAAGATAAATTAAAAACACAACTTCCTTAAGTTTTAGACTCACACCATTTTCATAATCATCAGCCCAGATATAGGTAAGCGTAAGTGTATGAATAGCCAAAGAATTTTCAACATTGATTTATCCCGAAATAAAGCTCCGTACTAAAATACTGTTATTCTACATTTTCAACTTACCTTTTCATGCAAATTCACCCCTCTTCAAATTGTATCTCTAATTTGAACATATTTTCTGCGAAAGAAATTTAGCATAATAGAAATATTTTATAATTGCCTCAAAACGGCTGTGAATAGTTTCCCTTTTTATCTTTATATGTTATTTCAATTATAGCGAGTTTGAAATTTATATGAACCAAACACTAAAGGCCGCCGAAGAGTGGATGCACAGTGGGCCTTTCAAGTTTAACTTTTATGCTGACATTTTGTGCATTAAAATGGCACTGTCCAAGTATTATTCAAAGAAATCAACAGATTTCGAAACTGCAACACGGAAAGGCTCGGAATTAGGGTTTGTGAGCGTACTCGAATCGCTGATAGGGCCGACAATTTATGATTACATTGGACGATTGTGAGTATTATGAAACTAACGATGTAAATCGAATATAACGATATTAGTATAATATAATATAATACAATGTATTTGTAGTTAATTCTTTTCTCGAATTGTTTTTTTCTATTTTCCATTATTTTAAGTTTGAATTTTATTTTGAGGTTTCTATTTACATAAAAATGTAATACTGTATATAAATGTAGTACTGTAAATGTAGTACTGTATATGCACATGTATGTAAATCTATTTTCGTTCCGCAGCAAAGAACTGCCAGGAAAAGATATCGACAGGATAAGTTATATATATAATCTTTACGACAATATTCTTCAGTTCTTGACGAAGTATGGGGCTTACTTGTGCCACGTTCAACCGCAATTTTTACTCAATTACGAGGAATACATCGTTCTTCTAGAAAGTTCACGTTCTAAAGTAATTATAACACTAAATTTTCTCATAGAAAAGAATTCGATCCTGGAAGGATTAATTAATATAAGCAGGGAAAGTTCTTCTGTCAAATTCAAAAATAAAAATTCTAAATTCTAAATTTCCAACGCTTTAAAAGTAAATATATTACAGAAGTGTTACGTCGGCCGACTCTCTACCTGGACCGGGCCTCGCATCGCGAGCGGGATGGCAACCATATGTCTGCACATCCTTATTGCGTACTCTAAAGAATCTCAAGGACCGACCATAAATCTTAGAAAATTCCAACTAAAGTCTCTCAGGTCGAACAAGGATCTTTCCTATGAAAGCATTTTCTAAGATCTCTGGTTTGTGTCCGGAAAACACTTTAAAATTAGTTCTTTTTCACACGTGCGATGCTTCCCACCACCAACTTTCTATCGAGGGCGGTAAGGCCCCTCCTAATCCACCAACAATCGTAATAGCCAATAGAAACAATGTCTATTACCCTCACTTTCCTGGCCAAAAACTGTCATCAACAAATCCGATGATCCCGTGTGCTAGACACACCCTTTCCTAGCTCTCCTCTGACACAGCATCGTCACTCTCAGCGTATTGAGTTGTCGTCGTCCGAACAATCAACAAGTCTAACACGTTTCTACCTTTAAATCAATCCGTTTCGTAAAGTCTAACTATCTCATCGGGAGATATCGTCAAGTCGGGTCATACTTCTGTAACGCATTAACTGTATTCATCGTCAAATACTTGTGACGTTCATAATATTGTGTAATCCATTGTTGAATATATATATATCATATTAACCTGTTAACGCAGTGTTGATTTCAATTAACTACCCCTGTTATCCTAATCGAAACAAGGGGAACGACTCTTTCGCGGCGTCGATTAACCGAATCGTAGCGAGAATTTACGCCTCTCGCTGACGCGTTTTCCTCGCGACCGCGTCTCTCCGCGAACGGTCGTAACATTGGTCCTTCGAGCCGGATTCAGTGATAAGTGAAAGGTGCAAACCAGTGACACCCACTACCATACAGTGCCACATGAATCCAACATAACCAGCAGCGGAAGCGTTACCTCCAGCGAAGTCAGTAACGTCAAGGGGCCGTCACCTTGGGAGAGACACAATTCGACGATTGAAGAACGCAACCACGCAGTCCTCCGCCGCAGCTGGAAAATCATCAACACATTCAATCTCCTGTCGCATAATACCGAGTAACAACCGATAACCGAACCAACATCCACAACACAACCACCAGGTAAGCTCGTTCAAAACATCAAAATCAGTCATGGATCCCAATCTGGAAGAGCGCACGAAACAATTGATACTCCAACGAGAAGGGTTCAGAAAGGGGTTGGAAGCATTTCGCACGATAATTAATAATTACGAGGAAGGGACACCTATACATACTATCCAACGGAATCTGAAAGAATTAGAGGTAGAATTCACATCGTTCAAAAAAAATCAATGTGAACTAGACGATAGTGACGAGGGCACAACACAGCAGGACCGCATCGATTTACAACAGACGTTCTATGTCGTCACCGGGAGAGCGACTACCATAATCAGTAACGCAAACAAACAATCAGAATCGACCGTCCGGAATCTTACGTCGAACTTGTCGAACATCTCATTACCAGAGTCCGTCAACTTGCCGAAAATTCAATTACCCACCTTTTCGGGAGCCTATGAGGATTGGCCAGGTTTCGCGCATCAATTTCGCTGCACGGTTCATGATAACCCTCGCATTGACGACTGCAAACGACTAACATACCTCCGCTACTGTTTAACGGATGAAGCGGCTCTCACTATATCCTCGCTAAGTAACGTGGCCGCCAATTATTCAGTCGCGTGGGAAATATTAGAAAAAAGATATAACCGGCCCGCTAAAATCGTTGAAAGACACCTGCAAGAGATAGTCAACATTGGTTTCTTTTCGCGCACAGCACGCCGAGATTTACAGTCCTATACGACCAAGCTAGAATCGCACTACAAGGCCTTAGAATCCCTTGGACAACTGACCGCAGATACCGTGCTACTATATCTATGCACCTCTAAATTAGATCGAGAAACCGATCTAGTTTGGAAGGATAGGATAAAATCCACACCATTCCCCACGTTCAAGGAATTCCTGAGATTTTTGAACGAGCGGTGTCGAGTCATAGAACTTCCAAGAACGACACGCCAAACGTGCGGTCACACGCGGTTTATCACATCGCAGTCTTCGTCACGTTGTCCAATTTGCCGTAGACCACACAAAATCTGGACCTGCAACGACTTCAGGAAGCGCACCATCGACGAACGCCGTGCGGCCGCGGAAGAAATATCAGCGTGTATCAATTGCCTGATGACAGGACACTCGCGTTCGCAGTGTACCGCCGGCTCCTGTCGTATATGCGGACAACGCCACCACACTCTTTTGCATATACCCAACGCCTAGCCTCCGGACCAGGCTCTCGCTAACAACCCCACACCCGCGACAACACCTCCCATCAAGAGAAAAAAACCATCCTCGTATCCAAATGATATACCAACAACTCCATCATTCCTTAGTCAGTTCACCAATACTCAACGACAAATTACACAATGACAAAGACAGACAGACGCAACAAGGGACACCGACTCACCGACCATAAATTCGTCCACCTCATTATCCAACGATCTATTAATCACAGCATGCATCAACATATTAAACGACCGAGGTCAGCCAGTGCGCTGTCGAGCGTTGCTAGACACCGGCTCCAGCATAAATTTCATAACCGAGCGTCTCGCAAATTCCTTAGGAATTCCTCAACATAAATGTTCTATCCCAATCGGAGCCCTGGATACCTTGTCAATGACTTCAAATCGCTTTATTACAGCCACAATCACATCTACTAACAAAAGCTACCAACGCGCCCTAACGTTCCTTGTCATACCGACAATCTCGACATCCATCCCTTATCAACCCATAGACCGATCAACGATCCCGATACCTAAGAATATCCAACTGGCTGACCCAACATTTCATTTACCAGCCCCAATCGATATCTTGATAAGCTCAGGGCCCACAGTTGCGTCATTATGTGTCGGTCAAATCAATCTCAATCCACCAACAGGCCCCGATCTGCGCCTGCAAAAAACACAATTCGGTTGGGTCATCGGGGGGAGCCCACTCCTCCAATCGACCGCAAGAGTCTTTCACGGCAAATCTTGAAACGGACCTCACCCGCTTTTGGGAACTCGACGAGGGACCACTAACGAAACACGTATCAGAGGCGGATCGACGATGCGAGGAACATTTCCAAAATCACGTCCAACGCACCAGCGAAGGGCGATACATCGTCGCACTCCCCTTCAACGAGAAACTTCCCTCACTCGGATCATCTAAGACAATGGCGATGAAACGACTCGCCTCTCTCCATCGCCAATTCCAACAAAACCGACAATTCGAAACCGCATATTGGGCGATCATTCAGGAGTATCTGGAATTGGGTCACATGACAAAAATCACATCACATCACCAATCAGGTGAGGAATGCTATCTGCCACATCACGGCGTAATCAAGGAATCCAGTCAAACGACGAAGCTCCGAGTCGTGTTTGACGGATCGGCGCCGACCACCACCGGCGTTTCTTTAAACGATATACTTCATACGGGACCGAAACTACAAGAGGACTTATTCTACATTCTCCTGAGATTCCGTTCGCATCAATACGTCCTTACAGGCGACATCGAAAAAATGTATCGACAATTTATTGTGCGGCCAGACGACCGAAAATTTCAACAGATTTTGTGGCGTAACACAAAGGGAGAAGTTGACACCTATCAACTCAACACAGTGACGTTCGGGCTTTCAGCGGCCCCGTATCTAGCCATTCGGTGCCTCAAACAATTGGCGGACGACGAGGGACACCGATATCCACGGGCGGTAGCAGTCTTGTAACGAGATTTCTATGTCGACGATGTCCTCACAGGAGTTGATACAAAGATCGAGGCACGAGCATTAAGAACGGAACTCACAGAATTGCTTAGATCAGCCGGTTTAAATATCCGAAAATGGGCGTCGAATAACCGGGAACTGTTAAACGGACTCTCAGAACAGGACATAAATGACAAGCTTCTTCTCGGCGAATCACAAACCGTAAAAACTCTGGGTGTTGTTTGGAATTCGTCTGACGATTCGATCCTGTATTCCGTCAAGGTCAATCCCCTCACCCGTCAAATTACGAAGAGAACAATCAGCTCTGAAATCGCCAAAATTTACGACCCTCTTGAATTGCTTGTACCAGTAATCATTCGAGCCAAGCTGCTACTTCAACAAATCTGGACATTGAAGATCGATTGGGACGAATCGCTTCCGGCCGATCTACACACAGAGTGGCGCAAATACTATACGCAGTTGCCATTGTTAAATAACATAAGGTTTCCACACAAAACCATAGTCAAATTCGCAACGGAGATTGAGTTACATGGATTTTGTGACGCCAGCGAAAGGGCGTACGGGGCATGTGTTTACCTTCGCACGATCACTGCGGAGGGCCAGGTCTGGACACGACTCCTCACTGCGAAGTCAAAGGTAGCTCCGCTCAAATCGCTAGCCATTCCAAGACTGGAACTGAGTGGAGCACTTCTTCTCACGTCATTGACCACCGCAGTACTTCAGGCGTTACGAAACAATATCTCTCGGACCGTTTACTGGACGGACTCCACCATCGTAATTCATTGGATTAATACATCGCCCCATATGTTGAAAACTTTTGTCGCTAATCGAGTAGCAGATATTCAAGGTAAGACTCACACCTCAGATTGGCGTCACATTCCCACCACGGACAACTCTGCCGACCTCATATCCCGAGGTCAATCACCTGAAGATTTTCTGCGATCAACCATTTGGCAAGAGGGGCCGGAATGGCTCCGACAACCTGAAGAATGCTGGCCGACATGGAGCCCCCCACCACTAACCGAGATACCAGAGCAGAAAAAGGCAACCTGTTGACTCCCGCCGACCGCAGTCTACTAGAGAGATTCTCCTTGTGGCCAAAACTTATCAGAATCATCGCTCGTTGCCTACGATGGCGACAAAAACAGGATCGAGGGAACCCTCTGACCATGCATGACTTAACCATTGCGCATAATAAGTTAATCATACTGTTGCAACTATGCTATTTTCCAGACGTAATCCGCGACCTCCAAACAAATCGAAATTCCACAGTGAAAGGAAAACTACAGCGACTCAATCCATTTCTGGACAAGGACGGGATGCTACGAGTCGGAGGCCGACTCAGTCACTCAACACTACCTATCAATCAAAGGCACCCAATCATCCTGCCCAAATCGACAACCACCGCGCTCATAATCGAGCACGAGCACCTTCTAAATCTCCATGCCGGAACCCAAGCTACCCTATATGCCCTCTGAAGATCCTATTGGCCTATCGACGGCCGCTGTCAAGTTTGGAGCACGGTGAAGAAGTGCGTTCGTTGTTGCCGTGCTAATCCACCTCCAGTGGATTACGTAATGGGGGACCTCCCAGCCGCACGAACAACGGAATCGCGGCCGTTCACCAACGTCGGAATCGATTATTGCGGACCATTTTTCATCAAGGAGCGAAGGGATCGCAACCGACGCAAAATAAAGGCGTACGTGGCAATTTTCATATGTCTCTCAGTGAAAGCAGTCCACATCGAGTCGGTCAGTGATCTCACCAGCGAGGCCTTCATTGCTGCTCTACGAAGATTCATTGCTCGCCGAGGACTCTGTTCGAGTATCTACTCTGATAACGGCACCAACTTCGTCGGCGCCAACAACGAGCTGCGGGAACTCCGAAACCTCCTACGGTCCGACAATCACAAGGTAAAGGTTCAGGCCTTTTTAGCCGATCGGCAGATCGAATGGCACTTCATTCCTCCCAACTCACCGCACTTCGGCGGGCTGTGGGAGGCTGCCGTGAAATCCTTCAAACGACACCTCAAACGTGTCGCAGGTAATGAGCTTCTGTCATTCGAAGGCTTAAACACCCTCATCATCGAAATCGAATCGGTCCTCAATTCCCGTCCACTGACTCCGATATCCACAGATCCGAACGATCTCCTGATCCTTACTCCCGGTCACTTCCTTATCGGAGACTCACTAACTGGTTTGCGGGATCGAGATTTCACAGACACTCCAACCAATCGCCTCTCCAGCTGGCAGCACATTCAACAGATTAAACAGCATTTTTGGCGTCGCTGGCATCGGGAGTATCTCAATGAATTGACCATACGTAATAAATGGAGAAAGGGCAGCCACGGCATTCGAGAAGGCTCCATCGTCCTCCTGAGAGTTGAGAAGACAACGTTCCCCCAATGCAATGGCCATTGGGCAGAATAATCAAGGTCCAGCCCGGCGCAGACGGCATCATACGAACGGCTACCGTTCGAACTGCAACGAGCACCCTGGATCGGAGCATCAAGCGATTGGTACCACTACCAAGCCGATCGACGCCAGACGACTCCGACACAATCAATAGCGACAACGTCTGACGAGAAACCCACCTCACGACATCAACCATATCATTTGATCGGGAACCTCTCAACGGGGAGAGTATGTTACGTCGTCCGACTCTCTACCTGGACCGCGCCTTGCATCGCGAGCGGGATGGCAACCATATGTCTGCACATCCTTATTGCGTACTCTAAAGAATCTCAAGGACCGACCATAAATCTTAGAAAATTCCAACTAAAGTCTCTCAGGTCGAACAAGGATCTTTCCTACGAAAGCATTTTCTAAGATCTCTGGTTTGTGTTCGGAAAACACTTTAAAATTAGTTCTTTTTCACACGTGCGATGCTTTCCACCATCAACTTTCTATCGAGGGCGGTAAGGCCCCTCCTAATCCACCAACAATCGTAATAGCCAGTAGAAACAATGTCTATTACCCTCACTTTCCTGGTCAAAAACTGTCATCAACAAATCCGATGATCCCGTGTGCTAGACACACCCTTTCCTAGCTCTCCTCTGACACAGCATCGTCACTCTCAGCGTATTCAGTTGTCGTCGTCCGAACAATCAACAAGTCTAACACGTTTCTACTTTTAAATCAATCCGTTTCGTAAAGTCTAACTATCTCATCGGGAGATATCGTCAAGTCGAGTCATACTTCTGTAACGCATTAACTGTATTCATCGTCAAATACTTGTGACGTTCATAATATTGTGTAATCCATTGTTGAATATATATATATCATATTAACCTGTTAACGCAGTGTTGATTTCAATTAACTACCTCTATTATCCTAATCGAAACAAGGGGAACGACTCTTTCGCGGTGTCGATTAACCGAATCGTAGCGAGAATTTACGCCTCTCGCTGACGCGTTTTCCTCGCGACCGCGTCTCTCCGCGAACGGTCGTAACAGAAGAGAAAATAGAATTATATAAAACTTTTAGTATTATTATAACTAACTGAAAACAAAGTTTGTATTTTGTGTTTTTATAGCAAATGTTTACTATACCTGATCGAGAAATCCTTCTTTTATTCTTTCTTGATTCTCAAGAAATATATATTCCAGGCCCATACACGAAGATCGGGAATAGAATTGTCGATGCAAGAAAAATTGTCACCGCTCAAGTTCGAATGTCGTAGCAAACAATGCTGGCTAGATGTGATCTTACAAACGTACAAATGTTTCGTATTACCGCTCTTTCCTGAGAACAAAGGTAAAGACGAATCTTCGCCTTCGTTCACCCCGCAATCTTCCAGACGATCTACTATTCAACGAGCATCTGCAGCGCCTTCTATATCGAGGTTCGTTTAAATTTATACATATATCAGACGTTGCCTTCAAACAAATTGTCAGCTACTGACTACAACTAATTGTCACAAAGTTTAAAACTTACTTTCTCATGTAATTTCTTCTTCCCTTTAATGTGTCTGTCGTTATTAGGCAGCGGATTTTTACGTATTTATGGAAAATTACGGCGTGGAAAAATTATTCCAGGATGCAGTAGGATCCCTACGCGTAGCATAATTTTTGCTCTAAGAATTGCAAAAGTTAATCGGAAAATCAGTCGATTGAGAAGTACTCGTTTGAATGTTCCAGCTTCCGCAAGCAATACGAAACTCACAATACGATGATTAGGAACATCAGCACAGAAATATCGTTCAAGTCACCTGACAATAATTATTCTTTTGATGAATCATTCTTGTTGGAATGGTTGCGTCGGCATTACGAAGAGGCACGTAAACAAGAATGGATGACCGATCGTCGCGTGGTTTTAAATCCCGATGAGAGTAAAGACGTGGCGGAGGCTCGAAACATCGAAAATTTCGACAGAGATTTATCGGATTCTCTTGTCTTAATTGCTGTCACAGGTGCTTACTGTCCTTTTCTCATTGAGGAAGACTTGAGTGGAATTTATATCCGTCCACGGAGTTACGAGGAGGTAATACAGCGCGCGTACAGTTTTTTTTTTTTTTTTTTTTTTTTATTTGGTAGACTATTTATAATCAATTCTCATAGAGAATTATAATTAAATTATTTTGGCGTGGTACTGTAACTTGGATTACAACAGTTTATAGTATGTTTGGTTCTAGTTGAATCTAATGCTTCAATCTAAAGGGTATTGTCTTCTTAGTCTGCGGATCTGATCCGTCCTGTCAAGTAATTGGGTAACTAATAGGTTTTGGTGACTGTTAACTCTTATATTATATCTGTTTCTGAACTTGGATATTTTTTCTTTGACTGTGGGTATCTTAAGGTCGAGATGTATTGTTTCCTTGGTAATATACCATAGTGCATCTATTAAGGATCTTAGAGTTTTTGATTGGAATCGTTGGAGAATTTCTTGTTGGAATTACTCGCTGTTCCAGGTTTTAGTATGGCTCTATATAGCATTATTTTACTCTGCATGTTTAAGTTGGAGCGTCTGCCAATGAGTCAGTAAAATATTTTTAGTTTTGTTTTCAGTTCTTTGGATTTATCTACGATGTGCCGTTTCCATGTCATTCTTCTGTCTAGAATCATGCCCAGATATCTAACTGTATCTTTGTTTGGAATTGGAATATTATTTATGGTCACCTGTGGGCAGGATTGTTTTCGCAGCGTGAAAGTTATATGACTGGATTTATTTACATTTATTTTGAAGCGCCATTTGTGGAACCACACACGCGCACAGTGGCTGACGAAAGCATTCGAAGCTTATTACGTATATGTTATACAAAATATTATATTTTTTTTTAGTATTTTACAATATTTATAATATTGTTATTCGTAACGAGACACGACCATCGTGATTATACTGGTCAAATTTGTAACTGATCTGAAAATGTATACAAAGCAAATGTATAAAAGTTACAAAACATTTACTGAAAACATATACTTTGTAAAGATCAGCAAAGTATTTGAACAGGCAATTATTCGTTAATAATTATTAAATACTAGTTACTAATTAAAATGTATATATACATATAACTATATTCATGAGTCACAATATTTAACGAGACGATTTTTAGCGCTAATTGTACATTTAAAATTATTTTGCTCTGTATACTAACACTTTGCGGACTGGAGACGCGAATTCGCGTCTTACTTACTTCTTACTAAAATAGTAAAAAAAGCACTAGATGCTATAAACAGAATGTTACGATTGTGTTTTTAAACTACATGCTCGGATAATACGAAACCATTATTAATATATTAGATATAATATTGGTCGCTCGTAAAGTTCGTTCCGATTTTTAAGGAATTTAATCAACGTAAAAAATCATATTGGAAAGTTTTTCGCCGAAAAACCTGAGAGGTTCTGGAAGGATGGGAGTTTTGCAGGTTCAAGTTGCGTGAAACCTGGAGGAAGTTTGTGGAATAATATTGCACCTATATAATTCAATAAATGTACATCGAATCGAAATGTAAATTGAAATGTAATTCAGGCTATATACTTATCAGAGCATACGGTCCTCAAAGTGCTAATTATTCACTAACGATAAGTGTTTGCACAAAATGTCCTGTAACTTCTCTGTACATTTTCGGATTGGTTTCAAGTTTTACTACTACACTCACGATAGTCTCATTAAAGAATACACGTTCATAAAAATTACCAATATATGCACTTTATTATGGAAGGCACTGCACAATGCTATTTGCGTGACAAATGCGTGGAAGAAGATACGACTTGGTTTTGTAATTTCACCATTGGAAATCATCTATCCAAACTGTGTTAAGATGTTGATGTTGATTAGATATTTATTTAACGTACTGCCAACGTATACCCCTAGGGCTAAGGTAGGCGAACATCTACTTTTGTAAGGATACAATTTTTATGGAAATCTGAAGCTTAACAATGTTTGCAGATTAAATTTAGCTGTCCCTTGACTGAGACTGTAACCAGGCAACTAAATTTCACAAATCCAACTGTACACAGCGTCGGTTTCTTGCTATTGTTTTTTGACAACGATAATGAATTTTTTACAATAGTTTCGTCACAACCGATCATCAATCTTAACAGCCACGGTACTGCCATAATAAAGATACAATTCCACGCTAAGAAAATAAAGGAGACTAAAGGTAACTACTTTCCTCTTCAGCATGAAATAGAATTTGATTAACATTTAGAAGGTTTTAATTATCTTCCCTTTCCTGTATCCTACGTAACTCAAAACTTATTATTCTTAATGCGAGGAACGTTATTTTAGTTTCGATTTTATTGCAATTACCAGCGTGCTTTCTCAACAGCTTATTTACTGTTTTGTGGATCGACGATTGGTCCTCATTTTAGCAAGAATCAAGTGTTCATTTTGGAAGGTCAAGCCGACTGTTTAGGAATTGCGAATGAATATACGATATGCAGCAAGCTGTACCAAGCAGTCGAAAAAACTCTAACTATTAATGTACCGTATGAAAATTCGACGGAATACGAAATTTGGGCGTCGGAAGAGCGACCAACTAAACCGAGTAAGTAAACTTACTTCCCAGACATTATTATAAATTGATAACTAAACGATGATTATAAATATTTGAACGTTGCTTGTAGATTAAATTTTAGACATCGAGACTGTGTAGCTTCACAGGATGCGGCCGAATAACATGTACAAGCGGAAATAAGGTGATTCCTTATGAAAAAATAAGAACAAAATGTGGAATAAAATTTTTTCTTTTAAGGTTTAGTTTTCGAGAAAATCGAATTTGAAAATTTATCAAGCATACTTAAACATGGCTAATTCCAGACTGGGCGGTGCTAAATAATCGACAGGAGGTTGTTCTACGTGTAAAAATAAGTCGAAAATGTAGAATAAAATTTTTCCGTTCGGAGCACCATTTTCAAGGAAATAAAGTTCGAACGTGTTTAGTTCAGAACGTGTTTAGTACACGCGATTGATAAATTTTCAAATTTATTTTTCTCGGAAACAAAGCGTCTTGAGGACAAATTTTATTCTGCATTTTCGATTTATTTTCACACGTAGAACGACCTCCTGTCGACTATTTAGTACTGGGCAGTCTGCAATTAGCCATGTTCAAGTATACTTGATAAATTTTCAAACTCGGTTTTGTCGTAAACTAAATCTTAAATGACAAAATTTTATTCCATATTTTATTCTTATTTTTTCATAAGAAATCACCTCGTACCCGCTTGTACATGTTATTCGGCCGTACTCTGTATATAACATGTTACAGAAAAGCTGTTATACAGCATTACGTTATACATGCACAATATATGTATATTTTTCTTTGACATATTACAATTCGAATAATAATTTTTAATATACTTGGATCTAAAGATGCAATTATTTTATAGATACTTTGAAACAGACGCGATGGTCTGAGCTACGTTTAAGGAAGATACCTCGGAGATTATTTTTAAATCAAAATTCAATCGTAGTCAAAGAAGGTACTAAAATAGCTTATCTATCAGTCACAGTGGCGTGTCTCTCGCCTTCCCATCGAAGCTTTTGGATTATCTTTCAATCAAAAATGGGCGACTTTATTATTCAAGTACGTATAAAACGCGTTGACGCTATATCGAGACAGTAATTTAATTTAAAAAACAATGTATGATTGCATACGTTGCCAGTAGGTTCTAGCTGTCAAGATGAGTAAAAGATGTCATATAAACATGCGCCACTGGAAACATCGTTAAAGAATAATAATAAAAAAGAAAATCGATATACGAGATAAGCCGGTATGATAAATATTTACATTTCATGGTAGTCAGAATGTATCATAATACTTTTGCGACCTACCTCATTTATTGAAATTGTGGACGTAAAAAATATTTAATGCTATTTGTCTGTAATATGTAAATATTCCTGATGTATTTATATTAGGTTGGCCCAAAAGTTTCTTTCGTTTTATAAGGAAATAATAGATGCATAACATTCTTTGTTTTATATTATTTAATCAATTGTCGTGATTTAATGATTCATTTTGCTCTATTAAGATAAAGACCATAACATTTGGCAGATTAGGTTTCATGCTTGTATAAAGATGCTGTAAAAGATACGTTTTGTAAAAGAAAGACACTCTTGGGACACGCAAGGAAGCGTCTTAGGACCAATACTATACACACTCTACACGGCCAACATACCAACAACTACAAATAGCAAAATACTGACATTCGCGGACGACACAGCTGTACTAGTCAGGCACACTAACCCAGTAACAGCAGTCGCAATATTACAAAAACATATCACAAAAATAGAAAAGTGGCCACAAGCTAAACAAATCAAAGCTAACCCTAATAAATGCAATCACATCACATTCACACTGCGAAAACAGATACCACCAAACATCTTCCTGAATGGCACGCAAATAATACAAAATAGGCAAGTCAAATACCTAGGGCTACACATAGATACACAACTCACATGGAAACAGCACATCAAATCAATAATAGACAAAATACAGACAGCAAGGAGACAAATGCACTGGCTAACAAGTCGAAAATCCAAATTAAGCACTGAAAACAAATTAAGATTATACAAATCAATCATAAAACCAATCTGGACCTACGGAATCCCGCTATGGAGAACAGCAGCAATGAGCCATATAACCAAATTTGAAACAATGCAAGCAAAAATACTTAGAACCATAGTAAACGCCCCATGGTACGTTAGAAACGAGGACATTCTGAAAGACCTGGGAATACCAACGATCAAGGAGGAGATTAACAGACTCGCAAGTAGGTACAGAGAAAGAATAGCAACGCACCCGAACCGGCTGGTAGCAGAAACGATCAACACAACAAACATTGAAAGAAGGCTAAAAAGGAAACACCCAACAGACCTCACAAAGGATATAACCTAGCAAACACGATGATGGTACCCCGCTGGGGGTAGCCACCCACATACTATATTTTATTTTGTTTTTCTTTTTTTATTCACCTCCATCTAGATATAATACTTTACCAAATGTCCTTCTGGACAAATTGTAAAATCAAAATAAATAATTAAAAGAAAAAAAAAAACCAACAGACCTCACAAAGGATATAACCTAGCAAACACGATGATGGTACGATGATTTTATTTTTATTTTTTTTATTCACTAAGATATAATATTTTACCAAATGTCCTTCTGGACAAATTGTAAAAATTCAAACAAATAAAAAAAAAAAAAACTCTTGGGACAACCTAATATTTTGTATAGTAGCAACATATCTTTGTCAACGCTGATCTCGTATATCATATTTTGCTATAACCGTTTAACAACACACGTAATAACACATCTGTCACATGACATTATATTATATAGATATGAACATTTTCAACCGCTTGATTTGAAATGTAGATAAATTCACAATGGCAAACATCATTAACCGATAATATCGTGGTCGAATGGAACGAACAAATTGAAAAATGCATTTGCATAGAACAGGACTATTATAATGAAATGTGTCGCTTGAATCTGACCGTGCCAATACCATCGAAAAATAAACAACTTTGGAGTTGCGTTGCTTACATGTTTCAAAAAACGCTGGATCCGAAAGAACGACTCTTTTGGTCTCGATATTTAGGTACGTACCTAAACTGATGAATCAATTGAGGTTAAGGGTTTTCCATTTTTGCTACCAGCATCAAAGGTATCTACATGCTTTGGATAATCTTCAGTGTTCTGTTTTTGTTTTTTAACGTCTTGTGATCGTGGCTTTCCCAACACCATATATTGTTGTTAATTCTGTTGCAGTTATATCACTGCCGAGATTTTTAATTAATTATTTTTATTTGTTTCGATAGTTGCAACACTATTACTTTCACGCTAAATTCTTATTTATTCTAATTTCTTATCAGAATTCGCTCGATCGAATAAAGGAAAGAATACGTTACGTACGAGCTAATAAAATATGTATCTAAATATTGAGTGCGGAAAAAGGCATCGGTTACTGAGAAACACGAAGGTCGTCCAGAAAGTTTTTTTTTTTTATTGATTATTTGTTTAAATTTTTACAATTTATCCAGAAGGACATTTGGTAAAATATTATAGCTTAAAGAATAAAAATATAGCATGTGGATGGTTACCCCCAGCGGGGTTCCATCTTCTAGGTTTCCTATTGCATCTCTATTGCGAGGTCTGCGGGATGCTTCCTCTTCAGTCTTCTTTCTATTTTGGTTTTATTTGTTTCAGCAACCAGCTGGTTTGGGTGTGCTGCAAGTCTTTCTTCGTACTTTTTTACGTATCTAGCGATTTCCTCTTTGACTGTTGGAATTTTTAGATCTTTTCGTAGGTCTTCATTTCTGACGTACCATGGAACGTTAACTAATGTCCTTAAAATTTTTGCTTGCTCTATTTCTATTTTGCTTATGTGACTCATTGCTGCCGTTCCCCATAATGGGACTCCGTAAGTCCAGATTGGTTTGATTATTGTTTTGTATATAATTAGTTCATTCATTATGCTTAATTTAGATTTTCTGTTGATTAACCAGTACATCTGCTTCCTTTTTGCACTTATTCTGTTTATTATTGATTTTATATGGTGCTTCCATGTAAGGTGTGTGTCTAAATGTATTCCTAGATATTTGACTTGCTTTGTTTGTGCTATGTGGGCGCCGTTCAGTTGGATATCTGGTGTTTTTCCTTTTCTAAATGTAAATGTTATGTGGTTGCACTTGCTGGTGTTCGCTTTTATTTGTTTGTTTTGCAGCCATTTTTTTATTTTTGTAATGTGTTCTTGTAGTAGTGCGGCGGCCGTTTCTGGATTTGCATGCCTCACTAGTATGGCCGTATCGTCCGCAAACGTCAGTGTTTTGCTGTTGACAGTTGTTGGTATATTTGCCGTGTATAGTGTGTATAATATTGGTCCTAAGACACTTCCTTGCGGTACTCCTGCCTTGATGTCCTTAATTTCAGAGTATGCATCATTTATTTTTACTACAAAGGTTCTGTTGTTTAAGTAAGATTTGAGTAGTTTGTAGATTTGTTCGCGAAATTGCTTTTTGATTGTTTAAAGAAGTTTTTCATGGTTAACTTTGTCGAATGCTTTTTCGATATCCATAAAGTGTGCTGTGCAGTAGTTTTGCTTCAAGCGACTGTAAGATTTCATTGATGAGTCTATGCATTTGTTCTATTGTGGAGTGTTTATTCCTGAATCCAAATTGATGGTTCGGTATTAGTTTTTCTTTTTCTATTGTTGATTTTAAGCGGTTATATATTATTTTCTCTAATAATTTGGAAAACGCAGGTAGTAATGATATCGGCCTGTAGGATGCAGTTAAATGTGGGTTTTTGTTTGGTTTGGGTAACATTACTATCTGTGCTATTTTCCATAGTGTAGGAAAGTACTGTATTCTTAGAATTGCGTTAAATATTATCGTTGTTAGTCTTATTGCCTTTGGGGGAAGGTTTTTTAAGATTTTCCCATTAATCAAGTCAAATCCTGGTGCTTTACTTATCTTTGTTGCCTCAAGTAAGTTTGTAACTTCTTGCGCTGTTGTGCTGAGTATGGTGCAGCGTTTATCAGTTGTGTTGCTGGCATTTTCCACTTCTTCGTTTGTTTGCCATCCAGGGATGCTGTTATTAATTTCATACGGCGAAAATATATTTTGTAGGTGCTTTGAGAATTCTTCTGCCTGTTCTTCGTTGGTTCTGGCCCATGTGTTGTCCATTTTTCTGATTGCTGGGATTGTTTTTATCGTTTTCTTAATTTTGTTAGTGACTTTCCATAGGGAGTAGTCGGTATTCTCATGCGCGGATAGTGATTCGATGAATTTTGAGAATTCGTTATTATGAGGTTCCCTTATTTTATTCTTTAGTTCCTTTGCAAGTTTATTTAGGTTTTTCTTGTTTTCTCGTGTTCTCTGTTTTTGCCATTTTGCTTTCGCTTTTCTTTTTTCCCTGATTTTGTCTAGGATGTCCTGCGGAATAATTTTTGATCGCCTGCTATTTGTTTCATAGGTGGTGGTTGCCCACGCTGCTTCCTGTATTATTTCTGTCAAAGTTGCTACTGCCTGCTCAATGTGTTCAGGTGTTTTCAACGGGATATTGCAGTTGATGTTGTTTTCGATCAGCTCTTTGAAAGTTTGCCAGTTGGTGGTTTTATTGCAAAGCGACTCTGACTTGTTATAAAGTAGTGGTTTGCTTGTATATTCTATTATAATTGGTGTATGGTCGGAGTTAAGCTCGAGGCTGGTTGTTATTTATAATTTGCTTACATTTAGCACTTTTGTTACTGCAAAATCCAACAGGTCAGGTATTTTATTGGGGTCTGTCGGCCAGTACGTTGGTTTTCCCGTAGATAGTACGTTGAGGTTGCTGTTTCTAATGTATTTTTCTAATGTTCTACCTCTCGGCGTGTTAATTCTCGAACCCCATAATGTGTGCTTTGAATTAAAGTCTCCTGCCGCTATATATTTGTCACCTAAGGATTGGAAGTACTCTTCCCATTTTTTTAGTGTCATTTTGTGTCTCGAAGGTACATATACTGCTGACATCTGGAAGTAATTGTCATTGGTTTGTATTGTGACAGTGGTTGCTTGTAGGTATTCTTGATTTGTTTAACTATGTAAGTGATGCTTGATGTCATTTTTTATTATTACTGCAGTTCCTCCATGTGCTTTACCTGAGGGATGTTTGGTATCGTATATGGTGTAGTACGGTATTTTCATGTAGTTTTTTAGAGTGAAATGTGTTTCTGAGACAAGTAGTATATCAATATTATTTTTATACAAAAATATTTTAGTTTCGTGGGCTCGCTGTTGCAAGCCATTGGAGTTCCAGACTGCTATTTTCAAAATGTCCATCTCTATTTTTTACTTAGCAAGTTAGTGAGTAGTTGTAACATGATTGTTGTTTGTTGTGCTTGTTGTCTTAGTATTGTGTTTAGCTCACTTAGCATTTTTCCTAACATTTCCATACCTTTAATGGATTGTTTGAGCATTTCTTTGATGTCTGTAACGTCTTCGATGTTATTGTTTTGATTCTGATTGTTTGCAAGCGTTGCTTTGCTAATGTTTTTGGTTACTTGTGCGTAGCTTCGGTTACCTTGGGGATCTATGTTTCTGTTTATAGCGTTTAGTTCGTATTGTGCTTTCAATGTTGTTTCATTATCCGTTATACTTTGTTGTGGTTGGTGGTTATTGTATGATCTGTTGCGAAGTGGAGGAAACAGTTTACGTTGTATTTGTTTCCTTATTTCACATCCTTTGTAGCTGGCTGGGTGGTTTCCGTTACAATTATAGCATTTAACTTCTTCTATTTTTCCTGTGTATGGGCAGTGTATTGTTAGGTGATTTTTTGCACATTTAACACATGCCGGGCTTCTGTTGCAATAATTTTTTGTGTGTTCGTATTGTTGACACCGCATGCATTGTGGTATATCTTTTTTGCAGCGTGGTGGTTCCACTGTTACAATTGTATTTAGTATTTTTTTGATTTCATAAATTTCCTTGTCATTGGTTCTGGGTTCAAGTTCTATTAAGAATAATGGCAATGGTTGCTTCGTATCGTATCTTGTCATATTGTTTATTGCTCTTGTTTCATGGCCAATTTTTCCGAATTCTTCACTTAATTTTTTTGTGTTAGTTTTGAATGTAAACCTCTTATAACTATTTTATAGCTCCTTTCCGTTTTGAGTTGGTACGTGAGGTATATAGCATTTTTTTCCTTTAGTTCTTTTATCACTTTCCTATAAACTTCTGGGGTGTTTGTTTGAATTTTTACTTGTTCTAATTTTGTTTGTTTTATTGTGTAGTTATCCTTCCCGACTATATTGTTTAGTAGATCAATAAGCGGGTCTATTATTTGGGCCTCAACAAATATTGGTGGTGGGGTTGATATGTAAGGTGATTTAGTTGTGGTTTTGCTTGTCGGGCCATTGTCTATTTCTTCCGTTAATAAGCTTTTTTTTTTTTTTATCGTGGGGAAATCCTCATGGACACTCGGCGCTGCGTAGCAACGACCGTGTAGTGTCGGACTCTTACCGACTAAAACCCCACGGTGGTCATCCCGACGTTCAGAGGTGCACCCGGGGTCTCTTGCGAATCACTACCGAGTGCAACCTCGTCGTCTATCTCCCTGCCGTTGTAGTTGTCTAGGGAGGTGTCCCGGCTTGAGTTGAAAAGCTAGGGGGAACCACTCCTCCTAGCGCCACGTCCCCTAGTCTGGCGCACCCGGGGCACCGACGGTGGCGCCGCGCCCCTGCGTCGTACGGAGCCCCTGCGACGTTGATCTACTGGGATCGGCTCTTCTCTCCTGGTCTCTTTCTGCCCGCTCCTTTCTCTGCATAACCTCCTCGCAGTAGGTGCGGACAGCGTTAAACTCCCGGGGTCCTCGGAGCATGGCCTCAACGACCGCTTCCGGAGCCAACCTCTCGCCGATGTCGAGCTGCAGGACGCGCCGCGGTTCCGCCCACGCTGGACAGAACTCCAGCGTGTGCTGCGCCGTGTCCTCCTCTTCCTCGCAGTGGTGACAGGTGGACGTCACCTCCCGCCCGATCTTCAGCAGGTACTCACCGAAGACCCCGTGTCCGGTGAGCATCTGTGTCGTCCTGAAAGTGAGCGGAACCCCGCCTTGATCTCTCCAAGCCTCCCAATTGGGAAGCACGGCGCGAACGGCTCGGTGTGGCCGCCTGGCGTCCTCCTCCATCAGCTGTGAGCGCCACCGCTCCCAGATCTACAGCTTTGCCTCTTCCCGGACGTTCGAGGCCGAGAGGCCGTCCGGCGACAGCGCCGCCGTCGAAGGCGGTGCCCTCAGGTGTTCATACACCCGACAGAGCTCAAGGGCCCGCAGCTCAAACGGGGGGGACGCCGCCAGCACTGTCGCCGACTCGTAGGATATTGTTCGATATCCTCTGGCTATTCGGATAGCGGTCGTCCTTTGCAGTCTTCTCACCAGGGTACGACTGCGACGGTTGGCCATCAGATCTTGGGCCCACACCGGTGCCCCATAGAGGACCCGGGACCGGATCACTCCCTAGTAGAGTCGGCGGGCTCCCGACCCTGCTCCGCCTATATTCGGAAGAAGGCCGCACAAGGCGTTGGCTGCGGCCGTCACCCTCGGGTCCGTTAATAAGCTGAAGGAGTTTCTTAAAGGTAATTCTTGCAGCCATCGCTGCTTGTCTGTATCTGGGTTTCCTGCAGCATTTGTGCCTGGAATTATTTTACGTTTTTTGCTAGTCTTTGCTAGCTTCCAGTTTTCGTCCTGGTAACTTATTTCGTTGTCGTGTCTGCACTCCTCCTGTCTCCACTGCTCTTCCATTTCTTCTGTTTCCATATCATTTTGGTTGTTATTATTTTGCTGTTGTTGCTGTAAGCCTGGTAAATCTGACGACCCTTTTATATAATATTTTTCTCCTTTGGTTGCAATCTTGATTGTTGATATCTGATGCTGCATTGTTTGTCACTATCACTATTCGTAGCACTTCTCTGAATCACTTGACTGGAGCACACGTTTGCTTACACACATCTGTTCGCCTCGGTTGCCCGAGCGATACTGTAAGTAATACTCGATACAGAAAGTAATACTCGTTTTGAAATAACGATACAGATGCATCTGAAAAGGTTTTTTTTGTTTGTAATTTTAGTATATATACTAATATTCCATCCTTTCAGAACCTGTCACGTTTTTTTGGGCGAAAAACTTTTCAATATGGTCTTTCATGTCCACCAAATTCCTTAAAAATCGGAATGAACTTTCCGGACAACCCAGTACTTTCTGAGCGACCCTCGTCGTATTACGTTCGGATAGTAGAACGTTAGGGTATTCAAATAATTTGTCCTCGAATAAGTAGGAGGGTCTCTATAGGTACATGTGTTTTATTTAATTTAAAGATTAATTAATTTATATGGTTTCCATTGCATGAAGATACGCAAATTGGATTACGTTTGATTCGATGGTTAATGGGAAATAGTACGGACTCTGCTGCTATGGAGTTTAGTCATATATTTGATGCGACAGTGACTTATAACGTGATAATATCCGATACACCTGATATTCTCCGATTTCCCAAGACGTTTACCATAAACGGTTAGTACAAAACACCAGTTTTTAAACTCTTATTTCTTCCTTTTTGTTTCTTCATAAATAAATAAACTAGCTGCAGACAAAAATATGAAAAATATTAAAACGAATAGAACATAAAAGAAGTCACGCATAGTCAAGAAGAATGTTGATTAAATACAAAAAATGTATGTTATATGAAAAATTAACTTTCTTTTTTTAATACAAGAAGAGGAAAAGGAAATGAAGGATATACAGGGTGTATCATAACACAGGGGTCCACTTCAGAAGTGGTACAGGAGGCACAAAGCAATGAAGAAAATTCGCACAAACGTGTGCCCTATCTGACTCTCGTTTCAAAGTTATAACCATTTTCGTATTTCGATAATCCGTAACTGCTTACCTCCATAGAAGGTGCTCGAAATGACTCGACTCGGTCTGTATCTCGGATCAGTTATTACTGCCAACTATCAACCATTGACTCGGACTGATGTCTAACGACAGACTTTCCGTCACGATTATGCTACAGAGGAAAACTATGATAAGTTGTGTCTTAGGATGCGAGATCATCGGATTCATTGAGGAAAACCTTCGTTCGGAAAGTGAGGGAAACGGACGTTGCTGTTAATTGATTCATTTCTATGCTGGTGGTTGAAGAAGAATGCTAACTTGAAAGAAAGTTACTAGCGGGAAGCGTCGTACGTAAGAGAAGCAGATATCTCGTATCTTCCCGTAGTAGATGATAGATTTTGGGACTGTTAAGAGAAAGACTATTTGTCTCTTTGGATAACCTTAGCTAAATAAATCCTAAGATTTATAGCAGGTCTTTAGGCTAGCTGAAAGTATTTTGTGAGGATGTATCGACATCTGGTAATTATCTTATCCGAAGAACAGGGTC
This sequence comes from Bombus fervidus, assembly GCF_041682495.2. Lineage (NCBI taxonomy): Eukaryota > Metazoa > Arthropoda > Insecta > Hymenoptera > Apidae > Bombus > Bombus fervidus. The sequence continues at coordinate 3,900,121 of NC_091531.1, read as the reverse complement.
TTTGTGTGGCGAGCCACGGGACAGAAACCGTTGGGAAGTTTACCGTCGAGTATCGCTACAGTCTACAATAATAATTCGTCGACATAAACTTTGTACACTGAGGAGGTAGACCTCATGTTACATTTGATTCCTCAAAAATTGTCTTATAAATAAGACAGTAATAATATGGAATAACTTCGCAGGTTTTCTTATTTAACACTTTGCATTCGAGTCGCCATATTGCCTCAGATAAAAATAAAACTCGACAACTTGTTTCATTACAATACTTTTTTTATTTAAATTACACCGTCGATGCATCGAATTTACAATACGTGGCTGGCTATCTTGTAATATGAAATTCTAAAGAACAATCTATTTACGATTATCCTAATAACCTTTAAGACTCCAACTCAAAAGTAACCTCGAGCTACGATCGCGCTACAAGCTTTCTCGACAAAGATGTCACGCGAATTTTTACGTGTTTCGGGCGGAACGTGGTTCATTGAAACTCTAAAATGACTATAACTTTGAAACAAGGTAGAAGACAGAACACATGTTCGTATGAACATTTTTCGTTGTTTTTCTGCCACCTGTCCATTTCTCAAGTGTGTACCACGTGTTATGATACACCCTGTATAAAAATTGTTCATTCAGACGTAAGGCCTTCCGCTGACAATGTTCCAATGAAGATACACCTCTCGCCATTCGTAGATCAATTATGCCAAATAACAATGACGTTGGTCTCTGTTAACGGAAATGAACGAAGAGTGTATAAAGTCAGCTTCTTACACGTATAAAAGTAAGTTATAAACGAATACATTTGTAATAGATCGTGCTTATTTACTAGATGTCAGTATTATGCAGGGTGTGTCAGTATTATGCAGGGTGTGTCAGTATACCGTAGATATATGAGTAATAACAAAGCACGTAATTCTTAAGATTTACATTATTAGTGCGAAAATTGTACTAATTAGTGTAAAATTGCCATCGTACTGCATACGCAGATATGTTCCCCGAATTAAATTTGGTACGGTAACTTAACCTCCGCGATCACCGGATTTGTCACTCCTTGAATTTTATCTATAGAGTCATATTAAATCAAAAGTTTATTCCGAAGGCAATACAAGTGCACTACGATTAAAAGCGAGAATCATCTTAGCGTTCGAGGAACTAAAAACGGAAAATACGTTGGAAAGCGTGCACGAAAATGTAACTGGGACACCCTGTATTATAGAATTTAAAATCTGTTTCTTTCTTTGCGAACACGACTAAAGGTATAGAATCCGCAATAGAAATCCGATAGAATCGGTGATATTAATATTTTTGTATTATTAGTATTATATTATATTATAATTTGTTTTTCGTATATTATTTTCAGCTATGCCGAGTTTCGTTTTTCTATGTTTTCATGTGTCACAGTGCCCTCTCTGCTTCTATTATAATTATTTCACGTTGCATTCTAACGTGAGCCGAAATTTGTCATGGTTTCCTAATTTTGACAAACACGATATATAAATACTGAACAGGAATTAGCAGAAAACGTAAATATCACTAAAATATCTCTAAGCTTTTATATTATACCTCCTTCGTATTGCATATTTAAATCTTCTAATAAATTTTCTGTAAGAAAAGGAGAAATAAAAAACGATGTATTAAAAAACTGAATTTTTAATAAATTATTTCTCAACTCGCATATTTTATCACTTTAAATTATACATAATAATGTTTGCTGAATTGTGTCTATAATTTGTAATAAATTACAAGTACGTTCAAACTTAACTAAATATTCATATATTATATAATTATATATAATATACATATGTATAACATATACTTAAATTTTTATATATAATAACACAAACATTAACTGATTAAATTCGAATTTTCTACGGATATTCATATCTTCTAATCGACTATAGTTTTTCTCGCGTCGGTAATCACTGCAGTCTTATAATATTATTATTAGCTTACATTATTATATTATATTTAAAATATGAAAGTTTACTTTCAAGTAGATGCGAATCGAAACAGAACAAATTCCGAGATCTCTACGAATATTCTAGAAAAGGAAAAGATAGCGTCGCACTGCAGAGTGATATAATTTGTAATTCAAATTTCTTGTCATATGTACTTGATTATCACGGGAGATACATAGTCCACGGAACATCGTTTGATTCGTTTTATCTGTACCTATAGCAAGCGTGCCTCTTCTCTATTGACGAGAAAAATATTTTATAAGTTCCATCAGTTCCAGTCGACTTAAATATCAACAATACATAATTTGTAGATAAGATTTCCTGAAAAATCGTAGAAATCATATCGTGAGTTTACGTAATTAATATAAATGTATTTAACGTTAGCCAAACATCACAACTATTATAAGACATTTTAAATAGTAATATTTATAACATGAAAGTCAATAAGTTTAATTAGATAATTTTGATTAGGAATGACCATTATAAATGATAAAAATTTCTTTGTTTATTGGTAATGATTATCGATAACCCGAATTTCATTTTGGTTACTGATTTTTCATTACTGATAATCGGTATATATTCATTAGCAATGTAAAAAGGAATTAATTATAAAACTTATATATTTTCTTAATCGAAATGTGGTATGAAAATGTATGCAACAAACGATAGAATAAAAGATATTGTTGTATAATACTAATACGAATGTTAATAAAAATGTTGTACTACGATATCTTTTATCCCATTATTTTGTTTCAAATATTATCATAATATTATCATTTTTTGCGTAATAAAATATATAATTTTTATGATTAAATTCTTTATGTTGTCAATGAATACTAATTTTATCGGTAATGTTAATAACAATTGACAATAGTCGAATGTAACTAGAAAATGCTTTTGTGATAGATACCGGTTAACGGTAACTAAAAAGAATTGCGGTCATTTATATCGGTTATTGACGATTAGAATTAAATTTCCGTCATCGAGAATGGTTATTGGTAGCCAAAAATTCATATGGTTATAATGATAATCAGAACGACTAAAAATTAATATTTCTTAATTAACTCATTTTTTGAGAAATTTCTCTGAAACTTACCGGTAACTGGCTTCCATTTAAATAAACATTATATCTAAATAATCTAGATAACTGAAAAATATTAATTTTTAATCGTTCTAACTAAAATCCTTTTACTCTCTGTTTATCGTAAATAAAGAAAAATGCTGAATCGCGTGACTACAAAATATTTCAACAATTTGATAGCGATTGATCGCGCCACAAATTTTTAAAACAGTGAAATTATTAATATCGTGAACTTCGACAGTTTGAACAAGGCTATTACGAACGACAAAGTTGGTGTAAATACTACGAATATGATGCAATTCCATTGACACTCGACAGAAAAAAAGAAAATTCTTTGTTAACTTCGATATATCTGTTTAACATATTAGCAATCATTCCATGGAATGTAAAAATTCGATATGTTGAACTTCCTCTCGTGCGAAGCATTTACGAGAGATTACCGTTTATGTATCGTCAGACGCAACAAGTTACACACTTCCGCAGTGCGGAATTGCATTTCACTCGAAACACATCATTTCTAAATTATAACTGGAAATTGCGATACTCCGCGACAGATACAGGTGATACTGCGCAGCTACGTATAACGGCGTGCAGAAAAAAAAAGAGAGAGAGAGACGCCTGGCAGAATACGAAGCGAGTAAGAATTATTTGTTTCATTTTGCTTAAACGCACACTGTTTTCACTTGGCAAACATACCTAAGCTTCGTAATGTAACAATTTCTATTGCCGTTAAATACACTTGCACTTCACTGACAATGAAACAGAAATTCATAGTTAATTTTTTCTAAAATGTTTTATGAACATGCTTTATCACACGATTTTCACTTGTTCGTCAAGTATGTGCCTACAACTATGATAGCACATGCCACGGTCAGCATGTGCGTTATATCTACGTGAGACAATTGGTAAAATAAGCGGAATTATTCTCTTGCTTCTCACCACTCCTGCTAGGTAGGTAGAACTCCTTTCAATAGTACGATAGATGAATACGCATCACTCTCCTTTGATGGACAAATGTGGTCCGAGGTTTGACATCGCTTATTCAATAAGAAGACGAATTATATTTTTTAATAGAAAGGTATATGTATATAGAAATGGATAATATGGTTTTATACAGGTTCTCCTGTACGTAAATTATCATTTATTTTTCTAAGTAAATAAATCACAAATAAATAATTTGCCTTGCTTCCTTGCACGGACCCTCTTCAAGTCGTTTTATTTAAATACAAGTAAAATAAGTAATTATTCGTATGCTGTGGCTTCAGAAATGGTTAGGGGTTAAAACGCACGTGACTTGAGACACCCCTGAAAGGGATGGCTTAGGAATGCAAGATAGGTAAGTACGTCCAAGTTCATATCAAAATCAACATCCTGCAAAAGGTGAGAGGATTCCAGTGACACGTTTTCTCGTGAGCCGAATGCTGCAAAACAGCATAACGAAAAATTAAAATCCAATCAGTAAGTAATATATTGTTTTAAAAAGCATACGATTTGCATAATTCAGTTATTATATAATACGCATGATATTTCAAAGATATTTTAGTACAAAAATATTAGACTATTGTAAGGTAAGAAGCTCTAACAAAAATATTCAACAATTATAATATGTTCTTTCACAAAATCGAAAAATATAAAACGATATAACGTTGTAAAGAGATAATCAATAGGGACACGTAGATATACATAATGACAGGAAAATACCGAATGCGTTATTTTCTAACATTTTTAAGTTAGGTCATTATTTTTTGAAAAACAGTTCTTTTTTTAAATCTAAGTTAAAATTTTTCTGTATTTCCTGTTTAACAAAAATTTATTAATATTTATTTGACAAAAAATGTCATTTCTCAAATATCATCCTTTACTCTTATATGAAGCAGAAACTTACTAATCTTTTTCAGCTAATAACAATATTTCGTTTAAATATTTACAGTTGTATAAGAATTGATTTATTATTCTGTTATCTTAATGATTGTCAATTCATTTCAATAGTAAGGTGGAAAGATCAATATGCACGTGTGCATGAATATCATTTATTAATATAGTTTAGTAAATATAAGCTTAGTAGCAAACAAAAAATTCCATAATTCGTTCACTTGTCGCTACATTTTAATGATGGTTCTACACGAATAAAAATTGTTAAGGGCGAAAACGAAATGAGGTTAGTTTCACTAAGAACACGTGGTAATGACAAGGAAAAGATTGAATTTAAAATTGATCAAAACTGATTACAGAGGGCAGAGACCAACCAGTAAAAAAAGATACGATAATACATAAAGCAACAATTCCTGATATAAAGCAAATGCTATTAAATATTTCAAATACAGGGAAAACCACAAGTTCCATATAATTAAGATCTTATTGCAACAATTCTATTGAACAAATTAATTTTTCAAATAGACAGTTCAACTGAAATATTATTATAAATGAGCTTGCATCTTTAGAATAAAAAATGAGAAAAGTAGTCAAAGGGAAAAAGTATATGCTAAGTAACAATATACTACAACTAGAAGAAGCTGAAGAATATAGAACCAGAATAGGAAAGGACAATAATATAATTATAAGATAATTAATGATTCGAGGAAACTTGAGAAACGATGTAGAAATATTGTTTCCAAAAAGTCATTGTGGAAAATCAAAATGGAAATACTTATTATACTTATGGATACTTTATAATAATATTTAACAAAAATATCATCAATTGTCTTTCTTTCTTTTCAGCTGACCTGTAACAGAGGCAAACGATAATACCTTCTCTATAGTCAGAAGATAGAAAACAGATATCCCAAGATGAGCAACGCAGATTATATACAGCTTACTATACCTAAGTACTCATATGTTTTCAACTTTGAAAAAACTTACTCTTACACAAATTCTCTAACATGGAGCAGAAGTCATTATCCAAATTGTTTCTTATACTGTGGGATCTACGCCGTCCTAATCTTTGGTGGGAAACATTACATGTCAAATAGACCAAAGTTTAACCTGAGAAGCAAACTTGCTTTGTGGAGTGCAATGCTTGCATTATTCTCCACTATGGGATTTCTTAGGACAGTACCAGAAATGCTTCATACATTAAGGCATCATGGATTTTACTATAGTATTTGTTCACCTAGGTAATTTCATTCTCCCATTTTAGTTTTTAAAATATTTTCAGATGAATAACAAGTTTCAAAGTTAATTAAGAAATAATGTTGTATATTTATGTCTTAAATATATTATTCAAATAAAAATTGTTTATTTTCAATTCATTTTATCAATTTATTTCTTTTTATTAGATTTATCTTATTACATATTTATGTAATTCTATATCTCTACTGTTTTAAAATGAACTAAATGTTGGGTATTTGTCTATGGTATCTTCTGATAATATTTATATAAATTTTGATAATATTATATAAATTTTATATTAAATTTCTAAAATACTAAAAACGTAATTGCATATATTATTATCTTTCAGCTACCTTACGCAAGACCACGTTTCTGGTTTTTGGACATTCTTGTTTATTTTGTCAAAAATTGCTGAGCTCGGAGACACGATATTCATCGTGTTAAGAAAACAACCGTTGATTTTTCTACACTGGTATCATCACATAACGGTTCTTCTTTATTCATGGTTATGTTATATAGAAACTACAGCAACAGGCAGATGGTACACCGTAATGAATTACTTCGTCCATTCATGGATGTACTCTTATTATGCTTTAAAAGCAATGCAATTTAGCCCACCAAAATGGGTTGCCATGCTTATCACTACGTTACAACTGATACAAATGGTTGCCGGCTGCGCTGTAACTGCTATGAGTCACTATTACGTAGCAAGTGGACGAGATGATTGCCACGTGCAGCTTTACAACGCCAAGCTTGGTATGCTGATGTACATCAGCTATTTCATTCTCTTCTCTATATTCTTTAAGAATAGTTATTTGTCTGGCAAACGTACGAAGAATGTCGGAAAGGAAGATTATGCTAACGACAAGCTCAAGGCTAATTAAAATAACATCTTTCAAATCTTTTTCCAAAAACGCTTTTCAGTGGCATTTTATGAAAATACCTTCTCACGAGAAACGCTATTCGATTGATTATCATGTAGATATAATCATGTGGTTTTTTTTATATAATTAGAAAGAATGTACTAAAAAGCTCACGGACATATTTAAAAAAACCGTTATTTATAATTAGTTCAGGAGCAGGACTACTTTTATGAAAAAGAATCGACGGGCTTCGGTTCAATATAACAATTTAATTTTAATTAATTTTAATTATGACAATTTAATATAATATTGATTGAAGTGTTCCTCGTTAGAATTTTTTATAGTCTTCGTTAGCATAGTCGTAAAAATTGGCTATGGTAGAATGCTCAAATAGAATAGAAGTTATAGAAATTTTACGATAATCTTAAATGCTGCGCATACTGAATTTAGCAATAAATTATATGATACCTAATGCCTCGTTTACATTAATTTAATCTCGAAACCTCTTTATTTCCATATTTTACTATCGTTTATTCGATTTGAGATATTTTTTTGAATTCCTACTATCATGCTTTTTTTGTTAATTAAGTTGCTTGACTTCGAGTAATTTGGAATATTTTACTAATGTAAATTTGTTCTTACTCTTGATTTGAAGTGTACTTTGAAGCCTCAAGTGTTCACACTATTTATTTCCTTAGATTTTTATTTACGATAAGTACTTCTCTATTCAGGAAATAACACGCAAAAATGTACAAGACAGTTCGCATAGTTTGTAATTTTCACAATATTATTACGAAAAATAGAGTCGACATGGATACTGAAACTTTGATGCGATTCTATTGACAAAAGAAAATGGCAATTCTCTGTTATATCATGAGACAAGTACATATATTTATATGTAAGTATACCATTAATTTTGCAATATGAAATGCAATCTTATTTGTTACATGTGTAGCCATTGTGTTTTTTCAAATAAACGTGGCCTGCATAATTTCTTTGAACATTTTTAAAAGCTTTTTCTTGGCTTCACTATTTTCCTTTAATATTTGTCAAAAAACAATATCTTCAAATTTTTGTTCAAGGTCAGAAGAAGAATATTGTACAGTAAACGAATATTAATCCTGTAGTCATTAACTCAATATTATGTACAATATTCTGTCTTAAAAAAATTCTATTCACTGTTGTATAATTTAAATGTATGTACATAGATATAGACTTTCTGTATAAGGTGTTTTAGGTGCTTAATAGGTGGTCAAACTCTGTCATATTTTATCTCCCATAAAAATGAAAAAAAAAAGAAAAAAAGGAAAAGAAAAAGAAAATTATACAATATACACACAGATCCAAAAATTGACTAAAACTATTCCTTTTCAAGATATGAATATTTTTTGTTTGTGATAGTATATCATAGAAATGCTAAAAATCTATTTGAAGAAACTGTTGAAACTAATTTCACTGATAAAAGACTACAGACATTTATCCACTGGATATTAAAACTCGGTATCTTTATAATTGAATATTTATGAGACGTTTATAGATTACTTATTCCTATCCAAAGTACTTGAAATACCAACTTCATTTTAATACTTACTTCGAATAGAGATAAACTTATAATGTTATTTAATTTATTAAATTTTCTAGATACCCAGAAGGACTTTGTACATCGAGATGAACTTGTAGGAAAGCTACTTTCTCCACTTCTGATGATTTTTTAATATGTTGTAAAGTTCAACATTTTCAACGATTTTTTCCTATACATATAACCGGCAGCCTTGGATCTTGAGATAGTCTCAAGAATTAAAAATACTACGCTGCTGAATGATTGCAGTACCCGACAAATTGACAAACGATGCTCAAGCTCATCCCACCAAATTCATGCGCGCTTCATATGCAAGCGTTGCATCGTCTAAAGAAATTATTTACGAGGACTTTTTACACGAGCTGTTTGCTTCCTGCATTTGCAATTTGAAACGTACATGAAATTAATAGATATACATAATGTGTAGTCATATTATATACTACGCAGGCAAACCGTCATGTAACAGGCGACCGATTCCAATGTTATACTGCTGTTACATGTTACGTACACTGTTATTACTGAAGCGTGACGGTTTCTTACGAATATCTTGGAAATTAGGGAAAAGTCATTCAAAATCATACTATCGGTAACATATTAAAAAATGACTGAAATCATTCTAATTTAAAAAATCATGAAGATGAAAAATTGTCATTAACACTTGGCCAATCGAACAGGGAGATCTCCCTTTTTGACTTTTGCAACGCGTTTTCTTTTTTTTTGTTATTATCAGTTATTATTTATCTGGAATTGTTGCCAATTAATTGCGCCACTTTTTCTGCTTTTATAAAGTACAGCATATAATAAAATACACCAATCTAGTGGTGTTAAATTTAATTAGAAAGTTACACTATCGGTTATAACTAAATTAAGTTATAATCGAACGATACCATATTGTAAAAAAATATTAAAATGCATTATGAATTTTTAATTTCAAATTCAATTCGCGTTATTTATCTCTAGTCATCTTTCATGTTTGTAATTTTTACCTATATTTTTTTATAGTTTCAATTTGATGATAATTGACCACTTAAATCATTTTTAGACTCTTTCGTTTTTGAAGTAATGAATATTAATCGTCGATGCTTGGAAAAATGCGCGATGGACAGCGTGTGCGGTTGGCTAAATATAACATAATAACAGATATTATTAATACAAATATTCATAATTTATCATGATATCGACGTTATCATAGTATCATTGGTTTATATGTATCACAGTCTGAAAAGTCCGAAGTTGAAACTAGTAAAATACTATACTATGAGATACTATTTTCTACTATTTACTTTCGCTTTCACAATTTCAGAAACCTGTTCAACCTGAAGAAGGTCAAATTCAAAATATACCCATTTATATAAACAACATTCAAGAATATTGACTGGTCTACAACATATAGATAAAGTTAACATATTGTCGTCACTTTTTGCTATTGAATGTTGATCAATTTTTAGGAAAATTTACCTGTGTTCAAAATTCAAAGAATTGTACAAAATACGGATAAATTGGAATTTTGATTTTAAAGATTATTGGAACATTCCTTTCAAAAATTCACCGTAATAGAAACTATATCTATGAAATTACAGTATCATTTGATAAAAAAATATGATATAGTATGTACAAAAGTGATTACATCACATTAAAATGATAGATATACGTAAATAACATTAATAAGCACATTCTTAGATCCAAGGTGCGTTTAGTAAGCGTTATTATGCGAGAATATATCACATATATATATACATTCATATTTATTAATTCAGCATCAGGAGTGGGAACATTATAGCCAAGTAGTCAACGATTTTTATAATTATTCTTCAGTCTTGTTTCTCTGGTTACAGGAAGAACAGGAATTTGGCGGATATCCAATCATTCGTTAAATCAGTTGTTTTTGCTGGATACATGGGATACAACGTTGGAATCGACTAATCTGAATTTTCCATTGTACAAGAAGAATTTTGTTCTGCGATATACGTCAGTATTAACACTCAAATATATTATATATTTTGTATACACTTTCGGCTCGCGAAAGTGTTTGAGCATTTCCAAAAATATTTTCAAATTTCATTAGCCCTGTAACGAGATATAACTAATGTAATTATATCGGTAACATTTGGAAGGTATCTGGAAATTTATATAGAAATTAGGAGATATTCATTGAAAGAATACACTTCGTAAAAATCACCAAACAGTCAATTTGAACAGACAATTAGTATTAGTAGAATTATGCAAAAACCTGGAAATATATATTCTACATACTATTTTAACTAATAAATAAGAAATAAAATGTTCATCTACATAGACAACATTTAGAAATATTAACTGGCATACAATATATAGATAAAGTTACAATATTTTTGTTATTGAATGTTGTGACCCACTATAGTATAATATGTGACCCATTATAATACTCAAGATTGTCGGAATTCTCGAGAATTACAAATTTATATTATAATATATCTCATTGCATCTTACATTTATATGTAGACTTATTCCAGATAGTTTATCACTTTTCTACTAATGAGAAAATATAATTGAAAATTAAGATAATTTGTTATCGGATGTATTAAAGATAAAGCGCATTTCTATGACACAAGTACTAATATGCATAATAAGGATAACGTGCATATAGCCATAGACGTTTACACCAAACCATAGAATAGTTTATAAGTAACTATATTATAAGTACAATTATTCATGTTTGCCAGAATATGAATTACACTGTATCCGATGTACTCTTCTTCCTTTTTTGATTAGATTGACAATAGAGATCAAAATCTTGGGTAGAAAAAGCAAATTCCAGAACGAACGTTGAAATGGATTATAAGATGAAGGAGAATATGAGCAACATGCAGATCTTTTTACCTAATTACTCGTACGTCTCGAATTTGGAAAAAAATTTCATTTTTTGGGATACCGTGACTCCAATGAACAATCATTTTCAATACTGCTTCGTATGTTGTGCTATCTACGTCATTCTAGTTTTTGCTGGGAAGTATTACCTATTAGATAAGCCAAAGTTCGACCTAAGACGTTGGCTTGTTTTATGGAGTTTGATGCTTGCGACCTTCTCCGTTTTTGGCTTTCTTCGAATGGGAACAGAAATGTACCACACTTTAAGCAACTATGGATTCTACTATAGCGTTTGTGTTCCAAAGTAATTTCACTTTAATACTAGTATTAATATTTTCAGTACTAGATTAATATCATATTACATACTATCATACATAGTTCCAGAATATTAATTCACAGCAGAAACGTATTATTTACTTTTTAGTTACCTTACGCGAGACTCCGTAACAGCCTTTTGGGCATTTTTGTTTACCTTGTCGAAGATAGTAGAACTCGGTGACACAATCTTCATTGTGTTACGAAAGCAACCATTAATATTCTTACACTGGTACCACCATATAACGGTTCTTCTTTATACATGGTATTCATATGCAGAAGTTTCAGCGACTGGCAGATGGTTCATCACGATGAATTTCTTCGTTCACTCGTGGATGTACTCTTATTACGCTCTGAAGGCAATGAGATTCAGAATACCAAAATGGATAGCCATAATAATCACTACGCTACAATTGACACAAATGATTGTAGGTTGCGTTATAGTTTTTGCAGCTTACTGCTACATACAAACCAACGAATGTAACGTTACACTTTACAACATCAAAATTTCGATGCTGATGTACTTCAGCTATTTCATTCTATTCGCTAGATTCTTCCAGCAGGCTTATCTATCTAACAAAGCTGGAAATAAAGCTAAAAAGGCATATACCAATGAAACGTCAAACAATGACAAAGTCAAGATAAAATAAAACACCAAAATTTTGGAAGACCCTTTGGTAGTTTTTAAAGACTTTCTTGAAGACACAGACATGCGATAATATTAGCGATAAGTATTAGTTGTACAGCTAATTTAGCAATCTAGCGAAAGTCATCTCTAAACTAGCAAAAGTTTATGATAAAAGAGTTTGTGAGTATAATAATATTTAAAAATGTAACATTTCAAAAATTAATAACATTATGCTATGTTCTATTCATAACTAACAGTGATATGCACGATTGTAACGATTGTGAAAAATATCATCGACCTTTTATCAGAGAAGTTTCGAATTGTTACTTTTCTCTAGCGAAAAATATCTAACAAACTAAAGATAAATTTAAGATTTCAGTATTCTACAATTTCATGCGCAAATCTGAGATAATACACACGCTCGTTCGAATGAAAATTTCGAATGACAGTGCTTGCGCATAAAAAATCCTTATTATGTTCCATTTTGTATAATCCAATTGCCAGATCGTGTTACAGCGAATTGTAAGAGTTTGCGTTTGTATTATATCTCTTACATTATATTGAGACAAGATATTTACGCCGAATGACTACTGCTTTGGCAATTTAAGAGAAAAGAGATCAGTGGACTAAATTATCAGATATTGCGTATGTTCTTGTAACATGTCGATTGAAAAATGCGAAGTTTGAGGATCATTGCGTCTACGTCGCTTTAGGCTATACTTTTCATTCGTTCGTGTAAAGAGGATTGCCAATTCACAAGGGCATTTTGGCTAGTTTTCAAACGTCAATATCTAATCAACAAAATCCCAGACGTAATGATCTTTATTCTTCATTTCCGTCGTATTTTCGCTTGTAAAAATACATATCACTTAAATTTTAGGCTATTTTCATTTCGTCACCCTGTATATATCATTCTTCTCTGTATATATCGGTCTTTCTCGATGGAATCATATATCCTAACCAATACTTAATATGTAACGCACGAAAATTTTTATGAATAAATGAAATTTCATTGGCACTGTAATAAAACACCAATACCGTGATTACAATAGGAAAATTTGAAACCTATCCGAAAATGTATGTGTTACAATCCTTACAATCCTTTTCTGTTCCTGTTAAAATTACATGGCACTTTCCGTTTAACCGAATTTCATCATAATTAGCAGTCGACGTCGAAGCTTGATCTCACGGTTGTCGAATATCTCCTCGTACTCGACCCACGGCAGGCCGACTGGTAGGGAGAATAAAGGGAAAAGCCGTACCATGATAATGATAATAGGAATCGACTTCTGTCTTAAATGTATTATTACTATGACTATATTACTATTACTATTACTTTGCATCTAACTAATATGTAACAAATGTCATATAATATACATAGTTTTTCCACTATTAAAAACCTTTGTAGACTCTATAATTTTGCTTTTTCAGTATAAAATTTAATAACATTGAAATGTTACAATTATGAATAATACTAAGGACAAGATACTTGTTACGTCGCGAGACTTAGTATGGTTCGTGTTTCTAACTGTCTCTCGCGGTCCTCCAGCGTCATAAACGAATCGTCTCATCTTCCCGACGAGACATGCAATGTATCGACGAGTGTGTCACACACTCAAGAAAACCATCCGCTCAGTAACCAGATAGACCGAACACCCTACATGCCGCATCTGTTGAAGCAATCGATAAACGAGACCCCCTCCCCCCCAAAGGGACTAGATCCTCGGTAGGGGGACCTTCCCAAACCAACGCAAAAACAGTCTGTCGTAACATCTCGAAGCTATCTGTTGTAACATTCTAAACCGCGCTGTTGTAACCGTCACTCTGTTGGATTTCTGCGATAAATCTCATTATTGCGTATCAAGTTCTATTTCCTTCACCCTATTCGTGAAAGAATCATTTCGTTCGTGCCGCGGCGCGAGGACATCACCGACGATCCGTTAATTTCGCGATCTTTTGTGTCTCCGACGTGACAAGCGCATGGTTACCGCCCGGCCGCGAATAAAATTGCTAATTTAACGAATATCGAAAAATATCAAAAGTCAAGTTCTCGGTGCTCTACTCATCAAATCGATCAACCTTCGGGTCAATCAATTCTTGTACTTTCCGGCATGACGAAGTCAAACAATATCTGTCGATGCAACAAGTATTGTAGGCTGGTTAAATAAATAGATATAGATTATATAACTGTAGATTCCAGTTATATTCGAAACCAAACACCCCTATTATTTCACAAGAAATAAGGGGATCGCTCTGCTCGTGGTGTCGATTCGTTTAATCGTAACGGGAATTTACAACTCCTGTTGACGCACTTCAACGCTACCGCGTCTCCCCGCGACTGGACGAAAATACAATACTATTTACACATTATAGAGTGTTAACAGTTACACAATATTTTAATAAATTAGGAAAAAGTTAAAGTTTACTTTCCGATATACGCGTCAAACATAAATTATTAAATATATGAGTACCGATTTGATTTGGAACTTACATTTTTATACAACTTTTTTGTTGGAGATAATAATGCATATTTAATAATGGTTCATAATTGATATTTATTTAAACAACATTTTTCTCTATCAAATACTTTAAATAATTGGAGAAAAACTATGAAAAATAGTTTATTTTAGCCACATTACATTGTAATTGTATTCAGTTTACTTTACATTCAGTAATTTCAATTTAGTTTATTCTCCTTACGTTCAACAGTTTCACCGAATGATGACGTTAACTTCTCGATCGCAGTGTCCTCTAGTGTCTGTTTCTAAAAGCGACTTAAAAAGAACAATTCCCGATTGTTTTGTTAAGTCTTGTTGAAACCTAACCCTAACTCTAACTCTAACTCTAACCCTAACCCTAACCCTAACCCTAACCCTAACCCTAACCCTAACCCTAACCCTAACCCTAACCCTAACCCTAACCCTACCCCCCCCCCCTGGAATGTCCAGCCTACGTATATGATTGTATTTCAGACCAACATAGGCAAATTCACATTATTTATATATATTTTAATAGAACTGCGCACACTTATCCTCAATAGCGTAGTCACCTTTTTCTTATACTTTCAATCATACCTTTTTCTAGTTAAAATTGCACATTCTTTGGTGCAACCAAATGATAACCCTAACCCTAACCCTAACCCTAACCCTAACCCTAACCCTAACCCTAACCCTAACCCTAACCCTAACCCTAACCCTAACCCCCCCCTCCTTGGAATGTCCAGCCTACGTATATGATTGTATTTCAGACCAACATAGGCAAATTCACATTATTTACATATATTTTAATAGAACTGCGCACATTTATCCTCAATAGCGTAGTCACCTTTTTCTTATACTTTCAATCATATCTTTTTCTAGTTAAAATTGCACATTCTTTGGTGCAACCAAATGATGATACATAACATCACGCACAAATGTCCCTCGCGATTCTAATGCTCTGTAAATTATGTACAATACATGTACAAAGTATATCGACTCAAGTGACGTCTTATAATGGTCATTAGAGACATATGATTCCTACGAAAAAGAGTCATTGTCATATTTTTGAAAAAGAAAAAACAGAATGCAAATATGCATAGTGCACACTGTGACAAGGACGAAAGAGCTGTATGCCCATCACATAGATTTATTCTTTGTGAAGAATGCGGAATCTCAATAGCCTAAATATTTATTTTCTTATATTCGATAAAAGAATTTATAACATTATTTATTTTCTCATTTCATTCATTTCTTATAACAAATAGTCACCGAGGGACGTATTAAGATGTGAAATTATGAGACACGCGAGAGTTAGATATATTGCCAGTTTCTCCATGGACGTTATTGCTTGCCTAAAATTTGTATTTCGTTTCTGTATAATATTTTCGATTTTTTTAAATAATATCTGAAATTGAGTCGTTGACTGGGATTAAGAAAGAGCAAAGGTGAATTTATATATATATATGTAGTGTATGAAATGCACCTTTGCTCTTTCTTAATCCCAGACTTTTATATATTCAGTATTTTCTCCTCTTTTTCTACTGTCTTCTTTCTCATCAAGTAACAATGCTATTATAGCAGTTTCTTTAATAGTAAATTTTGATACTTTTGTACAATAGGCAATAGTTGAAAATGTGATCTCGTATGTTGGCGACACATGGTAACTCAACGTTGATGTGCCGGTGTTAAGCTGTTACATGAGCTATAATTGTGAATATGTTGATGCCCGTCAGGCGTTATAGTGTTAAATGGTTAATTTAATTCTGCACTGTACCGATAAAACTGTCTCCACGTGTCTTGTAAATGTCGCCCGTAACATATATATATAGAAGTTAATATACGGTATAAATAATAGCCTTAAACATATAGTTAGTGGTAAGGATGGACTGAATATTATAGCTTATTAATATGGTGAATAATTGACTGTCAAATATCTTCATGGTTTTGCGAAGTGTATGTTCTCAATAAATATCTTCTAACTTCTACATATGCAAATGTTTGATAATTGCACGAAGATCGAGATCTAAGTGTTGCAATTATGGAGATGCAGAAACGACCCTATTCCTCAAAACTCAGATCTTAGACATACCGAACGTAAAACAGGACTACACGAGTAAGAAACGAAGAAAAATCGAGAGTCAAAGCGGTCAACAAACATTTAAGGCTCGCAACAAGCTCGGATCTCAAAAATCGATATTTTCTATTTTTAATTTATGATCAATGAAACTTTTATCGATATGTTTGTTACATTTTTCTGATTAAAACGAGACCAAACACGATATAATTTTGAGCATATTTGCTTACTTGATAAACGATAATTAAATACATATCAATAAGTAAATGTAACTCAAATTATATCGTGTTTGGTCTCGTTTTAATCAGAAAGATCTTACAAATACGTTGGTAAAAGTTTACTTTACAACTTTAAAAAGTTGCAAATAAGAAGCTTTCGCTTTTGAACTAGTACCTAGATACATTGTCTCAGCGATGTCTGACATAGGATCATGTTACACTACTTGATCTCGAACCTCCGCCTCGGATGGCGGAGACATTACCGAATGTTTCTACATTTTCAAATCCGTTTCAAATTTTACCATCGTAATTACGATAGTCGTGTCTCGTTACACTACTAGTGAGATTTCAAAATATTTCGTATAATAAAACTATTATAAATACAAACTTAAATATTGTATGCAGTATAAGTAACACGATTTTAAATAGCATTTCTGCAAAATCGTTTGTTCTATCGATATGGTATCCCTATTCGACTTTCGTCCTGCTTTTGCCAGACAGATAGGTCTTGTAAAAGTACATAGCGAATAGAATGAAGTAACTGAAGTACATGAGCAAACCGCAAATGGCGTTGAAAGTCGTAGCGTGGCATTCTTTCTCACCATTCGTTACATAATAGTAAGCCGCGCTAGTTACAAAGAAACCTGCAACCATTTGTACTAACTGCATCGTAGTAATCATCATGGCGATGAATCTTGGTGGTTTGAATCCCATTGCTTTAAGAGCATAGTAAGAGTACATCCAGGAATGGACAAAGTAATTCATCACGATATACCATCTGGACGTTCCCGTGAGTAGCGCATAAGAGTACCATGTGAAATAAATAACCGATATATGATGATACCAATGTAGAAATATTAATGGCTGCTTTCGTAATACAATGAAGATAGTATCGCCAAGTTCTACGATCTTTGATAGGGCGAACAAACTTGACCAGAAAGCGCACACATGATCATGAGTATAGTAACTAAAAGCATATAATACGAAAGATTAGAATAACAAACATAAAATATTTCCAGGCAATTATTTCATGAATGAATAAACGAACGTAAGAAATCTTATTTGACTAACGCTTTTATAATGCCTGTGTTGTTTCAAATACTAAATTAGAAATATGGTTACTCGTTCGTTGCGCGGAAATGAGATCGAAACTACAGGCAAGAATCGAGGTTTTTACAACAAACTTAGTTTCCAATTAACGGTCGACCTGACGGCCAATACAGACTTAAAAGACAACGATGTCGTTAGAAGACTTGGTACTTGGAAATATCGCTCGCTTCTAAAATATCAAAAAACGCTTTGAACAGAGACATTTGATAATTTGAGAGTGCAACGAGCGAGTAACAACAGTTTAATTAACGATTGACTTTCAATGTATGATTCGTTCGAAAATATTTCAATACTTTAAGATAGAAATTACCTGTTCGAACAAATACTATAGTAAAATCCGTGATTGTATAATATGTGAATCAATTCTGGCATTGTTCTTATAGTTCCTATAATGGAGAATATCGCAAGCAGTCCGCTCCATAATGCGAGTAAATTCCTCAGATCAAACTTTGGTCTATTTGACATATAAAGTTTCCCTGTGAAAATGACGACTAAATAAATAGCAGTATAGTAAAAGCATTTCCACCAATATTTCCTCATCCATGTCAGAACGTTCCAGATAAAGTCAGTTGTTTCAAAGTCAAAGATTATCCAGTGCTCGGGACCAGTGACATTCATGAAATAATTCACTTCGTTCATTTTGCGATATTTTTTACACTCGTTCACATTAACAAAATTAAAAGAGAATACTCTCGGTTATCTGAAAAGAAAAACAAACGGTTAAGATTTTCTCTTAAATTCGAAGAATTGCAGACTTAACAAAACAAATTTATTAAGATAAAACACTATAGCCAATTAATTTCTCAGGGATAACTTTAGATTTTTCTAAATGTAACAAATAGTATGTTGAGATTTTTGTTCTGAATAATCAGAGGTTTCATTTATCAAGATCAAAGATTAGAATAGATTAATTCTTTATAAAAAGTTAATAAGATATCTATGTCGAAAAATTATTAGTATTAAAGAAACAAAATTTTGGAAAGCTAAGGAATATAAATAATATAATTAAATTTTGGGCTTCTGCCAAATATTAAAAGCCAAACATACGTGCAATATCACGGTAGGAAATTTCTCATCATTATAATATTAATTATTTATATTAAAGGTATTATCCATTGTAGTATTACATATAATACTATATTATTAAATATTATACATCTTATATAATAAATTTATATAGTACTGCTATTATATATTATATAACATTATTAATATTAATTAATATTATATAATATAAATTAATATTATATAATACCATTTATGCCGGTTATATTTATAAAAAGGGTCGCTCAAAATTTCTGTAACATATTTTATTCTGTAACATTAAGATCAGCTTAAAAAATTTACCGAATGTCCAGGACAAATTTTAAAGTACAAATTAAATAATAATAAAAAGAATATATTAAAATCATCGAAATCGGAAAGGGCATAACTTTCCTGCAGTTTAATCCTTATTTTATTTTTATTCGACAAAGAAGATGCTTAATATAAAGTTAAAGAACGAAATAATAACACCAAGAAAAAAATAAAAAATAATAATAAGTGATCGGTAAAAGTAATAATAATAACAATAAGTGATCGGTAAATTCGCAAGATTGTTTAAAAGTGAAAGATACCTCTAATATTACAAATAAGTTTTAAATTGTTCAGGAACAATAAATCTGTCCATAATTTTATCAATAATTCCACAAATCTCGACCAAAACTTTTTCATTTCATGTTTACCTAGACAAATTGTGAAGTACAAATTACATAATAAAATAAAAAATGTTTACTTTGCTTACTAAGATACTGTGTTCACAATTTTGGAATTTAGACTAAATTTTTCGAAAAGTAAAACGTTCGGGTGTCGGTACTTACAGTTAATTACACGATTATATCATTAAACACAGTTCTTCTTTTTCCAGGCAATAATTCACTTTGGCGTTGAGTTTTTATACAAATAGTTCCTAAATTCAATGAAAACAGTCGAAGAATTCCATGTCAAGTTCTATATCTGCAAGCACGCATAAGCAACGAATTGTGACTACCAATAAATATGTGGTCAATTTCTAGTAGACCCACAGTATGTATTATCCCACTCCTGAGATCAAATTAATAAATACATATGAAACAGATGATGTGATTGCAGCATATTTAAGTCACTCGCCAGACCTTTTGCATATATCATCTACAATGTAATACTTTTTGAAAAGTTAATTAAGTTACACTTAAAATACACTAAACAAAATTACGTTGACCAGGGAAATCAACAATACTTGATTTTTTGATTCTTCTAAGCCGATTTTTCATGATGCAATCAATGATATCGATGGTGAAGCCAGCTCTTAGAATTGGAATCGAATACATTTCCTGAAATATTTCGAGATTTATTATAAATAAAAGAACCATATTATTGAAGAAATCTTGAGCTATTGAAAGAAAAATATGCCTATAGAAATAGATTAAAAAAAAAACAATTTCAGTGATACCCATAACCTATAATTAGAAATTTATAACCTATTTTATTATATTATTAGTATAGCAATTAATATTTTGCAATATTACGATTATTGTATTATAATTATATATATAATATATATATAATAGTATTTCATTATAATTATATTATATAACAATAATAATTAACTAAATATTAAATATTATATTATAATTGCAATTTTATTTATATATAATTTTCGCAACGTTACAATTTTTATAACGTTGACCAATAACACAGCTTACGTTATAAGATCGTAATTATGTATATACTTGTATATACTTATAATCAGGTGATACGAAGTGTAATTAATGATATCATTAATTCTTTAATTATTCAGCAATGTCATCGAGACGTTAGTTTCCCATTTCATCATCGAATTCTATTTACGAGAAAAGAAACGTTATAAACTTACAGGCTAAATTAGAAATCATAAAACTTTTCAACAATAGAATCAAAGCTCCAACGTCTTATTAGACGTTTTATAATAGTGATAAAGAAGGGTCATTCGATTGATCTATGAGATCCGCTCGCTGCTGAAATGAGAACTTCATTAAAGTTATGACATGACGACCAATTACGATCTGACAAGTGAGCTGACATAAAGGTTGAAAAAACGCATGACCTATCCGTTTCTTACGAAATTCTTTACTTATGTAATGTGTAGTATCACAGAATAAACTGTAACTCGAAAACAAGGTTATGTCATCCGTTTATATAAACATTTTCTTTTTTCTTATTGAGTTAAATCCGTACTTCTCACAAGTTCTGATTCAATATATATATTGTAATAATATAATAATTATATTGGTAAAATTTGAAACGAATCTGATATATACGAACAATATATATAATATGTATTATATGGTTATAATGTTAGATGTCGACGAAAGCCATGATTCAGGTTAATCAGTCTGAATCGCAGTATCATAATTGGAGATTGATAGACTATGCAGAATCATCTGATTTAAATGTATCTGCTCGATATCGAAACGTTAGAGTGATCAAAGTATGTGTTTCAATCGTCGGAAGTGTTATTTAATTTTCTACGATAAGACGACGCCACAGAAAAATAAACCGACAAGAAAAATAAGGGAAAGAAACTTACTTGATAGGAGAATCGGTTCGTATGTCCAATCATTTTTCGTTGACAAAAATTCATTGACCGATAATGCAGTATCATTTACATGTGGAGACTGCGGAAGTCTGTATTTGTAGATTATTTTGAAATGCAAAAATACACATTATGCAAATAATATGTAAAATTATAAAAGATATTCAAAATAAAGTGCTTATTGTAATATTCATTGGATAATCAATTATTTTTTAACCTTTGTACTTTTAGACCTGGTCTCAATAGATACCGGATAGCACTGTTGACGTGTTATTTTGCCACGTCAAAAATAGTCTGCCTAATGTTACCGTCAAATTGCAAAGTGTATAGGAAATATAAAAGAAATTTTCTACTTTCCATTTGTTTAATTAGGTTCATAAAAATATGAATTTGCACAAAAATCCTCAGTCTAATGATAAAATATCCAAAAATGTTTTACATACGTTACACGATTGATTTTTAAAAGATCCTTCTAAATTAGATTCTAAGAAACTGTTGTTTTGTTATAGGACCCCTGCGCGCGGCCTTCGACAGTGGACACTTGCAACTTGTTCCTGATATAAACATTGTATATAATGTTCCTGATATAAACTTCCGATTTAACGATCTACTTACTGTATGGAATTAAAGTAAATTTTTCGCACTAAATATTTCTGGTGACGTTCCTCATGTATGAATAAATGAAAATCATGGATAGCCATCTAACGGTCATAGGTCATTGAATACCTAATTCTGATGTGGCACTAGTTGGATGTCTACAAATAAAATCATAGAAAACATTTTAACAATATGATACTGTACTTATGTTTAATTAACTACTTAATCGATCGATGGTTTGATTAAGTGCTTTCATAATACCTGACGATTTTACTCCTTTGTAGTCTTCGTGTTAAAATTTCGAAAGGAGATAAGATTATGATGAAGTTCAAAGAATCACGGATAATACGGAATTTCGGTTAAAGGGGATAACGTAGACCACTATAATTTCACTGAACACCAGATACTGCAAACTGCATTGCTATACAATTAACGATAGAGTCATAAAGTTATACATAATATAACGACCATATTATGTGGTTGTATAATGCGCTGATGTATATTCAGAAAGCATATGACTATTCATCGTAAGATTAATGAGAAATTAATCTATTCTAAACTAAACTTAAGACAACAAAGGTCCCTAAAATATATTAATCTTTATGTTGGGGATATAAGATTATCTTTAGTTTATGATATGGATAGCACAACTGCTATTTTTGAGAAGGTGAAATTTGTCAAATTGTACAGTATAAAGTCTACAACTCGGACTGCGTCGACTACTTAGTTGTCATCTTAAGTGCTCGACGGGTTCGCTCAGTAACAAACGGCGTAGCATAAACTTCGACACCTTTTTTTTTTTTTTTTTTTTTTTTTATCGTGGGGAAATCCTCATGGACACTCGGTGCTGCGTAGCAACGACCGTGTAGTGTCGGACTCTTACCGACTAAAACCCCACGGTGGTCATCCCGACGTTCGGAGGTGCACCCGGGGTCTCTTGCGAATCACTAACGAAACCTCAACAACAGATCATCGAATAATGTCCCTAACAGGACGTTACGCTACGCACCCTCGACCAGATACGAACAAGGCGCACTACTTGTGAGACGCTCAAGACAGTTCGATAGTCACAGGATCGGACAGACACAGATTCTCACCTCACAGGAAAAACAAAAGACCCACTCCCTAAACCAACACCTAAAATATAAGCATCAGGCGCTTCGAGAAAGGACTGAAGGTTCAACACGTTCTCGCTTACGTTTAAACTAAACTTTCATACTAAATATTAAATAAATAAACATACAAATCACAAGCATACTAGAGATCTTTGATCTCCTTGTATCTTGAACGTTAATATCGTTCGAGGTTCGCAACCCTAACCGAACAGTTGCAATTCAGTCGTTGAGGAACTGTTTAAGCTTATAAACTAGTCATTATGTTTATTGCCATCCAAGTAGCACCTGAGTACGTGAATAAGGTCCTTGTAACGAACATGGGGAGGTTTAAACTAAAATATGATTTGTGTATTTATTGTACTTTGTATCTAACAGGCTAGGTAATATTTTCTTTGATTCTCTACTCTCATTTCATTTCAAATTTTAATAAAGTTACTTTATACTCTACTTTATTTTATTAAGTGACTACATTACTGAACTACTAAACTTGGATGAAAAAGATTGATAAAGAATATATTTATTACCAAAGAGCTTAAGGTTCAATGCAGATAATATTTACTTCAATGAATAATAGTGAATTCTAGCAAGTGAAATATTAATAGAAATATCTTCAGGCAATTCTTTCATCAAAACACACCTTTAGAAACACAAAGAAACATCAAACCTTGTTTTGATTCTGACATCTGCCTATTGCGAAGTGAAATTTGATACATTGAACGGACAAAGTTAGATTTCGATACTTTGATATTTTTCCATTCAAATTATATGGATTTAATATGAATATGGATATGGAACTCGAGTAATAAAGTTTTATCGTATTATGGCAAAACAGACGATAAAATTATATATCAATTTTCATAGTAAGGAAGTTTGAAGATATCAGATTTCTTTACTACAAAAGATTATTATACATTACGTATAATGAATTTATTTTGTGATTTTTAATCATGATACATATACTAATTATTAATATTAATTTATTCATATCAATTCTTATATTCTAATATTATGTCAATATTACAATATTACATATATATATTAGTTATTAATACATTATCAACATTTTAAAACACGATGTGCAGGAAAACCTATTCTGAATTAGTAAATAATACATAAATAAAGCAAGACATAAAAAGGGTACTACTTGCGGTCATAATCAATAACCGTGGTCATTATGCTCGTGAATTTACCGAATGCTCAGCTGCACAAATTGTAAAATACAAATTAAATAATAAAAAAAAACAAGAACTATGCTCGTCAAAAATTGTACGTAACAGTCAGTCACCCGTGTCGATTTGAACCTTCCATCTGTGTGAACAGAGGAACAAAAATGCATACAACCTTTTGCGACATGATTGAGTAGCCAGAGGAATAAGAATACACGTGACTCACAATTAGATTGCGAAGTGGACTATATGAATTTGTTGGATACGTGACTATCAAGGAGCTGTCCCTTCTAGATATCATACAATATCAACTGTTATGTCATACCTGACGGTCAGATTACAATCTTTGAACCTCGTGAGACGGAGACGAGCTATACTCGATGAATCTATTACGAATCCATGACCATTGATCTTCGTCAGAGAGAGGAGAACCGTACGCTACAACTGATTGTTGATATCTGATCTGTGAATTTGCTTGCACAAATCTGCCTAGATAAATCTGCCCCGTTGTATCCGGTGGTTAAATAATCACTTGGAAGTGTCGTAAAGGGGGGAATAATCCTACTCTTAATGACTGCTTCTTGGGATCTTTGTCCTTTGTATGTGACGTCCAGGCCACCACAACCTTTGGTTTACACTCCTCATCAAAGATATAGCGTAGGTTACCTATCTTTAATTTCTCAATGATGCGTATAAAGTTTTTCGTCTGAAACATATGATATTAAAACATTATGAACTCAGAATATGCAGCTGGAAATAAATCACAATGTCGTAGATGTTTGTGTACAATTCGCAGTTAACAAATAATGGAAAAATCTAGTGTTAGTGCCAGTGTTTCAAGTTTTCCTCGAGTTCTACTATCCTGCAAAGATATTAAGAGGCTAAAATTGAAAAAGAAACCTTCGTTAACAACGAAACACAAAGTAAAACGTTTACGCTTTGTAAAAGAAAGAGTGCATTGGAAAAAGAAACGGAGAAGGGTACTATTTTCAGACGAAAAAGATTTAACTTGGATGGTCCTGATGGGTCGCAATATTATTTTCATGACATAAGAAAAGAGACAATGTCAACAATTCGACGACAAATGGGAGGAGGCAGCGTGATTGTTTGGGCCGGCATCGGTTATTTCGGTAAGACAAGTATCAAGTTCATCGGTGGGAGAACGAATAGTGTCCAATACATAAATTTAATCACTGAACAAATAAATAATCATGCAAAACGCATTTCTGGATCTGATTACATCTTTCAACAAGATAATGCGTCTATACACGCATCAAGATCGGTCCAATTATATTTTAATGAAAATAATATATTTATTTTGCCGTGGCCTGCACGCTCCCCGAACCTTAATATTATTGAAAATTGCTGGGCAGGACTTGTTCACGGCGTATACGCGAATGGCAAGCAGTATCAACACGTACAAGAATTAAAAAATGCAATTGTACGCGAATGGGATACGTTAAGTCAAAATTACATCCAGAAACTATATAAATCGATAGCAAGTCGTACAACAGAAGTAATAGAAAATAAAGGGGGATGTACCCATTATTAAATAAGTATATATGTTTGATAACTAATTATTGTTAGTTACAATTTAAGTTGATTATTATTTTCTTATTGTACATGTGCTATCATTTCGTTCTTAAAATAAAACAATTTTTTTTTTTTTGTTACACCTTAAACCTCATAATATTTTTAATTATTTTCAACGAACCGCATATTCTGAGCTCATAGTGTTTTGATATTATACGTTACAGACGAGAAATTTTACACGCGTCATTGAGAAATTAAAGATAATACAACTGGGCTATCTCTTTGACGAGGAGTGTACGTCAAACGGAAGACAATATCTTTTGAGAATTGATTCTTCGCATCTGGGTGTCTTCTTTTTTTTTTTTTTTTATTCTTCAAACCGTGTACGACATCCAGACCACGATCTTTAATTCTTGTAAAACAAAAAACAACAGTTATTGACAACCGAGTCTTCGCATCTGCCCCGCAGTTGTTTGCTCAAGATGGGGTTGAAAGTTAAAATTGAAAAGATTGCTTCTCTTACCGAACGGTTTATGATACTTGACCATTCAAGAGTTTTTTTTTTTTTTTATTGATTATTTGTTAAAATTTTTACAATTTGTCCAGAAGGACATTTGGTAAAATATTATAGCTTAAAGAATAATAATATAGCATGTGGATGGTTATCCCCAGCGGGGTTCCATTTTCTAGGTTGCCTATTGCATCTCTATTGCGAGGTCTGCGGGATGCTTCCTCTTCAGTCTTCTTTCTATTTTGGTTTTATTTGTTTCAGCAACCAGCTGGTTTGGGTGTGCTGCAAGTCTTTCTTTGTACTTTTTTGCGTATCTAGCGATTTCCTCTTTGACTGTTGGAATTTTTAGATCTTTTCGTAGGTCTTCATTTCTGACGTACCATGGAGCGTTAACTATTGTCCTTAAAATTTTTGCTTGCTCTATTTCTATTTTGCTTATGTGACTCATTGCTGCCGTTCCCCATAGTGGGACTCCGTATGTCCAGATTGGTTTGATTATTGTTTTGTATAACTTTAGTTTATTCATTATGCTTAATTTAGATTTTCTATTGATTAACCAGTACATCTGCTTCCTTCTTGCACTTATTCTGTTTATTATTGATTTTATATGGTGCTTCCATGTAAGGTGTGTGTCTAAATGTATTCCTAGATATTTGACTTGCTTTGTTTATGCTATGTGGGCGCCGTTCAGTTGGATATCTGGTGTTTTTCCTTTTCTAAGTGTAAATGTTATGTGGTTGCACTTGCTGGTGTTCGCTTTTATTTGTTTGTTTTGCACCCATTTTTCTATTTTTGTAATGTATTCTTGTAGTAGTGCGGCGGCCGTTTCTGGATTTGCATGCCTCACTAGTATGGCCGTATCGTCCGCAAACGTCAGTGTTTTGCTGTTGACAGTTGTTGGTATATCTGCCGTATATAGTGTGTATAATATTGGTCCTAAGACACTTCCTTGCGGTACTCCTGCCTTGATATCCTTAATT
Organism: Bombus fervidus; assembly: GCF_041682495.2. Taxonomy (NCBI): domain Eukaryota; kingdom Metazoa; phylum Arthropoda; class Insecta; order Hymenoptera; family Apidae; genus Bombus; species Bombus fervidus. The sequence goes on along the minus strand of NC_091531.1, from coordinate 3,872,369 downwards.
TCAGAGTATGCATCATTTATTTTTACTACAAAGGTTCTGTTGTTTAAGTAAGATTTGAGTAGTTTGTAGATTTGTTCTGGAAATTGCTTTTTGATTGTTTGAAGAAAGTCGAATGCTTTTTCGATATCCATAAAGAGTGCTGTGCAGTATTGTTTTGTTTCAAGCGACTGTAAGATTTCATTGACGAGTCTATGCATTTGTTCTATTGTGGAGTGTTTATTCCTGAATCCAAATTGATGGTTTGGTATTTGTTTTTCTTTTTCTATTGTTGGTTTTAAGCGGTTATATATTATTTTCTCTAATAATTTGGAAAACGCAGGTAGTAATGATATCGGCCTGTAGGATGCAGTTAGATGTGGGTTTTTGTTTGGTTTGGGTAACATTACTATCTGTGCTATTTTCCATAGTGTAGGAAAGTACTGTATTCTTAGAATTGCGTTAAATATTATCGTTGTTAGTCTTATTGCCTTTGGGGGAAGGTTTTTTAAGATTTTCCCATTGATCAAGTCAACTCCTGGTGCTTTACTTGTCTTTGTTGCCTCGAAAATATATTTTGTAGGTGCTTTGAGAATTCTTCTGCCTGTTCTTCGTTGGTTCTGGCCCATGTGTTGTCCATTTTTCTGATTGCTGGGATTGTTTTCATTGTTTTCTTAATTTTGTTAGTGACTTTCCATAGGGAGTAGTCGGTATTCTCATGCGCGGATAGTAATTCGATGAATTTTGAGAATTCGTTATTATGATGTTCCCTTATTTTATTCTTTAGTTCCTTTGCAAGTTTATTTAGGTTTTTCTTGTTTTCTCGTGTTCTCTGTTTTTGCCATTTTGCTTTCGCTTTTCCTTTTTCCCTGATTTTGTCTAGGATGTCCTGCGGAATAATTTTTGATTGCCTGCTATTTGTTTCATAGGTGGTGGTTGCCCACGCTGCTTCCTGTATTATTTCTGTCAAAGTTGCTACTGCCTGCTCAATGTGTTCAGGTGTTTTCAACGGGATATTGCAGTTGATTTTGTTTTCGATTAGCTCTTTGAAAGTTTGCCAATTGGTGGTTTTATTGCAAAACAACTGTGACTTGTTATAAAGTAGTGGTTTGCTTGTATATTCTATTATAATTGGTGTATGGTCGGAGTTAAGCTCGAGGCTGGTTGTTATTTATAATTTGCTTACATTTAGCACTTTTGTTACTGCAAAATCCAACAGGTCAGGTATTTTATTGGGGTCTGTCGGCTAGTACGTTGGTTTTCCCGTAGATAGTACGTTGAGGTTGCTGTTTCTAATGTATTTTTCTAATGTTCTACCTCTCGGCGTGTTAATTCTCGAACCCCATAATGTGTGCTTTGCATTAAAGTCTCCTGCCGCTATATATTTGTCGCCTAAGGATTGGAAGTACTCTTCCCATTTTTTTAGTGTCATTTTGTGTCTCGAAGGTACATATACTGCTGACATCTGGAAGTAATTGTCATTGGTTTGTATTGTGACAGTGGTTGCTTGTAGGTATTCTTGATTTGTTTGACTATGTAAGTGATGCTTGATGTCATTTTTTATTATTACTGCAGTTCCTCCATGTGCTTTGCCTGAGGGATGTTTGGTATCGTATATGGTGTAGTACGGTATTTTCATGTAGTTTTTTAGAGTGAAATGACAAGTAGTATATCAATATTATTTTTATACAAAAATATTTTAGTTTCGTGGGCTCGCTGTTGCAAGCCATTGGAGTTCCAGACTGCTATTTTCAAAATGTCCATCTCTATTTTTTACTTAGCAAGTTAGTGAGTAGTTGTAACATGATTGTTGTTTGTTGTGCTTGTTGTCTTAGTATTGTGTTTAGCTCACTTACCATTTTTCCTAACATTTCCATACCTTTAATGGATTGTTTGAGCATTTCTTTGATGTCTGTAACGTCTTCGATGTTATTGTTTTGATTCTGATTGTTTGCAAGCGTTGCTTTGCTAATGTTTTTGGTTACTTGTGCGTAGCTTCGGTTACCTTGGGGATCTATGTTTCTGTTTATAGCGTTTAGTTCGTATTGTGCTTTCAATGTTGTTTCCTTATCCGTTATACTTTGTTGTGGTTGGTGGTTATTGTATGATCTGTTGCGAAGTGGAGGAAACAGTTTACGTTGTATTTGTTTCCTTATTTCACATCCTTTGTAGCTGGCTGGGTGGTTTCCGTTACAATTATAGCATTTAACTTCTTCTATTTTTCCTGTGTATGGGCAGTGTATTGTTAGGTGATTTTTTGCACATTTAACACATGCCGGGCTTCTGTTTCAATAATTTTTTGTGTGTTCGTATTGTTGACACCGCATGCATTGCGGTATATCTTTTTTGCAGCGTGGTGGTTCGACTGTTACAATTGTATTTAGTATTTTTTTGATTTCATAAATTTCCTTGTCATTGGTTCTGGGTTCAAGTTCTATTAAGAATAATGGCAATGGTTGCTTCGTATCGTATCTTGTCATATTGTTTATTGCTCTTGTTTCATGGCCAATTTTTCCTAATTCTTCACTTAATTTTTTTGTGTTAGTTTTTGAATGTAAACCTCTTATAACTATTTTATAGCTCCTTTCCGTTTTGAGTTGGTACGTGTGGTATATAGCATTTTTTTCCTTTAGTTCTTTTATCACTTTCCTATAAACTTCTGGGGTGTTTGTTTGAATTTTTACTTGTTCTAATTTTGTTTGTTTTATTGTGTAGTTATCCTTCCCGACTATATTATTTAGTAGATCAATAAGCGGGTCTATTATTTGGGCCTCAACAAATATTGGTGGTGGTTTTCATATGTAAGGTGATTTAGTTGTGGTTTTGCTTGTCGGGTCATTGTCTATTTCTTCCGTTAATGAGCTGAAGGAGTTTCTTAAAGGTAATTCTTGCAGCCATCGCTGCTTGTCTGTATCTGGGTTTCCTGCAGCATTGGTGCCTGGAATTATTTTACGTTTTTTGCTAGTCTTTGCTAGCTTCCAGTTTTCGCCCTGGTAACCTATTTCGTTGTCGTGTCTGCACTCCTCCTGTCTCCGCTGCTCTTCCATTTCTTCTGTTTCCATATCATTTTGGTTGTTATTATTTTGCTGTTGTTGCTATAAGCCTGGTAAATCTGACGACCCTTTTATATAATATTTTTCTCCTTTGGTTGCAATCTTGATTGTTGATATCTGCTGCTGCATTGTTTGTCACTATCACTATTCGTAGCACTTCTCTGAATCACTTAACTGGAGCACACGTTTGCTTACACACATCTGTTCGCCTCGGTTGCCCGAGTATATAGTAATTGTTCGAGACCATGGAAATGGGTAAGTTTATGACACTGCTAAATTGGGCCTCAGAGGGATCTAGGCAAAAAAAAAAACTCTTCAGTATCGCTCGGGCAACCGAGGCGAACAGATGTGTGTAAGCAAACGTGTGCTCCAGTCAAGTGATTCAGAGAAGTGCTACGAATAGTGATAGTGACAAACAATGCAGCAGCAGATATCAACAATCAAGATTGCAACCAAAGGAGAAAAATATTATATAAAAGGGTCGTCAGATTTACCAGGCTTATAGCAACAACAGCAAAATAATAACAACCAAAATGATATGGAAACAGAAGAAATGGAAGAGCAGCGGAGACAGGAGGAGTGCAGACACGACAACGAAATAGGTTACCAGGGCGAAAACTGGAAGCTAGCAAAGACTAGCAAAAAACGTAAAATAATTCCAGGCACCAATGCTGCAGGAAATCCAGATACAGACAAGCAGCGATGGCTGCAAGAATTACCTTTAAGAAACTCCTTCAGCTCATTAACGGAAGAAATAGACAATGACCCGACAAGCAAAACCACAACTAAATCACCTTACATATGAAAACCACCACCAATATTTGTTGAGGCCCAAATAATAGACCCGCTTATTGATCTACTAAATAATATAGTCGGGAAGGATAACTACACAATAAAACAAACAAAATTAGAACAAGTAAAAATTCAAACAAACACCCCAGAAGTTTATAGGAAAGTGATAAAAGAACTAAAGGAAAAAAATGCTATATACCACACGTACCAACTCAAAACGGAAAGGAGCTATAAAATAGTTATAAGAGGTTTACATTCAAAAACTAACACAAAAAAATTAAGTGAAGAATTCGGAAAAATTGGCCATGAAACAAGAGCAATAAACAATATGACAAGATACGATACGAAGCAACCATTGCCATTATTCTTAATAGAACTTGAACCCAGAACCAATGACAAGGAAATTTATGAAATCAAAAAAATACTAAATACAATTGTAACAGTCGAACCACCACGCTGCAAAAAAGATATACCACAATGCATGCGGTGTCAACAATACGAACACACAAAAAATTATTGAAACAGAAGCCCGGCATGTGTTAAATGTGCAAAAAATCACCTAACAATACACTGCCCATACACAGGAAAAATAGAAGAAGTTAAATGCTATAATTGTAACGGAAACCACCCAGCCAGCTACAAAGGATGTGAAATAAGGAAACAAATACAACGTAAACTGTTTCCTCCACTTCGCAACAGATCATACAATAACCACCAACCACAACAAAGTATAACGGATAACGAAACAACATTGAAAGCACAACACGAACTAAACGCTATAAGCCGAAATATAGATCCCCAAGGTAAACGAAGCTACGCACAAGTAACTAAAAACATTAGCAAACCAACGCTTGCAAACAATCAGAATGAAAACAATAACATCGAAGACGTTACAGACATCAAAGAAATGCTCAAACAATCCATTAAAGGTATGGAAATGTTAGGAAAAATGGTAAGTGATCTAAACACAATACTAAGACAACAAGCACAACAAGCAACAATCATGTTACAACTACTCACTAACTTGCTAAGTAAAAAATAGAGATGGACATTTTGAAAATAGCAGTCTGGAACTCCAATGGCTTGCAACAGCGAGCCCACGAAACTAAAATATTTTTGTATAAAAATAATATTGATATACTACTTGTCATTTCACTCTAAAAAACTACATGAAAATACCGTACTACACCATATACGATACCAAACATCCCTCAGGTAAAGCACATGGAGGAACTGCAGTAATAATAAAAAATGACATCAAGCATCACTTACATAGTTAAACAAATCAAGAATACCTACAAGCAACCACTGTCACAATACAAACCAATGACAATTACTTCCAGATGTCAGCAGTATATGTACCTTCGAGACACAAAATGACACTAAAAAAATGGGAAGAGTACTTCCAATCCTTAGGCGACAAATATATAGCGGCAGGAGACTTTAATGCAAAGCACACATTATGGGATTCGAGAATTAACACGCCGAGAGGTAGAACATTAGAAAAATACATTAGAAACAGCAACCTCAACGTACTATCTACGGGAAAACCAACGTACTGGCCGACAGACCCCAATAAAATACCTGACCTGTTGGATTTTGCAGTAACAAAAGGGCTAAATGTAAGCAAATTAAAAATAACAACCAGCCTCGAGCTTAACTCCGACCATACACCAATTATAATAGAATATACAAGCAAACCACTACTTTATAACAAGTCACAGTCGTTTTGCAATAAAACCACCAATTGGCAAACTTTCAAAGAGCTAATCGAAAACAAAATCAACTGCAATATCCCGTTGAAAACACCTGAACACATTGAGCAGGCAGTAGCAACTTTGACAGAAATAATACAGGAAGCAGCGTGGGCAACCACCACCTATGAAACAAATAGCAGGCAATCAAAAATTATTCCGCAGGACATCCTAGACAAAATCAGGGAAAAAAGAAAAGCGAAAGCAAAATGGCAAAAACAGAGAACACGAGAAAACAAGAAAAACCTAAATAAACTTGCGAAGGAACTAAAGAATAAAATAAGGGAACCTCATAATAACGAATTCTCAAAATTCATCGAATCACTATCCGCGCATGAGAATACCGACTACTCCCTATGGAAAGTCACTAACAAAATTAAGAAAACAATAAAAACAATCCCAGCAATCAGAAAAATGGACAACACATGGGCCAGAACCAACGAAGAACAGGCAGAAGAATTCTCAAAGCACCTACAAAATATATTTTCGCCGTATGAAATTAATAACAGCATCCCTGGATGGCAAACAAACGAAGAAGTGGAAAATGCCAGCAACACAACTGATAAACGCTGCACCATACTCAGCACAACAGCGCAACAAGTTACAAACTTAATTGAGGCAACAAAGACAAGTAAAGCACCAGAATTTGACTTGATTAATGGGAAAATCTTAAAAAACCTTCCCCCAAAGGCAATAAGACTAACAACGATAATATTTAACGCAATTCTAAGAATACAGTACTTTCCTACACTATGGAAAATAGCACAGATAGTGATGTTACCCAAACCAAACAAAAACCCACATTTAACTGCATCCTACAGGCCGATATCATTACTACCTGCGTTTTCTAAATTATTAGAGAAAATAATATATAACCGCTTAAAACCAACAATAGAAAAAGAAAAACTAATACCGAACCATCAATTTGGATTCAGGAATAAACACTCCACAGTAGAACAAATGCATAGACTCGTCAATGAAATCTTACAGTCGCTTGAAACAAAACAATACTGCACAGCACTCTTTATGGATATCGAAAAAGCATTCGACTTTCTTCAAACAATCAAAAAGCAATTTCCAGAACAAATCTACAAACTACTCAAATCTTACTTAAACAACAGAACCTTTGTAGTAAAAATAAATGATGCATACTCTGAAATTAAGGATATCAAGGCAGGAGTACCGCAAGGAAGTGTCTTAGGACCAATATTATACACACTATATACGGCAGATATACCAACAACTGTCAACAGCAAAACACTGACGTTTGCGGACGATACGGCCATACTAGTGAGGCATGCAAATCCAGAAACGGCCGCCGCACTACTACAAGAATACATTACAAAAATAGAAAAATGGCTGCAAAACAAACAAATAAAAGCGAACACCAGCAAGTGCAACCACATAACATTTACACTTAGAAAAGGAAAAACACCAGATATCCAACTGAACGGCGCCCACATAGCATAAACAAAGCAAGTCAAATATCTAGGAATACATTTAGACACACACCTTACATGGAAGCACCATATAAAATCAATAATAAACAGAATAAGTGCAAGAAGGAAGCAGATGTACTGGTTAATCAATAGAAAATCTAAATTAAGCATAATGAATAAACTAAAGTTATACAAAACAATAATCAAACCAATCTGGACATACGGAGTCCCACTATGGGGAACGGCAGCAATGAGTCACATAAGCAAAATAGAAATAGAGCAAGCAAAAATTTTAAGGACAATAGTTAACGCTCCATGGTACGTCAGAAATGAAGACCTACGAAAAGATCTAAAAATTCCAACAGTCAAAGAGGAAATCGCTAGATACGCAAAAAAGTACAAAGAAAGACTTGCAGCACACCCAAACCAGCTGGTTGCTGAAACAAATAAAACCAAAATAGAAAGAAGACTGAAGAGGAAGCATCCCGCAGACCTCGCAATAGAGATGCAATAGGCAACCTAGAAAATGGAACCCCGCTGGGGATAACCATCCACATGCTATATTATTATTCTTTAAGCTATAATATTTTACCAAATGTCCTTCTGGACAAATTGTAAAAATTTTAACAAATAATCAATAAAAAAAAAAGAAAAAAACTTGTACTTACACTTCTGTATTAAAATATATTTTCTACTTTACAATTTATCCACGCGTTCCTCTGTTCATACATCTAATAACCTCAACAGCCAGTAGTTTAGTTAAAACACAAATAATAAATTAAATTATAGTGCAATATACAAAAATACTTACATTCTTGAACTTCAGGATAGGCTTTATTCTCTTGCGAAACTTGTGATTTAAAATGTTTAAAAAAAGACGTATAAGAAAAAACAAAAATAAAAGTCGCGTCCGTTTATGTCACAATTGGTGGACACACTGACTCTAATTTTGTGTATGATTATTGTAATTAAATTTAATGAGAGGCTCGTGAAAAAAGATATTGAAAATGATAAAACGCAGCAAACTGACTCTACCGACCACATTGCGCGTGGTCATAGAAATTTTCTAAAAGAAAAGTTTTTAAAGGGTAGGGGTTTTATCCTTCTTCGTACCGAGTATCGAGTATTCGTTGAAGAAAACGTTGTTTTTATAAAATCATTGATTAATTATTACTAATTTATCATAGATGGAAGAATATCACGTTAATAATGTAATATAATTGAATATCACGAAAATTCCTGAAAAAAGTAAAATGACGACATTGACGACAATGACGAAAAAGGCAGCGAAGCGTAAAATATGACAAAATCTAGAAAATTCACATTAAATTAGTATTAAACAATGAAAAAAATTGTTCGATTTACTTGAAATAAGAAACCAATTTATACTCAAAATAAAAAGAAATAATTTTTTTAACCTAGTTTCATCTTCATATTCTTATCGCATACTTTGTCTTATTACGTATTAGGAACGATAATTATTCGTTAAAATGCAGATATCGATTAAATATTTAAATAAATGTTAACAATGATTCATAAGAGATAAACTTATAAATACATTTGCCTTTATTAAAATAAATCAAATATTACCAAATCATCATGACAAGTTATCGGATTCATCATCGATCACAGCGCCCTTTCGAATTTCGTAACGTTCTCTAATCCACTCTAATGCATCCAAGTTTCCCTCGCAATGGACCAATAATATGCACAAAAGAAGACGAAAGCTTTAAAATAAATATATAAAAAGAATAAATTATATAAAAATAAAACAATGATCAAAATCAAATTGCGTTTTGAGAGCTCATTGTACGAACTACCGGCATATGTCACGACCAAAAATACGAACAAAGAAAAAGAGATGATCAGATAATAGATTAAAATAGATTAGAATGCTAAAAATTATTGGATATGAACGTACATACGTTAATTAAACGAAGTCAAGCATAAAAGAATGTACGAACTATTGGAAGAATCGATACCTAACGCGGAGTAACATTAAAAACATCTAATCAGTTCGATTTTCCACATACAACTGCTGCGTAACTTGCCCCGTCATTTTCAATGGAAGAGGCGGGGCGTGCGGGCGTAAGTCAACTGCGTACGAATAGAAGTCGTAAAATTCCTGCAAAGGATACTTTTTCAAAAATAAGGTGAACGAATATATTATATTCCAAACAAAGAAATATATAATAGGTTAAACTGAAACATAAGTATGCGTCTATGCACGTGAAAAGTAAACACACGTGTGATAATATGTCTATTTTGGACGAAGAAAATTTAAGGATTTGAAATGTAATTACCTGCACTAATTACATATTAGTAATTTAATATGTCATATTTAATTTAATTAAACGTAATTGGTTAATAGATAGGAAGCATAAAGATGACCATTTTTACGATATTTTATATATGTATAATCTTCATATCTATTACAAGTTTATATAAACAGGGCGTTTGGCTACAGATTTTTCATAATTTAATGCTGAAAATGCCGAAATAAGACGAAAATCAAGAATAAAGAAATTGCGTTTTTGACTTTGCTTTTTAGTTATTGACAATTACAAATCGGACAAAATATCCCTGAGGCGAGCAAATCTATTTACATGAAAGAAAGGCTATAGTCGCCTAAGCAAAGGAGTGCACAGTAATCCTTAATCCGAACGACATATGGGCGGTAGCTTACTTCGTACAAGTCGTAGAAAAGAAAATTATGATATTCAGAGATGTAAACTTTTCATCACAAAATGTCAAATTAATATTTTATGTTATCGTATATATCTGTATGTTTATGCTACATAAATAAATTTACTGTACCAGTAGTAAATTCTCTTGCATAACAAGAGTAAATTCAGTAACAAAAAAAGGTTATATAAATTTTATAACTTACATCTCAACTGTTTCAACTAGTTCAGTTAAAACTGTGAAATTATTATAAATGAGTTTATAACCTACATCCTGTAATTTATCATTTCATTAATATTCATTTATATTAAGCAATAATTACTACCTAGTAAGTAGTAATTATTTATATTAAGTTATAATTAGTAATAGCACATTATGAGTTACATTACAAATTCGAGATTAGCATACAGTAAATGATTAACTTATATTTAAACATTTGAAGGTTATAAGATATTATTTAGCAAACTGATAAACTTAGATTAGATAAATATCTATTTCCTATTTAAAAATTTTAGCTATCAAATTATTTTTATAATGTAATGTATCTTCCAATACGTATCTTTCAATTACAGACTAAACGTGTTACATTCAGTAATTAGTACTTGGGTATAGTAACATATTATATTATATTACATAGTACATAGTATATAACATATATATTACATTATAGGAGTAATTTGTATTATCGGATGAATTCTTTATTATGTAATAAAATGAATCAAAACAAAATAAAATAAATCCAAGATAAAAGAATAATATAAGACAATTTACACTTTAAAAAAACGCTTGAGAGTCAATATTGCAAAAAGTTCAACGTAAACATCACTTACGCAAACAATTATTAATCCAGACATTATTTTTATGCTAAACGTTCTTATTCGTCCGTGTCAGTTCATACTCAAAGATATAGAGTGATTTTAATTTATATAATGTTTTGCAAAGAAAATTATAACTTGATCTTTTACATAATCGGCGAATCGAGATTTAGAAGTAAAGAAGTAATTTAAATAATTCGGGATATATCAACAGGAGACGAGAAATTTAAAGTTAAAAACTGTCCTATAGTGAAACGAGAAATTTTGAGGTTAGGAAATAACAAAATAAAAAATACGCAGAAATGAATACCGAAGAAAATTGGCGAAGTTATACTGATAAAACATACGTAAAAATTAAACCTACGAAACAATTGGATAGTCATATTAATAAAATTCAAGATATGAAAGCCCAATTAAACGTTGGGGAATATCAACATAGAAAACCAGGTAATTTTGTTTGAACCGTCATCTGTTTGGTAAATTGTTTATTAACATGAAATTATAAATTTTTCGTAATAATGTACAAAGTGTTATAAAATGAGGGATCTAAGACTTTAAGAGCCTCTGGTGCTCACTAATAAGAATAAAATTATTATAAATGTTTAAGAAATAGAGGTTCTAAAAGCAATCTTTTCTTTTTTTGTAAATTTTTGTATTGTAAATGTTTTTCATTGTCATTACAGGTGTGTCTCTTACACAATTTCTACGAACAGAATTAACAAGAGGCTATCAGTTAGAGAATGATGAGGAAAGTTTCTCTGCAAGAAGAGAAAAACTTTACTCATTTATGAAAATTCCAAAAGAAGTTGAAAAATTTATGGCCTATGGATTTTTACAAGTACGTACATATGGAATGTTTTTTTATAAGTATTAAATAAGTTTAATATGCAGTTTGTAAAAGTAATCTAATTATTTTTTATAGTATTTCACATAATCTTAATGCTTTTATGAATTTAAGATTAATGTTCTTCTATGTCATATATGTGTGTGTGTGTTAAAGATAAGTATATAATAGAACAATTTTCTGTTGCAGTGTGCGGATTCTTTTCTATTTGTTTATACATTTTTACCACTAAGATTCATGATGGCACTATGGACAATGGTTACAAGACCCCTATGGCATTGTCTTGGGTAAATTTATATTTATATTGGTTAACATGTTCAAGATTGACAATGTCATATATATGCAATAGAATATCTAAACAAAAACATATATACGTCTAAGGAAGATATTAATATCCACAGATATCAGGAAAATAAAGTCATATGAAAGTGTGTAGAAAAACAAAATTGATATTGATTGAAAGTTAAAGTAATATACAAGGTGGTTCAGCTAAATGGGATCACCTAAATATCTGCCTTATTTATTATGCTCATATAGCCTGGGTCAATTGCTAAGTATCACTTTTTATAGATTTATACAAATAATGAATCATAAAAGGGATAAAAGCTATTCATAAATACTCCCAAATATTCATTCATACCACATTAAAATTTGATTACACGTATTCTATTCTATATAAAATAAATTTATGGTCTAGAAAGAAGAGGGATTTAAGAGTTGGAGAACGATACCTAAGACCAGCAGAAATGTGTGACCTTTTAAAAGGAATCGTGGTGATCAGCTGTTGGGCAGCTACATGGAAGGTTGACACTTCGATGATGTACCATTTGGTGAAAAGTCAGTCTGTGATAAAACTCTACATATTTTATAATATGTTGGAAGTCGGTGATAAATTATTCAGTGCTTTTGGGCAAGATATAATAGATGCCCTTTTCTGGACAGCTACAGAGCCTAGATCAAAGTCACAAGCAAGATCTCAACATCTGGGCATCCTACCTCATCTATTGTTTGCTTTTACCTATGTTTGTATCCTTTCTATAAACATTGGGTGTAGGAGAGAATTTTGTACTACATTTGATATTACTTTGGAAGATTTATTAGAATCTATGAGGTTTTTTTAATATAGGTTTATTACTGGAGATACTAGTTTTCTATATTTTAATGGATGTTTAAATTAAAGCACTATTGCAACTACAGTATTGGAAATATTAATTGTATTACTCAAATTGTTTAAGACCTTTTAATCTTAAAAATATCAAAATAATTACAATTCATATCAAACTTTATAGTGCATTATTATCACAAAAAATTGAAAATATTTCAGTTATATTATATGGAGTGCATTATATTGAGATATAAATGATTTTAATATTTTCCTATGCAATATTTACTTTCATAGTATTACACAGTATTTTGGTACTTTTCCAAGCCACGACTTTGAACGTTGCTATAAATAGTAGCAACAAAGCTCTGCTCACTATAATGATGTCTAATAATGTAAGTCATTACTAATATGTTATTCCTCATAGAGCATTTTTAAAAGAATTGAATAAAAAAAATTATTTGTATAAAAATAATAAGAAAGATCAGGAAACACACATTCTACAGCGGAACATAATAATGCTATTGCGTGAACTTCTATTTCAGTTTGTAGAATTGAAAGGTTCTGTGTTTAAGAAATTTGACAAGAACAATCTCTTTCAACTATCTTGTGCAGACGTAAGGGAACGTTTTCATTTAATGATGCTCCTTCTTGCTGTAAATCTTCAAACAATGAAGGAATATGCATGGAAAGCTGAACGACTCGCGGTCCTTCTTCCAGATTGTATAATGTTGCTCTCTGCTGAAGTCCTTGTAGATTGGGTAAATAGATTATCATAGTTTTCAGAGATAACCTTGTTTTCAGAGAGAGACTTGTTTTTAAGGCATTTATTGAATTACTTTCTACAATAGGTTAAACACGCCTTTATAACTCGTTTCAATGAACTTCATTCAACAGTATACAGAGATTATACTATTAAAGTAGCCTATGATATGGCTCAAACTCGGCAGGAGAGCGCCTTTTCTGATCCATCAGATGTAGTAGCCCGTAGGATGGGTTTTATTCCTCTTCCTCTAGGAGTTGCAATAGGAAGAGTTCTTTGTACGACTATCACACCACCTGTTCAACCTGCCAATATAATTTTGTTGCTTCTAGCCTATTTTATTCTGGTAACATTCAAGATCTTAAATAGCTTGATAATTCTTGGCAAAGCGTGTGATATAATCTTGTCACATTCCAAAAAGTCGGACAATAAAGTGACGTATAATTGTATGGAATAGTATTTGAATATGAGTAAATCGAAGAATTTAGAACAAAATTGTAATTATGTTTTTATAACATTTTGTTCCTCTTCTTACTTGGGACTGGTAATTGATATTTATTGGACTATAAATTCAATGAAGAACTCGAGTGTTTTACAGGAAAAGATTTGGATATTATTATGTATATAAAAGATGTAAAAAGAAATAGTTCACATTTATACTTATATGAAATATTTATATTTATTAAACCAGTGGTATTTTTTAATATATTAAATATACATGAGACATACTTTTTTCATTAAGTAACGTCTTATGAATATTCTATTGGTTTTGCTCCACAGACAGAACCTTTAGCTAAGTTTTTACCTGTGCATCTCCGTTTAAATTTCTTCTTCATTTTATATAATGCAGAGGATAATTTATTTTCTTCGTGCTTTGGGAATGTGATATTGTACACTGGTATGTTGCTGCGTTGTTTATCTCTAGTCACAGGTGATCGCAAAATGTATAGATAGTTACTAGGACCCAAGAATGTTCTGAGTGTGGTAACTTTCTAAAAGTTTTAAAAGTAACTTTTAAAAGTAACAATTCTACTTTCTAAAAGTAACATTCATAGAAATTAATTGATTTTAATTTTAACGTATTTTAGAAAATTTATTTTAGAAAAATTCCCTGGGTTATCATTGTAATATTTTGAAATACATGTTCTTTTATGTAATTTGAAATATTTTATGTTTAATGTTATATTTTATATAATCAATTTGTATAAAGAAGAGCGACACAATCAATTCTGACTTCATTGTGATTTTCAATTTAAAATTAATAAACATAAATATGAAAATATTTGTATGTAACTTATTTATTGATATATTTATAATAAGTAATAACAATAATTTTAAGCAAATTTATATAAATTTAATTACTTACTATAACAAAATATGAAATTAATCCACCATTATTTACCATCATTTAAAAGTATAGTTAAAGTAGATTTAACAATGATTCACTTTTGTAAATAGGGCATAAGAACTATAACTTACTCTACCATACAACTCAAATTCTTTTAAACGATCCTGTATCTCTGTCACCCATGATAACAAGCTCTTTTCAAAACTTTCATGTCTATATAGGCATTGTATATTATTTTTTAATCTTTCAATAATCATTTTAAGTACTATGGCCATATTAGCATACTCAGAGGATGCTAGAATTATATCTTTCTCTGAAAGTGGAAGGTGCATTTCTCACAAGTATTTATTATCCGTCTTCAAAATATTAGATGATTTGATATCTAAAATAAATAATATTTTAAATAAAATATCTTGTAATTTTAATGTATGAAACTGTAACTTAGTTCCAAATTAGAAACTATATAGTTCTTGAAGTAAAAGTTTTTGATACTGAAATAAATTCAAGAAAATATTCCATCTATTTATAGATTAAGGTTTATATAATGAAATTTATTTCAAATATAGTTCAATTTTATAAGAGATAGAAAATAATTTAATTTAAATTAATTTAAAATAATTTTGCTCTTATATTCTTATTTGGAAAATATTCAACACTTAGTTTTGAAGCAGTATTTAATAAAAAAACATAAAAATCTATATATTTAATCACTATATAATAATAGTAGTAGTAATAATAGTAATAATGAATCATACTATATTAATTTTGTATTATATGCTCTGTATTATGATTTATTACCTTACCTTTACGAAATTAATGTGTTCATATATAAATCTTTCTATTTTCGAATTTTAAAGAAGTATATTTATGTATTCAAAATGACTAATAAAATAAATAGATAACATTTTTGCTGTAAACAAACTGAATTTAGTTACACATTAAATAAAAATGTGATATTTATAAACATTAAATTTTCACATTTACTATAACAAAATTGATGTAACAAAATCTAACGTTTCATATATTACAATTTAATATACAATTTATAAATTTCGGTTAGTATTATAAGTTTGCATTATAACATAATTGTAGAATTGTTGCTTTAGTTACCGACTTGAAGTAAAAGTATGTATGTATGTATAATTTCATTACTTATCAGTGTAGCAGATAAGGTGTACGAAATTTTCCCTTGAATCGAATGTTCAAGACATTGACCTTGTGCACTATATTTATCAATGAAATTAATAACGAAATTATACACCTATGTGTATTTTATATATTCTACGAAAGTATTTTTTTTTTTAACGAAAGTATGTCCAAAAGAATGAAATATTGAAATTAAAGAATTAACTAATAACCTTTTAGATAATTATTAAGAAAAATGTTTATTTCTATCTTCTTCTTATTTCTAGAAGTAGTATAATATTTAATATTTTTGAAAAAATAATAAAACGCTGTCTAATAATAGATGTTTAATTAATTATATTCTAATATTTTCTGTAAATATGATAATATTCATAATATTATTTATTCGTACTATCCATGATTTAATATTAACAAAATAAATCAACGAAAAGCATCAAATTAAGTATAATTTTCGTTAATGTATTTTGTTAATATTAAAACATGAATAATAAATATAAGATAATATTGTAAATAATAATACAAACATAAATAATAAGTCTTACAGAAAAATATTCTCATTTTATCTTCCCTCTTCTTTTATTTATTACACAATCTTATTTTGCCATTTACAAGATTATGTACGTATAAATGTTTGACTTCTGATAAATCCTATTTCAACATTATTCTTAACCCAAACAATACTATAACATTTTTATCATATGGCCACCGTATTAATACAAGCTTTCGAAAATAGTATAATTCTATTTCGTTTACAGAAAAAAAAAAAAAAAACATCACGCGACGAATATAGTTATTTTTCCTTCTTTTTTACATTCAACATACCGTTCCGTAAAAGTCTGAGAAATCCATGCCATTAACTTTAGTGTTTTTCCATATGCCTGTTATTCTCACATTAATCTATTGAAACAATAACACTTTTCGTGCTCGTATTTTGCCTTTGATCCACGTCACGCTCTGCAATTAAGAGACAAATGTTATTTACTTATTCACTGACCCGTGAATTACATATTCGTCTGCGACATTGAATATTATTGAGATAAAAAAACCGACAGAAAAGTGAGAAACAGATACGCCAATCTGTTTTAATTACTTTGCACGTTATTAATATATATTTTGTTCCTATAGTTAATAGAAGTAATTTAACAAATTTCCATGGATTTGTGTCATTGCATCCTTTTTATCGCTTACATCGTCTTACATTCGTCCGTGTAAGGAAATTTGTCAGCCCTCGGCGTACTTTTACTTGATATCTTAAGCTACATATATAATATACATTCGATTGATACATTTGATCAGATTAAAAATTCATACTTCGATTTAAGAAATGACAGAGATATATTCTGTGTATAGAAAATAATTCAGTATGAAAGCCAGTATAGAGAATAATTTAAAAGATTGCGGATCAATATAAGAATTACTAAATTAAGTAAAACTCTCTAATAACCGTAATATTGTTTCATTGATGTAGCTGCGAATAACGAAAGAAAGAAAAAATTATTTATTTATTAAATATCGTGAATTATATAATATACGTTCGAATGATTTGATTACAAATTTATACTTCAATTTCGAAGCGTTTATTATTCTACGAAGAGAAGGATATAATGTTAAACATACATGGAGGAACATACCGAGCCTGGTTAGCATATTTACTCGCTTCCAGATCATAGAAGAATTTTCCATTCAAATAACTCTCTTTGCGTTAGCTAACGTAGTGGGGCAGTCTGGAAAATTCACAATAGAGTGATTGAAACGTTCTACTTTTTTTAATTTAATTAGAAAGGAACAGAAAGTAGAACACAAATGATTAATAATTGTTTCCATTAACAATGCTTAATAGAAAAGGAGACAGGAATACATAACGAATAATAATAAGAAATAAATGTATTTACCTTGACGCTAATAACGCTATAATGAGGCTCTCAAAAGTGCTTTTAGATTATTAAACGATTATCAGAATTACATAAAATATATATACACACAGACTGGGATAAAGTTCTAGCTTGGCCAAGACAATGTTCGTTGAATCAATACGTATAATCGTTAGAATATTCGAAACGTCCATCGAGCATTCAATGTGCTCATTCAGAAGCGTTCTTCGGAGGATTCTTGCGTTTTTTAAAATGCGTGGAAAATAATTAGGTCCTCCAACGAGACACGCTTACCAGGAGAGTCCTGAAGGCAGTTTTCAACTGGCATCGCGAGCATTTTAATTACTATGCGTGAAGTTGATATTCGCCGTCTAGGTGAATATTAAAATTTGATAGATTAACCAAAGGATCTCTATTGGTTTAAACATCGTGATCGGTACGATGACTTCAGGCCGCCAAAGGGTTAAATCCGCCACTAGAAACAAGTAGCAAAATACGTAACATAAATAATGCATCGTATAAATACGTAATAATAATCAATAATAACAGTAATAATAATAATGAATTGCAAAGAAAATTAACAAAAATATTTGTAACGTATTGGTAGAAGCTTAAAACGTAAAGAATTTGATGATCCGTGCGTCAGAAATAAAATACGAAGATAATTAACGGTATCTTACTAAGAATCGAAATATTTCAAGCAGACGTAAACTGATCGCTGTATGATTGCACGTGGTAGTTTCAAACGTATCGAAATCGTATTCGCGCACAATCCTATGTCAAATCTTTTTCTTTTGACGGATGTGCCTGTTAATAATCAACCGTACAAATATACAGGGATATTGATGACACACGGTATCTCCGTGAGCACGATGTGGGTCAGAGGTTCAGCGTGATTATTGTATTCCGAATAAGTATAAAAGCACGCGGTGGATCGTCAACCGGTACACAACGACTAACTGAACCCAGGGTGCGGCCGAATTTTCATCGCAGGGATGTTCAAGTTGACTTTGTTAGCGGCGCTAGTCGCTATTTGCGTAGCGCAGAGCGCATCGTTCTCCGGAAGTCGCACTGCCGACATGGACTTTCTCCATAAGCAGAAGAAGATCTTCGATCTGCTGCTCTACGTTAGACAGGCAGACCTAAGCGATGCTGAATGGTATGACATAGGAAGGAACTACAACATGGAGACAAATGTGGACATGTACAAAGACAAGGTGATTCTCCATGTTCACGGTATCATGATCATAGCTATAATTATTCGATGAATTATACCAGTTACCATTTCGTCGAATCGACCCCGAACGTTTAACCATTATAATTTAACAACATTCGATTAAAATAACAATCGATCATGATGCATTAATTTCTACTACGATGGATGTATTGTAGTAATAATTGTTGTTACAATATATTCTAATTTTTCAACATTATATATGTCTTGCATCTACTTGTTTCAGAATGTCGTACAAAAGTTCTTTTGGTGGTACAAGCAAGGAATGTTCCTTGTCCGTGATGCCATCTTCACACCGTTCAACACCGAGCACGTGTACGAAATGAAAATGTTGTTCGAGTTGTTCTACAACGCCAAAGACTTCCAAACGTTCTACAAAACTGCTTGTTGGGCCCGACTTCGCATGAACAGCGGCATGTTCACTATGGCGTTCTCCGTTGCCGTGTTCTACAGAAGCGATTGTAAATACATGAGATTGCCAGCGATCTATGAGATCTACCCTAACTATTTCTTCGATTCAAGCGTGATACAAGAAGCACAATACTTGAAGATGTCTCAAGGTAGCTATACCTTTCTATATTACAGTATAATTATAGAGTAAATGTAAGTAGTTACATACTACTAGTTAGATATAGAGTAGGTAGTTAGAGTAGTTGAAAATAGTAGTCTGAAATTGAATTTCAAATGATTCGTCTAATACGTGAGTAGCAATCTATTTTTCGAAAACATATGCAGACCCTGTTTTCCTCTAAACGAGAATCTACGAAATATAGAAAAGGGAACAAGGGACATAAAGATTCTAATAGCGAAAAGTCTTGGAAAAGTTCCCATCCGTCGATTTTAAATAAATAAAGTCAACCTTCTTCTTTCAGGAACTGGTGCCGGAATGGGCAACACCGAAACTTACGTAGTGACCGCCAACTACTCGAGCAATTACATAACGCCATACATGGACGACGAATATAAACTCGACTACTTCATGGAGGATATCGGAATGAACGCGTATTACTACTACATCCGACAGATATTCCCCTTCTGGATGTCCAGCAGCAAATACAACATGCCTAAAGAGATACGTGGACAATTTTATTATTTCATCCACCAGCAATTATTGGCCAGGTACTTCCTTGAACGAATGTCGAACGATCTTGGTAAGATAGAGGACTTCGACTGGAGCAAGTCAATCTACCCTGGATACTTCTCGACGATGATGTACCCCAATGGCGTACCTTTCCCACAAAGAGACAGATACTCGGCTCTACCCTATTATAAATACAAATATCTTAAGGTGAGTGTTACATTTTATCGCAATAACAACGAGCTTAAACAGTTTGCTTCCTTACGACTAAGTTAATTACAAGAAAAACAGCTAGTACTATTTAAAACCTGACGACCTTCAATTTAAATTGAAAAAATTTCAATAATATAATTCACAAAGCCATCGTCGATAAAAGCCAAATTATTTACTGTGCAAGAATTATTAGCAGGAGCAAAATATGCTCAACAACAACAATAACGAAGAAGAAAATTCAAAGTATACGTTGAATCTTCCGAAAATAACAATCGTGATATCCGATATTAAGAGTAAAATGAAAATTCAAAGTGCACGTTCGATTCTTTAGGAAATCAACGCCCTGGAGTTGCGTATAATGGACGCCATCGACTCTGGCTATCTGATAGACCAATATGGAAAGAAGGTAGACATCTACACACCGGAAGGTCTGAACATGCTCGGTAACGTGATAGAAGGGAATGCAGACTCCTGCAACACCAGATTCTACGGCATGTACGACGCACTTGCACGTGACATCCTTGGCTTCAACTTCGACTTCTACAACAAGAACAAAGTGATCCCCAGTGTCCTCCAAAGCTACTGTACCAGCATGAGAGATCCGGCATTCTATATGCTTTACAAAAATATTATGACTTACTTCTTCAGGTATGTTGGCTGTTTAGAAGATTTCAGAAAGTTATGTGAACGACACCAGATCGTTATTAACGTATTCGTATCATTACAAGCAGAAGTCTCGACGAAGTGCTAAATTTTGTTATCCTGCAACAAACTTTCTTTCATAAGATTCAGCTTAAAAAACGTCTTATTAGATAATAATCATCTGTACGCACGAATATCTGTAATTATAATTAATCTCAACTACTATTCTTTGTTATATTACCATAATAATTGTTTTCCAATCAGATAAAGTGGACAAGTCTCTTTACAATAATTTGAAAAGTTTGATGTATTTTCTACTTCTTGCTAATTGTTACACGTTATGTTCACGCAGATACAAGAAATTCCAGCCTCAGTACTCTCAGAGCGAACTGCAAGTGCCAGGTGTGAAATTCGAATCCGTGAATATCGACAAACTGTACACGTACTTCGACACCTGCGATACTCTGATCAGTAATGCAGTATCAGTAGAGAGCTTCAAGAGTGGAATGTACCTTCGTCTGAAGGCACGACGCGCTTGCCTCAACTACCAGCCGTTCACCTACAAAATCAACATCAATGCCGACAAAGAAATGAAGGGAATGCTGAGAATCTTTCTTGGGCCAGCCTTCGATGAGGTGCAACAGGATATCATCTACTTACAGAAGTACTATTACTACTTCGTGGAAATGGACAGATTCGCCGTGAACCGTTAGTATCTTATTTATTTTTCTTTATTATTCTCCATACGAATAATATATTATTCAATATGCTATTTGATGCTAATCTTACCAGGCAAATTTCAAAATTTATTTAAAGTTGTACATTCATCGTTACTTCTTTTCTTCATCTAACTTTATGTAAATTCTTATATTATCTGGTTAATCAATTTTTCAATTTTCGTTAATATAAGAACTTGCAGGAAGTTAGATGAACAAAAGAAATAACGATGAATGTACAATTTTAAATTACATTTTGAAACCGGTTATTCGACCGAGCTTGGTAATGTTAGTGTTAACTAGTTAGCTGTTGCGACCTCTTTGGAAAGCGTGAACCAAAAACGTATCGCAAATAGTAAGCGATGACGAGCATACTCGTCCAACACAGAGTCTGCGTGGCTGTTACAATATAGAATTAAGTTGTAACGAAATGACTGTCTTTTAATTTTATTACTGGTAGGACTCGTCCTAACACAAAATATTGCAATTTCTTCATGACGAGTATACTCGTCCAACATAGAGTCTGCGTGGCTGTTACAATATAGAATTAAGTTGTAACGAAATGACTGTCTTTTAATTTTATTACTGGTAGGACTCGTCCTAACACAAAATATTGCAATTTCTTCATGACGAGTATACTCGTCAAAAACAGCTAACTTGATCGATCAAGCTTAAAGAGCCTCTTTAGTTCTTGATCGATGCGATAAAACAGCTCACGATGAAGCAAGCTGTTTTCGACCTTTATCATTATTATTATTATTATTATTATTAGAAGATTAAAGATCGATATTCAATCGAGCCTTCTGTTTACTCTCACAGTCCATTCTGGAAGCAACAGCATTGAACGTCGCAGCTCGGAATCCGTCATCACTGCACCTGGCATGATGTCAAGTGACATATACTACGACAAACTGAACAAGGCAATCAGTGGAAGCGAGCCGTTCACGTACTCCGAAAGGGTGTTCGGCTTCCCAGAACGCCTCACTCTGCCACGTGGTAAACCAGAAGGTTTAAAGTACAAGATGTTCTTCTTCCTGAGCTCGTTCGAAGAAAGCAGCACGAACTCGTACGAAATGCCTCTGTACGGAAAGATGACGTTTGACAACGTGCCATTCGGATTCCCATTGGACAGACCCATGTTCGCATGGAACTACACCATTCCTAACATGTTCTTCAAGGACGTGTACATTTACAATCGCCCGTACGAGAAGGAAAGGATGAATTACTGAACCGATGAGATTTTTATAAATAGTGTTTTCCCTTTATCGATTGTTAACGATTTTGCAAAAGATTCTTCGAATAAAGAATTCTGAATGAAACGAACTTCTTTGTTATGTTTCTGTTTACGTATTGGCCTTCTGTATCAACAGCTTTCTTCATAAGATCATTCCAAAATTAATCAAATAATTTTTTAGTGTTATGTCTTCTAACTTTATCGCTCTCCTTGTACGTTATATATTTATGTGCTCGTTTCTCGTATTAACGTGATCTTTAACGATGTCCTCAAGTAATCGAAAGCAGGTTCGAACATTCATCGAATGAATTCGAAACGTCTAGCAGACTCGAAGCTAAACGGATACTTGAAGATAAAGAAGGTATTCTTAATTCTACTTAACATTTTACCGACTGCTAGCAATTCAACAGCATACGCACGTCCGACCGGCATCGCAAGCGCAGATTCTCCCTGGCGCCGACTCTGTTTCGGTTTAGACACTCCAATACCATTCTTTTTGTTCATCGCGAATGGTACGTTTTTCAAATTGATATAAAACTGTCGGAGCTTACAAAGCAACGCAACTGAGGCAACTGAGCAAGGTGCCTTAGTACTAAATAACGAATTACTGCTCAAGTAATGAGAAAGATTGTCGGTAACAAAAAGCTGATTAATAGGCTATCGGTCGGTAAAATGTTAAGTAGAATTGAAACACTGGCCGAACAAGTTTGGGACTTTACGAGTATCTATAAATCTTCCATTCGCTTAAAGTTATTTTCTTCGGCTATCGTTCTTAAATAGCTACAAGTATGACAATCGTTCAAATAAGATTTACAGCAATCCCGTCTACCATCTACGATTCTCTATAATTTTCCTTTTGTTGGAAGAATTCAATTCCAACGACAGTTTCAGACGACGAAACGACTGTACTCCCTCGTTGACGACGTTTTATCAATTTTCTGGAGAATGGAAGTTGTCGAGGCGAGAGTAAAGTCACCCTTGCGTTCGTGTTACGGTGTTCAAATTTTTATTCTAAGTTGTTCTAGGGATGTAAGTACGTGTTCCAAAAGAAGAACTCTTTGCCTGTACGTTATTGTTGTTAAAATAAAGAGAAATATGCGAATTGCGTTACGGATGTTAGCGTTCGCTAATTTTTTCCTAAATTAAGTACGATATTGAGACGATATTTTGGAAAAATGTCTAGAACAGCTAAAACGATTGAACGCGTTGAGAAACATCTTCTAATGTAAAATATGTAAAATACGTTCATTTTTAAGAAATGGAGGGCGGGTCAAAAGTGCAACCCTTCGCGGTTGCTTCCGAGATCTTTTGAAATGAATCATTATTTGCTTTGGAACAACGTAGAACAAACGTGAAACAACTTGGAACAACAATAGAAAATACAAGATTTATACGAATTATAGTCGAAGATCAAATATCTGGAAAGTGCAATGTACCAACTATCGCATACGTTTTATTAGTAGCATTCCAGCTCCATGAATCTTGGATTGGTCTCGATGAAAATATTCGAACACCTACACAGAACATTTGTATTACTGTTTTACGTGCATTAAAGGGGACTTTTTGAAATTTCGTTAGCCCTGCAACGAGGCACAACTATCGTGATTAGGTGTAATAATAAAATTTGAAACTAATTCGTAAATAAACGTATGTAAAAGTTACGGGGCATTTATCGCAAACACCTGGAGGAAAATTAGCATACAACATGAATAATAGTTTGAAACATACAACTAGTGCCTCGCTGAATATCGTGGCTTATTAATATAGCGAATAATTTACCATTCAAATACTATATGGATATCTTTGCAAAGAGTATGCTTCCAATAAATATCTCATAACTTTTACATACATTTTCAGATGCCTTTCAAGTTTTATCAATATAATCACGTAGCCTCACGTCGCCTCTCGTGATATGGTGCTAATGAGCTTTAATTTTAATGTTTCTGGATAATATATGTATACACATAAAGTTTGTAGTTTATATGTATGTGTGTGTGCTCGAGTACTTTCGTGAGCCACTGTATACGTACTTTGATCAGCCAATAAGTTCACGAATCGCATTTTTTTTTCTCTCCAACATCCGCATCGTGCTCGCCGCGTCTGCTAACATTTTCAATCTTCTGTCTCCAAGTACAGACAGAGAACGCACTTTCAACGCACTTTCAACGCACTTTCATCACCTCTTCCTACGAATACACATAACTTTAACAGTTTACCAATCTATTAGATTGTCCCAAAAGTTTTCTTCGTTTTTTGAGGAAATATCAGATGCACAACATTTCTTGTTTCATATTATTTTATTGAATTATGTACGATCCATTTTATTCTATTACTACAAAATAAAATCAAAGGATGTTGTGCATCTACTATTTTCTTATAAAACGAAAGAAACTATTGGAACGGCCTGATATTTAATAAATTTCACAGCACCCAAACTTAAGAACCATACCGGTTTAAACATTCGTTTTCACATCCTGATTGATACTTTTCGAACCTACTTATCCTTTAAGAATAAGTCGGTCTCCAAACTCGAGTTTTACTCTTATTTCGCCGCTGGCGTAAAGTCAACAATTATAACGTTCACTCTGCAAACAACAAACTGAAACTGCTCTAGATCTACTCCTAACTCAACGTAGTACATAAAACGAATGATGCAATATTTTTCAACATTGCAAATTATTATTTTTATACTTCCGATCGCAAGGAATACGCATTTCGAGCAGCTATACAAGATTCCCTTTGTTTCATTTATTTCTCGTACGTTCGCTATCCCTGTCATTAAGAAGTCCGGACGTTGTACATATGAGCACGCCGAAAACTACAAAATTCTTAACACTTTGAAGGCGAAAAAAGCAACACTCCAAATTTCCGCGTATTTTTGGAATGATCGATAAGATTCAAAAGGTTGCTCGGAATGTTCGTTCTGATTTACACTTCGATTCAATGTACATTTACTGAAATACATAGCTGACACTTTGTTCCATCTTTCGCGCGACTATCGTTCAGGAACCTTCCAGGTTTCTTGGCGAAAAACATTTCAATGTGATCTTTCATGTCGGCGAAATTACTTAAAAATTGGAACCAACTTTCCCACCAGCATTTAACGAGTGTAATATTTTATTAAAAGTCAATGAGCATGTTTAAAGATACTTCTAGTAACGTTTCTTAGTGCGATATGCTTGAGGACAATTTCCCCAATGGAGAAGTACTGTGCAAAATTTATTATTTTATTAAATTTCTTAAAATTCAAAACAAACTTTCCGAGCGACCAATTATATATTATATTATATAACATTTTATTTATAGCATTCATTGCTTTTCTTACTATTTTATTCAACAATAGTTAACGTTTTTATAAGTATGTATATTCATAACTTGTTACGACGAGACACGAGTTATCGCATTTTTGCTACTTTAAAATCAATAGATCCATAAATTATATACGATATCCACTAATAGATAGATAACTACATATACAAAATCCACGCGAAACTACTTTTCTTAGATTTTAGTCAATTCATTTAATTAATTAATTAATTTAATTAACATTGTGAATAGTTATTATCGCACAATTGGTCGAATAGAGTTTCATTTAATAAAATATCCATGGTCTTCGAAACTTGTAAAAAAATGACCTCGAAGAAAAATTCTTCTCACCATTACACGTGTCCCCTGAAATAGCGTGAACTTCGTTTCGAGAACATTTTTCATGCAACAAAATAAATAAGACATTCGTCACTTCGATATCATTTAGCTGGACCATATTTTATAACAATGCCTCGCGCATAGTCTTACACTATATCTTAAACATACTTCAGATGCAACTTAACATGTAAGAAGTTCGTTCACATTCGACACACAGAAAGTTCATTCGCTTCTACGATTTTTAACACCGCCGTGGTATCGGTTCTCACTCTATCATTCGCCAAGCCACTCGCAGACCGATCTAAGACAGCTAATGAACGGATAATTTAAATTTATAATCTGTCGATTGCGTAGAAAAGGTAGCAAATGCTGCTTGTAATTATATACAAATTATACATATAAACTTGTCGTTAATTTACAGACTATTACAAAGGTAATGAGGGCAATAGTGATACAACAAAATGTATAAATATTATATGCATATGTACTAGAAATATATAAAAGAAAAGCCAAAAGTGCAAAATATGTGATAGGTATATTATAAGAAAGGATTTCTCTGACATCACCGTGTCATAGGTCACTAAACTCGATTATGATATAACGTAATAAAAAGCTATTTTAAATATTATATAAAAACGTGATAACTTGCAAATGGTCTTCAAAATGATCTCAGACAGCCTCCTTTTTTAATGTTTTTTTCTTTTATCGAACAGTGTTTACTTTTATACTACACTAGCGTTTATACTTTCCTTTCAATTTCTTCATTTAACGAAACGTTCCAATATTAGGCTATTTGGAAACAAATTAATCTTTATTTCCTATTGTTACCTGAAATGATCAAATATCTGTGTAATGAATCTATATTTTCAAATATTTTTATCTATTATTTTCTATCGAAGCAATTATTCTTCTTGTTTATTTGTCATCGTTATTTTAATCAAAAATATCTAGAAGAACGAAAAATTCTTAAATCAGAATTCTCGTTAATTTCAAATTGTGTAATTAAAATCGAATTGTTATCGTGCAAAAATTGATTTGGAACGTTTGTCGGGAGATTAGGTGGACGTAGTGTTTTTAATATTTTGTTAACGTAGGTCTTCGAATCAATCTCGATGGCGATAATATACGATAAAAATGGTTGTTTATTTCAACTCGAGACTGATTTTTATGTAATCGTGTTCTTTTCAGAAAGAATAGTTTCTTTATTTTTAATCCATGCATTCGAAATTGCAAAATTATTAGCTTGATGCATATGAAGTTTGAAATTCTTCAGGTTTCAGTTTGACAGGACAATATTTATCCACGCATTTGTCATGTCTCATATCACCGTAGTTAATTTTATTAGGAAACTTGATAGTATATCCTTAGTAGAATCGAAGAACATCTAAATACTTGAATATGAGCATATTTGAACGCACAATCCGTCTGTAGCATAGTCCACTGTAACCATTAGTGTCCTGAAACGAACATGAACACGATTAAAGTATTTACACTAGATCCTTCCTCTTACAGTGGCAGACAAAGGAAAGTTTGCAAGCTAAGAAGTATGAAAAGACAGCATAATTTTACAAAATGGACTTATGTTTAATAAGAGCAACGAATAAACGTATAAATAATATGTAGCGCCGAATAGACGGCTGTTATAAACATGGGAAACAATTTTTAGTAAAAATTTTTAGCAGAAAAGTTACTGAAATTCATAGTCTATCCATTCTTTCATCCGCCACTGCATGAACTAAAAATTAACTATAGCTATTTAACAAATTTCAAATTCACAACGAACCGTAGTTCTTCGTTGAATTGCGAAACTCTACCGATATACCGATCGAATTAGCCAAATTGCATCCTTTATCTTTATCAGCAATTGCGACACGAAACCGAACACGTGATAAGTCGTTTACTTTCATCACCCTCGCGACCTTCCCCTAAATCGACCCCGATACAGATTATAGATTTATTTATCGAAGTTCAAGCATTTTGAGTCCGGTATATAAACTGATCACCGAACCGGTCTCCTCCAACCGCGGTTCAACGATGAAGCCCGCTTTAGTAATTTTCGCCAGTTTCTGCCTGCTGGCCCAGGCAGTGCACCAACTGCCCAACCAGGTCGCTGACAGTACTTATCTGACCAAGCAGAAGAACATCTACGAACTATTTTGGCACGTCGACCAACCCACTGTATACCATCCTGAACTCTACCAGAAGGCTCGCACCTTCAACATCGCGGAGAACGTCGTCCAATACAAGGACCAGGTAGGATATACAGCTGACTCATGAATAGACTGCAGATTTTTATACAAACTTATACCCTTACGAATAGGATTCAAGAAATAGAGATTCGTCTTGCATGTTAAAAATTACAATATTCTGATGCAGATGAGTTACGTATCTTTGTATCTTTAAATTTTGTACAACAATTTATGTTCATATACCTTGTACATTTACAAATTTCACTAATAACGAGTAGACTGCGGACCAAATAAATGTGCTTGTAAATGCATATTGTTTTACAGCATCTCGAATAATTTTTGTAGCGTTGAACGCATTTCTTTTTCTCATATATTGAAACGCAAATCTCTTTAAAGGAAAGAAACTGTTTCTTTCTGTCTCCAAGAACTCTTTTCGCATAAGAGTATTATTAAGTGAACGCAGCAAAAGGAGAAAATCGAGTCTTATGTTCGGTACTTAACTCGCAAATATTAAAATCTGCGGTCTATTAATTGGTAGAATCATCTTCTCGCTGCTAACGATTAACATATAATTGATAATATAATAGGAAGCAGTGACGGAGTTCATTCAGCTCCTGAAACATGGAATGCTACCACGTGGACAAGTGTTCACCGTGATGAACCCCGAGATGCGCCACCAATTTGTGACGCTTTTCCGTGTTTTGTACAGTGCCAAAACCTTCGACGTGTTCTATAACACCGCTGTCTGGGCTAGATTCTACGTAAACGAGCTAATGTACATATACGCTTTATGCGTGGCTGTGATCCATCGACATGACACCAAATTGATCAAATTGCCGCCATTGTACGAAGTGCTTCCACACTTTTTCTTCAACAACGATGTCATGCAAAGATCTTACGATATCGCCATGGGCAGCACAGGTTGGCTATGTTAATAATCTTTTCTTCTTTTTCAATGTCGCTCCGTTCTTTCGATTGTACTTGACCCAAGCATATTCTTTTAACGTTAAAAGATAGCTCAAGTCTGAGCTGAATATGAAAAAATTGTTATTCGTATGTATGATTTCTGAATTTTGGATCTTACGTTAAACATGCTCTTCAAATATTAGAAACATGTTTTGTTTGCAACGCAACGTTTTTCTTTTAACTTGAACAGTTGACGAAAAGAAAACCGTGGGTAATGTCGACCAATACGTACTTTTGGCCAACTACAGCGGATGGTATTTGACGAAACACAATGTACCCGAACAGAAATTGAACTATTTTACCGAAGACGTTGGCCTGAATAACTTCTACTTCATAACCAACCACAATTTCCCACCTTTCATGACTGCCGAGATGCTTCACAGCCCACAAAGCCGTGGTGAATATTATTTCTTCACCCACAAGCAATTGTTGGCCAGGTATGTTAAGAATTGCTCGATTATGTGTTCAATTTACTTCACAATAAAAACACGAGTCTTGACACTTTCCTATGACATGAATAATATAGTGATTTGTATAAATTTTGGAAAAACAATTTCTTTTACAAGATATAATTTCATTCGTATAAAAAATGTAACAGAATAATTTATTTGTAAGAAGACGTTCCATTCATGCAAATGTAAATTTACTTTATAGAAATTTAAAATAATACTAATTATCATCGCTTCTAATGGCTGCTACTTAAAATTCATATTTTCAGATACTACCTCGAGAGACTCTGTAACGACATGGGTGAAATTAGTTACGTGAGCGTAAACCACCCCATAATAACTGGATACTATCCCACCATGCACTTCCGCAATGGGCTTCCGTTCCCACAGAGAGAAACCGGTGCTGTTGTGCCTCTTCACATGCAAAAATACGTCCAAGTAAGTTTTATATTCATTCAGTAATAATCGCCGATTGAGAAGAAGGTCATTCCGGGAAGGTGAAAGAGATATATTTTTCGGAAATATAAAGTAAAAGTTTTTCGTACGACTCATCGTTTTCGATCAAATTAAATCAAAATCAAATGTGAAAATTCCATTCTACGTGCACGCTATTTACAGATGCTTCAGGACTTGCACACTAGAATCTCAACCGCCATCGATCTCGGTTTCGTCTTGGACACCAATGGTAACCGTGTCAATATCTACGAAAAGAACGGATTGAACATTCTTGGTAACATCGTCCAAGGTAACGTTGACAGCGTCAACATACAATTTTACGGACAGTTGGACTTGCTCGCAAGAAAAATCTTTGGATTTGGTCATGAATTGGACGTCAAACACAAAGTACCATCTGCTCTCGAAGTTTGGTCCACCAGTTTGAGAGACCCCGTGTTTTACAGCATCTACAAGACTATCCTCAATTATTACCACAGGTTCGTCTTACCTCGTTTAATTTCCTTGTTACATTTGTCATGTATCATTGTTACTCTTTCAAATCTCTCTCCAAGAGATCCCAAGAATAGAGGAGCCAATAAGTAATGATTCTTCTTCCAGGTACAAAGAAAATGTTCCCAGTTACACCATAGATGAATTGAGCTTCTCCGGTGTGACCATTCAATCCGTAACTGTAGACAAACTCGTCACTTACTTCGATCACTTTGAGTCCTTGCTCAGCAACGGAGTGTCCGTTCGTGGCTACAAAGAAGCCAAGAACACTTTGATCCAGGCTCGTCAATACCGTCTGAATCATAAACCATTCACCTATCATATTACCGTCAACTGCGACAAAGCCACCACGGGTGTAGTTCGCATTTTCCTTGGCCCAAAATACGATGAATTTGGTCATGAAATTGACTTGGTTCACAGCTACATGAATTTCTTGCAAATGGATGAATTCATGGTTGACCGTACGTATATATATATATATATATATTATTCTTATTATTCATCAATTCATATTAATGTTCACGTCCAACGCTAATGTTTGTTCGATTATTCGTGTTACAGTGAAGTCTGGAGTCAACAAAATCGACAGAAGCAGCCACGAATCCATCTTCGTTGTTCCTGACGAGACTGCCAGTCACATTCTCTACAAAAAGCTCGTAAATAGCATCGACGATGGCACAACTTTCAAGTACTCTGAACAGCCTTATGGCTTCCCTGAAAGACTCCTTCTGCCAAAAGGTAAAAAGGGCGGTATGCCCTACAACCTCTTCGTCATCATTTCGCCGGTCGACCAGTCAGTCACCGTCCAAGTAAATTCTCCCATATGGGGTCACATGACCGACGATGGTCGTTCTATGGGCTTCCCTCTAGACAGGCCTGTCACTTCTCTACTCTTCAATGCTCCTAACATGCATCTCACGGAAGTTCTGATTCATCATGGAACTGAGCAGGAACTGAACACTGTCGATGAAACAAAACTTTCCATGTAGTTTTTCTAAGTTATTTCGTAAATGTTAATTCTTTAGTAAATCCTTAATAATTTTCCTAAAGAGGAAACGACAAAGAGATGTAGAAAGAGACGAAATAAAATAATGTAAAAATGATTGGCTTGGATGTTTGACTATTTTATTATCCTATATTGCGATGTATAAACAACGTTAGTCTTATCTATGAAGAATAAATATTGATATAGATACATAGAAGGTTCAATAGTTGATTAGCTTAGTCTGCTGATTTTGCTTCTTGTAATTACATCGCCAATTTTTAAAACTGATTATTCGTTTGAAACGTCTAATGTGTCCGCCTGTTTCTTCGGCTTTTACTTGACTTTTGCATATCTGCATTTGCGTCTGATGAATAATATTTAACGTAAAAGTTGAAAGAATGATATTTCAATCTTTTTGTCTTCGAACTTAGCTCTTTGTATACTCACTAAAATAACTAAACGTGGTCAAAAAAGATCACATTTTTTATGACGAACTAACTAGAATATTCTAGCGAATATAAGCGTTTATTACGTATATTTAAACTTCTCTTCTTCAATTTTTAATAATTAAACTTTGCATGATACGATATTTAATAATTATCATTGATCGATATCATTTAACGGTAAGTCATAAAATTATATCGTTAAACTAATGTTTCGTTTAGAGACGGAAACAAACTTATCCTATAAAAGCCTTAATGAAACAGAAAAAGAATTGTCACAACGATTAATTTAAATGGAGTAAATATTCTAAACCTACGTACGTTATATCAATCGAAAGAAAGCATAATTAGAACCACTGTAAATCTAAACAAACCTAACCTATAAATAAACCTATAAATAAACAAACCTAACGATACCAAGCCATACATATGTACTTATAACCACATAACGATCATGTCAAAGGCATAATGCCCTTAAAATTAACAAAAAATAAAAATCAATTTCGAAAGTTGATCTTATTCAGTTGAAACATCGCATTAAGTGTAACAAAAATAAGACATAGAGACATTAACAAAATTGTCAAGATATTAAACAGCAATTAAAAGACCAGACTATTGACCAAACTAATTATCGAACTATCAAACGTCCGTTCACACGGCAAAACAACAGCTGTGCAGACAAGAAAACTTCATTTCCGGCATAAATCATATCCAATTATCGTCGAGACAATATTATCTTCGTGAATTATTATTAACGAACTATCCAGACTAATAAGAGAGGAAAGTGAGAGCAAGTGTTCCATACGAATCATACGATAATGCTAATCAAACAACGATAACGTATTTTTATATATTCGTGTAATTAAACGCGATTACGTGAAAGTACTTATTGCATGCTAAAAGTTCAATGTAGATAAAACTCACCCTGTATATACAAGTTTTTTTACATACGCATCTCTCTTAATTACTTACGTATATTTGCAACTTGCATTAATAGAAATGCGTACCGATACGTGCACGCATGCGCAACTGCTTTTTAGTTATATCGAAGTTCAAGAACGCCTTTTTTAATTTCTGTATTATTTCGTGTTCTTCATACCAATTTCTCTGTTTTTATTGGTACTCTGTACGATATAATACATCATTTTTCGATTACTAAATTAACTAGATTTAATATGAAAATCATTACTAGAAAGTGAATTTTTATACCAATTCACATCTTTGAGTATATATGTATTTAAAAAAGCAGAACTCCGGTAGAAAAATGTTTTATCCACCAAGTATTCTAGGAAACACTATGCTTTAGATACTTTATACATTTTTTCATGTATTGTGCATTCTACGCAATTTTGCACTTTCAGAATTCCTATAAATTCGTAAAAATCCATAGACCAGTTGTCATAAATGTATCAAATTTTTATAAATTTTAAAGTGGATATTATAACAAGCGTAATCGCTATCATCGTGAACTGAAAGGCAAAGTTTGTTCTGATAAGGAAAATAGTGTAAAATTAGATTTGTTTTCATTTTGAATTTCTTGTAATTTATCACAGAACATCAATAAGCAAATATTTCTATCTGGTTAAGTCTATAAAGACAGACAGAAAAAATATAATTTCTTAGTTGTTTGAACTTTGAAATAATAAGTATTGGAAATATGTGCATTAAATATTTCTTGAAAAAAACTTATTATAAATTTCGATTCTCAATTTATATGTATATAATGTAAAATTAATTTATATGTATTGAAAACATAATTAACAACAATCCCTGTTGAAAATGACGACGTGAGTTTGCGCTCCCCATCTATATACAGATGCACTAGTTACAATAAATAGTAACTAGAAGATAGTTCTAGATACAATCGATAGATTTAATCGATAGATTTAAGATGTTCTTTTGTTTTTATCCCTAGTCCATGTAAGAAAATGCAATAAAGGTTTTTCGGCTCAGAACGGTGTGATAGATTTGCATCAATCGAAGTTTGCATCAATCGAATAAAAATTGCATGAATTTCTTTTAGCAAAACGAAATATCCGCATCGCTCGTCTCATTGTCAAAGCGTGAAACAGATTTCGTGCCTGCACCGATATCTAGATATTTACTTTTTCATTTTCTTGCATTTAAATATACAACATATTGATAAAAGAAAGGTTGCCTTAGGTAAGACGCCGGAAATACAGTGACTGATATTTTCTAATCGAACATTCATACAAACAACAAAACTTTTGATTAACCTTGAATAATTAAAACAACAATGCAGCTAAAGTAAAAGTATTTGTTCTTCGCTATCGATTTCTGTCATACTATTCTGTGACATAATATTGAATTGTAGTAAACATAATAATCTCTACCTTACTCCGTATCGAGAAATTCTCAATTATGCTTATATTATATAATAATATACTTCCTGTTACACAGGTAATAAATCAATTGAAAATTTGTCTCTCAATTAATTAATCCACACCAGCGATATCGCATACGTGTTTTATTCTTCTTAATTTAGATTGGCCCAAAATTAACACATAATCTGTAATCGGGAAGATAAAATTAGTCAATACACGAATTTCGATCGAAGTTAAATCATCAATGACAAACAATGTTTAATGCTGCCATATCGTACAACTTTATTACGATGAAGTGCATTATAATTAAAAGAATAAGAACCTTCTAACGTTCGAAATAAAAAATTACGCATTTTTCCTTAGCTTTTTCTGATAAAAATTGACCGAGGCACGTTTAAATTTACAAAATTTCGAACAAAATCTTAACGATTTCTTCCAGACTTTCTTTCTCATTTTTTTCGAAAACCGTTCGTGGCGCGAAAAGGATGTAGTAGAACGTCTACTACGTTATTATATTATATTAGATCTATTATATTAGAAATATATTATTACATAGGATATGTAATATTACATTATATTAGATAATCGAATAAAATCGACTTTATGTGCATTTAAAAATTTAAATAATTATTTCGACGTTTAAGTGCTCAGGGGCACGCCTTTTCCTTGTCCAATCGAGCTGAAATTCTACACAGATTGTCTTTTTTTATTCATTGGAACTATTCTGGTGGAGGGTGTCGCGAAAGAAATCTTGAAAGAAATTTTCATCAAGATTAGATAAGAATTTATGTAAAATATCTAATGGAGCAATAAGTAAGAATTAATCGAGGGAGGGGATGACGGAGTATAAGAGTAGCCGCGCGCTGAGCATCCGCGCTCTGGGATTCCACGGTTTTCACTTTTCAAAAATATGTTTCCACGGCTGTGGCTACTGGGGCTACTGGCCTGCAGTTTGGTCAATGCAGAATATTACAACACGAAAACCGCTGATAAGGATTTCTTGTTGAAACAGAAGAAGGTCTACAATCTCCTCTATCACATCACCCAACCAGCCGAGATCAACTACACGTGGTACGAAGAGGGTCAGAAATGGGACATCGAAGCGAACATCAACTTGTACTCCAACCCGGTTAGTAATTATCCATTTAAAAAAAAAATTGATTATTAATGATGATTGCCTTGCTAGTTGCACAACGGTTAAAAATATGATAGATGCAATTCTGTTGGTTCATTGATTTTTATGTTACTTGGTGTTTAAATTTGTATATTTTAGTATAACATATATAAGATGTGATCGGAAGTCATCCTTAAGTAGCAGAGCAAGAGGGCTCAAACACTTATAAAAACTTTCTATGTATACAGTATGTCCGATTTATTCGTATGCACTATACACGCTATTGTTTCATTGACTAATTGAAAATACGAAAAAATGTTTCCTATGAAATTTGTTCGACTTCGGGAGGACATATTCTAATGTTATTAAATTTTCTGTAGATACGCGCATAAGGGTTGTATGAAGAACAACTTTGTTTTTTTTCTATGGAATCATATATTTTTTAATGCATTAAAAAAAGAAAACGAAGTTGCTCTTCATACAACCTTTACGCGTTTACCTATAGAGAGTCTAATAACATCAGAATATGTCCCCTACGAAATCAAACAAATTTCATAGGAAACATTTTTTCGTATTTTCAATAGTTCAAAAGTACATGTTTTGAAATCTCATTAACAATGTAATGAGATACAACTATCATGATTATATTACTCATAATCACAATAGTCGTCTCTGCATATTAATTGATTACCCTGTGTAAAGTGAATATTCTTGATGAATTTTCAGGCCGCGGTAAAGGAATTCCTTTACATGTACAAGAATAGTATGCTTCCGCGAGGAGAAGTATTCTCACTTTACTATCCATATCTCCTTAAAGAAATGGTAGCCCTGTTCAGGTTGTTTTACTATGCAAACGACTTCGAAACATTCTACAAAACAGCTCTTTGGGCAAGAAACAACATAAACGAGGGCGAATATATAATAGCCTTCTACAATGCAGTAATGAGAAGAGAAGACACTAAGTTCATTCAATTGCCACCCCCATACGAACTCTGTCCATACCTCTTCTTTAACTCGGAAGTCCTGCAAAAATCCCATCACCCATCACTTTTTGGCCTCCGTGGTAATTGTTTCTAGTTTCTTTCTTTTTATTTTCATCGTACTATTTAATATAATTGCGAACTATTTCACTTTAGAAACAAGTGGAGAATACAAGACATACATACTCCAGGCAAACTATTCTGGTTGGTACATGAATCGTGAATACTACTTGGAAAATAAGTTGAATTACTTCATGGAAGATATCGGCTTAAATGCCTACTACTTCTTCTTCCGACAATCATTCCCATTCTGGATGTCATCCTCGGAATTTGGTTTTCAAGATTATCGCGGAGCAGAATACTTGTATGGGCATCAACAATTAATGAACAGATACTATTTAGAAAGACTTACGAATGAATTACCTAATCTCGAAGACTTCGACTGGGAGAAACTATTCTATGCTGGTTATTATCCTACTATGACACACCAAAATGGATTACCATTCCCTCAGAGACCAGAATGGAGCAACTTCCCTAGCTACAAATACAAATACATTACGGTAAGAAAAAACTAACACGTTTGAAATTTTTAATTTTGAATTTCTTAAAATCTCACATGTGTGTTATAAATTGCGTGTTGCGTCCGAACGATCCGCAACACTGCATGTAGTCGACCGAGCCGCTCGCCTTTCAAGGGTTAATATAATTTCACTTCTTATAGGACATCAAAGACAAAGAATCGAGAATAATGTCTGCAATTGATACTGGTTATGTATTTGGCAATGGTACTACCAAGTATTACATCTATAACGAGGATGGTTTAAACATTCTTGGAAATATCATTGAAGGCAACGAAGATTCCTTTAACCAACAATACTATGGCAGTATTGATGCCCTTGGCAGGAAAATCCTTGGTTACAATCTAGAACCATCAAGCAAGTATAAAATCCTTCCCAGTGCGTTGGAAATCTTTTCTACTTCTTTAAGAGACCCTGCTTTCTATCGTCTCTATAAGAGAATAGTGGACCTTTACTACAGGTAATTCTAGTTTAGTTTAGTTTGTTTTTAAACATAGTTAGCTTAATTCTAAACATTTGTTTTTATTTATTCATATTTATTTTTGTTACATTGTAACTTTAATTAACAAAATGTTTATTTCAAGGTACAAAATGTATCAGACGCCATACAACAAAGATGAACTCATCTACCCTAATTTGAAAATTGAATCTTTCTCTATTGATAAACTCATTACATATTTTGAGCAATTTGATACAACAATCAGCAATGGGTTGTTCATGGATGCACAAAAAGATGACAAATTGTCATTAATTAAAATTAGACAGCCTCGTCTGAATCACAAACCATTTAATTTCCACATTACCATCAATTCTGATAAAGCAATGAAAGCAGCTATCAGAATTTTCCTTGGACCCAAATATAATTCACACCATAAGCTATATGAACTTCCAGAAAATCTTAAATACTTCTATGAAATTGACAACTGGATCCTTGACTGTAAGTTTATTCAATTTTATTTATTAGTTAATTATTAGTTTGATTTCCCCTTATTTCCTTTTCTAAAAATATTCTATTATTTTCATATAGTTTCAAATTAAAAGGTATTAACTAATTAGAGACATTTTTCTAGATTAACAAGGAAGTTTTATGTTTTTCAAATCATTTTTGGAAAGTCATTATAGTTAATAAAATTATTTTTATTTATTATTACCCTTAATCCTTAATGTATAAATTTTTGTTATGATTAATATTTAGATATATAACTAACATTATTCTTCACAAATTTTCAACAGTGAATGCTGGTCTGAACAAAATTACACGTA
The DNA here is from genome assembly GCF_041682495.2 of Bombus fervidus. Lineage (NCBI taxonomy): Eukaryota > Metazoa > Arthropoda > Insecta > Hymenoptera > Apidae > Bombus > Bombus fervidus. The sequence continues at coordinate 3,833,762 of NC_091531.1, read as the reverse complement.
ATAGTCAGGAATGCTTCTTTACAATCAATGATCAAGAACCAAGTGAAGTTTTCTATAGCAAACTCGAAGCATCTCTCTATGGTGACAAAACATTCAATTACTATGAAAGAATCTTTGGATTCCCAGAAAGACTGTTATTACCAAAGGGTAAAAAAGAAGGGATGCCATTCCAACTGTTCTTATATGTTAGTCCAGTTTCTACGGAATACCAATTCACTTCCAGAATATGGGGTGATTATAAATTTGACAAGAGACCATTTGGTTTTCCACTAGACAAACCTCTTGATAATTTCAACTATGATGGACCTAACATGTTATTCAAAGACATTCTTATTTATCACAAGGAGGAATTTGACATAAACATTACTTATTAATAACTTTCTCTTTCTCTTGTATTCCTTACATTTATTTTTATAATATTCATAATTTTGCAATAAACGTTACTTTCTTTATCTTCCAATACGTTTTATTTTATTCTTCTTTTCATATACATGAATACTCCTAAAAACTAATATTCTACATTTAATATTAAGGTAATTACAAATTTTTAAGTGATAATGTCATATGGAAGAAAAAAATATATTGAGTAATGTTTTGAAATTTATATAAACGTTATCAGATCATTTACTAATTAAACTAAGAGAAATAGTTAGATTTATGTTGCTTTCTAGAGAAATATATTAAAAATAAAATAGTTCAATTAAACTCAAATTGATAGTAGAGTTGTAGGTTATGTTATTAAAATAGTTATTAAGGTTATAGGTTAACTTATTAATGTATGATTTATATAATTACATAAAAATTATAGATTAAAATTATAGATCATGTTATTTCATGATTATGTTAAGATTCGCACGTACTACTATCATATGTCGTATACAAAGTTCCAGCAATTCCTAGAAATTTTGATGGTGGGAGATGTAGCATTTAAAATTTTCTTACTACTCGCATAGTGGTTATATTTTAACTTTTTAAGAACGAACTGAAATTAGATATATAAGGGAAACAGAATAATTGTTATACTTCGTAGCTTACTTTACTTTGTAGTAGTTGAATAGCTGGTTAGTAACAGAGAGGAAATGAGAGTTTACTCTTATGAATCTGGTTGTTCACGAAGTAGTGCTGCACCATGCGGTCAAATGCTGAGTTTAATTCACGTTAGCATATACAAGAACCTATAAAATTAGGGCTCTGCTCTGTATGGTTGCACACTAGCATAGACAAGAACCTATTGAGTCCCACGCTACAAGAACGTATTTAATTGTACAGTTCTACTATTACCACTTAGTACTGTTAATAGTACTATTGGAAAAGTTTATATCTACTATTCTATTCGATAGACAAGTATAAAAATGACAACAATAAAATTGTGCAATAATAAAACTATTGTATCTTGCCTAGGAAAAAGAAATTAATTACTACAACTTATTTACTACATTTTTGAGCGATGACACATATAAAGCAGTGTTAGAAATAATACAAAATGTCAGAATATAATAATTTATTAACAAAAAGCAAAGAAAATAAATAAATTTCTGCCGTTGACAAAATCCTAACTGCTCTTCGCCCTTGTTCTTGACTCTTGAGACTTGCGCTCTTCTTTGTTGATGTCTTCTCAGAGACAAATCTTGCTTAACTTTAACGAAAAGCGCTCCTTCGGATGCTCCTAGAATCACTAAAGGAATTTATCTATAAAAACACAATTGCGATAGCAGCCAATTAGCTCATATTATTTGCTATATAATTCATAATTGTATCATATTATATGATACAATTAGTAATTATATGTCAAATAAAAATGATTTCCCGGGTCTCGCCATGTGAAACTTGTATGTATTAGTAGAGAGGAATTCCCTCTTCGGTATTACAAAATAAAAATTTTATAAGCTATACATCAATTAATAACAAAGTAAACAATGATAAATTATTTTTAATTAAACTAATTTCTCTTTTCATGATAGTTTCGCAATCAATTCTCCAGGACTATTCTAAACTACTAATTATGAACATTCTTCGGGAGAATTTAAGTTACTTAAGTTTAAGGTAGTAACTTTAAGCTTAAATACATAGATTCTTGTATATGCTAAGTTCCAACCAAAAAGGGCAGATTCCTAATTTATAGGTTCCTGTACATGTTAATGTCAATTAAAGTCAGCACTTGGCCGCATGGTGCAGCACCTGTATTGTGAAACAACTGAACTACGGGCGTGAGCAGTCTCAGTTCCTCTCTGGTAGTAGTAGTAGTAGTAGTTCAAAAATGGTGACTACCGCTAATTACGCTTTTTCTTCCGACGGTGAATATTTTGCACATTGCGGTAATGATGGAAAATTAAAAATTTGGGACACTGGCACTGGCCGTTTAAAGCAAGAATATGTTTCTAATTCTCATCTTTCTTCACCATGTTGTGTTTTGGCTTGGCTTTACGTCAGTTCTCGAACAACAAATACATCGGTAAACCATGTGCTTCTTTACTCTATATTCGTATAAATGTTGGATTCTCTTATTCTTTCGTAGATTTATTCTATATATTATAATAAAGTAAAACTTTTTCCGAACTCAACCTATCTTCTGAGTCATATCACGAATCATGAATGTTTATAATCCTTAATTAATCATACTTCGCAGTACTTTTAGAGGTTATGCTTTCCATGCGTTTCGCAATTTTTTACAAATTTTATATCAAAATAAACACTGAAATGAGACTTTCACGAAAGTATTTTAAGTTGTGAATATCTTTTATTTCATGAATTTTTCCTTTTCACTTGCCTTTATTATTAAGTCATGTTTCTTTAATTAAATGGTACTTGAGGTTATAATCTTTGTTCATTTCTATATTACATTTATATCAGAATAAGCAATAAATTTATTATTTTTCTTATAATATTTTACTATATATTGCGTAGATGTAATATCTTCATTTATAAAGGTATTTTGTTTTGTAATATAAACGAAATATGAAATAAATCATTTTTAAGATCTTTGTATTATAATTGTATATAGTACAAATGTTTATGTTATTGTAAAATTTCAATTTCTTGAGTATAACAGTATGATATAGAAATTTAAAATAGATTGATACCATTCCTTTTTCAATCAACTTTGGATATTAGAAATATATATTACTTAATAAGTTATTAAATATTAATGAATAGTATAAGAACCAAATTATGGCATATTTAATGTAGTAGTATATTTACTTAATAATTAATGATAATTCAAGTAATTTGATTAATAAAGTGTTTTGAGTATATAATTGAAAATAGTTATTTTATTTTATTATTAGCCTTCACCATGGAAAAAACGCAGAAAGAAATCAATTTCAGAAGAATCCAATCAAAAGGGCATTGTTGCCATGGGTTCAACAAGTGGAAAAGTTACACTTTATGATACAACAACTTCCTTAGTTACTGCACAATTAAATGGTCATTCTGGTACTGTTACTGCAGTGACTTGGTCTGAAAATGTTGGCTTATTCTCTGCAGCAGATGATCACCACATTATTCAGTGGAATTTGCAAGAAAATGGTGTAAGATGTAAATGGAAATCAGGCAAAGGAAAAACTGTATCATTAGCAGTTTCACCAGATGGAAAGAGTTTGTTATCAGGAGAAAGGGTTATTAAATGGTGGAATCTAGATACTAAGCAGTTAGTAAGGACATTCACAGGCCATGCTAATGAAGTGTCCTGTCTTCATACTGTTCAAATGACATCTGGTAACAATTATGTTATCAGTGGTGCTTGTGGGGATGGTTACCTGAATGTTTGGGCATTAGATGAAGTAAGTAACTTTCTATTCTCATTGATCTTTTTTAATATGCTATACTTATTAACCATAACACATTATTATATGAGAATTGACAATTCTTTGTAAAGGTATATATTTTCTGTCCTTTCCCTGCATTATAAGGAGAGTATGCTAAGAAAGAATCATTTAATCATTTGACAATTTATGGTGTATTGGTAACTTCTCCATATACCTAAATAAAAAAATTATTGTTAACAATATAAAATACAAATCTATTTAATTTTTAAAAGTTTCTGATAATGGACTTTAAGTATGATTTTATTAGAGCTCCCAAATTAATTTCTAGAAAAAGAGAAGTATCATATGTGTTCTTTTCAAAATTTTATTCAGTTTTAATTAAATATACAATTATATCTACTAATTAAGAAAATATTTTCAGCAAAGAAATGAAAGAACTGCTGTGGCAAGTTTAGCTTTGCAAGATGATCCAATAAGTGTTTCTACACATATTTCTGAAAACTTTCAAGTGATAGTGTTGGTAGTAACAAGGTCTGGCCAAGCACATCTATTTCAATACCAACCAAATGGTCGGTCAAAACCTTTGAAGCCAAGTTTAAATATTGCAGTCGCTTCTGATATAAGCCAAAAAGATAGTGTCCAACAAATTTCTATCTTAAATGGAAAATTGACAGAAGATGAAAAATTATTATTAGCTTATGGAACATACCTTAATCCTATATTTGAAAAAGTGACACCAGATTTTTCTGATAAAGTACAGTATCTAATACGTTCAGAACATAAAAAAAGCAAAGACAGAAAAGAAGAAATTTCTAAAGTGAAGTCCACTATAATTGAAGACAATGTTGAATATCTTACACCAGGTATTTATCTTTGATATTTAAACAGAGTAACATTTATACATAACAGTAAATCAGATTTGTAATTTAATTTTGATTTATCTGTTGTAGGAATAATTGAAACTACACAAAAAAAGATTAGAAGCAGTGGTGGGTCACAATTATTATTAAAAGATAGATTGGAAAACTTAAGCTTAAGTGCTGAAAGCAATCCTACAGGCAAAATCACGAGCACGGGCAATAGTAGGGCACAACTTTTGGTACAAGGTTTAAATAGTAAAGATAAAGCTATTTTGAACAACATTTTTCTCACGAAAAATGAGACTATTATTAGGAATACTATTGCCAAGCTACCAATTCAAGCAATTGGTCCTCTTCTTAAAGAACTTACCATCCTGCTTCAGGGTAAAACATACACGTAAGATTATCAAATGTTAACTAATTTTTATAGTATATTTAAAATCATTAACTATAGAAGCTTAAAGATCGTGCTTAATTCTTATTAATTGATTATATTGTAGGAGTAAAATTGCTGTACGATGGTTGGAAGCATTATTAACAACTCATGCGGGACATTTATTGTCACAAGCAGACCTTGTAGAATTATTTGGGCCAATTTTAAGTTTAATGGATGCTAAACTAACTCTTTTAACAGAGCTCTCGAAACTTAAGGGTCGAGTATCTCTTATCACTGGTCAAATTTCTCAAACAATGGAAGAACACGACAAAGACATTAGTGAAAACTGCCTTGTCTACCAAGATACAGGTTTGTATCTGTAAAAATATTATTTTGTTGTAATCGATGTTTTAAAACTATTTTTCAAAATACAATTTATAAATTAAAATGAATTTTGGACAAAATCTTACTTTTGTATAAAAATTAATAATACATAATTTCCCGTCTAATTTGATGTATTATACTATTTTTACAATTTATAGTATTTATTTAAAACTGAAATTAATAAACATGAATAAATATAAATAGATTCATCTGATGAAGATGGTGGAGTTGAAGATGAAGATTTGGAAAGCGAATCAGATGAAAAATGGGAAGAAATGTCAAATCAAGAGGACGAAGATGAGCAAGAAGATCAAGGTGATCAAGAACAGGAGAATGATGAAGATGTCACAAGTACGAATTCTAATTATGATAATGTTGATGATGATGAAGAATTTGTATCCAGCTGAATATTAATTTGAGGTAAAATAAAAAACGAAATTATAAAAAATTATTGGTTTTAAATTACGATTAAATTTTTTGCAGTTTACATGAATTAATTTAAATGCATCACTAAATTATTTTATTACAATATTATATCAGAATCACTATTTGAAAAATTAGTATAGGTCAGTTTATCACACAATGACATTACTAAATTCAGTTTTTGTTTGTTATAGTGAACATTGGAGTTCCTGAATGTAATGAATATGGAGAAAAAGAGAAAACAATTGGAATCTTGAAATTGTTAAATAAATGTCGTTTTTCTACAAAAACTATTCAAATTATTAAATATATATTATCTATTCTAAATGAGAAATTATTTCATACTTCTGATTTTAAGTTAAAAATAAACAATAAGTATTTACTTATAAATAAACAAACCTTTTGAAAAGGAAAATAGAAATAACTACAACTTCAGTGTTATTACTTTATGTAAACTTATTATAATATTTTATTCCTTTCTCTTTTAAAAATTTTTTTTTGAAAATCCGCGCCTTTTTGTTATCACTAAGAAATTCCGTTTTGAGGTTAGGCTGAAAATGAAGTTATTCTTCAACGAAGAATGAGGTATATTTTTATCAGAGGTGTAAGAAGTGTAAAAAGTTTTCATAAATTGACTTAAATGAATGAAAATTAATAAAACATAGTAATTTACATACTTTAAAAAAAAAAACTTTGTAACATGGTAAGTAGACGAAGAGTTTAATACAAATTATTTATTCTGAGTTAAAACATTAATTCTCTTAGGTTAATTTATCCTTTTTTTGCGTATTATATTATTACAATGATTTTATTTTATAGATTTTTTTATTAAATAGAATATGGTTTATACAGTTCTTAGAATAAGTTTTTACAAAAAAAAGACGTAGAATAAAATAGGAAATTATTTATAGTATAAATTTATTACTATTTACATCATACATGCTTTAACAATGTTTTTTAATTTATGCTTTAGCCAGTGCTAAAACATGACATCGAACTTCCAGCTTCAGTTCCTGAATTACTATTAGAAAAACATGCAAACTTTTTACTTTCTTACGGCACTGACAAAGATGAATATGTAAGTATATTATAATATTATTTTAAATTTTATGTATTATATTTTTTATATTATAAGTAGTATAAGGATTATTTACATATACATAATTAAATTAGGTTTAATGTATAATTAATGGAAATAATAAATTTTAGATGTATTGTATGACAGAACATATGAGAATGTCTGGAATGTACTGGGGTTTAACAGCACTGGATCTTATGGGTAAACTTGAACAGACAAATCGAAATGAGGTACTAGAATTTATTGCTCAATGTCAAACAGACAGTGGTGGTATAGCTGCAAGTTTACAACATGACCCACATATTCTTTACACTTTGAGTGCAGTACAAATACTTTGTATCTATAATGCATTAGATACTATTGACATAGAAAGAGTTGTAAAATATGTAAAGGAAAGACAACAACCAGATGGAAGTTTCACAGGTGATATCTGGGGTGAAGTTGATACAAGATTTTCTTTTTGTGCTGTGGCAACTTTATCACTTTTGGTAAATAAATATAGTAATAAGAGATTTAATCTATTGATAGATATTAGACAAATGTTGACAGATATTAAATCTGTGCAAAAATGTATTAAATTATATCTATATTTCTATATTTGTATATTTTTTTATGATAATAGAATAATATAATACTTAAAGTTACAAAAATAGTAAGCTTATGAATTAACTTAGACTATAATAATATTATTTTAGAATCGATTGGATGCAATAGATGTTGATAAGGCAGTTGAATTTGTGATGAAATGCATGAATTTTGATGGTGGATTTGGATCAAAACCTGGAGCTGAAAGTCATGCTGGTATGATTTATTGCTCCATAGGGCTTTTATCAATAACTGGTAATTTTTATTTTGTTCTTAATTTTTCTTCAGTTAGTATATAACAAAATCAATATAATAAAATAAGAAGAAAGAGGAAAAAATGTATACAATTCTTTTTACAAATTAAATAACATAAAGTGTTAAATATTGCCAGGTAATCTTCACTTAGTAGATGCAGATCAATTAAGTTGGTGGCTTTGTGAAAGACAACTTCCATCTGGGGGTTTAAATGGTAGACCAGAAAAGTTACCTGATGTTTGTTATTCTTGGTGGGTCCTTTCTGCACTAACAATTTTAGGACGCCTTCATTGGGTTAATAAAGAACAATTGGTATGTATTTCTTCAAAAAAATTAAAGAATGCAAAAAATACTAATATTATATTAAAAATGGACAAAGTTAAACAAATTTTATTACAACATTCATTTACAGATAAAATTTGTACTGGCATGTCAAGATACAGAATCAGGAGGGTTTAGTGATCGTCCAGGAGATATTGCTGATCCTTTTCATACTCTTTTTGGCTTAACTGCACTCTCCCTTTTAAATACTGATTATCCTCTGAAAAAGATCAATCCAACATATTGCATGCCTGAATATGTAATTCAAAGGTTACATTTAAAACCAGCAAGACTCGACCAAAGTAATTGACAATTGATTACTAAAAATTAGCTTTTTACTAAACCTAAATATTTATGAAATAATGCAACGGGAGAAAATATAATGTTAATCTTTTGGAACAACTGTTTTATTTATTGCTTTATTTAAAAAACACAATATCGTTTACTGAAAATTGCTAGCATATTATTATTATATATATATATTGTTACATATTATTATAAAATGTATATTATTAATGATAATTGATTATAGATATAATACGTATAATAATATATAACAAATATGCTTTTGCTCCTAATGATTCGATAAGGATGTTGCACTAGAAAACTATACCTATAATAATATTTATTATGGCGTGAGGTTTTTGAGAGATAGTCGCAATAACATATGATAGAAAATCAGTGACTAAAAAAGAGCTATTAAAAAAAGAAACACATACTATTGATACAAACATAAACAACTTTCAAATATATATTAATATAAGATGGGAATTATATTAATATAATAATATAATAATATAATACTTATATAAGTCCCTCATTATTTTTCATTCAAATGTAAAGCAATGGTTATTGGCAATTATATTCATATTTATATAAATCTTTACGTTATATATTTTTCAGATTTTTATTTACATTTAAAATCGTGTTAAAATCAATACATGACAATTCTCGCAATCTTTTTATCAATATCTCAAATGTTGTAAACTAAATATATCATTCCATTCGATGAAACAGGATTTGTACAATTTTTTTGTGAATCTGAGAGACACTGAGAGAAAATCTCTCTGGTAAGTACAAGAAATAAATAAAGTTATCCGCTTGATATTAGTAAATTTACAAATAAATAATTTTTATTGCATTTAATTTTTTTAAATAAATTTAATTTCCACTGAAATATAAATAATTACTATGTACATTTTTCCTTGTTGGTGAAGTACATTTAAATACATTTATAATAAATATTCTTTATTTGCGAATGTAAATATATAAAACAAGTATTAAGTAAAATTTACTATATAATAAGTATTCAACAAATTGCCTTTAAAATCCAGTAAGATCATTTTAAAATAATTATTATTGTCAAAAACATTATATCAATAAAAATTTATTATCTTAAATTTATTTCTGAAAAATCTTTAATATTTTAACAGGTGCACTTGCTAACTTTTGGTGTACCATTTGCTGTGGTATATTATATTCTTCAAAAGAAAGATCACAATGAGCTAAAAAAACAATATTAATTTTTAATATGTATTTGGTAGAAAATATAATATCTAAGAGTAAAAAATATACCTAATTGATATAGAAACTGTAAAACAGTGTTTTCATTGCGAATTGTTGCTGCAATAATTGCATATCTATTAGGAAAAGATAAAAATTCTTTTAATCCTGATATTAATCCAGAAAATGAATTGACATCATATAAAATATCAGCTCCAATTACTATATCTGGTATGATCCATTGTTCATTCACATATTTATTAATATCTTCCCATCTTAACTCTTTTATTTTAACATCTGTATGATTATAGCTCAATTGCAATTTCAATCTATCATGTTTTATTTCTGTTTCTATTTTCTTTTCATTACATAATAAATTAAGTTTAATGTTTTCAGAAACCATTTCAAGAACAATTTTATGACAATCTGTAAATATATATTGTTTGGGAAAACATGTCTTAATAATGGATAATCCTGTTAATCCAACACCACAACCAAGTTCTAAAATAACTTTCCCAAAGAATTTTTCTTTATTTCCTAAGCACCATTTACTTAACTCAATGGCTCCCTGCAAATTATGAATGATATTACAACTGGAAATTCGAAAAATCACATTGTACAATCATAGTTTCCTGCCAAGTTTCCAAATACCTGCCAACTACACAATCCTGTTGTACCTTCTGATATAATATTCGTGCTTTCTTTTATACTAATGCAATTATCTTCCATTAGAAAATGCCGATAGTGAATAGATTCTTCTATAGTGGAAGATATTAAATTACAATATGTTGTATAAATACCGTCATAAATTTCACCATCTTCATCTTCAATCTAGATTATAAAAATTAAATCTTTAACTCTAGAAATGAATTTATTTTATAGATATTAATTTATTTATACCTTTTTCATAAGCCATTTTAAAAATGCCCTCTGATAAGATTGTTTAATTGGATATTTTTTAATTAAGTCACTATTTACTGTTCTTTCCAAGATCTCCTGTTGTTTTTTTGAATTAACTAGACAATTAATATTTTCTTCTGAAATCTGCAAGTTTTAAAATAGAAATGTGAAGTTTCTATAATTCTTTGAAAGATTATTTATAGATTAATTGTAAAATTTACATACAAGAATGTCTATTGTGTTTATTGGTGTACAATATAGGAAATGTTCAATTAAATTATCCACATTAAACGAGTTACAATTCATTTTATTGTCCATGTCTCATACATGAATTAATAAAATTTTATATTTATTTTTATCAATAATATTTTATGAATTTTTCATACATAATTTTAAATTATGATACTTCATAAATAAGATGAAATAACACTAAAAACAACTATTTTGTCATAAATATTTATTTTCTGAAACTAAAAGATATGTGTGTTCGGAATGATTTTTGCTCTTAATATAACAATTTTTATTCAGTTAACAACATATGAAAGAAAACTTGTGAAAACATAACCTATCTTTTCATTTTGAAATATTAAACTTCAGAGTTGTAAACATCCCCACAATGTGTATACGGTTTTAATATATGAATACATATGTGAATCCCGGTTCAGATCTATTTATAATTTATATGACTCTGGTCGGACCATTTGTTCAAAAATTCAATCAACTTAACCTAAAAATGCAAAAGGTTACTATTCCTTACTTCTATATAAATAACATTTCATTTGTTCGTTTTTGAAATTATTTATATTTATTGCATGCTATTTTAAAAATAGTTAATATTAAATATTTCGTGTTGGAATAAAATGAAAAATATTACATAAATTGTCCAGAATACACCAATAAAAATCAAGCTCGAATCACTAGATAAATCCGTTCTGTGGTTTCCCAATTCTGGAATAGGTTTACTTTTCATAAGAAAGGTCTCACTCACCAAATTTTTGACAGTTGGTCATCTTCCTTGCATGTGTAATGACAGGGTACAGTCTTGTCTCGGTTTTCAATTATGTGCATGAATATTTCGTATAACTCAGCAGTGCATAACTAATTATAACACAAAGACAAAATAAGATGTAATTAATTTCCCCAAACAAATAACATGACATTCACGTAATAATCAGAAACCGATATCCCTCGTTATGAATGACGATTTGTCTATTCATGTTTTTGGAACGTTTTAGATTTATTGAATCTTCAAAGTAAAATTAAATAACGTCATATTACGAAATCTTTGTTGAAAGTTTCCTAACTGCAACTAATTAAGCTAATTGTATCACTTAGATTAACAATTCTACAATCACCACATAATGGCCTCTGCTATGGAACAGCAACAGCAGCAACAACAACAACAAACAACTTTAGAATTTTATCAAGCAATGGCTGATTTCAAAAACATGTTTCCACAAATGGATGATGATGTGATCGAGGTAAATTCATTTAATAAATGTATTAAATTACATTATGTAACTGGAAACTGTCTTCAGTCTAAATGTATGTTTTGAAATGATGCATAATGATACATAATAAATGAAGAAATTATTTTAAAACTTTTAGGCTGTGTTAAGATCTAACCAAGGTGCCGTAGATACGACAATCGATCAGTTGCTTACTATGAGTACAGATAATGAAAATGAAAAAATTAGAAGTGAATTAGAGCAAAATGAAAAATCACCAAGTACTTCTAAGTCACAGAAAACAGAGTCAACAATATCCTTAAAAAGTATACGTAAATGGCAACCTGCTTTATTAGGTCCATTACCAGATACATTCCTTCGACTTCCTCAACAAGTTTGTGAAGATAGTTTAGATTCTTCATGTTTACAAGAAAATTCGATGTTAGAAGATGAAAGAATTGCTATATTTCTTCAAAATGAAGAATTTATGGCTGAACTACGTTGGAATGAAGACTTTTTGTCAACTTTAGAAAATGGTTTGTAACATGCAGTTATAATTTTTATAGTGCAAACAATGTAGAAAAAGACATAAAATTTTAAAAAAATCCAATTATTTACATTATCTTTATCATAGATACAAAAATTCAAGGAACAAGCCTTGAAAAATGTGGCAGTCAAATTGGTCATGATGATGAAGATCTTTTTAAAGAAAGACTAAAAAATATGGGCAAAGGTATTTTGGCAATTGTATATTATTATATAACGAATGTAAAAATTACAGAATTTATATTTTACTTTTATTATTTTAATTATATTCTAGTGTCTCGACGTAAGTTTGCACAACTTACTAAAGTATTTACACGCAGTAAAAAACGAGGGGGTAGACAGTTATTACCCCCAACAGCTTCCTGTGACGATTTATTGGACCCAGAGGAGTCATCTAGATTTCAATCTTAGAAATTATAACACTTTCTTTATTCTACCAGAAGAGACAATTTTTCAGTAATTGATACTTACAGCAATTTATCCAGTCCAGAAGTGAGAAAGAAGCATATCTGTATTAATATGAATAATTGAATGGCAAATTGCAAAGAAAATTTAGATGGAAATAGTTTTATTAATGCAGATTATTTAAATTAGAAAACAATTAGTAAGACTCATATTCTGTGCAGTTTAATTAACATGATATTATTAAGTTGCTTGAATAACTATTTAATTCAAGAGCACAGAAAGATCAAAAGATAAAATGTAGGAATAATAGCCCTAGATATTATCTAAGAAAAAATTGCAAAACTACAAAATATTTCGTATTTTAATAATGTACTGTAAACCAGTACACATTTTAGATAGTAACAGTACAATAATTACAACAGTCATACTGTTAAAATAAGGATCTGTCGAATGTTGTTATAAATATTTTCTTTCTTTTTTAACATGATATTGTGAAGCTTTACAAACAATGTATTTACAGATAGTTGATATTATTTATGTATATTATTTATATTTGATCGTTGACAATGATTTAGAGAATGTATAGTTGTTTTTTCTACAAAATTTTTTTGTAGTTTATATTTATTTAAAAAAAAGTTTGTATAGTTATTGGTAAACATTGTTAAAGTATAAAATAAATTATATTTATAGGTATCATGAATTATAGTAAAAAATTTCTATCCATAATGTTAAAGTAAACATTTAAAGAAAGATTTAGAATTAGCGAATTTGTGACTTCATATTTGATTTTTACGTGATATTTTGCTGATATAAAAATAAATTTCTTTTTATATTGCTATGCGGATTAATAATGATGCTTTCATATTTATAATTACATTTTCGAGAAACTCCTATCTATTTAGAGTCGTAAGTGTAATAAATTCTAGTCTGTTCACCTAGCCATACTACTTATTGAGTAACAAATACCAAGGATTGCAATTATACATATATATATGTTGGTGTAGAGGACCTTTATATATATAAATGAGTGTAATTAAACATGGTATGTGCCACAGGCATAAGTATAAGCTTAAGAATACCGAACTTTACTATATAAAAATAAACTACTTAATTTTTAGCGTCTCCTTAATAAGTTAAGATTCATTTGACATATTATCCTGTACTTTTATTTTCTCATTATTGTAATATATACATATATATATATATATATATATAATACAAGTTACAAAAGGATTACGAAAATAAAGTAAATTTATAGCATATAAAGTGTTTTAAAGCTATTTTTTATAAAGCACATAATAGTATTATACAGTATATAATTTGACATTCTTTATATAATAGTAATGAGAAATATGAAACAAAAATACTTAACAATCACATTGTAATTAATTAATTCAATAATACATTTTACAGATTGTGCAATATTACATATCAGACTGTTTAAAGAATACTCTAGCGCCAGACAAACTATAATAGAGCAATTGGAATTCAGCACTTCTTTCACCTAAACGTTTTAATGTTAATGCTCTTGTTTGTTGCAATTTTTCATCTCCTTGAACATTTTTACTTTCTGCAGCCTGCTGTTCAGCATTTATATGCTGTTCAACTGTCTTGAACCAATGTAAACTATCCAATTCTGATGACTGATTTAAAAGAGCATTTATGTAAGCAATTCCCATTGCAAAACCATCATCAGTAAAAGCTGCACCTGTTTGATTTTTCTTAAACATTTTTTCTTTATTCGATATGGAGTTATCAATAAAACTTAATGTTAATGGAGGTACAATAGCATAAAATTGTTGCAGATGATGTGATTCAGTATCTCGAAAAGCAGATGCAAATACATCAACAAGAAGTTTGAAGTATTGTATTCCTTCTGTAAAGTTTCGTATTAAATTTGCAATATTATTTTCTAAACACTTTGCTGCTGATTGAGTTGTCACACCATAACTTAAATTTTTACACATTAATTCAAATGGTACAGATGAATCGATGTTTGGCAGAAATGAAATAGCATTTGAACTAGCATGCAATCCACCAGATCTAATTAATCGTACATACCCCAATGCATTTCCAATTTGAGTTATTAATTGTCGAAATTGATCTAAATAACTTAAACCATCAGGTGTCATACCTAATTTTCTGATCCCTTTCTGAAATTTCTCTGCTCTCTCATATGTATAAGGCGTTCTACCATTTTCTCTTTGAACCTTGATGAACCTTATATCTCGCATTAATCTCGACTTTATATGTTCATCAAAAAGGAATTGTGAAAATGTGTGTAATTTTATACGAAGAAATTGATATACAAAGTTAACTGTTGTACTCATAATACCAGTTCCATGTGTTCTGATAGAATTTGCTATATGTCGAATTCCAATGGTATTTAAATGTTTATTGTTACTAGTATGTTCAATGAAAGTTTGAGTGTTTAAATTATATAAATATTTTGATACAAATACATGAATATTTCTCATAATTTCTAAAGCATCTAAGCCCTGTTCCAAGGTTTGTGTAGGTAAATAGTTTTGTACAGTATCTAGATTTAATTTATAATGTGCCAAAGCATGCATCATTCTATATGTTCTCCAATCATGTAGTGCTACTGTAGTGAGATTGTAAAACATATCATCAAGGTAATGTTCAATGAATCTTTTAGCATATATCATACTATTTGTTAAAGGTAGTGGTAGTGATCGTACTATTCTTCCACCATCTTTTGCCCCAATATTGAATGGATTTGTAGAATCCAATTTTAAATGTGCATGGACATGAAGTCTTAGATTAGTTTCAATTTCGTGACAAACAGGTTCTAATATATTCTTAGTCAACATTTCTCTTAATTGCATAATTCTTTTCTGTTTTAAATTTAATCCTTCTTGTTCACTAATGGTGCTGTTAAATGCATTAAACAAATGAACTATGTGATTTATACTTAAATTACTATCTATTACAGAAGAAAAATAAGCTGGAATTATATTCTGATGATACAGTAATATAGAATAATCACAGATATCTGTAATAATATTGTACAATTCCGCAACAATATCGTAATTATTCAATGAAAATCTCAATTTCACCATGTCCTCTTCCTTAAAAGTATCTGTTAATTGACTAGCACACGCTAGAGCACATCTGATTATTAATCTTCTATCTGCACTTGGTGGTCCATTTAATAATCTCATACTTAAACCCACTAATGACAATGCATCCAATTTTTCTCTGCTATAACCTTTGTCCTTCTGAATTAAACTCTTTCGAGCAGTTTCCAATGTAATTAAAATATAATAACTCAAGTATTGTAATACTTGACTTTGTGATTGCACTATAATTGGTCCCAATATGTAAAATGTAGTCTGCAAAGACTTTTGAACTTCTATTAATCTACAAATTAATTGAACAGTGTTACGATTCATTGGTTTAATAAGAATCGCATGCATATTTATTATAAAAGATACAATTTCTTTAATCTGAGATAACAATGCAACTAAATCAATTAATAAAGTTTGTTTCTGCCCAATATCTGATATCTGAAGACTTGTTTTCATTAAAATACTTTGCATTTCATTGCACCATGTTACTGCTTTTTGAATTAAGCCATTCACAGTCTGGGAAAGTTTTTGTATCCTCAAACATAGTATTTTTTCTCCTACTTGTTGACTAACCGCATTACCAGCTTCTTTTGGCAAAAAATCACTTAAAAATTTACTTGGAATCCATATGACATTTCCAATTAAATTTACAGCATAAAACTTTTTATTATTTTCAAGCACTCTTTTAATTAATCTTTTATCACAGGTGCCAAATAATTTTGTTGTTACAACAATTCCAATATTTATTTTGATCCAACTTTTATTCAATGAAACATAATCATTTGGTTTATTTTCAATGTCTACCATTAAATTTTTCAAATAATTAGTAATCTGTTCACTCATTATAGATCCTTTATTCACATCCATTATACGTTCAATTGTCTTGGAAAATAAAACTTTCTTCAATAAATTCTCTTGTAAATCTTTTAATAACTTATTCAGTGTATGTAATTTAGATTCACTTATGCCAAATTGCAATGGATTGTGCATGATAGAACGCACATTCATTCTGTACTTTTTCCACTGTTCCAACAATGAAGGCTGGGATTCAATAATTTCATCCAATGTCAAAACGATTATAAACAAATCAATAAAATGTTCTATTAATACAGGTAAATAAATATCGTTAGAGTCACCTGCTAGACTAGATAACTGTTCTGTTGTCAAATGAGCTACCGTCCATATCCTATTCACAAAAACAAATAGATCTTGCAGATCAGACAAAAGAGATGTGATATTATTCTGATTATTCTCTGCCCCTCTTTCACCATGAGTAAACAATTTTTTATAGAACATCTTAGCTTCCATCACAAGAAGCCTAATTTCTCTGCAGGTACCAGCAACTGCAGCAAGTAGCTTTGATAAATATTTATTTTCCATTTCTATTAAATTTATCAAGCTGATATCCTCAACAGGTTTGTATACTAGCCGAAGAGGACCTTCCATAAAATATTCTAATGTAGAATCTTTTTTCCATGTTTGCTTAGCTAAATTCTCAAAAAACTGTCCATATTTTCGTAAATGTATAGAACCTGCAGCTTTGTATATGGTCTCGTCCTTTTTCGAATTCCATGCTGATGATTCTATCATTATTATTTCGTATATTTGCTAATGTTATTCGAAATATGTTAAAATACTGATTTCAAATAAATGACATGTAAAATGTATTTTTCAAATTTGTAACATATCTTTTGATAATTCACATATGATTTAGTACCATCCTATACTTTTTCAGCATCACTTTCAAGCAGTACTTTCTTTAATTACTTTTAACTACTATTATGATACTATCATTTCTTACATATTTACAAAAAACAAAATTGGAAAGTGGATATCATGAAATGTTGATAGCTGATAGTACTGCACTGTACAGACTATACTGTACCGTCTGACCAACGAGTTGAGTCACAAGTAAATAAAACCACGCGATCAAAACCTAGGGAAAATTGGGTTGCATTTATGTATTGACGTATTGTGTGAATTTTCCAAAATTTTGGAGAACTTTGCGAGGTTGCTAACTCGACGTTTAAATGAAGAAATACACGCGGAGAAAAATTAACGCGAACAATAATTTGTATTTAAGACTGAATTATAATAGATTGAATTTTTTAATTTAAAAAATTTTTTAATTTTTAACAAAAATTTACGCTTTAATGAAATTTACTTAGATTCTGTGCTCAGCGTGACGGTTCTAGCCATTTTACGATTCAACGATTTTTAGCTTCTTGGGTTACTGAATAACCTATTTATCTACTCGAATTTTACGTGACAATCTACGATTTGTTTGTTATCCAATAACATAAGTTGCCATTAATGAATACTGATAAACATTAATTTGATTGGAGTTTATAATATTAGAAAGCGATCGATTTATGCCTTGACAGTGTTTCTTCCTACGATAACGAAAGTAAATACGAAATTTGAAAACGATCGCAATTATTACTGATTAATAATTTTGATATTTAATCAATAAATTGTTAAATAAACTTTTGTTCGTTGCCACGCTGTTGCGCAGTTAAATTCGGCGCGCTAGGTTTTACCCTATTATAGCACAAGATATTCACGCCAGAAGAAGCTGCAGGTCTACAGTCCTTTATAATATATATTAGTGAATTTACAATTTTGAAATATAAAATAGATAAATATAAAATAAATATAAAATAAATATAAAATAGATAAATATAAAATAAATATAAAATAAATATAAAATAGATAAATATAAAATAGATAAATATAAAATAAATATAAAATAAATATAAAATAGAAAATTATCTTGCCGAAAATTCATTTCACAAGTAAAATTTTTATTTACATGAATAAAAGTTACAATAGATGAGATGTTCATAATGTATTCAGATGAATATGTAATAACTAGTAATAATAATTTCTAAGGAATTTAATGAATTGCTTATTAATGGATGTCATTGAGTGTATTTTTTCTCTTACTATAGTTCCATTCATAGATCATGAAACTAATTTTGTTTTAGTTAGTTAGTTAGTCAGTTATAAGAGGGCGTCTAAAACTTCGTGTTTACAAGAGGGCGTCTAAAACTTCGTGTTTACAAGATGGCGTTTAGAACGTAGCGTATGTAAGGTGGTGTCTAAAGGATAGTCTCTAAAACGTAGTGTCTGAAACGTAATTTTATACTATAGTGTTGTATTGCACATATTTGCTAAAAAATAACTACTTTGTGCGCTATTAAACGTATAAAATTTGAGTAACGAATATTACTCAGTGTAAAAAGATGGATACATTAAATGAGTCGAGTTTGTATAGGTTAGAAGGGACTGAGAAAAATCAAGCAGGAGGTTTGATTATTCGGAAGAAACCCTCTGATCATACATTTAAAAAGCCTCAGGTATCTGTCTTGGGTCTTGACAAACTTGCAAAACGAAAAAGGCAAGAAAATTCACAGGAAGTTAACTCATTGAAATCTGAATCTAGTTCACCAAAATCAGAGATTAAGGAAAGAAAATACAGATCTTATGCTGAAGAAACTCCAACTCATACTGGTGGGGTGAATACTGAGGCACAACGAAGATTAGAATCACGATTAAAGCATCAAAGATTGAGTGCACAGGACAAAAATCATAGACACAATTATAAGGACAAGGATCGGAATAGAGATAGGGATAGGAATAGGGATCGATACAGGGATTCGGATAGAGAAAGAAGCAGAAGCAGAGACAGTGTTAGAGATAGTAGTAGACAAACACCCTTAAGGTTTAAAGATGAACCTCAAACTCCAATATTTAAAACAAAAGATTCAACATCTAAAAGTAATTGGGACGATGACGAAGATGAAGAACCAAGAAAATCCAGTTGGGATCATCCAACACCCAACCTATACAATATTAAAGATGGTAGAGACAGTGTTAGAAGTGAATTTACGCCTTCGTATAAATATAACCCTTGGAATAAAGATCGAAAAGCTAGTGGTGCTACACCTAGCATATTTGGGGAAGAAAAAGACCTGTGGGACTTGTGGGAAGAAGAGCAACAAAGACTGGATAGAGAATGGTATGCCTTGGATGATGGAGAAAATCATGCGTTTGCTGACGTTTCTGAAGAATACACCCGTAAAAAGGAAATGGAATTGGAAGCAAAAAGACAGAAGCGTCTTTCCGCACAACAGCGACAGATAAATAAAGATAACGAATTGTGGGAACGTAACAGAATGTTAACATCTGGTGTCATAAGTTCTTTAGATCATGATGATGATCCTGATGATGAAGGAGAAACCAGAGTACATCTCTTAGTCCATAATGTTGTTCCACCATTTCTGGATGGTCGAATTGTATTCACTAAACAACCAGAGCCTGTTGTACCTGTACGTGATCCTACTTCTGATATGGCACTTGTAGCAAGAAAAGGGTCGGCCTTGGTACGAGCATATCGTGAACAAAAAGAGCGGAAAAGGGCGCAAAAAAAACATTGGGAACTAGCTGGAACTCATATTGGTAATATCATGGGTGTACGTGATAGACACAAAGATGATAAGGAAGATCCAGGTCAAGAAACTGACTTCAAAGCTGGACAAAAATATGCGCGTCATATACGAGATGAAGTTACCGGAGAAGCTAAATACAGGTCCATTCAACACCAGAGGAGGAGTCTTCCAGTATTTGCTGTACGACAAGAACTGTTAAATGTAATTAGAGAAAACAGTGTAGTAGTTATTGTTGGAGAAACTGGCAGTGGAAAAACAACACAATTGACTCAATATCTTCATGAAGACGGTTATAGTCGGTACGGTATAATTGGATGTACACAACCAAGAAGAGTAGCAGCTATGTCTGTGGCAAAAAGAGTTTCTGATGAAATGGCTACTGCTTTAGGAGACAAAGTTGGTTATGCTATTCGTTTTGAGGATTGCACTTCAAAAGATACCGTCATTAAATATATGACTGATGGTATTTTATTAAGAGAAAGCTTAAGGGAAGGAGATTTGGATCGATATAGTGTAATTATCATGGATGAAGCTCATGAAAGATCTTTATCTACTGACGTCTTATTTGGTTTGTTGAGAGAGGTTGTAGCCAGACGACATGATCTGAAATTGATCGTAACATCCGCTACAATGGACTCTAGCAAATTTTCAGCATTTTTTGGAAATGCTGCAACATTCCAAATCCCAGGTCGCACATTTCCAGTTGAAGTATTACACTCCAAGAATCCAATAGAAGACTATGTTGATGCTGCGGTGAAACAAGTATTACAAATTCATTTGCAACCTCGTTCAGGCGATGTATTGGTCTTTATGCCCGGTCAGGAAGACATTGAAGTTACTTGCGAGGCTTTGAAAGAACGTTTAGCAGAGATCGAATCTGCTCCTCCACTTTCCATTTTACCTATTTACTCGCAACTGCCCTCGGATTTACAAGCTAAAATTTTTCAACGTTCAGAGGGAGGTTTACGAAAATGCGTTGTAGCAACAAATATAGCCGAAACTTCATTGACTGTCGACGGAATTGTATTCGTCGTGGACTCGGGCTATTGCAAGTTGAAAGTTTATAACCCACGAATTGGTATGGATGCCTTACAAGTATATCCAGTGTCCAGAGCAAATGCTGATCAAAGAGCAGGAAGAGCAGGACGTACTGGTCCTGGTACCTGTTACAGATTATACACGCGAAGACAATATTTAGACGAACTACTATTAACTGGAGTTCCAGAAATACAGCGAACCAATCTGGCAAATACTGTATTGTTACTGAAGTCTTTGGGTGTTCAAGATTTATTGAGTTTTCATTTTATGGATCCTCCACCACAAGATAATATATTAAATTCTTTGTATCAGTTGTGGATTTTAGGTGCATTAGATCATACAGGACGTTTAACGCCTTTGGGACGACAAATGGCAGAATTCCCTTTAGACCCGCCACAATGTCAGATGCTTATTGTTGCTTCTCAACTCGGTTGCACTGCAGATATACTTATCATAGTTTCTATGCTGTCAGTGCCTTCGATATTCTACCGACCCAAAGGTCGCGAAGAAGATTCTGATTCAGCTCGAGAGAAGTTTCAAGTACCAGAGTCTGACCACCTAACATATCTAAATGTGTACAATCAGTGGAAGACGAATGGTTATTCCAGCTCTTGGTGTAACGCTCACTTTATTCACGCGAAAGCTATGCGGAAAGTAAGAGAAGTTCGACAACAGCTGGAAGAAATTCTGAAACAACAAAAGATGGAAGTTGTAAGCTGTGGCACGGACTGGGACATTGTACGGAAATGTATTTGTTCGGCATACTTTCACCAAGCAGCTCGTTTGAAAGGTATTGGCGAATACGTGAATTGTCGTACTGGAATGCCATGCCATCTTCATCCGACGTCAGCTTTGTTCGGTATGGGGTTCACGCCAGACTACGTGGTGTATCACGAACTTGTGATGACTGGCAAGGAGTACATGCAATGTGTGACTGCCGTTGATGGCCACTGGCTAGCCGAATTGGGTCCTATGTTTTTTAGCGTAAAGGAAACTGGACGAAGCGGACGAGCAAAAAGACGACAAGCCATGCAACATTTACATGAAATGGAAGGGCAGATGAAAGAAGCGGAAGAAGAAATGAAAGCTAGAGCGCAAGAACAACTTGAACGTGAACAAGCTTCTATCAGGAAGTAAGTTTCTTGTGTTTCAAATTTATAATGCATACAGTATCTCATGAAAGTATTTGAATTACCATAGAAAGCTTAATATAAGTTTTTTATAGTATTTATCTGATATTTTGTACCATTAATTTTTACGATATTATTTTATATTGTTTACAGAAAGGAAATATTGACGCCAGGTATCAGAGAACCGGGTACACCTGCTCCATATCGTAAAACTCCACGTAGATTGGGGTTGTAATTGTTCATATTTTCAATGAAATGTATGAATGATTTCAATGAAATGTAAATATAAGACTGCGTGGTGCATCACGAACTTGTGATGACTGACAAGTAGCACATGCAATGTGTGACTGCCGTTGATGGCCACTGGCTAGTCGAATTGGGTCCTACGTTTTTTAGCGTAAAGGAAACTGGACGAAGCGGACGAGCAAAAAGACGACAAGCCATGCAACATTTACATGAAATGGAAGGGCAGATGAAAGAAGCGGATGAAGGAATGAAAGCTAGGGCGCAAGAACAACTTGAACGTGAACAAGCTTCTATCAGGAAGTAAGTTTCTTGTGTTTCAAATTTATAATACATACAGTATCTCATGAAAGTATTTGAATTACCGTAGAAAGCTTAATATAAGTTTTTTATAATATTTATCTGATATTTCGTACCATTAATTTTTACGATATTATTTTATATTGTTTACAGGAAGGAAATATTGACGCCAGGTATCAGAGAACCGGGTACACCTGCTCCTTATCGTAAAACTCCAAGTCGATTGGGGTTATAAGTGTACAGATTTTCAATGAAATGTAAATATAAAATTTGTTTTATTGGGTTGGCAACTAAGTGATTGCGAATACCACCATCATTAGGTGGTAATGACAAAATCTGTAATCGTTTAATTGCCAAACCAATACAATATGTAGGAATAATGTAAAATTTGTTTTATATATAATATGTAGGAATAATGTAAAATTTGTTGTTTTACAATATGTAGGAACGATGTAAAATTAAAAAAAAATACAATAAAAGCTTTTGTACAGAGGCATTTTTTGAGTATAGATCATTACAAGAAGCCCAATTTCTCTGTAGGTACCAGCAACTACAGCAAGTAGCTTTGATAAATATTTATTTTCCATTTCTATTAAATTTATCAAGCTGATATTCTCAACAGGTTTGTATACTAGCCGAAGAGGACCTTCCATAAAATATTCCAATGTAGAATCTTTTTTCCATGTTTGCTTAGCTAAATTCTCAAAAAACTGTCCATATTTTCGTAAATGTGTAGAACCTGCAGCTTTGTATATGGTCTCGTCCTTTTTCGAATTCCATGCTGATGATTCTATCATTATTATTTCGTATATTTGCTAACGTTAATCGAAATATGTTAAAATACTGATTTCAAATAAATAACATGTAAAATGTATTTTTCAAATTTGTAACATATCTTTTGATAATTCACATATGTTTTAGTACCATCCTATACTTTTTCAGCATCACTTTCAAGCAGTACTTTCTTTAATTACTTTTAACTACTATTATGATACTATCATTTCTTACATATTTACAAAAAACAAAATTGGAAAGTGGATATCATGAAATGTTGATAGCTGATAGTACTGCACTGTACAGACTATACTGTACCGTCTGACCAACGAGTTGAGTCACAAGTAAATAAAACCACGCCTAGGATAAAGCCTAGGAAAAATAGGGTTGCATTTATGTATTGACGTATTGTGTGAATTGTCCAAAATTTTGGAGAACTTGGCGAGGTTACAGCAGATAAAGTGCTTCAGCACTCTGCTCGCATTTTAACTTCAAACAATTCAAAAAGCTAACTCGACGTTTAAATGAAGAAATACACACGGAGAAAAATTAACGCGAACAATAATTTGTATTTAAGACTGAATTATAATAGATTGAATTTTTTAATTTAAAAAATTTTTTAATTTTTAACAAAAATTTACGCTTTAATGAAATTTACTTAGATTCTGTGCTCAGCGTGACGGTTCTAGCCATTTTACGATTCAACGATTTTTAGCTTCTTGGGTTACTGAATAACCTATTTATCTACTCGAATTTTACGTGACAATCTACGATTTGTTTGTTATCCAATAACATAAGTTGCCATTAATGAATACTGATAAACATTAATTTGATTGGAGTTTATAATATTAGAAAGCGATCGATTTATGCCTTGACAGTGTTTCTTCCTACGATAACGAAAGTAAATACGAAATTTGAAAACGATCGCAATTATTACTGATTAATAATTTTGATATTTAATCAATAAATTGTTAAATAAACTTTTGTTCGTTGCCACGCTGTTGCGCAGTTAAATTCGGCGCGCTAGGTTTTACCCTATTATAGCACAAGATATTCACGCCAGAAGAAGCTGCAGGTCTACAGTCCTTTATAATATATATTAGTGAATTTACAATTTTGAAATATAAAATAGATAAATATAAAATAAATATAAAATAAATATAAAATAGATAAATATAAAATAAATATAAAATAAATATAAAATAGATAAATATAAAATAAATATAAAATAAATATAAAATAGAAAATTATCTTGCCGAAAATTCATTTCACAAGTAAAATTTTTATTTACATGAATAAAAGTTACAATAGATGAGATGTTCATAATGTATTCAGATGAATATGTAATAACTAGTAATAATAATTTCTAAGGAATTTAATGAATTGCTTATTAATGGATGTCATTGAGTGTATTTTTTCTCTTACTATAGTTCCATTCATAGATCATGAAACTAATTTTGTTTTAGTTAGTTAGTTAGTCAGTTATAAGAGGGCGTCTAAAACTTCGTGTTTACAAGAGGGCGTCTAAAACTTCGTGTTTACAAGATGGCGTTTAGAACGTAGCGTATGTAAGGTGGTGTCTAAAGGATAGTCTCTAAAACGTAGTGTCTGAAACGTAATTTTATACTATAGTGTTGTATTGCACATATTTGCTAAAAAATAACTACTTTGTGCGCTATTAAACGTATAAAATTTGAGTAACGAATATTACTCAGTGTAAAAAGATGGATACATTAAATGAGTCGAGTTTGTATAGGTTAGAAGGGACTGAGAAAAATCAAGCAGGAGGTTTGATTATTCGGAAGAAACCCTCTGATCATACATTTAAAAAGCCTCAGGTATCTGTCTTGGGTCTTGACAAACTTGCAAAACGAAAAAGGCAAGAAAATTCACAGGAAGTTAACTCATTGAAATCTGAATCTAGTTCACCAAAATCAGAGATTAAGGAAAGAAAATACAGATCTTATGCTGAAGAAACTCCAACTCATACTGGTGGGGTGAATACTGAGGCACAACGAAGATTAGAATCACGATTAAAGCATCAAAGATTGAGTGCACAGGACAAAAATCATAGACACAATTATAAGGACAAGGATCGGAATAGAGATAGGGATAGGAATAGGGATCGATACAGGGATTCGGATAGAGAAAGAAGCAGAAGCAGAGACAGTGTTAGAGATAGTAGTAGACAAACACCCTTAAGGTTTAAAGATGAACCTCAAACTCCAATATTTAAAACAAAAGATTCAACATCTAAAAGTAATTGGGACGATGACGAAGATGAAGAACCAAGAAAATCCAGTTGGGATCATCCAACACCCAACCTATACAATATTAAAGATGGTAGAGACAGTGTTAGAAGTGAATTTACGCCTTCGTATAAATATAACCCTTGGAATAAAGATCGAAAAGCTAGTGGTGCTACACCTAGCATATTTGGGGAAGAAAAAGACCTGTGGGACTTGTGGGAAGAAGAGCAACAAAGACTGGATAGAGAATGGTATGCCTTGGATGATGGAGAAAATCATGCGTTTGCTGACGTTTCTGAAGAATACACCCGTAAAAAGGAAATGGAATTGGAAGCAAAAAGACAGAAGCGTCTTTCCGCACAACAGCGACAGATAAATAAAGATAACGAATTGTGGGAACGTAACAGAATGTTAACATCTGGTGTCATAAGTTCTTTAGATCATGATGATGATCCTGATGATGAAGGAGAAACCAGAGTACATCTCTTAGTCCATAATGTTGTTCCACCATTTCTGGATGGTCGAATTGTATTCACTAAACAACCAGAGCCTGTTGTACCTGTACGTGATCCTACTTCTGATATGGCACTTGTAGCAAGAAAAGGGTCGGCCTTGGTACGAGCATATCGTGAACAAAAAGAGCGGAAAAGGGCGCAAAAAAAACATTGGGAACTAGCTGGAACTCATATTGGTAATATCATGGGTGTACGTGATAGACACAAAGATGATAAGGAAGATCCAGGTCAAGAAACTGACTTCAAAGCTGGACAAAAATATGCGCGTCATATACGAGATGAAGTTACCGGAGAAGCTAAATACAGGTCCATTCAACACCAGAGGAGGAGTCTTCCAGTATTTGCTGTACGACAAGAACTGTTAAATGTAATTAGAGAAAACAGTGTAGTAGTTATTGTTGGAGAAACTGGCAGTGGAAAAACAACACAATTGACTCAATATCTTCATGAAGACGGTTATAGTCGGTACGGTATAATTGGATGTACACAACCAAGAAGAGTAGCAGCTATGTCTGTGGCAAAAAGAGTTTCTGATGAAATGGCTACTGCTTTAGGAGACAAAGTTGGTTATGCTATTCGTTTTGAGGATTGCACTTCAAAAGATACCGTCATTAAATATATGACTGATGGTATTTTATTAAGAGAAAGCTTAAGGGAAGGAGATTTGGATCGATATAGTGTAATTATCATGGATGAAGCTCATGAAAGATCTTTATCTACTGACGTCTTATTTGGTTTGTTGAGAGAGGTTGTAGCCAGACGACATGATCTGAAATTGATCGTAACATCCGCTACAATGGACTCTAGCAAATTTTCAGCATTTTTTGGAAATGCTGCAACATTCCAAATCCCAGGTCGCACATTTCCAGTTGAAGTATTACACTCCAAGAATCCAATAGAAGACTATGTTGATGCTGCGGTGAAACAAGTATTACAAATTCATTTGCAACCTCGTTCAGGCGATGTATTGGTCTTTATGCCCGGTCAGGAAGACATTGAAGTTACTTGCGAGGCTTTGAAAGAACGTTTAGCAGAGATCGAATCTGCTCCTCCACTTTCCATTTTACCTATTTACTCGCAACTGCCCTCGGATTTACAAGCTAAAATTTTTCAACGTTCAGAGGGAGGTTTACGAAAATGCGTTGTAGCAACAAATATAGCCGAAACTTCATTGACTGTCGACGGAATTGTATTCGTCGTGGACTCGGGCTATTGCAAGTTGAAAGTTTATAACCCACGAATTGGTATGGATGCCTTACAAGTATATCCAGTGTCCAGAGCAAATGCTGATCAAAGAGCAGGAAGAGCAGGACGTACTGGTCCTGGTACCTGTTACAGATTATACACGCGAAGACAATATTTAGACGAACTACTATTAACTGGAGTTCCAGAAATACAGCGAACCAATCTGGCAAATACTGTATTGTTACTGAAGTCTTTGGGTGTTCAAGATTTATTGAGTTTTCATTTTATGGATCCTCCACCACAAGATAATATATTAAATTCTTTGTATCAGTTGTGGATTTTAGGTGCATTAGATCATACAGGACGTTTAACGCCTTTGGGACGACAAATGGCAGAATTCCCTTTAGACCCGCCACAATGTCAGATGCTTATTGTTGCTTCTCAACTCGGTTGCACTGCAGATATACTTATCATAGTTTCTATGCTGTCAGTGCCTTCGATATTCTACCGACCCAAAGGTCGCGAAGAAGATTCTGATTCAGCTCGAGAGAAGTTTCAAGTACCAGAGTCTGACCACCTAACATATCTAAATGTGTACAATCAGTGGAAGACGAATGGTTATTCCAGCTCTTGGTGTAACGCTCACTTTATTCACGCGAAAGCTATGCGGAAAGTAAGAGAAGTTCGACAACAGCTGGAAGAAATTCTGAAACAACAAAAGATGGAAGTTGTAAGCTGTGGCACGGACTGGGACATTGTACGGAAATGTATTTGTTCGGCATACTTTCACCAAGCAGCTCGTTTGAAAGGTATTGGCGAATACGTGAATTGTCGTACTGGAATGCCATGCCATCTTCATCCGACGTCAGCTTTGTTCGGTATGGGGTTCACGCCAGACTACGTGGTGTATCACGAACTTGTGATGACTGGCAAGGAGTACATGCAATGTGTGACTGCCGTTGATGGCCACTGGCTAGCCGAATTGGGTCCTATGTTTTTTAGCGTAAAGGAAACTGGACGAAGCGGACGAGCAAAAAGACGACAAGCCATGCAACATTTACATGAAATGGAAGGGCAGATGAAAGAAGCGGAAGAAGAAATGAAAGCTAGAGCGCAAGAACAACTTGAACGTGAACAAGCTTCTATCAGGAAGTAAGTTTCTTGTGTTTCAAATTTATAATGCATACAGTATCTCATGAAAGTATTTGAATTACCATAGAAAGCTTAATATAAGTTTTTTATAGTATTTATCTGATATTTTGTACCATTAATTTTTACGATATTATTTTATATTGTTTACAGAAAGGAAATATTGACGCCAGGTATCAGAGAACCGGGTACACCTGCTCCATATCGTAAAACTCCACGTAGATTGGGGTTGTAATTGTTCATATTTTCAATGAAATGTATGAATGATTTCAATGAAATGTAAATATAAGACTGCGTGGTGCATCACGAACTTGTGATGACTGACAAGTAGCACATGCAATGTGTGACTGCCGTTGATGGCCACTGGCTAGTCGAATTGGGTCCTACGTTTTTTAGCGTAAAGGAAACTGGACGAAGCGGACGAGCAAAAAGACGACAAGCCATGCAACATTTACATGAAATGGAAGGGCAGATGAAAGAAGCGGATGAAGGAATGAAAGCTAGGGCGCAAGAACAACTTGAACGTGAACAAGCTTCTATCAGGAAGTAAGTTTCTTGTGTTTCAAATTTATAATACATACAGTATCTCATGAAAGTATTTGAATTACCGTAGAAAGCTTAATATAAGTTTTTTATAATATTTATCTGATATTTCGTACCATTAATTTTTACGATATTATTTTATATTGTTTACAGGAAGGAAATATTGACGCCAGGTATCAGAGAACCGGGTACACCTGCTCCTTATCGTAAAACTCCAAGTCGATTGGGGTTATAAGTGTACAGATTTTCAATGAAATGTAAATATAAAATTTGTTTTATTGGGTTGGCAACTAAGTGATTGCGAATACCACCATCATTAGGTGGTAATGACAAAATCTGTAATCGTTTAATTGCCAAACCAATACAATATGTAGGAATAATGTAAAATTTGTTTTATATATAATATGTAGGAATAATGTAAAATTTGTTGTTTTACAATATGTAGGAACGATGTAAAATTAAAAAAAAATACAATAAAAGCTTTTGTACAGAGGCATTTTTTGAGTATAGATCATTACAAGAAGCCCAATTTCTCTGTAGGTACCAGCAACTACAGCAAGTAGCTTTGATAAATATTTATTTTCCATTTCTATTAAATTTATCAAGCTGATATTCTCAACAGGTTTGTATACTAGCCGAAGAGGACCTTCCATAAAATATTCCAATGTAGAATCTTTTTTCCATGTTTGCTTAGCTAAATTCTCAAAAAACTGTCCATATTTTCGTAAATGTGTAGAACCTGCAGCTTTGTATATGGTCTCGTCCTTTTTCGAATTCCATGCTGATGATTCTATCATTATTATTTCGTATATTTGCTAACGTTAATCGAAATATGTTAAAATACTGATTTCAAATAAATAACATGTAAAATGTATTTTTCAAATTTGTAACATATCTTTTGATAATTCACATATGTTTTAGTACCATCCTATACTTTTTCAGCATCACTTTCAAGCAGTACTTTCTTTAATTACTTTTAACTACTATTATGATACTATCATTTCTTACATATTTACAAAAAACAAAATTGGAAAGTGGATATCATGAAATGTTGATAGCTGATAGTACTGCACTGTACAGACTATACTGTACCGTCTGACCAACGAGTTGAGTCACAAGTAAATAAAACCACGCCTAGGATAAAGCCTAGGAAAAATAGGGTTGCATTTATGTATTGACGTATTGTGTGAATTGTCCAAAATTTTGGAGAACTTGGCGAGGTTACAGCAGATAAAGTGCTTCAGCACTCTGCTCGCATTTTAACTTCAAACAATTCAAAAAGCTAACTCGACGTTTAAATGAAGAAATACACACGGAGAAAAATTAACGCGAACAATAATTTGTATTTAAGACTGAATTATAATAGATTGAATTTTTTAATTTAAAAAATTTTTTAATTTTTAACAAAAATTTACGCTTTAATGAAATTTACTTAGATTCTGTGCTCAGCGTGACGGTTCTAGCCATTTTACGATTCAACGATTTTTAGCTTCTTGGGTTACTGAATAACCTATTTATCTACTCGAATTTTACGTGACAATCTACGATTTGTTTGTTATCCAATAACATAAGTTGCCATTAATGAATACTGATAAACATTAATTTGATTGGAGTTTATAATATTAGAAAGCGATCGATTTATGCCTTGACAGTGTTTCTTCCTACGATAACGAAAGTAAATACGAAATTTGAAAACGATCGCAATTATTACTGATTAATAATTTTGATATTTAATCAATAAATTGTTAAATAAACTTTTGTTCGTTGCCACGCTGTTGCGCAGTTAAATTCGGCGCGCTAGGTTTTACCCTATTATAGCACAAGATATTCACGCCAGAAGAAGCTGCAGGTCTACAGTCCTTTATAATATATATTAGTGAATTTACAATTTTGAAATATAAAATAGATAAATATAAAATAAATATAAAATAAATATAAAATAGATAAATATAAAATAAATATAAAATAAATATAAAATAGATAAATATAAAATAAATATAAAATAAATATAAAATAGAAAATTATCTTGCCGAAAATTCATTTCACAAGTAAAATTTTTATTTACATGAATAAAAGTTACAATAGATGAGATGTTCATAATGTATTCAGATGAATATGTAATAACTAGTAATAATAATTTCTAAGGAATTTAATGAATTGCTTATTAATGGATGTCATTGAGTGTATTTTTTCTCTTACTATAGTTCCATTCATAGATCATGAAACTAATTTTGTTTTAGTTAGTTAGTTAGTCAGTTATAAGAGGGCGTCTAAAACTTCGTGTTTACAAGAGGGCGTCTAAAACTTCGTGTTTACAAGATGGCGTTTAGAACGTAGCGTATGTAAGGTGGTGTCTAAAGGATAGTCTCTAAAACGTAGTGTCTGAAACGTAATTTTATACTATAGTGTTGTATTGCACATATTTGCTAAAAAATAACTACTTTGTGCGCTATTAAACGTATAAAATTTGAGTAACGAATATTACTCAGTGTAAAAAGATGGATACATTAAATGAGTCGAGTTTGTATAGGTTAGAAGGGACTGAGAAAAATCAAGCAGGAGGTTTGATTATTCGGAAGAAACCCTCTGATCATACATTTAAAAAGCCTCAGGTATCTGTCTTGGGTCTTGACAAACTTGCAAAACGAAAAAGGCAAGAAAATTCACAGGAAGTTAACTCATTGAAATCTGAATCTAGTTCACCAAAATCAGAGATTAAGGAAAGAAAATACAGATCTTATGCTGAAGAAACTCCAACTCATACTGGTGGGGTGAATACTGAGGCACAACGAAGATTAGAATCACGATTAAAGCATCAAAGATTGAGTGCACAGGACAAAAATCATAGACACAATTATAAGGACAAGGATCGGAATAGAGATAGGGATAGGAATAGGGATCGATACAGGGATTCGGATAGAGAAAGAAGCAGAAGCAGAGACAGTGTTAGAGATAGTAGTAGACAAACACCCTTAAGGTTTAAAGATGAACCTCAAACTCCAATATTTAAAACAAAAGATTCAACATCTAAAAGTAATTGGGACGATGACGAAGATGAAGAACCAAGAAAATCCAGTTGGGATCATCCAACACCCAACCTATACAATATTAAAGATGGTAGAGACAGTGTTAGAAGTGAATTTACGCCTTCGTATAAATATAACCCTTGGAATAAAGATCGAAAAGCTAGTGGTGCTACACCTAGCATATTTGGGGAAGAAAAAGACCTGTGGGACTTGTGGGAAGAAGAGCAACAAAGACTGGATAGAGAATGGTATGCCTTGGATGATGGAGAAAATCATGCGTTTGCTGACGTTTCTGAAGAATACACCCGTAAAAAGGAAATGGAATTGGAAGCAAAAAGACAGAAGCGTCTTTCCGCACAACAGCGACAGATAAATAAAGATAACGAATTGTGGGAACGTAACAGAATGTTAACATCTGGTGTCATAAGTTCTTTAGATCATGATGATGATCCTGATGATGAAGGAGAAACCAGAGTACATCTCTTAGTCCATAATGTTGTTCCACCATTTCTGGATGGTCGAATTGTATTCACTAAACAACCAGAGCCTGTTGTACCTGTACGTGATCCTACTTCTGATATGGCACTTGTAGCAAGAAAAGGGTCGGCCTTGGTACGAGCATATCGTGAACAAAAAGAGCGGAAAAGGGCGCAAAAAAAACATTGGGAACTAGCTGGAACTCATATTGGTAATATCATGGGTGTACGTGATAGACACAAAGATGATAAGGAAGATCCAGGTCAAGAAACTGACTTCAAAGCTGGACAAAAATATGCGCGTCATATACGAGATGAAGTTACCGGAGAAGCTAAATACAGGTCCATTCAACACCAGAGGAGGAGTCTTCCAGTATTTGCTGTACGACAAGAACTGTTAAATGTAATTAGAGAAAACAGTGTAGTAGTTATTGTTGGAGAAACTGGCAGTGGAAAAACAACACAATTGACTCAATATCTTCATGAAGACGGTTATAGTCGGTACGGTATAATTGGATGTACACAACCAAGAAGAGTAGCAGCTATGTCTGTGGCAAAAAGAGTTTCTGATGAAATGGCTACTGCTTTAGGAGACAAAGTTGGTTATGCTATTCGTTTTGAGGATTGCACTTCAAAAGATACCGTCATTAAATATATGACTGATGGTATTTTATTAAGAGAAAGCTTAAGGGAAGGAGATTTGGATCGATATAGTGTAATTATCATGGATGAAGCTCATGAAAGATCTTTATCTACTGACGTCTTATTTGGTTTGTTGAGAGAGGTTGTAGCCAGACGACATGATCTGAAATTGATCGTAACATCCGCTACAATGGACTCTAGCAAATTTTCAGCATTTTTTGGAAATGCTGCAACATTCCAAATCCCAGGTCGCACATTTCCAGTTGAAGTATTACACTCCAAGAATCCAATAGAAGACTATGTTGATGCTGCGGTGAAACAAGTATTACAAATTCATTTGCAACCTCGTTCAGGCGATGTATTGGTCTTTATGCCCGGTCAGGAAGACATTGAAGTTACTTGCGAGGCTTTGAAAGAACGTTTAGCAGAGATCGAATCTGCTCCTCCACTTTCCATTTTACCTATTTACTCGCAACTGCCCTCGGATTTACAAGCTAAAATTTTTCAACGTTCAGAGGGAGGTTTACGAAAATGCGTTGTAGCAACAAATATAGCCGAAACTTCATTGACTGTCGACGGAATTGTATTCGTCGTGGACTCGGGCTATTGCAAGTTGAAAGTTTATAACCCACGAATTGGTATGGATGCCTTACAAGTATATCCAGTGTCCAGAGCAAATGCTGATCAAAGAGCAGGAAGAGCAGGACGTACTGGTCCTGGTACCTGTTACAGATTATACACGCGAAGACAATATTTAGACGAACTACTATTAACTGGAGTTCCAGAAATACAGCGAACCAATCTGGCAAATACTGTATTGTTACTGAAGTCTTTGGGTGTTCAAGATTTATTGAGTTTTCATTTTATGGATCCTCCACCACAAGATAATATATTAAATTCTTTGTATCAGTTGTGGATTTTAGGTGCATTAGATCATACAGGACGTTTAACGCCTTTGGGACGACAAATGGCAGAATTCCCTTTAGACCCGCCACAATGTCAGATGCTTATTGTTGCTTCTCAACTCGGTTGCACTGCAGATATACTTATCATAGTTTCTATGCTGTCAGTGCCTTCGATATTCTACCGACCCAAAGGTCGCGAAGAAGATTCTGATTCAGCTCGAGAGAAGTTTCAAGTACCAGAGTCTGACCACCTAACATATCTAAATGTGTACAATCAGTGGAAGACGAATGGTTATTCCAGCTCTTGGTGTAACGCTCACTTTATTCACGCGAAAGCTATGCGGAAAGTAAGAGAAGTTCGACAACAGCTGGAAGAAATTCTGAAACAACAAAAGATGGAAGTTGTAAGCTGTGGCACGGACTGGGACATTGTACGGAAATGTATTTGTTCGGCATACTTTCACCAAGCAGCTCGTTTGAAAGGTATTGGCGAATACGTGAATTGTCGTACTGGAATGCCATGCCATCTTCATCCGACGTCAGCTTTGTTCGGTATGGGGTTCACGCCAGACTACGTGGTGTATCACGAACTTGTGATGACTGGCAAGGAGTACATGCAATGTGTGACTGCCGTTGATGGCCACTGGCTAGCCGAATTGGGTCCTATGTTTTTTAGCGTAAAGGAAACTGGACGAAGCGGACGAGCA
Organism: Bombus fervidus; assembly: GCF_041682495.2. Lineage (NCBI taxonomy): Eukaryota > Metazoa > Arthropoda > Insecta > Hymenoptera > Apidae > Bombus > Bombus fervidus. The sequence continues at coordinate 3,798,489 of NC_091531.1, read as the reverse complement.
AAAAGACGACAAGCCATGCAACATTTACATGAAATGGAAGGGCAGATGAAAGAAGCGGAAGAAGAAATGAAAGCTAGAGCGCAAGAACAACTTGAACGTGAACAAGCTTCTATCAGGAAGTAAGTTTCTTGTGTTTCAAATTTATAATGCATACAGTATCTCATGAAAGTATTTGAATTACCATAGAAAGCTTAATATAAGTTTTTTATAGTATTTATCTGATATTTTGTACCATTAATTTTTACGATATTATTTTATATTGTTTACAGAAAGGAAATATTGACGCCAGGTATCAGAGAACCGGGTACACCTGCTCCATATCGTAAAACTCCACGTAGATTGGGGTTGTAATTGTTCATATTTTCAATGAAATGTATGAATGATTTCAATGAAATGTAAATATAAGACTGCGTGGTGCATCACGAACTTGTGATGACTGACAAGTAGCACATGCAATGTGTGACTGCCGTTGATGGCCACTGGCTAGTCGAATTGGGTCCTACGTTTTTTAGCGTAAAGGAAACTGGACGAAGCGGACGAGCAAAAAGACGACAAGCCATGCAACATTTACATGAAATGGAAGGGCAGATGAAAGAAGCGGATGAAGGAATGAAAGCTAGGGCGCAAGAACAACTTGAACGTGAACAAGCTTCTATCAGGAAGTAAGTTTCTTGTGTTTCAAATTTATAATACATACAGTATCTCATGAAAGTATTTGAATTACCGTAGAAAGCTTAATATAAGTTTTTTATAATATTTATCTGATATTTCGTACCATTAATTTTTACGATATTATTTTATATTGTTTACAGGAAGGAAATATTGACGCCAGGTATCAGAGAACCGGGTACACCTGCTCCTTATCGTAAAACTCCAAGTCGATTGGGGTTATAAGTGTACAGATTTTCAATGAAATGTAAATATAAAATTTGTTTTATTGGGTTGGCAACTAAGTGATTGCGAATACCACCATCATTAGGTGGTAATGACAAAATCTGTAATCGTTTAATTGCCAAACCAATACAATATGTAGGAATAATGTAAAATTTGTTTTATATATAATATGTAGGAATAATGTAAAATTTGTTGTTTTACAATATGTAGGAACGATGTAAAATTAAAAAAAAATACAATAAAAGCTTTTGTACAGAGGCATTTTTTGAGTATAGATCATTACAAGAAGCCCAATTTCTCTGTAGGTACCAGCAACTACAGCAAGTAGCTTTGATAAATATTTATTTTCCATTTCTATTAAATTTATCAAGCTGATATTCTCAACAGGTTTGTATACTAGCCGAAGAGGACCTTCCATAAAATATTCCAATGTAGAATCTTTTTTCCATGTTTGCTTAGCTAAATTCTCAAAAAACTGTCCATATTTTCGTAAATGTGTAGAACCTGCAGCTTTGTATATGGTCTCGTCCTTTTTCGAATTCCATGCTGATGATTCTATCATTATTATTTCGTATATTTGCTAACGTTAATCGAAATATGTTAAAATACTGATTTCAAATAAATAACATGTAAAATGTATTTTTCAAATTTGTAACATATCTTTTGATAATTCACATATGTTTTAGTACCATCCTATACTTTTTCAGCATCACTTTCAAGCAGTACTTTCTTTAATTACTTTTAACTACTATTATGATACTATCATTTCTTACATATTTACAAAAAACAAAATTGGAAAGTGGATATCATGAAATGTTGATAGCTGATAGTACTGCACTGTACAGACTATACTGTACCGTCTGACCAACGAGTTGAGTCACAAGTAAATAAAACCACGCCTAGGATAAAGCCTAGGAAAAATAGGGTTGCATTTATGTATTGACGTATTGTGTGAATTGTCCAAAATTTTGGAGAACTTGGCGAGGTTACAGCAGATAAAGTGCTTCAGCACTCTGCTCGCATTTTAACTTCAAACAATTCAAAAAGCTAACTCGACGTTTAAATGAAGAAATACACACGGAGAAAAATTAACGCGAACAATAATTTGTATTTAAGACTGAATTATAATAGATTGAATTTTTTAATTTAAAAAATTTTTTAATTTTTAACAAAAATTTACGCTTTAATGAAATTTACTTAGATTCTGTGCTCAGCGTGACGGTTCTAGCCATTTTACGATTCAACGATTTTTAGCTTCTTGGGTTACTGAATAACCTATTTATCTACTCGAATTTTACGTGACAATCTACGATTTGTTTGTTATCCAATAACATAAGTTGCCATTAATGAATACTGATAAACATTAATTTGATTGGAGTTTATAATATTAGAAAGCGATCGATTTATGCCTTGACAGTGTTTCTTCCTACGATAACGAAAGTAAATACGAAATTTGAAAACGATCGCAATTATTACTGATTAATAATTTTGATATTTAATCAATAAATTGTTAAATAAACTTTTGTTCGTTGCCACGCTGTTGCGCAGTTAAATTCGGCGCGCTAGGTTTTACCCTATTATAGCACAAGATATTCACGCCAGAAGAAGCTGCAGGTCTACAGTCCTTTATAATATATATTAGTGAATTTACAATTTTGAAATATAAAATAGATAAATATAAAATAAATATAAAATAAATATAAAATAGATAAATATAAAATAAATATAAAATAAATATAAAATAGATAAATATAAAATAAATATAAAATAAATATAAAATAGAAAATTATCTTGCCGAAAATTCATTTCACAAGTAAAATTTTTATTTACATGAATAAAAGTTACAATAGATGAGATGTTCATAATGTATTCAGATGAATATGTAATAACTAGTAATAATAATTTCTAAGGAATTTAATGAATTGCTTATTAATGGATGTCATTGAGTGTATTTTTTCTCTTACTATAGTTCCATTCATAGATCATGAAACTAATTTTGTTTTAGTTAGTTAGTTAGTCAGTTATAAGAGGGCGTCTAAAACTTCGTGTTTACAAGAGGGCGTCTAAAACTTCGTGTTTACAAGATGGCGTTTAGAACGTAGCGTATGTAAGGTGGTGTCTAAAGGATAGTCTCTAAAACGTAGTGTCTGAAACGTAATTTTATACTATAGTGTTGTATTGCACATATTTGCTAAAAAATAACTACTTTGTGCGCTATTAAACGTATAAAATTTGAGTAACGAATATTACTCAGTGTAAAAAGATGGATACATTAAATGAGTCGAGTTTGTATAGGTTAGAAGGGACTGAGAAAAATCAAGCAGGAGGTTTGATTATTCGGAAGAAACCCTCTGATCATACATTTAAAAAGCCTCAGGTATCTGTCTTGGGTCTTGACAAACTTGCAAAACGAAAAAGGCAAGAAAATTCACAGGAAGTTAACTCATTGAAATCTGAATCTAGTTCACCAAAATCAGAGATTAAGGAAAGAAAATACAGATCTTATGCTGAAGAAACTCCAACTCATACTGGTGGGGTGAATACTGAGGCACAACGAAGATTAGAATCACGATTAAAGCATCAAAGATTGAGTGCACAGGACAAAAATCATAGACACAATTATAAGGACAAGGATCGGAATAGAGATAGGGATAGGAATAGGGATCGATACAGGGATTCGGATAGAGAAAGAAGCAGAAGCAGAGACAGTGTTAGAGATAGTAGTAGACAAACACCCTTAAGGTTTAAAGATGAACCTCAAACTCCAATATTTAAAACAAAAGATTCAACATCTAAAAGTAATTGGGACGATGACGAAGATGAAGAACCAAGAAAATCCAGTTGGGATCATCCAACACCCAACCTATACAATATTAAAGATGGTAGAGACAGTGTTAGAAGTGAATTTACGCCTTCGTATAAATATAACCCTTGGAATAAAGATCGAAAAGCTAGTGGTGCTACACCTAGCATATTTGGGGAAGAAAAAGACCTGTGGGACTTGTGGGAAGAAGAGCAACAAAGACTGGATAGAGAATGGTATGCCTTGGATGATGGAGAAAATCATGCGTTTGCTGACGTTTCTGAAGAATACACCCGTAAAAAGGAAATGGAATTGGAAGCAAAAAGACAGAAGCGTCTTTCCGCACAACAGCGACAGATAAATAAAGATAACGAATTGTGGGAACGTAACAGAATGTTAACATCTGGTGTCATAAGTTCTTTAGATCATGATGATGATCCTGATGATGAAGGAGAAACCAGAGTACATCTCTTAGTCCATAATGTTGTTCCACCATTTCTGGATGGTCGAATTGTATTCACTAAACAACCAGAGCCTGTTGTACCTGTACGTGATCCTACTTCTGATATGGCACTTGTAGCAAGAAAAGGGTCGGCCTTGGTACGAGCATATCGTGAACAAAAAGAGCGGAAAAGGGCGCAAAAAAAACATTGGGAACTAGCTGGAACTCATATTGGTAATATCATGGGTGTACGTGATAGACACAAAGATGATAAGGAAGATCCAGGTCAAGAAACTGACTTCAAAGCTGGACAAAAATATGCGCGTCATATACGAGATGAAGTTACCGGAGAAGCTAAATACAGGTCCATTCAACACCAGAGGAGGAGTCTTCCAGTATTTGCTGTACGACAAGAACTGTTAAATGTAATTAGAGAAAACAGTGTAGTAGTTATTGTTGGAGAAACTGGCAGTGGAAAAACAACACAATTGACTCAATATCTTCATGAAGACGGTTATAGTCGGTACGGTATAATTGGATGTACACAACCAAGAAGAGTAGCAGCTATGTCTGTGGCAAAAAGAGTTTCTGATGAAATGGCTACTGCTTTAGGAGACAAAGTTGGTTATGCTATTCGTTTTGAGGATTGCACTTCAAAAGATACCGTCATTAAATATATGACTGATGGTATTTTATTAAGAGAAAGCTTAAGGGAAGGAGATTTGGATCGATATAGTGTAATTATCATGGATGAAGCTCATGAAAGATCTTTATCTACTGACGTCTTATTTGGTTTGTTGAGAGAGGTTGTAGCCAGACGACATGATCTGAAATTGATCGTAACATCCGCTACAATGGACTCTAGCAAATTTTCAGCATTTTTTGGAAATGCTGCAACATTCCAAATCCCAGGTCGCACATTTCCAGTTGAAGTATTACACTCCAAGAATCCAATAGAAGACTATGTTGATGCTGCGGTGAAACAAGTATTACAAATTCATTTGCAACCTCGTTCAGGCGATGTATTGGTCTTTATGCCCGGTCAGGAAGACATTGAAGTTACTTGCGAGGCTTTGAAAGAACGTTTAGCAGAGATCGAATCTGCTCCTCCACTTTCCATTTTACCTATTTACTCGCAACTGCCCTCGGATTTACAAGCTAAAATTTTTCAACGTTCAGAGGGAGGTTTACGAAAATGCGTTGTAGCAACAAATATAGCCGAAACTTCATTGACTGTCGACGGAATTGTATTCGTCGTGGACTCGGGCTATTGCAAGTTGAAAGTTTATAACCCACGAATTGGTATGGATGCCTTACAAGTATATCCAGTGTCCAGAGCAAATGCTGATCAAAGAGCAGGAAGAGCAGGACGTACTGGTCCTGGTACCTGTTACAGATTATACACGCGAAGACAATATTTAGACGAACTACTATTAACTGGAGTTCCAGAAATACAGCGAACCAATCTGGCAAATACTGTATTGTTACTGAAGTCTTTGGGTGTTCAAGATTTATTGAGTTTTCATTTTATGGATCCTCCACCACAAGATAATATATTAAATTCTTTGTATCAGTTGTGGATTTTAGGTGCATTAGATCATACAGGACGTTTAACGCCTTTGGGACGACAAATGGCAGAATTCCCTTTAGACCCGCCACAATGTCAGATGCTTATTGTTGCTTCTCAACTCGGTTGCACTGCAGATATACTTATCATAGTTTCTATGCTGTCAGTGCCTTCGATATTCTACCGACCCAAAGGTCGCGAAGAAGATTCTGATTCAGCTCGAGAGAAGTTTCAAGTACCAGAGTCTGACCACCTAACATATCTAAATGTGTACAATCAGTGGAAGACGAATGGTTATTCCAGCTCTTGGTGTAACGCTCACTTTATTCACGCGAAAGCTATGCGGAAAGTAAGAGAAGTTCGACAACAGCTGGAAGAAATTCTGAAACAACAAAAGATGGAAGTTGTAAGCTGTGGCACGGACTGGGACATTGTACGGAAATGTATTTGTTCGGCATACTTTCACCAAGCAGCTCGTTTGAAAGGTATTGGCGAATACGTGAATTGTCGTACTGGAATGCCATGCCATCTTCATCCGACGTCAGCTTTGTTCGGTATGGGGTTCACGCCAGACTACGTGGTGTATCACGAACTTGTGATGACTGGCAAGGAGTACATGCAATGTGTGACTGCCGTTGATGGCCACTGGCTAGCCGAATTGGGTCCTATGTTTTTTAGCGTAAAGGAAACTGGACGAAGCGGACGAGCAAAAAGACGACAAGCCATGCAACATTTACATGAAATGGAAGGGCAGATGAAAGAAGCGGAAGAAGAAATGAAAGCTAGAGCGCAAGAACAACTTGAACGTGAACAAGCTTCTATCAGGAAGTAAGTTTCTTGTGTTTCAAATTTATAATGCATACAGTATCTCATGAAAGTATTTGAATTACCATAGAAAGCTTAATATAAGTTTTTTATAGTATTTATCTGATATTTTGTACCATTAATTTTTACGATATTATTTTATATTGTTTACAGAAAGGAAATATTGACGCCAGGTATCAGAGAACCGGGTACACCTGCTCCATATCGTAAAACTCCACGTAGATTGGGGTTGTAATTGTTCATATTTTCAATGAAATGTATGAATGATTTCAATGAAATGTAAATATAAGACTGCGTGGTGCATCACGAACTTGTGATGACTGACAAGTAGCACATGCAATGTGTGACTGCCGTTGATGGCCACTGGCTAGTCGAATTGGGTCCTACGTTTTTTAGCGTAAAGGAAACTGGACGAAGCGGACGAGCAAAAAGACGACAAGCCATGCAACATTTACATGAAATGGAAGGGCAGATGAAAGAAGCGGATGAAGGAATGAAAGCTAGGGCGCAAGAACAACTTGAACGTGAACAAGCTTCTATCAGGAAGTAAGTTTCTTGTGTTTCAAATTTATAATACATACAGTATCTCATGAAAGTATTTGAATTACCGTAGAAAGCTTAATATAAGTTTTTTATAATATTTATCTGATATTTCGTACCATTAATTTTTACGATATTATTTTATATTGTTTACAGGAAGGAAATATTGACGCCAGGTATCAGAGAACCGGGTACACCTGCTCCTTATCGTAAAACTCCAAGTCGATTGGGGTTATAAGTGTACAGATTTTCAATGAAATGTAAATATAAAATTTGTTTTATTGGGTTGGCAACTAAGTGATTGCGAATACCACCATCATTAGGTGGTAATGACAAAATCTGTAATCGTTTAATTGCCAAACCAATACAATATGTAGGAATAATGTAAAATTTGTTTTATATATAATATGTAGGAATAATGTAAAATTTGTTGTTTTACAATATGTAGGAACGATGTAAAATTAAAAAAAAATACAATAAAATTTTTTTTACAGAGGTATTTTTTTAATATAGATACACTTCCCTACTCATGATATAGGTACATTTATATTATACCAATTTTATTAGCAACATCAAGCGCATCATAATCACGGGTTAGACGTACATACGCTTTCTTTTTACCATCTGGCCTAATTAACGTATTAACTTTAGCCACATCAACGTCATACAGTTTCTTAATGGAAGCTTTGATGTGGTACTTATTCGCACGAGTATGCACGATAAAAACTAACGTGTTGTTGTCCTCTATCTTTTTCATAGCAGCTTCAGTGGTCAATGGAAATTTGATGATATTAAATGCATCCATACTGAAAAAAAATAAAATCGTTTTAGATATTTTTTATATAAAATTATAATAATTATAATAAATAAATCAACAAATAATACATGTCATAAAATATTTAAAATTAAATGTACGTAAATAGGTAGATAAAAATAACACAAGTATTTAATGCTTACCGATTTCTATTTGGAACAGATTTTCTCGCATATTTCGGGTCCCTTGGTGGCCTAAATGTTTTTGGCCGGTAGAAGTGGACAGATGTCCTTATTTTCCTTACTCTTGATCCATGAACACCTTTCAATACCTGCAAATAAATACGTATGATCAATATACAAATATATATACGATAAACCAAAAAGTTCATTTTTTATGATTTGATATATCAGCAGTAGACTATATTTTTATCACAGTCATTCAACGAGATTCCCCAACATTTATCATCATGTATATTGAAATAATTTACTAAGTTTACAATTAATCAAATTTTTTCATTAATATTATGTATATTAACCTTTTTCTGAGTTTTAAGTGCTTTCTGAAGTGGGGCAGCTGTTTTTCCACCCTTAGATGTTTTCTTCGGAGGTTGAACATTTTTCTTAGATTTTGCAACTACTGGTTTTGCAGTAACTTTAGGTGCAGGTTTTGCTGCTGGTTTTGCTGCAGGCTTCGCAGAAGTTGTCGTTTTAGCAGCTGCAGCTGCAGCTTTCTTTGCAGTGGTGGATGTTTTCGCAGCTGGTTTTGTAACTTTTGATGTAGAAGCTACAGTAGCTGGTTTCTTCTCAGTTTTCTTTTCTGCTTTTTTCTCAGTCGATTTACCGGCTAGAAAAAATGAAATAAATAATCAAAATATTATACTTTCTACATCTTATATTAGTCAAATATTTATAACACAAAGTTCTTAAGGAATTGTTGTGATGAATTTCTAGGTTATGTAAAACATGCAAAAGCTTAATTGAAATTGTAAATTTCTTTCAAATTTACTATTCGAATAAATATAATAAATATTTTAATAATATAGAACAATGATATAATTATATACATATCGATACTTTTTTTAAATATATACAAAGCAGACAACAAGCCACATGTTTAAGGTTGAAATTGAACACGTGTTTATTAATCACTTTTTACATCACAAATTCGCATTAATCATGTTTTATAAGTTTGTTTAAATTAAAACATTTTTCAAACTTGTTAGACGGAATTTAAATGTTATTAAAAACTTTTAAATATACCTGACTTTTCCGTGGGCTTCGTTTTAGGAGCCATCTTGCTAAAAAGAAGGAAAGTCTTAGCCGGAAACAGACATGTGAATAATCAGTGCACTACGTTAGACGTTTACGTATAAATTCAATTTTATAAAATAATAACTATATAATATAAAATATATTATAATATAAAATTGTACGTTTTAAAACATTCCTTGTTCAATTACTATAGTAAAATATTTATATTTTGTAATTTATGCAAAAAAATATTTTTATACCATAATACAATTTAATAAAAAAAGAGTATTTGCACATACATTTTACATTTTGGTATTGGTATTTTAGATAAATTTTACTTATCGGAAACTTATGAGAAAAATTTTATTTTAATTCTAGAATATGTAATTGATTTATAGTAGAGTAGATTAAATGGTATACACCTGCCGTAGCAACCAATGTTTTCATTGAGTTCAAACTTACTTATGTTAGCGATGGGTAGGCAACATATAACATGCAAATGCTTCTCTACTTCTTACTGTATAAATATGTATTTGAATATAGCATAAATATTAAACATATGAAATCTTCAAATGTGTATTGTACTTATGTTTAAAAGTGAAATTATACAAATAAAATATAATATAATAATTTAAAAATATATATTGTAAATATAAAAGACTGTACAACTGTATATATTTGCATTACAATATAAGAAATATTGAGCAGTATACAGTGTAAATAATGTTAGAGACACGTTCAGCTATTTACAAAATGATTGAAGTGGCACGTGATGATAGACAGGTATGACTTACAAATTTTGTTCTTATACGAGTATAATTTTTAATGAAAAATAATGAACAATTCATAACTTTATAATTATACTATTGATAAACATTTTTAAATCAGTCTGAGTATGTCAATTGCTGCCGGACATCCGATGGAAATTAAATTCAAATCAAATTCAAATCAAATTCAATATTCGATTCAGTAATTTTATCGATTGATATTTTTCTTCAAAGCAATTATGAAAATAGGGAATAAGAAGCAATTACGTTTCTTCATTTCAGATTAAAGCATTTTAAAATATATTTATATATTTAATAATAAATTTATATACAGAATATTATATATCAAATATTATTTCACATTAATTTATTTCTAATTTCATTCACATATACTGCTAAAAAATTAAATTTTGAGATAAATTTACCAAATAATAAAATAAAAACGTTTTCTAGGTTAATAATTGGCCACCACCGTTTTCATCTGATATGACGAAATATAATGAAAGAGATTTTGATCCAATTGTTAGACGTTCATGCAAAACGAAACGCGTATCTTTGAAAATTGCAAAAGCAATTGTAATTGGCGATGTTTCGGTTGGAAAATCATGTCTAGTAAATCGGTAATATACCACAATATCTATTTTTACTTTACATTAAGAAAAAAATAAACATAACATTGCTTGCTTTGCAGATTTTGCCACAAAATATTTGACAATAACTATAAAGCAACAATCGGTGTAGATTTTGAAGTAGAAAGGTTTGATATTCTGGGTGTACCTTTTCACTTACAAATGTGCGTTCATTTCGCGTTTCAACATATTTTATTATTTAATTTTTTTTTTAACAAATAATATGTTAAAAAATAAAAATTTATTATTTATTTACTTATTTCAGATGGGATACTGCTGGACAAGAAAGATTTAAATCCATCGCTGCATCTTATTACAGAAGTGCAAATGGTATAAAAAAATTTGTTGTTATGAATGTGTAGTAAAATATAAAAATTATATCAAAATTTTATGTTATAAATATTTTATTTTAGTAATCATGGTTGTTTTTGACTTAGCCAACTTAATATCTTTGGGACACTGTCAACAATGGTTAAATGAAGCTGCTCAAAGTAATACGGAGCCATATTACATATTCTTAATAGGCACAAAACGAGATTTACTGGTAAATCGCGCAGAATTTATTGACATATACAAAAATCGAAAATAAATTATAAGGAAATAGTTAAATTTCTAATGCATTAGATGATTAACTAAATTAGCGAAAAGAAGACCTTCAAATTTTTGTATAGGGCATTAATTAAAAATTGCATTAATTATACAATAATCTATAATAATTTAATAATACAGTAGATTTATTTAATATTATTTTAATTACAATAATTACGAAATACTTAAATTATATTGTTATCATTGATTGTAACTACATTGATTGACTATAACTACAAAATAAAATAAATGTTTTTAGTCCAATCAGGTATATACAATAATGGAAAAACGAGCGGCTGAAGTAGCGCGGAGAATGAAAGCTGAGTTTTGGGCTGTTTCCGCTAGAACTGGAGACGGTGTATCAGAATTATTCACAAGAGCAACCGTATTATCTTTTCATGCCATGATTCTACATGAGTTACAAAATATGAAGCCGGAATCAATTAAGATTGGTTCCGATTTAATAAGTACGTAGCACTATAGCTATAAAATAGAAATATTTTGTGAAATCATGAATATTTGTTATATATCTAAAATGTTTTAATACCGTACGACATTAAACAATCTTTTCTTAAACCATTAAATCTGGTTATCAGCTATTTACTATTTAAAATTAATTTGATTCGGATTGTATTAATTTTTTATTTCTAATTTTTACTCATTCAATTAAAAATGATAAAATACGTTCATATTTCAGCTTTAAATGATCAACGAGAAAGAATTAAAACAAGGAAAAGAAGAAATACGTGTTTCGATTGTTCAACGTGAATAATATTTCTCAGAAATTTGTTAACCACTAAAAATTGCTCATGGACAATAGTATCAGATACTAAGATTTTAATTAAAACAAAGCAGTATATATGTGGTAGATATATCTGCAATATGTAATTCATACTGTTAATTTATATCGTGTATGGGTATTCTGAGTAATTTTGCATGTTCATATTTCTTATAAATGTATAAAAATCCAAAAAATAATAAATCATAAAAATAATAATCAGTCTAATTATCAAAAATAGATTTATTATCGTAACGTTGTTCAAATACCCCGCGCGTAAAACAATCTTCCGGCTACGTAATGTATATGGACACCATCCGGCAGTCTTTCTTTCTTACTTACACTTGTCTGTCTTTCTCGAGATCGGATTTACTCGGAAAAAGTACGTTCTTTACTGATAGACTCGACAGATAGAGTTGGCGATAATATTAGACGAAAGAAATCGCTTCATGTGTTCGATGTTGACGTGTTTGGCACGCGCACGTCTGCACGTATATGAATTTCGATCAGTGGTGAATTCAGTGCAATTAGAATTGTCTTTCCGCGAGTGTAACGGATCAAGCGAAGAACCGAATTGACAAAAAAGTGTCATCACATGTTCATTGCATACCTTCCCTGAAAGAGATTGGACAGAAATTCTCAATTAAAATCTCCTTCGTTCGAACTCAATTCCTCAGGTAAGTGTTATGTTGCATTCCAACAGGTGGTAGTTACTAGTACTCGTATACATTGTATATACGTGCGTGAAGATCATCGATCGAGGAAATGTGTAAAAAAAGAGTTCGTGGAATGTAATAACGGTAGTTTCTCGGCATTGCTTCTTGATTTTTTTTTTATGAATAAAATAGTATATTCTCCTTACTTGTAAGTATACATATATATCTTCATGAAATAAAAATCAGTTATCGATAAGATGTATAGTCATTGATATAATTTTAGTTAATTCATGAAATGTATATGTTATTTCTATCATTACTATATGTATTTGTGTACGGATATGTTGTTTTAATTATTAACTCTATTTAATTTTAATCGTTACTTTTAATTATTTATTATTAAATTGATTAAGTTATATATAAAAATGTTTGGAGTTAAATATTCGTTTTGTTATGAGTAATTATGAATGAAATATTTATATTTATTATAATATTTATTTTATGCATTTTCATAAATTGTGTTCAGAAACTCATTTTCTACATTGATTTCTGTAAAATTAAATAATTTTTTATATATACCAAAAGTTCTTATTTTTTCATGAAACAATACAAATTTATTCTACGAGGAAAAATGAGAAAAAAATGTTATGAATATTAGAATGGATCGATTTTTCCACATTTTGAAATGCACTGCAATTGTTTGATTTTCGAGTTCGCTAATGTCTGCGGCAATAGATTTTTATTTGTGGAGAATTTTAAAGAATAATGTTTATGTACAATAAAAATCAATACGCATCTGGGTTTAACATAGAATTCGTAATGTACTCAACGAAAATGGAGAAATTTAACATGTAATGAATTCAATTTTTGCATTTCAATACCTTGAAGTCGAACTAACACAAATATCACTATATAGGTAGTCTGCATGTACCATTTATCAAACAACTAGTTCGTTGTTATTTCATATTTTTGTTATAATTTTTCACTTGATATATGGTAATTTTTTATTTGTTCTATTAAGATTATCTATATAATTGTTCACTATTCATAAATTGTTATTGATAACACTATCACTATAGTCACTATCACTATAGAGTCACTACTCTATATTGTAAATTAAAAATTGAAAATACAATATATGTTATACATATTATCTTAATACATATATTTTATAATCCGCGACTTTTTTTGTATAATCAGTAATTGATAGCGCTATCACATCAGTCAGATACAAATTTCTTAAAACAGTATCTCATTATATTCATAAAATTTCAATACATCAAACGATATAAAAATTCCAGTTACTTTAAACTAACTTCTATAGTTAAGGAAAAATTTAAATTCACAATAATATAAAATCTGACTTATTCAAATATTACATTAAAGGTTTTATAATTTATGATGTAATCTTATCGCAAAATTTTTCTGTGAATCATTTTAATTTTTGTCGTTTTTTCTAGAAACTCATTAAGGGTAATTTGTATTGATACGTAATTATAGATGATAGCGAACAAAGTATGATTTTAATTTTTTCGGTAGGACAGTACAAAAGATTTGGGTGTATGTAGACTTTTATGACTGTATGCATTTCAAATTTACGTGCGTCATGCGTTGTAATAACAAAGTAGATAGAAGGTATAAGCATATATTGAAATGAGTTTCAAAAACTGCTTATAAAACGGTTTTATGACAGTTGATGTATAGGATGTTTCTGTTTCTGGTAAGCAATATTTACTTACTATACTTACTGTTTTGCCGACGCTGTTTATTCTGTATCAACATGACAAGTTACGTTTTGTACGTTAAATTCTTATAATATTTCGTCCGTAATGTTTGCTATATTGTAATAAAAATATACTATACATAAACGTTTCTACAAATAATATTATATAATTTTTACTACATAGAAATATATCGATGGGGAACATTTTCGAAAAAAGGAAATTTGATTTCTTAAAATTAAAAGATATTAAATTAAAATTAAGACTCTATATCACTATCAATCTTGTAGATATCACTATCAGGTACAACAGTTTTAACACAAATTTTCCATAATTCTTGAAATTTCACGATACAGTATAGTAATATTTGTAATATACTCAGTCACGATTAAAAGTATTCGCATAGACTAGCTTATCTTGTTGCAGAAAATAGTGTATTTGTATTTATATTACTGTAAATTATATATTTTATCATGAATTATATAAGTAAAATACAATTTCACATATATAAAATGACAACGTAGATTAAAAAAATTAACGGTTATATGCTTTAACGATATTTCCGTTAAATATTTATTCATCATAACCACCTGTATGTCTAATATCTCTATCTAAATGTCTTGACATAATTCTGGAACATAAGGAATTGGTACATCAATCACAATCAATGGCAAATATATATAAATGAATGTTGCTTCGATTTTTCTTTATTATATACAGTGACTAAAAAAATCGTTTGATTTAACTATAAAAAACTTTTACAACTATGCATATCATATATGCCATGCGAGGTTTTTGAGGTTTTTATTAGCATTGTAATGGCACAATTATGATAAGTGGTGAAATTTAGTGCAAAAATAGATTAAAAAGTAAAAGATTTATGCACAGTATAGATTATTATTCCATAAGTAATAGATAATTTTATTTATCAATACATATAATTATGATAGATATTTTATAAATTGACAATGACGCATTTTAGGGAATTTGAGCGATTTTCATTCGTATTCAAAGTATATATAAATTATACGTACAAATACATCTAATTTTCCTGCAATTATATGTATATCTATGTAAATGTATATATTCATTCTATACGATATTTTATATATATAGTATATTTGCAACAGGATACGAAGTATATATTTTTCACAATTGTGTGTTTAGATAAAGATATTATATTTTTAGAACAATTAAAAAGATCGCAATCCAGTAATATATTATTTTTGAAAACGGTTGTAAATGAAACTTAAAATGACATTAAGAATAATCGTTATTCGGTGAAAAAATATTACATCATGATGTAAAAGTAATATGTAGAATACGTGTTAGATAAACAGAATATGTACGTATTAGTAAACAAAAATTCGCCGCGGTTAACAATCTAATAATAATATTAAAAACAATCATAATATGAAGTTACAATACGAAAAGAGACAATGCAATTAGGGAAAGGTATTATCATGACGTTAATGTTTTCTACGAACGTAATTCATCTCACGTAATAAGCCAACGCAATTTTTCAGTTAATCTGTGATATAGGATGATATTCGAAATATGCTTCCAGAGAGTACATTATATATTTATATAAGCATGATGAAACATAATGAGAAGTTTTTCCACCTTACAATTATCTAGTTCTTGTTTTCAACCACGGTTCATGTTGAATAATACAATGTCATTTAAGTGATAGTAAAATCTTACTACTGTCTTATTGACATTAGGTCACTACCTATTCACTAATAACAGTGAGCCATTGAAATTTCTATAGATGAAATCAAGCAATTAATCAATTAATAATCAATCTCATAAAAAAGTTGATTAAAACTTTATAGTTATAGTTTTACAGTGAAAGAAAAAAAATGAAATCATATATGATATAATCAAATAAAATTATGAAATAAATGTTGTTCAGCTATATACATTAGTAAAGTGTGTATTAATGTCCAAGCAAATGCTATTTAACACATAACTTATTCAGTTGAAAACGGACAAAATTACATATCCACTTATAAAACGCTTATTATATATACTTATCAACTACATCTAGTAATTAACAATCAATAAAATTGTCTAAAATTGCTATAATGATTTTGGAACTTAGAATACTGCTTATCAATTTTTCACTGTAGCCTGAACAGATACTTTCAAATATTGATACAATAAAGCTTCAATATCGAATATATTTCATAAGTTAGGACTTTCCAATCTGTTTTGATTCGCGATCTTCTTTTATAATAGCTAAATAATCTTCAATCTCTTCTAAGTATAAAACGAAAACATTTTTAACAAAATATGGCAATCTAGCTCCATTCATCACAGCAACGTAGTCGCATTAAAATAAATAATTGCTAAAATTTTCAAAAGAGTTACGATTATAACTTTTCTGTTAGACTTAAATTCGGATCCTGTGAATTTTATTGAATTCGCGTTATACTTGTGAAAA
Source organism: Bombus fervidus (assembly GCF_041682495.2). Lineage (NCBI taxonomy): Eukaryota > Metazoa > Arthropoda > Insecta > Hymenoptera > Apidae > Bombus > Bombus fervidus. Next base: position 3,781,826 of record NC_091531.1, on the reverse strand, counting down.
TTAATTTCGAGAATTTGAAGAAACAATGTCGAGAAGACATTCTCAATCTTAGATTTATATCACACGTATTATGTAAGTATTTCAAAGTCATCCTTTGCCAGATCATAGTCGTAGTTCATTACTAGTTAAAGAATCTCGATTGAACAATCTTCGAATGACCTTTGCTATGAAGAAGGTCAATGTTCAGTCTTATTAATTCTATCAAAATGTTCACTGTTCAGTCGTTCGTAGTTAATCGATTCTAATGTTGGACGACACAAATGACAGTCGCTGTTGTAATGACTTGCGTTGCATACGTATCGAATTCTGTATGCAAACCGGATTAAAGTAACATGTTACGTAGGTCATAAATAATCAACATTATCGCAGGTTGATTACGAATTATCTTCTTTATTTGTTTCATCCTTCGACGAATATTATTAAAACGCTTGCTTATTGGTATGAATAATAATAAATAATATTAATATAAATGCAGACGATCAAATAATAAGTAACTCGAAAAATAAATTAAGAAAAATTAAGAAAAACATGATAACTCACGTCTAAAAATAGGAAAATACTAACATAAATAAATAAAACATCCTATATACTTTAACTGTGAATAAGAAGAGAGAATACATACTTCTTCCTTGGGATACATAATGATCAATGATAAGGATTGAATAAAGTCGAGTTATCACTTAATAATCCAGGAAATTATTCCTATAATTTTAAATAGAGCTTGTTTCATTAATAGTTGCTACCGAGCGTCATATAATGGAACATCAAACTATATTTACCAGTGAAATTTTTACAACGACAACGATTCAGTTTTCTTGTTACCTTTCACTTTCTCCGGTGAGATAAATTTATGCATGTTGTTCGTTTATGTTGTTGGATTTTTACCGCGTTAATACTTTCGTAAAATACTGGTATCTCAGCTTTCTATTTCTTCGTCACGAGATCGATAAGGCATACAAAAATTTACAAATACATACATGCATTATCACCATAATGCTCGATTAATTGTCATTCGAGGAATTCTGTTTGTTTTATATTTAGGTTAGGTTGCTCGGTGCATACAAATTTTATATTTATATATATTTCCTAATAACTTTCATTTTATCAATATTAGTTATGTTTTTTTATTTTATACATTTAGATTTGAGTTACATTACTGCATGATTTTCTTTGTAGTAATGTCATTGAGATTGATTTGGTAGATCATTTCTTTGTCATACAAATGATACAGTTTGCGATACAATTAACGATATCAATGAAATTGGAATGGAACAATTCCGCTTTAATCTATTAATTAATTATAAAACACCAAATCAACTATTAATTGATATTTAATAATGCTCTTATTTAAAAGCAGAAAATTAATTACAGAACACAGAACATTTGTTAAGTATTTTATCATGAATTATACAATGTAATCATATACATGTAGGCAATGAAAGTTAGTAGATAAATTCGCTTAAACATCGCGTTCTCAGAAACAAATATCAATGTAATTGCATATTTTTGATATATAATTAAACAATGGTATATTATATATATTACATATTACATTATACATTTATGTATGTACATAATTTTTATATATCGTTGACCCACTTTATATCGTTGCTTGACGAGAAAACTTTCTTTATATTCGAAAGTTGTTGAATAATATTTACCAAAGTATATTTCTATTTCGTTAATATCATTTGGCGTTTCCAATCTTAAGGTCGAACATAGAGTTTTCATATTTATTCCAACTTAAGTAACCTAAAAAACCGCAGCTTCATTTTTAAATAACAGTTAAAAAATTATTCAACGATAAGAATCTTATTTTGGGAGAATTTCAGAGGGCAGTGGACCTGTTAGAAATAAAAGTGGGGAAACGTTTTGAGGAAACGGGGAAAAAATCTGCTGTCATGCTGCAAGAAAACGAACTGTCTAGTCTATCGATAACATTTCCACGCACGTTACGTAAACGTTTTCAAACGAATTCGATTTAAACCATGCGAGCCTTATGACGAGAAATTTAAGTATTATGTGAAGAAAACGACAACAACAGAATAGCAATCAGTTGCACGAACGTGTTATGATCAAACATTATTAAAGCGTATATAATACGGAAATGTAAGTACATACGTACGTATTGTGTCACTGTGTATGTATCCAATGTGCTACTTCACGTAGATTCGTGTACAAATACTGTACAGGGTGTTTCAGATAATTGGAGTAAATAATGTCTTTAACGCATTCAGTGCTAATATAACAATGTCATTACTGTATGATATTTACACTGAAGGTATAACTATACAAAACAAAGCAGAGATAAGACCGATATAACAGTGTGCTAGAAGTAGTTATAGATAAGGCTGCATATGTAAACATTTGGATATTTGAAGCGATTTAGCGAAAAGATAAATATTATTTGCTTCCGTAGAAGCAATTTGTATCCATCTTAATTATTTTTTTGTTATTTATACTAATTAATATCAACTACTTATTTTTATCAATATTTAGTAACTGTGTATGATTGCCTGAAATAAGATCAAAGGAGAAAATTAGAATTAAAATTAATTTAATTAATTTAAAAAATAGACAGAAAAAAATAGAAAAATAGATTAACGTGATTTATTCGAAATATATTTTATGTCTTTGCAATAATTTGCAAATGTTTAAATATTTATGCGCATTAGACATGCTCGATAATATATGTATCATATATGTACCATACGATAATAAATAATCCCAATTGCGAGGGACACTCTGTAGATACATATACATTCTACAAACACAAGCTCGGTCGACAATGACTCGCTGATTTTTCGTTTCGTTCTGCTTGTGCATCAGTTCAGCGTGTCTCGAACGTGCTAGTAGTTACGTGTTCGTTGTGGCGTGAGCATGTTGTGTCGTCCCGAAACGGGCCGTGCATGATCGTCGCGTTGAGAACTCGCTCTAGTTTAATAACTTCTCCTATTTATCAATACGAGGCATCGTGACGTCTTTTGGAAGCATGGATTTACCGGTAAGCGCATGAACATCGTGTATTTACTATTTTTCTGCTCATTTAGTTAGTCTTAATTTGAAATGTTATATCCTGGCAGTTGATTTTTATATATTTATGCAAAATTTAATGACGTAAAAACGGATTAAATGCGTAAATATGTCATAATCTTTTCATAAATGCAGCAAATCCCTAGATTCTTTCCTCGTACTAAAAAAAGTTAGAATGAGAAGCATTGAGTGCGCGTGAGATACGGAGAAAACTTATTTAATATGTTAAGTGTTAACAGTTTAGATCGAGGATCTATTGTCATAGGAATATAACCTTAACTTTATTCAATCGAGTTGAAAAATCTTTTTCAGTTGAATTAAGATTTTACAAACATTTTATTAGGCAAAATAAAAAATGTTATGTATTTGGAAACATCAACCACTTCATTTCGAAATATGATAAGCTTCCTTATTTATCGTTATGATAAACACGAATTAATAACGAAAACGAGATTATCTTTAAGCTTCCTTGTAGACCTACATTATTTTTATATTTATTTATATTGAAGCTTTCTATTTAAATAAATAGACTTAAGGATGATTGTAATTAGAATATAGGAGTGTAACTACTACATAAGTTCGTAATAACAGAAAGAAGATAAGCAACTATTATTATTATTGCCATTATTATTACTATGTATTATTATTATTAGATCCAACAAGAGGTATATTACAATTAAATATTTCCAATATAATTGAAAAGAAATATTTTATGATTTCCTTTTTTAATACTTTATATTAACTACATTAACTACATTTTACAACAAATATTTCTAATCATCTACTTTATACTAGCGTATGGTGATTTTCATCAAATGTTCTCACATGCGGTTAGTGTTTAATAGTATTGACAAACAGTATGGAAATACTTTTTTAAACACTAGCAGATGCTTTAAGAGTCGTTTTTCATTAACGGCATACATCAACTGATATTTATTACCATTAATTTTATGTTATAATAAAAAATCGTACAACAGTGTTAAAGTCGAAACAAAAAACTTTGCAAAAAATTGAAATGGTTGAAATAGGTGATGCTGTGATATGCTCAGTCTTTATATATAACAAGTTAACCATTTTGAAGCTTTCAATTTTTTTATTCGTTTAATTTCAGATAATAGTACTCCAATTATGGTTTTAAATTTGAAACCTTAACTGATATTTAATAATTGATAATAATTTTAGTTATTGCGTTTCGACCAGATTATTAATTTTCTTAATTTTCTTTTTTATATTATTTTATTGCCGTTTTTACAGAATTGATCCTCTGTAAATAAATTAGGATGTCTGTCGCATTTAATTATTAAAACACTACAGACAATATTGTTTTAAGCTGAAACGTTTTTATGTACTTTTTTATTAACTTGGCATTAAATGAATAATATTTAAACTTGCATGTAAATTAAGGAAATAGTATAGTATTTATAACGAAGAAAATATTATACAATGATGTCATCTTGATTAATATATTTATAACGAAGGAAATATTATACAATGATGTCATCTTGATTAATATATTTATAATGAAGGAAATATTATACAATAATGTCATCTTGATTAAAATAAAATTTTTTTTACAGATGATAAAATAAATAATAAAGATAATTCGCTCTTTTTAGAACGTATTGATAAAAAACCTAATTAAAGTAATTTCAGTTTCTAAATAGAGAGATAGTGAAGTAATTAAATAACGAAAATTCGTAACGCATAAAGGATAAGATAATCTAATTAAAAATGAATCCTTATCATACGATTTATTTTTATTGTAACGTTTACAATATCGCTGCAACAAAGACATTCAACGAGACGATAAAGTGGAAAAATGTCTGTCTTATTGGTCTATTCTGCTATTCTTTAGGGTGAATCACGTAACCTATTGCGTGAGCCAATATCTCGGTAACTGTTCAATTACAGACTTGCAAATAGCAGCTGAAGGAAGACGATACTTAGAGATACGACACACACACACACACCAATTATCATAAATCTTCTCAGTTCTTTTTTATGCTATGGGAGATTAATTTTTCGTATGGTAGTCGAGTCGAATTATGTAAATAATGTGTAACCTTGATAACAGTTCGTTTCGCAATTTATTTAGCTCTTATGGCTAAACACCGTTCAATTAATGTTATATTTAAAGTACTTACAATTTTATCTACTAAATTAATGAATATTTTTATTTTATTATAGTGAGCTCTTTCGTGACCTGATTAAAACAATATTACGAGTGAAAGCATTAACTATAATTATTGCTGAGTTAAGCTCTGCCTTGCCTCCGTATGAGACAGCATATACGTGTAATTCCTCATCGGAAATAATATTGAAACCGCACACAACTGATGTCTAAAATTTTCATCTTCCACATTTTCTTATTGAAGAATGGTTACAATAATATTACAAAAATATTGTTTCTCGATACAGCTTCTTATGGTTTATTAAATTATCTTAAATAAGATTATGATTAGTCAGTTATAATATTCCGATTTCAGCACCAAGTGTACTTATACAAGCAAATATTTAACAAAAAGCAGTATGATTAACTTTACAATCTAAAAGATGTTTATCCAATATGATCAACAGTTTCTTTCATGTGACAGCGAATCATCATAGTATTGATCTAAATACAATCATTTATCAATAAATTATAAATCGAACAAATCTATCACTATCTGATAAAAATCTTTGATATTATTTCTTTTTTTTAAATTGTTTTAGCGATATCAAGGAAAAACAATAAAGTGATTCGAGGTCACTCATCTATACGAATAGAATTTTTAGTTGTGTCAAGTGACTGTAATGATACTATTACGTTCGAACGGTTTTGATAGGCGAGTTTAGTTGACGAATGTAGTTTTTATTTGCCGTATTGCTATCATGAAAATTGACGAAGTTATTACATAAAATTTGAGATATATTGTAATACATAAAATAAAATAAAATAAAATAATTCAAATAGAATAAAATAAAATTATATAAAATGTATAAATAATCTATACAAAGTGAAGCGTACAGTTTGGGAATTTTACAATAAATTCAACTTCTCCAAATTATTCCAGATTTTTTAGGATCTAGAATATTAGAAATAGTTGAAATAGTTGAGTCACAGGGAAATTTGTATGCATATCATAAATAATTTCCATAAATAAAGATTACTGGGAAAAGACATGATATGGGAAGAATATATATTTTATCTATGTACATCATTATTAATGTTCTTATCTTGTATAAGGTCACTTTTAATATAAAAAAACAAGTTCCACCTGCATAAAAAGCAATGGCAAATACTTTTATCTATAAGTCATTTCAATAAATATAATTTCAAGTATAAACTATTTTAACAAGAATGTAATTTTTTGTTCAGTGTGTTATCCTATACACACATGTATGATACTCTTTTGGAAAAACTGGAAAACAAACATATATGTAGAAATGATTTTAATATTATTCACAGAAGTAATTGAAGATGATAATTTCATTTATCAAAATGATAACGCATCGAGGCACACTTATCGATTAGAAAAGATTGACAAAAAAAAAAAAAAAAAATGGCAATTACACAAACTTGTTATTTAAGTTTTATTTTATCTATTTAAAGAGCGTGTAGCTTTATAGAAACTTTACATTTTATTTCCTGTTAAATTACATTTTAACGTGTGCGTGCGTGTAAACGTCACTTCTATTGTTACCGTAATCGAGATCTGTATTTCTCTTCTATTTGTTCCCAAAATGCTATCGTACACAAACTCGTTAGAGTGGAATAATTATAAGATTTCATCTAAAAATATAGCGGCTTTATGGAGATTTCGGGCACTGTAGTTAAGAATGTGGTATTGAAGTACGTGGATATAAAAGTTAAATTACGTAAATTCATATTTTCTCAAGTACATATCTAATCAACAAGAATTTTTGCCATCATACTATATTATGACGCGAAAAGTTCGTAGGTCGAATCAATGAATTTCTGACGCAAGCTACACGAATATATCTGAATACAATACAACAATAAATACAAAAAATATCTTTACTGGGTAAAAGTTTTCTCATAGATATCGTTATTTGTAGAAAGATCTGTCGTAATATATAGATGCTAGGATATCACTAAATATAAAGATATAAAGAGTTCATTAGCATTACAACTATATCAGGAATCTTTTTCAGAAACAAAACAAGCACTGAAATAGAAACAAAATTATTAATGTCATGTTACATAATCTTTGTCTTAAATTTTTAATAATACGGTTCTTTCAATTTGTTGGCTATTATAAATTTTACCATATGCATCATAAAGTATCGTAAACATAAGAGCAACATTGTTACTTTTAAAAAATCATTTTCATTAGATCCACTGATATAACTGTTATAATCATGTGATAGTCTGACATTGTTATCAGATACATAGTTTATTACTACGCTACTTACCTTCTGTTTGCTGAGTCATTAATATGATATATTTTGGTAAATTTGCATGATTTTTCCCTTGTAAATTTGCTTCAAATTTAAATTGCCATTATTCTCAAGGTTTTTCAGTTTATCCTTTAGTTTGCATGTCTCGAAAGTTTATCTGATACTCACAATTTTAACATTTTATACATAAATAAATTTTATGCGAATAACAGTTTGCGTTTGTGCGAACAAAACATTTCATTTATTCGATGTCAAGTTTTAATCAATTTATTAATAAACAGAAATTTATTTTTCAATACATAATGTCACAATCTTATATTTCCTCATAGATATTATATCAAAATAATTTAACTTTATTCTTCATTTTATTCTACATCATTTTCAACTTGTACATATAATTCTGAAAAATATATTATAACACATTAAACTGTACAAAGTGAAAAGTATGTTGTTTACCTAAATTTATTATAAAACTATAACTATTATAAAACTCGAAAAATTTGTATTCAAATTAATGCGATATAGCCAGTGATAAAGATCATACGCCGAAGCGTACGAGAAAATGTGAAACTCGAAATTCGTTAAAATTGATATTTTCCTTTGTCCTTAGTGGTCCCTTCGTATGTATTACTTATTACAGCGAAACAAATATAATTTATGCAGGCAGTCACGTAGATAGCAGGAAAAATTGATGACCTAGATGTTGAACGGTGCCCTCGGTAAAATTATAATTGTCAAATTCCATCAATACGAAAATGCTTACTCATCTCGATTACGACAGAACCGAAACCGAACTGATTGAAGAAAACGCTCACACGTGTTATTTTGTTAATCATTCGCTTCGAACCAGCTATTAGATAAATCAGACTTCGTTCGTTCGATATTTATGCTTCTTTTTTCACTTTTTATTAAAAATCTTAAATGAATATTCAGATATTTGAAAATGTTATAAAATGCTAAATTATTTAACACTGACTGCCATGCCGAAATCACATTTCGCTCAGGGTGCCACGGGAGTATTTTTATTATTCAAAACATATAGTGGCAAAATAATAAATTCATGATGTAAGACAACATTCTTCCCGAATGGGCTGTTTATCTTATTGGTGGCCAAGGTTGACCACCGTGCCATCTTGGTAACAGTTAATAGCGACATGTATAATAAGGCTCCGTTTATTTCAACAAATCATTCGCATTCGTTATTTCGTCGTAAACAAAACGTCCAGAACATATTGTTGAAATGCGTAGAAGATATTAGTAAACAGTATTTGCTCTTTGTATCTATAATAATAAGGCATGTGCACACTTGTAACTTCAATTATATGATCGTAAAGCAGCATTTACGATTATTTTCTAAAGTGTGTTTATAATGATATTCGTAGATTAGCCCTCAAAGATATGGATGCAAACACAGTGCACCGTTAGATGCAAGATTTGTTCTCTTTTTTTTTTTTATTGATGTTCTAATAAAAATGTTTAATCGTTCAATGGGGCAGTTTTTATTTCAAAGTACCTTGTATTTATCGGTTATATTCAAAATGCCCTAACTGCCAATTTTCATACAATTTTTACAATTGTAAGAAGTTCAAGGTCCATTCCGGTCATCAATGATCTCCGTGACATCACAGGAGGAACCGTGGCCCGTCATGTATGATCAACGTGGCAGTCAAAGTGTTAAATAGAGCATCATTTTATTTGACTATATGCTATTTTGAAGTAATTACGCAGTGAGTTTCAGTATCTAGGAATAAATAAATCCAAGTGATAAATTTACTACATGTTGTATATTACTGCAGTCATTAGCGATGAATGAAACTAAATTATATTTTTCTTACTTTAACGCCAATTTATTAAGTGACTCTACGAGTTAAATGAGATTTATTGAACTATGATATTTATTTGGTTCGCGCAACCTGCAAATAGGAAAAAAATTCATAAAATAAAATTGAATGTTTTCAAATGACGCATCAAATGATACAATGGGTCTTTTTTAAATTTTGAATAATCGATTACCATGTACGATATTAGTAATCAAAGGGATCCCAAAATATGTAAATCTCAGTTATAGTAAAATATTAGCTACAAAGATATCATAAAATATATCAAATATCCATGAATACATATACAAACATAATCACCTCCCTAGAAGAAATTTCATGGATTATTTTAATCTGTTCAAAGTTAATAACTCATTGTATATCTTAAAGAATATTAATTTTTCAGTCAATATTTCAAAATGTATGGATTCCCCCGGAATAATAAAATATCAAATAAAATCTTGATTACTTGTTTAATATTAATAGAGCCAATTAGTTAACTAACTAAATTATGATAATTAATGTAACAATTTCTTGTATTGTTTCAGACTGCAGGCGCGCTACAACCAAAGGCAATAAGAATGGCAGGTTCTCCGGTGCTGGAGATGGAGGACAAGACAGAGGTTCTCGAGGAACCACTCTTCAACACCCTCGACATCATACTGCTCACTGCCCTTTTATTGGCTGCACTATGGTGGTTGATGCGCAGAAACAAACAAGAAGACTACGCGGCGATCTCGAAATCCTATTCCATCCAGTAATAATGAATTATTATTATTAATATCATTAACATATTGATTGACATAGTGAATATTGATGAGCCGCGTTACTAAATTTTTTCGAATAATTAAAACAAAATAAATATTATGGACTAAACATTTTTTAGTAGTGTAAATGATATGTTTTGCATTAATTAAATGCCATAGTATAGTATATTTAAACATATTACGGCTCGCAGAGAAAAATCTATAAAATTCGGATGACACTCAATCATTGTTAATATAATCATATATATATGTACAATACTATCAGTGCAGTATGTAGTATCTTTCATATAACATGGGAGATACGTTCTGCATTATGCGAATTCCTTCTTATAGAGGATCTATGGCGGAATATCGTAACAAATTTTTTGTTACAGGCCAACTATGTTCCCTGCGGTACAAACATCAGAAAATTCATTCATAAAAAAGTTGAAGGCTTCCGGGAGAAGTTTAGTAGTATTTTACGGTAGTCAAACTGGAACCGGTGAAGAATTTGCCGGTAGACTGGCCAAAGAAGGCATTCGATATAAAATGAAAGGCATGGTGGCTGATCCTGAAGAATGTGATATGGTATTGATTTATTTGTTAAGACAGAAACACGAACTACTAATCTTAATCTTTGTTTCATTTAAGAAGTAGCATTTTCTTTTGTTAGATTAATTAATTTCAATAAAAATTGATTATATAATTAGAATATTAAATTAAATTTCGTAGAAAATTGATTAATTTCATTTATATTTAATATTCAGTTATCTTTATCACACTTAATATTCATTGATACTTTAATTTACGTAATTTAAATTATACCTCAATTCCACTAAATATTTGATTGTCATTAGAATTTATCGACATAAATTCAATAATGAAATTCAAGTATGAAATAAATAAGCCAATAATAATATGTAGTAGAATTCAAGTATAAATTAAGTAAATCAAAAGGGAAATTACTTTGATGCTTCATTATTTTATTCACTTATTCGTGATCTTAAATAATTATAATTTATTATAACAGGAAGAGTTAATACACTTGAAAACAATTCCAAACAGTTTGGCAGTATTTTGCTTAGCTACATATGGAGAGGGTGATCCTACGGACAATGCTATGGAATTTGTTGATTGGCTAAAAAATGGAGATGCTGATTTGAATGGATTAAATTATGCTGTAAGTAGTTTATATCTGATATTGAAGTTGAAATTATAATTATATGATTTTAGTATCATATATAGATATGTAATAACATTTAATCTTAAAAATACATTTTTAAAATTATAGTACAATCGTGCAAATATGTGCATATTTGTAATCATAGTTTAAAATAACAAGTAAAATGTAATATGATACAAATGTAAAATATAATTTAAGCCATTTTAAGCAAAAGTAAATTAGAACTTATTTTCGTGTTGTTAGATGGCGTTGTTTATCTTTTCACATGGTTATAGCATTAGATTAGTACAAGATCAGAGTACTGCTATACTGTTCATTTGCATTGAGCCTTACATTAAATATTATAATAATCTATGTTATATTATAAATAATATCATCAATACTTTCTTCTGTGATAAAGTTTTCATTTATGTAACAATAATGGAAAATTACATAAGTACTTCATAGCAGTCACGTGTGCAGCTATATAGATGGCATTTATTAACGTGTGATAGTGTTCTTTATCGTGAAAAAATAATTCTTTATTATAATTATTACGGTTATAATAGCAGCCGAACTTTTAGTAAATTGTAAAACATTCCTCGAAAAACATTCTGACAATGAACGTAAAAAAGTTTGACAAATTCTTCCAAGTGATGATGAAGCATTATAGATGCAACAGCGCTACCCAACGGCGCTTTTCAATGTTAGTTTTAGCGCCAACGTCTGAGGTACATGAACTAATATTTAGAAATTTGTCTACCGATGTTTATATTTTTACAATTAAATTTTGTAAACATGTTTTATTAAAATTTGTCATATATTCATTCATGTCTCATTATAATAAAATTTTAAAATATTTTATATAATACATATGTAATATATATATACAATATTTCTATGATAAGTATTCAAATATTTTCGTCGATTACGGCATAAAGTATAAAAAGTATATATTCATTTATTATTTATCATTCTTTTCGCCTTATTTTGCAGGTATTTGGTCTTGGAAATAAAACATATGAACATTACAATGAGGTAGCTATATATGTCGATCATAGATTAGAACAACTTGGTGCTACGCGCGTCTTCGAACTTGGTTTGGGAGATGATGATGCCAAGTAAGTTTATAGAGATACCAAAAGTTTCATATCTCAAATGTTAAAGTTACTTGTATAAATTTATACAAGATAACCCCAAAATAAAATAATATTATATATATATAATTTTATATATTTTTATATATATTTATATATTATATTTATATATTATATTTATATATATATAATAAATAATAATATATAAAATAAATAATTATAGTATAGAAGATGATTTCATCACATGGAAGGACAAGTTTTGGCCAACAGTTTGTGACTTCTTTGGAATCGAAGGTGCGGGTGAAGATGTTAGCATTAGACAGTACAAGCTAACTGAACACGTTGACATACCACCTGAACGCATTTACACTGGTGAAATAGCTCGTCTTCACTCATTTAAGAATCAAAGAGCGTATGTTTAATTTATCTCTTTGTAAATATATCGAGATCATAAAAATATTTATCTAACTTAATTTAATTTCTACAGACCTTTCGATGCGAAGAATCCTTATTTAGCTCCAGTATACGAAAACCGCGAACTTCATGGTCCAACTTCAGAAAGATCATGTAGGCATATAGAATTTTACATAGAAGGATCAAAAATGCGATATGAAGCTGGTGATCATTTAGCAGTATACCCTGTAAATAATGCAGAACTAGTAAATAAAATTGGAGAAAAGTGTGGTGTAAATCTAGATACAGTGTTCACTCTTACGAATACAGATGGTAAGTTAGAAATCAACTAAATATGAATTTAATTAATATTAGTGTCTTTATAATGTGAATTTTTTTACATATTACAGAAGAATCTACAAAGAAGCATCCATTCCCTTGTCCATGTTCTTACAGAACTGCTTTGACACATTACTTAGATATTACTAGTAATCCACGCACCCACGTTCTTAAGGAATTAGCGGAATATTGCAGTGATCCAAACGATAAAGAAAAATTAAAATTAATGGCGTTAACCAGCGCAGAAGGCAAAGCTGCATATCAGCAATGGGTAGTTCAAGAAAATAGAAATATTGTACATATCTTGGAAGACATTCCTAGTTTAAAGCCTGCCTTAGATCATCTTTGTGAACTTTTACCAAGATTGCAATGTCGATATTATTCGATTTCCTCTTCTCCCAAGGTATGTTGGAATTATTTTGCAGCAAGTTACTGCGTAAACTTGAATTTGAATTTGAAATGAACATTGAGTAATATAAGCAATATTATATAACATTAAATGTTTAAACATAGTAAAATAATAAGATTGTTTTATATAAAAATTTATATAAAAAGTACAGTTTTTGTAAACTTAATTTTTTGTTCTCTATTGTTATAATTAAATAAGACTTTTTAAGGAGTTCTAAGACAATTTCTTGATTAATTTTCAGCTATACACAACATCAATCCATATTACTGCAGTTGTAGTGGAATACAAAACACCTACAGGTAGAATTAACAAAGGTGTAACAACTAGTTGGTTAAAGGAAAAGCATCCTTCAGATCCACCATGTTATGTTCCTATTTTTGTGCGAAAATCTCAGTTTCGTTTACCAACCCGACCGTCGATTCCAATAATCATGGTTGGTCCAGGTACTGGTATAGCACCATTCAGAGCATTTATACAAGAACGTGATTTTGCCAGAAAGGAAGGTAAATATAATACAAAAAAAAGTTAATTCTATATTTACCTGTATTTCTTTAAATAAATCGTAAATTAAATAAATGTATCATTTTTAACCTTTTAGGAAAAGAAGTTGGAGATACGATTTTATATTTTGGATGTAGAAAAAAAGATGAAGATTTCCTTTACAGAAAAGAACTTGAAGAGTACGTAAAGAGTGGTACTCTAATCTTACATACTGCATTTAGTAGAGAGCAGGCTCAAAAAATATATGTTACACACTTATTGGAGAAGAATAAAGAAGAATTGTGGAGAGTTATCGGTGAACAAAATGGGCATATCTATGTGTGTGGGTTAGTATAAAATCATATTAACAAAAATATGTGCAATTTATATATGTACACATATTTTTTTATTGTGTAGTAACTCGTGATATATATTCATGAAATATACATATATTTGTTTGTATTTTAGAGATGCAAAAAATATGGCACGTGATGTACACAATATTTTATTAAAAGTTGTAATGGAAAAAGGAAAAATGTCAGAATCAGATGCTGCAGATTACATCAAGAAAATGGACTCGCAGAAACGTTACTCGAGTGATGTATGGAGTTGAATGACGGTATTTAATTTATGATGTCACGAATATTTATAACTTAAATTGTTAAAATTTTTTTAATTATGCCTTTATGAGAAAGGTTATCGATAATCATCTTCGTGCAATTGTACGATATACATATAATCGCTTAAAATACTAATTGATAATTGTATACATCAACAAAATCATACAAGCACTAATTGTATTTATTATACATAAGTAGTTAACGTATTTGTATAAAAAGATCTATTCTATAACACAATGTTAAATAATTGCAGCGTTAACATATTTTATGGGACTCGTTAAGAGTGCAATAACAAATTTAAAATATAATTTTACATTTAACGTACGTAATACCTGTATAATACTACAAAGTAATAAATATTGGTACACAAGAGACACGAGATGATAAACCAAATTACTTTATTATGTAATATTAATGATGTAATAATGATATATACAAAGTGAAATATTCACCAAATGTTACAATATTTTTATTAAAAAGAAAAAGGAATTATTAAAGCAGCTATTGCGATTAAAAATACATAGCCTTTATACTTTTGAGACATTGTACAAAAAAATTATATATATAAATATATTTTTCCTATATTGGAATGGAAGTGATAATAAATATATTTCATTTTAAAAAATTCATCTTTTTATATTTCCTAAAAATAAGCTATTGCTAAATATTTGCTTTATTTATTATTATGTGAAAAAACATAGAATGAAGTTACATTATTTCAAGGTAATCACCATTTTTTTAAATAGAATCTTATGTTTATTTTTATTTAATAATCATATTGTTTCCATCATTCAATCTTAAGATATTTGCGACAGAGGTGTACATGTGCAATGTTCAATCGATAGGTGGCAAAATTAAAAAATCCAAATTATTCGGTTGCTAGGCACAATTTTTCAATTTTTGAAGGCTCAAATGAAAGTTTAGGACAGGAAGAGAAAGAATTAATGCATTAATATAATAATAATTAATTACAATAAGGAATTAATAAAGATTAGTTTCATATGAATGTTCTTTCCCCGGTTTTTTAGTTATAAGCAAGTTTTAAAAATCGTTCAATCCATGGACAACGAAATACTATATAACGTAATACATTATATCGTAATACATTATAACGTAATACATTATAACGTAATACAATATAACGTAATGAAATATTACGTAATACGATATAACGTAATACAATATGAATGAGGTGTAGAATATGAAAGGTGCCTAATGAATACTCGGCGCTTTATTCAACAGTTTATTTGCTTTACTAGTGACTTCACAACTCTCGACTCGCGACTCCTACTGACGACTGCCTATTTACAACTGCTCTGTTTCCATCCACTTGCTTTCCTTTGTTATCTTTCGATATCCCCACTATGCTCATTTTTATATCCGTCCGCGATCATGGTAACATACGCCTTCTGCCCAGTATTTGTACGAAGGGCAAAACGTAATACAATATAACGTAATATAAAATATCGTAATACAATATAACGTAATACATTATAACGTAACGCAATGTAACGTAATATTATATAACGTAATACATTATAACATAACACAATGTAAGGTAATATTATATAACATAATACATTATAACGTAATAATAACGTAATAACGCGGAACTAATTTTTTTATGAGAAATTTAAAAAATTATATTTCTCGGTCTATAAGACGAATTCTTGAACTATTCAGGAATTAAATTGAAGTTGAAATTCTCAGAAATTATCTCTGTAGAATTACATGAAATTAGTGCAGTGCTCTACTTTGTGTACGGTGGTGCAGTCTACCAGTGAATTAATGGTACTAACAAGAAGCAAAATTTTAAACTGATCTTTCACTAATTCATTGTATATTTTTAAATATTTATAATAAATGTTACTAGATAAAAGTATAAAAATACATCATAAATTTTCTAACTTTTTAATGCTAGATTTCGTCTTCGTAAGAGATATATTTGAAATTATTAAACCATTGTTAGGTTCTTGAAAATTTTCAGATATATTTGTGTTAATTGAATTCGTCCTCTCGCTATTAGAATTCGAGTTTTGCAGCTTTGGCGTAGAAGTTCTACCTTTTAAGAGAACTGCTTGCTCTGTACTTTTACTAGCTTCTTTAATAGATATCGAAGACACGTCACTAAAATCTGGTAATCCGTAATTACTATCGAATTGCTTCTTAACAGGTGATATTCTTTTAGCAGTATTCATCGGTGTTACATCAGAATTCGATGATGAGCTCAAAGCGCTTGCTTCGCGTGTTTTTTTCAACGTCGTAATCGCCCAACCTAGACCAAGTTTTTTAAGAGCAATTTCCATTTCTTCCGGAGATGATGCATATTTTAATATAGTAGAAGATGGGGTACTTGCTATTTGTGAAACACCCGATAATTCGGAAAAACTATTTGAACTTGTAGATGTGATTTTATCCTTATTATCTTTACATTCCTTATTTGCATCAGTACTAGGATAAAAAAGCTGCAATTCCTCTATCTGCGATGATTTTTGATTAACCGTGTTACGCTGTAATTTTCTATCGTTCATCTCCTCGGCAATATCTTCTCTTCCTTCGTTTTTACTTCCCATTAAATTTTGATTTCCTATATTTTTAGATGTTTTAGGTGAATCAAGAAATATCGAGGCCTCTTTTACTAACTCTTTTAAAGATAATTTTGTAACTGAAGAATTACACAACTTTTCTGCACGTTGATTATGTAAATTAAGCGAAGAAGTAATGTGTTCGGATGGCTTTACTATAGCAGTAGATTTCGTTATTTGACTCTCTGCTACCTTCTTCGCTGATAATGGACTTTTATTTACGGTATCTGGCGTGTCGAATTCAATTATCGTTGACAATTCATGACCTGATGATTCAATTTCTGGCCTGGAATTCGATTTTATTATAATCATACCAAAAATGTAAGATTAAATTATGAAAATATAAAAAATATGAAAAAAATAAAATTTTACCTATATGGCCCACTAAGTAAACTCACTGGTGGTTTACTTCTTCCATTAGAATGTGCTAAATTATCTACAGCTTTCGATACTTTTGGAATATCAGTTGGAACAAAATCTTTAATCCTTTTTGACTAGAACAATGTAACAATTGACAATGTATAACTAACTAAATAATTATATATAAGTTATGTAACAAAATTTTGCACTAACAGACAGAAAAAAGGTTTATTCAAAAAATGTATTCTTCATATTCGATTCATTATAATTTGTTATGAAAAATTAGACTCCATTCAATAGTACTATACTTTCAGTATATCGTATTATATTTAATTATATAAATGTTATTATTACTAATTAAAAAACATAAGTTATACCTCTTTATTAGAATGTTTCCTTGTAGTTGTATCATTTCTTTCTATACTGGAAATATTACTTTTAAAACCATCATTATCTGTTGAAGTTTGTATGGAATGTTTTATAGTTGAAATTTCTTTTGATGTAATTAAATTATTATTATTGAAACCTTCACTTTGTTCCAAAATTTCTTTCGATATTTTTTCTATCAGTTCTTCCTCATAATGTTTCATCAGCTTAGTATCATGTTCTGGTGTTGATGTTAACACTTGAGCTAATTTATGTACTTTGAATCTATTCAACTGAATATTCACTTTTTCCTCATTTATAATCTTTGGCTTGGCTCTTTCTTTTTCTACTTCTATTTCTTGTTCATCAGGGTAAATTACATTATCATCAGTTGTTGGAGTTACTGTTTGTGTTTCTTTAATTTGATCAGGTTCTTCTTTAATAATTGCCTTGCTTTTAATAATCCTTTGAGATTCGATTAATGTTTTTGCAAGTTGATTATGAATCGCTTCTATATTTTCTACAAGTTTATGAACATTTTCCAGATCAGACCTCTCTCGTGGCTCAGGTAACTGCATCAAACTGGTTTCATCGAGTCGAGATGGATCGATCATGGACATTTCCATACCTAAACAAAATCATATAATAATAATTTTCTTCTCCTTAAACTTCATTACTTAATTGTTAGTAATTAATAAAAGTAAGGTACCTTTTTGTTCATTTCGAACTTTTTCGATAAGATGTGTCAAAGAAATTATTCTCTCAGCGCACGTAGTTTGAAGATCTTCGTACTTTTGTAATATCTGTGGGCAATTTTTCAATGCATAATTACGAATTTCATCAAATTTAGCATGTTCTTGTTTACATTCTGGATTATTACATAAACAAAATCCTAATGAAGCTGGAACTTTCAAATGTACGTCGTTAATCTTTCTTGATAATGGACGATCATTTTGCGGATGTTGAGATACATCTGTTGATGTTGAATAATCATTTTTGGTGGACGATGACTTGTTGTTAATATTATTATTATTATTATTACTATTATTATATGTTTGAGTATCTGTGGATGGATATCTAAGTAATTTTTTAATTCTAGCTAGATTAGGTATATTTGAAGGCATCCTCATGGTACGTGGTGATGGGGTTTCAGGTGTTGATACTGGACTAACATCTCTCCTCAAAAGCCTTAAGCTTTCGTTTGTTGATGAATCTAACAGTTCGAGAATAGAGATATTACTGCTTAACGCTTCAAGTATATCTTTAGGCTTTACTGGTGGTGGGCTAGCAAAAGACGTTGATGAGTCTGAAACATCCTTTATTTTAATTCTTTTTGACTTGGATTGAATCCATTGTTGTTTACTCGTAGTGACCTGTTGTTGTTCATGAGTGCCCATTGAATAAACCTGAGTACTTTGCGTATTAACATCTACAGCAATTTCTGCAACCGGAGGTGGCTGTACTTTAATATTTAATCCACTTTTATCCACATACATTCTAATCTTTTTACTAGGCACATCTTCCGTACTCGTACACCCTCTTGGACTGCTATATTGCGACTTCGACAAAAATTTTGAATATTTCTTTGTAGGAGTCGAAGGTTTGCATGGACGAGTTGAACATGATTTGTGACACATTTTTGTCGGAATTGGCTTTGATGTTTTCATGACGTACTTTTTCTTCTTGTGTGTTATTTCCGGGCTTTCTTCATCAATGTCAGTAATTCCGTTTATTGTCTCAGAACTTGTTGATTCGCTACTGTCTACTCCTGCTCTGATAACCGTAATTTTCGGTTCAATTGGGTAGTGGTCCGTAATTGTCTTAATTTCGTCGGTAACAGAAGTAGATTCACTTTCCTTCTGTGGCACCAATTCTACTTGCGTACCTTTATCTTGAGCTACAGTTTCTCTACTCTTATCTCCTGTCATAGTTTGTACAGCAATTTCTACTTTTTTCACAGATATATCACTTTTTTCCTCTGTTTTATCCTTTATACTTTTTTCCTCTGTTTTATCCTTTATACTTTTTTCCTCTGTTTTATCCTTTTTACTTTTTTCCTCTGTTTTATCTTTTTTACTTTTTTCATCAAAAGATGCATTTATCACTGTGATTTCTGGCGATATAGGTTTTTGGATAGGCACGACTTGAGTAGGTGACTGAGTCTGAACTGATTTATCTTTTTCAAACAAGGGCTTTATAGATGCATTAAAAATGTCGTTTGGTAAATCTGCTCCAAATTCTTGTAATAACAATCGCTTCTGTCTTTCAACCTTTTTTAACATATCTAATATTTGTTCTTCACGTGAGATTCCATTCTCTTTGCATTTGCTTTGTGGAATTTTGCTGGTTTCTGTACATTGAGTAAAGCAACATGATTCTTCCCAATTAACACAGTCATCTATGTTTTTATCATGCTTTCTTGGTGTAAGAGTAATTTGTCTTTCTACAGGGTACGACGTACATTGTTCTTCATTTAATAACGTTTTTAATGCACGATTTAATTTCGTTTTGTGTTGGTCTCGTAAAATTTTTCTTCGTTCTTCCTGTACATATGTATCTTTCTAAATAAAAATTGCAAAAAGAAACATTATAATTAATGAGACATATGTATATGGTAAAACTTGGAACATTAAAATAAGATATATACCGGATAATGTTCGACTTGACTGGCTTTTAATTTACGTTCTTCATTCGTAAGTTGATCTAGATGTTGCATAAGTGTCTGATAATCCCGGCGTACTTTTTCTCTTAATACTGCGTCTTCTCCTCGTTTCTTTGTGTTGTGTTTACGACTTTCTAATACGCGTGTTTGAACAGTTTGTGCTCGTTCAATTTCTTGAGCCAAATCCATTGCACTTGGCTGTGAACACATGTTTAATATCAATGAATTTTTTTATGTTCATTTTTAAATTATTATGAATGGCTAAAAGATCATATGACTAAAATGTAAATACAATATTTATTATAATAATAATCTACTATAATAATAATAATAATCTACTTATTACAAACCTCATCCCATGCTTGTATTTTTTCAACTACACCAGTTGGTTGCTCATACACATTACTATGATGCTTTTTATGATCATATAAATGTACTTTATCAGTAGCTGGGCATTTTACATATCTTGTTGTTTTTGTTTCTCTGTTTATATATTGTTCGCCACTATCAGAAAAATATGATGAATCATCACTAAATGAACTAGAACTATCACTATTAGTAGAATCTGAAGTTGTTTGTACATAGTCATCTGGATTATACCTTTAACATCCAAGATATTTGTTAAACATCATATTCTTTTTAACTTTAAGCATTATAATACATACCTTGTTGTTTTATCTTTTATCCGCATATTTCGAACTTTTTGTTCAGAAGTTTTATTGTCAAACTTAAGTTCAGCAGCATGTGCAGTTTGTGCAGGCAATAGTTCTATAACTGAGTTAGGAATAGATTGCTGTTCTAGAATTGAAGAATCATTTTCTTGAATTTCTTCTATTGTTTTTGCCTTTAATTTAACTGGAGATTTAACTGTGGATTTAACTGGAGATTTAATTGCAGACTTAACTGGAGATTTAGCTGGAGAACTTATTTTAATATCATTTCTTACAACCTATAAAAAAGTTCCAATATATATATGTATACTTGAGTCTACTGATGTTATATCAGAATTATTCAGAAATAATATACTTTAATATTGGTTTTTGTCTTCCTAGGTGATTTCTTACAAACATGTTTCTTTGTCTTTTTAGACATCTTTTCTTGTTTATTTTTCTCTTCAGTTTCATTCTGAATAGATATACATATAGTATTTTCTTCAGATTCTTCAGATATTGTTTTCTTGGGAAGGTTTGCTACCATTGTAGACCTAAAGTTCTCTATTTCTCTCACTTGATGTAATCTTTCTTGACGCTGCTGTTGTGTATTATCCATCTACATAGATTTTATTTAATCACTCATAAATTTTATTCTAGCACAATATATGAATATCTATAAAAATTCTCTATAATGTAACTAAATGTATGAAAAAACAAAATTAAACCTGCTGAATATTTTTCATTTGCTTCATTGCTTCTTTTCCTCTTTTTAATGCTGCTAACTGATTCTTCCTAAATTGCTCCTTGATCAATGCATCATGATCTGGTTCTAATGCAGCAGACATATGTGCTTGACCAATATCTGCCATGTCCTCTTGATATTTCTGTTGAACTTCCATGATTTTTCCATTGTATATTTGCTTTAAACCTAAATTGTCATTATTTTCAAGCTTTCTAAGTTCCTCTTTAGCTATGCATTTTGTACGTTTCAAAAGTCTATCTGATATTTCTTTTGATTGTTGGCGCACCTGTGCAAATTTCTTAAGTGATTCTTCCAATCTTTTTATTATTATTCTTGTCATCAACCATACTAATATTTTATCTACTTTTAATGCAATAAAATAATTACTATAATGTTACAATATTCAATACAAAGTATGTATTTAATAACTTATATTTATATCATTAATAAATAAAGATTGTTTCTTTGTACTTCATTATTATTATACATCTCATATTTCTATTTCATACTTTTTAAATTTATCTTTTAATTTTTACATAAATTCATAATATGTGTACCTGCTCCAAACGTAACCTTCGTCGACGATCACGCTCATTTTTCTTAATTTGATCTAAATCAGATAGCACCATTCTTCCTCTGCGGATATTCAAACGATTCCCATTAACAGTAACATTAATAGACATAGTTCATTCAGGTAAAAGCTATCTGTTATTCGAATATATCTGTTATAAAATATTCCTTAACTCGAATTTAAAATAGTAGGAACGGCCATTCTTACATTCCACCAATCAACGGAGCATTGTTCCTAGTGGTTTTGTAACTGTACATTCACGGAGCCGTTAGAAATTTTTACGGTAAAACTTGCGCGCGTGTAATTCAAACATAAATTACTAAGAATTACTGATAACATCTAACATATTTAACGGAATATTATATCTTTTGTGGATGAATTTAATGTTTATAACAAGGTAATAAAAAATCTATTATAAAATCAATTGCCTATGAGAAGGTCATAGAAATAAATATATAATAAAATATCTTATGTTCTAAAAATAGTAACTTTTTATGAATATGTATATATATATATATATTTCATATTAATAATTATCATATATGTTATAATTACTACCTATGCAGACAAGTGCATAGCGTGATATAATTGTTTTTTGTTTCATAACATATATCTAGGGGAATATAATTTCTTGAATAAGAATTCGTGAAGTTACTAAAGAGGAAAGCGTCAGCCTTGTATCTTGTACAGTCGGTATCACGGTCGTGGTCGGTATTGTTACAAACAAGCAATATTCAGTGGCGACTACGTACACGCTTGAGATATACACTTTATCATTCAAGTATCACATATCCTTTGCACTTCTCAGTGATGAATCCATTCAGGTGATTAATGTTTGCCTAAACAACCGTAAATCAGCTACGAAAATATTCGCTAGGACAAAAGTTATCGTTTCATTTATAGCAAAGGTGATGATTGTAAAGTGAAACAATCAAAGAGGACAAGGAAAGATATCTATATTACCTCAAACTTCTATCAATGTGTGTAGTGTACAATTGTATATTATTGAACTTCCAAAACTTTTTTAACAACGTTCAAAATTGTTAACTCCATATTTATCTCATCAATATTTGCGATGATCTCTAATAAAATTGTCGCATTTATGCTTACAGAGAAAATCTAATAATTGTAAAAAAATGTGTATTATTAAAAAATGTCGATGAAATATTTTAAACAATGATTGTAATTCAGTTTAAAAAAGCAGTTTTAGGGACATATGGTAAGTAATTGATGATATATTCCGCTTAATTTTCGATATTACAAGAGCAGATGCATATCTTGATAAAAAACAATGTTTATCAAGTTTTAATAACAACTATTTTTGTAATAGTCCTAAATGTGTAACACCTAAACGATACTGGAAGTTTAAAATATCTACATAATGCAAATCACTGCAACAGAAAATAATGAATCGGTATTGGTTGTAAGTCAAGATTTTGATTTTCATGAAAGCTGTGAATAATCCATTTTGGAACAATGCATAAATGGAGTACCTTTTCATTATAAGCTCAGTTGCTCAAAGTTTCTAAACAATCATTGTGTTTTGCATGTGTATTTATCTTTTCTTTCATTTCAAACAAATAAAGGTATTAGAGGAAAAGGAGAAAACACGTAACCTTATTATTTTTTGACTTATTATTTATTATAATAAACATAACTTGTATGAAATTAATTTTTGATCATCATCTAGCTAATCTAAATTTTATTATATTTTGTTATTATTATATAAGAAAATTGAGTTTATCTAGAATAAAAGACTGCAGTAAAACAAATGGTGACATTTCTTCATACTGATATATTCACTTTTGATCTCAAGCTTTCTAAGTGATACAAAACTAATATTTTTGGTACAAGACAAAATACAGTATAATTAATATAATTATATGATATTATTTTAGTAATATTTCATATCTAAACCATATAGTATATTGCAATATATTATTGATTACATATATATATTCTTTTACTTTTTATAATCATATTATATATTTCAATAATGTAAGATAGTTGTGAATATTATAGTTTTGTATACATTGTTTTAAATTTTCTTTCTCACATACGTTTCAGATTAGAAGAATACATGGAATCAAAATGGCACGTAGACGTAAAAGTGAAATGAAATCATCCGTAAAAACATCACTTAAATATGTACCTGTTCGAAAATCTAGTAGACAAATAGCCAAAAAGCAATTAGAAGAAAAAAAGATTAATGGAGACGTTTTACAAATATCTTACTCAAACGACTCAGAAGATAGTAAAAGTACCACAGAATACCAAACCCAAGAACTTCCAAAAAAGAATCAAAATTCTTTAAGGAAGCATAACAAACATAAGAACATTTCTAATAGTAATGTACTTGCAATTAATGAAGAGTGTTCATATTCCACAACATCCCAGTATAAAAAAGATGCTAGTGAAAGTGATAGTCAAGATGGAATAGACATCATAGTTGATCAATCTAATAAACTTAGTCCTGAAGATGTTCAACAAGTAGTTGTTGGTAATCCGAATAAAGAAATTGTAACTGAATCTGATTCTGCTGAAATCGAAATATGGCCAGAAGATGTAATAGAAGAAACTGTAATATGCGAAGAGATGGAGGTTAAAGAAGAACTTAAGGGTAGTGGTTGCAGCTTAAGTCAAAATGACGATGTAATTGTAAAAGAAGTATTAGTTGTAAACAATCCCTCTTTGGAAACAAAAAATTTTGTAGAATACACTGTGATACAAAATGAGAATGGCATGGAATCCATGTTAGTAGAATCTGATTCAAGAAATACACCTAATAATGATTGTTATTGCAATACGCAAAGTGACGTGTGTCATTTACATAAAACAGGGAATTCCATGCGAGCCTTATGTATAGATGTGCCAATGACTTCTAATGATAGAAATAACAAATCAACTAATTTAGAAAAATCATATACTCATAGTAAGGATATAATTAATGATCAAGGAGACCTATATGCACATAAAGATGCATATATAAAAAGGTTACAAGAAACTTTATCTAAAGATGATGTGTTCTGTAAGATAGATAACAAATTAGCAGATATGCAAATTAGTGAACCTTCAAAAGAAATACAAAAATTAGTTAATGATTTATCCAATACAGAAAACATAATGTCTCCATTACAAATTGCTGGAAACACAGAGAAGGTAATACCAATGAGTGTTGATGAAGAAAGCAGTTCCTCAATACTAGATAAAATGGAACAACTGCATCAATCAAATAACTCTGCTATATTGGTTGATATTGTAGAGAAAAGTGTTACAGAGTTAAATAATGATTCTTGCAATGATAAGATGGACTGTACAAATCAGCATTTACTAAAATCAAAAGTATTATCAGATAAAAAAAATGGAAATCAACGTAAAACAGTACATTTGCAACAAGTTAATGAGGAATTGTATGGTGATAGTGAAATGGATAGCAAAATTGATGGGGAAGATACAAAACTATCTAGTAGCAGTGATAATAGTAATGATACACTATTATCTATGAGTAACTGTAAATTAACAGAATTTGATACAAAATGTAATAATAATTCAAATGATATTGATAAAAAGGTTGAGTTTAGAAGCAGAAGTGGTAGTACTGACACAACAGGTTCAGAAAGTGGATCAAATAGTTCTGGTGTAAGGAGGAGTAGTAGAATTAGGTCAATTGGTCTAATGAAACAAAGGTATGTATTTTAATATAATATAAATATGTAAGTCATATAAAATATTTTTTTAAAGGGTTTAATTAAAACAAACAGACTTTCTAATCATATTATTGAAAATGATATGTATACATGAGTTTAGGTGAATTTAAAACAAAAGAATGATTTGTTTTTATGCCATTTTATAGATCACGAGGACGTGGTTTAGTTATGAAACCTAATGTAGATATTTCAAAAACAAGTGTTCAGCAGGAACGAGAAAAAGTAGCTAATAATGTTGTTTCAATTGCTCAAGAAATGAAAATGGATAATATATCTGAATCACAATTAGATAAAGAAACTAATATCAGTAAGACAGTAAATACATTTGAGTCTCTTACATTACTAGCAACAACTTGTAATACTACAGGCTACGATTCAGATTCCTCTAAACCTGTTAAAGTAAAATCTCGTTGGCGAAGATCAAGTGAACTTGAAATGGGTGGATCAAATACAGGGACTGTATCTACATCAGCAATTGGATCTGTATTTGGAACTATAATTGCAAATATATCTGAATCTGGATCATGTTCAACTGTTAAAACCACAAGTGGATCTTTAACAGATATTAATTCTTCAGATTCTCTATCTGGATCAGCAACAATTACAAATTTTCAATCTAATACAGAGATAGAACAAACAAAAGAGGTATCGACATCAGTTAACAATAATAATATTGTGCAAATTCCAAAAACTGTGGGTGCAAGAATTTTATTACCTATGGTTCCTGAAATAAAAGACAGAGAAATGGAAGAAAGGCTAAGTCAGTTTGAATATTTGCGTGAAAATTTATATTTGACAGAAAGGTATGTAAATAGAATAACGTCGATGAAATTATGATATGTATAATAATAATACTTTTAGATACACAAATAAGGAGACGAAGAGAATGGTATGTGATTGCTTTTTAACAGAGGAAGAAATTGAAAGAGGGGAACTAGGTTGCGGAGAAGACTGTCTAAATAGACTTCTTATGATAGAGTGGTACATATTACATATTCATACATTTAAATTAAATGTAAAACGTTAATAAAAAAATAAGCTTTATACAATATGTTATGTATTTTCTAGCGGCCCTCGATGTGTAGTAGGTGATCGTTGCACAAATAAAAGATTTCAAAACTGTGAATATGCAAAATGTGAAGTATTTAGAACAGAAAAAAAGGGGTTCGGATTACGAGCTATGGTTGATTTATTACCGTAAGTAAGTTTTTTTACAATTATAATATAATAAAATTCTTTATTAATAAATGCTATTTTTAAACATCAGAGGAGAATTTATAATGGAATATGTAGGTGAAGTAGTTGATCCAAAAGATTTTCGACGTAGAGCAAAAGAATATTCAAAAGATAAAAATAAACATTATTATTTTATGGCATTAAAATCAGATCAAATCATAGATGCAACTCTGAAAGGAAATGTTTCTCGATTCATAAATCACAGTTGCGATCCAAATTCTGAAACTCAAAAAGTAAGTATAACTAATAAAAATAAATTCTAAATTATATATAAAGAGCTTTATCTTCATAATTGAAATTTGTACAGTGGACAGTGAATGGTGAATTGAGAATTGGCTTTTTTAATAAAAAATTTATAGCTGCTGGTGAAGAAATTACATTTGACTATCATTTTCAACGTTATGGGTATGTATATTAATAGTATTTTAGTTCATTAGTATTTTGGTATGTTAATGATATGTAACAAAGTATGTCCCTTGTGCAAAATTTTATTGCACAATTAGCAAAGAGGCACAAAAATGTTTTTGTGAAGCACCCAATTGTCGCGGTTGGATCGGTGAAACGCCTGAGGAAGAAAAAGAAAAGATTGAAAAGAAAGAAAAACGTGAGAAAGATATGAAGAAAAAGAAAGGTGAAAAGAAACAAACTGATTATATGGAAGATGAAGATGTGAGTAATATAAATATAATTTTCGTTTTTACTAATTTGATCTATTTAATAATTCATTTGATTTATTTTTAATATTATTTTAGTTAGAGGAAGAAATAGATAAACTATGCTCAGGTGGTTTGAAAAATAGAGCCCATACATTGACATTAAGTAGATTAATGGTACGTAGCAGAGAATTAGAACACAGAACACGGCTTTTACGTCTCATACAAAGCGGAGAACAGCCATGTCGAAGATTATTTTTGGATTATCATGGTTTACGTTTGATCTGGAGTTACGTTATGGATATTTCTACTAATGATTCTGATGAAGCACAACAATTTCGACTAGAAGTTTTGAAAACCCTAAATACACTTCCGATCCCAAATAAAACAATGTTAATGGATAGTAAAATTTATAATGTAGTAGAAAAATGGTCAAGACGATTGTATTTTTCTTTAAGTGGAGATTCTCCTGAAGATGATCAAGGAAAGTCAAAATCAAATAATGATGAATTGCCAGTTAATTATGACAGCAATGAAAAAAGAAACTCTTATCCATTGACTGATACAGAAAAACAAGAAAATAATATTGAAATTACTGACATAAAATCTGATAACACAGATCAAAATCTTATTCCTGAATTAGCTTTGAGTCTTTTAGCTGAGTGGTCAAATTTAAAAGAAGTTTTTCGTATACCGAAAAAGGAAAGAATTGAACAAATGAAAGAACATGAGAGAGAAGCAGATCGTGGATACAGAGAAGAATTAGAAAAAGATGAAAAAAGAGGAACGTCGTATGACAGGCATAGATCTGATAGATATGGGAGAAACGAAGTAGAGAAACGTGGGGATAGAAGACGAGGACGAGAATCTCCAGAATCTGAACATACTCGAACAAAAGATAAGAGAATAGAAGAAAGAAGTAGCTTAGTTCCAATTCCGCGAATGACGAAATACGAGCGCAGACAATTATTTGCTTTAAAAGTAGCTAAAGAGGAAGAAGAACGACAGCGTCGTCAACAGCAAGAATCGTGGCAAGATCATGAAACTAGATGTTTGGCATTAGGTATAGATCCTCATACCACGGCTATGGTAGACCCACAAACAGGATATCCTGTTTTTTACAATCCATCAATTGGACAATGGCAACAATATTCTACACAAGGTTTTAATCCATATATATATTTTTTATACATTTATGTTGCATAGTTCTTAAGTGATGTAAGTCCAAAAATTTGACTTTATAATGAACAATTTCTATTGGCCTTAAAAGAAAGGATAATTTGTCATAACTTATGTATATTATATTTCTTAAAAGCCATTGAAATTGACTTACACCATTTAGAAACTAAGTCCATTTCTTCTTATATGATTATTTTATTCATATAAAATTTTATTATATAGATGGAGAAATAAATCAGCAATGTACTTCAGTGTACGTAGCTGGACCACAGGCAGTATCTAGCCATACTCAATCCGGAATGGTACCGCAAAGTTCACATGTCCTAGCACCATCAATTTCTTCTGAAATATCACCTGGCATGTCGAGTAACATACCTTCAGGTGTACCTCCAGTGGTGTACACGTTAAGTCAAACGCCTGTATATAATCAAAGCACAACAGCTTATTCTTTACTGTCTCATTGTCATCAACAATACCCCGAAGGCCAATTGCCACTCTCGAATAATTTAGTTTCCAGCGGAACATCGGTTCCGCTCCAAACCGAATCTCTTTACGAACATATTGAAAAGCAGTCAGACCAACAATTTTCTGCTACATTCAGACAATCACAGCCTGAAGCACCTCCTATAGATTTACCACCCAAATGGAAGAGTGCAACTGATAGTAGAGGCAGAACATATTATTATCATGTAAAAGAACGAATATCGCAGTGGTTGCCTCCTCCGCCAGATCATATTGGAGTTCAGCCAGATTCGTCATCGACTTCAGAATCTAGTGAAGAATCTAGTTCATCCAACGAAGAAGATGAAGAAATTGACGAAGACAATAACGAAGAATCGAAAAACGAGGAGTTAAGCTTAAATAACACTTTGATAGAAAAATCGTTAAATGGTTCTAAGCATAATGTACCTAAAAAAAGTGCAGCTCATAATATAAGCGGATGTTCAGGTCTTTTTCCGGAAGGCAAGAAAAGAAGAGAGGGTTTAGTTCAAGAAAGAATTATTAGCGTACGTTATATTTTATGTTTTTCCTTTTTATTATAATTAATACGTATTTTTGTATTCATTCTTATATATTATGTTTGTATATTTTATAGCCACGTCGAGAAGAAGACCGTATGGACCACAAAACGCACAAAGGAATAAAGGAGAAATTAAGACGTCAAAAAGAAAGAGCCAAATTTAAAGAACACGTTGAAAAAATACGAAGACATCGCCGTAGTAACAAATCTAAATCGCATTCACGACACAGTTTAAATAAATTACAACTACCGTCATCTGATTTATCCACGATGTCAGAGAGAAAGATTAAAGATACTTTTAGGATAAATATGGCGAATGTCATGGTACATTTTTTGAATCCGTATAGGAAAAATGATTGTAAACAAGGTAGAATAACAAATACAGAAGATTTTAAACATCTCGCTAGAAAGGTACGTTTGCAGAAGAAAATCTTTTTAAATAAATTTTTTTACGAATTATATCATTTTTTTAAAGTAATGTTAAATTTAATTGTTTTAAATCTTTTCTGTTTTAGCTTACACATTTTGTACTTGCAAAAGAATTAAAACACTGTAAAAGTGTTGATGAATTACAATGTAATGAAAATGTTAAACACAAAGCTAAAGATTTTGTACGTAAGTATATGAGTAAATTCGGCGCAGTTTATCAGAAAAGCACTGATGAAGATTAATTATGTAATTTATGACATGAAATTGTTATTTATTATACGAATCCTTCACTTTGAACATTGTAATATATCTACTAAAAAAAATATATCTAAATAATGCCTGTATGTAGATATATATATCTGTAATTATCATTATTGTAATATAGATAAATTTGTACATGCTTCATAAACATTCTGGTAATTTAGCCATTAAGAAATTAGCAAATTTCTAATTTCGTACATTCAATGTATAAACTTTATATTTTCATTTGGTAGATAATAATATGTATGTTATATCTTTAAAAAAAAATGCATTTTATGTCCTGCTATAATGTACATCTTGCATAATTATATTAAGTATTGATTTTGCCTTTTATTATCAGTTTTAAAAGATGACATTAAATATTGTATTGTGAAATAATCAATATTAAAAGTCTTAAATATTGTACATAATTATAAATTGTAAAAGAATTTTTAACTGTTTCATAAAAGTAAGTTGCAATTATTATCTTCTTAATGTGTATAAAAAGCAAACGAAATTAAAAATAATAAATTTTGCATTTACAAACTTATTTTCTATCTATTTAAAACTTTATGTATTATAATTTTTTTGACGAAAGCAATATATGCAAGTTTCAACGAAAAAAATGTTTGAATAAAAAAAATTATTTATTATTAATAAGCTACAACTTATTGAAGTTGTTTCTCAGAAGTATTGTTTTCAAATACACCAAAAAGTTAATTTATTTTTTATAAGAAAATATTATTTGTGTAAAGATTATTTTTTTGCTGTCAAAAAATTATATTTAAAAATTAACGTAAAACGGTCTTACAAGTTGTAATATACATATGAATATTGTATTATGTATATATGTACATATTATTACGGTGTAGATATTTATACATACCTACAAATTTTTTTACATCAATACGTAAATATTAAAAGT